>NC_045696.1:87849675-89211550 GCF_009834535.1 Camelus ferus | reverse complement strand
GTCCCCACCTGCAACTAATTGGGTGACCTTGGGCAAGTTCATCCACAACTCTAAGCTTCAGCTTGCCTAGTTGGTCTGTAAGGCTGTCTCCAATGCTAACAGTCTGGAAAACCCCATGTTAATCAACACCACCAGGGGTTCAGACGGACCAGCTGTTTGGCAGAAGACAGAACCTCCAGATGAATAAGGCGCATTTACCACTGGGCTTTTTGGCAGTTGCACACCCAGTGAATAGTGCTGGGAGCAGATTAGCAAGGGAGGCTTGGATAGAGAAAGCTTTAGTAATTCAAGCCTTTAAGCATCCTATTTACTGAGAAGTGGCTCTGGATTAAATAAACATTGAAATTACACACTCATCCCAAATTGGATTTCAGGCTGAGCATCATTACTGGAGTGGAGGAGAGACAGCTGCAGCCCAAGGTTACCTGTTCTCCTCAACCTTCAGTGCTAAATGGATCGTTAAATTCTCCCAAACCACCATGAAGTTCACACTGCACTGGACTGGATGCAATGGGAAACTTGATCGGGGCCACTGCTCACTGCAGGGGTGGGGGTTGGAGGTTCTACTGATCCCACCCCTAACTCTTAATGGACTATGTATTTGACCTAGAGAAAATCTTGTTCTGTGATCACTAGGGTCCTGCCCGTCGCTAACATTTTACCATCTATCACTTGTTTCTAATGAGAATCAGGCCAAAATGAGCGCTCCCGGCAGCCTCTCAAGTAGTAAAGGCAGAGATGTAGCCGTGGTTCCAGACCTTGGCTGCACGTGGGAATCCCCTGAGGAGCTGTTACAATTACTGACATTGGGTCCCCCCAAGAGATTCTAATTTAATTGGTCTGAGGATAGCCTAGGCTTTAATTTGATTAGCTCCCTGGTGATACTAGTGCACATCCAGGCTGAGAACCCGTGTTTCAGGGGGTAAGTTACATGAGGTGTGCAGCAGACACTGTTAGCCACCCAAAAGTCATTCACGCTCAATGCCTTGTCTTCTCATAAAAACGCTAGAAAGGTAGAATGCTCTCCTCCCCAGAATTCTTTGCAGCTAAGAGGCCCATGTGACCCAGTTCTGATCAATGAGATGTGAGTAGTATTCACTGGGTGGAGAATCCAGGAAAGCTTTTTCAAGGAGATTGACCTGGCTGACATGCCCTCTAGCCTCTTGCCTGTATTTCTTTTTTTCCTTCCTGCTTGTGATATAGGTGGCACGCCTGGAGCTGCAGCAGCCATGTTGTAATCAAGTGGATGAAAGCCAAATGCTAAAGTAAAGGTAGCAGAGCAGGAAGGTGCCTGGATTTCGGGGGTCTTCATGACCTGTGATACCTGCCCTGCTGCCTATCCTGGGACTCCTTGATGCTTGAAATAAATACTCCCCTTACTTATTTCAGTCACTGTCAGTCACACTTCCTCTTGTGTGCAACGTAACACCATCCTTAAATGCTACAGAGTGTGAAAGGTGGTAACAAGACACGCTTCACCTTCTCAAGGTTTCCCCAGTCCTACAGCATGGACCCAGAGCGAGAGACAATTTCCTTAGTTTAAAAATGGCCGTTGTGCCTAAACCACTTTTACTCAAACCAGGAGGAGCCGTGTGTTTTTACTGCTGTGGGAGGCTCCCCAGAGGGCCTACACTTTGACAGAACCATCTGGAGACGAGCTACTTGATTAAGGTTATTGGAAGGCTCTCGGAAAACTGTACCAACACTTCACTACCATCCTGACCCCCGTCAGCCTCACCAAAGCTGCGAGGGAAAAGGCCTGGTGTGCTCAAGGGTACAAGGGTAGGAAGCTAAAAACAGCTGTGCAGAGCAGGGGCTCCATAAACCTCAGGAACTTCTGAAGAAATGTGACCTCAGAGGCCATGATCCTAGCAGTCATTCATGACTGGCCCGAGAGGCTATGTGGCTGGGGTGTGGAGGGGGGCCATCAGTGTCTCTTGCTGTCTTGGCGTCCTCACCTCTCTAGATATCCTTTCTATAGCCAACTTCCACACTCACGGCAAAGAGTCTGAGTGTTAGCCATCCTTATGTCACCAGCACTAGCAGAGGATCTGGCAGAGAGGAGGTGCTCACTAAAGGAACCAACATTCGTCCTCACAACCTGCTCACTCTTGTCTCAGGTCCCCACCATCACCCCCCGTTCCTGTGTGGTGAGAAATCTAACCTGTTCCAGGCACTAGGTTCTGGCTCCTTCTCTTACTACCTCCTCCAGGTCACCCTACTGCCTTTCGCATGCTCACTCTGGTGTTCAGAAAGAGACACGGGGAAGCAGCAGGAGAGACTTCGGGTTCAAGGCAGGTGACTTTGTTTTTCAGGATATGTCTGTCTGTCTGCTGGTGGCAGTCATCTAGTAAAGAGGGAGACACTGAAGATTCAGAAGAGACAGAGGAGAAACAAAGGGCTGAGGTCCTTGAGAAGGTGAAAGCGGTTACGTTGACCTCTAAGAGAAGGGACACGTCCTCCATTGACACAGGAGCTAAGACAGGCCCTCTGTCAGGAGACTTGTAAGCCTGGCTTCTATTTTCCTAATAAAGTAGGATGGGAGGTCCTCAGCTGAGACTAGTAGAGGTCAGGTTATGGAAGTCTGAGGAAGGAGAGCTGGTATAAACCCACCACGACTCTCTTCCTCTTTTCCCTTTCTCTTCCACAGGCCCACCTTGTTCATGATCTGCTGGCAGGCTTTTGATGACCAACATGATGACTGAGTTTGGCCTCCTCAGCCTGGGTTGTGAGATCTGATCAATCTATTCAACTGTCTTAATTGTCTAATACTAACTCCCACAGAGAATGGGCATGGAGTTACTGTCCCACACTAAGTCAAAGTAAGCTCCTGCAACTGCTCCTCATATCTCAGCATCACCAGCTCCTACCCTTATCCTGGTGATGGCAAGGGAAGGAGAGGCAGGGAGTCTAATTTGGGCTACAGCAGGTGAAATTTGGGAAATTCAGCAAAGTCTAAATAAGGCCCCACTCAGATCCTGAAATATGGTGACTGAGAGAAGCAAAGATGAGTTCTGAGGCCTCTGGACATCCTTTGGCAAAACTTCCAGTGCTTCTATGAGACACAGTAGAAACAATAATCTTAGTATCCCAAGATTATTGTAACTTTATCTTAGTCAACCTCAGTCCACCCACTCTACACAATGACATTAATAGAGATACCCTGAAATATAGGAGTGGGAGTACAGGAGGCTGGGAATAAACTAGGGGGGAATGTGGGGTGAGGTTTTCCCCTAGTTTAGATCCCATAAAATTCTCTAGGAATACCTCTTGAGTCACTGCTGGGAATCCCACACCAGCCAGGGAAGTAGACCAACTCCAAAGGGGGGCTAAGGAGTAATTGGGCACTATCATTCTGGAACTAAGAATGCAGAGGGGCCTGAACATCCATCTGGTCCTGGAGAACCACAATTCTTGGCTTTGAATGTAGCCCAGAGGGAAGGCTATGAGGCCCACAGCTTGTGTGCAGAACTGAGGGGAAACATTGACCAATATCATTCAAGAAAACCCCCTGCCTGCCTCCTGCTAATTCAATGCCCACTGTAGTGCCCATCATCTTGTCACCTTTGTTTATGCTCCTCCCAGTGGAGTCTTCACCCTCCAACTCCCCACAGTCAGAGCTTCTACATCTCAATGCAAGTTTCAAAATTGACCATGCCTCGTCCCTTCAAAGTGACCAACACTCATAGCACTAGAAATTCGGAGTTTCCTTGGACGTAAAGTCTTGTGGTGCATGCCTCTGCAAAGTACTGACTTTAATATTATGGAATTTTACCCACATGAGAAGGAATTTTTTGGAATATCTATTGAGGAATTAAGATTAATGAGTTGTTATGTTCTTATGATGGGAAAGGGGATAGAAAACTTTGCAATCCATGTTCAGCCTTCTTCCATGAAAACATAAAATCACGTGTTAGAGCATCTGGATGGCCTCAAAGCAGTGGCTGGCCAGAGTATTGGGGGCTCAGTGGCTTTTGAAAGTGCGTATTTATTTTTACAGGAAAAATTAAATGAAGGATGTTGGAGTGTAGGGGTGGTTATGTTGAAAAATTTGCCCAGGTGACTTGACATAACAGGAAATATCTTAGTTCACTTGGTAGAGGAAATCCAGTGCTTCCACCCAGCATAATGGGAGAGAATTCTAAGGAATTTAAATCATAAAAAGAAAAAGAAAGTAAGAAGTGAAAGTAGAAAGAAAACAAAGGATGTTGTAACTGTAAACATAAAGACCGTGTGTCACAATTTCCTCTACCACTGGGCATCTAACCAGCCCTCCTTAGTACATACATTTATCTTTTTTCACCCTTAGCTCTCCAATGATTTCTAATGGACTGCGGTTAAAATCCTAACAGATCTTGTCCAATGGTCTTCAATCAGGATCACAATGAAAGACAAGCCAAGAACCCCGTTTGCTCTTACTCTGGAGTACCTTCACCTTTGCCCAATTTTCCATTTATGCCACTGACCTTAGACCTCTGGATGACGAATATAAGAAAGAAAGTGATTCTGCTACCAAGCATCCTAAACATCTCTGTTATCATCCCCAAGATCTGAAATTACGTGCTGTCCCATTTGTGAGCTCATTAATCTCTGTTTTCCAGCGGGAGCTGTACAATTACAAAGAACTGCTCGGCAGAGGTCTGTAGTAGCTGTCCAATGGCAGCATTACCAAGCCACAGGCACACTTGCCTGAGTGGAATGGGAATGCACAGTAGAGGGCAGGGAGGGCAGGTAACGGGGTTTGAGCTAATCAAAGCACAAGGCTTGTTTAGAATTTATTGACATGTTGTTAAATGTGTTGCAGCTTTTCCTAGTATGATGGCTGTTTTTTTATTGATTTTTCAAAAAACAAGCTTTCAATATTGTGGTTTGTTTATCATGGAGCTTGGGGCTGTTGAAAGTTGACCTCAAAATTGATGTAATTAACTGACCTTAGTTTTCTCTCTTTAATTGATGTTGAATTGCAGACAAAAAAAAAAGTATGTGTGTGGGGGTGTAGTTTTCTAGTTAGTTGGATGTCATTTTTGGCTTTTATAGCCGCCTGGTTACTCAACAATAACTTTCCAAATGTTAGCTCTGCTCTGATTATTAGCTTTATGATGATTACTTTGCCATTAAGCCTAATCAACAGCTGTGCGGAAACTCATTTCAATCATATTTTTCCTGCTTAGAAATTAGCAGATGAAGGATAATTAGTGCCGAATAGCTCCAGAGTTCTGATTGGCTGCTTCCTGTCTAACACTGTCAAAAATGAAAAATGAAAACTTAAAGAAAGTGTAAAACTTTTATTTTTACTTTCTAAATAAACTGTGAACTCGCTCTTTTTTCCCAGCCAGAGGAACTCCAGTTCCAAAATGAAAGTGTACAACCGCCATCAAGGACCAACCATGCAATTAAGTACTCATCTTTAGATTGAAAATGCTTTCATGGCCCCAAAGAATATCGTACTAATAATAAATAACAGTTTGGAAAACTGTTGAAAATACACCCATACAACTTACACAATTTCTTTAGGTTTCAGACACTAGTAATACTTGATTATGAAATATTCTTATAACAGTGGAATAAACATGGGAAAAATGGGTAAATAGTCATAGTCTAGGATGTTTTACAAATCTGAACGTCAAAAAAAGAAAGTCTGCAGAGCTGATCTGCTCTAAAACAGTGGTTTGCAAACTTAGATTTAGACTTAGATTTGAGAACAAATCTACATTCATGATTCTTTTTGAGGGAGAGGTAATTCAGTTTATTTGTTTATTTATGTACTTAATGGAGGTGCTGGGGATTGAACCCAGGACCTCGTACATGCCAAGCATGTACTCTATCAGTTGAGCTATACCGTCTCCCTTGCAAACAAATCTAAAACAAAAATCTATTAGAATCGCATGGAGAGCTTGATAAAACACAGGGGGTTTTGTTTGTTTGTTTTTATTTGCAGGGCAGAGGTAACTAGGTCTACTTGTTATTTTTTTTAATGGAGGTACTGGGGATTGAATCCAGGACCTCATGCGTGCTAAGCATGCACTCTACCACTTGAGCTATACCCTCCCACACACACATGTTGATAGGCTCAGTCAGTAGATCTGGGAAGGGGCCTGAGAATTTGCAATTCTAACAAGTTCCCAAGTGAGCCTGATGCTGCTGGTCCAGGAACCACACTTTAAGAACCATGTGTCTAAAGCTCATGTTTATTAACTGCTCCTAGCTTTACAGTACCACCTTTACGCTCCCATAGACTACTACTACTCAAGCCAAACCACTCTGAAACGTTCCGTGTCTTCTAGCAAGCATCCATCTGCTTTACATTTGACCATATATACACCTGCCCCCTCCTCTTCCTCCACCCTACACTGTGCCCTCCTTCCGGGCAGACGCAGAGCCACAGCAGGATTGGGTTCCACTTTGGGTCTCCCACAGTGTCATGAAGCTTGTTTGCTTTGATTTGTAATGGAACTAAGTTCCAAATAAGGGGGATGGTCTACATGACTTTAAGAATCCTTTCTGGCCCTAGGGTTTTGTTATTCAAAGGCTACTTCTTCGATCTGGCCTTTGTTCTGGTCTCAGATACCGGCTAGCTGATCACTGAACCCATTTCCTTCTGTCAATCCAGTGTCCACAGCAGGAGTGCACCTCCCAGCCTCTCCTGCAGGAAGACATAGCCATGTGACTGAGTTCCAGTCAATGGAACGTACAGTACTTCCAGGGCTGGCCCACAAGAACCACCCACAAGGGATCCTCCAGCTCTTCCCCACACCCCAACTGGTTTTAGGCAAATCAGCAGATAAAGTGATGATGAAGGAGCCTAAGGTGAAAGAAGCCTGAGTTCCCAAATCTAGGGCCCTAGCAGTAGCGGCAGTAGTAAGGTACTGGGCTTTGCACGGCTTCTTAAGAAGCAGCCATTGCCCAGGAAACAAACCTGAACATCCCGTGAAGATGTGTCATGAGACACAATTGAAACACCCCCAAGGATTCACAGAAACAACTGGGGAGAGACATTTGCTCTGACTACTACACCTGTGTAGTAAATCACCCTAAAGTTAGAGGCTTAGGACAACAATAAGCATTTCTCATATTCTATAGTTTCTGTGGGTCAGGAATTCAAAGGGGGCACACAAGGCTGGCCGGGCTCTGCTCTTTGATGTCCAGGGCCTCGGCTGGAAAACTGTAATGTGGGGAGCCAGGATCATCACCAGGCTCATTCATTCACATGTCTGGTGTCTGATGCTGGCTGTTTATGGGGAACGTGCTGGGACTATCAGCTCGAGCATCTACGTGACCCTTCTCTGTGAGGCCTGAGCTTCCTTACAGCACAGTTTCAAGGGCGAGTGTAGCAAGAGTTCGAGCCAGGCAGAAGCCATATTACCTTTTATGACACAGCCCTGGAAGTCATCCAGAGCTTCCTCTGCTGTATTCTGTCAGTTCAAGGGGAGGGACCATGTACCCC
This sequence comes from Camelus ferus, assembly GCF_009834535.1. Taxonomy (NCBI): domain Eukaryota; kingdom Metazoa; phylum Chordata; class Mammalia; order Artiodactyla; family Camelidae; genus Camelus; species Camelus ferus. The sequence continues at coordinate 89,204,106 of NC_045696.1, read as the reverse complement.
AGATCCTGATAGAGGTATGTTAATTTCACATTGTAAGAGCATGTGAAATGGAATATATATATATGCACTTATCTTTGGAAAATAAAATCTGCCACAGTGTTGAAGGAATTTGGATGCCTTCCTCTTATACTACGGTTGGAGGTGGGGAGGAGAGGCAAGAGGAAGGGAAATATGGTTATTTTCCATAGGGGAAAAATTGAATTACCTACCAATTTTATAGTTATATGTATTCTCAGGCCCTAGTTGTCTTTGTCACTTTGGGTTGCTATAACAAAGGGCCATAGTCTGAGTGCCTTATAAGCAAGAGAAATTTATTTCTCACAGGTCTAGAGTCTGGGAAGTCCAAGATCAGGGTGCCAGCATGGTCGGGCTCTGGTGAAGGCCCCCTTCCAGGGCTGCAGATCTCATTTTATCACCCCCATAGCAGGAGGGCAAGGGAGCTCTCTGAGGTCCCTTTTTAAAGGGCACTAATCTCATTCATGGGGGCTCCACCCTCATGACCTGATTACCTCCTAAAGGCTTTGTCTCCAAATATCCTCACACTGGAGGTTGGGATTTCAACACATGGATTGGTGGGTAACACAAGCATTTAATCCATTATGTTTGCATTTATGCTAAATCTTTAGACTCTAAGAACTGTTATACACACTTTACATTATAACAATCCACAGTTCTCAGTGTCTCTTTTCCTGTCCCCGCTCTTCCTTCAAACTTCAGCTTACATTTCCCCTCCTTGGTAGAGCCGTCCCCACCCCCCCAGAGAGCACCTCCTGCTTCTGCTCCTTGCCGGGATCATGGAATCCAAGATATCATTTTTGTAACGCCTAAATGCTTATATTACTCCCAATCGACAGTGGTTAATATCAAACATCAGTGAGGCATTATTTAATATTCCATTCTCCAGTGTTCTTTTAAACATCTAATATTTAAGTGTAAACTTTAAATTACATCTAGAAGTATATATTGACTTACTGTAACTACAAACCCAAGATGCAGTAAACATGCTCTGAAGAGCCTGCCAAAATGTTACTTCTAAGAGCCTATTAAGGAGCTTTAATATTTTATTTTGGATTATGCAGATAAAGTTTATAAACAATGTCGTTAAAAAAATAATGGGATGAGAAGCCTTTCTATCTCTTTCTTTATATCTGAGTAGAGGGGATAAAATACGAGTTTATGTCTCCACCCCATTGGGTGAGGACTGAGGCCATTCAGTCCAGATTGATACAGAGACCCCCGACCCCCAACCCCATGTCATTTCTCAGCAATGACCAACATCTATTGAGAGTTTATCATGTACCAGTCACTTTACACACATCATCACACTGAATTCTTACCATGATCCTGAAAAGAGGTACCATAATCACAATTTCACTGAGCTAATTGGGCAACTCCAGTAGCAACACTTGGATTTGAACTCATATCTGCCTAATTCTAAAACTCATGCACTTTCAAACCTCCCCTCCCACCTCCCGCCTCCCTCTCTACTGTTGCTATGATAGGTCATGTGCTAGCACCTTGTTAGGGAGCAGGGAGCTCACCAGGCAGGCAGCCATCCCCACGCGCAGGGCTCTTATGTTTTCCCTACTAGGAATAACAAGACCAGAGTTCAAATCCTAGCTCTGCCTTTTTCTGTAGACTTGAACAAGTCACACTTCTTGAATCTCACTTTCTTCTACATTATCTAAAATAATGTATTTAATGTGCATTTACTATGCACTAAGCACTTTGGATTAACTCATTTATTCTTCATATAACCTTATAAATTAGATTCTATTATTACTCCCATTTTACAGAGGAGGAACCTGAAGCTTAGAGTGATTAGGTGACTTGCCCAAGGTTCCAGAGCTAGTGGTAGAGTCAGATTTAAATCCAGGTCTGTCTGATTTTATGGCTTTAATTCCTAACCATCTAGCATAATTGTCCCTACCATATTTTCCTGGTCCATCTTGTTAAAATAAACAAGATGATATACGTGTAAGCATTTTGCAGATGTTCAGCATGAAACAAATGCTGTTTTGTTTCTCTTACCTGTTTTGATTCTGATCATGGTAGGGAAATCATGCTGGAAAAGGGACTCTCTGGAAATAAATGTCCACATAAACAGAGGAGTCTAGAATTCTGGAGCTGGCACCACTCTACTCCCTGGACCCAAAGACAGGCCGCCAGAATGCTGTATTATTGGATGGTTCCACTTAACAGTAGTCATTTTGTTGAGCTTTAAGAAAAAGTAAATCAGTGTTAAATCTTTCCGAACTCCTTTAATTATAGATTAGCCTTGTCAATCTTAATAAAATTATGCCTCATGTTTGAGATTTATATATGGAAAAGTGCTCAAAAGTAATTACTTTTATTTCCCAAGCATGTCATTTAAAAAATTCTTATATTCACAGCTTGATCCCTATAATTCTATTCTTAGACTCATTTTTAATCTGACTCTGTCTAAAACTAAATTATGCCTCCAAGATATTGAACAGCTTAAATGTCACATTAGTGACATGGTCATTGATTTTATATTTCTATCCAGACTAGTAGACTTTAAGTAAAAACAGCGAGAGCCTAGCACTAAAATGTACATTTACTTCCAAAGAATATGCTTTCATTATTACAATAAAGTGAATTTTTTTTAATTAAGAAATCTTCCAGATTACTGATTCTAAGGAATGCTCTTAATTGATGGTGAGCAGCCCTATTTTCTAGTGGACCTATTTAAAAAGTGGCATTTAAAAATCTAAATTGTGTAGGGAAAACCTAGTCTATGGAAATTAGCCTATCCTAGAGACCCCTCACTCCTCAAAATATGAATTAAGAAAAAAAAATAGCAGCAGAGGATTGCAGAGGGAGCTTCTTGGTCGTACAGCTCGGGAAAAGGCTCCCTTCAGTGTTTGCCTCTTAGAGAATCACAATATACCTTAACAAATTAAAGGCTTGGAAAACTCTGAAGCCGTGAGTCACATTTTCTGTAACTGGGCATTTCCCAAACTTACTTGACCACAAAATCTTTTTTCCAAATAACAAGAACATCCCATAGAATTTATGCTCTGTAAGACTTGAGCAAAGTCCCTTATAACTGATTCTGAAATAAAAGTAACTGAGGCATGCAACCAAACCACTTTTTTACATCCCAAAATAGGCCATGTTGAGACATACAGTTACCTATGAGTATAACTTTTTACCTAGAGATTAATTTCTAAAACGAATTTGGTGACGCAGAATAGCGTATTGATGGAAAACTCACAACATGTGCCAAAACCCCTGCAGAATAAATTTAGTGTTACTTATTTATGTCAAACCTTACTCCACAGAGAATTTACTATAACTCATAGCATGAATACAAATGGCAAAATATGAATGGAATCAAACAAAAAATAAATTGTGTTAGAAAACCAAGGCTATATTAAAGCAGAAACATAAATATGGTGGGGGGGGGGAACCTAGCACAAATATTATAACTAAACTTTAAATTTAGTTCTGAGCTCTCCAGCAGCCAAAGCAAAAAGGGACTCATGGCCATTTACATAATTACCATGATGAAAAAGAAGAAAGCTTTGACAGGTTCATAAGGAAAACAAGGCTTTGTTTTGGATTGAATACTAAAAGAAATCATTCAAAAGAGAGAATTTCATAAGAGACATAATGCTTCCAACCATTTTCCAAATGCAGTAACAAATTTATGTGGCTAATTCTTATGGCATTGCCAGTGATAAAGCTCAGGCCAAATATTAAATTCTACAAAGTTAATGGGTTCCATTTGTCTTTGGCTGAGTCAGGAAGACATGTTACAAATCTAATAAAGTTATGATAACCCTAAAACAAATTAGCTTTGTACTTCACCATTTTCAGAACTGAACCAACAGGCAAGAAAAGATAATGAACTCGTTTAGTTCAATAATAATAGTTAACACTTATATAGAGCTCTCTGTGTGCCAAGCAGTGTTCTAAGCACTTTATATGTGTTCATTCATTAAATCCTCACAACAGTTCCATAAGGTAGGTAATATTATACCCTCTATTTTGCAGATGAGAAAATGCAGACCCAGAGATCATGTGCCCAAGGTCACAGAGCAGTACCAACACTGTCTACTGTCACTTGTAATTGAGGCCATCTTCTCCATGTGGATGGGTTCCAGTCTTAGGTGACAGAGTGGGGAAACACTATTCCCTTCAATCTATAGAATCACAGGAATCCTGTAATTTATCAGAGGAATCTATGTAATTTGTCATCTTTGTATCTTTGGGGCTGGAGAAGATGGTTCAGGGGCACTGTATCAGTCAAGGTGCAACCGGAAAAACAAATCACTCTGAGCACTTCAAACAGGGGGAATTAAATTAAATACAAGAGAATGGTTACACAGAAGAGCCAAGACCAACCCCCTACCCCACCCCCAGGAGCTGGTGGGGCAGCCTGGAGATTGGCAACCCTGGGAGCCCAGGGGCTGGGGTTACCCACCACAGACCTGTGGGAGCCATGCAAGAGCTGCCCAAGCCCCCACCATGGCTTCTCCTCATCCCCACTCCGACCTCCCACGGGCTGAACTCTGCCAGAATCCCCAGACAGGGAGACGCACCCTCTAGGGACCAGCCCTCTCATGATACAGGGAAGAGCTGTAATGGTTGAAGAACCAATCTGAAACCAAAAGCGTCCAAGGCTGGCTGAGGTATTAATAGTTGAAATATGAAAATTGTATCCTCCAGTAGCTGGAGCAAATGGGCTTCAGGAGTCAAATCACACAGGTAAATAAAGGCTTATTCTCTAAATCCCTGGTCACTGTAACCAGGGGGCAATCCTCCTTGTGCTTGAAAGAATATATAAGTAAAACATTTCATTCTGCAGGTACCTAAACAATGGTATTGTTACTTGAGAGGGATACATGTTGAAAATATAGTCATACACTTAGGTGTATTAATTCCATAAGAATGTATTCAGCGCCTATGATGTTCAAGTTGCCAGGGCAGAGATTCCTGAAAGATGTGGCCATGGCATTCTAGAGTTCTGTAAGCTCTTCATAGATGTGCTCCCAACTCTGCCCATTTTGTCCCAGCTGAGGCCTCCATGTGTATAGTGATGCCTGTCCCAGGGGATGATGAACAGAGTGGGTCCTGTGACTCATGGTCAGCTGGATAAACCTTGCTGCAGAGGCTAAGAAGAGTGACCTAACAGCAAATGAGGACTATAGAAAGATGGCGTGCTGACAGGAACATTCGAGAACTTTGCCTCGTGGATTTCTACTAGAGCTCAGGCAAGCAGGCAGGAGTTCCATTCAAACAATGTAGCAGTTGGGGGAAGGTAAAGTGTGAGCAGAGGAACCCCTCAGGTGAGCTTCCCAAAGCACTAGTCAGAATGGTGCCAGGACACAGAGAGATGGAAAACTGCTGCTCCACAGCGGAGAAGACACAAAGCCTACGGCCATGAATAGATTTCTAGAAACCCCAGGACTAAGTTATGTATACAACCACCTGAAATATGAAGGTAGAAAACAAGAAATTGCCAGTGGGGGTGGGTACAGCCCAGAGGCAGAGCACATGCTTAGCATGCAAGAGACCATGGATCAATTCCCAGTACCTCCATTAAAATAAATAAACCTAATTACCTACCCCCAGAAAATTAAAAAAAAGAAGAAGAAGAAGAAGAAAATGAGAATTGCCACATATAAGAGATGCTATTAAGGGGATTCTGAGAAGAGAGAAAGAGATGACTTCTAGCTGGGGAGGGTGGACTTCGGGGTGGGTGGTATAAATTTTGGAGAGGTGACATTGGAGAGGAGGTGCATGTTATATGGTTTTGACCTATAGAGATGGGAAAAAATAATTCTTAGGGGGAGGGTACAGCAAAAGGGAAGGGACAACATCTCTAAAGCAGGGGGCTTGGCAGCTGTCTCAGGCAGTCATTTATTGAAGCAAAGGGTTCAGGAAGGAAAGGAGTGGAGAATAAAGATGAAAAGGAAATTAACATTATACTCCCAAAGCTCTTTTAAAATTCATAGTTGGATAAATCTACAATGAAAATTGTCAAGGGAAATTTTGGGTATTTGGCTATATTCACAATCTTTTAAGGCAAGTATCTTGGAAGACAGTTCTCCTATGCCATTTAATATTAGAAGCAGGGTGCTGGGTAGACAGTCCACAGCCCTGCCCAGGTGGGGGTAATGGCCAGCTCAGGGTCAGTGCTACCAGTCCTGCTGCCCTGTAAATGTAAGGACATGGGCAGGACTCTGAACAAGAACAGGCATCTCATGCTCCACCCTAATCTACGGAGAATATTCAGATGGTGGTATTAACAACTAATTTTCCCTTGTAATGAAAGGAAGGCAAAGAGTGTATTACTAGTTTCAAGTTAAAATAATGGAGTGTAAAAATGTTTCACCTTATGAAATTATTCCATCTTTATGAAGTGATTTCATTGTAATTTCATGCTATGTGATTTTTCTGCCCATGTGAGCATTTGGCTGGTACATCAGCCTACTGACAGATCTATTCTAACTTCACCAATCTGACCATCTAAAAAGTAGGAGTGAGAAAGAAATTCATTCAGCTGATATAACTGGAATTCTAATTTCAGATCTTCTTGGCCTCACTCAAATATCTCATAATATTTATGGTTTGATTTTTATATCTCCAGCAATTCAAAAAAGAGAGTTTGCCATGAGAAATTAACTGAAAACTTGTTATAAAGAAAACTTACATATAGAAGTTAGGTCACCGATAAGTAATATCATATATTCATTTTGTGTTTCAGAACCCAGTTTATCCTTACTTTCCCAAGCACGGACCTTTAGCCAACTGATGAGCACTGGAGAGCTCCGTTCACATGTAAAGAATGGAGCCTAGAACAGAATCCAGCTGTATTTTCCTTATAACTGGCCTCTCAGTGCATCTGAAGTGGTCAGAGGGAACACAAGAGCATTGCCCCCAGGGTCCCTTTGGCCCAGCCCAAGTCGGTGAGGCAGTGAGGCGCTTCCCATCACAAGCCTTGGATCCCAGTTTCAGCACCACCACCAGTTTACCCTGTGATTCCAATGTGTCAACCTCTCTTCACCTGGAAAAAGGGATAATAATAACTTCAACCCATCTCACAGGAATGCAATAAGGAGAAAACAAAACAGTGCACGCGGACGTACTTGGAAAAGCTAAAAGGCCAAATAGAAATGTAGATATTCTTTCCTCAAGGCCTGAACGTACCCAACCTTTTGTTTCTAGCTTCAAGCATGGGAGAAAGATTTCTATTTCCTTTTGTGCCTAATTTGAACGAAAGACACAAAGCACCTCACATTGCCTTTTCTCCTGCTTCAAGCATCTGGCTTGAAGAAGCCTTTTGTCGGCCAGCTGCCAACTCAGAGTTGAAAGGAAATGCAGACTCCGCTCTAAGTCAGGCGAGTGGAGGTGGAGAGGACAGGAAACAGTGCTGGAACTCTCCTGGTCTCCAAGCAAAGACTGAGCAGGTCTATGGAGGTAACTCTATTCACACAACCTGTTAGAGACCCTGCAGGGAACCAGATTTGGTTTAAAACTGAATAACAGTGAGGCATAGCTCGACTCTACTTAAAGCTTATGAACAAGAGGTTCCCAACTGTGAAGACAGAAATGATCCAGGCTTTGCCCCAAGCATGAGAGATGACACATGAAGGGTCTTCCCGCCCCGGGAACTGGTCCCCATGAAGTTTTCTCTGCCCAGAACACATCCTTTCTCTTGGCCTTGGCCTTTCTTTCTTTCTTTTTTTTTTTTTTTTTTTTTTTTGAGGGTTAGGGCTAGGTGCAGGGTTAGGACTAGGTTCAGGTTTAGAGCTATATTTAGGGTTAGAGATAGGTCCAAGCTTATGTCTAGGTTCAGGGTTATGGCTAGTTGAATGTTTAGGGCTGGGTGAAGCGTTATGGCTAGGTTCAGGTTTAGGGCCAAGTTCAGGGTTATGGCTAGGTTCAGGGTTAGGGCTAGGTGCAGGTTTAAGTCTAGGTTCAGTGTCATGGGTAGGTACAGTGTTAGGGCTCGGTTTAGGGTTAGGTCTAGGTTCACCATAAGACTTAGGTTCAGGGTTAGGGCTAGGGTTTTTTTTTTTTTTTATTCTAACAGTATTTTATTTTATTTATTTATTTAACATTTTTTATTGATTTATAATCATTTTACAATGTTGTGTCAAGGCCTTGTCCTTTCCTAAGAAGCTGTTTCTTATGGAGGCCTTTCTGGCTGACACCCCCACCCCACCAAAGTCCAGATAACATCCAGTGTAAAAACTCGGGGAACTTCTCCTTTATAATCATTGATCTTTGTCTGGAGTTTAGTGATTGATTAATCTGACTGATTAGCATCTGTGGTTCTCTCTCCCCTCTCCCAGCAAGCTCCCTGAGGACAGGGAACGTTTTGATTTCACAGCATTTTCAGATCAGAGCAGAATGCCTAGTTCAGAGTGGGCCCTCATTAAATATTTATTAAATGAGTGGCGAAAGAAATACAATTTGCAAAGAACTTCAAAGTAGATTATTTCAGATCACAAATCATTTCTAGGTAGGCATACTTATGCAAATGTGTGCTATTTACCATCAAACCCTTAATTTACTGTTGCTCAGGGAGGACATACTGCAAATGGACGAAAACCATAAAATGAGGAGTTTAATAAATCAACTTTAATAGCGAGTTAGTAGTAAGGAAAAATGCGGTACACCCCGAAAAGGGGGTTCTTAGAGACTGGATGGTTTGCAAGGTCCCAACCGCCCACTTTTAGACGTTTTGAAGAAGGGACGTGAAAAGGGCAGAACTATTGCTTCCCAGGTTTAAAGGTAAGAACTCACAGTCAGCAGACATCAGGGAGGCGTTCCCTTCTGGACCGGGTATCATGTGACAGAACAGAAAGTTGAACGTTGGGGCCGCCCAGTCTTTCTCAAGCCATCAGGACAGCTCCCAGAAGCACAGGTGAAACAGCAACCAGTTTTGTGGTGTTCTGCTTACTTTCTTCTGTTCTAAAAAGTTGAAAAGTATGGCTAATTTGGCATTCATTCAAATGAATGTAAATAAACGAGGAAGGTAAAATTTTCAAAAAATATTATCCAAGCACTTCAGCAAGATAAAGCAGTTAATGTTCTTAATTTTTTTTTTTAATCAAGCTGTACTCCTAGAGACCATGCTTTTTGGATGAAAGTCAGTCCTTGTCCCTCTTCCATCTGTTTTTTTTTTTTTTCTCTTGCACACACTGACTTACACACAATTTGGTGCTGATTTTCAACAAAATAAGGTTTCTTTTTAATTTTTACATTGTGATCTTCCTTTATCTTTCAATTATTCTATGGAACATATAATTAAATTCCATCTTCCTCCCTAAGTGGCTTGAATTTATGACTTTCTGAGAGCTAAGTCTAACCCATTTATTTGTGTGTTAAACAAATACAAAGAATAAGGGTGCTGAGTAATGAAGATCATGTCTTTTCTGGGGCTTTTAAAGCTATAGGGTTTCTTTTCTTTCCTTCAAAAGGTTGTACACAATAAATTACACTGCAAATAAAAATGAATTAAGTGAGACTGAGAGATCAGAGGAGAAACAAAGAGGCGCCAGTTTCTGTAGAGGGTCTTTAATGGATGATGCTTTGGGACTATCAATTTGGAAAGAAAAAAATCAAATAAAATCCATTCCATATGCATTTTGCAGACCCCATCCTTTTCTTTGTTTTTTATGTAACTCTGCCAATGTTTTATTTTATGTAAGATCTATATTGTTTTTCTACTGTGTCCTGATATCCTGCAAACAAATTCTAATTCCCTTGAAGGCAGACAGAAATTAAACAGATTAAATGCTGTTTGTTAACTAATTTCAAAATAACAATAAGCAGGACAGTTTCTCTTATGCATCATCAACCAGACAACTTCCCCTTTACTTTTGCCATTGCTCCCATGGCCAGCAGAAATCCTAGCAGATCAGATAAGAACCCAAAGAGGTCTTCACATTTTTATCGACTTCGTACTCTAACGCCCATCTCAAGCTATGAACTGCCTTCATCCTTGAGATTGCTGTAAACTCATTAACTATTTTTCCTCTAGGAAAATGAGAACAAGTCACCATCAGAGAGGAAACTGTCATTTGTTTCCCTCTGTGGAATGTCTCCTTTACTCCATTTAGAAGCAGCTAGGCCTGCAGACCTGGGTTTATTCCACCCTGGGGAGGAATCATCTATTTCTATATAATGGCGAGCACCTAGCAGAGTTCCTAGAATATAGAAAAACGTGCGGTGTAAATTTGGCCAAAGAATGGGTGAATGAAAGGATAATGATTTTCATTGTCCTAAAAAGAATCATTTCCACCCTCTTTCTACAATTTGAAACCCCTTGTCAATTAGTCTTTACTGAATAGGTTTTAGGCCTCCCAGCAGAGAAACAGATGGCGGTACAGAGAAATATTTCGGCTTTAGGAGAGCTTAGAAAGAAGGACGTGTGCTCAGCCAAGCTTCGCATGAAGTACTTGGTGTTAGTGACACTTAGGAGCTTCTCCAGGAGGAGAAAGGATTGTTTTGGAGTGCAAGGCAAAGTAAGGTGTTCCCAGCAGTAGATATTTTAAAATGTTTTCATTTAGGAGGAACACTGACCAGTCTAAATCAAACCCACACTCCAGCCTTGTTCCATAAGGCTATTAGGGAGATACAGTGTGACTTACTCCGAGAGAAATCTTTGCTTTTACCTGATCTACAGTTGAGTTTTGTGTTCTGTTTTCCCCTTGCTTTTACTTTTTTCTCTCAATGACTATGGAATTTCCCCGTCTGGATTCTCTACAGGGGACCTAGTGTTTAAGGGGTGAGGGGATTAAAAGATGATTGTTCCAGTCTGCCTGAATAAAAGCACAAGCTCCTGGCTCCTTCATGGTGTCGCTCTAATGAGCCGCTGAAGGCCACCGCCCAGCAGACATGTCTGTGTCAGGGACCGCGGTAACTGCCATCCCTCCCAGCGTGCGCTAAGGGGCTTCCCCAGGGAGTGCTGCCTGCTCTACCCCATGTGCTAAATGAGAGCATAGGCTCCCTTGAAGGCAAACTTGGCAAACAAGAATAACCTTGAAAAAGACCCTTTAGACGCAGATCAATGCTTAGGAACGTTGCCAATCACTTACAACTCTCGTTTGCCATTTCACAGATGTGTTATTTACGCTGGAGGACAGGCCTCCTACCTCAAATCCAAATCCCTGCTCTGTCCCTTGGGTACACTGGGGCTTGTCGGATGCCCTGGGGAAATATGCACCCCTTCTCCTCTCCTTCGTCAACTCGGGTTACCGTGGAAGAGTACCCCCCTGCCCCTCTGTGAATACTTCCGTGGTGCCATGACCTTAGCCTCTCCGGAGAATTCTCTGTTCTGGAGGTCTCCTGAGGGGTACCGGATTCCCAGCCCCCTGGATCTGTACCATCCGGCATCTCTCCCCCACCCCACCCAGCAAGCTCTAGGGCGGCTGCGGGGCTGTGCTAGCCATTAATGACCATCATCCATTTTTAATCAGAAAGATCACAAGAAGGATGGTAAGCGAATCCCAGTCGCAAGTCAATTTAAATAACATTCCCGGGGAAATCCAATCACTTAAAACTGAGACACCTACGCGAGCAAGAGCCCCCGCCCGTCTGGCGGGGAAGAGCGCGACGGCTGAATTAATCAAGATTGGGGGGGGGGGGGCAGGCTGAGCGCAGAACGTTAACCCTTCCAGACCCGAAGGGTGCCAAGAGGGGCTTGGAAGAGCGCGGCCCGCCGGGGCCAAGATGTTCATGGCAGCCCCGCGCAGGCTACCTCTGCCATCTTGGGCGGTTCCGGACGCCCTGCGCCGGGCTGGGGCGGCTGGGCGCGCAGGGTTAAGGTCAGAAGCTCAGGAGGCTGTTCGGGCGGCGGGAAGCGGCCGCCTCCCGCTGCCTCCGCGCGCCTCGGGCTCCTCCTTCCGCCCAAGCGTGGCCAAGTGAGGACTGCTCCAGCCGCAGGTAGCGGAGGAACGGGAGGCGGCGCGCGGGACCCGAGCGCAGCGCCCCAGGAGGGGCAGACGTACACGGGGACAGACGGATCTCCCGCCCCGGACCTTAGCGACGGTCGGCGCGGGCCATGTGGGGACCCGGGGTCACGGCCGAGGGCCTGTCGGTGGCGCCGGCACCGCCGCCGCTCCTGCCGCTGCTGCTGCTGCTGGCGCTGGCGCTGGTGGCTCCCTCGCGGGGCGGCGGGGGCTGCGCGGAGCTGGCGTGCGGCGAGCGGGAGCGCTGCTGCGACGCGGCCAACGCCACCGCGGTGCGCTGCTGCAAACTGCCGCTGCACGCCTTCCTCGACAACGTGGGCTGGTTCGTCCGCAAGCTCTCCGGGCTTCTCATACTGCTGGTGCTCTTCGCCATCGGCTACTTCCTGCAGCGCATCATCTGCCCCAGCCCACGCAGGTACCCGCGCGGGCAGGCGCGGCCGGGGCCACCGGGGGGCGCCGGGCAGCCGGGGGCCGCTGGGCCCCCCGACGACGACGACGACGACTCTCCCGCGCTACTGCGCGACGAGGCGGCCGCCGGCTCTCAGGATTCGCTGCTGGACAGTGGCGGCGGGGGCCGGGGTCGGGTAGGCGGCGGGCGCTCGGCCCCATCCTGCGCCTCGGAGCACGAGCTGCGTGTAGTCTCGCCGGTCTTCCTGCAGCTGCCCAGCTACGAGGAGGTCAAGTACCTGCCAACCTACGAGGAGTCCATGAGGCTGCAGCAGCTCAGTCCTGGAGAGGTCGTGTTGCCCGTATCGGTGCTCGGCCGCCCAAGAGGTGGCGGCGCAGGGGAGTCCGACGGCGGCGGCGAGGGCCGCTTCCCGCTCATCTGAGCGTCCGGGCCGGCGCGAGGACCATGCGAACAGAGCTGGGCCGTGGGCTCCGGGTGGGACGCAACGGCCGAGGTAGCCTTGGCCGCCGCCAATTGCCTCAGAGCTCGCCTGTCCCCTGGCGACTGGGATGGGGCCACGTTACCCCTGCTTCTCCCAGGATCGTAAGTTTCCCTACGTTTCATTCGGTTCAAGGGAACGTTAGGCACGTGCGGCGGGGGAGACAGCAGACGAGCACGGAGCGCAACTTTGGAGGACGTCCCCGCCTCAGCCTCGCCTCTGATTGTGTTCACTCAGTAAGTGCCTGCTTCCCGAGTCAGAGAACGCATGAGCTTCGGGAAAAGGGCAGGAACCTTTGGGAAAGAGGGGAAAGGGACGCAGTTCCACTCCTTTCCCTCCCGCCTGGACAGGTCACGGTCTCCCAGGATGGGCGGAGGGCGAGGAGGCGAGCCGCGACTGGAGACTCCTGCGCACTGGGAGAGTCTGGGAGAGAGCAGTACTTAGGTGTGATCGAATCCCTCCCTTGCGGAGAACTCTAGCACGGTCTTTCTGGCAAAGCATAGTCATGGCTGATGGCTCACAGTTTGGTGAGGGATGCCCGTGAGATCCGGTTAGTTGCTGTACCTATTCAGGATACAGCAGTTACGCATATCTGAGATCATACTCAAGGTACCGTTGAACTTTTGATTTTTCAATAACTGAGAAGATACTTATTTGTCTTTTATTTTTATATTTTTATCATGTATTGAGCGCATCTGGAGGCTGTTTCTGCATTTAATGACAAGATCATCATCTTAGCACCTGTTTTAGGCCTTAGTGGCCCAGAAATATCTACACTCTCATTATTGTTTAATAAAATGTTGGACATTATTTCATTTACGGCGGGAAAAAGAGGCATGGTCAAATGAGAAAAAATGTGACATTGAAAACATGAAGGATACCTTATTTTCACTATTTGAGAAGAATATACTTTATTTTTAGTACTGTGGCATAATATATAACTTTTTATATTAACTATACATTATGGATGTAGTCTAGGTCATAGTTTCATGTAAAAATGATTGCTACATGTAAGCCATACCATGAAGCATGATGTCATGCCTTTCCCCTCCATTTTTCATTTGGAATACATTTCACATGATAGAAAACGTAAGAATTTGTTGTGACTTGTAACTTTTGTTTAAAGCATAATTGTGCAGTAATGTACTACAGAAGGATTCAGTCAACCTATCTTAAGAAAAAAAAGTGTCATTGTATCAGTTCTACCATTCTATTAAATGTCCTTTAAGCAAATGGTAATATGAAATAATATATTAAAATGCATTATGTATAATGTACATATGCATATTGTCTATGTACAATATACACACTGTGTATAATTATTACAGTTTGTGATTATCAAGAAAGGAAAAGAAGGAAAAAAAAGTTTTCTCTGCTTGGGGAAGGATGGGTACTACATTGAGAAAAATTACACATGTGGATCTCACACCTGGATCTAGAAAAGTTATTTTTATGATTGAAAAAATCTGACAATTCTGAGAAATCTTAAAATATCTGAATGATATTAGAAGAAAATGATTTGATTAAAATTTTTAAAGCTGATTGAAAAAGTCTGACAGTTCTAAGGAATCTGAAGATGTCTGAATTGCAATAGAAGAAAATGGTTTACTCTAAACTTTTAAAAGAGAATGACCCTGTCATTAAAGAGAATCATTTGAAGTGCATTAAAACATAGAAAAGCATTAAAATCTTTCTCTGTGCAAACTGTATCAGACGTGTGACTATATGGTAGTGTATTAAAATATGAAATGTGTGTCTGACATTTAAAAGAAATTTAAAGCTGTGAATTGGCAAAAACATCAGGAGTTGAGACTGCATCAACTTTTATTGAGAATGGTATAGGATTTAATGAAATCACATTATATTGAATGACTGTATATATTAATGTTACTCAAACACTGTAAATTTTAGTTACATGTGGCTGTCAATACCACTCACCATTCAAACAAACTGGGAAGTTTTCATACTCCTTTAAATGATTTATCCTTTGAGGGTACACTATTTTAGACACTTAAAAAAATTCACGCATATCTGAAACATCAACATAAATATCCAAGTACCAATATATAAAGTCTGTCTTCTATGTTGTTACTACTAGCATCTTGAACTTTACAACAAAGTCTTATGAAAATACACTTATAAAATGAATCAAGATGTTTTTCTTGTACCATCTGTGGAACATTTCTCTCCATAAAATTCAGAATGTCTATAATGTGACACCAATAGTGCAATGAGATTCTACTTAATTTTAAAATTACAAGTTTTACACTTTTTTTCCCTGCACATCACACAAGCTTTTATTGATGTCACCCAGTTCAATAAAAACATGAGTGTGACTCTGCTTTGGTTTTTTTCTTGTAATTCATTGATTTACCAAGCACAGTTCTGTTCAGGCATAATGTTGTGAGGGAAAAGTCCTTAACAGCTATTTTTATTAGTGATAAATGAACATATCTCATGGTAATACACATACGTATTTAATATACCATGTTAATACAGAACCCATGTGTTCACAATGATAGAAGAACTGGATAGAAACATTTTTAAAGCTCTAAGGGCATTATCTGGGTGATCAGTTTTTGTAGATTTTATCTGGAAGTTATTTATTACATAGACAGAACTAGTGGAAAATAGAAATGTAGAAACTTTCACTTGAAAGTAATTCATGATGTGCTGCTCATTTTACTCATTTTTAATATTCTTCTATACATAGTGTAGAACAGAGATGTATCTACATAGATATAGACTTATATAGGTGCATAGTCTGTGCCTGATATTATTTGCAAGACTGCTACGTACATACATATCTTAACCAAAGCCACCTGGGAGTGCCAAGTTCTCCAGTACTAACTTTTCCTCCTGGTTTTTAGTTATTAAACTAACTCACATACTAAAATATTTCAAACATTGTCATTTTCATTGACTTCTCATTGAGTAGGGAAATGATGGTCCTGGATATGGTAAGAATCCATCTGGAATGAGAGAAAAATGTAACTGATTTTCTAAATCACGTGTGTGTATAATTACCAGTTGCTTAAAAGCAATTTGTATTGGCTGTTCAATATCCTAACCAAGAGGAAAATGTCTTCTTGGGTTATAATGATAGTTTTAAGTTTTAAGAGGCCATTAATTGGCACATTTTGCAAATGTGAGTGTGCTTCAACCATAGAAAATGGCATTGGCAAGTATGCCAAAGGGCATGTATTATATAAGGAAAACCAGATTCAGCTGTAAAGGCCAAAGGGAATATAAGGAAATGGCCTCAACATGTTTAAAAGGCAATATGGTAAGTATCTTAATGTTGTACTTTATGTATATAGTTTCTCTCAAGTGGAATTAATAAGGGAAACAATTCAGAGCTGAAATTGATATGCTATAAACATGAATATAGTGTTCAGATTTGTACAATATTCTGCACTGACTTTTGTAAAAATTTCAAGAATCATAATTAATTTGGGTTTCCAGATTGAGAGAAAAAATGATGAGTTGCTTTATTTTGAACAATCCAGCATTAACCATCTCTCCAAAAGTATAAGCTGCAGACAACCAATCAATATTAGAATATTTGGCAAGTTTACATCTGACCTCACTGGTTTAGAATTGCTTTTTGGTTCACCTTTCATCCATTGATGAAAAGGCTAATAAGTGATAGGCTAAGGGAAGGTATTTTCTCAACCAAAGAATAAATCAACCAGCTAATTGCAAGAAATTAAGACATCCTTTCTTCCATAAGGATGGAAAGGATGTCTTAATTCTTTTTTTCAAATTTTGCCTGTAAAATAATCAAATGTCAAATAAAACCAACACTTTGATTATACTTAAATACATATAGAACCTAATTTTATTTATTTATTTTCTTTTACTTACAGAATTCACTTTTAATTTTATGGCAAAAGTTATTCTATGGAAGATATTTAGGCTAGCCATCACACTAGAGATGGTCACTCTTCCCCACTCCTAGCTAAGCTCCTTCATTGTCTTGCTATCATCTAGTTCTTTCTTTCTTTGTGTATTGTTCTTTTCCTGCTTTGGATTTTTAGCAGATGTTTTCTCCAAAACACATCTCTTAGAACTCCAGGTTACTCTTTGCTGTGATTTAGTATTACTCCGGTTATGCCTTAGCTTTTTGCACAAAATTTTTGGTAAAACAGTATTTTCCAAAGTGTTTCCTTTTTATTCTATTTGCACCTGGCTTCTATGGGTTTCCAGTTTTGAAACAGGTGGTTTCTCCTTTTTATATGCACTAAATGACTGTAAACATATTTCTCTTCGCTCTTCTCTATAGAATTTCCTCTGTCACACTGGGCAAAGATCAAATCTTTGCATCTCTCTAGCAAATACTTTAATTTTTCTAGATTTCAAACACAATAAATCTTGACTTACCTCTTTGACTACTGCTTCCTCACCTAGATTTTCTCTGGACAGATCGGCAGCATTTTTCTCCCTATTTTTGCCTAAAGATGTGTTCTCTGCTCTGTTTATAAGAGCAAAGAATTAGGCCCTTGCATCTTAGTAGTGGCACTGACCTTATTTGGGCTTCCAAACCTGAAGCACATTATTTCTCCATTGACTGCTATGTCTTTGTGCATCTAGACTTTTCCACAGGCACCTTTGTGGTTTCCTGTGTGTCGGTCATATCTTTTCTCATTCTTTTTCACAGACATTCTATTTGTTGTACTAGATTAAAGATCACATCCTTCTGTCTTTGTAGGGAAGACCGTATTGAGCCTCCAGGCCTAAAAGATAAATTGATTCACCATTGATTGCTGTATTTTTTTTTTTTTTCACATTCTTACGGATTTTCTACATGGGCTCTTCTTCAACTTCCTCTGTATGTAGCATCTCTGACTACTGGGTTGAACAGATACCTCTAACTTTTCTTTTATTCTGCTTTGAGTTGATGTTGAAGAATCCGCCCTGCATTATTCAAGATTTTACCTGAGGAACTGTCAACAGTTTGATCTTCTGCCTCTTTGTTGGCAACATTTATTTCATTAAACAAAAGATTAGCATCTTCCAGATTTGCTTCTGTTTTGTTTTAGTTTGTATGAATTTTCTCTTCTGTATTGACCAAAGATTTTACCAGGTCAAAATTAATTTTCATTATCTTCCTGGGTCCTAAAAGTATCTTCTCGTCGTTTGTAGATTTAACTTTCCTCTTGCAGATTTTTCACTGTTTGTCACCTTTCTACATGAGCATAACCCCTGATGAACTAACCAAGCTATCAGATTCCTGTAGCTTTATACCAGCTTTACTTCTCCCCTCAGTGTTACAGTCTGTCTTCTGCTTCATAGCTCCGTCTTCTGAGTATTTCTCTTGGAAGCTCTTCACAGGATTCTTTTCACCTTTATTTGAATCTTTTCTGTTGATGTAAGCAACTGAGACTCAAGTTCTGTAGCAGTACTATATCTGCATCTGGGATGTAGGGTTATTCCCTGACTCAGCTTTTCTTTAAAATTAAACTCATATTTCTTTACACATATCTCTCTTCGCACATTGCCTTTTTGAGTAGGCAAATGTTCAGATATTTAAAAATCTTTTTTAGGTTAGATCTTGTTCTTTGACTAACTCTAGCTTGCGTGCTCTTTGGCCACATGTCTTCAATTTCAGAGGCATTTATTTTGGATTCATATCCACAAGGCTTACAAGAGGAGTTCTCTTGACTGAGATCTCTGGGTCCATCACTGAATCAAACATTTCTTCAAATCCACTGTTGACAGCTTCCAAACATCATGTCTTCTGCTTGGATTCTCCCAGAAGAGTCTGCATTCCAAGAAGTCTTCAACTGCATTTTTCTTTTTTCTTGATGGTTTCAATATAGTACATCTTGGTTCCTAATGTACAATATAGTACTGGTAACTTCTGGCTCCAGGCTTTCTCTTGATGTTTTAAAAAAAGTTTTGTATGGTCTTCTTCATTGTCTTTTGATAAAAAAAAAATGTACACTCTGTATATGTTCTAACATTTTTTTCTATGACTTGGTTTTTTTGAGTAGTATTTCTTTTAGGTTAGTTTTCTTGTAATTTCTCTGATATATCTGAATCCTTACTAAGGGTTTCCTGTGAACAAGTTTTTAGAATTCAGAGCTGCCTTCACTATCGTAATGTCTGCCAGATCTTCTGCTGGATGTACCTTAGACATTTTCCCAAGTTTCTTCATGCCTCCAGGGTTTTCTGTCGATTCACAGATCTGCTCTGCAGTTGTCCTGAGGTCAGTGAGAAGAGTTGCATTGTATTACAGTTCTGCAAATTGTAGGAAACCAAGTCTTCTACTTTGATTTCCCTTTTCTTTAGTTCTGTCTGTTGGTGCCTGTTGGGTTTTCCGTGGACTCAGTCTTTTCTACCGAAGTCCTCAGAAGTCTCTTGATTGTTGTCAGGAGTTCAGCTGATGCACATTTCTCCCTGGGAACTGTCCTGAGTTTCTTACTGTCTTGTGTTCTGGTCCACAATTTGCTGTGGAGTTTTCACTAGGGCCCTTGGTTCCTGTTGGGTCTCCCACTGGTCCTGCCCGATCTTTACGCATCCTAAACTATCTTTCTTTTAAACCTATGAGGCTTTCACCTTTTCTACATTTCCACTGGGGGGACAGGGAGTCCTTGTTGCTTCCACTCTCTGCTTGTTTTGCCCCTTTGGTGTTTGTGTAAGCTCTTTGATGCCTGTCAGATATTCTTCCATGGAGTCTGCGTTTCCCTCTGCTGTTCCCAGCAGTCTCCTGAGTATTCTTAGATTTTCTTCTGGTTCTCCTTTGCGCTCGGAGTGTTCCTATGCGTTTTGTGAATATCATCACCATTTATTTATTCCTCCGGTCCTTTTGGTGTTTGCAGGAACTCTCGGGTATCTGCCAGGTCTTCCAGGGTTCTGGTTTTACTTTAGGTGTTCTCAGCAGCCTCCCGATGCCTATTAGATTTTCTGCTGGTTCTGGATTCTGCTTTCAAATGTTCCTAAGCTTTCTGTGAACATTATCATCATGTGTTGTTTCCTCTGGTTCTTCTGGTGTTTACAGAATCTCTGTGAGAGCAGCCAGGATTTTCATTAGTTCTGGTTACATTTGGGTGTCCTCAGCACTCCCGTGAGGATTCTTAGGGTGTTTGCTGGGTCTGGTTTGTGCTTTGGTGTGCTCCTAAGTTTTCAGTTGACATTATCTCCATTTATTTTTTCCTATTTCTTTTGGTGTTTGCAGGAGCTCTCTGACACCTGCCAAATCTTCCACAGGCTCTGCCTTTTCTTCCGGGGTTTCCAGTGTTTCCTGAGGACTGTTAGAGTTTCCATAGGTTCTGGATCCTACTCTGGAGTGTGCCTAAGCTTTTTGTGGATGCTTAATTTTATTTTAATAAACATCTGTAATCTGTCTATAATTAATCATTTCTTAAGTTAAGTCCTGAAGTTTATAGTACTATGTTTGCATTCTGGTAGTTCACTTTGATAAGTTAAATATCATTATTTCTAGCATGCTCTGATTTAAAGTTTGGTAACAATTTACATTTTAGCCTGTTTTGCAAAGAATAAAATAGAAGCATGTGCACCACTTTTGATAGAATCTCAGCAGTTGCCTAGGGGGGAGGGTGACACTTTTCATTTGCTATCTGATGATTATCACAGTAATAACTGTAATTCACTGAATGCTTACGCCAAGCACTGTGCTAGGCATTTTACATGTATTATCACATTTAAAATTCATAACAGGAGGAGCTAAGGATTATTAGTCCCATTTTACAGAAGAGGAAAGTGTAGCCCAGAGAGGTCAAGTGGTGTGTCCCAAGTCACGTGATTGATACGTGGATGATCCAGGGGGCAGATCCAGCCCGTCTGACTCCAGAGCTGGGACTCTCAACCGTTAAACTTCTCAGCATGCTATTAACTTAACTCCACAGAATATCGCATAGTTAGAGCTGTAGCTGTAGCCTCATGGCATCATGTAGCCTCATGGCATCATATAGCATCACTTTTTTAATCACAAGCGAATAAGGTAGCTATTGTTTTGTTATTTGCTGTTGAAAGGAAGTATTATTAAAAATACAGGAGAAGGGGAGGATATAGCTTGCGTGGTAGAGCACATGTTTAGCATACACAAGTTCCTGGGTTCAATCCCCAGTACCTCCTCTAAAAATAAATAAATAAGTAAACCCTGATTACCTCCCCCTAAAAATTAAAATAAATAAATAAATAAATTTTTTAAAAATACAAGAGAAACTGGGCGGGAAATCTTAGTGACTCAACAGTTATTTGTGGGAATGCAGAAATGGTTCATGGATAAAATCTGAAATGGTCAACAAAACCAACTCAGATGCCATTTTTTCCCATTTCATTCAGCTGGTTCCTTCAGCGCCAAGTGTGCCTCCTCTTTGGTCTGGCTTTATTAACTTTAAAAATGGGAAAACATTGCTTTAAAACAGCTGGTAAATCTTTTCCAGTATTTAAAAAAAAGAGATTTTTGCATGCTCAGCATCAAATGAGAATCATAGAGGCCTTATGTTACAACTGAACACCCAGTGCCTGCTAATATCAAAGCAAGGACAAAAATAGCTTCCTACATGAAGATTCTGTTTATACGCTTGTGGTGGAATGTGATTGTTAAGACCTCACAATAGATACAGAATAACATGGTGGTTTAGAGTTGGACTGCCTGGGTGACTCTCTGGGCTCTAGATTTACTAGTTATGTGACCACAGCGAGTTACTGAACTTCTCTAAGCCTGTTTTCTCATCTGTCAAGTGGGAAGAGATGGCTGTACTGCATCGTAAGGTAATGTACAGAAACACTTCACACTGTGCCTGGGACATAAACATGTATTTCAAGTGCCAGCACACATACATTGGTTGATGCTGGGTTCTTGGTAAGAAATTCAGATAAACTTGTAGAAATCCAAAAACTTTTCCAGTTAATCATGAACATTAATGATTTGAATTAAGAATAGAAATATTTTTGATGAAAAACAGAAATGACCTTTACTTAAAAATCCCCAAACTGTCAGCTGGTCTTAATGTCTGGTTTTGGTGAGATGACACACTGTGGGTGAAAGTTTGAGTAGGAAAACAGAAATGGGATTTGGGCAGCAAAGGAGGATGAAGAATGGCAGACAAAATAAAATGGGAAGGGCTGAGAGTGTGGATATCTTGATGTCAAGGAGCAGGTGTAGTGGGAGAAAGGTAAGAAGTGCTAGGGAGATGGGCCATTGGAGTAGGAGGAGATTGGGATCCTGGACCTCAAGACTTCATAGATGGAGAAGCAGTGGGTGAGGACAGGTTGAAGCAGTGGCCTTGGAAGTGGGTCCTGGAGAGTGGACATCAGGGTTGCAGCAGTAGAGGAGGGCCCAGGTTGCTGGGGGAATAAAAGGTGAGGCAGGTAGAGGAGGCAAGTCTAGCAATGTGGGCAAAGGCACTGGCCCAGTGGACACTGAAACCCACCCCAGGTATGATGGAACTGAGTCTGATATAAAGGCTTTTATTTTCTAACTTTTAGTCTGAAGAAGAGATAGCCAAGGGAAAATAACTGTCATTAAATATTGAAGGCCAACTTGTAGAAATGGAATTAATCTTGTTTTACAGGACTCCAGAAGATAGAACTTAAAGGTTAAAAAAAAAAACAAAACCTACAAATACATCAATTATCCCAGCCAGCCAGCCAGCCTTCTGTAATTTACACCAAAAGAGATTTGAGGTAATTTATAAGAAGGTCACACCAAACAGGACCCCAAAAAAGTAAACGAAGAAACCAAGGCGAAGGGGAAAAACAAAGTTGGAAAAATAAGGCCATACCTTGCTTCTGAGCTTTGTAGTAGGAAATACAAACAAAAAGCAGATGAGTTAAAGGATTTAGTGTTTGTAAGTCAAAATCAGAGCAGCCGCTTGAGAGAGTCACAAATCTTCCTTGTACTGAGATCTAGGAGAAGCTTCTCCTGTGAGTTTTCATAAGGAAGATGCTATAATGTCAAGAATAACATATTCAACCATCTTTACTAAATACGTTCCGTAGGGCTTTTCAAAAGGAGATCTTCAGTATAGGCCAATGGCATAACATTGTAGCTCACAATAATTTTTCAAGAGGTCTAAATAATGTAGTACAGGGACTCTTAACTCCTGATGCCTTTTTCCAAAGGAAATAAAATCACTCTCTCAAAATGATATCTGCCCCTCCCACCATGTTCACTGCAGCATTATTTACAACAGCCAAGACGTGGAAACAACCTAAGTGTCCATCAACAGATGAATGGATAAAACAATTGTGGTATATAGGTACAGTGGAATGTTATTCAGCCATAAAAAGAAGGAAATCTTCCTATTTGTGATTACATGGATGGACCTTGAGGGCATTATGCTAAGTGAAATAGGTCAGACATACATGTCTCACTTATATGTGGAATCTAAAGACGTCAAACTCCAATACAGAGAACAGATTGGTAGTTGCCAGAGGCTGGGGATGGGGGCTGGTGGTGGTGGAATGAGTGAAGGTGGTCAAAGGATACAAACTTCCAGTTATAAATTACATAAGTCCTGGGGATCTAAGGTACAGCATGGAGACTATAGTTAATAATACTGGGCTATGTATTTGAAAGTTGCTATCTGTGATGATGGTTGTAACCTCGACTTATTGTGGCGATCATTTCACTATATATACCTATATCAAATCATTACATTGTACACCTAAAACTAATACAATGTTATATGTCAATTATATTTCAATCGAAAAAAATAAGCACTTCGCAAGAAGCAGTGGGTGGTGTCAAGTCTAGGACCAGGTTTTCGAGGCTTCTGGCCCCAGATCCAATGCTTACTAAGTCTGTGATTCCAGTTGAATTGCTTAACTTCTCTGTGCCTCAATTTCTACTTCTGAAAAGGAAGTTAACAGTAGTACATCAGAGGGTAAAGCTCTTAGAGCCTGGCTCCCAGTCAGGACTGTGTGTAAGGTGGTTGGTGCTCCTATTGTGAGTAGATTTGAAAGAGGGGAAGGGTCAAGTTTGACTTTGAGGCCAGTGAAAAAAATTTTTCTGCATTGAGTTTTGAGGAATCCCTGAATTCCAGAATGTGTCCGAAGCAGACCTTTGAGAAGTATACACACACACACACACACACACACACACACACACACACACACACAAAAGCCCTAAAATGCACATAACTTTGATGTAGCAGTTCTTCCACTGGGAATCTAGCCCATGAAAATAATCAAGGTCCTGTGCAAAGGTAGGATTACAGAGATACCTGTTGAAGTACTAAAGATTACCTAATTATCCAATCGTGGGACACTGATTAAATAAACACTGCTTCATTCATACAAAGGGATATTCTGCAAACTTTAAAATGATGTAATAAAACATCTATTAATATGGAAATATGTTTATGACATAATGTCATTAAGTGAAAAGAACTAGTTAGTACTAAAATCATATTACAATATAAACACAGACACATGGGAAAAAAAATTCAGTTTAAAAATCCATCTTTTATGCCATTACACTGAGATACTCCAACAAATGTACCGAACTCTGAGATACTCCAACAAATGTGTAGAATCTTCCAGTCTTTTTTTGCTTAAATTTACTTTTGTTGCTTAAATTTTCAATTACTCAGGTAAAAGCAAATGCATCTTCCTTTTTAAAAAAGGACATTACAGCAAACTCCCAAAGTCTCTCACACCTCTGTTCACTCAGCCCCTGCTCACTCCTCCAATATCCTTCCAGAATATTCTCTGTGTATTCTTACTACACATAGATATATTCACAGTAAATATATATATGTAGTACTGGTTTGTACCTATGGTTTTTGTTTCTATGCAATTTATCACACGTGTGGGGCTTCATGTAACCACCGCCACAATCAAGATGCTGTTCCATCACCACAGAGCTTTCTGCTGACCCCTTAAAGCCTTACAGCCACACCCACCCTCTCCTTCTCATGAATCCTTAACCCCTGGGATTCACTAATCTGTTCTCCATCTCTGAATTTTATTATTTCAAGAATGTTATTTAAATGGAATCATTCAGTGAGTAATCTTTTGAGGTTTTTTTTCCACTCAGCATAACTCGCAGAGATCTATCCAAGTTGTGTAGAGCAATGGTTTTCTTTTAACAACTGAGTAGTTTACCATGATATGGATGTACCACAGTTTGCTAAACCGTTCACCCACTGAAGCACATTTTGGGTTGTTTTCAGTTCTTGGCTATTACAAATCGAGCTACTGAACATTTGTGTGCAGCTTTTCGCATGAATGTAAGTTTTCACTTCTCCAGGATAAATGCCCAAGGTGCAATTGCCAGGTCGTATGGTACATGCATGTTAATTTTGCGAGAAACTGCTGTACTTCTTTCGTTAGTAGCTGTCCCATTTTATATTCCAATGGGCAACATAAGAGTGATCCAGTTTCTCTGCATCCTTGCCAGCATTTGGTGTTATCACCAGTTTTTATTTTAGCCATTCTAATTGTTGTAGCTGTAATTCACATTTCTTTAATGGCTCAGATGTTGAGCATCATTTCATGTGCATAATTTGCCATCTGCATATGCTCTTTGATAAACTGTTCATGTCTCTTGCCCATTTTCTAATTGGGTTGTTTGTTTTTTACTGTTCATATTGGACAATTCTTTTTATATTCGAGTGCAAGTCCTTTGTTAGATATGTGGCTTGCACTCCCACTCCCTCACTATTTAAGAGCCATTTTGTTTTTATCGGGACGATACATGCACATATTTAAGTAAGCGCATAGTTCTATGAGGCTTGTGAAAAACAGTGAGAATGGACTCCTTCTCAATCTCCCTCTCCCCCAAAGCAACCATTTTCAGCTCCTTTAGCTGTCTTTTTAAGTATTTACTGCCACATCACTAAATAAAATGTTTATTATTTCCTGATTTTGGGGGGGGGGCTGGCATTACCTATTGCCTTTCTGCTATGAAAAATGAAGATGTAGTTCTTTTTCACCCTTCCATTCATCCCCACCCAACATATGTACCCTAAGTCCTTCAAAACAAATCTACAACCTCATTCCACAATTCTAAATCCAAAAATTTTTTCATAATTGATGCAACCTGAACCCATTTGGCAGCAAAACCTGATAAGAAGCTACTTCTAATCTTTATTCACAATGCTTAATGTAAATGTTCATGTGTTGCACTGCAGAAATGGTAATATGTTTGATTAGGGAGTGACAACTGAGACCCTTCTGGGGTTGTTCTGTAATAAATGATCTATGAGCTGTATATTACCAACATTTTTTTTGCATATCCACTGTATTTCTTAAACAAATTTGAATTCAGAAACATTTGGCCCAAGGGTTTCAGATACGGGATTGTGGACCTGAATAGTTACAATTCAGTTAGATAAATATTCAGTGTTTACATTATTATGATTATGTAAATAAATTCCATTCACAGGTAAGCCATGTTCTGTACGATGATGAATATTAATGTCAAAACAAGCAGAATTACTTTTGTCGATTAGCAGATTTTAAACTGGGTTAAAGAGGGGTCACATAGCTCTTTTAATAGGAATTTTATTTGGTGATTTTCCTGTATGTTATTTAGGGGAAATCGAAATTGAGCATCACTTCCTTGGAGTGTTTGCTCAAATTGCACTTTCTCAGGGACACCATTTTCATACACACTATTTAAATTCACATCCACCCATCATCTTCCTTTGTGCTTTGTCGCTTCTCATTTGTATCTTAAATATGATTTTTTTTTTTTTTTTGCTTATTTGTTTATGGTCTGTCTCCTTCCCATTAAAATGTCAGTTTCATGAGAGGGCAGGAATATTTCTCCATTTTGCTCACTACAATGCCTCTGTCACCTAGAACAGTCCCTGGGCCACAGGAGGTGCTCAAGAGTGATGTGATTGATAAGTGAATTTTGCCATTTGAAATGTAGGTAGTCATCAAGAATGAGGAAAAAAAAGATTTTATTCTGGGGAGGCAAGTGCCACAAAAAAGGAATTTTGTTAACTTTAAATTATAATTTTAAAATTCTGTTTCTCTAACAATTTTGACTAAATAATGTTACTAGACTTAGAAGATAAAAGCTTTAGTTTTATTGTAAATACTAGCTAGTATTTTCTTTTAAGTCAAGGACAAATTCATTATAGTCTGGAATCCATTAATGTAATCATTTTTGGATTACACTTGTGACACAGATAGCTATTTAGAACAGGCAGCAGGTGGAGGAAAAATTCCATTTTGTTGTGCATATTTTCATCTACCTTAACAACCCAGAAAATGAAGAGAAATTAATACTATGCTAATGGTAGATATTGAAAGGCAAGGGAGAGAGAACACTGGAAAATTGGCAGTAGATTCTACTATTATGAGTATATAAAAATTCTAATTTAATCCCCTAGCACATTATAAATATTACTTAATCTCTATGAGAGTACATTCCAGCATTTACTGCAGGCATGTGGATACCTAAGGAAGGGCAAAATATTAGGAAATATACTAAACATATAATCCCTTGGCTATTGTGATCTGTACCTGCTAAAATGAGTCGAAGAGACTGCTGGGCTGGATCTTCATCCAGAACTGAGCTCAGGGCTGCCGCTAGCCTCAGACCTGCCCCCAAAGGGGACAATTATGCTGGGACAATAGAAAGCACCTGCAAGACCTTTGGTCACCTTTGGGGTGGGGAGGCGGGGTAAGCCCATTGAAATCGGAAGGTATACTGTGTAGGAGTCCTCATTTTGTGGATACTTGTCATCAGCTCCCTGTAGAAGCCTTACTAACATGGATTGTGAGAGTGGCCAATTTAGGGGCAGTATCTTTGGTTTTGAACACTGCAGAGTGAGAGAGCACATTTGGGGGGATACAGGACCCGTGACTCAGTATGGAACAGTCAGAGATGGCGATACATGATTCTGACTCACAGCAGGTTATTCCCAGGGGAACAGCCAGCCTAGTGATCTAAATAAAAGTTCCTATAAAGTGTGTTTACACTGAGGAGGAGGACTTCAGCTTCCTATACAGATGCCGATTGGAGCACCCCAGGTAGAGTGGCTGATGGGCTTTATATACAAACTGTGGAACTGGCTTTATGACGACAGGGCTCTTCATCCACTGAATATGCCTGTTACCCACGTCACGGCAAATGCAATGTCTAAGGGCACCCATTTTCCATGCGCACCCCATGTAATCTTACTGCTGCAAAACTGAACAGCAGTCTGAGAAGCCTTGTCTGATTTGCTCCTTCAGCTTCCTCATCTGGGTCTTACAAATACCAAAAACATTACAGTAACAAGAAAGTGGGAGAGACAGGTGGGAGAATCAAGGGACTCACTCCAGTGGGGTGGAAACCTTCTGATGGTTGTTAAGAAATGGGATGAATAAAGTGGACATTGATGGAATTGAAACAAAAGTCTTAATACAGCACTCTTGAAATTTGGGAGGACCTCCAGCATTAAAGGTCCCCCTCAAATTCTGCTTTATCTGTCCCAATTTGGAAGAATTTTTAAAACTGGAAGGCAAAGATTACAATAAGGAACTCATCCAGAAAATACCTGAAGTAATAGGGAGATTAATCACGATAAAGATTGATAAAAGGGTCTCAGTCCCTTGGCTCAACCCTCCACTGGGGACCAAAAGCTTAATGCACAACAGTGAGTAAAATGGTTAGAAGGTGGGGAAGTTTCCGGGACACTCTGACCTGGTAGCCCTACGCATTGTGGTACCAAAATCTGTTGGTAAAGCTCTAATGGGAGACACAGATAGATTGAGAAGATATAGAAACTCAGTAGTGGATGGGATTAAGGGGATGGACAAAAACTGGTATATTTGAACAAAGTTTATGTGAAGTGGTTATGACTTTTTTACCTGAATGTATGGATGGATATTGTCTCCGGCTGGGGAATATTTCCCCTACCTAGAATTGTGAAACAGAAGGCACATAATCCTTCCTTCAAGTCACATTCACCAGACATGATTAAGAGGGAATGAGTAAGACTGCCCAAGCCCACACATTGCAGAATAGAAGGTGGGGTGCTTGTATGGACAAATCCTCTGTGTGTGGAGTGTAGACTATAGCTTACGGCAAAAGCCTGTAAGCACCTCCAAGGATGACTAATGGAATTTTGGACTAGAGAATTTCCATTTGAGGGGCAATTACTAGCTTGCTACGAGATGTTAACTGGAAATGCCCCTGTGACTGAAAGATAAAATAATGTTGAATCTTGTAATAACCTATAATGAAGGAGAACATGAAAAAGTATGTATGTATATATATATATATATTATGAATCATGATGTTGTACACCAGAAACTAATACAACATTGTAAATCAACTATACTTCAATTAAAAAATTAAAAAGTAATAACCTTGAAACCTAAAATACCCATGGTGTCTGGTGATGTCAGACAAATGCTCTAATGAGGAAGGCAGTGCCTAGAATTCTGCAGTAAAATAGACATGGTTTGCACAGGAATATGCTACTGGGGGAATGCAGTGTATTCATCAGTAGGCAGACTCTTTTCCCCCAGGACTGACTTTGGAATCAGGTGAGGAGCTGCTGGATTCTAGCATCACTTGGACGGTGCCCAAAAAACAGCTCTCAACTGACCGATAAATAGCTGTTTGGTTTATGGATGGCAGTTTCAACATGAACAGGCAACATTCTGTTTGGAAGGTCACCACTCTGATGGAAAAAGGTGAAAACAAGTCAGCTTGGTGAGCTACACTGCAGGCTGCTTACCCCTCTGGACTTTTACCTACTCATAGGCAGTGGCCAATGATCTGGCCATGTGGTCAGGCAGAGGGCAATGGAAGATGCCCTTATGATGCATGGCCCTATGGAAATCACTCTGGGAATTTGAGGGGTGCATTCAAGTAGGCCTCCAGAAGAAGCCCCTTCCTGCATCAGAAGGCAATTAGAATCGACAAGCAGATACCCTAGTGTGCTCACTGAAGGCAGCCATCTGGGTCTGTGAAACAAGTGCACACTGCGGGGCTGAAGCACTCCAGAAATGGGCTGAATCTGGACTTATTTCTCTTGTATCCTCTGAGACACAAAACACCAACAAGAATTGTTCTGCCGGCCAACAAGAGACACAGAGACTGCTGATGTCTCTGGGTAGAGTCCCTGAGGGGAGATCCTTGCATAAAGCTGGCAAGTCAGGCTGATGCCGGCAGCCCAGGAAGTTAGTAGTGGGCCTCACAGGAACAGACACTGACTCTGGACTGGGCTTTGCCTACCGAGTGGTAGATGCAGAGCTCAGAGTACTGCAAAAGAACCGGGCCAGAAGATACTGCACTGATTTGGACCACCGATTTGCATCCCATTTCTTCAGACCAAGGAACACTATTTATAAATATAGGCCATCATGTCCAACATGGGCAGAGAGATCTCTTCCTCAGAGTAACAGTTTGGTAAAGAATTAGAAAGGGAATCAAAACCTGGGCTGTCTAAAATGGAGGGCGGCGATCTAGGTAGGAAGGGCTGGCTTACCTGCCTCCACAAGTGTGTGCTCACCCTTAACATGAGCGGGGCTCAGGGAGTGTTCTCACTCCATAAATTCCTCTGCTGTTCTGAATGTGGGGACTTGGGGGAGGTGAGGATGCTGGTGTGACTATATTTTTTTCTTTCTTTCCCATATCACCTTTATTTTCCTTTTTCTACTTGATGCAGTGGTCCCTGGACCATGGCTGCAAATACATTGCTGGAAGCAGGGATGATTCTTGAAAAACAAACGGTTTTAAAATCTTTGTATCAGAATTCCTTAGGGCCTGGTGGGATGGGTGGTGCTTTCACTCCATCTGGTAATATTGGGGCCAACAGTGAATACAGTTATATTGCCTGTTGGTAGAAGAGCCCACTAACCCTGTACCTATGTGACCCCATCCTATAGAATGGGAGTGGACTGAGAGGGAGGCACTTGCTGGACTCACACTGCTGCCTGTCACCTAGACCAACCCAGTGGCCGAACCTAATGGCCCTTCCAGGTGAAAGGGTTTGGGAACAAACAGAGAGGAGAAATAGCAGTGAACGGTAAATGAACAAATAATTGAGTTATACAATGAGAGAGTTCCAATATTAATGCTTGGAAGGAAGCTCGGAGCAAGAAATGATATTGTCCCTTAGCTCAATTGTACCAAATGCCTGAAAGAGTGAAGTTATACATTGCTGAGACCACTCCTGCTTTTGAATCGGACAAGACGGTCATAAGGTATGATGATGGACTGGGTTGGTTATCAGAGACTGGATGGGACCCCAGGCAATGTGTCAGTATCTTTGACTCTTATTTCTCAGGTTACAGCTACCATAACGTGCTGTGCTATAATACTGGCATAATTGGAAAGAAAATGCCGATACTGACAATCAGGTGTATTGGGAAATTGAGCTCAACGGCTTCCTATCCTTACCCCACATTGACTCCTCCAAATGTCGCTGTATCTGTTACGCTCAGTTAGGTATGTTCCTTTTGATCCCGTAATCAAAGACCAGGGAGTGGCCTAGGATGTAATAAAGAATGTATCTGGTCTTGGGGAGAGGGGCTGGTACAGGGGTTCCTAAACCCCTGGAATTTCCTGAGTAAAAGGAGTATCTTTGATATGTTAATGACCAGTGCGCTTGCACGTATGTTTGTGCGTGTGCATGTGTGTGTGTGTGTGTGTATGAAAGAGGGGGCCTAGAGAGCTTCAAGATGAAGGCTAGTCACCAGAAAAGCCACATGATTAGAGGGTTAAAATCTACCACCTGACCTCCAGGGAGAGGAAGAAAGCTGGAGATTGAGTTCAGTGACACAGCCGATGATTTAATCAACTGTGCCTCTGTAACAAAGCCCTAGTACAAAATTCAGGACAGCAAGGCCATGGGGAGCTTCTAGCTGGTGAGCACATGGGTGTGCTAGGAGGGTGATGGGTCTGGAAGCTTCTGTTTGCCACTCCCCCAGGCCTCTCCTTTCTCCTAGACTGTGCTCTATGCAGTTCTGCCATTTGGCTGTTTCTGAGCTGTATCTTTTATAATAAGATTGTAATAGAAAACGTTTCAGTGAGTTTGGTGAGTCATTCTAGTGAATTATCAAACCTAAAGGGGAATGGGAGGAACCCTCAAATTTGCAGCCAAGCCAGACAGGTGTGGATATCCCGGGGTCCCCACTAGTGACTGGCTACTGAAATAAGGGCAGTCTAATTGAGGATCTTGTCCTTTAACTAGTGGGACCTACACTAACTCTGGGTGGTGTCAGAATTGAATTGTACGACACCTAGTTGGTTATTACAGAATTGTTGCTAGAATGCTGACATATTTCATTATATTTTTTGACTTTTTAAATCATAGTAAAATAAACATAAAACTTATCCTTTTAACCATTTTTGTTTTTAAATTTTTTATTGTAATATAACATAATATAGAAAACTATATATATATATATATAGAGAGAGAGAGAGAGAGAGAGAGAAACAGACAGACAGACAAGTACAACTTATAAGTAAACTGCTCAATCCTATTTCTCAAACTGAATACACCTTTGTATCCAGCATCTGGATGAAGAACATTCTAATATTCCAGAAAAAAAAAGAAATATGTTGAAAAGACAGGAATATTTTCATTTAAAAAGACTAGATACATTAATTAAAATGGGGAGAGAGGTAATCACTTTCCTATGCATATATACATACACCCACTCTATAATACATCACTTCCAACAATGGCTTCATGGAAGAATTCTAAGGATTGTGTTAACTTTAAAAAGCTTTTATGGTAATAATTTGAGGATATACTGAATTAAGGCTAGTCAAACAGGTTGATCATTTAAGGAGACTTTCACAAATTCAGACTCTAGGGTCCAGTGCCTGAACATTCTCAGGTCAGAAGAGGAAGGAGGAAAATACTTCTTGCCCATTCTAGATGTATTTCTAAAATTACGATAAAATAGAGATAATGAAATTTACCACTTTAACCATTTTCAAGTGTCATTAAGTTCCATGTCATTAAGTACATTCACAATATTGGGCAACAATCACCACCATCCATTTCCAGAACTCATTCACGCCAGACAGGAAATCTGTACTTACAAACAACAGCTCCCCAGTTCCCCCTCCTGATAGGCCCTGGCAACTACTGTTCTCCTTTCTGTCTCAGTGAACCTGCCTACTCTAGGTACCTCATGTAAGTGGGATCAGACAATTTTTGACATTTTGTGTTTGGCTTAGTTCACTTAGCATGTATTTTTAAGATTCATCCATGTTGTAGCATGTATCAGAATTTTATTCTTTTTTAAGGCTGAATGATATTCCACTGTGTGTTTATCCATTCATCTGTTGATGAACATCTTTTTTTTGTCCACCATTTTGCTATTGTGAACAATGCTGCTATGAACATTGCAAGTTCATATATTTTCATAAATATTTTATATATATTATAAATATATTTTCATGAATCAATCTTCATTTTTTTTGTTGTATAAACTTTTAGAGCACTTTAAAATTTAGAGGTCAAATAGAAATTAATAATAAGACATTTTAAAGAATCCTGTGTTTTATTATCAGCATTAATATTTGTTCATACTGAACATTCAAGGATAAAATAATGGACAGAAAACTAGAATGTAAGCCTCACTACACAGCTGTATCAGAAGCATATAAGAATGTTTTGCTAATTATTGAACTAAAATATAAAAGATGAAATTACATCAATTATTTTGTGCTTAGTCTTTCTGAATATACTTTTGGTATTAAATACACATTAAATGCTTACACTTAAAGATTCTTTAACAATGAAAACATGCTTATCCTTGGTTAATCAGAATTAATTTCATAAGGTAAAACTTCTTAAGGGTAAGCATGGCATTTAGTACTTTAGACCAAAATTCTTGCTGGGCTGGCTGCTTGATGATCGCTCTCGTTCTTTAGTAATTTCCATCTCAATTTTAGCTTTGATTTTCTCCCAGTCTATTTGGAGCTGCAGTAGAAGAAAAGAAGAAACATGCTTATATAGTATATGGCATTTTTGTTTAATACAAAGTAACCAAGAGTAAACAAAAATAGAATGTACGACTTCCAAAACATTGGAGAAAAAGAGGGCAGGAAAGAAAAGTTAAGAGGAAATAATGTTCCCCAAAAATTAAATAGCATTAAGACTATTAGACCTAAAAGAACAATTATCACAATAAAAAGCAAAGACTCTCACTGTGATACAACAGACCCAAACCTAGCTATTTATAAAAGGCACATTGCAACAGTCCCATGGAGCCTGAAGATTCTGCTCTGGTGCCTCAGGGACAGAAAGAGGTGGACTGCTCTTCTTCAAACAATAAAGAAAATGGTCAGGTTCTGGCCATCAGGCCATGTTTCAAATGGATCCGCTCTTCTCTGCTTATATACTGAGGTTTCCACCAGAAGCCTAGTTAGGAAGAAAGATAGGGAAGCACTTGCTTCCCCAGAGCATACTCTGCAAAGTGGCTCCTTTGCAACAACTCTTAAAACAATATGAAGACATAGTGATAAGACAATGATGAAATGATATTAGAGGCAGTAGTGGGAAAACAAGGCTGAGAGACACAGAAAAAGAATAATTGAAAAGTGATACTATTTTTATGTTTCCAGCCAACCACCTGACCCCCCACAACCCAGCCCTGCCCCTTCCCTAAATCATTAGACTTGCATTAGGAACAGACTCTGCCCTGAGTTCTAGAAACAATTTGTTTAGGAAAAAGCATTCTACTGTTTTAAAAAGGTCTAGAGATCACTAACTTAGAAATGTGTGTCCTCTCAGGCAAGACATGGGAAAAAAAATGGGTCCTAGGTTAAACTAACTCTGATTTACTACGAAATAAACCCAAACTCCTGAGACGGAGCCAAAAGTGAATTAGGTTTTCGCCTCCATGTAGGCGAGCTGAGCAGAATAAGCAGCACTAAAGCAGGCTGAGGCACTGCCTGCTGCTTGAGCGGATTTATCTTAAGTAACTGAGGCTAATTTAACCTTAACAGGACTTCATGCCTCTTTTAGTCTGTGCTGGAAGTAGGTGGAATTAAGTATTCGGTTCTTTTTTTATTCCAATATCCCTTCTCTAAATTTCTGTGAAGTAATTTGTGGATATTTTTGGCCACCTTTTTTAAAGATAACTTTTCCATATACTTGTCTATAATACATAAAATAGATAAATTAAAAGAATCCCTCTTACTCATAGAAGATGAATGTCTGTGCTAAGATGCAAGTGACAGCTCGTCGGAAGGCAGAGCAAACGTTAAGATTATTTTAAAGTCTCATTTTTCAATCAGGCCAGAACTTGATATTTTTTTAATGGCGAAACACTCATCTAAGAAAACATTTGCAAGGACAAAGACAAAGCTTGATGAATGCCTTGGCCTTCTTCCAGCCTTAAATTGGCTTACATATGTTTCTCGAATCCATCACAATAAAACCATATATTGATGATACAAACTGTTGCTCTGCCGCACCAGAAGAGCATCAAGTAGACTGATGACATCTGTATTAGTTACTTGTTACCACGGGTGTCAGCGGACAGTTATCCTACTGAAAATAAATGCTTCACTTGTACTCTGGCATTTGTCCAGTTTTAGAACAATGTTCCGCTCATAATTCAGTCTTTGGAATAGGGTATTTTCAATCATGGGTTTTAGGTAAGGATGTACTCATGACAGCTGTCAAGTGACTTCTAGGCTAAAACACAGCCTTTTCCACTCGAGGCAGTGTTAATACTATTTGGCACTTCTTATTCTAGTCCCTAGTCAGTCAGTTCTTATTCACAGAGAAGGAATTTCAAAATCATAACAAATGGTTCTCCATCTTCTACCCCATCTCTCTTACACTCAACTGAAAATCAGCTTCCTAATTTATGGAGAATACAGTGGCCATGAGGCATGAATTCACTTAATTTCCTTCCTTTCACAAGTCAGTACATCTATATCCACCCTTATCTCTCTCCCGTCTGTCTCAGGCCAACTTGATCTCATCTTCGTCTCCTCTAGGACAGCTGCCCTCAATTATTGCCTACCTATTCCAACTTCCTTCTCCTCAATGGCTGCTCCTCCTCACCCCTCCCCCCCATCCTCTCTCCCTACCAGCTACCACCCTCATTCTACTTTTCATCCCCCACTCTCCTCCTCCTCCCAGACCACTGTAACATCACTGTTTCCACTACGCTTCAGAAACTTTTCACTACCACCACCACCAAGTGTTTTAATTCCTGCTCCTACATTCCTTCTCTGTATGACTCAGTTACTCCTTCCACAAGTATTCCACGCTCACCATTTGCCGAGGATTGTTCTCAGCACAGGGATTTGGCAGTGAACAAAAAAATAAAAATCACTGTCTTCACAGAGAGATAAACAAAGATAAATAATAGTGGTAAAAGTATGGGAAATAGGGGAGGGAGACAATGTCAGGGATAGTGGTGTATTTCAAACAGAGTGAAGATCAGAGAAGGCCTCCCTGAGAAGCTGCTGTGAAGGCCTGAAGGAGATAAGTGAGAGACTCCATGTTGACAGAGGGAAGAAAAAGGCCCTGATGGAGGAGTACTCCCTGGGCCCCGCCGACCACTGCTCTTTGAAAAATCTCTCTCCGTATAGCATTGCTCTCTTCTGGTTTCTGCTCTCCTTTCTAAATGTCCTCAGTCTTTTTTTTTTCCCCTCTTTTTCTCCTATATTCTTCCCCTAGGTAACTTCTTAACTGTTAGTCTTAGAGTTCCAACCAGCTTTTTCATACTTTCCCTAGATTTCTTCAACTATACCTGGATGATCATGACCATAAATTTATTTATCTAGCCCCAATTCTTCCTTCATCAATACACTGCGATATTCACTTTGATATTTCCAACTGCCCACCAGATATCTCCACCTAGATAGGGTCCACCCCACAGAGACTTCAAACTCACGTATTCAAACTCTAAAGGTCCAAAACTTGTATGTTCTCATGTTCCTCTACCAGTCACCCACACTAGAAAAGCTGAAGTTGTTCTCAAGTGCCTGGCCTTACCTCACCACGTCTCTTTCCACCCCCAACCACAATGTTTTACTAATTTTACTGCTGATTTTTTCTTACATGAAATCTACCCTTTCCATCTCCTGGTGAGACTATTATAGGAGCCTCCTAGTCACCACCCTCACCTCCGATCTATCAGAAGTTATCTTTCAAGTCATTCCCTTGACTACAAACCCCCAAGTCTCCTCACTGCCTCTATTACAAAGCCTAGTAAGACTTCAATGTCTGGTCCCACCAATATTCCAGCCACCCAGGACCCAGGACCCAGAGCAGTCCCTTTGTACACCTTCACCATTCTTTCAAGATCCCATGCATCTGCTCTTATTATTATTTCCTTTAACTGACTGACAAAATCCTACTCAAGATAATTTTGTGGAATAACTAAATAAAACTAAATAAAAACTAAAAATACTAAGAATACAACTTCCAAAGAGGGAAAAAAAGAGATAATTTTGTGGAAAATTCTAAGTCTCTGTTCCTATTCAGGAACTGGGATTTTAAAAGGGAAAATCGATCATGTTACTTCCATTCAACAGCTTTATGATAATCTTAGGATAAATCCAATACACCTAACTTGCCCTATGAAACCCTCAAGTCCATCTCCCTTTTGCTCATTACTCCTTCCCACCTCAGAGCCTTCCCTCTGCTTAGAACATGTCCATCCCCATGCCCCACCCCACCCTCAGTCAGCTTCTACTCTTCATCCTTTAGAACTCAGCTCAAACATCATTTGCTTTGCTTAGAAAAATCTCTGCTGATGCCCCCTACCCTAGGTCAGGTTCCCCATTCATAAAGTCGTATGGCACTATGTATACTACCTTCAGGGCAATAATCATAACTGAAACGAACAATTAACTGGATAATTAACTGTCACCTCCATTTGAATATGTTTCATGAGGGTAAATGTCTGCCATGTTTATTATTATAGCCCAAGCACCAAGGAGAATAAATTGTCTGCAGGAGGCACTCAATAAATACTGAATGAATAAAAGGTAACTAACTACCCAGCAAATGAGCTACCACTTAACAATCTCTCACTGTTTTTCACTCTTTTTTTTCCTTTCTTATAGCGCAATGCCTTAAACATTTCCTGGCTCTTCTATGTTCTTCTTGCACAGAGCATATATTCAATAGATTGAATGTACTCCTCAAGTGGATTTTATTTGCCAGACTCATACATTACTTTACAAATACTTACTGAACACCATTGTAGACCAAGTACAACGACTCTAACAGTGTTCTTAGGAGACAGGACACTGTTAATGAATCTTGATTTCCATATTTTAAACTAGAAATGCCCAAGTAACATTTCAGGGCTCATAAATATGAGTGTATGTCAAACTTCTCACTTCTTATAAACCTCTGTGTTATGCATTGTGAGCCCATTTGAATTCACAAGACAGCTAGAAAAGATTTCTCGATGTTTTTTTTAAAATGAACTTTTTCTAGTCAATTCTTAATTCTGAAACAAAGAGTTTATACAAATCACAATTTTGCTAAGATAATTTTTAAGTCAAAGATAATTTTCAGCTTAAAATACTGCTTTGTGATTTCTAGTTAACTTCCAAATTACATTTATGAAGAAGAAAAGTAGGAAAGTAGAACAAAGGGCCATAGGGAGTCACAGCAACTATATCTTTTCAGGATGAAAAGAAAACGAAATATCAGAAAAGGCCTTATTGTTCTGTATCCCACTTGGAACATTTCTGCTACTCTTGTGATATTTTAGTAATAGTTGAATACATATAAAATGCAAAAGAAGACAAGAATGTTATATTTCTACTCTCTGAAATACAATTTTTGGGAAGATAAAAAAAATTTCTATGTCCTGAAAAGCACCTAATACGAAGATAGTGAAAAAATTATTGATGACAGTGATGATGAAGAGGAAGCAGAGTAGTATTAATCTGCTTAAAATTATATAATAATGCTGTATACCAGAAATCGACACATTGTAATTGACTATACTGCAATAATTTAAAAAAAACCCTAGGGGAAGAAAAAGAAAAAAATTTATATAATAAAGTACATTTAAGATGGTTGCTCATTTGTAACATATTGTCATATTTTCAAAACTGAGACAAAAAAGATTAGGTGACTGGTGATTCCCTGGGCTGCTTAGCACTGCAGTGGTGGTGGCTCTGTCCTATTCTGTGGATTAAGAGTGTAGCCCTCAGAGCTCCAAGAGACCCTGAGTTTGTGCTAGTAGTAGACCAAGCCCTCCTAGCCCAAACTCCTAAAGGATTCATTTCAGTAGTAAACAGTTCTGAATCAAACAAAAAAAAAATTGTGGATCTTCTATAAAAGTCTTCTTTTTCCACCAAGAAACCCACAACTTGTGTCTATCCTGGAACCAGATGATGAAGTTGCACCACAGAACTAAGAATGGCCAAAGGCTTCATTACCCTGAAAACTGTTCTGAAGTCCAAAAATGTCAATTGTGATGCTCAATATTCTAAATATGGCCAAGGGATAATGTTGCCTTTAGTAGGTGCCTTCTCTCTACATCTTTTTTCATCTTCCCAAGGTTCCTCTGATATATTCTGCCTCCTAGGATGAATCAGAACATTCCATTTTATTTTGTCCCCAAGGAGAAGCACTCCCACATAGTCTATAAACTCCATGAAGACAGAAGCCATATCTGATTCAACACCTAGCATAGTGCCTGGCTCAAAGTGAGTACTCAGAAACATTTTTTGAATAAATGAATGAATAAAAGGCTAAGGAAATCAACTAGTCCACAGAGCTGGGAGCAAGGCTGGCCCTGTTTTGGGATTAAAAATCTGTTGCATCTGCATGGCTAGAGGTGAGCTCTCTTTCTGCCATCTGAGTCCAGAAGGATCTGGGCAGGTGGCCATGATCATTTCTGCTCTAGGTGGTGGGGCAAACTCTCTTGTGGCTCTCATTATGGGCTGATATGTACTAAAATGGCTTGTTTCTAACTGGATTAATAAAATCTGAAATTCTGGTAGGAACTTGAGAGGCAAAGGGTTAGCCTTCTTTGGTTCTAGGCTGTGAAGTCTACCTAGGCTAGGCACCTCTCCAAGTGCAACTTAGCTCCTCAGAATTTGCAAAGTGACAAAGTATCCATTTTCTGGCCAGTGCCCTCTGTGCTTATATATTTCCCCTAGAGCAGAAAGGGCAGATGATGGGAGACAAAATTGAGGAGTTAGAAGCCTTTATCTTAGCCATTTACATTGTTTACCTAAAAATATCAGTTACTCATAAATCAATGGAACAGGATAGAAAGCCCAGAAATAAATTGACACACTTAAGATCAATTAATCTATGACAGAGGAGGTAAGACTATATATTGGAGAAATGACAGTCTCTTCAATAAGTGGTGCTGAGAAAACTGGACAGCTACATGTAAATGAATGAAATTAGAACATTCTCTAAGACCATATGCAAAAATAAACTCAAAATGGATTAAAGACCTTAATGTAAGACTGAATACTCTTAAAAATCCTAGAGGAAAACATAGAACAATCTTTGACACAGGTTGCAGCAACATTTTTTTTTGATCCATCCCCTAGAATAAAGAAAATAAAAGCAAAAACAAGCAAATGGGACCTGCTTAAACTTAAAAGCTTTTGTAGAGCAAAGGAAACCATAAACAAAATGAAAAGACAACCTATGGAATGTGAGAAAATATTTGCAAATGATGAGACTGACAAGGGATTAATTTCTAAAATATAGAAACAATGCATATAGCTTAATAACATTTAAAAAAAAACCCAATCAAAAAATGGGCAGAAGACCTAAACAGACATCTCTCCAATGAAGATGTCTAGATGGCCAGCAGGCACATGAAAAGATGCTCAACATTGCTAATTATTAGAGGAATGCAAATCAAAACTACAATGAGGTATCACCTCACACCAGTCAGAATAGCCATAATTAAAAAGTCTACAAATAATAAATGCTGGAGAGGGTGTGGAGAAAAAGGAACCCTTCTATACTGTTGGTAGGAACGTAA
This sequence comes from Camelus ferus, assembly GCF_009834535.1. Classification (NCBI taxonomy): domain Eukaryota; kingdom Metazoa; phylum Chordata; class Mammalia; order Artiodactyla; family Camelidae; genus Camelus; species Camelus ferus. Next base: position 89,163,380 of record NC_045696.1, on the reverse strand, counting down.
ATTGGTACAGCTACTATCGAGAACAGTAGGAGGTTCCTTAAAAAACTAAAAATAGAGTTACCACATGATCCAGCAATCCCACTTCTGGGCATATATCTGGATAAAACTATAACTCAAAAAGATACATGCAACCCCAATGTTCACAGCAGCACTATTTACAATAGCCAAGACATGGAAGCAATCTTAATGCCCATCAACAGATGAATGGATAAAGGAGATGTGGGGTGTGTGTGTGTGTGTGTGTGTGTGTGTGTGTGCGTGTGCACGTGCGCGCATACAATGGAATATTACTCAGACATAAAAAAGAATGAAATAATGCCATTTGCAGCAACATGGATGGACCTAGAGATTATCATATTAAGTGAAGTAAGTCAGAGAATGACAAATTTCATATAATATCACTTGTATGTGGAATCCAAAATAAATGATACAAATGAACTTATTTACAAACCAGAAATAGACTCACAGACATAGAAAAACTATGGTGACCTAAGGGGGAAAGGGGAGGAGGAAGAGATAAATTGGGAATTTGGGATTAGCATATATACACTACTGTATATAAAACAGATAAACAACAAGGATGTACTGTATAGCATAGGAAAATATATTCAATATCTTGTAATAACCTATAATGGAAAAGAATCTGAAAAAGAATATATATGGATATGTATAATTGAATCACTTTGCTGTACACCAGAAACTAACACAACATTGTAAACCAACTATACTTCAATTAAAAAAATCAGTACCCAACCTTAACATAAATCGAATATTATAAAAACAGACTTGAGTTAATCAAAACATGGCTATAAAAGTCCAGAAAAATGTTTAATAATATAATTATATAGTCAAAAGAAGACTGTAATATCAAAAGGCAAGAAGTAATTTTTAAAGAAATTATGGTAAGAATTATTCTAATTTTGTCTCATTAAGATAAATAACATATACTTATAAAGCATACACACTATTATAAAATACTGCATAATACTTACACCTTCTGCATACTGTAGGTATCGTTTATTAGTTTCCTGTTTGCCAAATGTCTCCAAAAACTTTTGACGGTAAGCAAGAACTGTATCAACATGTGTTTTATATTTTACAGCCAATTCAAGTGCCCTATAAAGAGAAATAAAATAGGTTATCAGCATTGCTGTGTTTGCCTCTAAGGGCAGTAGAGTTTTGGGGTAAGTCCACATTGTTCCCTCCACTCATCCCTCAATATTCCCTACCTTAACCATCTTGCAAATTCCTATTTATACTTCAGGGCCTGGACCAAATATGACCTCTTTTCCTTGACCAGCTCTCCTTGCAGAAATAAACGACCATTATATCTTATCTGTGCTACATAGCATTTTATACATATTATTATTACAGCCCTGCTTACAGTGTATTATAATTATTATGAATCTGTTTTTCCACTAACCTATACATTTACTGAAGCTCGGAGATCTGGGTTTCATTTCTCTTTGGTGAATAAACAGAGTGTATGTACGGTAAACGTTCACTGAAAAATTCTCTGAAGTCATAATAAAATTCAAGAATGAACTTCCCCAGTGTAAGTGGTTCGACTATCTTGCTCATGTTTCTAAGCCTGTAATGAATTTATTCTGTTCGATATTCAACTAAATACCAGTATCATTACATTATTATCACTACAATAAATTAGAAATATTATAAAAATCAAATTTGAGGATAATAAAAATCTAACAAAATGCCTTTTTTCCATTTGGTTCTTAGAAATTAATAGCCATTTAAATTTTATAATCCAATTAATATCTATTTATGTAACTAAGTTATTTACAGGGGAGGTAATTAGGTATGTATGTATGTATGTATTTATTTATTTATTTATGGAGGTATTGGGGGTTGAACTTAGGACCTTGGGCATGCTAAGCAAGCACTCTACCACTGCCATACCTTCCCCATTTGTAATTAAGTTATTTTTAAGGTAGTATTTTATTTAAATAGCAAACAAGAACTAAATGAATTACTAAAATCAGTGGTATAACACCAAAGACACAAAATCTATATATTGATAATTTGGAGGGAGATGAAAAGATTATTCCTCAGTTCCAGGCCTATTTTTGCATACAGTCTTGGACAGCATCTCAGCCTGCGACCCTGTGCATAACTCATATTAGTTGAAGCAGGAACAATCTGGTGGAGTATAGCTCTCCTACACTGTTCACTGTCATCTTGTCCTAAAGTATGGGAAATAGTCATTATAACAGTCAAAGTACATTATTTCTCAAGTCCTCTTGCTTTCGAATATGACATATGACTTCTGAATAAGCCAGTCATGATTTATCAGAGCCAACTATTGTAAACCTGTTGTACTGGACAAAACTGACTACTGACAAGAATTTTTGCAAAGTGTGACTCTTTAGTAGGAAAATCTGTTTCATTCCTAGCATGTTTTGGTTTGATGTAAACTAGTGACTTTAAAAAGTATTTTAGATATTCTGTATGTATTAATTGACAATTGATAGACAATTTAGAGAGATCTTAAAGACTTATTAAGAAATTACGAATGTCAGCTGTGTATAATACAAATGATAATGCCAAAGTTCAGTACAACTTCTTACAAAAATATATTGGTATAAACAACAGTGCTAAATCCAAGGGTCAATATTTGCTGCCCATCACAAACTCCTCACAAAGTTCCCTCATTCCTCTATGATTTTAAGTCTTTCAGAGAAAAAGAAGGTACACAGAAGAAGGTGTAGGGGGACTAGAAGATAGAGGAACAAAAGTTGAAAACAAGGGAAGGTAAAAACATTTCATAGAGGCTCAAAAGATAAGAAATGGAAGTAAGGATGCCTTCATTCTTCTAGCCCTCTCCCATAGCCTGCCCCCGTGTATCCCTAAGGCTCTGATTCCTGTGGTGCATGTGTGAGTGGAGACTCTGATGAACCACCTCTTTGGCACCTTAGAAGTTCCATTTCCCATTCTTTCTGTGTGACTGTACATGATGGAGGAAGGAGCTCTTGAATCCGCAAAACTAGAAATGTTCTAAGTAGAGAATACATTAGCATCCATTCTGGGTTGGGGTTTTCAAAAATTCCAAAGAGATACCTTATTATGGGACATCAATACATTTTAATTACATAGAAAGGCTAGAATATGATGTCTAATCCTGCATTTAGATATTAGATAATAAGTATTATCTATTATTAGTAGTATAAAATATATATTAATTATCTGACTGAAGAGCAATGGAAAGGAAAGGAAAACACTCAAATGATATGTGCTATTTTAAATGTTCTTTAAAAGCACACACTGGGCAAAAAAAGTTTCTCTACCACATTTAGGAGGGAATTCACTCCAAATTATATAAGACTTATGGGGACAGTATGTCTCAAGCTTTAAAATGGTTATTTGGCAAGCAAACAAATGTAACATTAGATTATGGGGCTGGAAAAAATCCATGTATCCTCTCTGATTTTAAATAGAAGGAAGTTATATAAAAAGATGTTATAACTTCAAAGTATAATTTTTTGCATAACTTGAATGAAACAAAATCACTTTATATAACTGGTATAAGTAGAGAAACTATTTTTATTAATATTTACATAAAGGATCAATATGCATGCTTGGAGTTTCTCATTTCTTAACTTTAGTTTTTGAAAAAAGACTACCACCAAATGTCCAGTGTGAATGTCAAGCAGACAACTTGTGTATCTACAGCTCTTCAACGGCTGCATCTTATTAGGTTGCAGGCAATTTTCAAATTCAAATATAAATGAGAGAAGCACAAACCAGCAAGACTATGCTTCTTAAACAGAATAACACATATTAACAAAGTAAAATCTGTTCCCTTCTAAAGGATTCAAACAAATGGGGAATACAGAAATTCAGGGATCATAAAGCAATCTAACACATTTGTCATCTGATATTTAAATTCTATCCTTCTAGAGTTCTGGAAGGATAGAATCAGAATATCACCATAATTGTGGTAGCTCACAGTGAAAAACATGTGACAATGAATATATGTATGTTCATGTATAACTGAAAAATTGTGTTCTACACTGGAATTTGACACAACATTGTAAAATGACTATAACTCAATAAAAAAATGTTAAAAAAAAAAAAAGAATATCACCATAATTGATTAAAGGATATGGGCAATGACTATCAATGGCTGCTAACATCACAAAAGATAGACAATTAGACAACCAGTTATTATGCAAATATACATAACACCAATTCTGACAGATCCTTTACAAAAAGAAAAAAAAATTAAACCTAAATCTAAATTTTCTACATTCAACACCAATTCACAGCTAATTCAGGGGGGAGAGAGACATGTTAAATACACCACAAAGACGAAATCAACCAAGTCCAGACTATGAGAAGTTTTACAGGCCCAGTTCCAGCAATGGCAAAATTGCAAGAAAACATAAAAAAGAACTAGGAGAACCTACAGAGTAAAGGAAACTTAACAATGTATCAACCAATCACAATGTATGGATCTTTTTCGGATCCTGACTCAAACAAACAAAAAAAAGCATTTATGAGACAATTGGAGAACTAAGAACCTTGAATACAATTACTTGTTAACTTTTTAAAGTGTGATCATGATATTGTAGCTGGATTTTTAAAAAATTTGAGATACATAGTGAGATACATAGATAAAATGATATCACTGGCATCTGTTTTCAAAAAATCATGGGGAGTAGAGATTATTCACAAATTGATAACTGTTAAAGCTGAGTGATGGGGATACTGTTCTATTTTTGTATATGTTTGAAATTTTCTATAAATAAATACTTTTAAAATTCCATCTTTTTTGATCCCACCTGATCTCTTTTGCTGAATCCTCCTCTTCAACCAGACCATAACGTGTTGACTATCAAGAGAATCTGCCTGCTGCCCTCTTTTCTTTTTCATTCTTTAAATTCCTGTAGGTAATCTTAGCCATACTCATGACCTCAATTACCCCAAAGGCTGATAATTTCCTCAGTAGCTTTCCCTCAATGTCTAGGACCTCTTCCAAAATTCACACCTATATATCCCTCATGAACTGGATAGATAAAGGTAATCAAAACTCAACAAATCCAAATTGTCAGACAGCTTAATCACCACCCTCTCTTCTCCCCACACAAAAAATTGACCATTTAGTACAGATCTACACAGATCTGTGTAGTGGTCTACACAGTTACTATAACTAAGCAGGACCCTATTGTCATTGGTGACCACCTGATATCTGTAATGGTGTTTGTAACTGCTTAACTGTATAATGGTTTAAAGGGTTTTTCTCAGGCTCTTGCTGACCAGGGTTAGGCTGGAGATGAGGAGGCTTGGGTGGTCCGCCCAACCCCCTTGTGGTGCTGTGTGCACAGATCATGCTCAGTGCCCTGCTCTTGCCCCCCATGCCTTCCTCTTGCCCCTCCCCATGCCTTCCTCTTGACCTCAGTGCCCTCCTCTTGACCCTGACACCTCAGAAATAGCAATTGGGTGTTTTGTGCATCTTGTTGTTCATAACTTGCCCTAACTGCACATTTGTACTTATTTTTAGCCCCTTATGGTTTCCTTGTATCCTGTTGTTCAAGGTGCAGCTCTCAGCCTACAGCAGAAGGTTCCAGGCCTCAGCCTGCCTAAAATGCTAGAATTATTTATCAACCTGACTATAAACTGCACAAGTTTTTCTCTAGACCACCTTTCCACAAACTCTCTTTCTAAGCACCCTTTGTTCTAGGCACAAGGATATTAGAAAATTCCCAAAGCCGGAAGAGAGCTTCATACCCAGCAGAGGGAAGGGGACCACTGCATCTGCAAAAATAAGAACAACTTTGCAACAATTTATTACCCTATATGCCATCTCTATGGAACCTAGCTCCACCCCTTGAACTTCTGTACTTTTACTATGAAACCCCCCTGCCTTCTCTCCCCAGCAGGCTCACAGTCTTAGAAGCATTAGCCCACTGTGACCTCCTTTGCCTGGCAAAGAAATAAAGCTGTCTTTTTCTACTTCATCCAAAACTCTGTCCTTGAGTCTTAATTCAGTAAATGGAGAACGGAGGCCGTGTTTTGGCAACAATACCAAATGTGGGCTTACCCTGCTGCTAAAAGACACAGACAAATTCAAGCTCTGCCAGACTTTCCTGGAATATACACGACACACAAAATTAAAAAACAGGAAAAAACAAACAAACAAAAAAACAAAACCCCAAAACACTATTTGATAATATAAACCAGTTCTGGAAGTCTTACTTTATGAGAATGATTACTTACTCACTCCCAGGAGGAAAGGGAAATACACGTGGAGAAAAAAATCAGATCTTTTTAAAAGACCACCATCTACACAAATAGGCATGCAAGAAGTCTATTAATTAATTAATCAACCAATCCCATAATTTTATCATTCATTCTATGTTTGAATATGTTTGCAGATAGGGATTATTCTACTCTCTAAGCAGGCCATTCTTTGAATTATGTTGTTATAAATTGATTCTTACATTGGGTCCAAATATCCATCCCTCTTACCTCTAATTTTTATATTAGCCATATCATTTAGAATCAAAATTGTTATCACAGAACATTGTTGGTTTTGTTCATTGCTGTCTCCTCAATGTCCTAAAACCTGACACACTAGAGACACTCAATAAATAAAGAATGAACAATATCTACCACTTATTGAAGGTTTATTATGTGGCAGGCAGTATGCTAAGAGATTCTCACACACTCTTTTACTTAATCCTGACAACAAACAAGTGGTTTTTGTTATTATCACCATTTTAAACATAAGGAAACTAAGGCTTACAGAGCCTCAGTAACCTATCCAAAATCACAGAGTTAGTAAGTGCAGAACTAAAAATCAAACCTACGTCTGATTCCAAGGACCCTAATCCTAACCACCACATTTGTCCTTGTCCCATTCAGCAGCCCTTTTGAACAAGTCATTAAAAATGACTAGACATTTCACTAAAAGACTGTAATTGTTGTTGTTTTAAGGAAATCTCCATGTAATATCTAAATAAGTATGGCAGACACTCAATAAATATTTGCTCAATGAATGAATATGCAGTAGGAACAAATATTCCAACTGGTTTCAGAAATATCTGTCAAATATATAAATGAAGACAATACATAAGAGTTTCTTAAGAGTTTTTTAGCAATTATAATCACATCTGCTGATGATTTTAAGTCATTTCTTATCCAGTCCTTGATATTTATGCTTAAAGTGATGGGAAATTATGGGTTTCATTTAAGTGAGTCAGGGATCGAGAATAATATGATCAGATTTCCATTGTGAAAAGATCATTAAGACTACCATGTGAAGAATGGATAGGCAAAGGACAAAGTAGATGCAGAGAGATCAGTGATGATGTTATACCAAGAAAAACGTGGATCAGCTTAGACAAGGGGGCTGGGAGTGAAGAAGCAGACAAGTGTCAGAGGTATCTGGGAGAGAATATGGTTAGTTATTGGGGTTGTGGGGAAGGAAGGTAAGGAAAATGTCAAAAGTAACTCCTAAATCTCCAGCTTGGGGCAGACTGAAAAGATAAGATAGATTATCTTTGGAAGAGAACCAAGTTTATGAGAAAATAAATGTAAATTTGAACTCAAAACAAATAAGACATCCAATGAAAATGTTGAGTAGGCAGGTGGATAACTGGGTTCTGGAAGCAAATACAGGCAGGACAGAGCGGGAAGAGAGATGCATATCTGGGAGTCTTAAGTGTGTAAATGGTAATCTGAACCCTTGAACAATGCTCCTCGGCCTTTATCAACTTATCAAGCAGGTGTATAAGTCTACCAGCATTTGACCAACCCATTGAATCATAGTCTGGACTGAAAAGCAAGAAGCACAAGAAAAGGAGATGCCAGGTAACTAGGAGGAACAGAGGAGCACCCAGTGTTTGTTCTTTTTCCCCATTACATCCTCTTTGCCTCTTTTCTTTTCCCTCTCCCTGAGAGCTAATATCTTAAGGCAAGGTCATCTGATGAAAATTGGAGAGAAGGGAAGAAGAGCACAGAGAGAAGGATGTAAAGATAGTAAGGAGGATTTGAAGTTAACAGCAGAGAATAAGTATGGTCACATGACATCAGTCTCAAAGGAACAGGGTTTTTACAAGAGAAGTAAAGATGTGGGGGGCAAAAAGGACACCAACTGCACTCACATCCAGACATAAGGAATGTAGAGTTGGAGAGAATAAACTGACTCCATTTGAGAGGACTGGTAGGGAAGGAATGTTCTCTGGAAAGAGGTGATTTTCACTTAGGTCAAGGAGATACAGGAAATGTTCAGACGGCTGTATTACAGGCTATCAGTAGAAGCCATCAGAGGCAAATTGCTTCATTGTCCTGCTCGGACACTTACGCACTATGTATCTACATCCAATGTTTGCAGAGGAAGTACACTGCAAAATGATTAAAAGTATTGCATGAAGATTAAGAACATGAATATTAAGTACCTACTATGTATAGATAATATAAGATGTCCTTCGAGAAGTGTACAGTCTGAAAGGGGGAAAATGATATATTTACGAACATAAATAATGAAAGAGATAAACAGCAATCCAATAAAACAGTGTAAGTAGTGGTACCAGCAGTACATATTTAATTGTTTGGTGATACTAAGAAATTCAGGTCCCCTGATATTGGAAGGCTCAGGTTCAAATCTTTTATCTGCTGCTTATTTATGAGTAACCCTCAACCTCCTCATTTGTAAAATGTTGTAATGACCAAATAGATGATACATGAAAATTGTTTAATCCAATTCCTGACATGTCATAAGCACTCAATAAACAGTAGCGTCACTATTATTAATGACAATAAAATGGAATTCCTAAGTTGGTTGTAAGCTCTTTAAAATAAAATTTGTTTAAGTGTTTGTTATATTGTACAGTGTTCAGAGTGCTATATAAATAGCAATGTCTAACATTTATCAACGTATTTTCTCAAAAACATTGGTTGAAAATATGCTGTAAGCACTATTCTTCTCTATTTCTTACGGAACTCATAGCTCTGTAATGATATATACAGTTTTCTGTTAGTTATTTAAGATAGAGTTTAAAAAATATTATTCATACTGTCTCTTTCCAAACTAGTTTAAAATTTATGAATTATGAATAAATTGAAGACAAGGATAATGGCCTATTCATGTTCGTAGAACTAAAAACATCTTTCATGATTCTTTGCAGAGGTAAACAATGACAATGAATTTGTGTAAATAAAAGATAGAAACAGAGTGGCTTAATTGTATGAAGAGCATAGCTCATTACTGTATAAATTAGATTTATCTTTAGAGAATTACGATACAAATGTTTACAAATCAGAAATAGACTCACAGACATAGAAAACAAACCATGGTTACCAAAAGGGGGATAAATTAGGATTTTTGGGATTAACAGATACACACTACTACATATAAAATAGATAAACAACAAGGACCTACTGTAAGCACAGGAAACTATATTCAATATCTTGTAATAACCTATAATGGAAAAGAATCTGAAAAAGAATATATATATAACTGAATCACTTTGCTGTACACCTGAAACTAATTCAATTTTGTAAGTCAAATATACTTCAATACAAAATTAATTAATTTAAATAAAGGGAGAAAATAGTATGTCCATGACAAAAGTAACTATATGCCATTTTTGTTACTTCTGTTCAAGGAGAAGGATATCTATAAAAATTCTAATCTAAGGGAATTACTAGTAAGGGGCCTGTAATTGAAATATTTATGGGTTAATTTTGAGTCCAGAGAGAGACAAAGATGATGAAAGACATTTCGAACCTGGAAAAATCAACATGCCAACTTTATAACATATAACTTCAGATGTATATAAGCCCTACAGCCTTGTTCACTGAGAGATACATACCTGCAAGAATGAGTAGAGAAACCTAATATGTCATACAGGAGACCAGCCTGCCACTCAGTCTCAGAAAGCAATCTGTCCCAAGGCCTAACCTAGCCGGGAAGGTTACTGACCACTGCTTGTTACAATTCTTTTCTTATTTCTTTCTTAGCTTCACAAATCTCTCTTGGCTCCTCTCTCTGCCTGTATGTCTGCTTTATCCCAATCTTTCAGTGGATTTCTCTTTTTTCATCCATCCCATAAATGCAGGTGATGTCTTACCACTCCACAATTTCCCTGGCAATTGTACCCATTCTCTGGTTCAACCACCATCCATCTGCTGATGACTCCTAAATCTACATGTCTAGTTCAAATCTTTCTTGAGCTTCAGGTCCAATAATCAACTATTATCACATATCTCTTCATGTATCTATCACGTATCACAAATATTTCAAATCCAACATCCCTTCCAAATCTGCTAATATTCGTACTACCATCTATCCAGTTACTGAAATCAGAAATTTTGGAGACATCCTAGACTCTCTTTTCTTCTTCAGACACAACTTGTAATCAATCACAATTCAGAAAAGGCAAAAATCTTTAATGACAAACTACTCACAAATATAAATATAAATTTGAATAAATTCTTCTATGATGTTAGGAAACTATTAAGTACAGTAGAAAATGTAATTTACTAAGTGGTAGATAGAAGAATACATTAAGACCAATCAGGTTTTGGAATTGATGAAAAACATTTATTACCTTTCCCAATTGTAGAGATTAATATTGATCTGAATTGCTTGATAAACAAGGCCAGCCTGCAGAAGTACCATTTCAGCCTCCTGTATGTTCCCACTAAACATTAATATGTGGGCCATTTTTGATTCTTTAGATGGAAGATCTTTTATAGAATTGATGTATTGAACCTTATCAATCTAAAAAAAAGAAAAATATATTGGTAGGGGATAGTGATAGCAATGTAATAAATTATGATAAGAAAAACACACAAACATATACACATAAGTAAACATTATTTACTTCACCAATTGCTGCGTAGGCTATTTCTGCAGTAGTCATATCTCGATTAGCAACTGCCATGGCAGCTAGGCAAGCCCACATGGTTTGCTCCTGAGAAATATGAGAACAATTATTTTAACTACATGGCTGAACTGCCTTAAAATAAACAGTGAGTTTAAGTTATATTTTAATGAAAAAATTAAAAATTACTCAGTATGGCACTGAAAAACCCAATAATTTAATAAATAAATGATGCAAAATTTAATTGTAGCTACTTTGTTAAAATATATTAATAACACATAGAGATCTGTTTTGAATAAAAATTTTTGAAACTGTTCATTTCTAATTATCAAAGGTTTATGTTTGAACTTATCGTATACTTTTATGATAGCTCAAGGTTACAAGCCCTCCGGTCTTTTTGATGAGATGTCAAAAAATGCAACTTACAGAGAACCAGAGAAATAGTGAAGTTCTCGACAATGCTGTCAGAGCAGTAAGGAAAATCATCTAAAAGTCCTTTCACAAAAATGTATCCGAAGGGATGCTAACAAATATAAAACTAAAAAGTTCTTTGGTCAAATATACTTGGAAAACACTGGATTCAAGCAAGTTGGGAAATGCTGATCTAAAGTAAAGGTTCTTAACCTTAGCTGTACAAATCATTGGAGGAACTTAAAAAATATGTCCAGGCCTCACCCCAGATCTAATAAATTAGAATCTATGTTGGGGTTAAGAACTTGGAAATCTGACTTTAAGAAAAAAAAACTACACACTTAAATTATAGCTTCTTCAGAGAATGAATCACACAGCAACATCTATCTTGCTGTATCACTCATGTCTTCACCTATTAAAAAAAAGATGTGATCCCATTTACAATTTTTCTACACCTTAGCTCATATTATTTCTCATTTTGCACAAAGACATTGTATACACAATATATACACAAATATGGGTCTGAAATGTAAAGTACCTTAACAAAGCGACAAAGTCTTACGGCGTCTTCCCATTTCGAACTGCTTACATACTCGTGGAGAATAGCAGGATATGGTGATATGCTGATGTGAATCAGTGAGCCGTCAGCTCTTCTTATAGTTACCTGATTTCCAACAAAACTCACAATATGGGGATTTTTACTGAATTCACTGTTGAAAAAAGGCAAAGTATAATTTATATTCTGAGCAAAATTTTTCATATATATTAAATTTGGAGAGCTGACCCCTCCCCTAGACATACCTCCAAAATATACCCCCAAAAAGTTAATTCCAGTGAGAATGAATATATTCAAAAAACATTTGACTCTAACTTGCTCTACACATTTAGAGCAAAATATAAAATATTTTAACGTGGCAAAAATTATTATATATTTGAGAACTTGGTATAAAAGTATTTGAAATTATCTTTTTTTCCCTAAGTCTTAAGGTAAATCACACAAAAAATTAAAGCACTTAGCTTCAGCTTTCAAAAGTGTAAACATCAAAAATTAAGCTGATTCCAAGATTATTTTCTCATAATAACAAGAGGTGAACTTTAAGATACTAACTTCTCCTCTTTAGCTTAAATTATTTTTACATGATGCCTCTCTAGTTTTGCTAACATTACAGGCTTGAATATTAAAAAATGAACTCAAAATAGATCTTAAACTTAAGCTAAGATTTGGAATTGAGAAATCTTGGTATTCCTAGGTTGTCAAGAGTGAGAGATCTCCTTGCTGTTTCTTAGAGAATTTAGGACTATAAATGCATTTGATTTTCTGAAGCATATAACATAAAAAAAACTTTTCAGTAACCTTATATATACTTTTTTTATATTTAATATTAACCTAAAAATTCAATTCTAGAGAGATATATATTCCTGAAAGTCTCAATGTAAATGATAATCTGGGACACAGTAAATATTGTCACCAAGTTGTGTATCACAGAAAAATCTTGAGTGCCTATATAAAAATCACTAAACCACATTGAAAAAAAACTACCTGAGTTACCATTAAACAACAGTAAGATTGAAAATTATTTTCACATAAGGAAAATCATATTCATATAAGGAATAAACAAATAAATTTAATAATATTATATGACACTTTCAACTTGATTCCATCACTTAAATCTCATCAAACTAGCTCTTTAGCTGAACATTTTATTTAGTTGACAAAGTAAAGTGAAAGATACACTGCAGGACTGAAATTAGAGGCAAAGACACGACACCATTAATTTTATTTACCACAATAAACAACCCTATGCAGTAAAATGTTACCTTGCATCTCTTTCATATAATGTTTTAGGCAAAATGTCTCTGTCCACATAAACCGTATTGGGGTAATACCACACTGTAAATCGAGTATCTTGAAGTCCACAAAGGATATTGCATGTATCATTCCATGCCAAAGTATGCACCATTGTTCCTTATTTTAAAAAGAATATTAATGTACTATTAGTTCCACTAAATAAGTATTAAAAATATACCTTTAAAATCAGGTGATATACAAGACCCCAACTAACTGCTGGTAGGTATGACTATTTTCCTATTATATAGTGGTGAAAACATGTGTAAAAATTCACATAAAAATATTTGAACATTTTACCCAGAACTATTATATTTTTAATTCACAAGTCTTTCTTTCACTGTCAAGTTAGCTTTAGCAGCTACAGACTTGCTATTGCAATGGCAGTTAAGTAGGTAAGAAATGTTAAGAGACCAAAGCATTATTCATAGATTCATTCAAGCAAGTAAGCTATTTAGTATAATATATGAAAGAGTAGAGTTAAGAAAATTGAAAGTAATCAAAATTTTAAATATATTACAATTATTTTACCAAGTTTGACAATTTGTTCTTCCTTCCCAAATCGTTTCACTGAAGTAATATAGAGATCTCTATTTTTATCAATGAAAGCAATTTTCCTATCATTGGTAAGTCCCTTTTGATCCAGAGCAATTTCCAAAATTTCATTCTAAAATTTAAAAAAATGAAAATACTGGATTAGTTTTAGTGCTTGACATTAGATCATTTTAATTGTTTAATTACAAGAACATTTGTTTATTTAAAGATCAATTATAAGGGACAGGGTATAGCTCAGTGGTAGAGTGCATGCTTAACATGTACGAGGTCCTCGATTCAATCCCCAGTGCCTCCATTAACAAATAAATAAATAAACCTAATTATGCCCCACCGAAAATTCTTTAGAAAGATCAATTATATATCACTCATCTACTTATAATGATAAAATATTCCTGTTTTAAATTTAAAATTATTACTCATACTAATAATTCAAAAGCTAAAGTGTAGTTTTTTTTTTAATTTGCAAGGGAAAGATGCCCATTAAAACACTATAAAATAATGTATATTTTGAAACTCTGTAAGCTGAGACATACCTTCAGTTGTCCTCCTGTCCTATCTTTAGAAGACAGAGTGAAAGGGTGAGGCAAGTCTGGGTCACATGAGAAGTCTACTTTGATTAATAAATTCCTCACACCAAAATTTACTCTAAGTGGATTGACTCTATTTTAAAGATTCGTAAGAGTAGATTTGTAAAAACATCTTGTTTTTAGAGCTTTAAATTTTATAGATTCTTTCACATTCACTTCCTATGAAATAGGAAAGAATTTGAGATGTAGGTATTATACTTGGTTTCTGGATGAGAAGATGGAGATCCATAGACAGTAAGCGATTTTGCTCAGAAAAAGCTGGTAATAAGCATATCTAGAATTTAAAACCCAGACTTCTGACTGCAAGATTAGTGCTCTGTCCACAATAACAAAGTATTTCTGGCATACTGTATTAATCTATTCTACTGTTATACTACCTAGTGAAACCCATCTCCTTATAACTTGGAAATGGTTCAGTATGAATTTATTTCAACTCAGACCAAGAGGAATTTATTTACTGCTTACTATGTCTAAAGACTTGCTAGGATCTGTGAATTCAGAATTGTGACACACCACCGAGTTATTGCATCTATTATAACACCTTTAAAAACGGAACAAAACAGACATATACCCTTATATAAGTTGATGGATCAAGATAAGCCATATACTAGTTCATAATACCTTTTCACAAAAATTCTTCTCTTCCTTGGAATACTGTAATTTGTATTTTAAGAAAAAATAATTTTGTTCTATGTACATCAAGATATGGGTGAAATAAAACCCTAGGCATTTTCAAAATGGAAACCTTTCAGAGAAACTGCTCTTTACAACAAAGAATTGCTTATCCATTACCATCAAAAGTACCTAGTTTATATTTTTAAAAACTGTTAAAAAGATATAATTCTCGTCTCTAAGAAATACAAAATCAAAGATGGACAGTAATGATAATGTCTTTTATGTACAGATAGTAGGGAGAAGTTTCCTCCTTCTCATTCGCTCCTGATTCAGCAGGGCTCCCGGATCTCCCTTGGTCCCATCCTACTACGTTCAAGTTGTCCTGTTCCTCCTGGGTCACTACTCACTGCAACAGGACATAAGCAGCTTCATGTTCATTTGAACTTTCTCCCTTGCCCTACACTAACATTCATTTATAAAAGACAAACTTGAGTTCTAGTTTTGGCTCTGTTATTCATTTGGGAAGATCTCAGATTTTAGTATCTTCATATAGAAAAGAAAATAGATTGAAGGAACTTTTCTATTATGCTATAAAATGCCAAGTTTTAAAATTCTTTGTATTATATACAAGGGAAAGAGGTAAAAATTTCCCGTGTAATCGAGTAAAGTATGAGATGAGGAAGTCTCCTCCATTCTTACAAACACTGAAATTGTAAATTTCTTACACTTAGGAAAGGTGATCTGGAAACAGAATTATCACATAAAATAAATATTTATTAAATCTTCTTAAATGACTCTCATTTCAATCCTATTACTGCACCTTGAAAAGCTGAGAAATTCACTCCCTTTCTATATGCTTAATCCTACTGAAAAGGAAAAGTTCTGCTTACATAGCCTTGATTTTTAATGAATATCTTGGAGGGAAATAGGCATCTGATGTAGTACCAGTGGGAACATAAACTGATACAGCTTCTTGGTAAGATAACTTGACAATACTTATTAAAATTACAAATGCTCAAATCCTTTGACCCAGCAACAACATTTCAAGAATTTATGCTACAGATACACTAACACATATGCAAGAAGATATATATGCAAAGGTAAGTCATCTTGGCAACACTGTAATAGCTATAAACAATGTAATGTCTATAGAGACTATAAACAACTTAATGTCCATCATGTGGGCACGAGTTAAACAAATTCTGATACGTCTATAAAATGTTATACTATATGGTGGGAAAAAAAAGGATTGGGAAAGCACTTTATGTATTGATATGGAAAAATCTCCAAAAATAGAGCACTATGTGAGAAAAGCAAAGTGCACGTTTGTATATTATATTTTTGTAAAAGAGGGAGAAAATTATATATATCAGTTTTATCTATGTATGCTCTAAAAATCTCTGGAATGATATAGGGAGATTAATGATGGTGGTTACTTATTTGGTGGAAAAACACTGTACTGACGAGAAACAGATATAGCAGAGAGACTTTTTCACTGTATGTTTTTTAATGCTTTTTAAGATTTCTGAACCATATGAATGTATTTGTTACTCAACATTAAAATTAATAATTACAAAAAGAAGTAAATAAAATATAAAGTAACACTTCACTCATAGCTCTGAACAATAAAGTTAAAAGTATCTTTAGACCATAATACATCACTTGTTAGAATGCTAATTTAATAAAATGTGCTTATCTGTTTATTTTAAGGCTAAAAATCAGAAACCAATAAACAATTCACAATTTGGGGTCCTTTTGTATTTCTATAGAAACCTTTTTTTTTTTTTTTCAGCTTAACTACAGTCTTAAAACCTAAGAACAGGTCAGTGGCCAAACTGCAAGCTGTTTAGAAGTATAAACACATTTTTATTTACTGATACTGATAGGTGCTAAAAGTTTAGTCAAGATAGAATATTTTATTGAAAAGCAGTAAAGAGCCTGAGTAAAAAAACATAGAAGTCAGATTCTTTTATTCAATTAATTTGCATATATAGTTTTCTATTATAGAGTTTACTAGTGCTTAGTTTTTATGACATTTTTAGGCAAAATACTCTATATAGAATGCACACTGGCTTTAAATATCAAACTAATTTTCATGTTTTCCTCCTTAACATGAAAATATTAATTTTTAAAAAGAAGTATATGGCTACTTATATTAAAAATAGCTAATGTATTACCTTATGAGAAAGAAGCTTCCCGTCTCCCAATGGTTTTCCAGTTGATGTCTCAAAGAGGAAGATTACTTGAACAAAAAGTAAAGCATTAGTTAATGTGTTACTTTAAAATTTTTATTGGTAAATTTCAATGGAATTATCATAATCCTAATGAGAAATTATTTAACTCTTTGGACCACAGACTATCTATCAGCACAGAAGAGAAGCTGAGTCAGGTTCCTACTTAGTAATGGGGTCATATTTCTTAAGAAAACAATGGAACTGAATACACCTTCCACAAACATAAATTCCTAATTAGAATTGCTATTAATAGTATGGCATCAACATGCCATAGGATCAACAATGGCAAGTCCAAATTGTAGTTTGTAATTTTCCTAACTCTGATTTAGACCAACATCACAGACATCACAGACAATCATTTCACAAAGGAAAAACGTGTCAAGTGCCCATTATAATACCAGGCGATGTGTTATGTACTCTTTAGCTCCCTGTGGTCAGTACACTACTGTGTAATAAACAATTTGTCTAGCCTTTGTCCTGGGTTCTTGACGGGGTCTTCAACAATCCTTGGAATTTCCTGAGTGATAGGAGTGTCTCTGTTATGCTAATGGAGAGACTTTTGGTGATTCCCTAGATGGCTTCAGAATGGGGGCTGGTCACCAGAAAGACCAGTCATGTGATTAGAGAGTTTGGACTTTCAGCTCCCTGACCTCTGGAAATGGGAGGGGGGCTGGAAATTGAGTTCAATCATGTAGCCACTCTTCAGCCTACTACAACGTGATGTTCGACCTCATTACACCGATGCAAAGGCCCTTGCATAGGATTACCAACGACCCCTATGCCGCCAAATCAGTCTATTTTTAGTCTTCAAGAATCTACGTTTAGTCTTCACCTCCCAGCAACACTGGATGCTCCTGACCATCCTCTTTCTTGAAATTCTTATGTGGGCTACACATAACATTGTTTTCTCCGATTCTCTCCTATTTTGGACCATCCTTCATTCTCTTTTGCTTGTTCCTCCTTATTTGGTAATCCTTATTTGTAAGGTTTTGTTTTAGGTCACCTTTTTACACTACATACTTTCCTGGATTATTTTCATGACATCAATCATTATCTAAAAAAATGATAATTCAAAGTTCTCCATTTCCAACCCCACATTTCTCAGATGCTCTGAGTAGGCCAAGCTGTAAAAATTATGAGAGATATTGTATTGAAGAAGCCAGGAAAAAAGCTGTCTCTGCCCCTTTCTCTGTTTCACCAAAGGCTTCTCCTAATCTCATAGATGACAGCAGTACTGGCAGCTGTTCTTCACTCTTTTAAAAAGACTATTGGTGCTTTGGTCATTCTTTATAAATAATTCCCAAATTACTCGAGCTCAAGATTCATCCCAAACGGAGTAATTCTATATGACTGAACACACACATAGAATGACAAAAAATGAAAAGGACAAGTGGTACAAGTAGTCAACCAAAAAACTGGACAATTTATACAGATCATAAAAATGCTAAAATACATATTACATGATATTTAAATTCCAGACGATCACACTTGTAGTATACTGATTTGTAGCTGTTAGTAAACCTTAGGATGTTACGTTTGAGGTCACTGGCTATATTCACAGAGGAAATCATGTGTTTACAATAAGTTATGTTCTAAAATTGCCAAGAAAAATGAAAAAGAAAAATACTGTAACATAATTTTTAACTAAGTATAGAAACAAAAATTAGAAAAATTTGGCTTTCACTTTTTAAAAAAATGCTTTGGGCATGACTAAACTCAGTTATTTTCATAGCTATACAAACTAATAACTTTTTTTTTTAAAAAAAAAGCTTTCCATCCTTTTGTTTGTTGACTGCACATATTGCAAAGAGCTGCAGGTATATGGATGAACTCATCTATTTCCATCTCTGGACCCAGCTTTTAATTTTAATATGTAACAGAAACTGGCAGAAAGAACACCTAAGGAGCTGGGAGCTGAAAGAGTTTCTTCTAAACATACGTAACTGCTCTCTAACTTCTCCTCCCCCTTCCTTTAGACATTTGTTTAAAACAATCTCCTGCACTAACATCACAGTGTATTTGTGCAAGGTGGCTTGGGAGAATAAGGAAGTCAAAAGCAGTACATCTACTACCTAATCAATCCCCCAAAAGGGGTATTCAAAGTCATGTAACAGGTATTTATTGAGCACTTATTATACAAGCACTGTGCTGGGTACAAGAATCCTGCCTGTTAAGGAGCTCTCAAGTTAGGAAGGAATCACTGATTTCATATGCGGATGGCCCCTTGAAAGGAAATTTTACAGGTTAAAGATTCCAAGTACTTCAATTGTGTTTTCTATTATTAGCATACACCTCTATTTGGCCTTCAATGAATACTACTTTCTTTAAAAAGAAACACAGGAAAATATTTTCCTTCTCATTTTATCAGTTCTACAATAATTTTATTTTAGTCTGTTTAATTTTCTGTTTACAGCAAAACAGAATTGCATGATTATTTTGTTCAACAATCAAAGTTTATATAAGTAAAACATATTTTACTGGCAGATAAATCCATATTTCTGAAAATGTTCATAAATTTCTCTAGCTCTAAAATTCTATGAATTATCAATGTATTAAAGAATAATGAAATGTTTCAGATGTGAATTAACTATAGAAAAACTCAGAATAAGTCTGTTCAGTTGGAAACACACTTTATTATAGCTTATATCTAAAATATGTGGTGCTGAATCAGAAAAGTATAGAAATCTCATAATGACCACTGGGATTTTCAAATTAAAGTTTACTGAAAACAAAAATCTGACTTCTAAATTATTATTATTAAAAATTACCCAGCCACCTTAAATCTGTCTGCTATCTAGATAGTATCTAGATTTTATTTCTTTTCATTCTCTTTCCCTCTTTTTCAGCCAGAAGAGAAGTCCTTTAAAAACAAAACAATTACCAAATGTCCTTTCTCAGAGATAGTCTAAGGTCTAAAGACAGAGAATAGCTCTATTTCGGAGAATTATTTTTCCTACTGGTATGAGAGGTGATGCCATCTGAAAGTACTGAAAATTTAAAAGTGGGACAGTTTTCTAGCTCCTAAATTAGGTCTCCCATGGCCTGAAGTAACAAAATTAACAGGTCAGATTTCTTTTTTGTTTGTAACGTATTGCAGTAATTAGTGAACAATGTTAAGCAATATGTATTAACAGAGAAAAACAATTATTTAGTACTTTTCAGTAGGCTTTAGGGATAGCTCACTCTCACCTTTACCTCACTGGCTTCTTCTCCTCTTACCCATCTCTAAATATTGATGTGCTCAGTCACTGTGCACACTCACTTTCTATGTGGCTTTAGTCAGTGTCATGGCACCATCTACACATCAAGAGCCCCCAAATTTATATCTCATCCTCAGCTCTTCCTGGGCCCTGGACTTGCTTATCCTACTGTTGACTCTCCATGCCTGTTTGGATGTCTATGAAGCATTTAAATTTACTGAAACAGAATTCTTGGTTTGTGAGCCCCATCTAAACTTTCTCCTTCCCCATCTTTCGTCTCATTCATCTGAGATTAAAAACCTAGGATAATACGCCTGCCTCCTCTCTCATGCCAGCATCTTTACCACGGCCAAGTCTTTACATGATCCGGCTCCTAGTCATCTACCTCTCTGTCCTCTCCTACCACTCTCTGCCTCCTTCATGCTGACCTGGTCCCATGACTTTCTGGCAGTTCCTTTTACATGCCGATCATCCCCACCTTGTACTTGCTTGCCTTATAGTCATCTCACTGCCCACCTCCAGAATTCTCTATTCCTTCATCCTGCATTAATTTCCTTCACAGCACTTATCATTAGCTGACTATTTACATTTGTTTCTTTATTTGTCTGCGTTGTGCACTGTTGTATCCCCAACTTTTAGGAAAGTACTTGGCACAGAGTAAGAACTCAATACTCGTTGTTGGGTAAATGTTGTGATTATATTGTAAACTATGACTGTAAGCAATGCCTTAATAAAATGGTTTCACTGTACTATGAAATTCCAAAACACCTGACATACTTACATTTATTTATAAATATTAATGTAGTGTAGATTTTTATATGAAAATTTAAAATTATTCATAACTTTCTTCCACTTTATTAATTTAAAAATATATAAATATAAAATGTATATAAGTATATATAAGCAAAATAAATAGTACAATGAAGTACAATATTTACTGTTACCAAATGAAGAAAAATTAAATATTAAAAAAGATCAATAAACTTAAAAATTAATATAAAGTTTTAGGACTCACAATCTTGAATTCAAACTCTCTACCAACAGAACATATAGATTTGTTCCTTACCACTAAGCTTTGATGTTGTGACAATACCTATTTGTTCCATCAATTATGTATAACATAACTTTAGTTCTTTAATTAACCCACTCTTAGGACAAATTAAGAAGCTTGTAATTCTTTCATATAAAGTTAACATAATAATAGATGAGAAAATGAAAGTTGATGAAAATTTTACAGTGTTAAAAAATTTCATGGAAATGTGACATGGAAAATTATAAAAATGCACTTACTTTTTTCATCAGCTTTGTCTTTTATTGCTATGGTATCATTACTCAAAGAGACAGTCTGTGCATTTAGAATATCTGTTCTCATTCCGGGAAATTTTGGAGAAGAAATAAAGCGCCCTTCATAAGAATATAAATAGATACCACCACCATCTACAAGTAGAAAATGTCTAAAAAATAAAGAATAAAAATATATTCTCAAATAGGAATTTACTCTATTTTCATTTTTATATTAGAAGATAGTTCATGCTTTGGAAAAATCTACATCTTACAATTAAAACAATAATAAAACATAGATATACAAAGAATGAAATATAAAAACAACCTGAAAAGTCAACATTGGTTGTTTTGGTTTGTTTTCTAGGTTTTTGTTTTTTGATGGAGGTAGAAGAAAACTGAAAATGCCCATAATCACTACCCTATAAACTCAAGTTTCATCTCCTTTTATATTATACTTGCAATTCATTTCCTACCTAAAGAAGCATCTCTATACAAAGGCAATAAGAAAACATTGTAATTTACAATTCGGTAGTTTTAATGCCAGACTCTATTTGTTTCATGAATTAGTATTAATATATATTTTACAATTAAAGATTATGCTAAGGATAATTAAAGATTAGATATTGTGTAAAGTCCTAAAAAGTGAAAATGACTCAAACATTGACATTAGAGCTAGCATTTATTAAAATAAGATGCTCTGACTTTAAAATAATACAGTAACCATCAGTGAGAGCATACTCAATAAATATATTTACAAATAATGTATAAAGAAATAAATTTATTTGGAACTGTTCAAGTAAAAAGAATTTGTAGGTAGCTGGCATCTTACCTTTCAAGTGGCAAAAATGTCTTTGTTTTAAAATTTTATTATATAACTAAATAAATCACATATTTCAATTTCAATACATGGCTGATAGAAAATTTGACACAATTATTTTCTTGACCACTCAAGATCATCAGCAGATGATCCTACTCTTCAGTAACTGTTTAACTGACAGCTTTGATACTCACGAGAATCCCCTGGTGCATCAGAATAATTATGCTACTCAGCTACACAGTTCTGTGCTTTCAGTTTTCTCTATGCTCCCTTGCCAGGTGGTCACTTTTCTTCCTGTCATTGTGCCAGTCTTTAACAGCTCACCAGCATTCCTCTTCTGGTTTGCTATTTATAAAAGGCTATGGGCTAGAAAACCTGATAATAACACTATTAAGAGCTGCCTAGGTGGTGAGTAAAGGGAAGAGGAATAAAGAGTACATGGTTCTAGTGCAAAGATTTCATGGGTAACTATTTTAGGTAATTGCCAATTATATTTTCATACTTTATTCCTGGTTTTACTGAGCTGTAGCTTTCTAACTCTGACCTCTGATTCAGCAGGGTGTCACTGTACTTGACAGACTGACTGATAACTTTCATGGAGAAGTGTGGATTCCTGAGTAATAGCTATTCCTACTTTACTCCAGTTAACTGACTTGCAGTTTCTTAGTCCTGTATACATGAAGGTCTTGGTAGAGGATATTATTTTTTAAACTTTAGGTCACAGCTTAGTAGTGGCTCATAAAAATCGATGAATTTCAACTAATATTTAAAAACAAAACAGAATAGAAAATAGGGGGACAATGAGGTAAAAACTATTTCACAGTAATTTGCCTGTTTCACTCTTATTCTCTCATGTCATTCCTCTGATGTTTACTTGTAATAAGTTTATTATTATCATTTTTAAATAAATTAACACCTTCTAAATTTCTCAATTTTAATTACTAGTACAGTAAATGCCAATATATATATAACCCACATATAACCTCAATTGACTTTTTAAGAATGTAAAATTCTGAGACAAAAAAGTTTCAGTATCACTGACCTAAGAGCTTACCCTTTTTTTCCTTTTAAAATACATAGTACAAACAGATTGATTCCAAATGACTGATGTACCATTCTGCAAATGGCATGCTTTAAAGAGTGCTTTACTGCAATTTGAAATATTTTAACCCTAAATCCAATAGTCAAACATGATAAACAAATTACCTTTCTGCCTGCAGAATTAAACTAACAGTTCCTTCTTTGAGATCAAATATAAGTGGTGTATTCCAGTTCTTCGTACTAAAAGACAAATAAAATGGATATTTAGTAACATTTAAAATACCAAATACTTTTTAATAAGCAGATTGGTACTATTTTAAATAAAGTGTCCTCAGTTTCACAGTAATGCTGTATGTGTTTCTATTACGGCACTTGGTGCATTGTTCTGAAATTACTCACTTACACATCTGTATCCCTGACTAGAAAGCAGATTGCATCCCCAGCACCCAGCACATAGTAAGTACTCAATAAACGTTTATTCTAGGAAGCACAATATGTAAATTGAGGAATCATAAGTTCAAGTTCTGCCACTTATTAGCTCTGTGATTTGGGCAAGTCATCTAATGTTTCTCATTTGAAAAATAGTAGCAGCACAGCATAGTGAAAAGAGGATGGATTTTTGGCTGGACAGACCAGGATTAGAAATCTGTTTTCACCACCTGTCGGCCATATGATCTTAATAAACTTAACCTAAACAACAGTTTCCTTATTTGTAAGATGGAGATAATGATGACTTACCTAAAGTGTCTAGCTAACTGCCTATTACACAGCAGATACTGAGCAAATAAAAACTATAATAACAATAACATGATGAACATGATCATATTTCCTATAGGTCACGCAATGTTATTGTTGAGCTGAATGTAGATTTCTGGGAAACATTCTGTAAACTGTAAAACACTAAATAAAAGTAAGCTATGTCCCATGTTTATTGAACAAATGGATGAATGAATGAATAAATAATTCTTATGTTTTTATGGTATAATATAATTCAAAGATAGGAAATGAGTGAAGAGAACACTTACAAACTGAAAAATCCATCCCCAAATAATCAAAGGTGTTTCAGTTTAAAATGTTTTATTATTCCTATATATTCTGAACTTCTCTCAATTACTTTCATAGAACCAATTCCTTAAATCAGATTAAGTCTGATATTCAGATCTAGGAGATGGAGGAAGGAAAAGGTTGCAGTAAGTAGGCACACTGGTGGGAATTCATCTTGGAAAAGGCAGAGCCTGATACCCATTTCAATAAGTAAATGCATGCATAAAGTCAAACATGAATAAATCGCTCCTAATAATTAGTAAGTCTGGGGTTCACAGGTATGATAAACCTATGTACTTCCGTGCTTCAGAAAAAATATCACAGCATGCTTCATTTATGCAGTCATAGAATTAACCTTCATTCTTTGTCAAGAGAGCTTATAAGAATAGTGAGTGCAAAGTTTTTTTATATCTTCTTACGAAATATCTGAGATTTCTGAGGACTGAGATATATATACATGCCAGGGAAATATAAACTACCTAAACCACAATGTTGAACAGAACAAGAGAATTTTCCATACAACTATTTGAAAAATCAAATGAAAATTTAATAATTGACTGTGTATAGACGATTTTCTCTGTCTGGAACTTTTCATATAAACCAGTGTATTGCTTGCATGTTTGTTTTAAAAATAATATTTTTATTACCAAAAAAGGGGCAACAGTCATTAAGAACCTGGATTCAAATCCCAGCTGGTAATTTGACCTAGGGTGAGTTACTTAATTACTCTGTGTCCTTTAGTTTCTTTATTCTGTAAAATGAGAATAATAATAATAATAACAACAACAACAATAAGAACAACAACACAGAGTAAATTAGATCATGAACATAAAAGATAGTATAATAGTGCTTAATAAGTAATTGTGCTTAATAAATAATAGTTGTTATTATTTAAAATACTTGTAGTTTTTTTAATTTAATGAAATATATTTTGGTATGATGGGTCTCAGCACTACCTCATTCCCACTACTGCTCCCTGGTATCTTCCTTTAATAAATATTTTGTGTCTTAATAAATGACCTGACAAGAGAGGGGAGGCAACATTAAAACAGAACAGAAGAAAAGCAATTTATTATTTTGATACATATTAACTGGTATGAGAAAAGTAGTGACAAAAAATTAAGTAACAGCTTTTAAAATTCTGGTAAATATTTTAAAAAGCAATCTTTCTAATGCAAGTAACACATAATGATACCAGTTCTACAGATTCAAACATTACGTCCTTGTCACTAAAACCAGTAGAACAAATCCTTCATCTAGGGCAGTTGAGAGCCTTACCTTTCTTCAAACAAACCCTAAACTGAGATCTTCTCTATTTTCTTCAACCCCCATGAAAATTAATTATTCAAAATCCTATGTGCACTAAGTGACTGTGATTTCCTCACATTCTATAGCTCCTTCCCTATTTCTCAACGGTTTAACTTGGTAGCCTTTTTGACTTTTCCCAAAGCCTCCATCTCTTTCAAGTAAGAAAAAAATTTTCATGTAAAATTGAGCTGCTTCTTTCTTTATCCCCTCTCTCCTTTGCTTCTCCCATTTCATTACTCCAGGCTTGGCTGTATTCTAAGTTGCAAATTCTGATTAGTAACAGATTTACACACAAGTGAGTGGCAATTTTTAATATATAGTTGTAGCAATTGATATTGTTAATTAAGTTGGATAACTTTTTGTTGTATATTACTGAGTTTTAGCTTACCAAGACTACATTTCATGTTTTTCATTTCATTTATTCATCCAAAAATATCTATCTATCTACCTACCTATCTATCTATTTATTTATAAATTTATTTCTGAAGTACCTACTACATGCTGGGCACTTTGCTAGGTACTGAGTCTACAGTGGTGAGTAAGATGCATACATTCTCTATTCCCAATTTTCCATTAAATGATTAAGCTATAACCACACAATGCTGTTAATAGAAGCACAAAATGAAAATAAAATCCTTATTCACAACTCTTGAAAGTTTTATAGTGGTTACTTGAGTTTTCTGGATAGTTGAGAAGTCAACTGGTGGCATACCAGAGCCAGCCTGTACGACTGTTATATTTTCAGGAATTTTGCAAGCCAACTGTTAAATAAGGCTATTATTTAAAATTAAACTATAGAGGGGTGAGTATAGATCAGTAGCAGAGCACATGCCTAGCATGCATGAGGTCCTGGGTTTAATCCCCAGTACCTCCATTAAAAAATGTTTTTAAATAAAAATAAATTAAATTATATAACATAATTAAGCAATTATATTCAAAACGAAGATAATAAATACTCAAAATCTATCATTTCTAAATTATTTTATTACATTTTCTTATTATCTATGCACTTCAGATTATTTAGATCTCTTTTATCTATATGGTGGCAATTCTACATAATGGTTTGTCACTGTGCATCCCTTTTTAATTCTGTGACATCATATTGGTAGCTTGAAATTGGCTATGGTAGAAGTATTTACTTCAAAGAAATTGGCAAACACTGCAAATCAGGTTGGTTGGTTTGTTTCCAGAAAGCCAGTTCAACATTTATCAGCACACATTGAGTTATGCTTTTAAAAAACACAAAGTAAGTTTATAAAGCTTTAGGCACAAGTTTCTTGAATGTATTGAATCATTCCCTACTTTCTAATATAAAGTATATTTAATATATTTTCTTTCATCATTTCTGGACAACTCTGGATTATCAATATGAACATCCATGATTACCCTGGGCTATGACATGAAGCCCAAATACCTCCATGTGTCCTTACTGAGTGTCTTTCAGCCTGTTGTCAGGCTGCTAGCTGTCACCTCTGCCAGCAGTTATGTGGTTCCTTTTCCCATCATTCATCAGATGCTCCTAATTGTCTCTGGGCTTTAAATCGAATTATACTAAAGTCCTTAGAGCTATGAGTAAAGTAAGGGCAAACACTATCTCAGAGAAGATATTTTGTTTTATAAAAGTGATTACTAACCTTTGATGCACAAACTTTATTAGATCTATTTTCCCTGCTCATAGCTCACTTTTTATCACTTCTTGGTTGGGAGTAAGTTCAAGATCGGTGAGGTTCTGAGGAAATTAAGTTTAAACCAACTCATATTGATATGAAAGCTTGAAAGTAAATTCATCCTCACAGACAAAACTCTGAATTTTTAAGAAATGCAAGATGCTTACGAGAACACGTAACACTGAAGAGACGTTGAAACAACTAAGTGTGCATAGTTCAAAGATGCTTTAATGACTCTATCACGAAATTCCAGTAAATCCACTGCATCATTAAGAACGTTACGAACCTAAACAAGGAAAAATGAAACACCAACAAACATTAAAATACATCAAACTTTTAATTAGGAAGTTAGCAAGATTTTGAAACACAAAAAAAATTCAACATATTCTTGACTACCTAAATATAAAAAAGAAGAATTCAATAGGAACTAGGCATAATAACATATTTGGGTATAAAAATCAACCAACAAAAGAGCAGACACAGAAAACGTCTTAGAAATGAGTAGAAAAAGACCTATAGAGATTTCTAACCTGAAAGCCAATCTGTATGATGTAGCAATAAAGCAATATGGTGAAAAACACTACAACACTGAGATACATAGTCAAAGGAATATGGCATAGTTGGAAAGAGACTGTATGATTTCTGCCCAAAACAGTAAAAGGATCTCTTTTTAGGGGTAGATTTTACTTTAAAATTTAACTTCTAGAAAAAGAGATATAATAACTTGAAAAATCAAAAGAGGAGTAGGTGGTGTCAGTAAAGAAACCAATTGCATAGTGAAGAAGCCAAGCTGCACAGAGTGGGGTGGAACACATTTCCATATGTAAAAACACATGTAAGATAATATGTAAGAAAGCTAAGCACCAACTAACAAATGGAGACTTGCCTATGATAGTCAAAATCATTATAAAAGTTTAACTGAATAAAGTTTACAAGGATTTTAACACTAGGCAGTATCAGCCAAAAATCTTGAAGTTTATGGATAATCTGCAACAAATTAAGAAAAATGTTGGTCAAGTCAAATTTATGAAACCTCTGATCAATACCAGAATGGGTAAGACCTGATAGTAAGAGGTGAAAAAATTGAGAAAAAGAGATTAATTGTACCTAGAAGTTAGTATTTCTTTAAACTCCACTCAAAATGTTATCTTTCTAAATTAATGTGAAAATTATAGTATTAATGTAGAATAAAAGGGTATGGAAAGAAAAATAGGAAGATAAAGTCAAACTTCTTATAAATACTTTTTCGAAGTACTTATACCTATAAGGCATATTATATTTTTATTACCTATTCCCCAACTCCTAACCCCACCAAACTATTATCACCATGACAAGGATTATATATGTATAATCTTTGGCCCAGCAATCTTACCTATATAATTCTATCCCAAAATAAATGAGCAAAACTATGAAATAACATACACACAGGCTATTACTACATACAGCACTACTGATAATAGCAAAAGAATGAGAACAGCCCAAATGTCTATCAATATAGGATAGGTTGACTCAATTGTGGTACATTCACAAAGTAGAATAATATACAGCTATAAAAAGGACTGCGTAAGATCTATGGAGTGATCTCCACAATATATTGTAAAATAAAAATGCAAGATGCAGAACACTGTGTATAGTATGATACCTTTCATCTTGTAAAGGGAAGGATATGAAGGTATATAGATTTGTTTATCTAAAAAAAAAACAAAAAATCTAAAACAGTATTCAGTAATATATTATTACAATAATATTGAGATTGTTATTTTAAACTATATTTTAAGATATATTAATGTCTTTAGGAACCAAAATTTTTTTGTAAGAGGTAGGAACTGCAAATAAAAAAATCAACAGTAAAATTCCATAACCTTGAATTTGAACTTGAAACCTCAGTATACACTCATGACATATTTTTATCTGTCAAAAACAAATACATTTTGTCTAGAAGTAATGATCAAACCAGTAGCAATGAGCACACCTAGAACCTGGATCATGGTCTCTAAATAACATTCCCCCTCAAAAGGTACAATGCCTTATTGGAAAAGTAGCTGATTCCAAGTCTGGGACAGGAAATGGGTAAGGAGCCTGGAACGTCTTGTCAGAAATGCAAATAAGCTATTAAAATCATCTCAAAAGAACACGGGAGTCTACTGGCCAAAGATAGGATTATTCGAGCATTAAAGAGAACTGCAATGGATTGAAACATATCAAAAATGCTGAAATCTGCCAATTTATAATGATAACATCAGCAGCAGCAACATAGAACATAACATAACAACAAAGAAACTCTTTGGGCATGCTAGGAAATCAACTCATTATTTGAAAATTGGTATATAAAGAAAAATAATTCAGAATTTGTCTCATTTCAGGGTAATCAAATGGTTGATAAGGCAAGGCCTTTTATAGAAGAATTTTAGCTAATAAATGCAGAAAGAATGATAGAATTACAAGACGCAACTCCCAGTGAAACATGGTTCTTAATAAGCATCATCTATGGCTGCTAAAAATATTAAAGCAAAAGTCTAATGAGAAACTATATGACAGATGAATCAGACTTATAACACCTGAACACACAGATCAATCTTATCATCACTAAAAGAGAGATAAGCTGACGTGTGTCTCCTGATGTAATAGGGAGTGAGCTGCATCACCTACAAAGTATCCTTTATACTTATGAGGGATCTAAATCTACCAACCAGTCTACAGGAAATACAAGGGTCAGATGAACGTGTTAAATGTAATCATACCACAGGGATGCAAACAGGAAATGTGGGAAATTCAACAGAACGAATGACCTGGTTTCTTAAATAAACAAATAAATAAATAACAAGGAGGAGGAATTATTCCAGATTTTAAAAGACTGAAGAGACAAATTAACTAAATGCAATATGGGGCTTTGCTTCCTGATACAAACCAACCGACCATAAAAATATATATTTAGAAAATAATTGGAGAAATGAGACATGTTACTGTAGAAAGTCTCAGGAGACAACTAGAGAAATGCAAAATATCACTATGATTATGTTAACATAAAAACAGTTCTTATCTTTGAGACATTTTTTAAAAAGTCTTAACAAAAAAGTGTTGCCAGGACTAGTGGTAAAGAAAAAGATA
Organism: Camelus ferus; assembly: GCF_009834535.1. Taxonomy (NCBI): domain Eukaryota; kingdom Metazoa; phylum Chordata; class Mammalia; order Artiodactyla; family Camelidae; genus Camelus; species Camelus ferus. The sequence continues at coordinate 89,132,816 of NC_045696.1, read as the reverse complement.
CCGATATGTTTGCTTCACTCTTCAATGAGTGGAGGAAATGACTGCAAAGAGAGAGTAGTCCGACGGCAGGTGCTTCAAAGGAGCTGGAGTTCTTTAGGGAAGAAGGCACTGTGGTCTGGACTCAGCAATGAGGGGTAAGGAAGATACCTACCCGACCTCCAGAGCCAGTAATACTTGGCATAAAGAAGCCTCCTACTTGAGAAGGCTGTAGGAGAAACACTGGTCTCAGGAATCAGCTGGGTTTTACTTAGAACAAAAATGTGAAGCGTGCTTTCAGTGAAGCGGCAGAGCTCTGTGTTCACGGGCACAGGTTTATGCTGCCGGCTGTGTACCATACAACTCTAGGTCTCAGCGATGTGCTCCCTGGAACTGAGCAAGCCACGACTGTACACAATGCCTCTGTGCGTCTCTCTTTAAATGCTAGGCTGTTCTAGGTATTCTTCCAGAAGGGGAGAAGAGAGCTACCCCACAGACCCCCATGCTCTGATTTCAGAGACCTGGCTCAGGCCATTTGTCTCACTTCAAGTCCTTTCAGGTCCATCAGCCTGCAAGAGCCACGCTCTGCGCTGCCTCTGCCTCCCTGCTTCTGGACCAGGAGTCAAGCAGATTGGAGACGTCAGTCTACACTCTGCATTTTTGTTCCATTTCTGGTCCATAGAGATGTTGATCCTGTTTTTGAGTCCAGATAAGTCTTTTAAAAAATATTTCATATATTATTGATCTCCTTGGAGCCAAAGGTATGTCTCTTCCTTCCAAGTTGAACTTATGACACCATTTTTACCATAAGTCTGAGCTCCCAGAGATTTTTAAAAGGTCCAAAACGCTATCCTCTCCTAGAAACATTTTAAAGCTAATGGAATGAAATAAAAGTTTCTAAAGGAAGTTATACGGTAGTTTCTTTAAAGCAACATGATACCCAGTGAAATAAACTAGCTGTTAATACAAGTGTAGGAAAATTCAATATTTAAATAATCCCATTGTATAAGCCTCTGCCATTATTCAAATTAAAAGTCATATTGGCCTAAAGTGACACATGGGGTAATTCTCTTTTTTTGTGAATCTTGGAACACTAGAACCAAACAGGAATAAAGCATCCCAGTCATAATAACAAACTAAAGATGTGCTGATAAGTACTGTTAAAATTTAAAAACTATGGCAAACCCCACATCAGAAATGTCCTGTGCTGAAGTTTAAAATGCACCCATTTACTTTGTTCAATTCAGGACAGCTCCAGGATTAACCTCTTGATAACTTAATCACCTAATACTCTACATGACCACAGTATTCAGACTCCTGACTAACGTTAAGTCCAAAACTTCCGCTTCCACGTTTCCAAAATACTCATTTAATCCAAAACATAGATATAATCATAGCAATAATTACCTTTTATTTTTATTTTACATATATCATCTCATTTAATCCTCAAAAATCACTCTTTCATTAACTCTTATCTTTACAGGAGATTGAGTGACTAAGAATCAAACTGTACCATGACAACAATTAAAAGCCAAGGCTGCGCCCCATGCTGAAGTAAGAGTGGTGGGAAAGAGAAAATGGTAAACTCGAGATCTGAGGAATGTCTCAGCTCCTCCAACTGTACCCTCTCCCTTCCAGGTACTCCCTCCCAACAAAGACATCAACTATCCTTTTGGAAAGAATCATCTACTGGGATTCAGTGTGGAGACGAGGAAAATTAACAAACCTTCCCACTCTAGGTTATGGTGTCACCTAAAAGCTGAGGTCCAGGGAGACAGGTAGGGCAATGGAGGCTATTGCTAGGTAGCAACTGCCAGGTCCAGGTCTAGACTTAACAATCAGGACTCAACATGATCTCTGGTTTCCGAGTCTACTAAGCTTCTAAGGAAACTGCAAAACTCCAACCCAGGCAAACAAAAAGTTGTGATTGTTGTCCCTATAGCAATCTGTGGCTCCACCTTACAACATTAAGTGAGCTGCTAAAATATTCAGACCACAGAAAAGGAATCCTCCAAATGGGAGATCATCAGAAGGGTAAACTAGAGTTGCCACATTAACCATGCAACTAACTTTAATGCTAAGGAGAAGAGTTCTCAGGATATCCCTGGCCAGCTGGGTTTTTGCTATGGACCTGGTCATTATGGTGTGTTGTTTTCCTTTCTCCCTTTTTCCAAATAGTTTTCATTGCAACCGCCCTGTTTTCCCTTCATCATTATAAATCAGGAATATGGAGAGGAGGGGGAATAATTAAAATTTGCATTTATTTATACTTTTCCATACCAGAGATTTGGAGCTGGAATGACTAGATGAGTCTGGGTTATCATCTTTTAGAAAGGGGAACTTGTTTTAGCAATACTATATTAGCTGGCCCCCATGCACTATATGAATAAAACTGTGTCCTCAAATCAGCTGATTAGAACTCACAATGCACTCGTTGTCATAGACACAACACTATAAATAATGTTTTGGTTCCCAGGTTAACTAAAATGTATATGTATATTTACACCATCACCTAGATCCAACTACTAATTTACAGGAAATACAGAAGACAGAGAAATATGTCAAACCACACCATGGGGATACAATCAGTAAAGGCCAAACTGTGGGGCTAGACAAAAAATTTGGTTTTTTCAACAAATAAACTGCAGGGGGGAAAACAGAAATGGAAGGGGAATCTATAGACTAAAATTGACTTTAAAGATATATTAGCCAATTGCAACATATAAACCATTTTGGATCCTGATTCAAACAAACAAATTTTTAAAATGTGACATGGGGGAATTGATGAAAATTTGAACACTGCTTGGATATTTGATAATATTAAGGAATTATTATTTTTAAGGTATGAGAATAGCATTGTGGGTATGTTAAAAAGGGTCCTTATCTTTTAGCTGTATATACTGAAATTTTCACAGCTGAAATATGATAGCTGAATTTGCTTCAAAATACTTGAGGGAGGGAGAGAGTAGATATGGACATGGATGGGGCAGGCCTGATCCTGAGTTAATGGCTGTTGGGGCTGGGTGATAACTACATAGAGATTCATTATACTATTCTGTCTACTTTTGCGTATGTTTTAAATTCTCCATAATAAGTTTAAAATTTTTTAAATAACGAAACAGAATAAAGAAAGTGTATAAGGCACCTAATTATTATTATTCTGGTGACCATATTATCCAATTTGAAAAAACTTGAATACTTAGGCTAAAGGATTCTTGAATAGACCCATCCAGGAAATCACAAGACATATGCCTTCAAATTTTTATAGTGATTATAATCATCTGAATTCTGAATACTGAAGATAGAGGTAAGTGATACGGATAGGAAGAAGAAAAGGAAGGTAGAGTTCCCTTTTCTCTGGGAGAGGGTTTGTCTTTGGCCACTCCTATTACCTCTCATCAACTAACTTTAAAATACTTCTTGAGTGCTTATTATACACAAAGCATTGGCCTAGGCCCTGTAGGAAGGTAAAGATGAGTGAAATTTAGTACTGAACCCTTAAGAAGCTTACAATTGATTAAGTAACCCCTCCCACTGATGTTCTCAGATCTGTAAAATATTTCTCCCCCCAACTCCATTGGCACATTTCAACCTTCCTGTCTTAATCTATAAAGAATTTCACTCCAAAAGTACCTGTTTTTCTTCCTAATTCCCAGTAAGAACTTCCCACCATTTCCCCATTTTAGCTTGCCTTAGGTAATTCTTAAAAGGAAAAAGAAAATGTTTTTGAATCAGGTTAGATAAACTCACACAATTATAAATTTAAAAAATAATGTAATTCTGACAGTGACCAGCAGGTTAGGTCTGCCTTGAGGTCAGTTCCAGGAGTTAAATCTAACTTGTCACAGCTTCCTCCCTCCTTCCTCAACAGAATCCACATATTCCCTCAAGGCTTCAAGTTTCACTAACCCTGTCGAACCCAAGTTCCTGTGCCTGAGGCACAGTGAGGCCAAACAAACCAAAACGTTGAAGTTTGGATCAGAGAAAGGTTTATTGCAAGGGCTATGCAAGAAGAACAGGCAGCTCATGCTCGAAAGGCCCTAATTCCCTCAGAGTTTTGGGGGAAGACTTTTTTTTTTTTTTTTTTTTCTTTTTGGAGTTCTTTTCCAGATTCTTTTCCATTGGGGGAAGAGTTTTTAATAGCAAAATTTGGGGTAGGGACTGCAGGGTATGTGACTTTCTTCTGATTAGTTGGTGGTGAGGTAACAGGGTGATGTTTCTTAAATATCATCCTTCTAGTTCTAACCAGTCTGGTTCAAGCATGTAGTCACCATCCTCCACTTGGGTGGGGTCTTAGTTTCTGTAGAACAGCTCAAACACATGGGCTCTCGTACTTAGGAGGGCCCCTGCAGGGTCCTGCTCGGTTTCAATGCCCCATTTTCTTTGATACTCCACCATCTTGGGGGGAACCGGCATGGGACAAGAAAGGGAATAATGTTTTTGATAGAGAGGTTAACATAAACTTGGCAGATGAATTTGGTTTTGGGGGGACTCAGTTTCATCCCCGCCTCAACCCCATAACTGCAGTAGCTGTGGGAACTCAGTTCTATATCAGTGAAAGGTTCATATTTTATGTCATGAAAAAGTTACTAACCATATAGTTAAAATATTTCTAATATGACTGAATTTTTATATATAATCAATGAAGATAATTCCATATTCTGTATTGTGAACTAATGTGAAAAGAAGCAGATTTAATCAAACATGGAACACAATCATACCTGCATGGTCCTTCTTTTAGTTAATGTAACTTGGAAATTTTTCCATTCCCAGCACTGCTCCACCACATGTGCAAAAACAACATGTCTGTTTCCACAGGCTCCAGCGATCTGGGTGCCATCAATTGACCACGCGATATTAACTACACTGCCAGTGTTGGGCTTTTCTAAAGCATATGACCACTGGGAAAGAAAGTAAGAAAAAAATCAATTTATTTAAAAATTTTTAAAGAGGTTTTAAATTGAGCATATGTTAACATATTCAGGTAATTTTAAAAAGAACGTACCTGAAAAAAAATAAAAAAATAAAAAAAAAATAAAAAGAACGTACCTGTATTCAAGAATTACTAAGAAATGCTTTTCTTAATGAGATATAATTTTTAAAGTACACAGCAGAATAAATAACATGATAAAAGTGTATGAAATCTCTCAAGAACTGCAAAACACCCATACCATTTTGATTTACATTATTACCTTTAAGCAGTAATACTGAAAAGTGAAATACAAAGATTCCACAGAGAGAAGCAAAGACATTTTACTATTAATTTGTAAGGATCTCTATAGTCTCTACATCTAAACATTTATTATAATATTTCAACATTGTGTGTTCAATTTTTGATGACATTATTGAAATATTATAATGTAATCAAAATTGAACATACAGTGTAACTAAAATATCTCTGATACACATCTTACTCCATGAAAGGACAGGTAAATGGATTTTTTTCCACAATGCATTAAGTATAACCTCTTCTAGAAGCTATCTGAGAAAGCTATCTAGAGATACCAATGAGTATCAACTGGGACAAAAGAGATTCGTGTGTGTGTGTGTGTGTGTGTGAATAAGACATTAAGAAAAAAAACTTTTTCAAAGACAGTGTTATATACATTTTCTTTCAGTTTTCAGATGAAACGTATATTTACTAGAAGGATGATTTATTTATTTGACTAAATTTATATATATTTTCTTTTCATTCTTTCAATCTTATAACCTGTAGTCAAATTAAGTCTTGATTTTGTTGTTGTTCTTGTTGTTGTTGTTGTTGTTGTTGTCCTTGGATGGGTATTTTTTTTTCTTTTACATTATTTTTTAAAAATATGCATTATTAGCTATGGGCTCGCTGACAAAAAATTTGGAGAAAATCAAAAATATACATAAAAAATTTCATTCATTCACACTACTATAAAACAAGACTTTAAATTCCCAATAAAAGTTCACATGTACAATAAAAAGGCTGAATGACTTACTACTCACTGACACTTTTTTTCAGCTCCCTCCTATTTCCCTTCAAACCTCTAACCGTTTGTTTAAATAAAAGGCCCTGTAACAAAGCTATTATGGAGAAGGTAATGAAAAAACCATAAGCTTTGTTTCATCAGCAGCATGAAGATTCATATTTTAAAACTCTTTACTTTAAAGTATGATTTTAAAATACCCAAAGAACCAGAGAGAAACATCTTACTAAAATTAAACTTAAAAATACTTATCTAAGAACTCATGGATGCCTGATCCTAACAGGAGAAAATGGAAAGAAATTTTAGATATTATCATCACCCTAAATTCCTCTGATTTCTTTCAGAGTCCACATGAACCATGAAATCCAAGCTATATTAAATTCTTCTTTTAAAATTAAGAAGTGATTTCTTCCTCTTTGTGATTACTATAGTAATAAAAAAAATACAAGCACAAGCAAATCATCAGAGAAGGAGTCTTTAATAGTTACTAAATTTGAAGGGACAGGGTTATATTTTGTCCAATCGGTAAATTTAATAACTTTTATTGGTAAATCAAAAGGATCTATTTATTATTTGTCCTTTTTTATGATTTGTTAAGTATTTTTTCCTTTTATGCATTTCATCTTTCACTTCTTTAAACTGAAATATAGTCGATTTATGCATTTGTCCTTTTTCTAAACTGAGGTATAGTTGAATTACAAAATTAGTGTCAGGTGTACAACACAGAGATTCAAAATTTTTATAGAATATACTCCATTCAAATGTATTATAAAGTATTAGCTATATTCCCTGTGCTTATCATTTGTGCTTTTAAAGAGACTTGTAATGCTCTAAGTCTCTTTTCTTCTCCAAATAAGCCATAGAACATTTGGTTCACATTTGCATTTCTAACGTCTAGAAAGAAATGAGGCAGACTCCTTGGATGTAATTGGGTGGTGCTAACGGCAAGAATCCTGAAGACAAATTTTTAACTATCCTTCTCACTTACGCTTATCTCTTTCTTTGACCTTAGTTTAAGATAGTGTTACTCAAAATGTGCTCAGGCCAGAAGCATCTGTATCACCTGTGATCTCGTTAGAAATGCAAATTAATAGGTCCCACACCATCCTATTGAATCTGACCCTCTAGGGGATGAGGCCAGGAAACTTTTAATGAGCTCTTCAGGAGATTCTTAAGCATTGTAAAGTTAGGACACTGGTTCTCAACTCTGGTTGCACATTAGAATCATCTGGGAAGCTTTCAAAAAAATACCAAAACCCAAGAATGCAACTAACTAAATCCAGAATTTCTTGGGGTGGGGTCTGGATATGTTTTTACAAGTTCTCTTGGTGATTTTAATGTAGAGCCACTGTTCTAAGAGAAAAGCAAAATCTGTGATTTGCTTTAAGACTATCATTAGCCACTGGCTCATTGCTAATATTGTGCCAATTCATCTGCTAACTGTTGAGAAAATTACAGGACCTTTGTTTTAGCCTCTAATCCAGCCTCTCTTTGTTATATAAAAATTTGGTTTCTTACATTCATCAAGCTAGTCTTTTTATTTGAAACATTTTATTAGAATTTCAGACATAAACTAAAATTGGAAGAATAACATAAAGCAGTGGTTCTAAAAGTTTAATGTGTATTAGACTTACACTTTACACAATACAGGGGTTGTTACAATAAATTGCTGGGCTCCACCCCACTCTCTCTGATTTAGAAGGTCTACGGTGGGGCCAAAGTATTTGCATTCTATCTAACAAGTTCCCAGGTGGTGCTCAAGCTTCTGGGCCAGCGACCACACTTTGAGAACAATTATCAACAAATGGCTAATTCTTATCTGTATCACCACCTACTTCTCCACGGCCCAGATCATTTTGAGCAAACCTTGACATCACATCATTTCATCACTAAATATTTCAGTATGTATTACTAAAAAATACTTGAAACCTAATCTTAATACTATTATTAAACCTAAAAACAATTAACAATAATTCCCTATTATCAATATCTAGTCACTGTTCAGATTTTTCCAATTGTCTTTTCTTCCTTCAGTTTGCTGGAATTAAGATGCAAATAAGGTACAATCATTATAATTGGTTGATAGGTTTCTCAGATTTCTTTGGATCTGTAAGTTCTGTTTTGCCATAAACTTTCAAAATATAAGCTTTCTAGTATACTTAATTAAACAACTTAATACAAATCACTATTTGTACCTTCACAATACTGGTGAGGTTTTCTATTTTTTCCATAATTCCAAGCAATAAACTGCAGGTAACACAGGTTTCTTAGAACACAGAATATGAAAAAGTAAACAAAAATTACTCTTGGCTTGCTTAAGTAAAAATAATTTACAAAAAATACAATATGCATAAACAAAAAAGAGAAGGAAAACAATAGAAAAAGTAGCTTTTAAAAAAAAGTTTATGGAACATAAATGCGATCTGTATTCACAATTTGTTAACCAACTAAAACTGATGTTATTTTGAGCTATGAAGCACCACCATGTCATTGAACAAGAACATACAATCATTTGCTGTTATGCTTTTGAGAGACTTAGCAATATACAGACATACTTTTATTGTGCTTCACTTTTTACACTTTGTAGATAATGCATTTTTTACAAATTGAAGGTCCGTGGCAACCCTGTGTCGAGCAAGCTTATTAAGCAACATTTTCCAACAGCATTTGTTCACCTCGTATCTGTATCACATTTTGGTAATTCTAGCAATATTTCAAAATTTTTTTTATTATTTGTTACAGTGACCTATGATCGGTGATCTTTTGTGTTACCATTGTAACATAAGATGTGGTAGAAATAGCAAGAGAACTAGAACTGGAAGAGAATTAGAACTGGAGCTTGAAGATGTGACTGAATTACTACAACCTCATGACAGAAGTTTAACAAGTAAGCAGTTGCTTCTTATGGATGAGCAAAGAAGCTGTTTCTTGAGAAGGAATATACTCCTGGGGAAGATTCTGTGAAGATTATAGAAATGACAACAAAGAATTCAGAATATGAAATGAACTTAGTTGATAAAGCAGTGCCAGGGTTTGAGAGGACTGACTCCAATTTTGAAAGAAGTTCTACTGTGGGTAAAATGCTATCAAACAGCATTGCACGCTACAGAGAAATCATTCTTGAAAGGAAGGGTCACTCGCATCTTACTTTAAGAAACTGCCACAGCCACCCCAACCTTCAGCAACCACCACCTTGATCAGTCAGCAGCCATCAACATCGAGGCCACACCCTCTACCAGCACAAAGATTATGACTGCTGAAGGCACAGATGATGGTTAGCATTTTTTACCCACAAAATATTTTTTTAATTAAAGTATGCACATTGTTTTTTTAAAAAACATAATGCTATTACATACTTAATAGATCACAGTATGCTGTCAACATAACTTTCATATGCACTGAGAAAACAACACATCCGTGCGACTCCCTTTTCTGTGATGTTTGCTTTATGACAGTAGCCTAAAGCCAAACCCGAATATTGCCCACAGTATCTCCGAGGTATGCTCATATTTTTGTCTAAAGGTGGGCTTAAAAAATTAAGAGGCTGGCCATTTTAGTTCTGGCTCTGGGCAAATATCACTAGCATCACCCCAAATATCCAGGACCTTGATGGTGTTCTATGGCAAGCCCAAAATTCTCCCCATCAGAAGTCATATCCCTGGGAAATAGTATTCTATATCTCTATTTTCACGCTTTCATCCGAAATCTGCTCTCAGCTAGCCAAATTACTGAGAAAAGGACCTAATAAGAACAAGTTTAATATGTTACTACCAAGATACTACTACATTTTAAGAAATAACAAGTTCAGAAAGCAAAGCAACAAAGCTAATAGAAATTTTGTTATCATTAAGGAGGTGGTGAGAGCCTTCCCCAAACATTCCACCCACATAACTCAGTGCAAAATTGGTCCTGTACTGCAATTACAAAGATAGTCTTCCATTACTGCTATAACAAATCAGCACAAATTTAGAGGCTTAAAATAACCCAAATTTATTATCTTACAGTTCTAAAGGTTGTAAATCCAACATGGGTTTCACTAAGCTAAAATAAAGGTGTTTTTGGCAAGGCTGCATTCCTTTTTGGAGGCTCTGGGGGAGGATCCATTTCCTTGATCACTCAGGATGTTAGCAGAATTCACTTTCTGACAGTCACAGGACTGAGGCTCCTATTTCCATGCTGGCCATTCGTAGCTTCTAGAGGCCACCTGCATTACTTGGCTGTGGTCCCCTTTCCCCATCTTTAAAGCCAGAAACAGCATGTTGAGTTGCTCTTACTTTGAATGTCTCCTCCTCCTTCATCCTCCAATCCAGGTTGGTAAGATTCTCTGCTTTAAGGACTCATGTGATTAGTTTGGGCCAAACTGGATAATCCAAGATGGTCTTACCATCTAAAGGTCCATTCCTTAATCACATCTGCAGTCTCTTTTGCCATTTAAAGTAACATATTCACAGGTTCTGGGGATTAGGACATGGGTATCTTTGGGGGCCCACTACTTGACCTACAACAAAATCATAGCAGTCAATTTGGGGATTTTAAAAGCTTATTCCCTTTTTTTCCTAAAGATTCAGATATAAGCATAAACACACAAAACAATACTTTTACCACTTCTAAAAAGTAGGTTGGGGTTTGTGGTTTGGGCTTTCAAAAGGCTTATTCACAAAAAATTAAACAATAATTTGACAATGTTGTCACCAAGTGGTCTTGGATCTTGGGATCATTCAATTTGTACTGAATTATCAAGGATATAAAATTTTTGTTTTAAATTTTGAACAAGTTGCTTTTAGAAAGAAAAAAGAATCAAAAGGGGTTTATGACATCAAGCCAAATATGCATTTAATATTCTACCATGTGAACTGTACAAAAAGCATTGAGATTATATTAAAAGAAAGCTATCATCTTTTCATGAATATTTCCTAATTGTATGAAAAATTAGACTATGAGACAGAGCCTTCCTCAGAGAAAATATGGACAATCATAGAACACTGAGGGGAAAGTCCTTAAGGAGCAATTTTAAATTGTCAAATCTATAGCCCCTAACAGAAGATACTGCAAATAATTAGATAGGGACTACTGGTCTGAAAAAAATCTGCAGAATTCTTAAAAAGAAGGAAGAGTGAGTTAGAGAAAGGCAATTTAACTAAAGACAGTGAAATAAAAGGAAATAACATCTTTTCTTAAATCAAAATAAAATCTTTTACATGATTGGGATCTCTGGCAATGACTAATCTGAATGTGTGAATACTGAAGTTTGATTTATGAGGTATTTATAAGTAAAAATATAGAAGAGATTTTAGAAGAGGAAACCATCACTTCTCCCCCACATAGAGGGTGGAGGAACAATGACACACTGTGTGCAAGGAGTCATAGCTGGAATGGCCCACGTATAACAGGAGCTTCTGCGTGATTTTCGCATCTGCACATCTAAAGAACATTTGTCAAACAGAAGTAAAATTCTGTGCTTCTAGACAGAGAATTAAATTTAGATTTTTAGGTACCAAAATCAGAAAGAAATCAGAAAGAAGCAAATTCAAATTTGTGCTTCTTGATGAAAACACACACACATACACACACACACACACGATTTGTTAGTCATTTAAAAAAAAGGCTTTTTAATGTTTTTAAGTTATTCCACCAGGGAGGAAGTTTACTTTAATCAAGTTTAGCCTCATCAAAAATAAGTATAAAAATACCTGAAAATTTACCATGATTCTATTTGTTATTTATTCTCCCACAATATTGTAAGCTTTGTCATTAAATGTGTTATTTCATTATCTGTTTACATATCAGTACTCTGAAAAGAGGGTGAGCTACAGGTATGGTTGTTATTTGAACAGCCAGAGCATCACACAGAACCTAACACATATGAATATCTGTTGAATGGATGAATGAATATACGAATGAATGAATCAGTCTGTGCCCTTAGGCAAGCCTTCCTTCCCAGAGCTAAACCATGACTTCAACCAAATATGACTTAAAAAAAAAATCCACATGAACAAATTAAAAGCCAAAGGTTTACAAATTTTAAAACAGGCGTCTCAAAAACATCAACCAAACTGACTAACTGGATCAATACTAGTAAAACTAGTCAAAATGCTATAATGTATGTTATTGTTACATCAATTGAGTTAGTTAATGTAAGTCATTCAAAACCAAGATAATATATTTTGTCTGTACAATGATCCATTAAAATGCAACATTTATGGAAAACCTACTATATGTTAGGCGTTGGTTTTAAAAAAACAAAGTAAATTCTGTAAGAGACAGAACTCTGATTTTGTACTGCTTGCCAAGTTTCTCAATGCTGGACAACAAGGTCTTATACTGTAAAGGAAGCTTAGTTCTCTTACTTTATGGTTTATACTTTACGGCGTTATGGTTTCCAGCAAAGTTAGTTTTATAGCAAATCTGAAAACACAGTTCTAATTTTCATTATAAAGGCAGAAATGTACTCATCTAGGAAGAAAAACTCTCAGAGGATTAAACTGAAAACTTTTGGCAAATTATGCTAAGGCGGCTCTGAAACACAAATGGCAAACTACTGGGTTGGCTGCCTCCCTCCTCCATTTTCTAGGACCTGGCCCTCTCCAGCAATCCCTAAGACTACTACTGCATTAGGGTCCCGATGGCCATGTTCATACAACACGCCTCGACCTGCCTGGACATATCTCAGTAGACCAGGCGTGAGTACCCAGCCTAGGCTGGGCCAGTGACCCTTCCCTGGGGGTGTTTAAAACTAAGACTAAGATTCTTATCTCAGTCTGGCTACTTGAACAGAGGAGGTGTACCCTTGAGAGCTATTAACACTGATCACTTTCCAGCAGGTAAAGCAGGGCCGAGGGAGGGGGTGAGGGAGAGTCAGTTTGCTGGGAAAGGAAAAAAAAAAAAGAGTGATATACAGAGAAAAGCAGAGGCAAAAGGCACAAAGGGACTACTTTCTGTGTTTTCTTAGCACTCCAGTTTCTGGTTACTGAGGCCTAGCTATATCCTTGTCCTGGCTTCTGGAAGATAACCCTATAACCTTATAGCCAATCTCTCTTTTTTGCTTAATGGTTTCTGCTACTTGCATCCAATTATAATAAAATTTAGAATAAGTTTGAAGTTATAGGATCAGCCACACTTCTCTAGCACTGCTTGAGTTTTTCCCACTTTTGGCATATCATGTACAGTGCTACTTCTTCCTATAGAAACCTTGTATTAAAATACAAATGCAATTAAAAAATGCAGGTATGTATTAAAAAACAAATACCACACTAATACTACTCAGGAGAGGAAGCAAGCAGTATGCCTAGTGCCCATGGAGAAGGCATCATGGAGCTGTGGAGCTGCAAGGAGAGACATGGCACCTAGCCCAGCCCTTCTATCAGCAGATGAAGAACCTGAAGGCCCAGGAGAGGCCTTTAACTTTGTAAATTCACCACCGAGTCTTGACTCCAAGGCTTTGAGAACATACCAATACTACTCCTACATTCAAATAAAATAAATAAGCAATCATACTAGGTAGCACAGCACAGAGAACAACTGAGAATGAGTCTTTACATGTGCTCACCTGTTAAAGGATATTACATCCCTTTGGGGAGAATACCATTTTTCCCCCTGTATTCTGTCAAATTGCTTAGGCATAGAGGTTATTTCCCAATAGGGAAATAAGAGCTATTCAAACTAAAAAACATGACTTGACTGTATCAACTTTTAAAAATACCTCCCAAATGTCAACTTCACCCTTCTTTTTACTATTTCTATATAAATACAGTAGAGTAAAAGGATTCTCAAAAGCATATGTCTTTAGCCAAGCTGGATTAATTCAACTCATAAAACTGTGTGTTCACACATTAAGTTTAAGTAGAAAATAAAATAGATACAAACTTTCTTATTTTTCTTTAAGGCACACTAACGATTTTTAAGATCAATATTCTCTCTAATATACCAGGAATTAGCAAATTGCAGGCTGTCTTAAATTACATGAGTTGACAATGAAAAGTTACATATAGCAATAACCAGTTACTGCAGACAATGAATCACTGTAATTATTTCAACTGAATGGAAGAACGAATGAATGGAGGGAAGTCTTTTTATCATAGTAACTAACTAAATATTCAAGAACAGAGAAAATAAAAAAAAGTTCTCTCTTATATAAGCAATAGCACCACCTGCTGATAAATAAAAGCAACAACATCAGTTAATATAAAATCTGGCCAAAGGAAGCTACCAGGATATATTATAAAACATAGGGAACAAGATCTTATGGTAGCTCACAGAGAAAAAAATGTGACAATGAATATATATACGTTCATGTACAACTGAAAAAGTGTGCCCTATGCTGGAATTTGACACAACATTGTAAAATGATTATAAATCAATAAAAAATGTTAAAAAAAAAAAACATAGGGAATATAGTCAATGTTTTATAGCAACTATAAATGGAGTATAACCTTTAAAAATTGTGAGTCACTATACTGTACACCTGTGACATATAATATTGTACATCAGGTATACTATAATAAAAAAAATCTGGCCAAAGATACCTTATATAGTCACAACTTTTCCCTTGAATTCTGTTCCACTTAATGTAATAGAATGAAATTCATTAATATATTCTGTATATTTATTTACAATAACTATGTTAATTTAAAATTTTTTACCTTATGTATCTGAATCATACATTTCTTAAAAATCCAAGGTAAAAATAAAATTTATTATAGGACCTAGGGAAAAATTATGGTACTATAGTTTTTCTTTATTCCATAAGTAATTTACTTGAACTATAATTTACTGTTTTAACAACTCATTAATGTATATTTAGGTTGTGTCTGATATTCCCTGACCAGTTTACCTAAAATAACGTCATCTCCCTTACCTAGCTTTTTTTAATAGCAATTATTACTACTTAATATATCATATATTCATTTTGTTTATTTGTTTGTTTGTTTGTTTATAGTCTTTCATCTACTGCAATGAAAACTGTTAAGAGCAGGGAACTTATTTTGTTTACCGCTGTTTATTTAACACCTAGGGCAAATGCCTAGCACAGACTCAATAAATATTTGCAAAGGAATTAATGAATATGAAAATAAATGAACAAATGAATATGCATTTTTAAACTTCCTTGAAACTATAATAGCTGTGTCAAAGATTTCAAGGATCTTGACAGATTTTGCCAAAGTATACTTGAGAAGAGCTGTACCAACTAATATTCCCTTTAATGCTTTATGAGGCCATTTCCCATTTTCTGATGAGTGGGAAATGGCATTATACTGTTATGTTTATTTGCGTGAAACCCATTATTGAAGATACTGAATATATGCTCTCCTACAACTGGGTCTTTTTACTAAATAACTTACCATAGACAGCTTTCCAGGTTATTAAACATAATCCCTCTTTCCCGTTTTTCATGAGTTGAGGGCACTCCATTTTAGGTATATAGAATAATAACCCAATCAGCCTTCTACTTGTATACACAATTTATTTCTGATTTTCACTATTATAATACTGTGATGAAATTGTTATACATTTATCTTTGTGTACTTGTCCAATGATCTCTTTAGAGTAAATTCCTAGACGTGAGATTACTAGGACAAGGCAGATGTATATCTGACATCTGGATATGCATTATCAAGCCATGCTTTAAAAAGGTTAAATCAGCCCACATTCCCACCAACAGTGTGTAAATGGGGGAGCTCATTTCCTCCTCAAGTGAATCTAAGGTTTTTAAGTCATTATCAATCTTTTCAAACAATAAAGTAAAATACATCATTATTTCTTTATTTTATATTTATTCCTTAGTTAAATTGAATATCCTTTCATATTTCTAATTGACCACTTGAATGTGTTCTGTTAACTGACTATTCATGTCATTTTGTTATTTTCCTAGACAATTTCTTAATTGGTAAATCTCAAGCAGGTAGCTCTCTCGCTTTCCTGAAACTTGAGAATCACTGCAGTCGTCAGTATAGCTCTCAAATGTGCAGACCTGATTTTTAAAAACTCATAATCAATTATTTAAAATAAATTTTGATATATAAAGAAGGATCATGGCAGAACAGCTGCTATCAGATCAGCCTTCTCACAAATAACACCTGTTCACTTCAGACAAAATACAACACTACCTGAAGACTGAAGAGCAATCAAAGGCAGGCAGATAGCCATTTTGGAAAAATGGCAATTCCTCAAAAAGTTAGATTACTATTTAACCCAGTAAGTGCACTCCTAAGAATACACCCAAGAGAAATGAAAGCGTATGTCCACACAAAAACTTAAAAACATTCATAACAGCTTTACTCAAAATAACCAAAATTTGAAACAACTCTAATGACTACCAACTGATGAATGGATAAACAAAATGTGTTATACTCATAAAATAGAATATTGTTTGTCCATAAAAAGGAATGAAGTACTGATATATGATACAACTTGAATGAATCTTGAAAACATTTATGCTAAGTGGAAGAAGATAGTCACAAAAGGCCACATAATGTATTATGCCATGTATATGAAATGGCCAGAATTGACAAATCCACAGAAAAAGAAAGTAAATTAGTGGTTGCCAGAGGCTGGGAGTACAGTAGGGAGAAATAGAGACTGACAGTAAAAGAATACGTAATTCCTTTTAGAAAGAAAGAAAATGTTCAGAGTGTGGTGGTGACTGCATAACCCTATGAATTACTGAAAAAATAGTAAACTGTACATTTTAAACGGATAAAATGTATAGCATGTGAATTATATCTCAATAAAGCTGCTTTAAAAAAGCAGGCAGAAACTTGAGGGGAGTCAATGGTTGAAAGGGAACAGTATTTAGTGAATTTCTTTTTTTTTTAACAACCTTTTACCTGAGAGCAGGCCCTCCTTGGTACCAAGCATGATGGCTAAATGTCAGATAGAAAGCTACTGTCACTGGCAGAGGAATCAGAGGACAAAGTTCAAGGTGACCAGAAGAGCTAGAAATTGAGAGGAAAATTCGAGAAAGAAAAAAAATCATAAGAGAATTCATCTTCCCACCACAGAAGAGACAGAACCTGAAGTTTAAGTTCAGCCAAGTTACTTCCCTGTTAACACATACAGAAAAATCATTACTCTTTAGAGAAACATAACAGAATCCAGAGTCTCTACCAAGTACTGTTCACAATGTTCAAAATACAATTCAAAATCACTAGTTATACAAAGACACAACAAAAATGCCACAAGAGAAAAGGCAATGATGACAAGATGCTAGAATTAGCAATGATTTTTAAGCAGCTATTATAACCAAGGCCTTAGTGAAAAATATGTTTTGAATATATAACAAAGAAAATCCCAGGAGAAAAATAAGAACTACAAAAACAACCAAATAGAAATTCTAGAATTGAAAAATATAATATCTGAAATTAAAATTCACTGAATAGGCTTATGGGAAGTTTGGAAATGACTAATGAAAGAATTAGTAAACTTGAAGATAGATCAACAAAAATTATCCATTTAGAAATCTGAGGGAGACAAAAGATTGAAGAAATATGAATAGAGCCTTGACCTGTGGGACAGTATCAAAGGTCTAAAAAATTTGCAATTGGACTTCCAGCAGGGAATAGAGAATGGAGAAGAAAAAGATTATTTGAAAAAATAATGGCCAAAATTTCCATAAGTTTGCTGAAGTCATAAATTTACAAACTCAAGAAGCATAGAGAACTTCAAACAAGACAAATACAAAGAAAGT
This sequence comes from Camelus ferus, assembly GCF_009834535.1. Lineage (NCBI taxonomy): Eukaryota > Metazoa > Chordata > Mammalia > Artiodactyla > Camelidae > Camelus > Camelus ferus. The sequence goes on along the minus strand of NC_045696.1, from coordinate 89,115,203 downwards.
CAGACACTATCAAACTGTTGGAAGCCAAAGACAAAGAGAAAATCTGTAAAGCTGTCACTGGTAAAGGCCACTCTACATTCAGGAGAGCAATGATACCAATAGTCCCTTATTTCTCATCAAAAACAATAAAGACCAAAAGAGAGTGAAACAATAACTTTAAAGGGCTGAAAGAGGTGGAGAGGGTATAGCTCAGTGGGAGAGTGCATGTTTAGCATGCATGAGGCCCTGGGTTCAATCCCCAGTATCTCCATCAAAATAAATAACAAAGTGTTGAAAAAAAGAAAGGAAAAAAGGTCTGTCAACCCAGAATGGTAAATACACTGAAGAGAAAAATAAAAACATTTTCAGATAAACAAAAAGAAAGAAAATTCATTACTAGCAATTGTATACTATGAGATATGCTTAAAGTAAGATTTTAGGCTGAAGGAAAATTGTATCGAATGGAAATTAGGATCTTCTTGGAGAAATGAAGAGCACTAGAAATGCTAAACATGTAGATAAATATAAAGACTATCTTCTTTCTCTTAGTTTCTTTAAAATGAATATGACTTTTTAAAGCAAAAATTGTAACATACAGTGATAGATGTAATACAACTACAGAGGTGGGGAAATGGAATTACATGGATGCAAGGTTCTCATATTTTACATGAAATGGTATTATATTAACTCCAAGTAGTATGTGAGATAAAATAAGCACCAAGTAACGCTCATTCTCTGGTCAAGGGGCCAGAGAAGGGTTGCAGTGCAGGACAGAATCCTTTTGCCATAAGGACCCTACTCCAGGAATACACCATGAAAGAAACTATCGCACTCTCCCTACCGGGCACTGTGTGCCATGGAGATAGTAGGATGGAGCCCTGTGGAACATTTCAACTCTGCACTCAAGTGAGCAGAGGCAGCATCTTCTCTCTACCCCCAAATCCCTAGCAGTGCTGTAGACACTGGGAGATAGAGCCTGTCAGATCACTCCAGCCCTGTAATACCAAAGCAGTGGCCCTCCCTAATGACCGCTGTGAAGACTATGAAGTGGGGCCTCATCTACCATCCCCAGTTTGCACTAATGACAGCAAAAAGGCAGCACCCAACCCCCCTCAACAAGAGTTGGGGTAGGATTACAGACAGGAGGGAGTCAGTCTAGTTATAAACATGCATAGTAAGAAATACATTCAAATCAAAACCTATTTAACAGCCTCCAACCATTTGATCTTTTTCCTCCCCACTAGAAATATTTCTTGAAAAACATTAAAAGGAAATGTTTACAAAAATCACATTTTTCTAGGCTTATTATTTCACAGACAATCTGAAAGCTTCTAGCAACATCATTCTTTAAGGCTTGTATTATAAAATTACCATCCAGTTTCTGTCTGGTTGCAGGTGGAGGAGGACCAGGGGCTCAACCTCCTTATCTCTTTTCTACCCCATAGTAACCCCTAACAGGGCTCCACATAAAATAACTAGATTTTAAAATAGGAAAATCAAGACTCTATCAGGTGGCAAACACAGATGTGGTCTGAGAATATCTTTTCTGTATTATTTCCTGGTACCATCCCATGCAAAACCTTTTTGACACTGCACAAAAAGCACCATACTTTCTTTGATACACATGAGGTTCCTTTTGCCTACATCTCTCTTCCCCCAACTTGTCTCCTTGGAGAACTACAAATGTCAAGCCTCAGCTCTCCAGTCAATGTCCTACAGGCAGAGTTAGGCTCTGCCACGCCTTTACTGGGCTTGCACAAAACAACCTCTTGTATAGCATCTCCATAGTCTTACAGTCTGATTCTCTGCTAGACTGCTAACAACTTGAGTGAAAATCTTAATAGCTTTCCATCCCCAGTTTCTAAAATACTCTCTGATGAATAGTATATATTTGATGCCTACTGAATAAAAGAAAATATATTTAAAATGTTAATCTCAGGTCCTAAAAAATTATTACAATGTAGTCAGTATGTTCAGTTGAACAAGGTAAAAGCAAAATCCTTCTAGAAAGTTTACTTTTCCAGAATAGTTAACATTCTAAAAATAGGTTTGGTGTTTAAGTAAATCTTTAATTCAGTTATTCAGATCAATTCAATGCTGCATGTTTTTAAAATTTTTAAATACTTTCATCAAAATGACAAATTAAAATTATTATGCTTAAATTGACTTATTAGTGAATTATTGAGTATCTACCATGTTGTACAGGTAATAGAGGATCATTAAGCTATGGGATCTTATAAACTATCTATGGAGTCAAAAATAATATACATAATACGAAAATGGACAATAAAAGAGCATAATACACTGTAAAAATGAGAGTATATATTCTATAGGCTTAGAATCATTGATAGAAAATCAGATGAAAATGAAGTGATCTAACTTAACATCTGATGTTATAACTAAGAAAAGAGATCTAGGTGGGAGGAAGCTAGAAAAATAGACAAATAAACTTTGGATTATCTATGGAAGGTATCATGAAAGGAAGTCAAATATGAGACGGGCCTTAAAGAATAGGAAGAATTCATTAAGCATAAGAGGTGAAAGCATCCCATGAAAAGAGAAGATGAGTGAGGACATTAGTGAGGGGCACAGAAGACTCCAGAGTCTGATTTGAGCACATACACTAATTAGGGAGTTGTGGGGAGAAAAGACAACAGATTTTATGGTACCAGGTTTCAGAGAGCTTCAAAATCAGGCAGAGGACTTTATCTTTCATAAGACAGAAAACAAGTAACAAGAAAACTTAATAGGTCGTTTATAAAGCTCTAAAAATTCTAAATTAACCGTCTCCTTTTGCACTTTAGGAAAATAAGCCAAAAACAATTATGTGATTTCTTCATAGTAAAGAATAGTATGGCATAGTCCCACTCATGTAATGCTGTTGCCTCTGGAGCACTTTGAAGAAAAAATTCATTCTTCAAGTACAATGGGTAAATGCTGTTGAGCTTGGCTGTTTGCCTAAACTCTAAACATAATTTGTATAGAGGGCATATTCTCTTGTGAGGGCAAAGTGTCGCACACATTCAAATATGAATTCTTGACAAAAACCAAAGTCCTTTGATTTTAAAATGACCATTTAAAAAGTTTACTATCAATTTCTTACCAAAAATATGCAACCAAAATTTTTGTATGAAACATACTGACAGTTAAAAAAAAAATTTCAAAACTGAACTCTCTATATTGACTGGGCATAAATTTTAATACTTACTTCACCATCTTTCACAATCATGCTTAAAATAAGTATTTCCAGAGAGACAAATAGTAGAGAACATACCCATTTTTCAAACTGAACTTAAAAGAGTTTGCATGGTCCCATAAATCTGGAATTGATTGAACCAGTATATTAAGAAGACAAATCAGAAAGATGCGGTCAAATGCATCACTGAAAATGTTTTTTAAAGATTGAGAGCCAGGTGTGTTGTGCATTACCACATTTATGACAGCACATGTGTGACTGCTCACCACCATAACTTACCCCAGTTTTATCACACAAGCGTAAAGTATGAAACGATCCAACAGCAAATAATTCTCCATCTGGAGCCCAGGCAACTGAGGTAATCGGATGCTCATGAGGTTGTGAACTGTACAGAGGGCGGCCGTAACTATCCCATACCTACAAAAAGCAAATTTTTAAAAAATTTTTATAATAGTCACCATGCTATTACAAACAAGTTTGCCCTCCAGTAAAGTACCAAGTAAATATTTAGAAATCATTACTTTATAATATTAGCAATTGTATGTCTTTACCATCAAACAAGGCGGGGTGGAGGTGGGAAGGGACGCTGTATTCCTTGAACCAAAATATCTCAAAAAAAATGTTATGGTAACATTGTGATAACTTCAGATTTTACTAAGTCTTTAATCATAAAACCTTGAGTACTTTCAAATTAAATAACAAAGTTTTGAGATGTTCAGTTTTCTGCTTAAATTTTTCTGTCCAATAAATGCTCTATCAACTTTCCCTGAAAGTATTTATTTCAATTACATTTCCTCTAACCTTAGTTACATTAAATCTTATTCTTCTTCTTCCTGAAGCTGATTAATGTTTAATAAACCAGTAAGGTTGACTTTTTAAAATTTAAATTGATTTGACTTAAATAGTCACTAAAGCTAGGAATTATATTTATGTTGCTACTCTTTAAATCAAATTCTATAGGTCAATGAAATAGGCCAATGAGAAAGGCAACACTTCAAAATACCACTTAAAATTATAAAATAACAACTTGCTAAGTCATCAGTGTTAAAAGATATGGCTAAAGTGAAGGACTAAAAGACTATTCTTATATGTTAAATACTTTTCACTGAAATTCAATTCTTTAAACCAGGTGATACATTCAAACATTACATACCTTGTATTTACAGTCTTCACCAGCAGATAAAATTAAATCATTGACTGAGTTCCAATCTACTTTTAAAATAATGCCATCATGAGCTTTCCACTATAAGAAAAACAAATGACATTAATTATAACTTCAAGAGCACTGAAAAGTTTTTTAAATAAGAAAAGACTTTTTTTTTCTTTCTAATGATACTCTTGTCTTCTTGGAGAAGGTTCCTATCTTCCTTTCATAGCCATTATGCATAACCTATTTGCTTGTTTCATTTCCAGTGTAAACTAAGGAAAGCATGTCATACTCTGATATCCACTATATAACTTACATCTTTATAAATTTCCTCAATTGCCTGGATTCCAGATGGAAATCACTTGCTGTTAAACTATTCCAAGCTTGACATTTGTGGGATAATAACAGAACGAATATGTTATGTATTCCAAAACTCAGCTGAATCCAAATTTTTCTTGAAGACTATATGGTACATTTTAATATCTGAGCCAAATAACTGTGCATCAAAGAGTGGTTGATTTTGAGGGCCCTCTCTATAGACCCTTCCCACTCTATTGTTCTTAACGTATACAGAATAAAATATTAAATTAGGGTCAAATAAGCTCCAAGAATAAGCAGTAATTCATAGCTTGCTTTACTCAAGATATATAAAAATACATACTCAAAAACAAATGTTTTGATAAGCAGTAATTTTCACAATTTACTGCTAAATTAATCCTATGTCCTGAAATAAACCACAATGATGAAAATAATGTATACAGATACAGATATATATGGATACACACATGCAGAGATTCTCAAGAGTTTCATTTTAAAGCTAAAAAAATAAAATTTTACATATCAAAATTTAGAAACAAAATATGATTGAAAATTTCCTGATACTGTAATTTAGGATATCAATTACATATTACATATATTTAGATACTACATATAATGCATATACAGTTTTCAATTATTTCTTAATGTATTAGGCATTTTGTGAAATTCCTTTGAACAGTAAGCCCCTTGAAGGCAGGATTTATGTTCTGTTTCACTCTGAATACCTTACACCTAGCATAGTGCCGGGGCTGTAGTAAGTATGCAGCATATTCTCACTCAGTGACTAAATAAATAGAAGTCTCCTCAGTATGAAACCAAGTTCTGTGTCCTTAGAAGAGTCCCTCAAACTCTTAAGGGAAATGAGGTATATACTTTCGAACTGTATTCTACAAGCAAGAATTAAATAAGCATTCTTTTTTGTCAACAATCCAAATTTGAGTATGTATTTATGCCCAAGGAGAACTGCTGCTGCTTTCGTTTTCCAAAAGGAATAGAAGATTTGCACTGTTACTAATTATACTTTAACTCTAGCTGAATTTTGGCAATGGATACTTTTCTTTCCCTCCACTAACTCCTGAGCCAAAGGTTCTACTGCACCACTAAACTATAACTTAATTTATCAATGGTGACATCACCATCTTCCTAAGTTTCATTTATATAAGCCTAATTACAGGTATCTAAAGAAATCACACAACTATAAACTAAAAGATTATCTTGCCGATTTTTGCTGCAGAATTTCAAAGCACATTTGCAGAGTATAAGTGGTATGGAAGGACTCTGACCAAAGGCAGTCAAGCCAGTCCTCTTTCTCAGCTTCTTCCCTCTGCCCAAATTCTTCTATTTCTTGTTGTTCCATAGTTCTTAGCAGAGCATTCTGCATGCAGTAAAAATGTAAATGCATGTTGACTGTATGGAATATGTAAAGCCAAATCTACACAGAAGTTATTAATATGGAACCTCAAAGTCATTTCTACGTCCTTACTCTCCAAATTGGCTATCTACTCAACTGTTAAATCTGATGCTGCTTCTTACAATACTTCCATACTTGTCTTGACAGTCCATCTCCAGCACCAGATCCCTTATCCAGGGCCTAGTCATTCTATACCATTTATCTGGACTCCTTGGCTCTAACCGATAGAGATGATATAATAATACTTAACAGCAATACTAACAACTACTCTATATCGAGCACTTATCTTGGCACTCAATATGCCTACTATATGCACTGTCCTATGCACTTTGCAATTTAACTTATTTAATCCTCACAACAATCCTATCAAGTATGTATCAGCATAGCACCTAAGAGATGAGAAAGCTGAGACTCTGAGATATTTTATAACTTGCCCCAAGTCATATATAAGTAAGTGAGCGTTCAAACCTAGGTGAGGAACTCAGAAGCCTATATTCTTCTTATCCACACTACACTTAATGTGAAGAAAATGATTCTGCCTTTTAACATTGAAATCAAACATCAAATCCTGCACATAGGCTTAAAGGTTTTCCATTCATTTGACCTACCCTGACCTGTCTTAACTGCCATTATTGTTTTGCTTCCATATAATTGGTAAAATTATATACACCCAATTTGTTCTAAACATTACACTGACTCCTCCCCTCCACTCTAAAAATACTAAAAGAATTTTAGGGTCTTAGAGAAAGCTCATGTGTACTGAACAGACAATGAGGAGGCAGAGGAAGAAGATTCGGTAGATGTTGATAAAAAAAAAAGTCTAAACAAGCTCTTTAAGTTTTATGATTTAGTCCTGTTTTGCCTCAAATCTATATATGTGAGGTTGACTGCTAAACTGAAAGATGGCTATTGTGCCAAATCATGTGACATTTTAGTAACTCAAAACACATTTATGGTTTATTGGTATAATGTGAGTTGGAATAAGGGGGAAGTGAACCTTGTTGAAAATATAACCAGATATTCCCTGTTTTGTAATAAAAACTGATAAAACTACATACTTAAAAGCCTCAGACTGTAATAAGACCACCCAGAAGGAAGGGACTCCTAGGAAAGTGACCTTTTTACTTAGCAGCCTGGCAGACCCTGCTAACAATTAACAAATGCTTAAGAAGTACCTGTAAAACTTTAGCATTTGGTTGAAGAGGTTTAATGATCAGTTGCTTGCCTGCTGTGTAAAGAACCTTTTCTGAATCAGGGCCCCACGCTACTGAATACACTGGTGTTCCTGTAAAAAGGAAACGAAAAGAAAAAATTGATAAACTTCAATTATTATGCTTTATAATAAGGGAGATTGTTAAGAAAGTCAAAAAAGGACTTTGAGGTGTCATTTTGTTTCCTCCTTATTCAATGGCCCAAACTGGAGTATAGCCTGATACTGAAACACATGGTTAATACTGGCCATTGAAAATCTACCGTGAGCAACTGATAAACTATATTTTTTACTAACTTTGATCTTGATGAGAAAATATGGAGTTTTTAGAAATTCAAGAGTGTGTTATCACAATACATAAAATAAAATATACTTCGTCATTTTAAGGTATAAAGAGGTATCAGAAAAGTCATGATTTATCATTTCCCATTATCAACAGCTGCTGTGTAGTGGTTTGATATGATTTCAAATCCATTTGTTCATAACAAAAATGAAGTTGTTCCGATCTAAGAATGAAGCTGTTTTTATAAGTAAAGCTCTTTTACCGTAAGAGTGACGTGGTTGCATCAGTATATCATCATCAATGCCTGTGGCTGCTGCTAAAGCACTCAGCAGCTCAGCAGCTGAGGGGCACCGCCAGGGGCTTCTCAATAAGAACAAATGAAGAAGCAACTATGTTGAGGGGACATTTAGTCTATAAATACCCAGAACCTGTGAGGATTGAGAATGGTTGGTTCCAGCAAGGTGACTCTGCTGATCTAAACAGCTCTCTGAAGACCTGGGGGCATTAGCTCCTACCAGGGTAAGACCCTTTACTGGCAACAATAAAAAGCCCTGCCAAGATCACCTAGCCCGTAGACACAGAGTCTTTGTTCCCTAGCAACATGCTCCAGCAACAATTGACTTTCCCTTCTGTGCCTTCCGCTTGTGGTTGACTAAGGCAACTTTCCTGAGAACCAACCTGTAGAAAGGTAAACCTCAAATGAATTTGACTTTATTTCTTTATTTTATTTATCATTGGTTTGGAGTATATTTCTTTATTGGCTTATTAAAAGACATTATCCTGTATGCTATTGGCTTGTGAAATTATAATTACCGCATTAAACCTGTGTTAAACAAAATTGACAAAGACAATCTGCATCTCTGAGCATAATTTGCTGCAAAACAAACAACAGCCATCAGTGTTTAAACTGATTCAATGCATATGTTGATTTAAATTTTCCATACAATAATACACATGGTATATTCACCTAATAGATTAATTCTCATCCCTGATGCTGCTACAGGCAACAGAACTTCCCCTCATCTGCTGCTTAACTAGTAGTCTAATGGACAGAATTTACCCTGCCCCAAAATAACCTATCCCTCCCACCTATGAATTCATAAAAGGCAAATTAAATATCAGGTATGGGAAAGTTTTGCTATCTATCAAGTATGGCTTTGACCTGAAAGCTAGGCTAAGGTACTTCCAGGATAAAGTTGACTCTACTTCCAGGGAAAAGGTACAAGTTTGATTTATTCACCATACTATAAACTACATTAAATTTCATAGGGTTCTCAATTTTCTAGGATAGGAATTTAGAGATTCCTAGGATAGGAACCCTAGAGATTCCTAGGCTAGGAATCCTAGAGATAGGATTTAGGTATTTTTTAACTCAATTATTTTCTAGGGTACCTAAAATCTTCTAGAAGGCTATGCTTTATCTGAGTCTACTTTTTGAAAAATGAGTATCATATCATTTGAGAGCATTAAATTATCTGTGCTCCACTGTCTGACCCAGTTTTTATAAATTCATTAGGAAAGTGAATCAAGGTTGTACAATTAATCTATGAAATATTAACCCATTTATATTCATAAAGTCAAGCTTTAAAAATTGTCTAGGATTCCTAAGTCAGACTATTGTTAGCAGTTGACTTTCTATGAATGAATAAATAAATCTTTCAGGAATTTACATTCTCAGCAAAATGAAATCTGAATCTGAGGATTCATGAGCAATCAATAAGATTTGTTTATTTAAATGGAAAGCCCAATTGATGCTAACCAACAGGAAGTAATCAGTAATCAACAGGGAGTAAATTTCAGTAAGATAAATGCTTGTGTTTAAGTGGCACCCTACTCCTTTCCTGCAATTTTTTCCCAGCCAGAACATAATTCAACTGAGAGCAAGTCTCAGTGGTTTTCAGGACTTAGAGAGTCTGATTTAGACCTACTCCAAAAAAACTCCTTGAAGCATTCCTTCTACTGTGTAGGTTAGATATTATATTGGGTCTAAATATCCTGTTCTGGCAATGACACCTAGAACTGTTCTGTATCAGAGGAACCTGCAGATGGCCAATGAGATGGCTGACCTCAGAAGGCACTTTTTCTGCTGTATTTGGTGAGTACACTCTTCTGGAACATTCTGTGGGGCTGCCAGGAGCTGATCTGGGCTTCAAAGTAAATCTCCAGATGAACAGAATTCAACTCACATAACCCGCCCAGAAAATGTAAGTCAAAATTTCAGATATTTCAAAAGTGATTCTTGGTGAGGACTGGAAGGGACTAGGGGAGGAAAGCGTATTTGATAGTACAGTAGAATTATAGGTGCCTTCTTTATTTCCATTATTATAGTTACAATTATTGTACAAAAAAGTAAATGTGTATTTTAAGTATAGACTATCAAATCTTCATGAATACACTCAGTGAAATTATATTTTCCTGGGTGTACACAAAACTATGACAAACATCTACCCCCAAGGAAATAATTCAGTAAACACATCTCCCATTGAGTTATACAGGATGTGACTCTAGTCCTTTAGTTGTGGTAAAAGGCATGGTTTGGGGTATAGGATGAGGAGCTAGGGACGCTTATGTCCTCTTTTAACACTGAATTTGTGGCCCCATTTAGTCAGCTGTGTCACCATTTCCTTGTTTATCAATCTTACAAATCTTCAGAATACTTATTTCCCTGCTGGGACATGGAGATTATTCATTTCCTGCTTATAAAACAATTTTTAAACAATAATAATATTACAGAAAAACATATAGTAACACAGTATAAAACCAAATAAACTTATAGAGGAAAAGCTAAGTAATTCCTTTGTTATAACATGTGTTTTTTAACCACATTTCTTCAGTCAAAAAACAAACATGGAGTTATGCTAAAGAAGCAATCCTAAATTATGAGATCAATAGCTAAGTCTCATTAGTTCCATTTTCCTAACCACCAATATTCAAAATGCATATAACATCAAGAACTAAAAAAAGTCTTCATTATATTCATTCTTTAAATTTAAAATAGAATGTTGAGTATGAAACTACTATATATTTGGGTGGTTCTGGTGAAGATCATTATTGAAAGTGGATGAATTAGCTTCATAAAGAAAAGAATGGTTTCTATTATTAAAAAATCCACTAGCATTTGAAACAAATCTGTAATATTTAAAATGTTTTTAAAAATATACTTATTAAAGCACTGAATTATTTCCAGTGCTACACTTCACTTTGCAAAGTCAGTATGGAAATAATAACATAGACTTCAGGTTAAATAACTTTAAAACAAAAAGTTTGGCAAATTATGTAATGCGATGTTATTAACTTCATCATTAACAAAAAATGGACAAAAATTAAAAGTTGTATAATTAAATATTTCTTGCTTTTTATGCTGGGAATTTTTATTTATGCTCCATTTCAGTTAAGACACTCAAAAAGATCTTGTTTTTCTGACTTTGTACACTAAGATCATGTGACCTTTTTGACATTTTTAAGAAACCACATGCACCTGGGGTTGTGTTAAATGTCAGACCCTTATCTCTCTGTAAAACAAATTATCTAAATTCTTTCAACCTGTTGAAGGCATTTTAAACCACAGAAGAGGAGACAAAAATGTATTTCGATTGTTTTAAGGAAGTACATGGTCAAATATACCATGTTTTTCACATTCATACTAAAAGGTATCCCCTAAAAATGTTGTTTTTGCATGTTTTTAAGAATGCTTTTGAAACAAACTCTTCACTATTAGAATGAAGCCTTAGCTACCATTGCCTTGAGGGCAATACAGGTCTACACTGAGTGAATGGAAGTAAAGAACTTAGAGCAGCATCTGGCATTACAGAAGTACTATCTGTTGGCCACTACTACACTACTACTGCTACTACTACCACTACTACCACCACCACCACTACTACTACTACCACCACTACTACCACTACTGCTACTACCACCACCACCACCACTACTACTACACTACTACTACTACTACTACTTTGTAATGCAATAAACAACCATTTGTTATTGTGGTGTTCATAGTAGTAGGTACTCTTTTTTTGGCTGCTAAATCATTAAGAATTCAAAGGTAAAGAATGATTTCCCTTTCATTCTATTTGTAGGGACATGTGCTAACAAATAAGTAATCAAGTGGGATCTATTTATTCCTCAAAAAAACAGCTTTTTGGTTGTGCATGTCACTGGGTCAGTACAGAAAAAATACCTTAAGTGAAGGCATTTGTTTCTTTAGTTTCTATCCTCAGTCACCTCTCCCTTGGGGATCTCAATTTCCTCCATAGCTTCACCTTTCACCTTCCTGTAACTGACTCTCACATTAATATTTCAGCTTTTACCTCTGAGCTCTAACACACTTCCTCTTGCCCCAAAGACATGCCAGAACTCCAAGCTCTACATATTTATGTATCAACCCTCCACACATATCCCCTCTTTTATTCTTCCCTCTGAATTCTTTACCTCTCACAGGGTTATCCATTCCTCTCAGCCACTGAGATTCACTTTTTTCAACTACTATCATCACTGCCTCTGTGCAAGCCTCACTGCACACTAGCATAGAACACCTCAGTAACCTTCATACTGGCCACTCCAATTTAACCTGTGTCTTCTCTAGTTTATCCGACACATTACTGCTAAGGTAATTTTCCTAAAAAGACAGGACTTATTTATGACCTCGTGCTCATTTTTAAAAAAGATTTTATATGCTTATAGAATAAACACTAAACTCCTTCATTTAGCATCTGAGACTATCAGTGTCCTTGTCCCTCTGGCAGTACCATCCCTCACACAGCCTACACCCTGGCCCAGGGGACTTATGCTGCTCTAACTCTGTGCCTCTGATCATCTAAATTCCTCCACAACTCTACTTCATTGCCAACAAGTCCATTTCCTTACCTAATTTCTTTATCCTTCAAAGCCCAGTCAAAAGATGCTGCAATATTTGCCAAGAAGCCTTTCTTTATACTTTCTCTCCCTTTAAAGTGTTAATCCGGCCTTCTTATCCTCCCACAATACCTTAAAGCAATGTGCACATTCTGCATTATCCTTATATTTATCTCCTTTACTAAATTCATTATAGACAGGTTCCATGTTTTGTCATCCCACTCTTCCATTTGAATATAGTATAGGGGAAATGTCCTTAAAGGTTTGTGGTATTATTCTATTCCAATTTTAACCTAAAATTAAAATATACAACGTAACACAAGGTAGGGCTTCATTATAATTATTCCCAGCCTTTCCTTCTCTAATAAGGAAAAATAACTCCTGTAGGCACCAGTAAGAATCACTTTTTAAACAAATTCTACCCTCCTCTCTTCCAAAAACACCATGATTCTGTATTAGAGGAGAAGGTGATGGCCATGATTTTTTCAATCTTTATATCACACTCCAATCATTAAGAAATGAATTCAGGAATTTTTCTATTCACCTAGGAATTAGTACAATTAACATAAACATGTAGTAAAAAGAAAATCACAGGATGCTTTCAAAATTGTTTACATAATTCCAAGTTTTACAATAGTTCAGTCTTCTGTTATTTCATTTTTGTGCCAAAACTTACAGTTTTTCTCCTCTCAGGAGTCAGGAGTCCCCCACCTCTACCTCCCTTGGTCTTTTTATTTGAGCCTTTAGCATCAGCTCTCAGTAGGTCAGATTTACAATCACCCTCTAAACTTGTAGCCTCTAATAAATCAAACAAACCTTACAGGGATTTTTCCTTCAGGATTAATGTCATTCTAACTCCTCTAATGAGTTTTCCCAGAGATAAAACAGAAGAAGTCTATGCCTTGTTAGGAAACTGTGGGTGGTACCAATGATCAAAAACTCAAAAATTAGAAGCATAATTCTATAGTGAATTTGTAATTCTTAATCTAGAAAAAGATATCAGATTACTCAATTGAAACACCAATAGGTTAACTAAAATGAAGTCTAACTAATTTGATTTTGCTCATAAATCTCATAATTAACATAAACTTTGAGTAAGAAGAATAACTAAGATTCAAATAGGATAAAAATGATCAGCACTTTCACAGCCATTTGATGTTAAGGAAATTACAGCTATTTGGAATGATGATATAAAATACCATGACGTGATCTGATGAATACATAATAAAATTACCTTTATTATAGGACACAACCTGTATTTTAGCTTTCAAGAGAATCCTATTTATCCATCTACTTGAGAAGAAGAAAAGAAAAAAGAGCACCACCCATCCCTCTCCAAAATAAATACCTTACATAAAAACTAACTCAAAATGGATCACAGACCTAAATGTAAGCATCAAACCACTAAAAACTCTTAGAAGAAAACACAGGTATATAAATCTCAGTGAGTCTGAATTAGGCAATAGTTTCTTAAACATATACCAAAAGCAGAAACAATTACAGAAAAAAAAAACAGATAAATTGAACTTCATTAAAACTTTGGTGGGATAACAGTATGGAGGTTCCTCGAAAACTAAAAATAGAGTTACCATATGCCCCAGAACTTCCACTCTTATATATATATCCAGAGAAAATTATATCCAGAGAAAATTCTTAACTTGAAAAGATACATTCACCCCAATGTTCATAGCAGCTATTTACAATAGCCAAGACATGGAAGCAACCTAAATGTCCATTGACAGATGATTAGATAAGAATGGTGTGGTATATATATACAATGGAATACTACTTGGTCATAAAAAAGAATGAGATAGTGCCATTTGCAGCAACATGGATGGACCTAGAGATTATCATACCAAGTCAGACAGAGAAAGACAAATATCATATGACATCACTTATATGTGGAATCTAAAAAAATGATACAAATGAACTTAGAAAACAGAAAGAGACTCACAGACATAGAAACAAACTTATGGTTAAATTAGGAGTTTAGGATTAGCAGATACAAACTACTATATACAAAATAAACAACAAGATCCTACTATATAGCACAGGGAACTACACTCAGTATCTCATAATAACCTATAATGAAAAACATATGAAAAAGTATATGTATGTATAATTGAATCACTATGCTGCACACCAGAAACTAACACATTGTAAATCAACTATACATCAATATAAAAAGTGAAATAAAATAAAATAATAAAATTTTTGTGCTTCAAAAGATATCAAGAAAGTGAAAAGGAAATCCACAGAATGGGGAAATCATATATCTAAGTTGCAAATCATACATCCAATAAGCGTCTATAATCAGAATATATAAACTCTTACAACTCAACAGTAAAAAGACAACCCAATTTAAAAATGTGCAAAGGACTTTAATAGATATTTCTCCAAAGATCTATAAATGGCCAAAAAGCACATGAAAAGAGGCTCAAGTCATTAGTCATCAGGGAAATGCAAATCAAAACTACAATGAGATACCACTGTATAGTCACTAGGGTGATTATAATAATAATAATAAAAGATAGACAATAACAGTGTTCAGGATTTGGAGAAATTGGAACCTTCATGTATTTGTAGTGGGAATGTAAAATGGTACATTCACTTTGGAAAACAACTTGAGGAAGTCTTTAATTTAGTGATATGGAACTACCTCCAAGATAGTTCATGATTCAAGTGAAAAAAAGCAAGGAGCATACTGTAGTAGATATAGTACACCACTTGTTTATAAAAGAAAAAAAAAGAACATATAAAAACATATTTGCTACACAAGAAAATGGTAACACCAGTTGCCTCTGGTAATGTTTGCTGAGTGGCAGGAAGACAGGGGTAATATGAGAGACAAGGGTGGTATTTAAAAGATAACTTTACATCCTTTTTTAATGCTTTAAATTCTGAACCATGTGAATGAAGTATCAAAAATTAATACTTAAACATATTTAAGTGCTCACTGCAAGGCACATACTAACAATCAAAATTGTATGATCATTATTATTGAAAACAGAAGTTGTAAACTCAAATCCCTTCAGAGATTTATGTTGTGTTCTACCATATGAATAAGTGAAGTATAGAGTGTAAGACAAGTGAGAGAAGCTTAAAATCCAACTAGAAGTGGAGCAGCTGCTACTGAACTCCAGCTGATTATATTTACTCTGGAAAACAGACATAATGTTGCCAGGTTTTCCAAATTTTCAAAAGATACCAAAAATCCAAATATGTGAAATATCCTGATTTTTAATGTTGGGCCTGTACCATGCTAGTGGGCCAGATTCAGCCCACAGGCCATCTGATTATTACCTGGGATGTATAAAAAGCCCTTAATTTATGAACAATATATTGAGCTTCCAAACTGTCTTTGCATATTCTCTGTAAGAGTAAAATAAGTAGCAGTTTTGTTTCCAGATTCATTTTATAGGTAAACTATAGTACTGAACCAATAGCACTATGTCACCTACCCTCTATGATTAACAATGTTTATATTAAACAACTTAGTCTAAGTTTCAACTTGAGATTTTGAAAAGTCCAAAATGGCAAATCCAAGGATAATAAAACGGAAGGAAGTGACTGGGAAGAATTTGAAGAAAGGTAAGGAGACTTAGATGGACATAGGTGAAGGATCTTAGGCAAAAATTCAGATTATTATTGTGGGTAATGAGATAAGCTTTCAAAATTTCTCTGAAGATCTGTGTCTTCTGTAGACAACAAATTTAGCAAAAGAGAAAAAGAAAGGAGAAAAGGATGTGTCTCAGCAGCAGCAACAGCTGAAAAGAACTGAAGCCTCAGCTCCAAGGGGGTGGTGATGATCTCTAAAAGAATTCTGTAGTTGCTCATAAGTCAGACATCATAAGGTAAGAATGCCAAATAACTAGCCCTAACAAAAATTATAAAGCCAAAAGTAAATCCCCATGCCTACTAGAAGATTAACTAAAACTTATTTTCTAAAGGTACACTTTATTACTAAAGGAACAAGAAATTTAGTAAATTTCTAGTAAATTTAGTAAAAAACAAAAAAAAACTCTTTTTTTTCCTAACTGAAATTCACTCATGAATGTTTCTATGAACTTTACATTTTCTACTCATGGATAAATATTCTATTTGGAGATCACCTATGGCAAAGATGTAACCTCAGGAGATAACCACTCCCTAGTACCTATGGTTATCTTTGCTAGCATTTGGTTAATGTGTAGCTAAATAAATGCCTAACTATTTTAACACTACCCTAAGAGTAAACATGATTTAAAAAATAAAATCTGGTAATTTTTGGAAGTCAGATATTAGTGATGCTTCACGATACGACTTTATCTTGTAATTCTGAAGAATAGTCTTTAAGTTTTTCAGCAACCTGTATGAAGTTCAGCTGATTTGTGCTCAGGACAACATTAAAACTGCTTTATTGCTCCTAGGTAAACCTAATTAGGAAAATAAACTTGCTATATGGAAAAAATCATGTGTAATCTAAATCCCAACAGGAATGACCACTGGATTGAATTCAATAGGCACGTTTTTCCAGTTAACATGGAAAGCCAAGATGCTGCTCTAAGTAGTTGTAGCTTACCAAGTTTTGGATTATGAGGGTGTCTGCTCCCCTCCATCAGTATACAAATCATATGTACAACATAATTTATAAAGGGTGCTAATATTATGAAGTCATTAGAACTTTTTAAGTAAGGAGATAGATATTTCCTATAATTATTATTTACTTAACTAGACACCTAATTCTTTTCTAGATAGGATATGCTCATAATGCTTCAAAATTATTTTTAAAAAAATCATTAGCCTTTAATTCCATTTATACAGAGTCACCAACAAAGAAAAAACTTTTGAGTGTTTCTTATATTTCTTGACTCAAATAACACATGGCCCATCAGAAAACATGGAAAAAGTGTAAATAGAAACAAGAGATTTCAGGTTTTGAGCCTGACCAAAATTAGTCTAAGGAACTATTAGACTGTTTTTACAGGAAAATGTTAAAGATATTTTAATTGATTATAATACATACCTTGCTGAGCTAAAGTTGATCTTAGCATTCCAGTCTTTGACCAGATTTTTATTTGTCCATCTTCTCCAACTATAAAGAGAAAGCGATTGATTTTTTAATCTATATAAAATAAATTTAAACATTAAACTTGCATATAAAACCCAGCAGTACCTATATTAATCCACATTTGAAATTCAGACATGAGTTACTCTAATTAAATGACACTGATTCATAACTATAAAATTTAACTGAAATTACTTTGAACAATTTTATCAAAGTAGCCTAACTCCATGACAAATTATTTTTTTCCTTTAATCTTAGAAGGTTTATGAGTATTTTATTCAAATCATGCTTTCATTTTCGCTGAAATCTCTATCCTAGAATTTTAAGTGCTTTCAGTGTAATGAGAAGAGTTGCAGCCAAACTCCAGTGAGTTGGGGACTGAATGGAATGAAGTAATAGACTATTCTTTTGAACAGTTTGCCAGAAAGGGGAAGAAAGAAAGAGGAAGTTGTAGCTAGAGAGTTATTTGTTGGATGAGGGATTTTTATTTCTTTTTTCTCAATTTTCAAGATGAATGACATCTGAACACATGTATATGATGGGGGGGGGGTGGAAAAGGAGAAGCTGAAGAAAAAGGCAAGAGAAGGGACAACTCACTGATAAATGTCCTACAAAAAGCCCAGAGGATGGTTTGGTGGTTTTAAAACACATCCACAAATTCTTTGGTATTCCCCCTATTAAGAAGTGAAGCTCAATTTCCCTCTCCTTCAGTTTGGGCTATTTAATGACTTGCTTCTAATAGAATATAGTGGAAATGATGGAGTATGACTTCCAAGGTGGGTCATAAGATATATTGTGGCTTCCATCATGCTCTGTCTTACATCACTCACTCAGGCAGAAGCTCCAGCTGTCATGTTGTGAGAACACTCAAGCAGCCTTATGGAGAGGCCCACATTGTGAGGAACTAAGTAGGGTCTCCTATAACAGTCACAGAGGAAGTAAGATTTCTTGCCAACAACCATGTGAGTGAGATCTTGGAAGCAGACCCCCCAGCCCAAATAGGGCTTCATATGAGTGCAGCTCCATCCAACCTCTCGATTCTGAGACAGAACCACCCAGTTAAATTGTTCCCTGTCCCACAGAAATTGTGAGATAATACATGTTTATTACCTTAAGTCACTAACTTTTGGGATAATTTGTTATGCAGCAATAGGTTATTAACATAATAGGTGAAGATGAGAATCCTTGCAGTAGGGCAGGAGATGGAAGACAGATAGAAGGTGGGTAAAGGTCAGTTAAATGAGAATATTTTGAATTGTAGAATTTTTAAGAAATAAAACTTTTATTTACCCCATACTTGATTATTCCAAAACCTTCTGTAACAGAATATTCTCCTTAAGCCATATAAGAAAACCAATATTCCATTCTGAATTATAACACTATATAGCAGTCTAGATCAATAATGTGTCAATTATTTGCTATTAGACAATGAAAGACACCATTGCTAAATGAAAATATTCTGTTCCTTTAAAAATTTTTCCTTAAAAAATTCCTTTAAGGGGTGGGAGTATAGCTCATCAGTAGAGAACATGCTTAGCATGCATGAGGTCCTGGGTTCAATTCCCAGTACCTCCATTAAAAAAAATTCATTTAAATTGTCATTTTTGCAGATAACCTACCTGTAACTAATGCTGTTCCTTCATAATTCCATCGTCCTGCAAGTACTGCTCCACAGTGAGCTTCCACACTTTTCTCTACTCTTCCTAACTTAGAAATCAGATGAAATTTACCTAAAAGAAATTATATTTGGGAAATCTGTTTTACTAAATTAATTTCTCCAATCAAACATCTGTTGAGGACCAACTACTAGACTAGTTAACATAATGCTAGGCATCAGAGATACAAGGTACAAATAATATAATTACTCTTACTCTCAAAGAGCACACAAATCTATTAGAAAACAGGCAAAAAAAAAAATTATAAGCCTTGAAACAAGTGGTATTCAGAAACATATATATGATGTTATGTTGTCTTCAGAGAGACAACAAAATTCTATTGGGATATGGTCAAATGGGGTCAAGAAGAATGTCAAGAAAGCCTTCTATTTAAGCATAGTTTTGTATTCTTGGTTTGTTTTTTTGGGGGGGTGGGGGGTGCGCTCCAGAAAAGTTGGAAAAGTTGTAGAGGAGAGGAACTAGGATAAATGGTGTTAAAAGTTAAAATGATGCATATTTTAAAATATTGAAGTTTATTTGTACCAAAATCAATTCCAATCCAACAAGGCCAAAACCTTAAGTGGTTAGGAACGCTCCACTGACAGGAGCTCAGGAAGAGACTTTAACAAAGAAAATGCAGAAGCAAAAATAAGGACATTATTGATCGGCTACAGCTTAAAGCCTAGTTGGCTGTTTGCGACTGGTTCCTTAGGTTTCAATTCCGTAACCTTGAAGCATTCATTTACAAGCTTAGATTTTAGTTTGCTTAGGTATAAAGCATTAAGAGCCACCTCAAGCCTAAAGACGTCTTTGTTTAACTAATTTAATAATTGATAATCCAAATTTTAAAACTTCTGCCTTATTCAATTTTATACTGAAGCTATGCACCAGGTAAACCAAAAGAACTTGGTTGCCATCCTCAAAAAGTTCACGCACATATAGGCAAAAAAGTAAAAAACTTATAACTTTAAAGGACCTAAGCAAACTATATAAGAGATGACAAGGGGACAAATCAACTGTGCACAGAAGTGCTACAGGAAGCCAAAAAAAGCTCAGTGTGGTTCTGAATTATCATGAAGCCTAGTAATATATAGTTTGTAATAAAATAACTAAGTACAGCTGGTCCTCTGTACCCACGGGTTCTGCATCCTTGTACTCAACCAACTGATCAAAAAAACACTCCAGAAAGTTCCTAAAGCAGAATTTGAATTTGCCCTGCACCAGCAACTATTTACATAGCATTTACATTGTATTTACAACTATTTATGTAACATTTATATTGTGTTAGGTATTATAAGTAATCTAGAGATGACTTAGAGTATATAGGAGAATGTGTATAGGTTATGTGCAAATAAGATGCCATTTTATATGAGGGACTTGAGCATCTGTGGATTTTGGTATCTCCAGGGGTCCTGGAACCAATTCCCCTTGGATACTGAGGGAAAGCTGTAGAGAAATTAGAAACTTTTTCCCAAATCAAAAAAATGTGTATATTTTTTGCAGTAAAAGAAAATGTGGCTTGCCTCATCAAATTTTGCCTTAGAGGATTTATTCTGTTTGAATTCATTTTTAACTTAAGGCTTTTCAAGATTTTGGCCTAATATGAACAATTTATTAAAAATATATGTAAGTCAGATGCTTAAGATGGCTTTAAAATACTTCTTTGTAGAACTCTAATACAGACAGCTTTAAGATATTTTATACCTAGCACTCTGTGGTTATTTCACTGACCACCAACCCATTCCCACCAACAAAGTCATTCCTTCTTTTTACACATAGTGCACGTTATTATATAGCTCTGTTGCAGCATTTTTTATTGGGCTGTGATTCTTTTCAGGGGGCCATGTCTTTGCCATGTTTTTATTCTCAATAGTACTTTTACATAAGCAGCATTTGTTAAATTTAATCTACTCGTAACCATACTTAGTAACTTAAAAAAAAGACTACTTTGACATTCTTTTCTTTCTCATTAAACTGGATAGCTCTCTTTTCCCATCACCTACTTTCTGGACCCTCATCAATAAGCTACCCCTTTTCTTCATCTAACTACCCACTAGCACCACCTGCTTTCCCTCTCATCTTTCTTTTAATTTTATATTTACTTCTGGGTCATTTTTCAATGTAACAAGATTACTTTGAATTCAATTGTGCTATTACTCTCTTTATGAGACTAACTTAAAATTAACTTGGATGTACATTGTTAATGCATTGCTTTACAGAGAAAATACAAGGGGGAAAAATCTCAAAAGAAGAAATTGTAAAGATGACACAAAGTGAGTGGCCATTATTTACTTTATCCAAGTCCATTTCATTAAATGCTAGCACATTTCCTAATACAGAATATCCACATACTAAATGACTGCTGCACATAATGAATGAATCTATCACCAAGCGATGAACCAAATAACTCCTGAGCCAGAAATGAAGGGTCCAGAAATTTCCTTTCAATCTTTTTTGTATTTTGGAAATTTTATATATTTAGGTCACTGATATTGTTCTTCTAAAATACCTAATACTGAATTTCTGACAGGTACTGAAATTGTTCTTGCTTTCCATGACCTCACAGAAGTCATATACTGGGACAACTAACGTCTGCTCTTTGCATTGACTTGGCACTCAATATAAATCTTTGGCTTTTGTAAGTTTGTCTGATTGTTACAAATTGTTTGAATAGCATACCCAGAGTTAAGCATAAATATAAAATTTCATACATCAAAAATTTTTTAAAGCATAAATGCCTTTCAACTATTTTGGTTGTTCTCTCCAGATTTTCTATAACCTTTTAAAAATGCAAGACCAAAACAAGAGAGCAAATTTATTCCAATTATTTGCTAGGGGTAGGGTAGGGAAGAGAATATAATCAATACAATTCATTCGTTGATTTTATTGATACAATTCATTGATTAAACAAGGGATGATTTGGCTAAAGAACATGAATATTTAAATCCTGAGGCATAAAATTAATCTCTTATTATTAAATAAAAGGTAAACTAAAAAGAGGAAAAAGAACAGAGGAAGTAGATTAAACCTATATGAAACACATTTCTTAAAGGTAGAAATGCCTTAAGAATGTCCATGGAAACATGAGAAGGCTTGGAATAGGGTGTTAGGAATAAGGGCACATGAGCACTTTTGCAGACTGCTTAATAGCAGAAATGTTTTGGCAGATGGTTGCAAAAAGCCACAAAGAGATCAATAACCGCTAACTTCTGATGAAAAGAAATGAACACACAAATTCTTTTTAGAGTGGGATTTTAAAATGTACATATTAACTAATAAGAGAATATGAGGATTACTTTAAGATATTTAATACAATGTATAAAAAAGTCAACTTTCACTAAATATAATTTAAGGAGTGTTTATTGGCTTTACAAAAGATTTTATACCAGAATTCCTTTATATAGCAGCTCCCTTAATGCATTTTAAATAATTCTTTTTTAAATATAAATCTTTTAACACACTGTTAAAGAAATATCTCCTCCAAAAAGTGGGATACAGCTGCATGAAATATTCAAAGAGGTCATAATATTGAAGAGAGAATTATTGGTGAGACAAAATACATGGCAAAAAGTCTGCTTTATGTATTTCAGGACCTGCCCCCAAATCCCATGGATCTTTTTCAAATGTTACAACTAACAAAGAAGATGGCGAGGGTAAGACAAAGGGAACACTGAAAGAGTGATAAACAAACTCAAAAACTGTAACTCTTTTTGCCAGTCTTGGGGGAGAAAAATCAAGAGAAGAAAGTAGGTGCCTACTTAAGCAATGAACTAAATCTTGAAGAAATTTGTTTTTAAGTATTGGGTTAACATCATACAAAATGAAAAAGTCCTAGAGATGAGCTGTACAACACTGTGCTTACTGTTAATACTGCACTATAAAAATTTAAAATTTGTTAACAGGGTGCATCTCATATGTTTTTAAACCAGAATAACACTTTTTTATAGTATTAGATTAGCAAAGAATACAGCCTTGATATACAAAATGACCTCAGATGTTTATCTGGCAGGAAACCCTTGACCACCTTCAGATAGCATTCCCTTTCTTCTTTTTGTGAACATTTCTTTTTCATTTCTGGATTCTGTTTTCTGTCTTACTTTTCCACTTCTTTGCTTAGAACTATCATCCTTTGCCCTCTCTTTCACAAGATCCGAGATATTCCTCACCCCAGCCTGGGAGAAAATAACTACTTTGCTTTGGTTCTCTCTTCTTTCTACATCTAGTTGTGGCATGTTATGTTATCTTATTTATTGGGTTTTGGTTTTGTTTTTGTTTTTTTTGAAGTAAACCAAAAAATAAAATTAAACACTATAGTTTCTCAAGAGTCATAATACATTTTCCCTTATTTATTATTGTCTTGCAAATTTATATTTAAATTATATTTTACTTCAGACTTTTTTCCCTTTCAGAAAGTGTTTAAACTAAAGCCAATGTGAAATAGAGACCCAAACAACTATTCTTTAGTTAAATGTAATCAAGCAATCTTAATAATTCAGGGAAACACTCATACAATAGAAATTATCAAGACATTATATTTATTGTCCATATTCACCAGATAAAAGTCAATCCTCACATACTATTGACTTTAAAAAGGAAAATGAAAAGAAAATGTATAGTATGCCACTTTTTGCATAATAAAAAAGGTGAAATGAGAAAACATACATGTAGCTGTTTCTTTTTGCTAAAAGAAACATAGGAAGGACAAACCAGAACCAAAGGGATTGGCTACCTAGAGAGTAAACAGAAACAAGGTGTATGGTATTGGGTGGGTAGGAGTAGTGACATTGCTCTGAGTATATTTTTTTATAGTTTTGACTTTGTGGAACCATCCTTGTAATGTTTTACATATTCAAAAATAATCAAATCAACAAGAATGGAAGAGGAAGGAAACCTTAAATGAAAAAGAAATAGAAATAAATACACTTAACTGTATTTTAAATGAATAACAACAACACTTAAGCAGGGGGAGAAATGCAAGTAACATTGAACACAAGACTTCAACTCTATATCCTCAGTGTAAAGATAAAAACAGGAAACAAATATTACACAAATTTTTTTTTTGCAATAGTATGGATTAGCAATTCTGAAACAACTTACTGTGTATTGTAGAATTGAACAAATGTGAATAATGGGAGCCAAGCTTCCTCAGTGTTTCCAAGAATGAAAGGAAAAACAATGAGAATTAACCCTATGGTGTTATGTTAGAATTGGTGGTACTAGAATGAACTCATGATTTTTAGCATGGAAAGGAAGGAAGGAAAGAAGGTAAGGAAGAGAGAAAGGGAGGGAAGAAGTAGTAAGATATGTATGTTTTTAATATATGTTTATATTCATATTTCTTAGCTCTGTCCTCTAAAAGGGTCTTGAAGCAAACACACCCCATTGAAATAAGCACATCTGGCACTCTCATTTGACTTCTCAAAACCATTAAACACCCAAAAAAGAACACGTCTCCGGGGAGAAATGGCTGATTTGGGGGCTGGGACTGGAAAGTGCAAGATGAACCTGGAACAACTTGTACCAGCAAAGAAATGCTCAAACAATGATGAGGAAACTTACCTATCCTCCTCCCTCCGCAAAATTCCCTGGAGCTGGCCCAATGGAGTTCCCACTGGCCAAATCTAGGACAATTTTAACATCAAAATTTTTAAATGATAGTAATAGGATACTCAAGAAATAACTAAGAATCTGAGTCTAATCTGACATAAGTAAACAAATAAATGAGTGGGAGACAGGAGGCTCTTCCTTGCAGTAGAATACCAACTAATCAATATAGAAGAAATTATGGAGTTAAAAAAATCACCATTTGGCAACCATCTTAGTAATAAATGATTCAGCCAAGAATCATCAATAGATGCTAAGAGAGTGGGAGGAAGTTGGAGGAGGAAGAGAATATTTTTACACAGTCTGAAAGTATCCTTTCAGAAATTATTTATTAAAAGGGAAAAACAACTTCACAGTGGATTAATTTAGTGAGCACAACCTTTGAAAGTAATCAAAGTTAATGTCATCAATAATGAGTGAAACCAGTATCATGAATCTTCCAATCTGATGCCCTAAGTATTACTGCTAAAATGTATAAACTGAATTTAAGTATGAGGAAACATCAGACAAACATGAATTGAGGGACATTCTATAAAAATAACAGGCCTGTATTCTTCAAAACAGTCAAGATCATAAAAGAAAGACTGGGGATTTGCTCCAGATTAAAAGAGGCAAGAGAGGTATGACAAAAACAATGTGTTATTCTGTACCAGAAAAAACAAATTTCTAGAAAAGACATCATTAGGACAACTGTTAAAATTTGAACACAAACTGTAGATTAGATAACAGTATTATATCAGTGTGAAATTTCCTGATTTTGATCAATGTATTGTGGTTAACTAACAGAAAATCCTTATTCTTAGGAAATTCATTGAAGTATTTATGGTTAAAGCGGCAAACTCCTAAATGTTTCAGAAAAAAGTGGGGGGGGGGGGAGAGAAAAGGGGACCAAGGATAAAGTATATGGGATAAAATGTTAACAGTGAGTGAATTTGGATAAATGATATACAGAAGTTATTTGTACAATTCTTGCAACCATTCTATAAAAGTGAAATTATATCAAAATTAAGTCTTTAAGTCAACTCTTCATTTTATCATCTGACGTAAACTAAATTCTAGCTGTGTTCAGAATCAGTCTTCTAAGCCCTAGGCACTGTACCAAATACTTTCACACAATATCTCATTTAATCAAGATTCAGAAAAATAAGGTTAAAAACTACCATCAATTCTGCCTGTAAAAGAACTAGAATCTGATGTGATTGTCTGCTATAACATTCCTTCCCTGTTCTGGTTATAAAGCCTTCTCTCTGTCTCCCTTTCCACAGTGGCCTGAGGCCTGCTGTCCTCAGTCAATCAGTGTCCCAGTCCCTTGACTAAATTGATTCACTCATTGATGGGCACATGACCCAAGCTTGTCCAGGACCCTCTCTGCCCCTTGACTGCAAGAGACACTGGGGAAGAAGCATCCTCTCCTGATTTTTCTTGTAGGATAAGCCTTAGGCTGCTGCCTGCCCAACATGCTCACCTTCTGGGGACAGTTGATCCAAGAGATGGTGAGAACAGAGGCCTGATGCAGCGGTGCTTAAAGATCTACCCCTGGAGCTAGGGGAACTGAAAAACTCCATCTGTGCATAAGTTAGCCAAGTAAGTTTCTGTTCCTTTTGATGAATGTACTCTTACCTGACATAGTAGGTAAAGTATAATACAGATGGAAACAGTTTAAGTTATTTCTAAAAAAAAATTCCCTTAAAAGTAGAAAAATCATGACTTACTCACCAGTAATAAAGCTATGGTCAAATTAAATAAATCTCCAACTCTGTAAGTGGATATTAACATGTACTAGAAATAAAGACTACATTTAATAGATAGCTTACTAAATGAGTATGTGTTGTATCCATATATTTTTAGTGTGGTCATGTTATACAGTTAAATTTGAAGAAATCAGAAACCAAAACTGATAATAGCTTAACAATTCCTGCAAGCACAGAAAAAATAAAGCCAAAGGTTGGAATTCAATCCCAGTATATGCCAGTTTTATTTACTTTCTTCTATGACAATAGTTTTATAGCCTATAAACAAATCAACTGACTACATAGGAAATGGATAAACAACTCAAAACATAAGTCATACTAAAATATTATATCTTTTAAATAATACATAAAAAGCATATAACATTTATTAAAAACTTACCATCAGAACTTGTGAGGACAAAGCTTTCTGCTTGAGTTTGTTTCTTTACGCCTAAACTTTTCGGAAACCAGTGAAGATCTATCGGGTAAATATCATCAGGCAGCTTTACTATTTGACTTGTTTCACTGGTTAACAAGTTCCACTTCACTATCTGGTGATCATCACTACACGAATACAGTTCTTCAGCAGTAGTCCAGCCCACACAGCTTACTAATTCTTGATGTGCCACCATGTTAAGGAGACAAAACACACAAAAGTCTTAACTCTTAATAAATACAATATTTTGCAGATGTAGATTATAAGATTACAAAATAGAGTCAAATGTTTCATGCTTCTAAACCTATTTTTAATTTTATGACTTTCATATTTTTTCCATATAAAAAAAGGAAAATAAGCATCTATCAAAACAGTTGTAAGAAGAATGGAAAGCAAGATAAGAAATCCAGGTGACAAAAGAGAAAAAAAGAAAGATTTGACTACATGAAAAGTTTTTAACTGTTACAAAATATTCCATAAACTAGGCCAAAAGACACACAAAGACATATAACAGATCAAAAGGTATGAAACCTGCTGGGGGATAAGTGAGGTGAAAAGGGAACTGTGCTTTTTAAAATTTACATATATCTGCATCATTTAAGTTAGTAGAATAAGCATGTATTATTTTGATAAGTTTTTAAAAATCAAATGCTAAAAGAAGACTGAAATCTAACAGTAAAATACCTGCTTAAATTACACATTAAACTGTGTGTCTAGAGAAGGTACTTCAGTTTGTCATTCATAAAGGATGCTTTCTCCTGCTTATATGTGGATTTCAACACTACCCCATCATTCCTGGTTGGTTGGTTTGCTCTTTTGTTGTTATTGTACAATCATTTTACTTCCTCCTCTTCTCCCCAATGCTTTTTATTGACTTATCTAAGCAATCAATAAACTCTAAGGAAAAAGAAAGAGACTAAGTGCCGTAATTATTCTGGGATGTTCTAAGATTTTTTAATACCTCAAAATATAATAGATTGAGCAAATAACCAAAAAAGTTAAAAAATAAATTATAGAAAGATCTTAAGAGTCTGCATAACTCAAAAAAATAAAAATTAAAATAAAATCAACACATACAAAAAAAATAAGAGTCTGCATAAATAAGTTATAAAGTGTCACTGGAATACTCAACTCAAAAATACAATCTAAACAAAAGGAGCTGAATACCACTAGACCACTACTGAAAAAAAATTTCTTCCAGTATAATTGCTGTAGCTTAAACAATGTTAGGTAAACCCTTAGAAAAGAAAAATGTTAGACACAACCTAGAAAGAAAGAATATACACACCCCAAAACAAAAAGCATTAAGCTTATCCTTACAAAAATTGCTGTGAGTACACATCAGATATACATGACATGTCTTCAAACTGATAACTCAACTAAAATTATGGGAGAAATGAGAGGACTGCCAGATTAAGAAAGTCTAAAAAGACTGTTATTCTTCAGCTTGAAAAGATAAAAGCAGACAATAGACATAGTCAAAATCTGTAAGATTGTATATAGCATTAACTCCTGAAGGCATATTTGAAAAGAGAGTAAAAATGATTTATGGAGAAATAAAAGGAATTATACCTTCATTCATAAGGTAAAAAAAGCAGACAAGATAATATAAATTCAAAACCTTTGATCAAATGTCTAAACAGTGCTTTTCTGTCTCTGACAGGTCATATTTTTTATTTCAAATTCGTTGCAGATCAACATTTTGTAAGACAAAAGTGAATTACTAGAAAAATAATTTTATATTTGGATATTGTGACTATCAAATTGCTACAAAAATTTCTTACCTCTTACTTTCAATTTCTGTATTTATCTCTTCATAGACCTGCAATAAAGTCTGCAGATGATACTTTTAGAAGCACTGGTCTAAATAACTAAGAATGAAGGTAAAAGGGCCTATCATATCTTCCTGACACATAACTGGGAATTTTTACTGACAAAACATAGGGTCAAGCGTTTGAGAAAATATAATTGCCACCTTCCCACATGAATAATAAAAGTCTAACTGTTCAGACTTACCCAGCTTATCCTCCACTTTATCATGTGTATTGAAAATACTAGATCACACTAACAAGAGAAATTATTTAATTAAAAATTTTTTTTCTTTTCTTTTTTTTTAATATGCCATTTGCAGCAACATGGATGGAACTGGAGATCATCATTTTAAATGAAGTATGCCAGAAAGAGAAAGAAAAATACCATATGATATCACTCATATGTGGAATCTAAAAAAAAAAAGAAAAGAAAAAAATCATTTGATTTTTAAAAAGCTTCTCTTTAAGATCGTACTAGACTAAACAAAAACTTTACAGTAGTACTTAAGTAGTAAAAGAAAAACATCAATAAAAATTTGAAAATAAGAACAGACAGTTTGCTTTGGAGAATTACATGCAACACATGACCTCAAATATTTCAAAAACAATTTAGCTAAACTACTATTAAAAGAATGAAAAAAAAATCCACTCTCCAACTAGGCTATAACTAGAAGAAAACTTTGAACAATACTGTAGTAAGGTGATCACAATAAGGTTTATATGTATTAAAAGGATATGCTTTGGTTCTTTTAAAAGAGATATCTTCAGTCTCATGTCTCCACTTTTCAGCAAAATTTTTAGATGCCACTTGATTGTATTCACTGTAAAATAAAAGTTGGGAGGGAAATATAGAATCTGCATTAAAAACAAAACATGA
Organism: Camelus ferus; assembly: GCF_009834535.1. Taxonomy (NCBI): domain Eukaryota; kingdom Metazoa; phylum Chordata; class Mammalia; order Artiodactyla; family Camelidae; genus Camelus; species Camelus ferus. Next base: position 89,085,639 of record NC_045696.1, on the reverse strand, counting down.
ACACAAAAAAAATAAAAGCAAACAAAACATCTTAGCACCGCAAAGACACTGAAGCACCTTCAATCTTCCTAACAGCAAGCATATGCAAAGAGGAAGAAAACTACTCAGAGTGTGCTAATTCTGCCAACAGATGATTGGAGACCTTGAGTTGGATTCCAGAGGTCCTCACAACCTGCCTAAAATATTCCTGCAAGTGCAGAACACCACTGAATCTGGTCAGGTAAGTAATTTCAAAGGCCATCCTGAGGACAAATCAGAAGATTCTTTAAAATAGGTACCCTTCAATGGCAGATCAGTGTTGGTGCTGTTGAATGGATATACATTAAAATAATTCTGAAGGTCTGATGAAGGGCTACGATACATTTTTGCAGGCCTTAATTATAGAACCCACATAGCAATATTATGACATCATCAATCTAGTGATCCAATCTGAGATTTACATTCTGTTTGGGGTAGATACACTGCCCAACAATTATGGTTTCCACAGTGGCAATGTGAAAAATAAGTGCGTTATTTAAGAAAGAGGTAATAAATCCATTATAAAAGTTATATAAAAATCACAATGTAATTGCCAAATAAAAACTGGGAAGAAGAGTAACACTCCCGCAATAACCATGCTATCAAAATACACAAATTAAGGAAATGCTAAATTATCGCAATCCAATTTACAGTTTTGGATTCTTTCTGAGAAACATCACTAACTAAAAAGAAAAAAAAAATTAAATGAAAGTGTGGTTAAAGGAAAAAAATGCTTTTCACCAGGTAGAAAATTACTGTTAACTACATCAAAGGAGGTACTGAGTGTAGATAAGAACTCAGTGGGCCTACCTTCGATAATTTCTCATTCCTCCGAATCTAGGAAGACTTTTAGATTAGCAAGGTGCTAAACACAGCTGTATTTCAAAACACCTTTTTCACTTATTCTACTCCTAAATTTGTGAGACTGGGGGGAAATTGTTAAGACTACAGGAAAAAAGTTTCTGTCTAGTTAATATGCGATTAGGGTCAAAAACCTTCTCTCTTCTCCAGATGACTTAAGGAGATTTATGTTCAAATTCAAAAGTATGAATCAGTGTATAGCAGGCAGAGCAAGAAGATAATCTCTCCCAGGCTATTTCCAAGGCTCACTTTTAATTCCTAGGAATTTCAGCACCTTTTTCATAACTTGTTCTCCCTTCCATCAGACCTCCTTCAATTAGAGGAGGGGAAAGGTAAAAATATTTACAAAATGCTACTTTTTCACAATAATTCAAGTAGCAATTCAGCTTATAAGGATTTCAAAAGAATAGACAGATAAATTGTTCATTCTGAAAATGAGAAACAACACAATAGACAAGAAAATATATATAAAATTACAACCAGAAACTTTGAAGATCTTTGGCAAAGTCATAATGTAGCCTATTTCAAAACACATCTGGAATTCGAGATATTTGAGCACGAGCCACACACCTGTTCTCCTTGCTTAGCATTGCAATAAAGCTTTCTCTGTTCCAACCAACAACACTTCAAACTGCAGAAATCCATAATTAGGAATAATTCCTTACCAAAAGAAATCTTAATACTATATAAATAAGTAAAGGCAGTATGGTTTTTATGAGAAAGGAATCAACTATTCAGAAACATGGTGTAAAGGATCAGAGAAAGAGAGTGGCATCCTAGCACTGGAATGATTCTCCCTTGCTCAGAAAGATCTTCCCCATACACCCTATTTAGCTGAGATCATCTGCATGAATGATATGTGCATTCTGATATGAGACTGAATAAAGGAACAAGGGGAAAGTAGTATTAGAGCACAGCCATTTAGGGGAATTGCAGAGCTGCCTGAGCACTACATTGAGGCATTTTTATCTGCCCAAAGGCATTGGTCATCAAGGATCTGACTAGCCAGTGGTAAATGGGGTTGGGGGGGGTGGATAATTAGAGAGCAGACAGGAGGAACTATGCCTTTGCTACTAAAAATCATTTATAAATTATCTTTGAACTATCTTTGGTCCAGTGTAGGTCAACATTTATGAGGCTTAAGAGGAAAAAATGTGCCCAGGAAATCCTGATTACCAAGCTACCAAAATATATTCCAAATCTGGCCACTCCTCAGCACCCGCATCATAGTTCTAAGCCACCATCATTCTCTGTCTCAATTATTACAGTGACCCCAGAACCGATCTTTCTGCTCTTACACATACCCCTTCAAATTCTTCTAAATATAGCAGCCAGTAATGCTTCTAAGGCTAAGTCAGATCATGAAGGCCAGTATGGTTAATACAAGGTAAGTGGAGGGAGTAGCAAGAAATTGGGGAAGAAAAGTGACACAAAATCCCGTAGAGGTTTGGAAAACCACAATAAAAGAATCATTTCTTTCTTTTGAATGATACCAGTTTTCCTCTTGAATGAACAGAGAAGCCAGTGAAGAGTTATGAGCAAAGGAGTGATATGATCTGACTCACATTTTAAAGTGTCAGTATGGGTGAAAGAAAAAAAAAGAGCAAGAATGAGCAAGACTGGAAGCAGGGAGGCCAGCTAGGTTCAGTAATCCAGAAGAGGAGTGAAAGTGGGTGGATGAGGAAGGTAGCAGTGGTAAAATGATATAAAGTGGTCATATTCTATTCAGAATATATTCATATCTTGAAAGAAGATCCCACAGGATTTGTTGATAAATTGGGGTTAAGAGAAAGAGGAGTCAAAAATGACTCTAAAGTTTCAACAGGTAGAACAGAGTTGCCATTTACTGAAATGAAGACTAAGGGAGGAACAAGTTGGAAGAGATGATTTAAAAATTCTGCTTGGGGCATGCTAAGTTTAAGATGCCTACTAGACATCCAAACAGAGAATTCAAGGAGAAATTGGATATACAAATCTGGAGTCAAGGGAGAGGTCAGACCTGGAGATACCATTGAGATATCAATTTGAGGGCTGTCAGCCCAAAGATCATATTCGAAGCCATGGGGTAAGATGAGACTACCCAGCAGAACTTGAAAAGGTGGTAGCTTCAACAGCCTAGAAGTCCTACTGAACTGAACTGTCAGCACTTAAATTCTAGAGGAAGTAACCAGGGAAAAACAGGTAGGGATATACAGACAATGAGATGTTTAAAACAAATTTTGGGAGCAAATATAGATATATAAGACTATGAAAATGAGTGGCTGAGGTCAAGGAACTGAGAGGCCAGGGAATGGAATTGATTGAGTCAAGGATGTTAAATCACTGAGAATAATGATAAGAATAGTGGTGGAGATAGACACAGTTACCCAGGTGCTAAAATACCATTCACTGAATGAGGAAAAATATCAGATCTGTGGCTGACTAACTGCAAAAAGGTTTGATCTCGGAGGACACGTCTCAAACGGACTAGAGGATTTTAGAGAGGAAAGGAAAAGACAATCAGTTGTCCAGAAACACTAATGAGAAGCAAGCCCACACATTGGTGTCTGGAATGCAAAATAGCCTGGTCCACTTGAGAAGGCCATGGGGCGAGCTGTTTCCTTAGAAGAAACCAGATTTAAGTTAGACTGTGAAGTTAAAGAGATCATTCACAGTAAAGGGTGAGAACACAGATCTGGGCAATGACAAACTATGAGCTCCAAAAGGCAGAGTTGTAGGATTTAGATGGGGAAGAGCTAAGAGTTTGGGACAGATGGTGGGAAATGGTAAGAACAGCCAGCTGTCCTCAAATACTCATTCATCCCTATTTCTCCAGTAGAAGAATCTGAATTTTTGCTGCATACCTGGCCACTTAGAATAAAGATTATGTTCCCCAATTGCCCTCAAAACTAGGTGTGGCCATGCAGGGCATTAACAATTCTTAAACCTACATGGGGATATTACATCATCATCAACCTAGTAGCCCAATCTGGGATTTATACTTGAAGGGTGGGTAGATAACACTGCCCACCAGTAATGGTTACCCACAGTGGAATTGTGAAAAGTAAATGAGTTACCTCTTACAAAAGCCAATTTATTATCTCTTATAAAAGTTATATAAATCAGCATAACTTGGAAAATAAGAATAGTACTCTCCCCACCATGCCATCAAGACCGTATATAACATGACAACAAGATAGAAGGAACTTGTGGAGAGTCCTATCAGTCCTGTACCATCTATTTAGCTTTTTAAGTAATAGAGAATAAAGTTTTATCATGTTTAAGTTACTGTCATCAACAGCTAAGTCTAATAATGAACTAATGCAGGGAATGAAAAGTCTTGAATGTGGAGACTGAGGTAAACAGGGATGTAAGGTATGATGTAATAGTCCCAATGGTTGGATAAAGGAAAGCAGATAATCAACTTAAATTGTAGCCTTCCTCCTAGAACTGCTCTCTTAGGTGGTTTGTAGTGCTGATGCAGTTTTGTAAGAGAGAAGGGCAATCTTGCTAGGAGTACATGTAACTCTATGGGATTTCCTTTACAATCCTGCTAACGAGGCTGTTAGGATTTATTTCAGTAGGCAGTTTATGGAGGGAAAGGAATTGTAGAGTTATAGAGGGAATAAACATCTCCAACCTTTTCTCCTAATTTCCCCAACCTTAAACTGTGAGCTCAGTCCTTGTACCTCTTCTGTATCTATACTCACTGCCATGGTCATCTCACCCAGTTTCATGGCTTAATATAAATTTAAATATAGTGACTACCCAGTGACAACCCCCAATTTCATATCTCCAGTTCAGACCTCTCCACTGAACCCAATTTTTATATCTGATTATTTGACAAATCTATTTGAATGTCTGACATCTCAAACTGAAGATTCAAATCAAACCCCTAATCTTTCCTCCAACTTTCCTTCTCCCACAGCCTTAACCATCTCAGTAAATGGCAATTCCACTCTTCCAGTTGCACAGGTCAAAAACATTGGAATCATCACCAACTCTTCTCTCACATCGTAAACACAATTAGTAAAAAACAAAATCTGTATGCTCTATCTTCAAAATATCTGAATTTCACGACACCAATGCTATGACCCAGTCCAAGGTGCCATCATCTGTTAACCTGAATTACAATAGCCTCCTTATTGGCCTCTAACCCCTCACAATCTGTGCTCACCACAGCAGCCAAAATGACTTTTAAAATAGGTCATGGTGCTTATCCACTCAAAACTCTCCAATGGCTTCCTATCTCAGAGTTAAAACAAAGGTCTTACAGTGGTGTTCAAAGCTTTTATTGATCTGGACTCTTACTGTGATGGTTAATTTTTTGTGTCAATTTGGCTACACGATGACGCCCAGTTATTTGGGCAAACATGAGTCTGAATGTTGCTATAAATGTATTTTTTAGAGGTGACTGACATTTACAATCAGTTGACTTAAATAAAGCAATTACCCTGCATCATGTGGGTGGGCCTTGTCCAACCAGTTGAAGGTCTTAAGAGCAAAGACCAAGATTTTCCAAAGAAGGACTTCTGCCATCTGACTACAATACAGAAATTTTGCCATCAGTTTCCAGCCTTAAGACTAAAGATTTCAACATCAACTCTTCTTTCTCTGGAGAGCCCTGATATGCCCATCATTCCTCTGACCTCATCTCCTGTTGCCTCTCTTTTTTTCACTCACTGCTTCAGCCACACTAGCCTCTTTTTTTCCTTCTTACATACTAATCATGCTCTTGCCTCAGAGCCTTTGTACCCATGCTCTCTGCCTGGAATCCGTGACCCCAGATAGCTGTATGGCTTACTCCTTTCTTCCTTCCTTCATCTTTTTGCGCAAAAGTCACCCTCTCAGTAAAGCCTTGCCGGTGTATCCTATTCAAGGCCATCTGTCATAGTATTTTACTTACTACTGCCCCTTTCTAAAATGTAAGCTCCATGAGTACAGATTTTTATCCATTTTTTTTCTTTAAAGAGCATTTAAAACTTATTATATGGAATTATGCAGATACTGTGGACATGAAATCATGCATATATAAGTGTGATGGGGGTGAAGAGAACCAAAACTCTATTAGACTCCTCAGAAGTGGCTACAAGGACACTTACAGATAAAGCTTATTGATTATTAATCCTAATTATCATCCATGTAATATATTATAATATAAAATAACAAAAATAATGTTAATAACTAGTGTGGTACAGCTGCAAGCACTTCATATATATTACCATTTTAATCATCCCAACTATAAGTGGAAGCAAATATTATTTTTCCCATTTCATAGATGAGGAAACTGAAGCATCATGAGGGAAAATACTATTCAAGACCAGAGTAGAGAGTTGAGTTCAGACCTCATGGCTGCAGATTTTATGCTCCCTCAGTTGAATCAATGGACCCAGGGTCTGACAACAGAGACCAAAAACCCAGTTGTGTGAGGCCATTATGATCTGTTGGAGTGTCTGGAGTTGACCAGGGTCTTGTAGGCCAACAGGCTTTGGGCTCTCCACAGCCCATGTTGTCTTTTTCTTCTTGTACCAAAGGACACAAAGCATAATGATTATGACAAGAAACCACAGCAGGAACATCCAAAATGATCAGCCATTAACTCTGTTGCACCAGAGTCTTTCCAGAGGGCACAGGGTGTGCACTCGGATTTTCACTGTGTTCCACATAGCACATGAACCTTGGGGAACCCTTAAGGCCACTCAGGTCTTGTAGGTCCCATTCCCAACAGGCAGGACACCCCCAGATTTCTGGACACCCTGCTTAGGAGTTTCTCATCCTGAATCCAGGCCAGTGAGATACTCTGAGGAGAGAAGCTGTCAGGGTGACCATGCCCTCCAAGGCCATGCTGCTGGCCATGTTCACTGCTGGGGGCACTATTCTCTCTGTGAAGCCCATTTAGGATTCCAGATATTTCTGCAGTCTTCCACAAAGCTCTCCCTGCACACAGACCCAGTAATCCTTCCTTTTAAAGCCATCTATGTCCTGGGACTTCTCTATTTCCATAGTCCAGGTCCAAGTCAAAGACCAGGGCATTTCCCATCCATAGGTCTTTGGGTGATAGGAGAGGAAAATATTAGAAACAACTGAAGCCCCTGGCATGGTTGTCTTCTTGGATCTCACAGCCCTGAATCTTCTGGGGAGAATGCAAGCCTCCTTTCTCCTCCTGCAGGGCCGTGATTTCTACCTGAAATTTTCTGAGGCCCTTCCCATTCTTCGTCAAGTCCTTGGACTGTGTGTCCCATGTCTCTGCTCCTAGGACTACTTCTGCCCATAGCCCCCAGGGCTCTGCCCTGCCTGTCTCACAGTCACAGCACAGGAAGGCCTGACCATCCAAGTGGCCCTCAGCAGAAAACTGTGATTGCACAGTTCTATCCTGGGATACCACCATGAGGTTACAATGAAGACTGTGGTATCCTTCTGATCTTGGAGAGTCTCCCAGAGAGGCAGAAGGCAACGGGAACTCCCCCTGAGTACACAGATATTGGCAGCAGCCATCTTTGGGAGCTTGCTCCACCACGAGGACATTGTGCTGGCAAGTACCATACTGGAGACCTCAGAATTTCTGTCTGTTTTGTTTGCTCCTATATCCCCTGCAACTAGAAACATCCTTGCATACAGTAGGTGTTCAGTAAATATTTGTCCAATGAATAAATGGTGAAAAACTGTAGTCATCAGGCAGAGCTCATAAGTGAAGAAGATAAAGGTATATAAGTTTATATATAAAGGTATTATCAGTGTAGAGGTTAGAGCAAGAAGTAGAATAGTAATTATGAATGCCTTTTAAACTAGGGTAGACCTCAATATGTTTGGTGGCAAAGGAGAAGGAACCAGTGAAAAGGAATAGATTGGCAATACTACAGAAACAGAAGCTAATGTAAGCCAGCATGGGCCCCTATGAAGTCATTTGATCAAGGGCACTGATAAAGGGGTCGTTCTATTTTTAAACACATAGATTGACCATTCACACAAGCATAAATACAGATGGTCAGTGGGCAATCAAAAGCATGAAGTAATGCACAGCCTCAATTATAATTAAAGAAATGAAACATAAAACAGCTAGATACCATTTTTTTGTTGTCAGAGTGGCCAAATGCAAAATACCCAGAACCCAATCCTGGCATACAGAGAAACAGATACCCGCATACATTACTAAAGGGCAGGAAAACTGGTGCTAATGGTCATTTATTCTTTTCCCCCTACCCCCACCCCAACACTTCTAACTACCTTTTCTACTTTGGGGGAATTTCCTACCTTATAAATAAAAAACAAATTATTTCCTCTCTAGCCCTCCTTAGAGCTAGGACACAGGCAAATTACCTAGGCTCTGCCAATCTGACACATCTGTGCATATTCTGATTTAGAAGCTACTGACTCAAAGGAGGTGTTATATAAAGAATCTACCCTGGGAAGAATTCCTAGTCATAGGAATTTGTTATATACATGTAAATGTACACTAAGATACATATACAAACTATACAAGCCTGTTTATTTCAGAACTTGATAGAATACTATCAAAAACTAGAAATTTAAATATTCATCATAATTTCACTCTCATGTTGCAGATACATGTTTACAATGTGAAACAGAATTAGAACCAAGAAAATAGGATTAAGAATTAAGAATTAGACTTAACGTTATGTTAAATGAAATAAACTAGTCACAAAGGGACAGATACTGTATGATTCCCCTTATATCAAGTATCTAGTCAAATTCATAGACACAAAAAGTAGAATGCTGGTTGCCTGAGATTGGGGGAAGGAGGATTGGGGAGTTATTGTTTAATGGGTACAGAGTTTCAGTTCCGCAGGGTGAAAAGAGTTCAGAGGTGATAGTAGCACAACAATATGAATTTACTCAATACCGTTGAACTATACTGAACTATACACCCAAACGTGGTTAAGATGGTTTACAAAAAAAGACAAAAATTAGATTTAAGAAACAAAACTAAAAGGAAAAAAGCACTAACAAAATGTGAAAAATCCTGGGAGGAAAAGAGGGAAGGTTTGACTTGTCAACAAGAATGTGTATAGATAAGAGGCAGCAGAAAGCCTCAGTGGTGAACAAGAATGTGAAGGAGAGACAAGAAATTCAAGAGCTAGATCATAAGTGCATTTATACCAAGTTCTGTTTGGGTCATTTGCATATTGGCTAGCCCTGGGGTGTTGATATTAACAGGTGAAATGAACGGTTTGCTGATGACTACAAAAGGCTCTATTTTTAAAAGTACAATTTTTATCAACAGTCCCCTAAGTAGCTCTAATCAGACTCCTGTGTCTCTTTCCCAGTAAAGAAAGGAGAGAGACAGGGGCAGATCTTTTACTCAGATTGGTCCCATCATAGAACCACTTGAAAACTCGATGAGATCTCTTATATGGCAGAAGGCAGAGGCAGGCTCACCATTTCCAGGGACAGATTAAAAAACATAGCAAGCAAAGGAAACAGGTGTGCAAATGGCAGTACAGTTCAATTACTAAAGACCTCCAACCCCCACCACACTGCAATTTCTGTATGCATTTTCTAAAGTGTGTGTTCATGCAGTGTTATTTACATTTCCAGATCTTGCCAATTATACTTTAATATTATTCTTATTGGCTTATATTTATAATCTTTTTGCAGGCTGGCCTAATAAATTCCAGCCAATAAACCACAAGATTCACAAATTTAAAAATAAGTAGTCATCTTTAATTCATTCTTCTATTTTATCAACTAGCATAGAAAAATCATACTCAACTGATAAACTAGAGTGCAGTGCAACTATTAAAAAAATGCGGTGGGGGCTGTATAGCTCAGTGGTAAGCACACACTTAGCGTGTGAAGTCCTGGGTTCAATTCCCAATACCACCATTTAAAAAAAATTGTTTAAAAATAAAATCCTTATCTTAAAAAAAAATGAGGTGAATCTATATGTACTGATACAGAAAGATGCTTATAATCCATTAAATGACCAAAGTAAAGTGTACAGCAGTATTATATAACTCAATCCCCTTTGTAAGAAAAAGTGGGGGGAGGATATACATTTAAGCTAGTGAATACTAAAACATTTTTCTTGGAAGATATGCAAGACACTTAATGAAGATCTTTGTGAGGGTAGAGACACTAGGATGAAAAGGAAGATTTTAACTCTCATTTTATTTGTTTCTGATTGAAGTTTTTACCATGTTCATAATATTTTCTTTATCTCTATATTTTTAAAATGAGATTACCTGAGTGATAGCATTATGGCCCAATTTTGCTTTCTTCTTTACGCATTTCTGCACTTAAAAACACCCTAATAAATGTTACTTTTTTATAAGATCACCATTGTCATTCTCTTTCCAGTTTCTACTGCATTTGACCCATCTTATTGAAACTCTCACCTTGTGATCTTTCAAGTACTGTACTTTGTTTTCTTCTGTATATAAAATGGAGTTAATAATGCCTACTTCACAGGTTAGTTATGATAATTAAATGAGATAAAGTACACATGAGATCTAAAAAAGACATCTTACAAATGTCCAGTAGAATGCCTGAAACATAGTAATTACTTAGTAACTGTTAGCTATTTGTAGTGAAAATTGGTGTTTTTATCATTCTGCATGTATTCACTCTTTCCCTAGCTACAAAGAATTTCTCCTTGGAACACCCACTTCCTCACTTTTAGCCCAAATGGCTTGAATGGAGCCAGCATGAGACCCAGACTTAAAACAATTATAGCATTCCAACAGAAACTTTTATTCAACCAGAAGATGGGAAAGAAAGAGTCACCCTGAGGTCTTTAATTTTAGAAGATTTGAGGCTGGAGTTACTGTAGCTATCTTACCACAGCAAGGGGAGAGACTGGTGGTGCCAGGGCCACTATGTGGAACCTGAGAATAATGCCAAGAGAAGGAAATGCAAAGCAGAGCAAAGAAAGAAACCAAATCTTGGTGTCTTTGTTTAAACACTGAGTCCAGTTATACTCAACTAACTCTTTGGTTATGGAAGCTAATTCTTTTCTTTTCTCAAGACAATTTAAATTGGGTTTTCTGTCGCCTGTAATCTAGAGTCCTGAGACTCAAGTCTATAATTACTTCTTCTTCCTAGAGTCTAAGAATGGACATTCTCTGTTGCTATCCTCTCTTTATTCACAACCTTAAAAATCTAATCTATTTTTAGTATTCCAACTATTCTTGTAACTCCATCTCATCCTATTTTCTCTCCTGACAATATTCTCTACCTCTGCTACCCACTGTATATATCTTTCCTAATCTCAAACTATATGAATAAAAACAAACTCATTTTTCAAAACAGTCAATCTCCCAAAATTGTTCTACTTCCTCACTTCCCTTTTTTTCTGTTAAGGTAGATGAGAATTTCAACAAGATTGGTGTACTAGGGGGCTTATATTATCAAGAAAAATATTCAAAACTATCTGTCCTGTGTCTACATCTAATTTATTCATCTTGAACAATATTCTCTAAGTATTTATACATTACTTATACAAAGGCATATGTATTTATTCATCTTGATTTATTAATATCTAACTAATCCAAATATTTAAAATTACAAACTTGATTAATATTTTTAAACATTTACCTACAAATTAATTTCAGACTTAATGAAATTCTGTAACCACATTAGAAGGCAGACAAAAAACATATTATAATGATGACAAAATTTAACTATGCACTTCAAGAAGTGCAAACATGGCATTTTAATTCTATTTCCAATTTCTCTCTTTGAACTTATTATTTCTTCCTGTGGGGTACAGTTTTTTAAAATATAAAAAGTGAGGGTTCTCTTCTCAGACTGCCTGAAAATAAAAATAATGGTTGTTAGTAGATGATTTTGGACCAGAAAGATGAGACTTGGTTATACTTTCCAAGATGATTGTAACCTAGTCCATCCCAATTGGACCAGCTTCTTTTTATCCAAAGTATTGGCAGGGATCAATCAAGTCTTTATCTCTTATGACCCTAATCTTTTCTCAAATCACTTCTCCACTTATTCTGAGTGCCCTACTTTCACTCTGGATTTAAGTCTCCTCTGCAGCAGTTTGTTATGGATGTCTTTTATACATTATACAACCTGGTTTAAGCTCATTTGAAAAAATATTTGTCCTGTGTGGAGCATGTTTAGGTTCAGCTAAATCTAAAGCTATCAGTCACTTTATTGATTTATTGAAATTACATTTCTTTCTCATCAGTCATTATGACCTATCATTATTTACAGCAATCATCAAAGGCAGTAAAGCTAGGATTTATTTGTGACTTATTTTCTTCCTATCCCCTCATCACTAATCCAAGGATTCATAAAGAATAGAAGCTGACTGACTTTAAGGGCTTAGACTTTTAGCCATTAAAATCTGCAAAAGCTGTAGATCTCCACCCCAAACGTGTCCAGATTTTTTCCATTCTACTGCATAGGCACTTGTCACCTTCCACATGAAGGACTGTACAATAATAATCAAAGCCATGTCTGATTAATCTCTTCCCTTTTAACACATCCTACAAAACTACTGGATTTTTGTTTGTTTACCAAGTCATTCCTTAGCTCAAAATTTTTCTAATATTTTGAAAACGTATCATATCTATCATCCTTTATATAGCTTTCAAGACTCTTGATAAGCTAACCTTCTTCCAAATTTGACATCCCATTAGTCATCCTCAGCATATACCCTAATAAGGTCAATGTCATAAACACAGCAATATCAAATGCTTGTAGTGTGTGTGCTAGACAAACAATCATAAACAATCTTATGTGGTAGGTATTATATACTGGTTTTATAATAAACACTCTCAGAGATTGATCACTTGAGTAAATAGTCCAAGCATGTGGCTAAAAAATGATAGGATTTGGGATTCTGTTATCTGCTATATCTTTCTACTAAATCGTGCTCTGTCCTCCACATACACCACTCAATTTGGTCTAGTCTTTGCTTTTTTTCATCGTTAATATCTTTTCAACTCAGATTTAGTAGTGTTTTACAGACTTCGAAAATCCAAAAGATTCCAGATGCTGTCAAAGAGAATTGCTACATTTTCTTGGTACACATACCGGCCAATTTTTTCATTGAGCTTTATTGTCTGTAGTTTATCTTACAAAAACAATAATTTTTTTCAAATATATAGGTATATTGTAATATCGAGTCAATGTTCACTCAAACCACATCAGTCTCTCAACCTCAGCAAATTCTTACACTTGGAGGGAGTGTCCACCACACCTGTTTTTGAGAATCATGGAACTTGAATATGCTCCTCAGGGCACAAATCATACTTACTTATTTAGAATGGTAATGTAAGTTCGTTCAAAAAGCAGATTAGCGTTTTATTATGCCAGGCCCTAAAAATGCAAAAATTAAAAGAGGGAAAGAGGCTCCCCATTCTCAATGTCAAGTACTTAAGAGTCGCTGAATAAATGCTTATTGGGTTAGTCAAATCAACCAGTGGCTAACACTGTGGGGGTCAGGACCACGTTTAAGAATCTGATCAAAGTTCTAGGAAAACTAACTCCCCAGAAAAATTCCCAGGCACACAGAATTTTTCATACAATTCCGGGGGCAGAGGGTTAGTGAAGAGATGGTATGAACGTCTCTGAAGTCTAATCACCTACCAGCAGATCCACAAACTCCTAGTTAAAAACCTACAAACAAAACTAAATTCTCTGAGAACAGGAATACTTGCTGAATAGTCTTGATTATGCCTGACACAGTGCAATGTATACAAAGCTACTTAAGAAATATTTGCTGATTGATAATTTTCCCATAACCAGATGACATAGCTTCCATTACGGAGTCTTTCAGCCAAATGATTTTAAAAGCCTGAAACCTCCTTTCACTAGTGACACTACTGACCTAACACCAATAACTCGAAATTATTATTTTGCTATTCACTACACGATCATTCACCAATCCAGGTCTTGTCTCCTCCTTGTTGTCCCTTTACTGCCTCCAAACCCAAGGCTGCCTTCGCATCCCAAAAGCTACGTCCAGAGTCCCACTGCTGCCAGGGAGAAGGAAAGTAACTGATTCTCCACGCTGCACACACCCTCAAAGCAGGGAACGTGGATCAAGTAATGGCCACAACTTCCAAATCCTTTTCTCACCTCTTCAGAGGTAAAGAGATTTACCTTAAGTTCCAGGAAGGCGGTGGCAATCGCTCTCAGAGCTGGCACTCGTTACCAAGAAGCCTCGAACCTCCCCGTCACCATAGCGACTTCTAAGAGCTACGCTCACTCCCTCTTCCCGCGATACTTCCCGGCAGCGCGTCACCCGAGCGGGCCTGGGACCCCGCCCCTACGCGAGCCCGCCCTCTCCTTAAGGGGTGTTATTGGATGACTGAGTCCTGCCTTCGTCAGTGGGCGGAACCCCACCCTATTTTTTTTATCTTTTTCAAAACTCGCAAAGATTTTTAAAAAATATTTTTATAAGAGTGCTGCTTCCGTAGGCCCCAGAGAAAACACTGTCTCTCTCTTCTTTTTCACTTAGTAGAAAGGTCCGCTGCCGGGGTCCCGCCAGGAGTCCGCGCATGCGTGTAAGCGACAAGAAAATGGCGGAGATAATCGCCGCATTTTTTTCAAATTAATGGTTCCCAGAAAGCATTGCGCGCATTTGTAACGAATTTCCGTTCGAGTTTGTATTTTAGGCGCCATTTTCGAGTGAAGGACCCGGAGCCGAAACACCGGCAGGAGCGGGGGGGCTACACAACCGTTTCCAGCCTTGGTTTGAGTGGACTGTCCCGCAGGTAAAGTACTTCTTTTCCTGATCAGGTTGTCACACTCTTACTTCCTGCCTCGTCCGCGGGCGCCTGGGAAGTAGAGGCCTTGAGCTGGAGCAGCCGAAGTCTGGGCTGAGGCTGCCGCTGGGAGATTTCGCTACTGTCACCCCTCCCCCCCTGGGCCGCTCCCCGGCAGTCGGGGCTCCGCGCGCTTCTCCCCGGCGCCACTTCTCTGAGCTGCTTAAGCGTCGCTCGAGGGACGGGAGGGGCTCTAAGCCTCGCGGACCTCTTCTCAGAAATCTTGGTCCCTGTCGGACCCTACCGTCGCCCCCTGCCCGTTCTCTCATCTCCCAAGGGAGTAATCACCGGGTCTGAGCCCTTACTACTGACCTTTCGTAGTTGTCCAACGGGATTCCGCCGCGGATCCCTGAGGGACAGATCCCTGCCACCCCAGATGGCTGAACCCGAGCAGGCGCTGTCGGCTTCTGACTTGAAAGTCGCGAGTGTCGACCCCAGCCTCCAGGCGCCGGTCCTGGTCGGACTGTAGAGGAGACCGCAAAGCCCCCAGGCCGTCAGCGGCGCCAAGAGTTAATGGCGGGTAGAGGAAAGTGGGCGGCGAGCCGCCCGTTAGTTCTTCGCTGCTGTTGGAAGAGTCGATAGCCCCTGAAGCCTAAAGTTAATACGAACTCGACCCTCTCAAATTCTGTGAGCTTGCATCCCTAGCCCCGAGAGCGTGGGAATATCAGTAAATGCCAGCGTATGGGAATTACTTAGTTTAGAAATTATATTAGAATATTCCTGTATACGTATACTGTGGGCGGACAGCGGGGGGGGCATTAAAAAATAAAAGAGAACCTAAGCTGTTGCTCTATCCTTGAGTCATCTCCAAGCATGTCTAGGTTTTCCCACTTGCTTAGGACTTAAGAAAATGGATCCCCCTTCTTGGCACTTGAGTTTTTGGTGCCTTCTTTCTTGAGGACCCGCTGGCGTTGAGCAGGGTTTTAAAACGGGGCTCTCGAGTACAAGTGGACCGAGTTTTATCCGAGTCGGGTAGGGTGGGGTCTGAGCCAGTCCCACCGCGGGGCCGGCGGGGAATGCACCGGGACGGTCCTGTGACCCGCAGGCTGACTTGCTGCCGGCTCTTCCTCGGTCCCAGCGACTATGCCCCGTAAAGGCACCCAGCCCTCCACTGCCCGGCGCAGAGAGGAAGGGCCGCCGCAGTCTCCGGACGGCACCAGCAGCGACATGGAGCCCGAACCGCCGCCCGGCCGCGCGGGGAGCCCGGCGCCTGCCACCGCAGGTGAGTAACCCTTCGCGACGCGACGGGCAAGTGCGTGGGATACCCTGATGCGTGCGTGGGATACCCTAGTGCGTCCGCGCGCCACCCAGGACTGGCTGGTGTTCTTGGGCGCGAACGAGCGGGGCTTCGGGGTTGACGTCTGAAGGTAGCGCGTCGGTCGGGTAGAGCAGCTCAAGAAAGCGATTTGGCGATTTTTACGTTAGACTACGTGCAATTTCGGTGTAACGGTGTTGGAGGGGATGGGGGTGCGAATAGAAACTTCAATTATGAATTTCTGTTTATTGTCTTGTGTTTCTGCGGAAATAGACATAGCCTGTAGCCAGTGGACTTTTTTTCAGTCAGCGTGACTGTATGTTAGTATGATGGAAAGTTGTTTGATCCTAACTTCTCCGTGGTCTTAAATTGCGTTTAAAGAGATGGTAATTTACTCGAAACTACTGCAGCTTTTGTGAGTCCGGGAATGGGGTGACATTTTGGAACCCCTGCGACAGTGTCGTAGGGGCTCTTGAGTATCCGAAGATAAGGTTCCAGGGTGCTCAAAGATACGGAGAGCGTTGGTTCTAGAGCCGTAGGATTTAGCCACCTGTTTAGGCAGGCAGCATGGAATCAAGTGGTTATGGTGTTCCCAGATTTGCTTCATGATGTGGTGTTTTGACCCCTAAAACGTGTATTTCTGTAGATTTTTGCGACTGGTGGCATTTCTTTCAAGAATTTTTTTTTATGAAACCAAGCTGAAAGATTCTCATCCCTGTGAGTTCTCACCCCTGTATTTGAGCGGGAAATACAGATTCCTAAGTTTCATAAATAACAGCTCTCCAGAGATGAACAGGCAGCAGTCCTCCCAACTAATTGCACTAATACAGGCTTTTTTCCCTTGCCTTCCCTTTCCTTTGACTGACTTAGAGACTCCAAGTGAGGAAATTGATAATAGAAGTTTAGAAGAGATTTTGAATAGCATCCCTCCTCCCCCGCCTCCAGCAATGACCAATGAAGCTGGAGCTCCTCGGCTTATGATAACTCATATTGTAAACCAGAACTTCAAATCCTATGCTGGGGAAAAAATTCTGGGACCTTTTCATAAGGTATTTGACCATTTTAAATAACTGTTGCAAGGTGATTAGTCTTTATTACAAAATGTTTCGATTTTGTAGCTATTGTATTTATTCCGATTGATACATATACGGTGTGTTTCATATGCTTTTAACAACTGAAATTAGCTTTTGTTTATCTGATTATCTTTCGTATCTCTAAATTTTCCTCACTGAATACAATTGGTGGGGGTTTTTTGTTCAAAAGGAGTATGTTCTCTGACTGTAAGAATGAATTTTATAAAAAGTCTGTTAGAATTAAAATATAGCCATATTTAAGGTGTTGAAGCTTGTGGTAGAGAACATGATGTATGAAAACTGCTGTCTTTTAGCAATGAAAACTTATAAATACTTGAAGTTTTGCTGCGAGTAAAGAAAAAAACAGCTTAAGTTAAAATTGGTAGTATGACCTTTTTAACCTTTTTTTCCCTGTTCTTTTTATGCAGCGCTTTTCCTGTATTATTGGGCCAAATGGCAGTGGCAAATCCAATGTTATTGATTCTATGCTTTTTGTATTTGGCTATCGAGCACAAAAAATAAGATCTAAAAAACTCTCGGTATTAATACACAATTCTGATGAACACAAGGATATTCAGAGTTGTACTGTAGAAGTTCATTTTCAAAAGATAATTGATAAGGTAAGGGACTTTATTTAGTTATTTGCAACTTCAAGTAGGGAACACGAAGGATTTCAATACATTGCACATTTTATTATTTTTGGCTTAAATTGGCTTGTAAAAATTAGCATATGGTTAAAGCAGAACCAGTAATTGGTTTTATTACCTCCATAACCATATTTTCTTTTTGAGGAGTGGTGGTAATGGCTGTTAAACTTAAAATATTATTTTTTTAAGCCAGGAAAATGAATTACAAGTAGCTCATAATAATGCTTACCTTTTTGGAATAAAAACACTGAGCAGATTTAGTATCCTGTTACCAAGTAGGCATTCTTTTACTATAAATTTAGGGTTCGTTTTTCTAAAAGTTATGTTTTTTATTGCTTTCAGATAAATCACATAATTTAACAGTTGACTAATTTTACCATTATTTCAATTTACATTAAATTTAATGTTATTAGTAGTTCTGTGTACATGTAATATGAAAAAGCTTTGCTTCCGTTTGAACTAACTACTCTTAAAATAGGGGAAGGATAAGCTAACATGTTTGTTTGCTAGAAAAGCAGACAATTACAGGTAAAATATCTATGTAGATTATTTACATGACTCTGTTGATACTGGGTTTTTTCCTCTTATGTTTAATAATTAACTTTGGAAATTCATGGTTCGAAAATGGCTGGCTGGAACCTAAAAGTGTAAAAAACTAATTACATAATGAAACAAGGATGTGATTTGGCCTCTTGGTCTTTTATTATTATTATTATTATTATTATTATTTTAATATAAAGTGCTTTAATTAAATCTACATGGTGGTATATATTTGAATTTTGTTTCTTAGTGCTTTTTTATCGTACACTTTGGGTTGGAAGATAGATTGCCAGTAAATCAGACTTGATTCCATACCCTGTTAATTACACTTGCTTTGTGTAAATTTTAAAAGCCATGATTTCAAAATGACAGCTTTTAAAGGAAAGCGATTTTTAGTAATAAAGCAGGTTTGCACTTCATTTTTTTTTTAATTTTGTTTGATTTTAAAAACAGGGGAATGTAGTTGTCAATTCTTTGCAGTTTTTTTTTTTTACCTTCAATTAATGACATGTTCTTCACCAAAAAAGAAAGAAAGAAAAACCTAAGCCATATCACCCTACTACTTCACCACCTTCTTTCCTTTTTCCTTGAATGATCTCTTACAGCTTTTTTTATTATTTTTTAATGGACTGGTAATCTGTCAACGTGGTTTAATAATTTGGGTGGGTTTGTTTTGGATATGGTGGGAGTCTTGTCCTCTTTCATCAGTTCTTTCCTCAGTCAAATATGTTTTTAGGCTTGAAAGTGGGATGTTTTCTTTTTGTTTGCTTAGACTTTTTGGTTTCTGTGATCTATGAGGAAAGCATCAAAGAATTTGGAAAATTATTTCTAAGAATAATTATTTCTAAGAACCATTGTTAGTTTATGTGCATGTTCAATTGAAGTTTTTAATCCATAGAATTGGTTTCAATATGAGGTGAGGGAAATTTGGAGCAAACCTATGCCTTAATACCAACAATTGTTTTCTGGTTTTGTTTTTCCTCAAAACAGGAAGGGGATGATTATGAAGTCGTTCCTAACAGTAACTTCTATGTATCCAGAACGGCCTACAGAGATAATACTTCTGTTTATCACATAAGTGGAAAGAAGAAGACATTTAAGGATGTTGGAAATCTTCTTCGAAGCCATGGAATTGACCTGGACCATAATAGATTTTTAATCTTACAGGTAATATTAAAGAAATTAAAAGTGCTCTCATTCTTGGTTTTTTGTTTGTTTGTTTGTTTGTTTGTTTGTTTCAGTAAAGTTCAAGGAGGTTTCCCCTGTTGGATGAATCCTGTATTTTTGAGGCCTTAAAGTACTGTAGCAGCACATCATGGTTTACATACTACAGTAAAGATGCGAATCATTATTTGCTGCTCTAGAAATTTAAGGAAATTCATTCAAAACTGTATTTTCATCATATGCTTATTTTATTTTTGGATGGACTGACATACTTGTTCCGCTCTAGCAGCACGTAAATATTGGCGTAGTGAAATAAATATTAAACACCAATATTATTGTGCTGCTTCAGCGTGACAGGGATATAGCAACTATTTATGGTTTCTGTTTGTATTTCTCTTTAAGATAACATTTTAAATGAGATTCACTCTTTTAATAGTCTTTTTCCTTTACTTTTGTTTTTATTCGTAATCTCAACTAACATTATATACTCCAAAAAAGAAAAGAAAAAACTACTTTTTTCTAATTGAAGATATAGTCAGTTTAAAATGTGTCAATTTCTGAAATAGTTCAGTCATATATGTGCATACATATATTCCTTTTCATATTCTTTTTCATTATACATTACTACAAGATATTGAATATAGTTACCTGTGCTGTACAGTAAAAACTTGTTGTTTATCTATTTTGTATACAGTAATTAGTATCTGCAAATCTCAAACTCCCAATTTATCCTTTCCCACCCACTTACCCCACTGATAACCAAAAAAAAAACCATTCTTAGTGTTTGACAAATTTACCTGAGCATCTAGCTAACTTAATTTAACCTTTTTTAACACTTAGTTGCTTGGTAAGAAAAATTCCTTATCTTCTCTCTGTTTTACCTTTCAAAAAAGTCTTTAGTGTAAAACATGGCTTTGTCATACATACTAACATTCTATTTTGATTAGAGGCTATCTATCTTTTCCTTTGTCCTATCCACAATCACCAAGGGTATAATAAGAGCAAAACAGTATTGTGATGTAGAAATAGCTGCTAATACTCTTAGCGTCAGTGCTACTGGTTTTAAACTAACTTGGGAATTTTGATTTGATACTAAAAGTTTTATTAGTATGACTGCGTATTCCCAGTAAGAAACTCATAAAATGTTAGCTCATATTTCCATTTTAGTCTATTCTTTAACTATTTTTTAAAAGAAAATATTACTTGTAGACATGTATAGTATATGTACAAAATAAAGAAATACCATTCTGAGATGACTTAATCTCTTTTGTTACCAGTTCATTCATAATACTTCTTTAACCCAAACTTAAAAATGGATATTGGGAAATCATCAGCAGTTATATTTCTAAGTAAGATTTGCATTTATATAAATGTGGAATTAAACCTTTGTGTGTATGTTTTAATCAAATTTAACTGTTTTATGGACTTTTCATAATTCTGGGATTTTATTTGGTTAATTATGGGTTAAAAAGTTATACCCCTTTATAATACTAAATTTGATAGTCATGCCATTTTGTAAGAACATATACTTGTGTTTTTCTTTTGTTTATTATTTGCTATTTACTATCACTCTGGGGCAATCAAAGTTTTATACCTGTGCAAAGACTGATCAAAATTAAATAGACTGCATTTTAACCCTTGTAAAGGTAATTTTTTCCTTGGTACACCCTCTTTGTACATATTCAGTAATAAAGGAAGCTAAGTAAAGTAACAACCTCAAAAAGAAGTAGATGAGAGTAATTTTAAATTGTCAACTTTATATTAAATATGTGCTTCTGAAGTACCTGGGATGCTTAAGCCATTTGTCCTCATAATAATCTCAACCTTTTTGTGTCATCTTAACAGTTACATTGTTTAAATCATTTTTAACACCAGAGAAACTTTCTAAGTTAACAAATTCAGTTCCATTTGATTAAACTTACAGATAAGAACCTTAGGAACTCACCTTTTAGAAGAAACAGGGATTGGACTAGATAGAAATAATGACGCCCTATTTAAAAGTTTGAGGGAAAGTGGCAGTGGTTCTATGGATTTTCATTTAGTTACTTATCAAAATCTTAGACTCCTGCATTAGAGATTTAAAGCATTTGAAGGTAAGTAAGAATATAGTTTTTATTTATCTCCTGCTAAATAATGTTTATCTTAAAACCTAGCTGTGGTTTGGGAGGCCAGGAACTTAGAGACATCATAATATCATCATCTAAGACATAAGTGATTACTTGAATAAAATGATTGTTTGGCCAGTGATAGTGATTAACAGCCTAAGTGATCTAAATTCAGCTAAAGTAAAAATTTATTTTTAATATTAAAAAGCACTAAATTTTAGAAGTCCATAAAGATAAACTTTTTTACAGTATTTAGTAGGTTCTTCAGTTGGCATTTCTAATATTTGAAATCGTTCAAAATTTCATCAGTTGACCATTTTAGTGAGTTCCTAGTAAGTCACTATGTTGAGTTTCTGTAAATGTTACAAGATGGCTGAACTCTGTTTCTTGTCCTTAGAGGCACTTATACATACCTTCTAAAAGTGTTGGATTATAATTGGCCATTGTACTTTTTATGTTTGTAAATTTCTGCATTTATATATACCTAGTTTGGGAGCCGTTGTCCCATTGTTGTAACTATTGGTGTAAACAGGTAGGGTTTTATTAGCTCTGTGTAGCGTTTCATGGTAACTGTGACTTATAAATTAGATTTAATTGGTTTGGGTCCATTTGCTCCATTTAAGGTTAGGAGAATGATAACCTTAATGCTTTATTGTAGTTTGAAGTTTCATTAATAACTGCTATCTCAGTGTTTTTGTAAGCTTCTCAAAAGCTATAACTATTGATGAAATTTTAGTTTAGTCTAAGTTTTCAACTTCATGTGCTTTTTGTATTCGTATTATAAAATCTAAGTTTATAACAAGAACCAAGGCTTTTTTTCTTACTGTTTAATAATTTGGAGATTAGATTAACCTAGATCTGAGTTGTTACCTATTCATCTCTTCCTTTTTCTTTTCAGTATACTTCTAAGCTTTCTGGCTTTTTAGCGTGTAGAAAGTCTGTGCTATATCAAAAGAATTTTTTTAGCTTTATCAGTAGTACTTCAGTTATCCAAAAGTGTCTTGTTCAATAGCCTCAATTATATGAAAGAAAACAGAAAGTTACCTCCAAGTGTCCAGGATAGAAAACAAGCAGTCTACCTCCTAAAGCATTGTTCTATTTATGTACTCATTTTGGACAGATACTAACCTTGGTCATTTGGTTTTTCGGCCTCTGTTAGATCACAAAGAGCGTATTAGAATAAAATTTATTAGAAGTAGATAAAGAACTGTACAGGTACAAAGGAAAAGAAGGAGAAAATAAAAATATTACCAAGGCAAAATAAAAATTCAAAGCCTAGTAATTCTGGGCCATTTAATTTTGATGCAAACATCCATATTTACTTTAAGAGTCCTTCAGGCCTTATTAGGAAATAAAAGTTTTATTCTAACTATGTACTTGAGTTTCCTGTGGTTCATGCTTGCTAAAATTTGGATTCTGTTTCAATAAAGACAAAAAAGCATCATACCTATTTGTTCCTCTTAGATTTTTTAACCTGTGTACCTGTAAATTAGATTATTGAAGTATGCTATAAATGAATCATAATACCCTTGTTTGCCACCCACTTTAAGAAGTTAATCTTTAGGCTTTGTATATTACAAATATCCTCTTGAAGTAAGTTTGCTATTTGTATGTTACTCTTAAGAACCATGCATTATATTTTCCACAGTTGCTTAATGTCTTTGATATAGTATGAATATAATTTAAAACATAGAAAGTCTGTAGTAAACAACAGTGAAAAAATTTATTTAAAATCATGTGTAGTTTACTTAAGCTATAGAAAATAGAGATAATAGTGTGGAGGCCTGTAAAACTTTGCCGGCTTCGAATGCTACTAGCAGTATAGTAACTTGAAACATTTTTTTTGTCTCATCGTGTTAATGCTATTTGTGATTTGGAGCTTTGAGTGGAAGAGTGACTTTAAATTCAGGTTGATGTTTAAAAATTATTTCTGAAATGTATTGGGCTTATTGCCCTAAATTAAAACTATATTTTATAGTTTCACATGGGATAGGTGAGTTTTCTGAAAAAGTATGAGTGGTCTTCTAGGCACAGACCGTCAGCCCGCAGATTATATATAAAATGGCACAAAATGGAAGAAGAGGGAAGAAAGCAAATAGTAATAGGTGGTAAGGCAGGCAGAGGACATCAAGGAACAGAGCCACAAGAAAGGTCCAGATTGTCATTGAAATACCACAGCAGTCCTGATAGGCAAGTGACAGGTAGAGGCCTAAATGTTCTAATAACTTGTTGATTCAGTAGTGCTAATCTGATAATAACTAGCTTTTAAAAAAATTAATACCATATAAACAAATCAAAAACTGAATGTTATATGAGAATTGAGATGGAACTATGTTGATTCATAAATGTCCTTGTCTTTCACTTTAAAATGTTTTCTACTGGGCAACCTTGTTAGAATGAAAGGAAGTCATAGCTGTATAGACTTCATTTTAATTGGAAAGGGAGGAACAAGTAACCAAAAATAAGCAACCACTATGCTTTACTGAAAGCTAGGCAGTCTCCTAATAGTGGCATTGCATCTCTTCAATAACTTATTTGGTCAGGGAAAGTGTGATGCCTTTAGGAATATTTTTATCAGTGTTACCCTAAATCAAAACTTTTGGTTATCAGAAAAATACATACTTAATACCTTATGGCAATTTGACTCAGACACGTAGTTTTCTTGGCATAGTTTTTCATTTATCCTAAAATAGGTGGTAAATATTCAAATAGAATTAGATAGAATGTTGGCATATCAAGTGTCAAATATTTGGATTATAAACACTAACACAAAAGAGTAAAGTTGACTACCCCTAGACCAGTGATTCTCAGCTGAAGATAGGTTTGCATCCCTACCCCCAGGACATTTAGCATTGTTTGGAGACTGGGCTGTTACAGCTTCCGGAAGCCTGATGCTGCTAGCATCTATTGGGTAAAGGTCTGAGATACTTTAAAACATCCTGTGATGCCCAGCGTAGCTCCCCATAACAAAGAGATTTCATCCCCAAATGACAGTAATGTTGCTGTTAATAATCCTGTCTAGATAAAAACTTTCAGTAAGACTCAGCTTTCTCAATGGCTGGAGTCCCTCCTGTTGTGATCCAAAGCTTTGGACATTCTTCCAGGCTTAAATCCTGTCTAAAACTTAAACCTTTTGCTGAAAACGTTGGAAAGAACTGATAATTGAAGGCAGAATTGAAATATTTTTAGATAAATATCTACATATTTCAGTTTAAACACTAATACTTAGTTAAAACACAATTCATACATACCCAAGGTTACAGAGAAAATCTCTTAAAAACAGGCTCTTTGGATAACATTTCACTATATTTTATATCATGTGCTGTTTATACAGCACAGTTTCTGTTTACACAGAAAAGTGAGAATGTGTAAAAGTGTTAAAACTTATGCCTTTTAATGAGTAGATTTAAAGTGAACTGTTTTATCTTGTCTTGTTTTATCTTTAAATTCTTTATATTAGTATGTTGAGGCTTTTGGTAAATATGATACTTTGTCATTAGCAACTTTTATCCCAAATTTCTGTAGATATTTAAATTGAGAAGAGTTTGTGTTTTTTTTAATGTCTAATTAATTTTTTTAATTTTTGCTATTTTGTAGAAATAAAGGAGTATTTTTTTTTCTACTTGCCTATCCCTTTTCTTCTGTTGTAATAGTATAGAGTATAAGCAGGCTGCTTGTGTGTGAAGAAAAGTTTAGCTGCATTTTGCCTGAGCATGTTCAGACAAAATTTTCTCCCCCATCAAACTAAATGGCTGCTTAGCAATCAACCTTGAAGGTTACTGATTGTGAATTTTTTTCATCTTTTCTCTTTGTAATTAAATTGCTTAAATACAAATATATAATGTTAACCTAAGATTTCAATTACAATTCAAAAGTTGTTATAATGATTGCAAGCAAAAGTTTTCCAATGTTGTATGTACCAGGACCTTTAGTTTTCAGTCAGTTGGATTTCTTCTATTATTACCAGTGAGAAATAGTTATATTTCTTTTTTTATTTAATAGTCTTGTTTCTAGAAAGTTAGAACATTAAATTTGCATACTTATGAAGCCCAGCACTTGGGGAACTCCTAACACCAGGGGTTTTTTTGTTTGTTTTTGTTGTTGTTTTAATTTTATTTTGTAACACCATTTTTTAAATTTTGTTTTATAGAGAAACCTTAATACTAACCACCTTGGGACAAGAGTCCTACTACAGTTTAACTATGAAGGGTCTTTTTGAAAATTCTTTGTTTTAGAACATGAGCTCTAATTATGTTAACAGTTGAAAATGTTGCCACAACAATTGAATTGTGGATTACATGAATACCTTTCTGAGTTTTACTTAATAGAAAAGTTAGTCATTTTTTTATATTGAATGAACATTCTAGATAGGGAATCTTCCTTTGGCTCTGTGGATATGTGGGTATCTGTTACAATTTTATAACAGTTTATCCAAGGGAGTACAAATATACATTTCTTACCCCCTTAAGTAAAATTAAAACTCTTAAGAATATCAGTGGAGAGAACATTTTTATCTTATTAAGTCTTTAAGCTACTGATTTATATATCATTTAGTTGTTCATTAGTGTTGGGTTTGTTAATTGACTGTTTCTAATTTCTCACTTAAGATTGATGTAGGTAAACATACACAATGAATATGAAATATGACTTTTTTTAAAGGGTGAAGTTGAACAAATTGCTATGATGAAACCAAAAGGCCAAACAGAACATGATGAGGGTATGCTTGAATATCTAGAAGATATAATTGGTTGTGGACGGCTAAATGAACCTATTAAAGTCTTGTGTCGGAGAGTTGAAATATTAAATGAACACAGAGGAGAGAAGGTGAATCTTCTGTAGACTCTTGTAAACCAGAGTGTTTTGTTTATTGATTAACAAAGTTTACTGAGCCAGATACTCAAGTAATGTTAAATCGTAATTATTCAAATAATATTTACTATTTTAGATTAAATTTTATATTTCTTTCATTGGCATTGCAGGTTAACATTGTTTTATTAATGTAGTTTATATAGTTTAATCTAATGTTGGTATATTTTAAATTCAGATTGTTGAAATATACTTCATATACACAATATCTACACTTTTAAATTTTGTAGTTAAACAGAGTTAAAATGGTGGAAAAGGAAAAGGATGCCTTAGAAGGAGAGAAAAACATAGCCATTGAATTCCTTACCTTGGAAAATGAAATATTTAGAAAAAAGAATCATGTTTGTCAATATTACATGTAAGTACCTTAATTTATCAGTTTTTATGTTGGTTTCAGACATTAAGCCCTTCTCTTTTCCTATATTAGAGAAATGTGAAGACTGAAGTGAAAAAAAAATTTGAAAATTGTTTCATGTGATGTAAATTAGGGTTGTTACCATAGTGTTGAAGTTGACTCTTAAGTATCCTACTTTAAGTTGGGAGGTGGATTCAAAAGTATTTATTACTATGTTTAATAGCTTTACCTATACATTCATTTTTTAATGCATAAAATTTTGCTTATATGGAACCTGTTTTGTTCCTAATTCTAGCTTTGACGCTGGGTTGGTTTCCCCTACCCTCCTCAGTAGTCCATGGTAATTATTATTTGACTATAGTTAAGAATACTTTAGAGGAGAGGGGAATAGTTCAGTGGTAGACCTTCAGAATAATAAAGAAAAAAAATAAAAATAAAACTTTAGAAACAGCTGGTTTTTACTAAAATAAAGAATTTTAGAAATGGCATTTTAGGATCTCTGGTTTCTTTTTTTCCTCTCTCAAGTTATGATCTGCAGAAACGAATTGCTGAAATGGAAACTCAAAAGGAAAAAATTCATGAAGATACCAGAGAAATTAATGAGAAGAGCAATATACTGTCAAACGAAATGAAAGCTAAGAATAAAGCTGTAAAAGATGTAGAGAAGTAATAATCTTTTGGAAAGTACTAAAAGTATTTAGGTTCAGTTGATTTTATTACATGTATGTGTGTGTGTCTGTATATACACTTACTACCAGCATATGAGTGTAATACATTTGCTAGCATATAGAATGGTCTCTCCTTCTGCAAATAAAAAACTTAATTGTCCTTCATCCAGTTGATCATTATCAAAGTGCACAACACTGGTCTCAAAATAATGGAGTATACTACCCCCTAGTGGCAGAACATGATAACACAAAACATCGCAGTAAAAATAAGCGTTTAACCTGCGGTTAGTTGTCTTCAAGTTTTATCATTACCTTTCTCATGGCAGTATTTAATGACACCAATATCTCTTACCTATATGGTTTTCTTTTTTATTACTTAAAATGAGTTTTGCTCATTTTTATGGTCAAATTTTTCTATACCTAGATACAGTTTTTTAAAAATATAGTATTTCCCATCCAGCTTTGAAGGACAAAATAACTCTCATAATCCCACATTTTAACAGCTCCCTCAAATCTGAGGTGAGTGGTCAGCTTGAAATAGTGTTAGGGTCCTACTGGATGAGTTTGGACACATTTACAAAATGTTCCAGGCAGGGTATATAAAATGGCTTTAAAATATCTGAATATCTAAAATAGTGACTGATAATTTTCTTACTTTGCTAGGAAACTGAATAAAATTACAAAATTTATTGAGGAGAACAAAGAAAAATTTACAAAGCTAGATTTGGAAGATGTTCAAGTTAGGGAAAAATTAAAACATGCTACAAGTAAAGCCAAAAAACTGGAGAAACAACTTCAAAAAGATAAAGAAAAGGTAGGTTATTGGGGGGGGGGGCTTAAAATTTCATGTCTGAGTATTAGATCTACTTTTTATTATTTTTCATGGATATGCTTGCCCCTTATTACCTAAGAGAATGAGTTGGGATTTTGAATGTTAGGTGTTTCAAGATTTATCTCTGAAGCTGGCTTTTTTCCCCTGAAGAGAAATCTTACGTTTATTGATTTTGAGTTTTAGACCTTATGTTTCTGATATACATTGTTGGGAAAATATTTACCAAATCAGCAATTCTATTTTGGTGATAAAATAATTTTCTTTTTCCTAGAGTTTAGTGGCTTAAAAAGATATCTTTGGCTACATATCATAGACTTTTAAAAATAGCACTTGCCTCCTTTATAAGAGTATCAGAGCAGTAGTTTCCCCTTAAAAAGGAGGGAAGGGAAAGCTCATATTTTATAGCAAGATCAGCCAATCTGAGGTTTTAAAAAAAACAGATGACGTTTAGACCAGAATGCCTAACTTGCTAGGAGCTCTATTCTAATAATCACTTAATTGGGGGTATTTCAAACTATATTCAGAGCTTAATCAGATAATAGATATGACACCTAAAGCCCCTCCCCTCAAAAAAGTTTTGTACCATATAATTACATAGTAATTATAACAGGCTCTGTTTTACCTTGTAAACATTTTTCCAAATGCATTTTTCACACAATATTTTACCCTCAGTACAGTAATATCTTATGTGAATCAGTGTTTGAGGAAAACCATTTTGGGAAATGTTGAATTTCTCTAGTAATACATAATCAGGATAAACAAAATAATGTGGATTTGATACTAATCCCTAAATTGAGCAGATTAAGCCAAATGTAACTGTAATAAGAGATATTAGCCTTTAGGCGTTAAATGTGGATAAGTGATTACTACTAGAAGGTATTAATGGAATAAAATATTAATCCTACAAGGTGACTCTGGAAGGGTAAAGTTGTGAAGGATTATAGGATTTTAAGCAGTCTAGGGAGTGTAAAGAGAATTTGTGGTAAGTTATTATATACCATGAGTACTTTAGAGAATTCCATGTAGTCAGACCATATTCATAGGTGAAGAAGGATAATTACAGCCTGGAATTGGAGCGGAAGGAAAAAAGATCTAATGCCTAGCCAGGAAGAATTGTCTTTCATAAGGAATCAGGAATTTATAGAATAAACTTCACCATTAGACTGAGAGAATATAGAAATTGTAGCAGATGGTTAAGCAGATGGTTTACTTGGTAAAGCTAGCTGTTTCAAACCTAATTACAAAGAAAAATCACAAAAATCTAGAAAATCCTGAGAAATTCTTATAAATAAGTCAAATATTAATGATATTGGATAGTCTAAGGGTACATGCTCTTAGTAACTTTAATTTGTTCTATAATCTTAGGTTGAAGAATTTAAAGGTATACCTGCCAAGAGTGAGAATATCATAACTGAGGCAACAACTAGAAACAATGCCCTTGAGAAGGAAAAAGAAAAAGAAGAAGAAAAATTAAAGGAAGTTATGGATAACCTTAAACAGGAAACACAAGGGCTTCAGAAAGAAAAAGAAGTAAGATTCTTTATCAGTTGGTATTTATTTTGGCAGCATTTTTTTTTTAACTTGAAGATTTTTATAGTAATAGTAAAAACTGTTAAAAAGTTTGTAGTTTTTTAATAAATTTTTAAAAAATTTCTTATTGTTTTAGTTTTGGGGGTTTTTTTTTTTTAGATTTATTTTGTTGTTGTTTGAGGGGGTGGTAATTAGGTTTACTTTTTTATTTTTAGGAGGTACAGAGAATTGAACTCAGTACCTCATGCTTGCTAAGCATGTGCTCTATCACTTGAGCTATACCCTCCCCCTAAAGTCTGCACTTTTAATATCTAACGTTTCTAAAAATAGTCAGCCTAGGCTCTCCTTTTTTGTTTTCTTCTTTCTTGTTTTAAAAAGGTAACTGAAAACAAGAATTTATAGGGGTGGAAGAAAATATGACATGTCAAATACTTCATTAGATATGCCATTCTTTGCATACATTGATATCATCATCAATTTTTCATCTTCCAATTATTTTGCTTCGTAATTTAATTGGTCTCTACCTATAAAAACTTACGACCACACTAACCACAGGTTGACATCTCCCTTGCTTCTGTAGCTCTTGTGTAATAGTTTTAAAACATGACTCTTGTGTCTATTCTTGGTTCAAATCCTAGGTCAGCCACTTATCTTTGGTCTTGTGCAGGTTGTTATGTCTCCAAGTTATCTTCCTCAGAATGGGGAAGAAAATATTAACCATCTTGTGAATTTTTGTGAAAATAAAATTTATATGTACTTATATAAAGTGCCTACAAAACATTGAGAACATAGCCTAGAGTAGTGTGTGTGTTGCTATTCATTTTTTATCATCAAACATTTAAACTGATTATCTGATGACTTTGGCCCTACGTTCCTGGGCCTGCTGCCTTGTGTGTGAATTGAAAGTTAGGCTTTTATAAGAGTCTTTCTTAAACCATTATCTAATAAATAGATCCTTTCAACATAGTCATTTACAGTAGCTTAAAATTTCTACTCACTCATCAATTTATGGCTTTTGTTAGTTGGGGAAACTGCTGAGTAGTCATTATACCTTATAATACCATTTCAAGTAAGGTAATGTAGGAAAGACCATGGAGTTTAGATCCAAAGTGGTTGTTCTCTTTTAGCCATTCTTTTTTTGTTATTTTGATCTCTAAATTGAGCATACTAATCTACCTCATTAATCTTGTGAGATTAGTTGGGAAAAGAGTGTACAGTGAACATTGGCAACTAGGCAAAAACTGTTATTCCACTTGTGAGATTTATTTCTGTATATGGTGCTTGTGACTCTATTAAGTTAAATTCAAACTGTATGGTTTCCATTTCATTTTAGGTTTGAAGACACATATTTTTCAGTTTTAATGGAGTTAATCTTATTTTAACAGAGTCGAGAGAAAGAACTTATGGGTTTCAGCAAATTGGTAAATGAAGCGCGTTCAAAGATGGATGTAGCCCAGTCAGAACTTGATATCTATCTCAGTCGTCATAATACTGCAGTGTCTCAATTAAGTAAGGCCAAAGAAGCTCTAATGGCAGCTTCTGAGACTCTCAAAGAAAGGAAAGCTGCAATTGGAGATATAGAGGCAAAACTCCCTCAAACTGAAAGTGAACTGAAGGAGGTAAATCTTTGCTTTTGTATTTCATCTGAACATTGTTTATCAACCCTAGTTTTATTTATTTTTATATATATTTACATATTTTTTTAAATCTCAACATCTCAAGTGACTGGTACAGAGATTTTTTTTTAACTTACTATAACCTTTCCCAAAAGAATAGGGTTAGTATTTCAGTATTTCATCTGATAGGAATCAAGACTATTAAGAAACTATGTTCTCGCCTGAAGTGTCAAACAGGAAATAATACTGCTGCAACCACCATTATTTCCCATGGAAATAAAATTTAAACAATGTTTGTGTTTCCCTAAATCTAAGTGTAGACAATTTATGCAAGGGTAGAGGAAAAACACAAATAGAAAGTGTGTGTGTGTGTAAATGAATGTGCAAATCAACTATCTTTGTGTATTTCTTTCTGCTTTTGAATTTATGGATGTAGTTTTGTTATTGGGACTGCAGCTTGTTAGACTGATTAAGATATCTAGCTTAGCTCATAGCTTTAATCTCCAAAGCATCATTAGGCAAGATGGCAGTAGAAAATGCTGCTTGAAGGGAAATTATACTGAAAATAGTGTTTTTCATTTTAGTAAATGCACGCTAGTTGGTTATCAGAGAACTTCATGACCATGTAGAATTTAAATACCAATTTAAGTCATATCCAGTGACCGCTTCTGTCTTCATGGTGATTCAGTCTATTTTTGGATAAATTGTATCTGTATCTTGAGCTTTTACTTTAAACTGGTATGACTGGTAATAGAAGTAATAATTGAAAGGCAGGAGATGAAGGAGAATGTAAGAAAAATGGCTGCTCTAACTTGGACATTGAGAACCCGAGAGTAAGGATTTTTGTGTGCGTGTATGTGGATCCTTTCATTGGCAGCTGACATTTTTGTATAGCAATAGTACCATTCACTCATCATGCTACACTTCATTTCAGAGCTGTGCTTTTTTTGTTTTGTTTTCCTTTAATTAGATATAATAATATATGCTATGTGATACTGTATAATAAGCTTCCTTTTATTTAGAAAGCAAAGCACTGTATAATTATAGCCCTTCCCAGTAACCCATATCTGGAGTCCTGTATGAGGTCTGTTTTTGTTTTAGTGTAAAAAGACAAGAATTAGGACACACACATAACCATATTGTGCCAAACTGGGATTCCAACAACCCTAGGTCTACTTGCTCTATCAAATAGTGCACCCCTCCTAGAACTATACAGTGTTTATTATTACTGACCTAAATAATGTATGCCTCCTTTAGAATAGAAAATTCATCCATATTTTTCAAAATCAAACTAGCAGTTGCAATATGACAGCTTAGTTCTGGTTCAAGTGTTTATTACTGATCTTTCCTTTTTTTAGATATTGCAGATAATTCTATGCTATGATAAGTTGTATGCTTCTGGGATTCATTTTCTTTTCTTTTCACTTTTAGAAAGAAAAAGAGCTTCAAAAACTTACACAAGAAGAAATAAATTTCAAAAGTTTGGTTCATGATCTTTTTCAAAAAGTTGAAGAAGCAAAGAGTTCCTTAGCAATGAATCGAAGTAGAGGGAAAGTCCTTGATGCAATAATTCAAGAAAAAAAATCTGGCAGGATTCCAGGAATATATGGGAGATTGGTAAAGTAAATTTATTTGTAAATAACTATTCATCTTTCTCAGACATTGTAAATAATTTTCTTACCTTGACTTAAAGAAAACATATTGAATGTTTCTTTTGTTTGTTTTAAAGGATGTTCATTTTTAAACATTTTGCTCTTATACTCAGGCATAATAATGTTCTTTGTGGTAAGGGTCCTTTCATGTTAAAAATAATTTTTGCTTGTTCTTTTAGTTTTGGATAATTATAGTCATTTTAAGAAAATGATCTAGCCCTAGTGATAAACTTAACAAAACTCCTTTTTTCTTTCTAAGAAAATTAACTCGATAGATTATATTCCAGATTTTAAACCATTATATTAAAGGTTGTGGTTTGAGTTTAGGGAAATCAACAAGGGAATAATATCAAAACCCAAGACTAGCAATAGTCAGGACCTGAAGCCTGAGCTCCTGAGCCTGAAGAAGGAAGGGGAGCTGTGGCTGGGGCCAGAGGGTAGCTGAGAGGAAACAGGGAAAATAAATATTTCAAGCCCATTCATCTACCCTGCCACTTCTAGCTGGTGCCTCACATTGTCTAAAGTTAGAAAGCCAGAGGAGCCAATTGATACAGCTCCTGAGTCAGCCTTCTAGAGAAGGAAGCAGAAGAGAGTGATTCAGAAGGGCAAATGAAAATTACCCAGCATAGTTGCTTCCATGTCTGCGTGTCAAGTGATTTCCACCTTATTTTCTTAAAGATACACAATTTGATCCTATTCATTTACTCTCAAGGAAAAATAAAGCTACTTGGTTAATGCTGCTTGATAGCTAATTTATTAATAGACTGACAAGCAGACTTACATAATCTTAGATGGCTTTCGATAATTCAGTTTTATTATTCTGTAAGTTATTTTTATAGTACTTTTGAGTTTCAAATCTTCACATTATATGTTTTCATACATATGCAGTAAAAACAATTCTCTCATTTTGTGCTTATTAAAAACTTAAACTGTATATCCATAAACTTTTTTAAAAGGTAGATTAAAAGAAGCTAGTAGTGATTGCCTCTGCAGAAGGGGAAGGTTAAATGTGAGGAACACTTAAATTTTTCACTGTGTTCCCTTTTTGTACTTCTTAAAACCATATGTAGGTACAGTTCTTCAATTAAACACAACTTTAAAAGTCTATATGTATAGTAATAAAATGATCCTGTGCCTAATTCCCTTGCTGATTGTGTGTTGATTTCTTTCCCCCTTCTCTTAATTATTAGGGGGACTTAGGAGCAATTGATGAAAAATACGATGTTGCAATTTCATCCTGTTGTCATGCATTAGACCACATTGTTGTTGATTCTATTGATACAGCCCAAGAATGTGTAAACTTCCTTAAAAGACACAATATTGGAGTTGCAACCTTTATAGGTTTGGATAAGGTGGGTATTGATAATCTACTTGTAATTTAGTTTTTAAGTGTTTTTTGATTTTGAATCCTAGCTTTTTCTTCAGTTATTTAAGTGAGCATTTGATAGGTTTTGAAGATTATGTTAGGTTCTGGGGTCACATGGTTGTGGGGAAAAAAAACCTTGTACTGCCTTCTGTAAAGGAATATAGATTCCAGCGTTAGAGTGACTGGTAGTTTGCATTTCTAACTTCCAGCATCAATAACTACTTAAAAAAAAGATCTCTAACATCATATACAAAAATAAACTCAAAGTGGATTAAAGACCTAAATGTAGGACTGGATACTATAAAACTCGTAGAGGAAAACATAGGCAGAACACTCTGACATAAATCACAGCAATATTTATTTTGAACCAGTTCCTAGAGTAATGAAAATAAAAGCAAAAATAAATGAGTGGGGCCTAACTAAACTTAAATGCCTTTGCACAGCAAAGGAAACCATAAACAAAATGAAAAGACAACCTACAGAGTGAGAAAATATTAGCAAATGATGCGACTGACAAGGGACTAATTTCCAAAACATACAAATAGCTCATACAGCTTAATATCAAAAAATAAACAACCCAGTCAAAAAAATGGGCAGATGACCTATATAGACATTTCTCCAGTGAAGACATACAAATGGCCAACAGGTACATGAAAAGATGCTAATTATTAGAGGAATGCAAATGAAAACTACAAAGAGGTATCAGCTCACACCAGTGAGAATAGCCATCATTTAGAAGTATACAAACGATAAATGCTGGAGAGGATGTGGGAAAAAGGGAACCCTCTTGCACTATTAGTGGGAATGATGGAGGTTTCTTAAACTTAAAATAGACTTACTGTATGATCCAGCAATCCCACTCCTGGGCATATATCCAGAGAAAACTAATTTGAAAAGATAAATGCACCCCAGTGTTCATAGCAGCACTACTTACAACAGCCAGAACATGGAGACAATCTAAATGTCCATCTACAGATGACTGGGTAAAGATACAGTATGTATATGCAGTGGAATACTACTGAGCCATAAAATAGAATGAAATAATGCCATTTGCTGCAACATGGATGGACCTAGAGATTATCATATTAAGTGAAGTAAGTCAAAGACAAATATATGATACTACTTATATGTGGAATCTAAAAAAAAAATGATACAAATTTTATTTACAAACCAAAAACAGACTCAGAGACATAGAAAACAAACTATGGTTACCAAAGGGGAAAGGGCAGGGGAGGAATAAATTAGGAGTTTGGGATTAACAGATACATATTACTATATATAAAATAGGTAAACAACAAAGACCTATACAGCACAGTAGGTCTGTTCAGTTTCAGCACAGTAGGTCTGTTCACAGTAGGTATATTCAATTTCTTGTAATAACATATAATGGAAAAGAATCTGAAAAATAGGTATATATAGTATGTATGTGTATAACTGAATCACTTTGCTGTACACCTGAAACTAACATTGTAAATCAACTACACTTCAGTAAAAAACAAAATTAAAAAAAAATTTGACAACTCTTCAAATCAATAACAATATCAATAGACCATAAGTTATTTTCTTTAGCATTATGTATAAACTTTTCTTGGCATGTAATGGCATGTGACAAAACCTCACATGAAGTATAGGAATGAATTTTCTACGCCTAATCTACTAATTTAATAGATAATTCTCTTATAAACTTCCTAACATGGAAAACAGCAATAATCCTAACTCACATTCTGCTTGACATCAATCACTAGTATACTTTCATAACACTTTATACAAAACCTAGACTCCTCCACAAAAGAAAAGTGATTAAGTCCTTTCAGTGGTAGTGTAATAAATTTGCCTTTGAAATAGGAGTGCTAAAGATCTAGTAAGGTATACCCAAAGTCATGCTGACTTCAGTGAGTAAAAACTTTTGGTTCCTGTGCAATCATGTAGCCTCATTTAAAAAGCTGGAAGTGTATACTTTATTTTGGTTTTTGGTTTTGTTTCTAATTCTCTTTGGTAGACTTATGCATGCCCTTAACCTTGTCCCAAAATTTAGAATATATGCCACTGAGTAACATACACACAAAAATGTAATGAATATGACTGTTTCTCCACAACCAGGGTAAATTTTGAAATGCTAATTTTTTAAAATTTATTTATTCATATAATTGTAGTATTGCCAGTTTACAATGATGTATCAATTTCTGGCGTACAGCATATTGTTTCAGTCATACATACACATATATTTGTTTTCATGTTCTTTTTCATTATAGGTTACTACAAGATAATTGAATTTAGTTCCCTGTGCTATACAGAAGAAACTTGTTTATCTATTTTATATATAGTAGTTAGTATCTGCAAATCTTGAACTCCCAATTTATCCTTTACCACCCCGTTTCCCCACTGGTAACCATAAGTTTGTTTTCTATGTCTGTGATTCTGTTTCTGTTTTGAAAATAAGTTCATTTCTGCCCTTTTTTTTTTTTTTTTTTTTTTTTTTTAGATTCCACATATGAGTGATATCAAATGGTATTTTTCTTTCTCTTTCGGGCTTCACTTAGAATGACAGTCTCCAGGTCCACCTATGTTGCTGTAAATGGCATTTTTTATGACTGAGTAGTATTCCATTGTATAAATATACAACAACTTCTTTATCCAGTTATCTGTCAATGGACATTTCGGTTGTTTTCATGTCTTGCCTATCATAAATAGTGCTGCTATGAACATTGGGGTGCATGTATCTTTTCGAATTAGAGTTCCCTCCAGATATATGTCCAGGAGTAGGATTGCTGGATCATATGGTAAGTCTATTTTTAGTTTTTTAAGGACTCTCCATACTGTTTTCCAAAATGAATGCATTTCCCACGGTTACTACATTCCCACCAGTAGTGTTCAGGGAGTTCCCTTTTCTCCACATCCTCTCCAGCATTTGTCGTTTGTGGATTTTTTTAATCATGGCCATTCTGACTGGTGTGAGGTGATGCTAATATCTTTATATTCTTAATGTTTGGAACAAATTTTATCGAGACCTGTTTTTCATTTGTATTTCATGTGGCTAAGTGTCTCTAGTTTTTCTGCTGTCTATTAAATTAAAGCTGCAGTGGCAGTGATTGTCTTATTTTATAAATATGCCCAAAGATTATTAAACAATAAGCCTCTCTAATAAATGTAGTTTATGGGGGGAAAAAAAAGAACCATTTACTGAGATATAATTCACAACCATAAAATTCATTATATTAAAGTATACAATTCATTGGGTTTTAGTACATTCAGAGGATTGTTCAGTCATGACCACTGTCTAATTCCAGAATACTTTCATCACCTCAAAAAAAGGAACTTCATATTCTTTAGCAGTCAGTATTCCTACTTCTACTCCCCATCACCCTGCAACCTCTAATCTACTTTTTGTCTCTGTAGATTTACCTATTCTGGACATTTCATATAAGTGGAATCATATAATATGTAGGTTTTTATGTATGTCTTCTTTGACTTAGTTTTCAAAAATTCATCCATGTTGTATCAGCATTTCTTTTTTTATTGCAGAATGTTATTCTGTTATATGATGTAGCACATTTTGTTCATTCATCAATTGATGGACATTTGAGTTGTTTTCCATGTTTTGGTTATGGATAATGCTACCGTAAACATTCACATACACAAGTTTTTCTGCAGACATGTTTTCACTTTTTTGTACCTAGGGAGTGGAATTATGGGTCACATGTTAACTGTTTAATTTTCTGAGAAACTGCTAAACTTTTCCACAGTGGCTGTACCATTTCCTACTTGCAGTCTATGAGGGTTCTATGTGCTTCATATCCCCACCAGCACTTGTTATTGTACATCGTTTTGATTATAGCCATCTTACTTGATGTGATATGGTATCTAATTGTGGTTTTGATTTGCATTTCCTGATGACTAATGAAATTGAACAACTTTTCATGTGCTTATTTATTGGCCTTTTATCTTTGGAAAAATATCTATTCAGATCCTTTGCCCATTTTCCCAATTGATTTGTCTTACTGTTGAGTTGTAAGAGTTCTCTGTTATTCTGGATACAGGTCTCGTCAGATACATGATTTGCAAATATTTTCTCCCATTCTGTGGGTTGTCTTTTCACATTCTTGATGGTGTCCTCTGAAGCACAAAATTAATTTTGATAAAAGTCCTATTTATTTTAGTTGCTTGTGTTTTGGGTGTCATATCTTAGAAACTACTATGTAATCCAGTGACGCAGTGATTTACCTCCTGCTTTAAGATTTTTACAGCTTAGGGTTTTACATTTAGGCTTTTAATCTGTGTTAAGTTAATTTTATGATACAATGTAGAGGTCCAGCTCTACTCTTTGCATGTGGATATCTGGTTGTTCCAGCACCATTTGTATTCTCTCCCCATTGAATTTTCTTGGTGCCCCTTGTCAAAAGTCAGCTGACCATAAATGTAAGAGTTTATTTCTGGACTCTGCATTTATCTGTATGTCTGTCCTTGCACTGGTACCACAGTCTCGATTACTGTAGCTTTGTAGTAAGCTTTGAAATCAAGAGTCTTTTGCTTTTCTTCTTTAATGTCAAGAGTGTCCTGTTTTTTGTTTGGGTTTTTTTTTTTAATATATTATAAATGGAATTTTCTTAATCTTAGTTTCAGATTATTTATTGCCTAGTGTATAGAAATACAAGTAATTTTTGCATATTGATCTTGTATTCTGCAATTTTGCTGAATTCATAATAGTTTCAATAGTTTTTTGTGTGAATTCCTCAGGATTTGTAGATATATATATCATACATATATGATCATGCCATCTGTGAATAGTTTCATAATTTTTTTAAAATAAAAGTAAAGTAATACTAAATTATGTAGATATTCAGAACCTTATATACATGTCCTTATGTTTAATACATATGTATTCTATAAATGATACCTAAAAGAAATGATATATTCTTTATACATTTTTTATTTTTATTTTTTTACTTTTTTTTAATTTTTTTTAATTTTAACTTTTAGATGGCAGTGTGGGCAAAGAAAATGACCAGAATTCAAACTCCTGAAAATACACCTCGGTTATTTGATTTAGTAAAAGTAAAAGATGAGAAAATTCACCAAGCATTTTACTTTGCTTTACGGGATACCTTAGTAGCTGACAACTTAGATCAAGCCACAAGAGTAGCTTATCAGAAAGACAGAAGATGGAGAGTGGTAACATTACAGGGGCAGATCATAGAACAGTCAGGTAATGGTTTTTCCTCTGCCATTGAGTTTATTTAATCTTGTTGGGAGAGGCATCTAAGTCTCACTTCTCTCCTCTGTTCTCTAGGGACAATGACTGGCGGTGGAAGCAAAGTAATGAAAGGAAGGATGGGTTCATCAGTTGTTGTTGAAATCTCCGAAGAAGAGGTCAGCATATACAAACTTACAGTCAAGATGTTTTTTGGTTAAAGCAGCTTTATTGATATGTAACATACTATAAAACTGACATTTTAAATGTACTGTATCCAATTTTCAATTAATAGATTGAATTTTTTTCTCTAAATGACTAGTATATATGCTGTGGGATTTTAAAACCCTTTAAAATTCTAAAAGTAGGTTAATTAAAAAGTGTATGTTCAACACATATATCTTTTTATTATGACATTTTGATCATACCATAATTTATTTAACCATTCACTTGCTGTTTGACATTTAATTTGTCTCTACGTAAATACTGCTGCGTTACATAATTGTCTTTTGTATTTCAAAATAATTCTTTAAGGTATAAATATAACAAAGACTTGTGATGCATGTTTCCATATTTTATTTCAAAATGTTTTATTTGCCCACAAGTATAAAAGAATGTCAGAATGTTCAGGATCAGAAGTTCAGGTTTTCTTCATTCATAAATTGAGTTTGCTGTTAATTTGAAATGACTCTTGGAGTAAAATTATTTCATTGGTTTTCTTTGTAGGTAAATAAAATGGAATTACAGTTGCAGAGAGACTCTCAAAAAGCAGTGCAAATCCAGGAACAGAAAGTACAACTGGAAGAAGCAGTAGTTAAGTTAAGGCATAGTGAACGAGAAATGAGGAATACATTAGAAAAGTTTACTGCAAGCATCCAGGTAATTTTTTTTAATCAATATTAGCTGAAACTATTGGAATTCAGCAGCAATTTGGCAGAAGCATTTTGCTATTTGTTTACAATTTTGAAGTATAAGGGAAGGTGGAGAGTGGGTCTCTAGGTGTAAGGCTTATCTGTTGTTTTTATTCCCTTAAGTACTAATGGATAAATGCCACAGCTATTCCTGGTTTCCATTTGTACTTCCATAGAAATATGTCTTCCCTTAACAACTGTGTGACCCTTTATTTCATTCTCTTTTCAAAGTAGAATGTTCTCTTAATTATGAAAAAGTAGTACATGCCCACTGAATTTTAAAAAAATAAAACCAAAAAACAGTTTTTAGAAAATACCCAAAAATTAATCACCTTCAATTTTTATGTACATCCTTCAACTTTTAGTATAAATAGTCTAGTTTGCATGTATTTGTTTATGTATAAGGTACAATAGATACATATTAAATATGCATATGGATTTTTTAAGTCTCATACTAACTTTTCTTCACTTACTAATTATGGTTTTCTTTCCAAGTCAGTGTAAACGTACTTTTGTTTGCAAATGCATTGGCATATTTTGTTTGTACCACAATTTTTTTAATGTTTTTCTGTGATACTATGTACACTGCTATGTTTAAAATATCCTTTTTAGGCATACCTTAATACACTCATCCAATTATTTCCTTAGGTTAGAGTCCTAAAATTATAATTACCCAGTATGTGTACAGTGTTTTAAGCATTTGTTGCATAATGCCAAATTGGTCTCAAAAAGATGGTTCCTATGCATTTACTGCTAATAGCATATGCAAATAGTTTTTCCAAGTCTTTGAACACTAGCTTCTCTTCAGTAGAAGTTTGCTACTCTGATATACTAAAAAATGGCATTTTAACTTATCTTTGTAATGAATTTACACATTTCATGTGTTTTGTTGGTCATTTTCAATCTTTATATTAATTATTCATGTTTTCTGCCCCTTTCCTGTTAGTTTTCATCTTTTTCTTAAAGATTTTAAGTGCCTTTTTTTTTTTTAATTTAAACTGTAAAGCAAATGTTACTGTTAATAAGTTAAAATACTGACCTTGCATGTGGAAACATTTCTGTAGCGTTTATCGGAGCAAGAAGAATATTTGAATGTCCAAGTTAAGGAACTTGAAGCTAATGTTCTTGCTACAGCCCCTGACAAAAGAAAGCAGAAATTGCTAGAAGAAAATGTTAGTGCTTTCAAAACAGGTATGTTTAATAAAGGGTACAGACTTTTTCCCTCCATGGTCAAACACAGGTTTGTAATTGAAATGTTTAACATAGCAGTTTGTAGAATAAAAAGTAGCAGCTTACATATATTATATACGAGTGACCACTCTGTTTATGGTTTTTATTTCATTCTCAGAAAGTTATAAAGAATTATTAAATTAAGTACTTAATTTGACAGATAAGAAAACTGAGACAGACTGATTTATATAATTTGCCCAAGGTCACACAGCATATAGTGGTGGTATAGGAATTCAGAACCAAGGCAGTTTGATTCTGGAACCCATGCAAAAGAAGGCAAGTACTGATTGTTTATCCCAAAGAACTAGTTGGAGTGGAGTTGGAGCAATTATCCAAATGTAAGTTTTTGTCGTCATATTCACCTGCATTTCTAATCTTGAGGCATTCACTCAAGTAGCATCTATTACTGACCAAGCTTTGTTTTAGGTGCTGTTGATCGAGCAGGGAAAAAAATGAAGTCCCTCTTTTCAAGGAACTCACACTTAGGAGATGGGAAAACTAAACAAATACATTGCTTAGGAACCAGGAAAATAGGATGGGATGGAGATGGGGGAGTCCAGATAGATGCAGCAGTTAGACAGGCCGCTGCTATGGGTATTTGAGCAGAGACCCAAAAATATGAGTGCAGATATAGATATTTGAGAGAAGAGCATTCCAAGAAGAATAGAGAGGACCAAGTAGAGCCCCTGAGGCACGAGTATGCCAGAAGTTTCTAGGAACACAAGGAAGCCAGAGTGGTTAGAGTAAAGGATGGAAGAATCCAGAGAATAGAGCCTTACAGGCCATGTCTCCAGGTGAAATAGAAAGCCATTGAAGAGTGATGTACAGGGAAGTGGTATAATCTAACAGGAATTTTTTTTCTTTGCATTTATTTTGGATCCACATTTTGTTCTTGCAGATGCAAGAACTTCACCCTACTCCTCTTTCCCCACAATACCTACAATATTTGTTGTGACTGCTTTGATGGAATCTATTGGTCAATTAAAACACCAAAGTACATACCTTTGTCATTTATAGCAACACTTTAACAGAGAGACTATAGAAATCTGTATTTTATTCTTGTTTGAAAAGGGATCTGTGGCTTTATATCTCCTCTCGTGGAAATGCTGGCTATTATTAGTAGACTCTGTTAATGTCTAACATGGAGGCCCATCTCTGCAAGTGTGGCTTTAAGATTAAATACTTCATTTTATATTAATTTAGATTTTAAAAATCTCTGGCTAATGTATAGAGAAGGGGAGCAAGGTGGTATAAAATTACAAATTATGTAATGTCAGTTTTTCCCTCCTACTTCTAATAGACATGCTACTATAGATTTTTTTTTTTTAATTTTTTATGCATGGCAGATAGTTAAAAATAAGGAAAAAGATGTTTTAAAGGGTTGAACCCTTTCCAGTTACATACCTGGCCCATCACCCAGTATAAGTCATGGTGCCAGATTCCACAGCAGCTGGGAGCGCAGGGAACCAAGCACACAGGCAGCCTAATGGAACTTCAGCCACAGAGAACGTCACCACTGTGAGCAAAAATCTCCTTCAATAAATACAGTATCTTAGTATCCTTAGGAAAAAAGGAGATTCAGAAGACCGAAAAAAGGCAAGGCTTTGTTTTACTTGGCTTTTTTAAGAGCCAAGCGGTAATCTCAGAAGTATAAAAAATAGAGGTTGGAATTAAACTCAATAGATGGTTGGGGTGGTGGGTATAGTTCAGTTGTAGGGCGCATGCCTAGCATGCACAAGGTCCTAGGTTCAATCCTCAGTACCTCCACTAAAATAATAATGTTAAAACCAGAAAATGAATAATAGATGGGTCAAAATATCAGGCTAAAGAATTCTCTGATAATTAAGACAAAAAGATAAACAGTTGTGAGATTTGGAGAATACTGAAATTCCAACCTACCTAACAGAAGAGAAGAGAGGAAGCAATAGTTAAGCCTTTATCTAATCTTTTTCTCTCATCAAACCCTACCTCCTTTCTCCTATGCTAAATGTTATATACCTCCCATTAGGAGCTTTATGGGAATCTCATTGCATAAGTTGGCTCGGTTTCTCTACCTTTCTAGGTATTCTTGATAGCTTGAACTTACATTTACTCATCCTTCTGTATATATATATAGTGGTTATGATTCACCTATGGAGAGTAGGATCCACTCTGGCCAGTTGTAAGTAGGATTTGTGTAGTGCGTGTGTGTAAGAGAGTAAGATTGTTTATAGAGTAATTGTGATGGCTTAAGAAAAATTTTAGGTTGAACCTTCAAGAATATCCAGAGCAACTCTGCAGAGCCATCAAACAAGCTATACTGCCTCTTCTACAGTGGGAAAAGTCATCTTTCAAATTGGGAAGATGACACTACAACTGACAACAGCAGAAGCACATTTGTACCTACTATAATCTACACCATCAGAGTTAATGCCACTGCCTGTCAATATTCACAAAGCTTTTGAGTGAACATTAGAGCCACTAACACTACCAAGAAAACTCAAGCTTTTCCATGACCACCAGCAGAAACATATTCAGTTCATCACTTTTGCCATCCAAATTGTGTGAATTCTTTTGATTA
Organism: Camelus ferus; assembly: GCF_009834535.1. NCBI lineage: Eukaryota > Metazoa > Chordata > Mammalia > Artiodactyla > Camelidae > Camelus > Camelus ferus. Next base: position 89,041,472 of record NC_045696.1, on the reverse strand, counting down.
AATGGACCTAAATTATGTGTGAGCCCTAGGTACACGGGAATCTAGGAGTATAACTTACGGCTTTCTGTGCCACAGAGAAAAATGCCACTTCTATCTCCCCCACTTTTTTTGTTATAAAGAGTAGAACTCTAGGTTAGCAGAATAAAATAACCACAATTTCTGCACCGTGGGCAATAGTTAGGCACGTAGCCTATCTAAGGGTAAAAATCATTAAGACCAACAGTCAAGAAAGTACCCTAAAGAATCTTTTTGAAAAGAGCTTCAGGGCATGCACCCATTAAGAAACGAATTATGTTCACAACTTAGCCAGAGAATTTAACCATGTGTTGTTACAGTGCCTTTTGTTTTGACATAGGGTATTGTGGGTTTTGTGTTTTGTTTTGTTTTTGAGATATGTTTCCTCAGATATCTTAAATTTCTTTTGTATGCATCAGGTTAAGTAATATTGATTGAAGAGATGTACATCTAATCCGTGATGCCTATTAGCCTAGAAACACGAATTAATTTTTTTTTCCCCCAGAATATGACAATGTGGCTGAGAGAGCTGGTAAAGTGGAAGCTGAGGTTAAAAGATTACACAATATCATCGTAGAAATTAATAACCATAAACTTAAGGCCCAACAAGACAAACTTGATAAAATAAATAAGCAATTAGACGAATGTGCTTCTGCTATTACTAAAGCCCAAGTAGCAATCAAGACTGCTGACAGGTAGAGTATGCATACTGTTGTCTTCCTCTTCCCTACATCCACATTTGAAAAGGGGTTAATGTTTAATGTCCATTAAATGTTTCTGGTACTGTTGCTTATTAAGCCTCTCTGACGTGTTATTACCTAGTAGGATTTTAATAGGTGGACACCTATAATAAACACCATTGACCAGTGTTTTAAAACTGAAAAACAGGTATGCCTTGGCAAAGTGTGGTTATATAACGCCCTTGTTAGGAGAACATAGAAATCAGAACTTTGTTTCTCTGGCTTAGAGGAGTAGATGGTGATTCATTTAAACAGATCTAGGTCTTAGGAGAATAAGAAAGATGAGATCTCTTAGCAAAATTGACTTAATAACTTAAATTTTTAATTAACCAGATTATTCCATTGTCCCAAAAAGTTTTTAGTACATTCAAAATAGATCTTGTTTTTCACTAATTTTTAGAGTATTAAAGTATTTCTATAATAATTAAAGCTAAGTATGTATATAAAATGTTGAAATGTAAATAGCTGTTTCTTTTGTCTTAAAATTATTATATTGGTTGCACATTGATTGTCTGATTATTCAGTTACTGCAGTGTCTTTTGTTCAGAGATAAGGCTCTTAATAAGCCATTTGTTTTGCTTAAACAATTATCAAAGTAGAAGTAACTTTATTTAAGGGAAAAAATAGTTGTGTGTTTTGTCATTGTCATCGTCATCCCATCCCCTGCTCCTCCCCCCTTCAGCACTTGTTTGTCCTGACTTGAACCAAGAGGTATTTATTTATTTGAAGGTAAATCTTCATGAGTGTCAATACTTAAGAATCTCCAATCATATAACAAAATGACAAGAATATAATAATCCAGTGAACAACTTTGCTTCATAGTCTAACATTGGATGATATGCAAAGGTTACATAAGGCATTAATTTATACTGAGAGTTTCATAAAATATACATCCCACAAGTATATGTATAAACATATAAAAACAATTTAAGGATTTTAGTAAATCATAAATTTTAAAATCTTTGATAGAAAAAATGTCACATTAATGTCTTGAAAAGTTCTTTGGTAGGTTTTCAGAAGCAGTATAACAAATCACACATTACCACATTTTTAATACATCATTTTGCTTGTTTAGAAATCTTAAAAAAGCACAAGACTCTGTCTTTCGCACAGAGAAAGAAATAAAAGATACTGAGAAAGAAGTAAATGACTTAACAGCAGAGCTCAAAAGTCTTGAGGACAAAGCAACAGAGGTCATAAAGAATACAAATGCTGCAGAGGTAAGACAAGGGGGAGGGGATGGAATTTGAAGCAGCTAAGTTATAGATGACACCAGTACCTTGCATAGTAAACACTCAGTAGGTTAAAACATAACTATATTAACTTATCTGTACAGTAGAAATGAATACTGTATTGTAGCTTTTCTATAAATAAAAACATTTTAACTTTAAATGAAAGGGGAATGGGGAGAGATTGCTAATTTCTTCATCTTTCTAATGTGAAAATTCCTGTTCTATTTGGGAAGATCATCTGTAGCAGCTCTTCTTGGTTTTTAGGAGTCCTTACCAGAGATCCAGAAAGAACATCGTAACCTACTTCAAGAACTAAAAGTAATTCAAGAACATGAACACGCTCTTCAGAAAGATGCACTTAGTATAAAGTTGAAACTCGAACAAATAGATGGTCACATTAGTGAACATAATTCTAAAATAAAATATTGGCAAAAAGAGGTGAGCCAATTATTACTGTTTGTTAAGTGTAACTTTAAAATATTCTTTTGGAAAAGGGCTGGCTGGGGTTTTTGTGTATGTTTTTAAGGTATGTTGTGATTCTTAATTTCATTATATATAATCACTTCTCAGGTTTATAGGTGACATAATGAACAATATATAGTTATTACATACAGAAAGATATGGGTAATGGTTTGAATTAGTCAACATTTTCACCCCAGGGCTGATAATGGATTTAACAAAAGGCTATCTGAACATTTGGGAACACTACAACTGTTTTTCTTCAAGTCCTTTGAAAAATAGTTGATACACAGATTAATCACCACTTCTTAGTATATGTTGTTCTAATAGATAGGTAATTTGTCATATTAATTTGGGGGGTTTTATTTTTAGCAATGAATTATAATATTGTTCCTTTTCTAACACTCATCTAAATTAAACTTTTAGATTGCAAAAATATCATTGCATCCCATAGAAGATAATCCTGTTGAAGAGATCTTAGTTCTAAGCCCAGAGGATCTTGAAGCAATCAAAAACCCAGACTCTATAACAAATCAGATTGCGCTTTTGGAAGCTCAATGTCATGAAATGAAACCAAACCTTGGTGCCATTGCAGAGTATAAAAAGAAGGTACGAATGATCTATTCATGTGTAATGGTCAGAAAGTCTCTTTACTCCTTAGTCTAAATTGTAGCCTTTAATTTTATATAATTAGTAGTGTTAATTCTCATCTCAAATGTATAACTGAACAGATGTTTTTCTCATATTTTCATAGGAAGAGTTATATTTACAACGGGTAGCAGAATTGGACAGAATTACTAATGAAAGAGATAATTTTAGACAGGCATATGAGGATCTTCGGAAACAAAGGCTTAATGAATTCATGGCAGGTTTTTATGTAATAACAAATAAGTTAAAGGAAAATTACCAAATGCTTACTTTGGGAGGTGACGCTGAGCTGGAGCTTGTAGACAGCTTGGATCCTTTCTCTGAAGGAATCATGTTCAGGTTTGTAATTACACATATGCTGAGTTTTTGGCTCCTTCTGTTATATACCTCTACATAGTCTCCAAACTTAGTATTTTTTAGGGGTAGGATGTGAAGGTTAGGTCTACAACTTGATTTATTCGATAAATATTAGTTTGATTACATTTTGGCAGTTTACAGCTTCAATTCTAGGCAAACTGTAAATACCTGCTTTTACAGAATATTTGTCTAGTTCATCTTTTAATTTTCAAGCCATTTCAGTTTAACATCAGGATTTTCAAATTACAAAGCAAAAAACTGCATTGGAAACAGGGGAAGAGTAGCAAGAATTACTTGCTGGCCTGCTGTTTAAATCTTAAATTTTTGGTAGGTGTTCTTATGTCATCCTCCAATAACATTGTTATAAAAGAACCCCCCAAAAGCTTAATCAGTGAAATACAAATTAGAGATTCCCAAAGAAGGTGGTAGAAGCCAGTTATAGGAAACAAATCATGAAGTCTTCACTTCAGTTTTATGAGTAATTTGACTTATAAAGAGATTTTCTTAATTATTTCAGTGTTCGACCACCTAAGAAAAGTTGGAAGAAGATCTTCAACCTTTCAGGAGGAGAGAAAACGCTTAGTTCATTGGCTTTAGTATTCGCTCTTCACCACTACAAACCCACTCCTCTGTACTTCATGGATGAGATTGATGCAGCCCTTGATTTCAAAAATGTGTCCATTGTTGCATTTTACATATATGTAAGTAATCATTTAGAGGTTTTCATTCTGAAAATTTTATGGCTTCTCTAAACATTACACATGGAATTCTTTGACTTCTTTTGAGCTTTTTTCCCCTATTCTTTAATCCCACGTTTCATGGTATCAAAGGAGACCAAGTCGTTTATATAAGCCAAATAGTTCCATTTTGAAAAAGTAAAATATAAATGGATAATGTAAATTAGTAGCAGAAACACAGCTAGAATCTCCAGTCCTCCTAGATCTTTTTTCCACCAAGGACCCAAATTGTTCTCAAACCCAAATACTGTTTCATGAATTATTATCATCATTCTTGTTCATGTTAATTATCAGTGTTGAATTTATTGCCCAAGAATGTATCAGGGAAGTAAAACTTAGATATTTATTATGATTTACATATTACTTATTTTTTCTAATTTATTCTTTCTTTCTTTTTAGGAACAAACAAAAAATGCCCAGTTCATAATAATTTCTCTTCGAAATAATATGTTTGAGATTTCAGATAGACTTATTGGAATTTACAAGACATACAATATAACAAAAAGTGTTGCAGTAAACCCAAAAGAAATTGCATCTAAAGGACTTTGTTAAATTTGTTTATACTTAAGATTCCTCAAATTGAATCAGCATAGATTCAGCATATTTTTACTATTTGTAAAGAGTTATAAATTGTATAAAATACATATTCCTAAACTGGATCGTGTAACTGGTTACCATTTTATGCTGTTAAGAGACATGCTACAAGTCCAATAAAATATTCTCTATACCTGCTTCTAGGAGATTGTAAGAATCTGACAATTTTATAAGCAGACAACTTTGGAGAAAGTAAAATGCCTGGAGGGTCAGGTAACTTGCCCTTAGTTCCAAACTGCTACCTGCAGAGTTTAAAAATGTTGATAAGTAGTAAAGTTCTAAAGTAGATCACAGTACCAAGACCTGAAGCACATCTTCCTGGACCTATGACCCACGCTGGAAAAGCCTGCCAACTACTGTTGTAAAAATGTTAAGGTATTCTACTTAACTGACTAATTTAATTTAGATAATCACTATTTACAACCCACAGACTGGGAACATTTTTTTTTAAACCAGTCATTCTGAATTATAAGGATGAGAACTTAAATATTATACATTCTTTTCTAAAACCTGATGTGCTTGAAACGCTTGCAGAAGAGCCAGCAAACTGAGACACTGTCTGAAATAACTAGCATATAAGGATTAATTTCTTAGTATAAATGGAAATTAAGATAGAGTGCTGTGTGCCCATCAGATTGTCAAGGGTTTTTTGTTGTTGCTGTGTTACACTCTTATTAGTTCAAGAATATTATAATGCTCCTGGAAATAAGTTGGCAGCCACTTGGTTTTCAGAAGAAATTTTGGTATTGAATCAAAAGTCTTTGCCTTAGCTATTCAATTTCTAGATACTGATCCTGAGGAATTTAAGAGTTATCTCCTTATTCAGTGCACCATCGTTTAAAAGTACTAAAAGCTCCAACAAAGACAGTTTGTATCATAACATAGCTATTAAAAATGTAAATACATTACCATGGACTTAAATAAAACAAGATCTAAAACTCAAGCATGGTTAGTTGTTTTAAATCAAGATTATACAAGGGAAAAGTAACAGGGGGAAGTATAATATAATCAAGCGTTTTTATATTGGTGAGCGCAGAGGTGAATGGAATTAATATATTTTAATAACCAATGGAGTAGAAGAGCTTAGTATTAACTTTAAGAGTTACAGATAATAGCCCATAGCCAATATGAAAATTCCAAAGCAACCAACTGCTCCTGAGTTTGAGCACCTTATATTAAGCCACTCAATGCAAATAAAATACCAAAATGAGTTTATTAAAATACATACTTTTGTTATACATAAACCTGAGAAATATTTCAAGATTATATACTTTAAATTTTACAATCTCATCCTCCTGGTAAAAATACAAAAGAGAACAGCATTTATAAGAATCAGTTATTTGTATCCTTGACTGTATTCATGCACACTACATAGAAAGTATCCAAAAATAAACTTTTGTCTACTAAAAACTGGCAAGTTACAAAATATTAATGTCAAACCTAAAACACTTCAATTTTTAGTGTAGTTCTTAGACATAGATTAGAAACTCTAATTTAATAAAAATCTTGGCTTAAATCCTTTAAAGGTAGCACGACAGATGAACTCTAAAGAATACATTGGGTCTTTCATATACTAGATATATGGCTTTGAGCAAGCACTTTAGTGTCTGTCTCCTCATCTACAAAAAGCAAGGGTTAATACCTACTTCACAAATGTGAGATTAAATGTTTGGCACATTTCAGTGCTTACTAATACTTACACATGTATTCCAAAACGTACATGGCATTTATGTTGTGACTAGTACTTAAATCAGTGCAACTTCAGTCTACAGTGAGTGTGTAGCTGAATACCTCCATTATACCCTCCAAATGTTCTTTGCCCACACAACAGTTAATCATGCTATTCTGATTCTGATCATAAGTTGACAATACAGCCAAGCATCTTCTTACTCAGATTTGTTCTCAGCAGATAAGACATTAGGAATATTTTAGAACTGGTGTCCTGATTACAGCCATGTTATCTATAGGAGCAGGAGCATTCCCTAATCCGACCTGGGAAGTCTGAACTGCAGATGTGATCTAAGAACAACAGCTAATTTGGAATTTCTGGAAAGCAAATGAGCTTGCACTTAGGGTTGTATGGACAGAGAGGCAAAAAGTCCTACCACAAAGCACCACAACTCCAGTCCCTGTTAATAAAAAGGGAACTAAATCAAAGGGATTTGACTTAAAGTAGGCTCCCTTTATACCAAAATTCAAGAACGTAAGATTATTGATACTTTGGCATTAGAGTAAGAGAAAGTTTGACAGAAAATTTAAGACAATTTTAAAGACATGCAGAACATGATGCCGTCAGTCTGATAAGGGTGGAATATATCAGTAATATCTGTTCTAGTACCATGTTTCAGAGTTTTTATCCAAGAACTGATTTGACTGACAAGACTGAAGACTGCACAAAAGTCGAATACAATCCTAAAATAAATTAACACAAACCACAGAATAACAAGGGTTAGAAAATGTTACTGTTTGGTCCCTAACAACACTTTGGATTTCCAAAAGCAATAATTTAATTAGGAATGAATGTTGATAAACATTTTAAGGCTCTTAAGTTTACCTAAAACACATTAATGTGTGGATCAGGTACATCTGATCAAAGACATTTTTAACATAAGCAACCCCTATCACTTTGAGATTTTGCTGCTTGAATTTAAAACCTCTTCTCACCATCCTTATTTGCCCATTCAAGTGTCAAGCCACATCAAAATAAAGGCTTACACCTTTCAGGATTTCACTTTTTAATTAAAAGCTACATATACACAGAAGTGCAAAGCCAACCACTGCAGTATATAATGCTAAAAGAGTATTAGTACAAGAATGTTTAAATATCACAGTGATATTGTCAACCTCTCAAACCAGTAAAAGTGGGATAATGTATTAATACTCAAATCAAGTAATTACCAGATTTTATTCTGGTTTTCAGAAAACCAGACATTCTGTCTCATTTCTAACTTTTGATGACACTTTCTATTCAACAGAAGCATAAAAGGTTTAACATTTCTATATTTGTTACAACTCTAATAATGTTTAGCTTGCTATTTTATTTATCCATGCTACCCCATTCCTCCGTTTAACTGTGGTTGTTAGTCTCTGCTGTATAGAATAAGCCTATTTAAATAATTCAGACTTGAATTTTCAACGAGAAATTATTTTCCACATGAATTCCTTCAGTAAATATAAAGTGTGACACAGTATATTCTTTAAATCATGCAGATTGTTAGATAAACTTTGGTAAACAGATAGAGAGACTTCAGAAAAACATACTGAAGTGATTTCATTTAAAAAAGTTATTATGTGATGGTTAGAAAAGAGGATCAGCATCAGTATCACTGAAATTAGTGTAACTATAACAATGTTTAGAATCTTAAAAAATTCAACTTCTTTTTTATCTTTATCAGGCCAGGAACATGGCATCCTTTTTGAAGAAATTTTCATTTCAGGAATGAGAAGTTTCTTAATTTGTCCAATTTCTGTTCTGCTCCAATCTTCTTTCAATACTTGGCTTACTCGGGGATAAATTTCAACAGGTTGGACCTCAGGAAGTGGTCTTTGTTTCAAGATCTGCACACGCTGGCGGACATCATCAACTTTTTCAAGAAATTTAAGTGGAGACTCTTCTTGTAAAGATGTTGTCAATGTCATTAATTCAAGCTGCTGCTCTCTCATTTCTTTCATTCTTTCAATTTGTGGAGTATATTCTTGATTAATCAGATTGCCAACATCACAAAGAGCAGTTAGGAAACATTTTTTTTTCTGTTCTAATGTATCACTAAGCTCCTTAAAATACTGGAGAACAACTTCCTTATCACCTTGGACCATTTTCTCCGAATGAGATTTTTGTTCTTCCAGCTTTTCAATAAGACGAGTAAGATCTGTCCAGTGTGTGTCTGTTAACTGTTCAACCAGTTTTTGAGGTGTGTCCCTTTCTTTCATATAGGCGCTCTGAAGATCATCTATAGGATGGCCAAGATGTTGACCTATGGTAAGGCAGTGACCACAAACTAATTTTTTATCCAGTAGACAGTAAACATTTAATGGCTGCCTGTAATGCTCAGGGCAGGTGACAATATCCGGATGGTCTTCTTGCTGGTACTTTTCAATAATAGCCCTTAATGCAAAATTAACAGGTAAAGATTCAATACCAGTTGGAGCAATTTCAATAATACTTCTGCAGTTAGGGCACTTAAGAGGAATTCGTAAAGGTCTCCATATATAAAAGTTGCCAGATGCCTGTAGAACGTTTTCCAAGCAATTTCTACAAAATGTATGAGAGCATGGTAGTACACGAGGATCTTCAAAAATACTGTAACAAATGGGACATGTTAACTCATCCTCAAAATTGTGCATTTCCTGTCAAGAGAAAAAGGTACTTTAAGTCTACAAATAACAAGGACACATGCACATATGAAATAACAAGTTAATTCCTAGCAAAATTACATTCTTCAATTCATACTCCCAGGTGGCTCAATGATAGTTTCTAAAATAAGTGACTAAACTTCTAACTGTTTCATAAATTTCTTAGCTTCTTGAATGGAATACTAGTATGTCTGCTTAAAGCACTGGATCAGCATAGTATAATATTGTGAAGCAATACTAATTTAAAGAATTAGAAGGGAAAAACATTTCTGAGTTCTTGCAACAAAAAAAGCTTGAAAGATGGAAGTGTTGATTGTGGTAACTATGAATTACTGACCACTAGAGCATTAGTGGTAAAGAACACCATTAGTCATCTTTCCTCATGAAAGAAATCCACCAACAGTTCTGAGACCCCCTCTGACACAAATAACAACCTCTCCGCAAGCCATTATTGACATTTCCAACAACAGAAGCCTGACGTTTTTTCATCCTACCACCTCACAGTCTTCCTTTATACCTAATCCTCACTGCAAGCCACAATCCCTCAAAACTTACTTTGCTCTGATACAGAAAAATCAAATTGTACCACTGTTTGAAGAACCATAAAAAGCAAGACAAAACCCAAGTGCCATTCATGTAAAATATAAAGCTTACCAAATCCTCCTCTATAAAAACTAACTTTTAAAAGTTTGAGAAAACAACATCTACAAATAACTGTACTTTTAATAAACATAAAAACCTCTTTAGACTTAGGTCTGTGTGCCTTACCTTCACCATTTGCAAAAGCAAACTCTTATTCATTCAAGTCTCAACTTGATTCCCACCTCCTCCCCAGATTAGGTCCTCTGTTAATCTCACTGAGCACACTGCACTTCTACTTTCTAGCACTTAGCTGAATTTTACTTAAAAGAATTTTGTAACATTTTTCTATATATTAGAATATAAGCCTGCAATAAGGGCAGGAATTGTGTCTGAGTGCAGAACTTGACACACAATAGGCATTCACTCCATATTGGCTGAATAAACACTATCCCTTAAGAGACCAATGTTAATAAAATGTCAAATCTTAGTTTTGTAAAATCTTTGCTCAGGAAAAGTTCTATCAAGAGTCCATCGGAAAATATTCCATTCAGATTGACAATATTAATAACCCTAATGAGCCAAGATGTGGCAGAGACCAAGAAGCTTGAACTGTGAAGCATTCCAGGAAACAAAAGTAATTGGGCAACAGTACAGAAGATGACATTCACTGCAAATAAATTCAAGTGCCTACATGTTGAGAAATCTTTATGACTACAACTATACCTAACAGAGCTCTGAAATCATAGGAAAACCACACAAGAAAAACAAACATTTTCTCAGTTTATTTCAGTGATGTCAGAATTCATAATGAAGGAATAAACAGAACAGCACTTTGCAAGGAAGGAATAAAATTTGAGCAGTGTACATTCAATTTAGATTTAATATTAAAGCTATTTAATGCTTAAGTACCAAAAATTGGCCCTAAAACAGAATCCAACCTTTCCCTCCAAAGTCCTATATTTATCAAAAAATTAGAAAACAACATTTTCCCTGGGAACCCATTTAAGGACCCCCAAAAGCTCAACTTTATTGTAAAAAGAGTATCTCTTGAATTTACATAAAATGGAAGCAAATATGGTCTCAAAAGTTACTTCCATAGCATGTAAAAGTTAATAAAATTTTATCAGAAATATGTAGATAATTTGAAGTACATTAATCAAATCTGTTCTCAGACTACCTTCTTCCAGATGATTTATTAAAAACTGGTTTTAGGCAACAAATTCATGAGAAGTGAGAAATGGCTAACAGAAGTAAGCCTGGGTTGAAAATAACTTGTAAGGCCAGGAACTTTCTGACTCTGGTTGCTGCCCAAGACACAGAAAACAGGTGGCTATCTTGCTTAGGGGTGTTGTTCTTCTAGAAACTAGTAAGAAATTTTATGCAACATTTTCCATAACCAGCCTAGACTCTTGAGCAGGCGGGAAAGGAGCAAAAAAATGTTTCCTATGAACATTTTCTGGGATGAGTATCTTTAATTTAGGTACTCTGTGTGTGTGTAACAATAATACTGGAAACTAAAAGACAAGCAATTCTTCAATATTCTCAGGAAAATAGGGAAATTATACACCCAGAGAAAGTAAGTAAGTTTTGAAGGTAGACTAAAGTAGTTTGACATGAAAAGTCTCAAAAATGAACCACCCCTCACCCACTCTTTCTAAAGAAACTCCTGCAGGGAGGGAAAAAACGTAAGAATTCTCACCAGGATAACTGTGAAATGAAGTCCTGAATGTTTGTGCAGCAAGTGTAGAGGATAACTTGGAGGAAGAAGAGAGAAATCCAGAAGGAATGTCTAAGTAAATAAAAAGAACTGACAATATTTCATGTGTCTTAACATATTGAGAGGTAACAAGAAAATAAATTTAGAGAAAAGTGACAGAATCATGTAAAGAGAAAATACTATATAGTACATGATACTGTTCAGTTGTCTTATTAGTCATAAATATTAAGTAATGATTTTACCAAAAAGTATGACTTTTATGGATTGAATGTTTGTGTCTCCTCAAAATTCGTATGTTGAAATCCTAACCCTTAATGCAATGGTATTAGGAGGTACAGCTTTTGGGAGGTAATGAGGCCATGAGATTGGAGCACTCTTGAAAGAGATTAGTGCCCTTTCAAGGAGAGATACAGGGCTTGCTCCCTGTCTTTCTCTACTATCTGCCATGTGAAGACACAGCAGGAAGATGGCCATCTGCAAACCAGGAACAGCTTTTGCCAGAACCCAACCATGCCAACATCCTGATCTTGGAATTCCCAGCCTCCAAAACTGCAAGAAATAAATGTTTGTTGTGTAAGCCACCTAGTCTACAGTATCTTTTTTTTTTTTTAAGTCATGGTATTTTTGTTGTAACAGCCCAAACTAAGAAAATGACAAAATTATATTGAGAGGAGGGAGGAGGAGGGAATAAGGGAAGGTTTCACAGTGTTTAAGAACTAATCTTACAAGAAGTCAGTACATATCTAGAAGTGAAAAAATCAAGAAACCACATTAAAGACAAATTATTTAGAAATAGAGAAGCAATACCAAAAGAAATAGTTAAAAAGAAATGGAAGTGACTGCTTCTGGAGAGCAAGAATCAAAAGTGGGGAGAGTGAGGGGAGGAGGCTGCTGTTTCTCATTATAAACCTAATTCTGCTGTCTTACTTTCAACTATTATCATACTATTAAAAATTTAAAGAAATAAAGACAATCCCATATGCATCAAGGCAGAAAAGTAAGATGCCTAAAAAGAAAACAAAAACATAATGGTCTCAAAATTCTCTTGGGAGACTATGATTTCCAAAAATGGCCACAACAGTTAGCTCCCACATATGCTCGTTTGTGATGTGACTTTGCATACTCCCCCATCAAGAGATGAAATCTATTCTCCTCTTAAAAAGATCTGGGCAGGATATATAACTGCTCTGACCAACAGTATATAGTACAAGTGACAGTTCTGGGTATAGACCTTAGCTAGCCTGGCAGATTGCTGCCTCTTCACTATATAAAAAGTCTAAGCTACCTTGCAGCAAGAGAGACCAAGTGGAGAAGCAATGAGGTGCCAGACACATTACTGAAAAAGTCATCTTGGACATGCAGCCATCCAAACCTTCAGATGGTTTTTACACAGCTGTAGATAACGAGAACATCTCCAAAGCAAAAAGGAATGCTAAAAGACAATGTAGCAATCAATGTTCACAAGGGTCTAGAAGGAAAAGTATATGACCAAAGAATTCCCTACCCAGCCAAGATGCAATTTATTCATGTGAAATAATATAAATACTCTTAGCAAAATCTACAGGGTTTAAAAAAAAGTTCTATAGGGCAGAGTTGAAGCCAAATACCTTCATTACAAAACAAAAAAAGTAATATAGAAAGGATTCATCTTTAAAAAAAATGGAGGGGGGGACCAATCTAGGAAAATTAGAAGAAATGACGAATATGAAAAGAGAAAATTGTTAGACTTGACAGATCCAAGAGCTGGCTCTTTAAATAAGTAAACAAGCCATTAGCTATCTGTGATAGGCAGCTTCCAAGATGGCCCCCAATGACCTCCACCTCCTGGTGGTCACATCCTTTTGTAATCTTCTCCTGAGTGTGGGCTGGACCCAGTAACTTGCTTCTAACAGAATACAGCAGAAGTGACAGGCTATCACATCCAAGATTTTGTAATAAAAGGCCATGGCTCTGACTCTCTCTTCACCTCTCTTAGATCACTCTCACTGAGGGAAGCAAGATGCCATGTTGTAAGGAGATCAAGGTCCACTGGTGTGGCAAGAAACTAAGGCCTCTAATTTAACATCCTCCAAGAAACTGAAGCCTCAAACAACTACATAGTAAGCTTGGAAGAAGATATCTCAGTTCCAGTAAAATCCTGGAATGACTGCAACCTCACGAGAGACGATGGGCCGGAGGCAGTCAGCTAAGTTGCTCCTAGGTTTCTGACCCAAAGAAACTGAATTTTTGTTGCTTCAGGCTGCTAAGATTTGGGATAGTTATGCAGCAATAGACTACTATACTATCTCAAACAAGGGGGGAAAGGAAGAAACAACAAATGTACCAAGTTAGCATTAAAAAAAGGAAATAAACCAAACATAGAAAAAGCCAGAATGATAGAGAATAACTTACATAATTCTATGTTACTTTATTCGAAAATCTACAAGAAATTATTCTGTGTCAGTTCAAATACCAAAACTGCCTGGAAAAGATAAAGCAAACCCTGAGAGAAATTCACAAGTTGGAAAAGTGCTACTCTGGAAAAAGGGGGGGGGGGGGGCAAGCTTCTCTAGTGAGTCAATTCAAGTGGTAAAGAAACAATTTCTTGTTCAACTGCTCCAGAACACAAGATGGAAACTTCACCATTTTCTTTTAATTTTTCTTTTCTTTTTTTGGCGGGGGAGTAATTAGGTTTATTTATTTTTAGCTTTTTTTTTTCAAATGGAGGTACTGGGGATTGAACCCAGGACCCTCATGCATGCTGGGCATGCGCTCTAGCACTGAGCTATACCCTCCCTTTCTCCCTGCAAATTGTTTTGAAGATAGTATAATACCATTCCAAAACCTGACAACACAAACTAAAAACAGACCAATTTCAAAAATGATTACTGATGTAAAATCCTAAACACAGTATTAGCAATAAATCAACCCTGAACACATTAAAAGAATACAGTACAGGACCAAATAAGGTTCTTCCCAGAAATGTAAAGTTAATTCAATAACAGAAAATTACTCAATCAGGTCAATGGAGAAAACTGCACTATCACATTAGATGTGAAAAATGCACATAATATAAAAACCAATAAGCACAGTCCACACAGACAGTGAAATGGTGGCTGCCCAGAGCTAGAGGGCAGAGGGTTGGAGAGTTACTGTTTAGTCAGTCACAGTTTCAGTATGGGAAGATGAAAAAGTTCTGGAGATAGATGGTGGAACATATTTAATATGAAATGTACTTAATGCCACTGAACTATACACTTAAAAATGGTTAAAATGGTAAATTTTATGTATATTTTAAAAACTTTAAAAATGTGTCTTGCCAATTACCCCTTTCCCTGCCAAATTACTTTTAGAATCAGTTTGTATTATCGTATACTTTTAAAAAGCAAAAACTTAAAATAACCCATATAAAATGTTATCTTCCTCCAGTGAGTACTAAAAGCCCAAGTACATACTGATAACTCAGTTCAAGATTTCCTGCTTCCCTTTTAAAAGTCACCAAGAAATATGAATATAAAAAGAAATCTCTTCAGAAATAAACCTGAAGCTAAATCATCTGCTTGTAAATTATTTCACAAATTTCTTGTGTTTAAATGTCAAAAACAAACACACTAGTGAATTTCTAAACTTTTTATGCAGTCTTTCTCCAGAGGGCTAATTTCCTTTGAAGCCTCCACAATGTCTAACCAGCATATTATGGATGGTCAGCACTACAAGTAGATGATGGAGAATCAAGCAATACCAAAAATATCACTATTCTGTGTAAACTATTAAGTTTTAGTTTCCTAATGCACTAGTGCCTTTCATCTCTAAGCATGAATGGTTATAAAACATTCATTACATTTTACAACCTCTGAAGAAAAATTTGCCACATTATAGAGTTAGCTGGCTTGCTCTAGGACTCATAGTGTGAGTCAGCTAAGTCTGGGAAAATTCAAGAGGTGTCACCACCCAGGCTGGGGCTCACATCGCAGGGGCCCTAACTGATAAAAAGCACACTGTATGCAATTCAAGACTTACTTTACAAACACTACAACTGTACCATCTACATCTAAAGGTAAGATTTTTAAAAAACTTTTGTACATGTAAATATACAAAAATAATAAAGGATCACCATAATGCTTTCAAATTAAAAAAAAAAAAAATCCTATGGTCAGATCTGATTTTAACTCTGCCCATTTGGACTGTTTCCCTGCATTTTGATGTCAAACTGTTTACACAAACTAAAAAACTGAATGCCACTTAAGCAGGAACAGAAATGAGAAGTTAAGGGTTTTTTTTTTGCTTTTTTATACTTTTCAAAGTGGAACTATATATTTGGTTGGAAAAAATTCAATGTGTCTGCAGAAAAGCAATGTTAAAACTATCATAACCTAAAATCAAAATTTCACCTTGCCAGACTAGTTAAATTATGGTACCTCACTTTAAAGGATAGCTACTTGCTCATAAAAGAGGAATGAAGACCAATATGGACATGCATGGCAAAAAGGTATCCAGATAAGTAATAAATTCAACTTGCAGATCTCTATGTGTTAAATGTGTGTGTCTATATTAAGATGCACACATCGTTGTAAAATTTGTAGAGGGTACACAGAGAGTTAACAGTGACTAACTTTAAGGTATAGGTCAGATAAGGGAGTTGTTTACTTTTCACTTTATGCTCCGTCTATATGGTCTGAATTTTATACATCACAGACATCTATGTCTTTTTTCAAGATTTAAAATTTTCACCTTACAATTTAAATCATTCACTCAGTAAAAATTTACTGAAAATTTCTTTGGTATTCACTTAATCGCCCATAACTTACCGCTTTGTTGACTTTCTGGTTTGGAGACTTGAATATACTTTTATCTTCTCCAACTTTACAGATTCTTTTATTCTTATTCTAAAATTAAAATAATTTTATCTTAATGTTCTAGATTTACATTCTCAAAAAATGTTAAGTGCGGTATCGCAGAGAATGGTTTTTTCAGCCTGCTGTTTACCTTCCCTAAGCCTCGTGTTTTTAGAAAAGAAGCGTTACAAATATCAACAGCTGTGAAGCCGCAGGAGAGGTATCACCTGTACTATGAAAATCCCAACAATTCTGTGACCAAATAAACTGTCACAAAGGACCTCTTTTTACAGAGTCAAGTATCTTACGAGCTCTTGAAAATATGAGTCAACAATGGCAAAGACGGAGCAAACATTCATGGTCGTTTCAGACTGCTGAAAGTTAAGTGGAAGACAAGAAACATCCATGTGAGTGAAAGATTTTGCCAGCTTAAAATTATAAATATTGATTTAGGTTATTCCCATCCATATGTCTGTCTGTCTCTCAGTTCTGCCACTTAAATTCTGAGACACCCTGGGTCAGTTTTACCTAAATGTGTCTCAGAACTGAGGCTTCACATCTGTAAAATGGGCATAATTACACCTAACCCTGCTAAAGTAACGATAACCTCTCACAAAGAAGGAGCTCAAAACAGCAGTCCCCTTCCCCTTCCCGAAGATTTATGACAAACCCTCCCGGGCATCTCCCAGTGCGCCTTGGCGTCCCCCGCTCCCAACCCCAGCGAGGACGCCCAGCTCCTCGGAATCCCGCCCCTCTCAGCCTCACCACTAAGGAGGGCCTTCCTTCCTCAAGGAAAAGAAGTTCCCTATTGGAGGGAGGAAGCCGAGGTTCCCCAAACTCTCCACCTGGGACAGGAGGGAAGAGACGCGGAACCCAAGCCAGCCCTTTCCAACATCAAGCGCCTCGACTCTCCTCCAGACACATGCACTATACCAGCCTGCGCCACAGGGAAAGATGAGGGGCCACAGCCGCCTTCTCGGACCAGAAGAGATGTTCCTTAGACTCACAGAGGGGACGGCGAAACGGGGTAACACCACCGGCAGAGGGAGAGCTCTGCGGCCTCCGCCCGGGTGCTGAGAACTGTTCGGCGTCTCCGCCCTCCTCAGCCCTGAGGGCCTTCAGGTGCCGAGAGCAGGCGGGGCTTCGAAGCCTCAAGACGCAGGCGCAGTCTCCCGGCAACCTTCAACTGCGTGGCATCCGCCAATGGGAAAGAGCGCGGGGCCGAGGTTCGAAAGTAAACTGCTGACAGCTGCGGCCGAGGCGGGGGCGTGATCGCGAGGCTTGGCGCGAGGGCCGTGGAGAGCTTTCTGCGCCTGCGCACTAGGCGCGGGCTGCCGCCCGGGAGCTCCCGAGGCGCGCCGCAGGAGGCGCCTCGGCGTGTCGGGGTTCTTCTGGCCGCGGTGCTCCTGGCCTGCAGTTCCGCGTGTGGCAGCGGGAAGGCGCCAGGGGCCCCGGGAGAGGCGGGGCCTGGTGGAGGCCGATGAGTTCTTAAAAAACAGATTGGTAGGACTATTTTTTTTTTTACCTGGAGCCAAGCCGGCACGGCCTGATTCTAGGCTTTAAAGCGCAGCACCTTCCACTCTAACCTCATGGGTTCCCCGCTCCGAGATGCTCTGACAACACTCGCATCCCAGTGGGTGATCGCCGTTCTCCCCTGAGCCCGGGTTTCCCTTTGATTACAGAATCTGGAGACAGAAACCCACCAGACTACCAGGTTGAGCACAGGAGGAGGGGGCTTCTGATTACTGAGAATTCTCTTGTACTTAAAGAGAACCCTGGGAGGGCTGGTGGAACCTTAGGACTCATTTGGGACGGTCACCCTGCGTCTCTCCCTACTCTTCCTCCCGCCCCCGTCCCTCTTTCCACTTTATGAAGCTGTTGCCTGAACATGACTGTTGCACAGAATTCTGGCTTCCAATCAGTTTCTCCACTAAGTTCCTATTTCATCTTCTTAACCCCTAGAAATAAGAAAACATACAGTTCAGTAATCCTTTTCCCTCTTTTTTCTTGAAAAACTATCCAGCCGTATCTCAAGAGACAGTCTCTTCACAGCTTCCTTCTCTTTCCTGCAGTTAGAAGGCATTTACCGCTGTGCTAAATAAAACTATGAGCCTGGGTATACTGTGTATTGCCAGTACTTTCAGGTCTTAGGCATGTAAATTACAGAAAAATATGAAACGGTATAAACCAAATTAAGGTTAACATCAGTGAGTCCTGAGTCAATTTCAGATGGCTTCACCAATTCAACTACTGAAAAGTTTGCTTATAATGTGTGGATTCCAGAGATATCCAAAATATCCTCTGTTACACGGTGCAATATATCCATTTCGACTTTATCGTACACATAGATTTTTCTATTTAAACATTGAAACCATCCTGATAGTTTTTTAACTTCCTGTCAAAACAGTATGTTGTGAATATCCTTCCATAGCCATAAATGCAGCATATTTCTATAAAATTATTCTCTGTTTAAAAAAGTGTAACAGTGATGTTAACTAGGGACTTGAGTGATTATGATGGGTCCATGTGGGTTCACCACTTGTAACAAATGTACCATACTCCAGTGGGGAATGTTGATGATGTGGGAGACTATCATGAGGGCAGGGCAGGAAATACATGGGAAATCTCTGTACCTTCCCCTCAGTTTTGCTGTGAACCTAAATAAAATAAAGTCTTAATAATTTTTAAAAATTTTAAGTGTAATTACCTCTAGAATGAATTCACAGGTCTGTATAATGCTTTGAGCAATAATTACTTTCCACCTGTGTTTTTCCTCTGAACTTCCTTCCCTTAAAAAGAGTTTTGTATGTAGCAAGAAAGCAGGAGTACCTCTTACTAAACTTAACTGGCGTTTGTTTTCCAAAAAAGCCTCAATCCATTGAGGTACAGAACAATTAAGAGAAGAGGCTGAATGTTTGGGAGAAGCAGAAAGAGAAGTCTGTTAGCTCCCAAATAGACAAGCATCAGCAGAGGGAAGCAGTGGCACCTGAAAGGAAGGGCGACATCTGTTCCTACAGGGAGACTGCTTTAGAGGCCCTTTGGTTCCCAACGCTGCCAAAGATCTCTGTAACCTGGCCTGACGGGGAAGTGGCAGAGAGCTACAGGAGCCTGCAGAAACCACGGCAGCCTCAGCAGCAGCAGTCAAGGGGACCTACTGGGCCATGGGGACTGCGATTCATGCGCTCTGCAGAAGATCACGTTGGCCTGGAAAGACCAGACAGAAGAAGTGACACTCAGATGCAGAAGTATTTGCTTAAAATCCATAAGCATAAAAATCAGAGGTGCTAAGCTGCTCAGTTACCCAAAAAAAAGATGGAGAGAAAGTTCAGCTGCTTTGGGTCTCTACCTACATACTTGCACCAATCTCCTTTTGAAAGAATTTAGGAAAAGGATAAAATGTAAATATTTGCAGTTATTTACAAGTGATATGAAGAGGAGGCAATAAAATATGAATTTTGGTGCTCAGACTCCCTGCTTAGACATTCTCTGTCTCAAGAGCCAAAACAGGAGGCCTCAGTCACAGAGAGGTGCCCTCTAGGCAAGCTAAAACATTTTCTGATTTGGGGTTTTAATAGCTACTGAGTTTAAATAATTCTCTGTTATCTCCCATCACATTGGCCTCATCAGAATTATAGTAAAGAGAACATGCAATTTTCCAAATTATAAGGCATCTGTGGTTCATCTCCAGGACTTCAAAGAAAGCACAGCCACATGGGTGCCATGATTATAGTGGCAGTGAATTAAGGACAGTGAGCTAGGAGAATTTACCCAACAGTTCTCGAAGGTCCTTTTATCTGAGGTGGGGCAGGGGGTGGGGCAGGAGGGAAGCACTCAGCATGATGCAGTAGAATTCAGACTCAGAGATTTGGAATTGGAAGAGATCTTAGAGCAATCTAGAAGAAAAAAAAAAAAAAACCTCATCTTCAGAAGAGAAGAACCTACTAACCATGATGGCATTGCCTTAAACTGAGTTTGAGCCCAAATTTGATATTAGTACCTAAAAATATATAAACTATACGGTTTTAAGCACTAGAATATATTATATAGAATTTATTTTCACACAGTCCTTTTCAGCTTATCTCTGAATGCAACTTAGAAAACTAAAAGGATGTCTTTTGTTCAATAGTAGTTTTCCTCCTAACAGTTTCTCTTGTACTTACTATCATTAAGAATCATTTTATTTCATAAAGCCATTTGCAGCAACATAGATGGACCTAGAGATTATCATACTAAGTGAAGTAAATCAAACAGAGAAAGACAAATATCATGTCACTTATATGTGGAATCTAAAAATATGATACAAATGAACCTATTTACAAAACAGAAACAGACTCAAACAGAGAAAACAAACTTATGGTTACTAAAGGGGGAAAGAGAGGGGAAGGGATAAATTAGGGATTTGGGATTAGTAGATACAAACTATATATAAAATAGACAACAAAATCCTACTATATAGCACAGGAAACTACATTCAGTATCTTGCAATAAACTATAATGAAAAAGAACCTGAAAAAGAATATATATATATATGTATAACTGAATCACTTTGCTGTGCACCAGAAACTAACACAACATTGTAAATCAACTACTTCAATTTTTTAAAAATTCATTTTACTTCAAATTCCACTAACTTTTTTTTGGGGGGGGGTAACCACTAGTTTCTTTTTTTAATTAAGATATAATTGACATAGGTTTGTTTCAGGTGTACAACTTAATGATTTGATATTTGTATATATTGCAAAGTGATCACCACGATAAGTCTAGTTAACATCCATTACCACACAGTTAACAATTTTTTTCTTGTGAAAAGAACTTTTAAGATCTACTCCCTTAGCCCCTTTCAAATATGTAATACAGTATTATTCACTCTATCATGCTGTACATTTCATTCCCATGACTTGTTTATTTTATAGCTGGATGTTTGTACCTTTTGACACCTTCACCCATTTCAACCACTCCTCACCCCATTGCCTCTGGCAACAAACCACCAATCTAGTCTTTATGAGTTTGGTGTGTTTTGGGGGGCAGGAGGGGGTTGTGGGGGTTTTCTTTTGTGGAGATAGATTCCATACATAACAGATCTTTCGGTATCTTTCTCTGTCACTAAGCATAATGCCATTAAGGTCTATCCATATTGTCACAGATGGTCAGATTTCCAGATTTCCTTCTTTTTATGGCTGAGTAATATTACATTGCATATATATATAGGTGCTAAGGGAGTAGATCTTAAAAGTTCTTTTAACAAGAAAAAAATTGTAACTGTGTGGTAATGGATGTTAACTAGACTTATTGTGGTGATCACTTTGCAATATATACAAATATCAAATCATTAAGTTGTACACCTGAAACAAACATATGTCAATTATATCTTAATTTTTAAAAAACTAGTGGTTACCCTGCTTCCTAGGAAAAAAAAAGTTAGTGGCATATATATATCTCACAACTTTATCATTTGTCCATCAATGGACTCAGGTTTCTTCCATGTCTTGGCTATCATAAACAGTGCTGCAATGAACACGGAGGTGCAGATATCTCTTCAGGACAGTTTTTTCATTTCCTTCAGATAAATAAACAGAAGTGGAATTGCTGGATCATATGCCACAAGTTTTTGTTTAAGGCTTAATTTTATAGATGACGATAACCTGAAATAAATTTGGAGATCTCCTAATTGAGGCACTTAATATTCAATTCTCTTAAGACATTCTGTTTGTAATTGTCATGCCATCATCAGTTATTTTAATTATCCAAAAATTTTGAATTTTGAGTATTTTCTTATAAATCATTCACAGAATTTTGATTTTAATACAGTTTTGTACAATTCTCTCATTTATTTCATCAAACTAATATTTGTTTTTTGCCTAATAAATGCACAGCATGAAAGATAAAAAGAACACAGATTCTGTACTCAAGTTGCTTATCTAAGTGAGCAGAAACTCATCTATTGTACAGTTAAATGTAATATCAGATAAACTGTGGTTAGAGTGATTGCATCAAACTGGAAAAAGGAGCCCAGATCTGAAGCCGTGGAATTCCCCAGATTGCTGGTGACTGGTGATCAGGTAGTTGGAGCTACACATAGGTGACCTTCAACTGTTCTGAGGTCCATAGAAGGGTTTCTATAGTAGATAGAAATCAGTGCCTACCCACCTCACAGTTAGATCCTTATTGGTCGTATCTGTACTATACCGCCTTTTCAGGTTATGGTCTCTGTCCCCTACATTCAGAATGGTTGGATTTGCATCAAGGAAGACAAGTCTGGGGTCGGTTAATGTCTTCCCAACCCTGGCTGGCATCACATCATAGCTGAAAAATCAAGAAACATTTAACTTTCAAGTTTTGGAGACAGGGGGATAAAACACCTCTGTTGTTTAAATTCTCTGCTGAGACCCTGCCCCATTCTCTTCTAAAGGAGAAAAACTAGAGCATTTCTAGTATCAAAGACCCTCGTACTTGCCATGTGACTGTACATGTCATCCTGTATATTGAAAATGGCAAATGCCAGATACATGTGTGCACTAAGGCCCTGAAATAGTTTATGTGGATGGTAATATACAGTTACTTTCCTTTCCTTTTCAGGATGCTCTTAATAATCACAATAACCAGAATTTGCTTTTTTTAAAAAACACATTTAGGCAGATTTGGAGCCGGAAGCATATGGTCTGATTTTTCTCGTACTCTGTGTCATTTTTGAGATTATTCTAGCAATATATGAATAAATACCAAATAAGTTTAGAGACAGCATTCCAAAGAGGAAGAGATTGTCATCTCACATATAAGACAACCTTAATTACAATGGCCAATGCAGTGCTGACTGGTTCCTGCCGAGGACCCGCAATCCCCAAACTTCCAGCCCATAGGCATCCGCCTGCTCCTCTTCAGAAGACAAAGTGCATCCTTCCCTGATGTGCGTTTGCCGCAGCACAATTAACGGTCCTGGGAAATGGCTAACCTCACACTAGTTCAGGCTGACTTGTCTCAGCCCACGTTTCCTCCTTATTAGAGTCGTAAACCACACCACCTTGCCATACCCCAAGCCCTTGACCTCACTCGTACCCAATCAGAAACCCGTCCCCCTCTCCCGCTGTGCACAGCCCCTTCCTCAGTAAAGGACCCTGCACGTCCACCCTCGGGGCTCACACAGGCACCTCCGTCTGTGTGGCCGCTGTTGCCTATAGCAGCATATCTAGTAAACTTTTCTTTGTCTCTTAAACTTTGTCTTTGGGAAATTCTTTTTTTTACCAAAAAGTTTTTTTTTTACCAGAATGTTGGGGGCCCACCATGTCCCCCCACAGCAAACACTTACTGAGCACTTACTATGAACCAGGAACTGCACTGGCTAGTTCACTATTTCACTTAATCCTCACATTCTCTGTGTTGGTTACTATTTTTAAAACGTTTAAATGAAGTGTTAAAAAACCAAACATTGTCTCTATCTGCATCCTAGTTTTGCAAAGAAGGGAACTAAATGCCAGCGAGTTTAGACAGCTTCCGCGGGCTCCTGGCGTGGCTCTCTGGCCCCAGCGCAGGCGCCCTTCACACCAGGCGCTACACTTTCATTTTCTTCCTCACCTTCTGTGTTGCTTTCTATGGGCCGCTGGCACAAATCAACATGAATTCAGTGAGCTGAAAAAAGAAATTTATTCTCTCGCAGTTTTGGAGGCCAAAGTCCAAAATCAAGGTGTTAGCAGGGATGTGCTTCCTCTGAACGTTCCCGGTAAAATCTGTCCTCAGCTCTTCCAGTTCTGGTGGCTCCAGGCGTTCCTGGCCCGGTGGCTGCATGACTCCAGTCTCAGCCTCTGCTTCACATCGGCCTTTTCCTTTTCTGCTTGTATAAAGACACTTGTCATTGGATTTAAGGTCAACATGGGTAATCCAGAATGATCTCGTCTTAAGATTATTTTTATTTTCTTTTTCCGAGATTCTTAATTCTATCTACAAAGACCCTTGTCCAGTACAGTGACATTCACAGGTTCTGGGGGCCAAGGTGTGGCCATAACTTGGCGGTATCACCGTTTAACCCATGACACCTTCCTAGTAAGACCTCCAAAGGTTGTAGTTGTCACTTACACAGAGTTTACAGCTTCACAGACTCACAGAAAACTGGATGGAGAGTCATCTCCCCACTTTCAGAAGAGTGAACACAGGCCCAAAGGAAAGGTGCCTCGTCCGAGAGAACACAGCACATTCAAGGCCCCACTTAAACTTGCTGACGCCCTCTCCAAGGGCCACTTCACATGATCAGAGAATAATACATGTCATTGTGTGGTTAAGAATGGTTTTCATCTCGTTGTTTTCCATCTGTCAAAGAATCATGATAAAAATAATTAATCAGTATGTCTCTGAGACAAGTTTCTCTCAGATCTCAAGTCCAGAAAAAACTTTTTTCTTTTCCACAGCTAGACTAAGCTCCACACCACTATGAAAGCTACATAATTATGTCTATTTGTAGCCAGCTACTATGGGATTAGGTCCAAATCTTAGAATCTGACCAATTTCCTCCTCTTCAGGCCAAATAAATTACTTTTCCTCAGAGAGCTTTTGTATTAGCCATTTCACTTGCGGCTTCAAGATAGAAGATGACAAATGCTGAACTGTGAGGCCGACCACGCTAGGGAAGTTATGGCCTGTAGGGGCTTGGAATCTTTACTTCTCATCTTCAGGGAAGGTGTGCAAGCGTTGGGAAGAGGATTTGTGAGGAGGATTCCCTTTGTGGGGCTTCTGAGGGCACTTTGAGACCTGCCTCTCTCCCGCAGCATCTGCCTCTCACCTCAAGCCTAGAGAGAGGGCTCGGGTCCGTCTGCCTGGTGTGGGAGTGACGGAGTGGGCTGGCATTTACTAAATCCCCAGGAAATCTAAGAGGTGACAGCCAGAACGAAGGAGAGTTTTACTACTTGGAGACTGGCTGCGCTCCCGGAGTTGGTGGGTGCTGAGGAAACATGAATGAGCCCCAAGGATCAGAAGAGCTGGTGTGGGGCTCCTTCAGGCCCCGCCCAGATGCACCAACCAGACAGGTAAGCAGGCTTCAGCAGAGAAGTAGGAAGTGTCCCGGCCCTCCTGCAGGCTGCAGGAAGTGTGGACGAGGAGCTGAGGGGAGCACATCCACTGGCTCAGAGGAACTCGGGTGAGACATCCCCAGGGACAGACTCCAGAGAACTCATGAAAGAACCTCAGAGTCTCCAAAGAGCTGCAGAAGAGCCCCCATGAGAGAAGAGTCAGCCAGGACAGCCTCTGAGGAAGAGGGAGCAGCTAGAGTTTCAAGTCAAGTTAGAAGCTTAGACAATGGGTCTCATCTCTGAAATGAGACTGAATTTTGCAATTTAAAGAAGCCTCAGGACTTTGTGTGTCACCCAACAGTGACCAGAAGTGTCAAGTCTGCTGGCATTTTCATCCAGGAGCAGGGGAAGAATTTACCCCATTGAGTACATTTTAAAGGGACCGTCAAAGAACAGAATTAATGTTGCTATGTCGTGGATATGTTCTTGTTCAAATTACCAGCTATATCACGTTGAAAACAAAGATCCCAATCCCCACCACCTGTCAATGAAGCAATTGGAGATCTATTACTCTTAAACAAAAAGATGTTTGTTACAGTGGGACAATGTTGGCAGAGATGGGTCCCAGCTTGTGACGGCTTCAGCATACAGCCGCTGTTCACCACACACGGCCATCACTTCTCCTACCCAACCCCCGCCCTTTCGCTGGACCTCTCTTCTGACAGGTCTGTCCCAGCAGCCGAACAGTCTGCTCACGTTCCCACGTGGAGCAACTTAGCCGCTTCTTATTAGATACGCTTCTGACTTTCATACTCACAGGATCAAGTTATTTTTCCTAGAATGAATAATAAAACGTTTTTCTAATTGCAATTCTGGTGTCCACTGAAGCGACACTGTGTTTTTCATCCCGCACCAAATTGATAGCAACCAAAAATGAGTTGTGCATTTACAAAGATAATATTTTCTTTCCAGTAACAATTACATAGCTGTCAACACCATGAAACGCACATGTATTGTTTGACTACAGTTCGATGCTTCTGGTTCCTAGTGGTTATTAGGGCTTCATATTTACTCACAACTTCTGGATTCCTGTTCATTGTCTGCTCTGTCCAGCTACAGGACTGACAAAAGTTGGTATGCCAGATTAGTCGCCAGTTACCAACGATTTTTTTGATGGCATTCCGACAACACAGGGATCTGTGTTTCATAAAACTGGGACTCTTTCTATTATTTAAAATTATTCAGCTAAAGAATGTTCAGCTACATAAGTCAGACATGATTGGCAGGATTATTTTTATAACTCTAGTGATCTTGGATTATGAAGAATTACATATCATTTGCAATTGACAAGATAGATACTGCAGGAAAAAAATTACCTACTGAAACAGTTCCTAGCTCTGATTGTAACAGTCCAGAATATTTCAAATTTTCTCAAATGTTATTATAACTTTTCTAAATATTTTCTCAGCAAAATCTTTTCCACTTCACTTTGTTTTGATATTATGTAGTTATTGACAATACTCCCTATGTTGTACATTTCATATCCATAACTCATTTGTTTTGCAATTGGAAGTTTGTAACTCTTGGTGCCTCTCACCTGTTTGGTTCCACTCCCCTCCTCCCATCCCTCTACCCTCTGGCAACCACCTATTTGTTCTCTGTTTCTGTTTTGTTATGTTTGTTAATTTGTTTTGTTTTTTAGATTCCACATGCTAGTGAAATCATACAGCATTTGTTATTCTCTGTCTGACTTATTTCACTTGGCATAATACCCTCTAGGTCCATCCAAGTTGTCACAAATGGCAAGATTTCATTCTATTTAATGGCTGAATAATATTCCAATTGTATACACACCACATCTTCATCCATTCATCTATTGATGGGCACTTGGGTTGCTTCCATAACTTAGCTGTTGTAAATAATTCTGCAATGAACATAGGGGTGCTTATATCTTTTCCAATTAGTGTTTTCATTTTCTACTGATAATAGCCAGGAGTAGAATTGCTGGATCATATGACAGTTCTATTTTTAACTTTCTGAGGATTCTCCATACTCTTTCCCCCAATGGGGGCACCAATTTATATTCCCACCAACAGTACACAAGGGTTCCCTTTTCTCCACATCCTTGCCAACATTTGTTATTTGTGGTCTTTTTGATGACAGCCACTCTGTCAGGTGTGAGGTGGTATTTCATTGTGGTTTTGGTTTGCATTTCCCTAAAGATTAGTGATGTGATCATCTTTTCATCTGCCTGCTGGTCATTTGTATGTCTTCTTTGGAAAAAGTGTTTTATTCAGATCCTCTGCCCATTTTTTAATTGGACTGGTTTTTTTTATGTTAAGTTGTATGCTTTCTGTTTATATTTTGGATATTACCCTATTGCCCCCTTATCAGATATATTGTTTGCAAATATCTTCTCCCACTCAGTAAGCTGCCTTTTCATTTTGTTGATCATTTCCTTCCCTGTGCAAAAGCTTTTTAGTTTGATATAGTCCCATGACACCCAGATGTGACTCTAAATAAATCAGGATTGGTTGCAAGTAACAGAAAATCAGCTCCAAAGTAAGGATTAACAAGAGTTAGACAAATAAGGGTTTCATTTTCTCACAGAACAAGAAACCTAGAGGTAAGTGCACATCCCCTTTGTTTGTTCAGCAGATCAGTGATATCAGTACCAGCACCCTTGCGGGTCTCTCAGCCTTTCCCTCACAGCAGCAGGAAGGGGCTCGGTTCAGACATAACATCTGCCTGCCACTTAGAAAAGAAGGACGGGAAGAAGGGATGGTGCCAGCCATTGTTGTTCCTTTTATCAGGAAAGGAAAGCTTTTCCAGAAAATCCTCAGCATTCTTCCATGTGTGCCTTCTTAGCCAGAATTATGTTGATTTTTTTTTTTAAATGGAGGTACTGGGGAATGAACCCAGGACCTCGTGCACGCTAAGCATGCACTCTACCACTGAGCTATTTCCCACCCCCATGTTGATTTTTTAAAATCCATGTACATGAAATACATCCTACAAATGCAACAGAAATCACAGCGATTCTTGAAAGAAGGCTATTTACTCTATGAATGAGACATTATCTGGACTTCTGATAAAGGAACTCAACATGTCATGAAACAAATGTTACTTAGCAGACAACTTGGAGAACCTCAATTTGAAGGAGTTGGAAATACGAAGAGCCAAGTCAGCATTCATCCCAGCTTGAACTGGATTTGTGTACGCTGTCTGGACTTAGAACTATGTTGATAGTTTTGAACATCTTTGTCAGCAGCCAGCCCTGACCGTGTACAGATGAGCCGCACCTGGGCTGTGGGATGAAACCACCAACAAGCAGGGCGGTCTGTGTGCCCACACGGCTGCACTCACCACAGGTTTCCAGCAGAGGCTTGTTAAAATAGATTTGCTACCAGACAAGTTAGTTCAGTTCAAGTTCAAATACACACTTGCAAGTGATCATATTCATCTGTTGAGTATCAACACAGTAAAGGTAAATTTTATTGCAGTTTCATCTTTACAGTAAAGCTGTTTTATCCTTTTTCCCTTTTCAAGTGAGAAAATAATCTCTAGGCTCTTGAAACAGTTGAAGGCTAAAGCAGGAAATAAATCTGCTTTCTAAAAATATTCACAAAAGTAATGCAACTCCCTATTTATCACATTCTCCTCAAAAACAGATAATGTGTAATGTTCTCTTCTCCCAGAGCCTTTCTTCCTTCCCAGCGACTACGTCCAAGAAGACATGCAGTGTACAGGTCAGCTGGGTGCAAAAACCCACTCCACCCCGTCTCTTGAAACCTGTTTGTTTGTTTGTTTATCCATCCCTTGAGTTTGAGAGTGCAGTCCTTTAAACCACCTCCCACCCTCAATTTCCACCCAGGGAAACTCTCAGGGGTTCGCCTAGGGTTTCTGAAAACTTCCATGGATTTAGTTTTAAGTCCTCTTGGCCCATGGGTGATATCTCTATTTCACCCCATTTCATCCCAAAATGCAGGGCTGAACCCCACTTCCAGTTTCCACAAGAAATCTCTTCCCCCGAAGCATGTAACTGTGGAAAGGTCTTTAGCAGAGTTTGGAGGACTGCACCACACAGCGCTCACCACCTCCTTTGCCTTCCTCTCCCCTCATCTCCTCCTGGATCTCCCTTCCGCCAGCTCCAGACTCCTCTTCAGTTATGCAGGCAGTCTTCTGTTTCTTGTAAGCTAACGCTTCCCAAACATTGGTATCCAAACCAGCTACATCACACCGTGCAGAGCTCTTGCTCATCTCTCCAAGATCTTAGAGTTCACTGCCTCTTCAAGCCATTAGAGGCTGGTCCTGATACTGCCCCAGCGAGACAGGGGTCCTGACAGTGCATGGAAGTGAGGCCCCTGTCTCCAGCCCTGCATCCCTTAGTCCCCAAAGTCTCATGAGGTCCCTCATTATCCAGTCCCGACAGCTTCTGCCCAGCCCTCTCAGGGTCTCCATTTCCTTTGTCTCCATCTCTTCCAAACACCTAAGTGACAGTGTCTTTTTCCTCTTTCTTTTTTGTTTTTGTTTCCCCCCAGTTTTATTAAGATATAATTGACAAATAACACTGCGTAAATTTAAAGTGTACAACGCGATGATGTGATAGGTATATATTGTGAACATGATTACCACAATAAGGCTGACTGACACATACATCACTCACATAGGACTTCCTTTTGGTCTTTTTCCCCTTTCAGATATTCTCAGTATCCATGCAGATTGAGAATACAAATGGATTCCAGGGGCTGGAGGTTACTTACACCCTCAGACACAAACTTTTATAGCATTTTATACCATTAGCCTTCCCAGCCTTCTAGAAAGGCTTTAACCCCCTCTCTTCTAGAATGACTCTATTTTTGGCTTTCAGGACACTCCATCCTTTGAGCTTCCTCCTTCACTCTGGCCACGTCTTGTCATTTGGAATCCTTTTCTATGCCCACGCCTTTTCTTTCTCAGGCCCCATCTTCCTTTCACTCCATACGTTTTTCTTGACTAATCTTAATCGTTGTCACAGCTTCAGTTCCTACAGAAAGGCTGAGGGTTCCCACATCTTCAGCTTCAGCCTAGACCTCCTTCTCTGCTCCAGAGCCACAGACTTCCCTGCTCACTGGACATCTCTTCCTGGGTATTTTCCAGGCACCTTACTATTAACACATCCTCACTCATAGTCCTTCCCCGCAAACTAGCTCTTTGCCTGTGTTCCCGTCTCAGTAAATGGCACCATGACCCTTCTAAGTAGCCCCAGACGAGGGGTCTCTTTCTCCTGCTTCCCTCTCACTCTCTACAACCCCTCAGTGACAAGTGCAGAGTCAGGTTCTGATCAGGTTCAGATCAGTATGACTCCCTGTTGGATTTCCTCTCCAACCAGCTCACCACCTAGAGTTCTGCTCTCCTCCAAGGCGGTGCTTTCCAACCTACCTCTCAACAAAGTACACCCGGGAAATGACAGCTTTTGTCCATTACACTGGGACAACCATTTGAGGCTGCGGGAACAAGCTGTCAGGTTCTGCCCTTGCCCCAGAGGCTAAGAGGCTCATAATCTGGGCTTCCTTCAAGGCCATTCATGCCACTTTGGGAAGCTCTGGGGTAATATCTTCAGCCTTCTGCAGCCAGAGTGGGCTTTCTAAATTCTCTTTTTTCTTTAATTTAACTTTTTAAGCTTTTTTTTTTTTTTTTTTTGCAGGGATGAGTGATAATTAGATTTATTTTTCAAATGGAGGTACTGAGGACCTCTTGCCTGCTAAGCACTCTATCGCTGAGCTAAACCCTCCCAGAGCAGGCTTTCTAAAGCACAGACCTTACCAGGTCTCTGTCCTGCTCAGCATCCCTCCGTGGCTGCCCACTAGCATCCCTCCATGGCTCTCCAACATCTGACCCTTCCCCCCCTCTCTCTGGCCTTCTCCTCACATCCCCTTCCTCACGCTCCAGTCACACCGAAATGACAGCCATTAGTCCTTAGAGACACCTGTGGGCTCTTGCCTGTGAACTCCCTCACCCCTCCCACAGCACCTTGTGCCTCCCCTAAGACTGGCACTCACTACCATCTAACAGTAAATTCACTACAGGGGGAGGGGATAGCTCAGTGGTAGAGCATGTGCTTACCATGCACAAGGTCCTGGGTTCAATCCCCACTGCCTCCATTAAATAAAATAGATAAGTAAATAAGTAAACCTAATCAACTCCCCACAAACAATAAATAAAATGGTTTTAAAATTAAATTAGATTTTTAAAAATAGTAAATCCACTAAGCCCAGAACAGAACTGTACCCGGCCCATCGTGAGAACCCAGACATTTCTTGGAGAGTGAGCTTTGGCGCTAGAGCACTAAACCAGGGAGGAGACACCTGGGTCCCTGCTGTGCTGCTGACCTGCTGAACCACTCTAGATACCCCTGTCTGGGCCTCAGGCTTCTCATCCGTCAAATGAGAGCACTGATCTCAGAATTCCCTTCCACTCCAGAGGCCCATACTTCCAGGGCTCTCTGGATCCCAGCAGTTCGGCAAAACCATGCAGTTCTTCCCTCTGCAAATATATGAAGGTTTAAATTTGTAACAATTGCTGCAAATATTTGCACTAGCAGAAATGAGGAAATAACTAAATGTAAATACTATCTTTTAAATAATAACCTTTAAAAAGTTCCAAATTTGAAGCTGGGGCAGCAAACCTGGATTCCCTCTACCTCCCACACCCCTGGTGTTTGGTGTTTGACATGAGGAAGTAGGCACATGGCTGGGGAGGAGCGAGGGTTAGGGTCCCCGTGCCTCCTCTCTTCCCACCTTCATTCCTTTCTCCTCCCTCCTCCACCCAATTCATCTGGTCCCAGCAACAGATACATTGTTTGTTTCAAGGCTGACTATGAAATAAAGTCCCAGTGAAGGAGACGGAGAAGTCAGTAACACGAGGTCTGAGGCAGGCTTCTCAGTAAGTCCTTTCAAGATCATACTCATCTTTCCAGACCATAGTCACCAAGGAAAAGGCTTTAGTCATCGCAAAGAAAATGGGTTACATTAATGATATACTTTATATTGGGTTGTGACTCCAGATGAAAACGATGCTAATAAATGACCCAGCCCAAGAAGAAAGAAAAATGTCAATCTTCCCACGGAAAAGAACCTAAGAAACTCAGCCACTGTCAAGGATCTTTCATCTTGAAATTTCGTTGGTGTGTTTAGGACTGAAACCAAGTCTCAAAGCAAAGTCATTGCTACTATTAGGGTTTCTGCCAGGTAGAAATTTTACAGTTCAAAGGAAAGGCCTTGCTAATCACTACCAATGGTAATGATGCTGGCCAGCAAATACTTAACCCCTGATTCAGTCCATGGCAAGGAGTCACGGTAAGTCATTCCAAGACTTTGCAGATAAAGTGAAGACAAACTCATCCTCTGAAAATCAATCCAGAACAGTCAACCAACAACTGAGATGAGTCATGAGCAGATGTCATCTACTTTAACGATCAACATGCTTCTTTTAGCAAGACCAAACAAAGTACCCTGTGGAAATCTCTGTATCTAGAATTTAACCCAGGAAAGCTAAGGAAAGAGTCACAGGCACTTTATAGCAGAATAGCAGCCAAAGAAATGCAGCTAGAGAGTCAAAATGCAGAGCCCTGAATTCGCATCACACAACAGAAATACTCGCACACTGGAGACAGATGCAGATGAATGACTAAAACTCTCACAGATGGCAACAATTAAAAAAAAATGCGTAATCACTGAGTTGTATCCATTGTGGGCAAATTGAAGCCTATGCTATAATATTCTTATTCATTTATATATTTGTTTAGTTTGAAAGAAACTGTCACTTTAATAACCACATACACGTATGTATACACACACACTGAGAAACTTTAGAAACATGACAGTTATTGGGGGGGAGGGAGTGAGAATGAGGAGTGATAATGGAGAAAAGTGGCCGAGGGGGAGGCATGAAAGTTAAAATCAGTTCCTGCGTCAGCAGCTTATCTGCAGTTTATGCCTTTGCAGATAAAATAACTTTTCTTCCAGCTTTAGAGCGAGAAGGGCCAGGCTGTCTGGACAAGTCTGCCTCCCGAGGGTGGCTGCCTGCAGGATCGAGCCCAGAGCTCTATTTTCCAGGCAGTGGGGTTATCTGTCCCTGCCCTTCAAGAGTTGGGAAGGAGAAACTGGCCAGCCTGAGAGGGAGAGGAGACAGTGGTTTTGGTCCATGAGGGTGAATGTGAGAACCAGCCATGACATGGAGCTGCCAGGGTTGGGGGTGCC
Source organism: Camelus ferus (assembly GCF_009834535.1). Classification (NCBI taxonomy): domain Eukaryota; kingdom Metazoa; phylum Chordata; class Mammalia; order Artiodactyla; family Camelidae; genus Camelus; species Camelus ferus. Next base: position 89,007,991 of record NC_045696.1, on the reverse strand, counting down.
TTGCAGGGAGGGGCTGGCACCCTGGGAGCTCAGCCCAAGGAGGGCGCTGCTGGGCTAAGCCTGGTGCTGGGGGAGGGCGGGTCCTGACTGAAAGGATCTCTTCAGTCCTGTTCCCCACCTGGTCTGTGACAACAGTAATCATCCGGGGATAATGAGGGCCAGCCTCGGAGGACGACGCCGAGGGTCAGAGAGACACCCGGGCAGCAGCGGCCTCTGGGCGGGGGTAGCCGCGCGCCTTCCTGGCTTGCGGAGGCCGGGCGACCAGACCCGCGCACACAGGGCGGGCCCTGAAGGTTTGGCAAACGGGGACGGAGACGACTTACGCACTTTACAATCCTTCGGTTGTTTGACAGCCCGTCTTCGGGGATTTAGCGAGCTCTTCTGTCTCAGGGGCTTCTTGCCTGTCGCGCTAACGACCAATTTGGTCAAAACTCTGACTGACCTGGATGCGGGGCTGGAGGCCGAGGCGGCGCGGAGAGGGAGCAGGCTGGGGCTAGGGTTTGCACTTTATCACAGGTGAATACCATTCTCTGTTTGCAAGGGGATAAAAGGGGGAGAACTCTGTGCTGTGGCCACCCGAACCCTGGGCTGGCTGCTTGGAGCCCCTCCGAGGCCATTTCCTCTCCTTCCCCGCCTCTCGGCCCAGTGAACCACCCCCCACCTCCCGCACACCGGGGATTAAGTCCCAGTGACGCCGCTGCCCTCAACACAGGCGGAAACATTAACAGTAAAACGTTGCGCTGGATTTCTGCTTGCTCTCTCTTCCCCAGCATTTTTTTTTTTTGAGGGGTTAGTGGATCAATTATTATAATTTTGTTTAAGAGTAAGACATTGTTAAATTATTTTAAACAAAATTTTAAAAAAATCTCAATGGGGTTCTTGGTATTATAGCTGTGAGGTGATTGTCCTCATGGAATGTATAGACTATGGCAAAATAAGAATAGTACATGTGTATTTACTAGGAAGAAGATGCGTTCTTCCCCCCCCCCCCCATGTATTCAATGCCTTCTAAGTACAGTACAAAGATGGCTCAAGATAAATGACAGTATGAGCTCCTTGAGCCTAGGGAGAAAATTCTTGTCTTCCAAATAGGCATATTTCAGGTGTTTGCTTTTAAATCGTTTGGAATTCGAATGTGTCTTCCCACAGATGTGGCAAGAACTAAAGAAAGGAGGAAGAGGAACATCATAAAAAAAAAAAAAGTGGGTCTTAGGTATTTGAACGAGTTGACAACTTCCTGCTATGGAATTTGAGGAGAAGAAAGGAAACAATGGAAGAGTGGGAGCAAGTCTCAGAGTCGGTCACGGAGCACAGGACAGCTTGGTTACTTTCCTGAGTCATGGCCTTGCATGGGGGCCGGGAAGCCACCTCTTCCGTGAGACAGCATGTGGCCATCTGTTTTCATACAAACGTCTTTTATAACAGATTTGTGTCCTTGGCTGTCACTGCATACTCTGTCCACAGCCACCATTCTGACCTCCAGGGCAGTTAACTTGATGTAAATTGGTCCCTGCATTGTCTAGAATATTCTTTGTCTATGAGTAGCCCCCTCATTTATCTTTGGCACAATCCATCCTTCTTCTCCTTTAGGGTGCAACAGAAGTGTTACTTTTATAGAAAGAAACTCTTTGACTCCAGCTAGAGGACTATCTCTACCACCGCGTTTTGACTCTACCTGGAGAGAGGTAACCTCTGCTTATGTACGTAGAGCTCAGGCCCTCCTTGAATGTCTTCTAATCTGCGGAGCCTCAGAGTACACTTGGAAAGCTTTTTTGCATCCTAGGGCTATTTAAACTCTGTGAGCTTTCAATGAACAGAAGGATTTTGTTAATGGAAACATTTTTATTTTAAATTAATTTTTTTCTAAAATTGACTTTACTTCAAAGGCAAAGATGAAAAGTTGTTTAGTGTCTCATAAACTGTCATTCATCATTTAAGATTAAAAACTAATCTCTTAGGCCAAATACACAGTGGAAGGAGTAGATAAATCCATCTATCTTAAATGATCCGTAAATCACAGTTCTCTCTCGCTATTCTAGGTCTGCTATGAATGAATAACAATTAATACAAATTAGAAAAAGAACATTTGGGAAAACTAGACAATCATGCTAATTATCACTCTCTTTAACGGCAGCACATTGGCTTATTTAACAGGTAATGATTTCTTCCTTTTCCTTCACACACAAACAGAAAAGCAGTGATTAGATTCCTTGTGAAATTGAATCCAAGGTTAATCAGGGAGTCACTATATGTAGTTCCATTTGCAGGAAAAAAATCAAGTGAGTAATTCTGTCACTCTTGTCTGTACACTACCAGGGAGCATTGAAGAGGGTGTGAACTGGCTAAGTGTTTACAGATGGATTTTAATTTTACTTGAAACAATATTCTGTAATCACTAATGAGCACTATACCTTGCCTTTATGAATACATGACCATTAGAGTTGGCCCTGGACATCCATCTGCCTGGAAGAGAAATTAGGAATATTACTGGTAATATTAGCTTCTGACATTCAAAAATAAAGTTCTGAACAACATAATAGCTTTGTTAAGATCTTCTACACTATTGTCTTGAGAAACAAAGCATCTAAAAAACTTCCATTGCCCCCATTAGCATATCACACATCAGGCTTGGCCGGCTTTATGATTGGGAGTTGCAGAGGGGAAGAGAAGGACCACGAAGAAGACTCTTCCCCGTTTCAGGGTTTAAAACAAAAAGCATCTCTGATGCATTAATTTCTGTGTCAACTTGCCTGGGCCATGGAATGCCCAGATATCTAGTTAAACATTATTTCTGGGTGTGTCTGCGAGGGTGCTTCTGGGAGGGATTAGCATTTGAAGCAGTAGACTGAGACAAGCAGAGTGCCCTCCCCAGCGTGGGTGAGCCTCATCCAATCTACTGGGGGCCTGAATAGAACAAAAAGAAGGAGGAAGCGAGAATTCACTCCGCCTGATGCACGAGCTGGAACATCTTTCTCCTCCCACGCTCACACTGGGACGAACACCTTTGGCACCTGATTCTCTGGTCCCCAACTTTCAGACCACAGATCGGGACTTCTCAGCCTCCTGAATGATCTGAACCAGTTCCTCAAAATCAATCTCCCTGTCTGTCTGTCTGTCTGTCTCTCTGTTGGTTCCGTTTCTCTAGAGAACCCTACCGTAGCATTCTACACCTTGGATGTAAAGATAAACTGTACCTTTTTTATTTTAAACTCTAGCTGCTCCAGCAGATCTGGAGACTTTCCCCGGGAGCTCCTACTCACTAGCTGTTACCAAACAAAGCTTTAAAATGAAATGCCAGTTGAAAGTTGAGTTGCTCTTGTCACTGAAGAAGTCTCTTTAGGTCATGCTCAGTCTCGTGTGGAGACAAGTGCTGAGGCTCCTTCTCTCCCTAGGGTGGGTCTGGGTGACGTGGAGAGGGGTGTTCCTCCGAGACTTTGTGCAGTTGATCGGGGGAAGGCAAGGTCCTTTGGAATCATGTGTGGGGTTTGGTTTTGTACCTGGAAGCTCTGCAAAATCTATCATCCACTCAGTTCCTCCCTGTGCTTCTGGAGTTCATGGCTGTGTCTGAGGCGGTGTGTGTGGGAACTGGGCTCTCTCCCGCGGGCGGTGCCCCCAGTGGGCTCCCCTGGCTGCCTGGCTTTCCCCGAGTCTCTGCCATCCCCTCTGTCTCTCTTAGCCTTGTCCTCTATCCCATCCTCCGGGTCGCCTTGCTCTGCCTCCTCGGGCCCCAGGGTAGATGTGCTGCTACAATTCTGGGTGGCAGCCCCCCGGGAGCTGTGGGTTGATCAGGCAGCTAAACGTGAGGGCCCTTACTGTCCAACCACGTGCAGTCCTTACGCGATACCAAAGCTCCCCTGTTGGTGGGGGCAGCCTGAGAGGCCATGCTCTCCAAGGGCCTGAACAAAGCCATGTGCCCATCCTCCTCCCCCTCCTTCTCCCAGTTTCCTTTCTGCTTCCACCTGAAAGATTTAGGGAAGAGCAGGAATAATAAAGGCCATTCAGAGCAGTTCCCAGTGATCCCTGAAAAGCTTTTTGGCCAACTGCTAGGGAGGAATGGTAAGGAGCCTTAATTAGGGCTTTTAGAATCAAACCCAAGAGAATCTGAATAAAGAGTCACTGGAAAAAATTGGAGCTTCAGTCCTAAGGAAGACGAAGCTGGGACAGGAAGAGAGGCGAGCAAGCAGTCCTCAGCCGGTGCACCCTGCGTGTCACCCCCGATACTTAGAGCACATTCAGAGCAGCAGGAAGGACTGCAGCTGCTGTGCAAGCGGTAAGTCCGCGCTCACCCTGTGACTTCTTTCTCAGACCCTTGCACATTCATTGGCCTGGATTTAGGTTTAGAGTTACACGTGTAACGCCTAATGACACATGTATCACTACACCCTTTATAGATATATATTTATCATTTGTAAGTGATAAATACACAAACACACACAGAAAACAGTTCTCTGCTACACTCAGCTTGAATGAGTATATGAGAGCAGGGACCTTGTCTTATTTTATTTACTACTGAATATCCTGGGACTTAGGGCCCAGTGCCATACTCAGCAACCAGAAGGGGTTCAGGAAATATTTGTAGCCTTAGATATACAACAAGTTTCTTCTGTATAGCACAGGGAACTATATTCAATATCTTGTAGTAACCTATACTGAAAAAGAATATGAAACAAATGTATGTATGTGTATGTATGACTGAAACATCATGCTGTACACCAGAGATTGACACAACACTGTAAACTGACTTCAATTTAAAAAAATAAGCTAAATATATATATATATATATATATATATATATATATATATATATATATATATATTTGTGGCCTTGTTGACTGATTATTGTGTGCTATGTTGAAACTTTTCTCAGCGTGTCCTATGTTGAAGTCAACAATTCTGTCATGTGTTGGTTTACTTAAAATTTTCCATGTAATAGTCAGATTTTGGAGCTATACTTTGGATATATAGCAACTTTTATCACAACACTAGTTTCTACCTATTAAAAGATGCTTTTTCAGGGTGTGTGTGTTGGGGGTGTGGCATGTATATATGTTTTTCCTACATCAAAAGATGTAATTCAATTATGGCAAAAATATCAAATAAGGCATGAAGTTGAGAACAAAGTTATTACTATTGGCTTTGTCTACTGTTATTTTTTTGCCATTTGATTTATCAAGTGCTTATGAAGCATCAGTTGTGATGACTGAAATATTTGACACTTTTAAGCTATGAATCCACACTTCTGACTGGGGAGCCAGGAAGCCAGTACTGTAAGGGAAGAGCTAAATGACAGTACAGTGAATGTGTGATTCAGTGCTCAATGAGTGATAGCCGTGCTGAATGCTCTGGGAGCATGAAAGACAAAGGTGAGGTCATGCGAATGCTGAGAGACAAAGGAGGCTTCAGGAAGAAGTATAGCCTGGGCTGAACCAAAGTGGCTCCACCCCAGACAAGCATGCAGGGACCCCTCGGGGCCTTCTTTGGTCACATGCCCCTACAAGAGTGCGGAGTGTGGGGAGACGCAGCCCCCCCTCTTCTGGACCATGCTCTGTGTCCTGGGGCCCCAGGATCCTGGCCGAACACCCGAGCCCACATCCAGGCCTGCACAGGGCCCCTTATTCTGGCAGCCACAGGTGAAACTGGAAAAGCAGCAGGGTGGGCCGAGGGTCTGAGATTGAGGACTGGAGGCTCGCTCCTCCTGGACCATCACATTCTGGCACAGGACAAGAATTCCAAATTAGAGCTCAGCCTTCCAGGTTACTATGAAGGTCAAGGGAGAAAGGTAGAATACATCATTTTCTAAAAAATTTGGGGTTAATTTATAACATTTAAATACTGAGAAATAAGTAACATTGATTCAGAGTTGTACTTTTGCCCCAGGCCTGACCAGAGGAGATGAGGAAGGGGAAGAAGGCCCAGGATGGGATGGGGAGGGAGCATCTAGGAGAAACACTGGGAAGTGAGCTCCGTGTGACTGGTGCAGTGGCTCTCACAGCGCTCAGGAAGGTGGCAGGAGGTGGGAAAAGAGAAGCCCTTACTTGAACTGGTGTCTACACACGATATATAAATCATAAGTTTCAGATGATTTATGGTAATTTGGTGGGCTATCTGCTTTCTTTTCAATAAATCCTCACTGCTTAAATCAAACAGAGTACATTTCTGGATTGCAATTAAGATTAGTGTAAAAGCACACAAGGGTGATGGATATGTTCTATAATAACAAATTAAGAAACAAACAAACAAAAAAAAACTGAGATTAATCAAAATGGCCAACAACAGGAGAATTAGAGAATGATGGTCTGTCCATAATATGAAATACTATATAACCATTAGAAAATCATGTCATACATGGAAACAACCTAAATGTCCATCAACAGATGACTGGATAAAGATGTGATGTGTGTATATATACATATACACAATGGAATACTACTCAGCCATAAAAAAGAATGAAATAATGCCATTTGCAGCAACATAGTTGGACCTAGAGATTATCATACTAAATGAAGTAAGTCAGACAGAGAAAGACAAATATCATATGATATCACTGATATGTGGAATCTTTAAAAAAAAAAGATAGAAATGGACTTATTTACAAAACAGAAGCATACTCACATAGAAAACAAACTTATGGTTACCAGGGGGAAAGAGGGTGGGAAGGGATAAATTGGGAGTTCGAGATTTATAGACACCAACTGCTATATATAAAACAGATAAACAATAAGTTTCTACTGCACAGCACAGGGAACTATATTCAATATCTTGTAGTAACTTATGGTGAAGAAGAATATGAAAAGGAGTATATATATGTGTGTGCATGACTGAAACATTATGCTGTACACCAGAGACTGACGCAACATTGTAAACCAACCATACTTCAATAAAAAAGTCATGTCATAGAAGATCATTTTGTGACTTGAGAAATTGTTTATAAATGAAAAGAATAGGACATAAAATTGTACTTGGAATAATATTGTTTTTAAAAATATACCATAATATGCATATTGAAAAGACTGAAAAGAAATACATCATGAAGTCAATAGTAATTATTTCTGTTTGGTGGGTAATAGACATTTTTTATTTTCCCATATTTCCAAATTTTATATGATAACATGCAGACTCCCTACAGCATGCAGAATTCTCAGTCAGTTTAAGAAGAGATCTCTTGGGGGAAAAGAGCTACAATGCAACTCACATTAGTGACCTAGAACAATCAACCTGACCGACCCATCAGTCTTAAAGATGAACAGAAAACTGAGGGTCACTGCTTGTAAGAAGACCAGCGGTGAGAAAGATAAGGATCAAGATGAGCAAAGCAACCAATCACAGAAAAATACAAATGTAAATTAGAGGAGAGAGGGATAAGTAACCTTCTAACAAATATTTAGAGAGACTGAAGAAGCCAGTAAGCTGTAAAACAAGAAGAGAACACAGTGAAGCAGGACCATTCAGGAACCCAAATGAAGCCACTGAAATTAAAAAAAAAAAAAAAAAGCCAAAGAGAAAAAAGAATTTAATTTAGGGACTGGTATGTAAAGTAAAAACAAACAAACAAACAAACAAAAATCTCCCAGAATGTTAAGCAAAAAAAAAAAAAAAAAAAAGACAAAGGGATGAAAAGTAGCAGCTAAGATTCAATGTTTATAGTCCCAAAAAAGAGAAGCGAGGAAATGGAGAGGAAATAACTTTTTTTAAAAAAGAACAAAACATTTCCAAGATCTGAAGAAAGACATGAGTCTGCCTAACATGATAAGTGAAGCAACATCTACACTAGACTCCATCATCACGAAGTTTCAAACACCAGGGATAAAGAGATCATAAAAAGACTCAGAGGGGAAAGGGGAAAAGCAGACTACAGACAAGGCAAGGAGAATCCAGTTGTCATGAGAATTAGCGTCCGTGGTATCAGGTACCAGAAGGCAATGGAATAATTTCTTCAAGGCTCTGAGAATTCTAGTTTTGCATGTAGAACGCTATACCTGCCCCAATTAATGTGAAGGTAAAATAAAGATATTTTCAGACATACGAAAATGTAAAATATTTACCTCCATGAACTATTTCTGAGGATGTTTTACCCAAGGATGAATATCCTTAAAACAAAAGAAATAAACAAAAAAGAGAAAGACATGGGATCTATCCAGGAATTATCAGCCCCCAGATGATCTCTTGCAGTGAGTCTACATGGGGACAGAAAGTGGAAAGCTCTGGAAGAGATGCCTCAAGGGGAAACAAGAGAGTGTGACGTTAGTTTTGTAGAGCAGTAAACGCAGCATACGATTTGGCTCCTGTAGTGAGCAATGTGTACACAATAATGTAATCCTATTCATTACTTTTCAACTTTTAGAGTCAAGCCATAGTCAAGACAGACAAGGTGATTACAGAATATGGTCACAGAATAAAATGAAAACTAAATCTAACAGTTTATAACAACATTATTCATAAAAGCAACAAAAGTGGAAATGACCAAATTCATATCAACTAAGATGGAAAAACAAAATGTGGTATATCCCTACAATGAGGTATTATTTGGCTATAAAAAGGAATAAAGTACATGCTAAAACATGGATGAACCTCAAAAACATTATGCAAAGTGAAGGAAGCTAGTCACAAAAGACCACACAGTTTATGATTCCACTACCATGAAGTGTCCAGAATAGGTAAATCTGTGAAGACAGAAAGCAGGTCAGTGGTTGTGTAAAGTTGTGGAGAAATGGGGAGTGGCTCCTGATGGGTCTGGGGTTTCTTTCTGGGGTAATGAAAATGTTCTAAAGTTAGATTATGATGACGGTTGCACAACTCTAATAGCAGGAAAAACCATTGAATTGTACATTTTAAATGGGTAAATTTTATGGTATGTAAATTATATTTGAGTCAAGCTTTTTTTTTTTTTAAAGTAAAGCTAACAAAAGTTGGGAGGTGGTTGAAATGATAATATCCTTATCTTGGGGGAGGGTATAGCTCAGGGGTAGAGCGCATGCTTAGCATGCATGAGGTCCTGGGTTCAATCCCCAGTACCCCCTCTAAAAATAAATAAACCTACGAAAAAAAAAAAAAACCCTTATCTTACAAACCAGGGGTTAAGAGGTAATGTTGAAAATTGACAGAATAAGGAACAGAGTTTAAGTGAACAATTTAAAGTATAAAGGTAAGCAATTGAAGAATTCAAAAATAATTTATCAAAAACCAGTAAGAGAAGAATTAGAAGTGGGGGGTATGAGTGAAGTCTTTGTCTTTCACATTATGGGGAACATATGCTATTTAAAGATGGTAAAATAAAAACTAGAGATATATGCATATTATTCAAAGTTTTGCATGTAACCCTAATAATAATAAAAGGGATCTGCCTCTGTGGAATGAAAATGGGATGGAGAGAAAGACTGTGATGTTTCATTAAAAGCCCTTTTGTACCATAGGTTCGTTTGTTTTATCAGGGGCCTACAGTGCTTTGATTAAAGCAAAAAGAAAACTAAACATACTGATTACAAAATTAGGGAATTAAAGGAAAAATATTTACATGGCTCCCAAAATATGTATGAAAATACATTTTATATTTTTTCCATCCTCGATTGGATCCTTGAGAATTACAAGTCAAATAAAAGTTTCTGTCACGAGATCAATTTCAAAATACTGCACTCTTCCCAAAGCCTTTAACACTGCCACCTTGTGGCAGAAAAAAGTAAAATTTTATTTATGTAAAAATTATATATTTATTTTTATTATTCACGTGGTTTACAATTCCAAAAATATTTTTTAAAACATCACGTTAAAAAGTGTCTCCCCAACCATGTTCTTCAGAAACCCAGTACCTTTCCAAAGAGAATCCCATGTTAATATTTCTTGTGTATATTCTTCCAGAGATATTTTAAGCATATTCAAGCAAATGTGTTTATATATATATACATACATGCACATACAAAGAATACTATACACAGGTATATGTTTTCCTTTTTCAGTCTTTCAGTATTTTAGATAGCTTTCTATATCAACACACAGAGTCGTCCTTAATTCTATTAATAGGTGTAAAATATTCCATTATATGAATATTGATGGTTAAATCCAGTCTTTTGATTTTTCACCGGGTGCTGCAATGGATAAATTTGCATGCATGCCATTTCTCACATTTGGGAAGAGTATATATATTTATAATTTTGAGAGATTTTGTCAGATTCCCCTTCACTGACTTTGTACTAGTTGGTATTCCAAACAGCAATTCATGAGCGTACTGTTTTCTTACACCAATGACAGCACATTATGTGTTGTCCAGACTCTTTTGATCTTTAACAATCTAGACCACAAACGGTTTCTTGAGGTTTTACTGTTAATTTCACTTACTATGAGTGAGGTGAGTATATTTCCCTATGTTTAAGAAGCTGCATTAGTTTGCTGGGGCTGCTGTAACAAAGCACCACAGAGTTCTGGGAGGCTTAAACAGCAGTCGTTTATAGTCTCGTAGTTCCAGCGGCTGGAAATCTGAGATCAAGTTGTGGGCAGGTGGGTCCCTTCTGAGGGCTGTGCGGTAGGGTCTGTTCCCCGCACCTCCCCCAGCTTCTGGTGGGTTGCTGGCAACCCTGGGCATTCCTTGGCTTGGAGAAGCGTGTCACCGCCTTCGTTTTCACATGGTGCTCTCCTTGTGTACATGCCTGTGTCCATATTTTCTCTTTTTAGGAGGATACCGGCCATGTTGGATTATGCCCCACCTAATAACCTCATTTTAACTTAATGACCTCTTTAGAGACCGTATCTCTAAATAAGGTCACATTCTGAGGTACTAAGTGTTAGAAATCAACATACGAGTTTTAGGAGAACATGATCCATGTCATGACAGCCATTTATATTTTCTTAAACTGTCTGTTCATACATTTTATTCATTTTCCTTTGAACTTTAAAAAACTGATTTGTAGGATCTTTTCATGGTAGAAAAATTGGTCCTTCCTCTAGGATGATTGGAAGTATTTTTCTCAGTTTTTCTTTTCTTTTCTTTTTTTTTTTCTGTTTTTCTTTTAAAGGTTTCTTTCTTATGAAGATTTTTCTGCACAGATTTTTATTTTTTATGTAAGTAAATTAATCAATTTCTTGTTTATGGTGCTTCTCAGTTTTTGTATTATACTCAGAAAAATCTTCCATTTACATTTATAAAATAATACTCCCATGGCTTTCCACTAGTACTTTTATAATATTAGTGAGGTTTTTCACTTTTATTCATTTGGATTTTTCCTGGTATGCAGTGTGAAATATAAAGCCACTTTTTTTTTCTGGATGGCTACACAGTTTTCTTTATTATTATTATTCTATTAATAATATTACTATATTAATGTATGGTACCATGTTCCTAAATGTGTTTGGGTCTATTTCTGTATTTTCAGAAAATTTGGCTCTAGTAAACTATTATTAATAAGTCACTTCTATACTGTTTTAATTAAGAATTTATATTTTAAAATCTGGCAGAGCCAGTACTCCTTTTCAGAATTTTCATAAATATTCCTGTTCATATTTTTCTTTTAAAAGGTCAACTTGAGAGAACTGACATATTTATAATGTCTTATTTAAGAGATGTATATGATTTTTAATTCAAATCTCCATTTGTGTTCAGCAAGCAGTAGCATTTTTAAAAATTGAGGTAGAAGTAAATTTCATCCTTTCTGGTGGACAGTTACATAAATTTTGACAAATGAATACAGTTGTGATTGCCACTACAATCAAGATACAGCACTTTCCCATCACTCTCAGAATTTGTCTTGTGCCCCTTTGTAGTCGCTCTCTCCCCGACCCAGTCTTGGGAAACCACTCATCAGTGTTCTATCCTAGTTTGCCTGTTCCAGAGTGTCAGAGAACTGGAATCAGACAGTATGAGGCCTTTGAATCTGGCTTTCACTTAGTGCATTTGAAATTCATTCATGTCGATATTTTTTTTTTATTGATGACTAATAATCCATCATATGAACGTACTTGATTATTTACTCACCAGTTGAAGGAATTTTGGGGTTGTGTCCAGTACTGGGTGATTATGAATAATGCAGCTATAAACATTCCCAGGCAGGTTATTCTGTGGATGAAGCTGTCATTTCACTTGAGTTAATACCGAGGAGCAGGATTGCTGGTTGAAGGGTAAAGTGTATGTTTAACTTTATAAGAAACCACTAAACTGTTTTCTGAAGTGACTGGACCATTTTGTGTTCTCACCGGGAATGTAGGAGAATGCCAGTTGCCTTGTATCCTTGTCAGCTTGGTATTGTTAGTTTCTTGTTTTTGCTTTTTAAATTTTAGCCATTCTACTATAGGTGTGTAGTGTATCTTGCAGTTTTTATTTTTCAGTGATGTCGAGTATCTTTTCATGTGTTTATGGATAGCCACACATCATTTTTCATGAAGTGTCCATGCAAATTTTTCCTCATTTTAAATTGGGTTATTTTATTATTGAGTTTTGAGAGAACACTGATTTCCTGCAGTGGCATTTAAAGTTTTCTTCACCTTAATCTGGCCTATTTCTTATAAAGTTATGCTTTGGATAAACTTTCTACTATACACACATTTTCATCATACCTCCTATATGATACACACACACACACACACACACTGCTGTGGAAGCAGCCTGTTGGAGCTGCTCTGAAGCAGCTGCAATGTTAGGAGAGCATCACCTGAAGGCACAGCAGGAGCTGGTCCCTCAGGGTCTCTGGACTCCAGTGGTGAATAATAAAAATGGCCAGCTGGCATCCAGAAGTGTCTTCCTGCCATAATAGTCTTGTGGAGTCACTTCAGGGCTCTCTATTGACAAAGTCTAACGCTGTGCTAGCCAGTAATGGAAAAACATTTACATGGTCAGCTCAATGTCATAAAGTAGGGCAAAGAGGGTGGATTTGGAGATGAAAGACAATTGATATGGATATATCACTAAATAATTTTTTTAGGCCATTCCCTCTTCTTCTCTATTTCTACTGCACACTGCCCTGTTTAGTACCTCCTTTTCTCTTCGCTCTAAGAGCTTCCTAATTGGTGTTCCTACCTCTATTTTTAACTTCCTGAAACCCATGTTCAACAAAATTGACAGACTGATTTATTTAAAAGTCCAAATTTGACAATGACACTCTCCCAGTTAAAATCCCCAAGTCTCTCCTAAATAAAGCATATTACATGTTGCTTATTCTGGTCCCTTCCTACCAATCCTGATGTGAATTTTTCGACCAAAAATGTTTTTTTCCCCTCCCTGACATTGCTCATAGGGGAAGGTCCTTGACCCACTTCATTTGGTAACTCGAGTCAGTCAGGAGGTCCTACTTCCTCCAAGACTTTCCTAACAACTCCTCTCCCCCAAGTCTGGATTAGGTACCCATTCTCTTTGCTCCAATAAGTCCATTTATTCATTCGTCTGAAGGATATTTGTGCTCTAAGCTCCAGGCAATGTGCTCTAGGGTTCCTGCTATAGTCCAGTACTGTGTGGATATTAGCTATGAACTTCCAGGTTCTCTAAAGAAAAGGAATGCAGTTCTATGACAGCCTTTAATAAAGGAACTAAAGTTGGGCAGTAAGTGTAGGTTTCCCTTAAAAAGTGATGCTTAAGCTGAGGGATGAACAAAGAAAGGGGATATTCTAGCAGAGGAAACAAAATCAAAGGGAGGCCTCATGAGAGGAGGAGTTGAAAAGCCAGAGAGGTTGAAGCACAAAGAATGGTGTGCATAACGTTTATGGTCAATTACTCTACGATAAAGGAGGCAAGAAGATACAATGGAGAAAAGACGTCTCTTCAAGTGGTGCTGGGAAAACTGGACAGCTTCCTGTAGAAGAATGAAATTAGAACATTCTCTAACACTATATACAAAAATAAACTCAAAATTAGGATTAAAGACCTAAATATAAGACCAGACACTATAAAATCCTAGAGGAAAACATAGGCAGAATACTCTTTGACATAAATCACAGAAATATTTTTGAACCAGCTCTTAAGAGTAATGGAAACAAAAGCCAAAATAAACAAATGGGGCCTAATTAAACTTTAAAGTTTTTGCACAGCTAAGGATACCATCAATAAAACCAAAAGACAACCTACAGAATGGGAGAAAATATTTACAAATGATGTGACCGACAAGGGACTAATTTCCAAAATCTACAAATAGCTCATACAGCTTAATATCAAAAAAACAAGTAACCCAATCAAAAAATGGGCGGAAGACCTAAAGAGACATCTCTCCAAAGACAACATCCAGATGGCCAACAAGCACATGAAAACATGCTCAACATCACTAATTGTTAGAGAAATGTGAATCTAAACTACAATGAGTTTATCACCTCATACCAGTCAGAATGGCCATCATTCAAAAGTCTATAAATGATAAATCCTGGAGAGGGTGTGGAGAAAGGGGAACCTTCCTACACTGTTGGTGGGAATGTAAATTGGTGCAGCCACTATGGAGGACAGTATGGAGGTTCCTTAAAAAACTAAAAATAGACTTACCATATGATCCAACAATTGTACTCCTAGGCATATATCAGGAGAAAAATATAATTTGAAAAGACACATGAACCCCAATGTTCACAGCAGCACTCTTTACAACAGCCAAGACATGGAAACAACCTAAATGTCCATCGACGAGATGACTGGATAAAGAAGATGTGGTATATATATATATAGAAAAGAATGAGACAATGCCATTTGCAGCAACATGGATGGACCTCGAGATTGTCATTCTAAGTGAAGTTAAGCCAGAAAGAGAAAGAAAAACACCATATGATACCACTTACATGTGGAATCTAAAAAGGACACAAATGAACTTTACAAACAGAAACAGAATCACATAGAGAACAAACTTATGGTCACAGGGGGTAAAGGAGGTGGGAAGGGATGAATCAGTAGTTTGAAATTTGTACCTCTTGGGGAGTGATGGAAATGTTAGCTGTCTTGATTGTGGTGGTGGTTTCATAGGTAAATACAACTATCAAAATTCATCAAATTGTACATCTGAAATATGTGTAGTTTACTGTGCAGGAATTATACAATATAGGTGTTAAAAAACAGTGGTGTGTGTGGAAATGGCTAGAGAAACATGCAGGGGCCTGAAAATGAAGGGCTATGGCCACGTTAGTGATTGTGGCCTAAGTCAAGTACATTTGAACACGGACTAGATACTTGCTATTAAGAAACTGTTAATTTTTTAAAGATGTCATAATAGTACCGTGGTTATGCTAAAACAACCTTCAATTTTTTAGAGATATATAATAAAATGCCTAGGATTTGCTTAAAAATAATTCAAGGAAGATATAGGAAAGATGGGTGAGCCAGAGATGAAACAAGATTGATCGTGGGTTGATGATGGTTGAACTTGGGTGATGGGTACATGAGGATTCATAATTTTACCCTAATTTTGCAAGATCAAAATTTTTATAACCTTATCAAGAGAAAAATGGATGTCGGTTTTTATTCTAAGAGTAGTGAGAAGATATGAAGTGGGTAAGGAATGACACTGGTACACTCAGATTTGATTTTTCTGGAAGATGACTCTGGCTTCAAGGTGATTAGACCATAAGGGAGCCGGAGTGGCCGATGGAGACCATTTTAATAGACTCTTTTGCAGTGGTTCAAGACAAGAGATAATGGTTGGACTAAGGAGGTAAAAGTGGAAATAAGTGAAAGGATGCAAGGGCCATTTTGGAGAACTCAGGGGAGCTGATACTGAGCCAGGGAACAATCCAAGAGAACAAGTTTGTGAGTTGGATGGGAAGATCATAGGCTTAGTCTTAGATAAACTTGAGTTGTGGTTGCCTTTCAGGCATCTAAGTGGAAATTTCAAGGAGGCAGTATGAAGACTTTAGAGAAAACCGACACTAAGTTGGGGAATCACAACATGTCATAGATGATCATTTGTATCTTTGCATAGATTAAAGGGAGTTTGGTGTGAGAACTTCGGGTTGAGAATTAAACCCCTTAAACATTTGATGATAGGGAAAATGATGTGCTATAAAGAAAACAAAATGCTGGGTAGGAGTTTGAGGAGCAGAAGAGAGGGAGGGAAGCCATTGTGGCTTGAGCAATGGTCAAGAGAAGAGGAAAAATAGCATGATGTTGTGAAAATCCAGAAGGGAGTTCTCAACTGTTAATTTTTCTGAGAGTCAAGATAAAGACAAATATTGCCCATTTAGTTTAGTGACATACAGGAATTGGTGATTTTTCAAGGGCTTTATAGAGTGATGAGGGCAAATGAGACTGTGAAGGGTTGGAAAGTGAATGTGGCTTGAGCAACTGGAGGGAGCAAACTTCTTAGAAGAACTCTGTCTGTGATAAGGGGAAGATGGGGTAGGAATTGGAAGGGGAGGGAATGGTGTACTTGTATGATGGAAAATACTTGTTGCATGTTTCAATGTTAAAGGGAAGGATTACATTGAAGGAAAACAGCTGAATATAAAGGAGAGAAAAGCCATAATTCACAGTGTAAGATTCCTAGAAAGTAGCCGGAGATAGGATTCAAGACAATGGGACTTCCTTCGTTATGAGGAAAGGTATCTCCTCCAATGGAGCAGAAAGGAGTGGATAAGTAACATATACAAGTGGGTTTCTAAGCCGGAAGTGAGCTGAGGGGGTTCCTCTCATACATTTTCTCTTTACTACCTCCTTGACCCTGAAATAGGTGATCTACGAAGAATGAAGGAGAAACAGAGTGGGGATTTGAAAAAATTTTTGAAGTCTGAATATTTGAAGAAAGTCTTAAGTTGGAGATACTGAATTGAGAGAAGTCTAAATTTTTTGTATTCTCCATCAAATGCTCTGACACAGTCCCAAGACTGGGGTCTACCAAGGGTATCACGTACATCTATCACTGTACCTACTGCTTTTGATTTATCCATTTATGACGGTCTCTCCCCTAGTAGGCTAAAATTGAGAGCAAGTACACATTTTAATTGGCTTTGTATTGCTGACTCCTGATTTAACCCCTAGCCCAAAGCAGGTTTCTCAGGCATTTGTCAAATGTAAAGATGAATAAAACTTCCGCTTTTATTTGCAGGACAAGTTAAAGAATTTCTCCTAGCTGTTCTGCTTATCATTTACCTAGGATTATTCTGAGTGTTTTACACAAATTAACTCATTTAAGCCATAAAACAACCCACGGAGGTAGGTATTGTTACACTTTCCACTTTTCAGATGAAGAAACAGAAACACATAAAGTAACTTTACAAGGTCCCACAGGAGTTATGTGGCAGAGCTAGGATTTGAAGCCAGGTAATCTACTAAAGGGACCACCGTATGAATTTGTTCTTAAGGTCTCTGCAACACTTAACGGCAAAGAAGTGAGTAAAGACCACGGTGATTATCAGAACTGCTTAGATTTAGACTAGATAAAACTGAGACACCCTTGTGCTTGCTCCCAATTATGTCTAGCAACTAAAATTTTGTGTAAATATTTAGGAAGAAAACTTATGTAATTACTTTAACCAATGAATACAGCAACATCAATAACCAAAAAGCATTCTGGTAATTTCATGCTACAGATAGACTAAAACAGCAATCACTTACCTTTATGGTTTGGATGCTTTCTTTGTAAAAACGCTATTATGATACAGTTATTTCAATAAATAACAGGTTTCAAAAAAATTAATTACATCAATAGTGTTAAATGTTAGGTTACCTCTGCTTCACAGGATACACCTTTATTTTATTTAAAGGCATACATATATGCTTATTACTGTACTTATAATTTTAAAAAGCATACACTTCATTAGTGGGCTTATTTATTAAAAAGAAAAACCATTTCTCCTTTAAAATGCCAAGTAAAGAGATAAATAATCCATCAAACCTCAGGAGCTAAGAATTGGTAACTGCTTTTGTTTCAAGCCAAATTGGCCTATTTATAGTTTACCTTCTTGGTATCCACAATGAAAGATTCAATTTTGTACTCAAAATCAAATACAGTGGACCCCTGAACAACATGGCTTTGAACTGCATGGGTTCACTTATATATGGACTTTTTTTTCACTAAATATGTACTGCAGTACTACATCATCTGTAGTTAGTTAAGACCTTGGATGTGGAACCATGGACAGGAGGGCCACCTGTAAAGTTATGAGGATTTTCCTTTTTTGACTGTGTGGAGGGCTGGCCCTCCAACCCCAGCGTTATTAAAGGGACTATTTACATAGCATTTACATTGTACTTACACTTACTTACATAGCATTTACACTGTGTTAGGTATTGTAAGTAATCTAGAGATGACTTAAGGTACAGTTGACCCTGCAGTATTTATTTAGTGAAAAATAAATTCAAGTATAAATGCACCTGTGCAGTCCATCCTGTTCAAGGGTCAAATGTAATTTCAAAATTCATAGGTAATCTTCTATAAGAATTAGTGTTAGCCATTCCTCAAATTACGGAAAAGAAAAGCTGTGTAAACATTTTTTGCTCACAAGTTTAAATGAATTTAGTTTTTAGAGCAGTAATTGAAAGCACAGCTTCCAATGGTATGGGAGTTGAGATCTGGGTCTTATCTGGCCCTTAGCAGCTGTGTGATCTTGGTTAAATCATTTCTTGGTAACTCTATCACCTGACAGGGAAGATTAGGACAGATCTTTCGTATTCTGAAATTCAGACTTCCATAGAAACCCTAAAACTGTAGGTACATGCATTTTGGAAGGAAGCTGGCTCAGAGTTTTCATTAGATTCTCACAGGTGACCGTCATCCAAAAGTAAATCTACAATGTATTAGGTGATCATTTCTCAAATCGCCCCAGCTCTAAATATTGATATTGCCTTCTGTTATCAGAACTCTAAGGTGGCTCCTAAGATTCTCTGGTGTATATACCCTTTATAATCCCTTGATTACTCAAGTGTGGGCAGGATCTGTGACTATGACATATATTACCTTGTGATGAGGCTGTAGTATAGGGCAGAGTAACGGATTCTGCGGGTGTAATTAAGGTATTAATCAGTTTGGCTTTGGGTTAATCAAATTAGATTGATTTAATCAGATCAGGAGGAGCCCTTTAAAAGAGGGATTTCTCTGAGATTAGAGATTTAAGGGTGAGCCCTTTAAAAAAGAGTTTAGGGCCTTCTCTGAGATTAGAGATTCTCCTGCAGGCCTTGAAGAAGCAAGCTGCCAAGAATCCTGCATCTTGGTAAGGGAAATGGATTCTGCCTTAGCATTATGAAGGAGAACCCTGAACTTCAGATGAGGCTGTGGCTTTGGCTGACATCTCTTCTGAGAGCCTGAGCACAGGACCTAGCTAAGCTGTACCTGGACTCCTGACCTACTGAAACTGTGAAATAAAAAACATACGTTTCTGTTTTATAGCCATAAGTGTGTGTGTGTGTGTTAATTTGTTATACAGCAAAAGACAATACATTACTTCTCTTTAAAGCCAAAGCTTAGCTTAATTCTCTCTTTTCTTGAGGGAACCAAAGCAATGAGGAATCTACATAGATGTCCCACAAATTAATGCTACAATAAGCCATCATTTTACAATGCAAAAACCCTATACATTGGAGGCACTGAGGCAAGCATAAACGTAATGCTAATCTTCCAGATGTATTTTTAATTAGTCAGTGGCTTCAATTTTAGGAATGCTCTGCGTTTGATTCAGAGTAATGTGGAAAATCCTAATTACATCACAACACACAATTACTGAAGTCTTCGAAAATTTGGAAGGAAAAGGAAAAATATCTTTAAAGATATACTTTAGACTAGAGCTATCCCATACACCTGTAATGTAACATTCCTATTTTTGCAGCACTTGAGAAGGGCTCAATGCTCCAACAGGCAGTTTAAGATAAGAAGTCAAGAATAGTAAGCTTATTAAAAGGCTTATTATTCCACTTTCCCCCTCACTGCAATACCTCTAATGTTAAAAATACGTCAGTTTCCTAGGTCAGCGGAGAACAACAACAACAAACAAGGAGTTGTTTAAATCAGTAACTGTGGTGAACTGTTAAATGTGCTAAAACAAGCTTCTGACCATGGAAAAGTCCTTCCTAGAATTCTATTAGAAAGTCACTGTCCTGTATGAGACCACAGCAGAAGTGAAATATTTAGGCCATCAGATGGCCCTAGTACTCAGAGATGTTATTAGCATCGTTCACAACTAGTACATATCTAAGGTAATTATTCTGTAGAGCCATTTGGCCTACTATACCCTCACTGGCTTACTCTGAAGCAGACTTTTGTTTAAAAAATATTTGTTACTTTCACCTTCTGGTAACTTAAGCTGTTTGTAACAACCGTGTTTTGGAGCCGTATGTTGATGTTACTAATAGTAATACTTAAAACGCAGTTCAAGTTGTTTCTCTCAGTCCATTTTGCTGGAAGAGTGAAGGAAGGACAGGGAGGAAGCAGCAGCACAGGTGTTGTCCCGTTTCCGTTGGTTAGAATATTGATGTCTCTACTGAAATTACAGAGCTTGAGAAATTTCTTCTGCAATGTTTGTTCTAGGTCAAAAGCTTATGAAAGACAAGCAAATAAAAGTCCCTGAGTCATACTCTAATTTTACATTAATATATAAAAAAAATCCACACAGCACACACACATGCCCCATGTAAAACATTGCTTTAAGTTTTAATGTTTATTTCCCCAAGACAGCCTAGCCTGCACTCTACTTGGATAAATTTTACAAGCTAGTTTTCTGCTGCTTCTAGTTTTAAACTTTAACCATGTTTCTGATGACAAGGAATGCTGCAAAAATACTCTAGTTCAACAAAGAGTTATGATCACAAAATAATTTTTATCCATTCTACAGTGTTTCAGAATTACCAGTTGATTTTTAAACACAAAGTAGATATAGATGCTAATGGTGGCTAATCTGGTATGTTTCTTATAGCAAACTGTTGTTCATGCAACACTTGTGCTCAAAGGGGAAGGCACAGGATTTCCTACAATGAGCCACCTTATAAAGAGTTCTTTTTGTACAAATTAATTTATGTCACATTTAATTTAGTGTGCATAACCTCAAAACTGAGGTATTATTCCAATTTATAAAAACCACTTGCATAAATTTTATGCAAGTTTAAAAAATACAAAGTTTTCTCCCTAAAGTGGCTCAAAATAGATTGTTCATGGCTGCCTACATCTAAGATAAAAAGATTCTAAAACAATTGAACAGATTAGGCATATTATTAAAGGTGTTCAAACCATTACTTGATTTGTACATCTACTCAAACCCCTTCATCGATCTTTATTCAGCAGTACATATGCACCAAATTCCATTTTAGAAGTTTCCATATCATTTTCATAGAAAACAAAGTTTGAAAACAAGTAACATTTAAACACAGCACGGTATTCTATCACAACTGAAACTTCTTTCTTCTTCTTTACAGGACTCAACAAAATCTAAAAATGAACT
The DNA here is from genome assembly GCF_009834535.1 of Camelus ferus. Classification (NCBI taxonomy): domain Eukaryota; kingdom Metazoa; phylum Chordata; class Mammalia; order Artiodactyla; family Camelidae; genus Camelus; species Camelus ferus. The sequence goes on along the minus strand of NC_045696.1, from coordinate 88,986,685 downwards.
ATGCTGTAGATTTACCTCATGCAAAGATCTTTATGTTATCTCTGAAAATGAAAAGGATGGCTTTTTAAAGCACATTTTACTGTTTTATACTATTATGGCAACTTGTGTACTGCAACACAGTCTATTTTTGAGGGAAATTTATGATTTTTCTTTCATGCAAAAATCTACACAAATTAGTTCTGATGATATGGAAAGCTTTTCATAGCATCAAACATTCATCTGGTGCAAATGCACAGGGAAACCTTCCTGAAAGTTTTCTGACTTGAGAAGCAACTAAAAAGCCATACTAGGTAAAGTAAATAAAAACTTAAAAAACAAAACAAAACAAAACAACCCCCCCAAAATAAAAAAAAACAAAAACAAAAAACAAAAACAAAAAAACCAAAAACCCCCACAAACACAAGGACAAAAAAAAAAAAAAAAAAAAAAAAAGGAACGGGGTGGGAAAAGGGAAGAGGGGAAATAGAAAACAATGGCTGCTGCTGAACTGGTCTTTGTTTTCATGTCCAGTGTACATTAACACTTATGATCTCACTTTGATGATTTACTAGGTTTGTTATCAGCCCCCTGAAGGCGAATCAAGCTTGCATGCGTTCACATACAGCACCACAACCAAACTCTCGTACACAGTCACTCCAGGACTAGGAGTCTACTTCATGCGTGAAGAGCCCTAGATCTGAAAGATGAACCTGGCTCTCCATCACTGAGCCAGACATTCATTCAACATTGTCCATTCACACACCGCTTCATAGCAAGGCCTGGGCTCATTTTCCTTTGACTTATATGGGCATCCTATTCTCTTTTATGCTTACAAGGCTTGAAGATGACAGTACTGCACTTTCCCTCAATTGATAAAGAGTAAGTCAATGTTCCTTCTCAGGCACTGAAGATCTGTGACCTGTAGCCCTTTTTACTTTGAACAACCTAAATAAGCTTTCATGTAAAGTTTTCATTACATTTTGCCACTCATTCTCACTCGCACCCACTCGCCATCTTGACCTCATTTGGGCATTTTCTGTGATTCCAAATGAAATCTTCACATTTTCTTTCCGGATTTAATGCAGCAGCAGATCCCATGAGCCAAGCTTGATGGATCAAACCTTTTTATATATATGTATATATATATACACATATATATATATATATATATCTCAGTGCTGCATTGTACCCAACTTCCACAACATCTTTCTAAAACTGGAACCCTTCTGTTGGTACATTGGCAGATGAATTGAAACCAAATGTTCCACCTTGTATTGCCTCTGGAACAAGGCTAGGATCTTCATCAATCTAAGAGAAGAAAGAAAAAGAAAGTAATGATTAATTTTAAAGTATACACAAATAGCATTATAGTAATAGTCTCATTTCCTTTATTAAAAAATTATGAGGGACATGATGGATGTCAACATTGTCGTATCACCCCTTTAGAAATTGGAAACACTTTCTAAAAGCTTTCTCTTAAGGGATGTCAAAATGAGGAGGCTTAAGATAATATGCAAAATGGGTATCTTTCAAAAGAATGAAAGAGAAGTAATACACTGTAGAAGGTCTTGCATCTCAGACTGAGAGGGTATTCACTATAACGCTACCACTGTTGGAGAGTAAGTATAATCTTTGGTTAATCTTTTAACAGCAATTGGAGACAAATGACGTTTGAGCTTAAAGTAGTAAAATAATAGCTCTCCTAATAATGGAAAAATAATATTCATTCTATATATTTTATGTCTAAAGATTCTTTTTGAAGTACCACAAAATTATAAACCTATAGTGTAGTTCCTATAATAGGCATATCATCTTTATTATTCTTTTCACAATGTAACAGAGTAACCAGAAACTGCATGTTAAGGTACTAGGAAACATTAGGCCTTGTGTAAACCTAATTATAAATTAAGACTTCTAAAAATCCAACTTTAAGACATTTGATTAAAGCTACCTTTAAAAAAGTATGCTTTTTCAGGATTTTTATTCCTGATTTATTTAACTGGTATTACATTCTAAACAGGACCTGGCTTAATCATTTGTAATAAATAATCTATAACTCTTTTCTAGTATTGTCTTTGTCAGGTTAATGTTCAAATCATGCCTGTTAACAAAATGTTTAATAACATTCCATTTTCTTTTTTGAAATGTTAATGTTATGAAAATCAATTCAAGAAATCCACTGGTGGCTATACCTAATTACTATAATTTTCTAAGAAACAACTGCTTTATTTTTAGATTTAACTTCTCCGAAAAGGCAATACTAAAAATAATACTTTAATTTCAACTATTATATACTGACAATCTGAAAACATTTTTGTATATTATACCTTACATTATATAGTAACATACTTCATAATAATTTTTTTCATTGTATCTATTTATCTTAACATTCATTTTTAGTCAGCAACTAAGAACAACAGTGACAATATATTTAAACATGGACTAACTAATTATTGGGTCATAATGGATTTATTATAGGATATACTAGTATCCCTGTTTGCCTCATTTGTCACTGTCAAAAAATTCTTATCTTTTTTTTGCCATTAGAGCTAGTACTACTTTTTAATGCCTTGAGGGACTTCAAAATACTGAAATATTTGTTTCTGAAATAATCAATATTACTCTTATATACCTAATTCCATTCCCCAAAAGTACATACATATATGTCCTAGCTTACTATATTATTTCATCCAGATTTATGTTTATACATAAAACTAAGCAAACCATAAAATTATTAAATACATCATCTGAAGAGAAGAACTGATCAATGATCTCATAGGCCAATTTGTAGATGTCTTCATTTTCATGATTTTGAAGTTGTTCAATTTTCTCCAGGCCTGTAAGAAATTTTACAAAGTGAAACAACAGAAATATTTTAAAAATAGTGACAAAAATGTTACAATAATCTTGGGAACATATAATCCAATTTGGGGGAATCTATTTTAAAGGTAAATCTCAAGAATAAAAAGGTTTTATACACAAAGATACAGCATATTTATCTTAAAAAAATTAACAACCTGAGTGTCCAACTGCATATAAATGTAAGCAACGGAAATGTATCTACTCAACAGAATATGGTATGTGTCAGTGTTTATATATAAAATGGCGTTGTTTGTTAAATGTTAAAAGCAAATTTGTTCTAGTTTCTAGCATCTGCCAAGTATTTCTAATGAACATGTATGAAAAAACTTTTAATACTACTGACTAATAAATATGAATGTTAAGACACCTATTAAGTATAATGAAAAACAATCAAAATCAACCACAGTATTTCAGGGGTTTTTCCCTATAAACATTAATAAATTTATTAAATTCTAGGCAGAATATATAAACTTAAACTTTTGGTATGCAAACTGGATCCTGTTTTGCTCTATAGGAGTAACAATTAAGGCCTCTGAATTAAAGTGAAATTGCCCTTTCGTAAGTGTTCCTCCTCTACCTACTCCTTAAGTGGAGGAAGTTATTTGGGCACATTTCTCACTTCACATATTCTCCTTATAGGGCCATTCCATGAAAAAATTTAACTACTACATGTAGACTGAGGACTTATAAATCTATGGCTTCATTTCTTTTCTGAGTTTCAGAATCTTAAAATTTAAATCCGGCATGATCATTCCATGAGACACTTCACAGGTACCTAAAACTCAAACTGTCCAAAACACAATTTGTTACTTGCTTTGCCTCATTTACACTGTTTATCCTACTGTATTCTTACTGGTGATAACAATGGTTTGAAATCTGAGAGAAAGACTAAGTTCCCCTTCCCCTCAATACTCTATAATCAAATCTCAAAAACCTCAGTCTATCCATTTCTTGAATCTTGTTATCTCCCCTTTGTCTCTATTATCACTGCCTTCATTTATTGTGGTCTGACCACTATATACTTTCCTAGGTGGTTTCCTGACTCTTGTCTCTAACAGTTGCATTCCCCTCAGAGTCATGCTTCATTTAAACACATCAATGCCCTAGGTAAAATCTTCCAATAGCTTGTCATACACTATGGCAGAATCCATGGGGGAGCCTATAAGATACAGATTCCTGGGCTTCACTTCCAATGAAGCAGGCAATGCTCAAGATCCGTGTTTTTATTTTAATATATAAAAACAAAATTTTAATGATTAAAATGTTTATATGGTAAAAGAAAAAAAAACAAGAAAAAATTTTAACTATGCCTATTTTTAATTTTTCTAGTACTCACTTCCTAATTAGTTCCCTAACAGTTTTCCCTATTTCCCATTCCCAACTTGACATTATGCATCATATTTCTTTGCTGTTCTACTTGTCACTTTAGTAACTTTAAAAATACTTACTTCTTACTAAATTAATATTCAAGCCTCTTAGCTCTTCCACTGCGTAAGCTGAAGAGACTGGTTCTCCTACCCTGTTACCTCTCCTTTCATTTACTTCTCAAATTCAATCAGAAATATCTTTTATTTTTATGCTTATCCAGCTTGATAATATTTACATTTTGTTTCACAGTCACATTTGAGACTTCCATGTTCTGTCTACATGTTAATCCTAAGAGTTGAAAGCTAAGACTTGTTGTCTACCTTCCGAGTGGCTCTGGTACACTGCCAGATTTGGGAACCACTGTCCTATAAGATAAAGTATCTGCTGTGCTACAAAGCTTCTAAGACTGCAAGGGCCTGGTCACTGCCTATGTCTGCAGCCTCATTTTTTGGCAGTTTCTACCTCATACTTTGTGATTCAGCAGTGAACTACTTATAATTTGCTGAATGCTACTTCTCACCTCAGACTTATCCAATGGTGTTATCTTTGCCTGGAACACCTTTCATCCCTTTTTACTTTATTAATCTTTATTCATCTCCCAAAATCCAGCTCAGGTGTCACTTCCTGCATCTTCCAGGATGGATTAGGTATTTTATCTTGCTGTACATCTCTATTAGGGTAATTAGCACATTAAATCAGTTCATATTTATCTCTATGACTAGACTACATGCCTTGGGGGCAAGGACTCTGCCTTGTTTACTGGTATTTTCCCAGTACCTTATTAGCACAATGCTTGTTCAATAAATGGCAACAATTCAGTTACCTAAGCATGTGCAAGAGCTAAGCAGGACTGTACATACAGAATATAGTATTTAACTTTATTCTGTTACTTGATTATCTAAGCCACAAAAATACAAAAGAGCTATCTCAGTCAGAAAATAAAAGCAGTTATAAAAAGAACATCAAAATGTAGAATAACAGTTTATAATAATCTTACCTCCACATTCTTCTATAAGATTGGCTATGGTTTCTGCCTCATCTTCAGCCATTTTTAATATATTACTTAGTCCATCGAGTACTACTTGCACAACTTGTGCATCTTTTACAGTCAGCAAGTTGCAAAAAGGTGGGATAACATTTTGTTGGATTAAGTAGGCGACCTGAAGAGTATAAATATGATATAATAAAGGGAAGTGAACTTCATCTGTGTACCCTATTATCTCATTGGAATAATTTTGACTTAAAAATCTTGAGTATGGAAATATGAACTCATCTCTCACATGTTAAGTTAGACAACATTCATCTAACCTTTTCTTTTTAATGTAGTATATTTTTCTTGAACTTAGTAAAAAAACTAAAGTAAAAATGAAGTAATCACTCTATTTCATATGAAACATTTCTTTGCCATAAGCATTCCTTCAGACAGCCTTTCCCTTTTAACATTAAGAAAGTATAAGATCAGTTAAGAGACAAGATGATTTTTTTTTTAAACTATGATTGTTCAATGTGAGAGCATCTCCTAGTTCTTTGCTGTAACATTTAACACTCTCATAAAACCTGGCCACCTCTCAATTCACTATTCTATTGGTTCCATAATATTTTCAAAGTATTTTTTCTATCATTTTTCTATTTTATTAGTTATTTCCATGTATTATATTTATATTCTGCTCTGTATTCATATTTGAGTGGATTCATTGGTCAGTACCAATCTATAGCTTATCTGTGACAATTATCAGTTCCAAATTCCCCCTTTTTATCTGTCTGTGAAACATACCTGAGACCTTTAAAAGTCATTTTCTTTTGGCAGCTGGCACAGTGTTAAGCTTCATCATCCATGCAACTCTGAGAGAGTGCCTCTTTACATTTTATGCCCTAGGCACCTGACATTGCTCACCCTAGTTCCTAGCCCCTGCTTTTTGGCTGAGTTTAGTTCCTTGTTTGGTTTGCTACTGGACAATTTTTGCTGTTGTTTTGCTTTCTTTTTTAGTTGTTGTTCATTTGTTAGGAGAATCTGTGAGGCAGTTTCATTCTGCCCTATCAACCTAAAAAGTCTTGTTTTTTTCTTAACACTGTTTAAACAAAACAAAACAACCCTGACTATAAGTACCTTGATTTTATCATGGATTAGAAAATTCTTGTAGGCCCAGAAGCTGAAAAAAGAATACTTCATATCTGTGGAATGTAACTAAAGGAAGTCAAGGTGACACTCTTATACATCACAGAATGCCTGTTTATCTTGCTATTGTTTTAAATTATGATTTATGAAATGTAAATCTTGGAATTATCGATACTATAATTTTATCAGTTTTGAGAAATAAATAAGAGTTGAACTTACTTGATCTTTCCTTCCACTAATTGTTAAGTTACTTATGGCCCATGCAGCTTCTTTCTGAGTCCCAAAATCTCCCTGTAAAAGCAAAGCAAAGGATACAAGTTGCAATATAGGGTAAACTGGAAAAAAATGTTTTCTGAAATGATTTTTCAACTGTTTATTTCCTCAGGTTTTCTTCTAGCCTTTCTACATGCATAAAATATTTTTTACTTGTTAAGATAAGCCATTGAAACCAATTTACTCTAAAGAAATGGAGCTCTCTTTTCACGAACTTCCCTGGGAAAAATTGAATTGATGTTGCTGTTCAATATCAGATTAAATGAAGTCAATGATAAAATAAAATCAATCAAAAATATATGAAAAATGTATAATTTCACTTTAATCAAAGAAATGTCAAGGTAAAATAAAGTATCCTTTTAAACACATAACAAAGGTTTAAAAGTGAAAATGTCCACCATCAATGAGACTTTAATAAAGACATTACCCTCATATATTATCTTTCAAATACAAATTGAAAAAAATAAATTTAAAAATCACTTTAAAAAATTATATTCATGATTTGGTAATCTTATCTTTGAGAATTTACCAAGAAAATAATTCAGAACAAAGTTACATTATGTATCTCTCTATACAATGTCTTAGGAGCACATAATAGTCAAAAAGTAAAAGCAACTTAAATTCTCAACACCAGAGGAATAACTACTTATAGTAAGTCTATTGACTAAAATAATCACCAATCTGTTCAATATTAAGATGACTAGCAATCTGAAAAAATGCTTATATTAGAAAAAAATATGTAAATAAGAAAAACAAAAATTAAAACTACATTGGGATATGTACTCCTATTTATCAGATTGATAAAATTTACAAATATCTGTCAGTGAGACTGGTAGGAGAGTAAAATGGAACAACGCTTCTAGAGGAAGATGGGCAATATATAGCAAAATTTATATATATGTCTACGTGTAGATCCAGTAATCCTAAATATAATCTGGCAAAAACATGGAAGAAACTTACAAACTATTCTTTAAAGTACTATTTAACAGCAAAATACTACAAATATCTCAAATGTCATAAAATAATAAATAATATACATAATAATATACATAAAATAATAAAATAAATACATTATAGTTCATCCATACAGTGGAATACTATGTAGCTAAAAAAGGAACAAGAAAAAAAAAAAAGGGAACAAGGAAGCTCTTTGTATAGTGGTATGGGAGTGACTCCCAGGGTATATATATCCACTTAAAGCAATGCAAGAAAAAGAATATATATATATTAGGCTATCATCTGTGTTAGGAAGGGTGGGAACAGGCACATACATAGGCATTTGCTTATATTTAAAGAAGAAACAATAGAAGAATAAACCAAAAACTAATTTTAAACCAAAAAACTAAAGTAATTCCCCCAAATAAAAAACAAAAAGAAACAAACAACCTAACTGTGTGTCAAGTTGGTGCCTTAACCACACACACAGGAATTATTTCAAGTGACATTATTTTTAAGTATATTATCCAAGTGACATTATTTTTAAGTATATCATTGATAGAAGACAAAAAAATCCTCGTGGAAATCTCAAAAGTGGAATAGTCATGTGTAAGTGTCAACGTGGTCTTGTTATTTTGGTAGATTTTATGTTATTTCTCTCAGTATATAAAGTAAACAATTACGTTCATGTTTTTAAGATTTTCAGCATAAAAGATATATAAAATAGAAGTGAAAATAAAAACACTTATTTTAAATACCCAATACTATCTAATGGCTTCCTTTCATTCATGACTTGTTTTTTATGAATTCTCACATTCACAAAATTACAATACATATATTTTTCACTTTCTTAAAAAAATACATTGTCACCTATTTTGTTCACTTAGGCCTAGATATAATGATAACCTTGTAGCAATGATCATCCTTAGTACCTCAAATAAGTACCTTAAATACCATTTGCTACAAAAAGGAACCAGGAACACCCTGAAAACCAGTTAATTCCAGCTCTAGGTCAGAAAATATATAAAACATACCTGGGAATCATGTCATATCCCAAAAGTAGAAAGCTCTTAAAAACTATTAGAGTGATGTAAAAAAGACAAAGGCACCAAATTTAGTGAGTTTCCATTGTTTCATGGACAACTTGAGTGTCAGAAAGAATAACTACAATGAACTAAAACTTACAAAATACACACATAAAAATTCGTAATTTGCTAATGACATGAAAAACTTTAGCCTAGTCTCTTTTTGAGGTTGTTACAGAACCATGTCATTCTAAAAACTGAGTGATAATGAGCAAAAATCAGTTACCTTGCCCTTCCTATATGAAATGTATTTTAGAGTAAACCAAAGCTAATAAGAAAAAGCTCTTTATTCTTCTTTACTGAAGAATCATGGCTAATATATAAAGAATGACAGAATTATAAAGTCACCATTTTGCAGTTCCTAGTAACATAAGGGACCCAGGTAATGATCATCAATGACTGACTGAAAATGATTACATGAAAGATGGATGAGTAACTTTATAACTATCAGCTAAAATAGGCTGGTAACACTTGGGCTCACTTATCAATCTTAATCACTAGATGTAGGACAAGCAGTATGTGTCTCCTCATGTGACTCATTAGTGCATTAAGCATTCTTACCTAAAGACTGAACCTGATCTACCAGTTTATAGGAAAGTAGCCTCTACTACCAGTTTGTAGGAAACACGGAGGAAGATAGTTACTTTCTCTTTCATGAACAGATCAGTGTTCAGAAAAAACCCTCATGCTGTGATTGTGACATTTTAAATTGTCTCTTTCCCAAACTTAATGAAAGCATGAGATGATATGGTATATGATTAAATAGCACACTCGCTGTTTGATCTTGGATAATTCATTTGTTTATACCACAGTTTCTTAATCTGTCAAATGGGACTAATTCTTAATTTCACAGAGTTACAGTATTATCCTTTTACTCAGATAAACAAGATGTTTTTCTTACCTTATCCAAGAGGTGTATTATCATTGGTACAAGATTGGCATCAATTACTGCCTGAACCTGCTGCTGATTTCCTGCGGTGATGTTAGAGAGGAACCACACTGCTTCCTGTAGAACAAGACCCCTTCAATATTCCTCATTAAAAAATAAAACCTGCATCTGAACTAAGAAAAAATACATTCACTACAATGTCCAAATTATTTTATTATGGAATGAGTTCCATAATAAAAAGCTTAGGAATCTGAACTCCCCTATCCCCTTTCCATATTTTTTTGGACAAACTGCTAATGGCCCTAGTCTAAGTCATAATGAACTAATAACAAATTCTCAAAAGCAATGTTCCCAAACAATCATACTCAAAAGAAGCTTGGTTGAACAAATACTAAGGAACTAATGAGCTATAATACAAATACAAATCCTAAAACAACTGTGAACGAGATTCAGCATCCTTCTCACATGATGTGCTTTATTCGCTATTCTATTCTGATCAAGAGTCCTAGCCAAAGCAGATAAATCTCTCGATTTTCCGTGATAATGGAGACACGAAAAATGAAACAATGGATTGTTTTAGTATACTTATTTGTAACAGTCGTTCATTGCACCGTTTCTCTCCAGAGGTAAAGCAGAATCGGATGTTTGATTGCTTTACTGGTCTACATTTTTTTTAAACCCCCCTTTTTTTTGGGGGGGGCATTTGTTTATTTAATGGAGGTACTGGGGACTGAACCCAGAACCTCATGCATGCTAAGCACGCACTGTACCATTGAGCTATACCCTCCCCTTTGGTCTACCTTAATGATCTTTTCATGTTACCCTTTATATCACGACAGTGCTACTTTTACCAAGATGATTACAAGTTTTTTTTTTAAACCAGTTTCATAGATAATAAATAAATGCACACTGAAATCACAAAATGAAATAAGACAAAATATCTACCTATGTGGGATATTACTATAATTTACCAAACTTAATAAATTTTCAAACATATGAATTTACTAAAGGGAAACATTTTCTCTGTTTTAAAAAACTAGTAAAGAAGTTTTACTCCTAGTGTGCAGCAGGCTCTTCTGGATCAGATCACAGGACCATATTTAATGAACCTGTTAGAGATTTTAGGGTGCTAGGCTACTCAGGTGAGCTGTTCTTGGGTTATAATCATTGGCAATGTTGTAATCAACAACCCATGTATTTCTACAACAGCCTCAGATGCACTCCAATATCAGCATCACCAGTCAGTGCCCCCTTTTCATAGCCTACACACACACACACACACACACACACACACACTCACTCTCTCTCTCTCTCTCTGTTAAGTAGCTTTAAGTATTAAATTTTTACTAATTACTTAACTTACATATTAAAAATTTCCAATCATACAATATTCAACACCCAGTTATCTCTATTTCATCATTTCCAAGAGAGCCAAATTTGCACTGGTTTGTTTTATATACAGAAAATCATGTACTAATTCATGTTATAAAGTGTAAAATATTCTATCTTCTCTTAATTTTTTCCCCAAATCCCTAATTTTACACATTAAAAACTGCTACTTTATATACTATTAAATAGTATTTAAAAGTGCTTACTTTATTAATTTTCTCTTTGGGATGTGTCAGAAGTGCAGGGAAGTGTGAAAGAGCATCACAATTCAAAACTACTTGTGTTTGCTCATCAGTTCCAGTAACAATGTTGCCCACAGCTCGAAGTGCTGCCGTCTGAAACATAAAAAGATTAAATGAGATGTTGTTCTATGTGAAATATTCCTTATTACCACAGAGGTATGTTAGGCAGGTTATGAAAGATACATTCATTCATTCATGCCAGCCTATCCTTTTTGAGCAAGCTGTGTCTGAAGCTGATTTAGAACAGAGGAGTGAATAGGACAGACACAAATTCTAGCTCTTACAGAGATTCCATTACTGTAGGAGGAGACAGCTAATAAACAAACAAGAAGGATAATTTTAGATAGTAATTATGGCCATAAATAAAATACAATAGTACCAGTTTTTGTGTGAACATGTGTTTCCAATTCTCTTGGGGAGATACCTGGGAGTATCATACGACTTGCTGGGTCATATGATAACTCTATGAGTAACTTTTCCAGGTACTATCAAACTTCCCAAGAGACTGCACCATTTTACATTCCCACCAGCAGAGTCTGAGGATTCTACTTTCTCTATATCCTTGCCAACACCTGTTACTGTCTTTTTGATCACAGCCATCCTGGTGGGTATGAAGTGGTACTTCATCATGGCTTTGACCTGCATTTCCTTAATGACTAATGATGCTGAACATCAACTCATGTGCTACTGACCATCTGTATGTTTTCTTTGGAGAATGCTATTCAAATCTTTTAAACCATTTTTAAATTGGGTTGCCATTTTCTGTTGTTAAGTTGTAAGAGTTCTTTATGTATTTTGGATAGAAATTTCTTTTCAGATGTATGATTTGCAATTATTCTCTTCCATTCTGTAGGTTGTCTTTTCACTTTCTTGACGGTTTCCTTAGAAGTTTTTAATTTTGGTTAAGTCCTATTATCTTTTTTCTTGGTTGCTTGTGGTGTCATATCTAAGAAACTACTGCCTAATCCAACGTCATGTTTTCGTCAAAGAAAAAAGGTTTATACTTTTAGCTCTTATATTTAGGTGTTTGACTCATTTTGAGTTAATTTTTTAAATATGCTGTGAAGTAGGGATCCAACTTCATTCTTTTACGTATGGATATACAGTATTCTTGAGCCATTTGTTGAAAAGACTATTCTTTGCTCACTGAATTTTTTTAGCACCCCTGGTGAAAATCAACTGACCATAAGTAAATGAGTTTATTTCGGGGCCCTTGATTCTATTTCATTGATCTATATGTCTATCCTTATGCCAGTATCAAAAAGTCTTGTTTCCTAGCTTTGCAGTCAAGTTTTGAAATAAGCAAGTCCTCAAACTTGGTTCTTTTTCAGGACTGTTTTGGCTATTAGCTTGTAAGTTTCTGCAAAAAAGACCCCTGGGATTTTAATAGCAACTGCATTTAACCTGTAGATGAATTTGGGGAGCACTGCCATCCTAATAACACTAAGTCTTCCAATCCACGAATATGGATGTCTTTCCACTTATTTAGGATTTTTAAATTTTTTTCAAAAATATTTTGAAGTGACTCAGCTTCTTTAACAAATCAATAGGGGAAAGAAAAAAAGGAGAAGAAAGTTACAGAGTAGCAGAAACCTGAAGACAGCTACCAAATGCAATGTGTTGACCTTGTTTGGGTACTGATTTAGTCAAACTGAAAAAAATATGAAGCAATCAGTAAAATTTGGATACTGAAAGGATTTTAACATTAATATTTTTTAAAGTGCTCTAACGGTATTGTGGTCATGTTAAAAATATCCTTACTTTTTGGAGATGCAAGCCGAATGAAATTATATGATATCTGGGATTTGTGTCAAAATAATATGGAGGGGAAGGAAAGAAACAGAGAAAACCTACACGGTTCACTATACTATTCTTTCTGTGTTCCTAAATTATGGCATGAAAGTTGAAAAAAATGTTTTAAATCTCTATTAGTTATCAGGCAAAGTACAGAACATTAACTTTCCTTGAGAGCTGGCTAAAGTAAAAGTACAAGCTCTATTTTCCCAATGAAGCCCAGAAATAAAACTGAAGATGCATTCTGAAAAAAACAAAAACAAAATACAAACCAAAAACCTATAGCAAGACATAAGTACCACATTCAAGAAATGCAAACTTAATGATAAGAATCTGGTAGGAATGTTTTAAATAAGCCACAAATGCCTCCAAATGACAAATTATTCTATTAATCAATTCTTTCTGAATTTAAAGTGCTTTAAGTTTTAAGGCAGTGGGTTTCCATTCTGACAGTATATGAATATAACCTGAAGAGCTTTTGAAAGCCCAGGTTCCCAGAAAATACCCCAGATTTACTGAAACAGAATTTCTAGGAATTATACAAGAGAAATAAACTAGATTTTTAAATTTAAGCTTCACATAGTTGACTTCAGTGTCCAGCCAGGTTGATAAATAGTGAATCAGGTTAACAGCTTTTCTTGTGCTATTACCGTATTTTACAGACTTTCAGTCATTATAATATTAAAGCTCATTATTTACCTCAGAAGGGTAGGGAGAGCTTTCGGCAACTCCCTTTGCCACTGTAGTTTGACAGTTACTGCTTATAATATTTGTGTAAACTTTTCACCTTCTCTTTTCTGGCTCTTTTTAGATGAAGGTTCTTTGAGATATTTATGTGGAAGGATTTTAAAAGAATAAAAATTAGAGAAAAATATTTTAAACAAATGAAAGGAAATAATTTGGGAAGCCCCTAAGCACCATATTTCAGTACAAAGCCTTTATTGTAGTGCAGTGGAGCTATACATTAACTAAACTTGCCAGGTGCAGTGGAGGAGAGTAAAAAAGGACAGCTGGGGAGGAGTAGAAGAGTGGAAGAAAAACAGGTAGAGTAGGAAAAATTAAATTATCAATACTTACTTCAGATGCTACCCAAGGTGTTATATGAATTGCCCTGGTCTACATTAGAAATCGGTACTTTACAAAGAAGTAAACTTTTTTGGGGGGGTGGGGAGTAGTTTGTGTTGAACTATAGTAATCTTACCTAATTTTCTCCATTTTCAAAATGAGGATATAGTAACTCGATCTTTTTATCATAGATTTGTTGTTATTAGTTTAAAAATATACTTTAAGCTACTGAAATTGTCCATGTTTGAATGTCATAAACAAATAGTGGTAAGAAAAACTTACATTTTTATAAATAAAAACTCACCTGAACTTTAACTTCCTGGTGGCTGAGCAGAGGAACCAAATGAGGGACTATTCCAGAGTCTATTACCATCTGTATCTGTTCATTGCCAGCATCAGTAAGGTAAGACAGGGCCCAAACTGTATCTACCAGTATCTAATGAATAAAATAAAAATTCAGATAGCCTCTGAACATTTTCTCATTTCAAAAATTCTTAACCATATGAACTAATTTATGATTGTTACACTACCTTCTTTCTTCTCTTCTCTATCACCTAAATTCATTAGAATCTTAATCTTCTCTAGTATAACTAAACATCATCATCTATGAGTCTATATCAAGTACGTGCATCTTTTAGTCATATTTAGGATATTCAGGTTAATAATGATCCTGATCACAGACTGGTATTTAGTCTTAACTCAAAAAGATACAAACACACTACACAGCACATAAAATAGGAGAAAAAGACATTCTCTTCCTCAACTGTGCAGACTAAGGGATAACAGGTCAAAGGACACTGTGGTAAACGTATGTAGTTGGAAAGAGTATACGTATCCAACATATGCAGTGGTTCAAAACATCTGGGCTAGGTGAATATATTCAAAGTGTTCTCACATCAGTACCATGTTGTTATGTCTAAAGCCAATACTCCTGTATTAGGATTACAGTATTTTCATCTTTTCTAACCAGTGTGCTTTGCCTTATAAAACTAGAGGCAACTTCCCAAATAGCAGCAGTCTCCTACAGCTGCAGATCAAAACAATGAAAGCAATCATAGGTCAACCTGTGAGATGTATAATCAAAAAACATGTTCTAGAAGAAAGAAAAGAAGGAAAGAAAGAAAACAAGGAAGGAGAGAAAGAGGCAAGGAGGAAGGGAAGGAAGAAACGAAGAAAGACAACAGATAATTTATACCAGCTGCCAAAACCACTTAAAAAAAAAGAAGCCCCTGTAGTTAACTTCTAATTCGATCATATTTTGAAGTATAGCAGGCCACTGCGTTTCATCTCTCTTTGTATGTTAAGTCCTAATTAGAAGTTATGCAAAAGGAAGTATGACAAACAACTGTTAAATTGCTAAATAATAGAATTATTGACAAAGACACAAGAATAATTGTGCCTGACTCTTTACTTCCAAAGCCTTTCTGGGATACAGACTCTGTGTCAAAAGACAAGCCAAAAAAGTCTGAAACCTTTTAAATCCTTTTTTTCGGGGGAGGAGGAATACTTAGGTTTATTTATTTATTTAATGGAGGTACTGGGGATTGAACCCACGACCTCGTGCATGCTAGGCACGGACTCTACCACTGAGCTGTACCCTCCCACCAAAACCTTTTAAATTCTTAACCAACATTAGGTTTAAAAGGACCAAGAAGCTCCTAAAAGAAGAGAACAGCAGTTTGCCATTTTTCCTTTCAGAAATTCAAGAAAGTGCTATGGGTATTTTTAATGTAAAAAGAAGACACAAAATGAAAGAATTCACACATATAAAGTGGTATCAAAATATGTGAGACAACTAAATTTCAACTTACAAAAGTAACTATTTTTTTCTTTCTGGAGTACCAACATATGCCAAAATTTGTTGTTACAGGCAAAAAATTTCAAGTTACCTGGGCATGACTGTATGTAAAATTCAAATACATTTTTAGACTAAATATGCCATTAATATGCTCACATCAGAATCACTTCTTTATCTGCTATGATAAATTTATTAATTACAACTATAGTGTAATTTCAATGTTTCACTTATGGTTTGTTTGAAGCAGTTTTATTTTACTTTGTTAGCCTGATTTAAGAACTTGTTTTTAAGTATTTACCAAAACAGGTTTTGTTTTTAGTAAATATTATTATTTAGTAAAACATGCGACTAAAAAAGAAAAATGCAAACTGGCTTGAGAAATTCAAGATATATTAAGAGCAAGAAAAATGGAGTTACAATCTCAAATGTACTGAGGTATACAAGTAGAAAAAACACAATACATCTTTGAATAAGGTCAACCAAGATGTCTAGTTTTCCAGTAGAGTTATAAGCTTTGAAATTAATATTTCTTGAAACTACTTTAAAAATAAAATATTAACATTTATAATTTAATTGAAGAATTTGGCTATAAGAAGCCAAAACTAAAAATTGCTTACGTATGTGTGTGTGTGTGTGTGTGTTTGTGTGTTTTAAAGATCCTAGACTATCTGGGGCTACAAA
Organism: Camelus ferus; assembly: GCF_009834535.1. Taxonomy (NCBI): domain Eukaryota; kingdom Metazoa; phylum Chordata; class Mammalia; order Artiodactyla; family Camelidae; genus Camelus; species Camelus ferus. Next base: position 88,970,208 of record NC_045696.1, on the reverse strand, counting down.
AAATATCTCTAGAGCAAAGATCACGTTCATCTAATGAAGTCTGTATATTATGCCATTGCTTGATGTAGTATAATTCTAACTTTAATTTCTTCCGTATGCCTTAGACAGATCCCGGCGAAAGGTATTAACCCTATAAATTGTAAAGAAATGAAGGAGCTTGTCAAAAATTGATGATTATACCAAACTGTTTTTAAAGAACCACACAAGGTTCTGATTGTTGCTATGCATTTTATCCAAATGATTTCCTTACTTATTACATTCCCAGCTCTTCTAACACACTGAAAGCTAGATTGACTTTGTAAACACAGTAGTTTTCCACCTCATTCATACTTCTTGTGTTGCTTTTTCTTTGCTATCTGTATTAGTAAGAATGAGCAGAATGTATTTATTATATTTAAAATCTAGTCTGCACTGATTTTTTTTTTCCTTGTTTGGAAACTCAAGAATTATCTCTATACCAAGTAAAGCCGCTACCAAAGTCACTATAAATGAAGAAGTAGAATAAAAATGAAATTACTGATGAATTACTGAAATTACTGAAATGAAACTAATATTCATGGTTTGGTGTGTGTATATGAATACAAACCCATGCACAAAAGTACAAATGCTTCTCTTTAGCATCTTTCATAAAAATACCACTAAGTGTATGTGTTCTCTCATTGATCAGGCTGTCAAAATGAGCTTTCACAAAAAGCTCATGAACAATCAAAGATATAATCTTAGTGAGAGAGATCACTTACTGGCAACTTTAAGAACTTCTGATGTGAGTTTTTAGAACACTAATACATACATTTATGCACACACGTCATTGCTGAAACCACAATAACAGGTTTGATTTCTTTACTGAAATTGTGTTTTGTGATATGGGTAAACACAGAGTGAATATAAAAATACCAAACTATTACAGCTCCTGAAATAGAAAAAATCTGATCGAGTACATTGACACAATGTCCAACATAACATTTTCTCCCCTATGTCACAAGTGCAAGCCCTAGATATATATACACAAAAACATATATGATGGGAAGCATTTACTCACATTTACGTCTGTGTGATGAATTAAAACACAAAGAGCTGGAAGAATCTGAAGAGAGAACCATACAGATTTTTAAAAATACATAGATTAAAAACATACACATAAAGATATCTACTTTAGTTTAAAAAACAAAATAAAAAAATGCTTGTTTACCTCCTGAATGGTTTCCATTGGGGGTGGTGGGTCTTTGTGGCGACATAAGTTGACCATAACCCAAGTAACATTTCTTAAGAATGTTATAGGAATAGATGGACTTATGAAGGAGAGCAAAGGTTTCACAACTCCAAGACTTATGACATAATCTCTACACTGTGGCCCATCACCTGTAGGAATAGGATTTATCAATTCAATAAAATATGTTGACAATAAGCAATTTAGAAAACATAAAGGACTTGGTTCAATATGCTGCTTCCTGTATTTAACCAGATACACTGTTCAGTTTTATATAAAAGTTTTAACCAATAAATTAGTTCACATTTTAGGTCTCTGAGTTACGAGAAGCAATATAAGGTACTAAGACTTTTTTTTGCACATTATTCACATATCAAGGCTTATAAGCTGTTCACCTGTAAAATGTTCTTATGCCATCTAAATGCTAGAAGCCTAAGGCTTCTTTAATGTACTTTGTGAACAGAGAATTGTTGCTTTTTATCTTCTCTCTCAATGGTATTCTTCAGTTTAAGAAACTTTCACATAATAAAAGACATACTGAAATACTATTACAGAGAAAATATTTGTAGAATTAATACTGATGATCCAGTATCAAAGCATAAAGAGTATTAATTATAAATTACTCTATGCACTTAGAAACTATACCAGAAAAAGGGAGGGAAGGGGGAACCAATACCCCTAGAGCAGTGGTTCCCATTGTGATTTTTTTGGGCCCTATCCCAAATCTACTGAAACAGAAATTCTGTGAGTCCAGGATTCTGTGTTTTAACAAGCCCTTCAAATAATTCTGATAATAGGCTAAAGTACGAGAATCACTGCCCTAGAGAAGTGCCAAATTTAATTTTTGCGTCCAGAGTGTCACTGTAACTTGTTGTATGAAAGCCAAACTGAGATATTATATTCTGTAAGTGAAAAAAAAAATGCAATTTAGCATTTAAAGATAACATGATTGTTCTTTTTGCATTCATGTATTCTAATTAATTCTACAATGTCACTGGAATTAAAAACCAAAGACCAAGATATTGTGTCAGTATTTCTAAATCTAAACTTTGGTATAAAAGTGAGGGACTCTGGATACACAAACAATAGCATTCCTAATAGTACTTAACATACCATATGCCAAGAACAGTTTAAAGGGAAATTCTCCCATTTGAAAACTCCTTATTGTGGGACACTAACCAACCCTTGCCTTCCAACTTGGCCCCCAAAAGGGTAATGAAGAGGAGGTGTGTCAAAGTAAAACTGATTACTTCCATTTAAGAACAATTAAAAAACAAAATCTGTTGCAAAAATAAACTTTAATGTCATGGGACATAGAATAGTTCAGATTCCGGATTTTTTCATTCTCCATTGGAGGACAGGTTTTAAAATTTTTGAGTTTGGGTGAAGTTAGGCTCTAGTTATAAAACAAATTCCTGAAATGTTGGAATTGTCTTTAATTATTCTTCCTACAATTATTTATCAGAAAAAACCCAAAAGGTATGCTAATCATGGTCAACATTTAATGAGACTATCTATAAGCTACAGATACCTCCTGTATGAGGATGGCCTCATGATGATAGTGGAAAACACTACTACATTTTACTGTACTAAAATCCACAAGATACATTAAAAAATTTCAATTTAGATTCTTCTTAGGACTGCCATTATAGAGAAAAATTTTGGTTTAAGTTCTGCCTTTTTTCTTATTTTCTACGGTAGTGGAGAAAGTTGAGGAATAAAATGAACCCTAAGATAATAAAGGAAAAACTAAAAGACTTAAATCATATACATATTTCACAATTATTCAAATAATTAAGAGCTAACTATATACAAAAAGATATAAAGGTATCATAAGCAACAAAAATGTTCATTCTGTTTACTATGGGTTTATACTTAAACAGCTATAATATCTGTAAACTATTTCACAAAAACTAGTACTGAAAAAGGCAAACTGTTTTTCCTTTCAACTACTAGTAGTATTTACATGACAGCACATGATAACAATTGCTGGACTAGTGTTACAAGGTTTAGACAAACCTATGATATTTCCCAAAGCCCACACTGCTTGCTCACAGACATTTTGATGGGGTGAATGGAGAAGCCTCAGGAAAAGTGGCACAGCATCTGAAGGAGGAAAACATAAGTTATCACTTATGTTTGAAGATACTGTTGTATGTCAATTACATATCTCAGTAAAATTTTTAAAAAGGTTAAAAATACTGTATCTAAACCAAAAATCAATCTTGTTTCTCTGTTGAAACCTCAAAAGAAAGAAAGCTATCAAAAATGTATTTAAAATATATCCTTATTAAATAATTTTCATTAGAATAATAGTAGTGGAAAATTTCTAATAGACTATTCATCATCAAAATGACAGTTTTAACATATCGACAAAATGTTAAACTAAACTGATAAAATTTCATTTACAATTAAACCTGGATTGAATTCCAATTTTAAGATTAATTACTTATAGATTCAGCATTATCTTCAAATTTGGAAAAAAAATTTAATTGTTGAAGTAACTTTCAAATATAAAAATTTAAATAACATCACATTGGTCTTTAGCCAGGCCAGTGATTCCTGTGCCACCTTCTGAATCAGAAAATGATTCTGTTGCTTAACAAGGATGAGAAAAACAGAGACAGGTTTAACAGAATAATATTGCACTGAACAAATGATTCTTCTATTTCCTTTCTTCTTTCTGATATTGCTTTGAAAACTGCTATTTAAGTACATGTGGATCAATCATGCTTACTTGTAATAAAAAGTAATTCATTTATCTATTACTTTTGGTATATTAAGACAGACTAGCAGTGTTAAATTCTAAGCCTCTTCTAATCTTTAAAGAACAAAAAAGAGAAAGGAAGAAGAGTGAGGGATCGTCTTGAAATCATAAAATTTACTGAACAGTCAACTATACAAAACAAAACAAAACCAAAAAAAACAAAACAAAATCAAAGACCATTTGAACCCCAAATTATCTTTCCTATGTAATATTATAATACAAGTGTTTACAGTGCTTACTGCTTATAGTTTTGTTCCTCTTCAAAATCATGAAGAAATTATTGCTTAAGATTTTAACAAGCTTAGACAAGTATACTGCTTCCAAACTTGAAAGGGATTTTTAAAAGTATTTTCTTTAAAATTATTAATTTTTTTGCTTAGGAAAAGAATCAAATGGTATTCATGAAAACTCAGGTTATTACTTCCAATAATTATTTCCCACTTACATTTCTTGGAACACAAAGACAATCAATCTTATAATGACAATGAAAAAAAATCTGCAAGCCATTCTTTTATGTAGGACTACTTTATAAAAGATTTCCCCAAAACGTATGAGGGAAATCTCATTAAGAGAGGCCAACAGGTAGTAGGACAATGGAAAAACACTTTTATTTATGTGATGCCCTATAAATAAAGTTTAACTACAAGAATGTAACCTGCTACTATGATTAGGAAATGTTCTTAGATTCAGAATCAAATGCATTTTTGGAAATGGAAAATGTCAGTCACTGGGACAAGATGACCAAAGTAACATACTTAATTTGGCCTATTTCAATTACCCTGTGTGTTACAGAATAGCTAATATTTTATAATATAAATAACTCTATTCTTTTAGGAAAAGCACTGTTTTTTAAAAAATTAACTTATTTGAAAATTACATTTTTGTCTGTTAATAACCAACTTACTAGACTGAACTACTGCTTGAGTTTGTTCAGAGGTTCCAGATGCAATGTTTGTCAAAGCCCATGCAGCTTCAAACTGTAAAGAAGGACTACAAAAAAAAAAATAATAATTTTAACAAGTAGGGATTTTTATATTGGCCCAAGTATCTACAAACCATTCCTCCCCTCTAGCATTTTACATTAAATATTTTGCTTCAAAACATATCTATGTATCCAGCACATTTTTTTTAATCTCCAATGACTATTTAAAATATCTCTTCACTATATAATGCATACAGCCTCCTCAGGTGTACTTGTTTTTAGTAAGAACTCTTTACTAAGATACCTCCACATTACTACCCAAACAGTATTCTCAAGTATCTATGTGGCTAAACTAGACTGACTAGCAGACTACTTATTCATCGTCAAAATGACAGTTTTAACATATTGACAAATGTCAAATTAAGCTGGTAAAATTTCACAATTAAACGTGGATTGAATTCCAATTTTAAAAAGCTTACAATTTTCAAAGCTTGCAAGTTAAATGTATCATTTGAAAGTTTCTGTTTGGCCTTTACCTTCCTCTCTTGGTGTAAACACATCTTATATATTGCTTTTCAGTTTGGCTTTTCCACTCCATCTTACAGCCCCTTCTTTTTTCTTTCAAGATCAAACTAACTACTAGAAAATCTTGTCTCCTATAAAGGATACATCCTAAATTATTTCTTAAAATAATGTACTTACTTGTCATCTCTTTCAAGACAATGGACTAAAATAGGCAATATTCCAGATTTTATTAAGTCATCAATTGGTGGATTTCGATCACTGGACAAAAGCTTCCTATAAGAAAGATATATATATATACCATATGTGAAACTTAATGACATATAGTTAAATTCAAATTCATATTCTATATGGCTATTATAATAAATCTGGATATCTGGCATAAATACTCTTTCTGAAAGTTACTTTTTAAATTTATATAATGTAGCCTTTTCTATATTATAAAAAGATTGATTTACAAATTTATAGATTATTAACAAGGAAAAAATAGCCATGAACCACTTTACCACTTTTTAAAAATTAGTATAGTAATATTATTCCAACAGTTAAGTCCCAAATATAACATAAAAAGATAACTAAATGTTTTATATGTGTTACCTTTGGACTTAATTTTGTGGTCAGAGAAAAAAAATGGGCAGACTTCTTCAACATGGCATTTACCTTACTAAGAAAGGAATTAAGAGGTCACTAATATATCCCAAATTATTCATTACTAGGTCACAACAAAGTCAAAGGGCAAAAAATTGGCAGGATGCTGGTACAAGTTTATGACTTGTGTGTCATAACATAAGTGTCCAGTTCTTCAGTCCTACTCTATACACCAAATCAGAGGTCATAAAAGCTTAACAACATTCTCATCTCAGCAACTAAAGGAAATGGAATAAGCACAGCAATACACAGAAAAATATCCAGAGAGATATTAGAGATACTAAGGTGAACAAGACAGACATCCTTGCTCTTATAGAGCTTAGAGTAAAACAACAATATTCATTTACACATGTGGTAGACTGTATGTAGTTTTAGCTGAAAAGCTCTCAGTGTGACCCAACACAAATCTTCACCCATTTGAACTCCAGAACTACTATATAAAGGTAATGTTTAAAAAAGCTTTATCAATTCTGCTGTATACCAGAAACTGACACAACATTGTAAACTGACTGCTCTTTAATAAAAATACGTATGTATACATATAAAAAAGAAAGCTTAATCAGATCCTATATAAACTAAGTGATAGCTGCTAATTTACTACCCTATCAACGTAAACTCCTTGACCTAGCTTTACACCATTTCACACATTGGCTCCATCTTATTTACCTAACTAACCTTATTCTCTGTTATTCAACAATAGGTCAGTTGTCTGTCCCAACATTTCAGTCTCATTTCCATGCCCTCCATATCCTAATTCCTCACACCTGGAATGCCCTCTTTCCTGTTTATTCAAACTATCTATTCAAAGTCCATTTCAAGTTATATGTTTTCACAATACCCTCTCTGAATTCCACAGCATACACCTACATTTATTATTGAACGTCACGATTTCTTACATAGTTTTTGCCTTCTTCATTAGGTTCTAAATTTCTTCAAGAGCAAGAACTTATTCCACATGCTTTTCCACAGTATTTTCCATAATAAATGGCACAATTCTTTGCACAAAGTAGGAAATAACCCAGACATTTTTTAACCCAGTCTTTCTTAATCAAGGTTTCAAATTTATTAGAATAATAATTTTTTTTCACTACTTCATTGAGGACATTCTTAAAGAGAAATAGCCTTTTTCCTTTAAGCACATAATGGCACATACAATATGTACAAAATACAATATATAATCAGTCTGGTATCATTGTCTTGATTTGTGCTAAGGTGCCAGTAGTTTACCCACAGTAGCTTTTGCAACATCAATGTGAATGTTAACACAGTTAAAAAAAAAAAAAAAAAAAGGCAAATAAAGTCTTGGAACTATGGTGAAAATAATACCCTCTGAAGTTATCTCAGGATTTCCTAGGGACCAACAGATCATATTTTAAGAAGCCTGGCTTTAGGGGCCTTAGGGCTTTAATCATCTCCAGAACTTCATGCTGAGAAGAGCTCTTGCTCCAATACTATAATCAACCCTGACAATGATGAGCATAAAGCTTCAATTTCTTAATCATTCTTCCTATTAACACTATTTGTCATTTTTGAGATGTGAAAGCTTCTGTGATTTCCTTCCTACATAACCAAGTTTGTTCTAAGAAATTCTTTTACCTGAGGTGGGCAACACTCAGGTTGCCCACCTATAATTTCCTTATCTGTTCTAAGTGGATTAAAGTGTTTAAAGTGGATACACAAAAGTAGGAAAAGTCTAATAAACATAAAAGGGACTCATGCACTGGATCATATATTAGGTGAACCTATGAACTCTTGTACTTTGAAATTCTAAAACTAGAATCAACTTCATGCTTAAGTATCTCTTCCCTACACAACACAGGGTGTTATTCTTTTATTTATAAAAACACAGAGCAACCACTATATTGTACTATGACACAACCTGTCTTCCCCAACCTATTAATTAAATACAAATGCCTCAGCAAGTTTTCCTGATTTTCCCCTTAAAATGTGAGCACATAGGTTTTACAACTGAAATATACAAAAATAACTTAATATTTCTACACCGAAAGAGACTGAGAGTCTCTGTAGGCTGAAATCTTAATGTCTCTACTTGCCTGTGCACTGCTACAGTAGTTTTTATTACTGTTTGATCAGTATGAGGATTGTGAGAAAAATTAGCTACCAGGGCAGGATCTGAAAAATCTGACTTTTAATAAAATTAAACCTGTTAATCAATAAAAGGTAAAAGCTTTATAAGTAATGGTTTTCTATTAGTCTACAGAAATAACTTGTCAAATCAACTTTTCCCTAGCATTTGTACATACTACGCACACTAAAGCGTCAGTGTACTCATGAGTTTTGTGTAAGTTATAAAATTTAAATATGTCCTTGAAATTTAACTTACCTAGCAGCTTGAACTGCACTTAATTGAATTCCTTGGTTATCACTTGATGCATTCTATAAAAAATAAAACAATTTTTGATGCAAATACACAATAATTAGTTATTAAATCCAAGAAATAAAGAGAGGAAAAAAATTCAACTTACTTGAACAATAGCTTCTAAAGAGGTATTTTGCTGGGGAAAAAGTTAGAGAAAACTAAGTTAAAAAATCACCTTAAAATTCTATATTTATGTAAAAATCTTTCATTGGTATTTTTAAGTTTCCAGAATAACAACTTACCACTCTATAATCACCATCTATATCAGAATCTTCACAGATATCTTCATGTGGTACGTTCCTTCTCTTTAAGAGATGTTCATCTCTTTTATTCTTTAAAATAATAAATAAATAAATAAATAAAAGAACTTCAGTTAAATTTTAAAAAGCTAAATACTTTCATATAAATTTAGGTGATCCTGTGCCTACAAAAAAATACAAAGTGCCTTTTAAAAGCAAAATGCAAATGCAGAAAATCAAAACCAAATTGTGAATTAAACACTTAAGCAACACTAATTTGAGTCTCAAACTCCAAATATTACATTTTTAATGAACTGTGAACTACGTAAAAACAAACTAAAAAATGAAATAATTTGATTAAAAAAGACAGTGTACAGTTTAAGCCAGAACCAAACATACATATTCATTTAAAAGTACTAAACCATTTTATACATCATCTGGAAGCTTCTCTTTATCACCTAAAAACAAAGTCAAAGCAAAAGTTGGGCAGTTCAAAATCAGACAAAAATCAACAATGCCTTATAAAAATCAAGGGCCACATGAATTTCACTTAAAATGTCCGGGACAAATTAAAAAATATATTCTCAACTAACCTACTTTAATACTTGAAAAGCTTGATACAATTTTTAAGTAACAAGTTCCCTTCAGGGAGTAATTACTATGTAAATAGCAGAACTATTTAGGTGTAACTGTATACTCATGGACTTATACTTTCTATAAATCATCTAAAATTAAGGAAGGAAAAAACCATCTGATAATGTGTTCTCTATTTTTGGGTAGTGGACAAACTGTATCTTGCCAACTTTAATAGCTTGTCAAATTTAGTCAATCTTTCCATTTTGAAAAGAAAAAGAAATGCTAATTAAGCACTTGAAACTAATATACATTTGCTATCTTCTCTATCTGCTGTAATGTTATTAGAATTATATTTGGTAGTACCCCAAATTAATCACTCACCTTCCTTAATTCAACTACAACTTCATTTCGTTGTCTTCTCATAGTCTACAAGAAATTAAATAAAGAAAATTATTTTTAAAAATTACCTCAAATTCCATCACCTATAGAAAACTGCTATTAACATTTTGATGTACATTCCCTAATCTTTTCTTCTAATCAGATATGTACATAGTCATATTTTACTCATAATAATTATATAGATGATTTTCTATCTTCATATTCACATTCTCAAATACTGAAATCTGCTTTGAAATTATTACTAGATCTGTAATATTAGATGTATCATAATTTTTTAAAACTGTAATACAAGAATTATTAAAGTACAAATGTACAAAGAATAAAAGAACCCATAATCTCACCCCCTATATGAACCAATTTAGAAAGCAGGAGAGAGGTATATATAAGCTCAGTGGTAGAGCACATGCTTAGCATGCATGAAGTCCTGGGTTGAATCCCCAGTACCTCCATTAAAAATAAATAAATTTTAAAATTAAAAAAAAAACATGTACAAGGTTAGTAAATTCAACTGCTTTTAAAAAGGGGTGGGAGGTGGGGAAGGGGGAGAGAACCTTCCCATCTATCCAGTGTCTTTACCTAAAGGTAAACACTGTTAGATTTACTACGACTCTGACACACTTATCTATTTATTTGTTCTTCACCCTATTTTTGTTTACTTTATCTGTAGGTCTTAGTGATCTTCCATGGTGGTAAATGCAGATCTGTTTTATTCTTTCTAAAGAGCACATAATTATTCTATCACATATTCTAACCATTCAATTTTTTAACATTTTTTTTCATTTTAAAGTTACCTAACACATGGATACATGCTCACTGCAAAAATATTCAAACATTCAGAAACAACAAAAGTTCAAGCTCTTTCTATGTATAGGTCCACTTCATTCTAATGACTATATATGCCAAGACATATTAAGTAGAAATGGCAAGTAATACTCAAAATAATGCCAAATAAATATCTCAAACTTATTAATAATCTATTAATAATTTCAAAGAGATTTTCAGCAAATGGCAACTCCACTCTTTCAGTTGCACAGACCAAAAATCTTAGAGCCATCCCTGACTCTTCTTTTTTCCCTCACATTTCACATTCAGTTTGTTAAGCAAATTCTACTGATTGAACCTTCAAAACTTAACTGACTTCTCTACCACCTCCTCTCTGGTCCAACTTATTAATCTCTCTCCTAGGTTGCTGCAAAAGCCTCCTAATTTGTATCCCGCTTTACACTCTTGCCATCCATCTTTCTCCTAGTCCATTACTATCACAACAACCGAAGTAATCTTCATAGGGAATTTTAATTTTTGTGTGTCACAGCCTTCTTTAGCAGGCTGGTCAAATCAATGGACACCTCCTCAGTGTTTTTAAATAAACGAAACATGTAAGATTACAAAAAAAAAACCCCCACAAACTGATATATAGTTGCAAAAAAAATAGAAATACAAAAAAATACTGTAATATATGCACTTCATTATCACATTATCATAATTGTAATCTACCAGTGTGTCTAATACCTACTACATACTTTCAAAGGAATCAAGACCATAAATGGTATTTCAGGATATCTTGCAATAATGTGATTTTTATTGGTGATGACAAAAATCACAGGTAATGTTAATAACTACTGAGGTTTATTGGCTACATTATTAAGTGAAGGAAATATTCTTTCTAAGTTCCCAGGCCCTCCTGAATTCTACCCATAGACTCCATGGGAAGGACTCAGTAACGAATCTTTTCTAAAAAGTCAATCAGATCATGTTATTCCCTTCTTCAAAACCATCCAATGGTTCTCTACTTTAAATGTCCAGTCATTGCAAGGACTTAAGTCCACTTTAATCTTTCTACCTCATCCCCTCCCTAGTTAATCACCTCTCAGATCTAAGCTCCTTTCATTCTCTCCATTCATTCTGCTGTATCCTAACTTTGTTATTCCTCTAACACACTGGAAATTCTCTCTTCAAGGCCTTCTGTAACACACTATACAGTAACTGCTAAGATGGACTCTAGAGTCAAAGTGTGTAGTTTCAATTTTCAGCCATAATACTTAATAGCCTGCCATGCCTGTTTCCTCATCTTAAAATGAGAATAATAAAATACCTATTTCACAGAATTACAATAAGGGTTAAATAAGTTAACATATGTAAAGTGCATAACTAGTTCCTGGCACATGGCAGTGCCCATGTTAGCTATTTATTACCACTACTGCTGCTTCCTCAGGCTGCAATGCTCTTCCCTCACTATCTGCAGGGTTCACTCATCTTCGAGTGTTTCAAACGTCCCTTCGTGGTGAGGTCTTCCTCTTCCTAACTATCCAGGGACTATGTGTCTGGATACTCTCTACTGAGCTTCTCTGCCATATTTTCTCCATACCACTTACCACTTTCTAACATACTATATATAACTTTATTTATTATCCCTCTCCCCACTAGAATGTATTTTCTATCTATAAGGAATAACATGAGGAATAAGAACTATTCCTTCTCAAAATATACTGGTATACTTATATGTGCAGAAATCTTTACCTCAATTTTTGACCAAACCAATTTATTCCATCTTTGTTTAAGTGATCATTCAAACTTCGGTACAGACATGGGTTTTAAAAATACCAAGACTCAATTTAAAAATGCTAATAAAACAGGCTTGAAATGAATGAAATAAATTAGCCAGGTATTACAATAAGAGTTTCAATTTTCCCTATGGTTTAATCATTACAGCCTTAAGAGGTAAGAAGAAGAAACATTTCTTTCTTTTTAGAAATAAGGAGACTAAGGCTTAGAGAGTTGAATTACTTGGCCAATGCTACATAGCTAGAAATGGGACAGCCAGGATTAGAATTCAGACAGCCTCATACAAAGCCAATTAACCCCTAAGCCATATTGTCTCCCGCAAGTTTTAAAGTCAGAGTTCAAGCCAATTTTAGAGCCTGTGTTTCATATTAAAGCAAAAGTACTATTATCGAGACAGTGGGCTTTCACTGTATCATAATACAAAACTAACAAGCAACTCAAGTAAGTGACAATACCAAAAACTATGTCCTGTGTCTCATATACAGAAAATAAAATCTGTAAAATGTACTACTTAAAAGATTTGTTCAATAATAGGTTGACTTCTGACAGAGATTATTTGTAGTCTAATAAATTTGCATTAGTTAAATAAAACCCCGCATCTAAAGAAATGGGATTAAGGTATAATAAATGGGCTTTAACTTCTTTTTACTAAAGCAAACTATTAATAAATTATAAACAAATGCTACATATTTACATAAATATTTGTACCACAAAACTTTTTCCCATTTTAGTATATCTTATTTATTAAATTTGAAGTTTCTAATCATTTGTAATAAAGGATTTATCAAACCAATTTGACACTGTATTTGTGACATAAGCTTTGGGCTATTATTGCCCACAGAAACTTAATTTGCAAAATGAGAGAACTGACAATCTCTTTCTTATAGAGCAAGAAAGTTTTCTTCTCTTGACAGAAAGCTGTTGCCTCCAAGGTGAAGATTGAATGAAATAGTAGAAAGACATCAGATGCACCAGCCTGACAGCATTTGCCATGTTTTTTATTGCAAAAAATAAATGCCTTAAAAGTGGCATTATATATTTGGACATTTTCAAGGCACAACCCCATCTCAAATCAAGGACTTTTATTTCTCTGGGGGTCCCATTAAAGGGGTATGTAAGGTTTCTTTTTCTAAATCTTTCCTTATCTTAAAAAACAGGGTTTTTATATACTATATGCAAAAACATTAATTGCGGATTCACATGACCTACACTGATGCAGTAAGCTGCCGAAGAATTTCAAAAGGCTGCCAAACTGACCAACGGCTTATTTATAGGCCAAAGACTATCCAAAGGACAAAGGCTGTAAAGGGTGGGGGTACTGAATAAAGAGTAGAGTTCAAGCTGATTGCCCAGAATTTTTATATTTCTTTGCTTGTAATATAGCTTCAAAATTCTAAATTCTGGCAAAAGGAGGCAAGAAATTGTCAAAAAATTCAAAACATATGAATCTTACAGAACACCGAATGATACTTTTAAAAGGAATGTCGATTTTTAAAATTAACAAATAATTACTATGTGTCCATTACTGTACTAGGTTCTAGGGATTAAACACTTTCTCTGCTCTGGTTGGGTGTAGAGTATATAGTTCTTTTTACTTAATTTCTAAGTCACTTTTTAATCAATATACAGTTTTCTTTAAAACTTTAAAAACTACTAATTTTAAGATATGATGATGTAAATAATATACTGTATGAAACAGAATGATTTAAATTTTCTAGTTTTCTTGAGTAAAAAGTTAGGGTTTAGATCAGTAAGGACTCAGTAAGTCTCACTAGAGAAAAATGTTTAAAGAAAATTCTAAAGTTAGTCATCCAAAGGATAAGGAACAGAATAGTCTGATTTTATTTCATCCAGCCTGTCATTTATACCCTAGGAATATTGATATTTAGGTAAAAGCACAAAAAAGAAAAAAATTAAACAAGGAGAAGATCTTTTGTGAAGTGATGAGATATTTTAAAACTGGACTGTAGTAATGTAAGCACAACTCTGAAAATTTACTAGAAATCATTTAATTGTATATTTAAAATGGGTGAGTTTTACACAAGGTGAGTTTTATCTCAATTTGGCAGTTTTTAAGAAGTTATATACACATATCTGATAAGTACAATAGCTATTTAACCCAATAAATATAGTAAAACAAATGCTAAAAATAAATAACTACAAAAATCTGTTCTCCCATTCTTTACCTATTTCTCCCTCCTTTCATCTCCATTCTTGATCTCTCCAGCAGCAGTCATTATGATGCTTATTTATGACTTTGCCAAATAGTATACATGTTGTCAAATTGCATGTAATTAACAAATGAATTTAAAATTTACATTTATGACAATAAAGTTTTAAATGCTTAAGATTAAATGCTTGCTCAAACTGTGGATTTATTTCTCAGAGATAGTACTTACTAATGGTAGCAGTAGTAGAGAAAAATTCTAATTAGCACTACTAGTAACAGGCAAAAGTCTTCATAAACAGAATCAAGTTCTTCATCTCTGACAAGTAAAAAGATTAATGGAGATGAGTATAAGAGAAATCTGAAAGAAAACTCATAGTAGGAGGCCAGATTTAACCTTCACAAACTTTTGGAGCAATTTTAAATAATTCTAGGCTACAGACACCATACTTTAAAATGATCTACATGTAAATTATAAGCACTGAAACTTAATGTATTAGTATATGAATGTAATTTTTTTAAAAATCACAAAAAATGTAAGAAACTGTTAACAGTTGTTAACTCTAAGGAATGGAATTACAGTAGAGTTTCACTAACTATTCAATATTCAAACAATAGGAAAATGCATTAAATTCAAAAGTTAGACACGTCTGTTTGGAAAAGTTAGAAAATAAAGATAAGAAGAAGAGGAAAAAGTTAAGTTTCCAAAGTTTTCTATATTTACCCATCTTGTACAAGGGCTATGTGTGTATGTGCGTGTGTGTATATATATATATAAAATATAGGAGGAGAAAATACATGCATACATACACGTCGTCTCCCCCCAAGATGAGTTACTACCATGACTAAACACTACTCTACTGGTATATGGCTACTAGTCCCAGTTCTACCTTCAATCAATGCAATCTTAGGCAAGTTACCATGTTTATGGGCATTAATTTCTTCATCTGTAGAGTCAGGGGATTTTAACATCTTTTATTCCTCAAAATTATCAATTTTATCAACTTCAAAAAACAATGTTGTCACAAAAACATTTAACTGCCATTTGTACAAGTTACTACACATGGCAATAACTTCTATGCTCAGAATCCTGAAAAGGCCATTGCTCAAAATTGTAAATAATGAAGTATTTTGTGGCTCTGGTATAGTTGCTCAGTGTTTTCACATTTTGCATCTTTTTTTTCCCTTAAATTATGCTGCAAATGTTAAAAGGACATAGAAATCTTAGAGTTTTCAATAGCTAGATTTGGTAACAGATAATCACCAAACAAATGAACTCTGAGTATATGTGTGTGTGTCTGTGCATGTGTGTTGCTGATGAGCATGTAATTGGTAGGGAAAGAAAAATGTTAAGAAATGACCATAAGTTTGGTGAGACACATATAACCACCTTCTCAGAGATGGGAAATGCTGCAAGGTGAAGTTTCAGAATCACTTATAGAAAATGATTAAGAACAAAGTATAAAGAAACCTGTTATACTAATCAAATACATATTTGAGTTTTATAATGAGCAAAAGGGAAGGTACTCCCTTCACTTTTAGAATGAGACCAATCAAATCCTGGCAAGAATGATCATTTATCTTCAAATGTTTTTGAGTACTTTACAGAAGAAATACAATTTCAGGAACTGACTGAATGACAGGTTGTAGGAAGCTCAATACATGGGAAAGACACTGGGAAAAATTACAAAGAACAAGAAATAAATGAGATTCAACCAAATTAAGGAAGTCAACACAACTCAAGCTTTACTACCAGTGAAGAAATCTGCTATCTCTGCTTATCTGGTGCATTCTCAGATTAGAAAACCAATTTATTTTTCCATTTACAAAACAGTATCAGATTAAAGCAAAACAGGAAAAGCAAGAGATCAAGGAATATTTTCCTTGTATGTTATATACATATATGAACATAATTCAAATTCATGGTTTTGTTACAGAAAAATCTACACAAATAGCACTGCAGGATTTTGCAACTGGAAAAAATAGAAATCATTTAAACTATCTCATTTTGTACAGAAAGCCCAGTGACTTGCCCAAGAATAGCAAGGTTCAGATTATCCTGGCCTTAGTCCAATGTTCTTTATACTAACACACTACTTTTTCATTCTAGGTCTGCTTCTGTTATATGTCTCTTCAAATAAGTTACTTTTCCCTCAAAAATTTAAAAAATACTAGCTTTTTTTGTGAACTTATGTTCAAAGACTTCTACAATGGCAACAGAAAACTCCTCATTAAAAGGCAAATCACTGAATTACTTTACTAAAGCACCATTTGTGAAGCATTAACTCTTAATTACGCTCACATACTAAACAGATGTGTACATCTACACAGAAAGCCAGTCATTCATCCAACAAATGATTACTGGCCACTATATATGACAAACTGTTCTCAGCATTAAGGCACAGCAGGGAACAAAAGGACAAAAATCTATCTTCATGGAATCTACGTTTTACTGTGGGGAAAGACAATAAAACTAAAATACATAGTCTGTTAGACAGTGATAAATGTTAGAGAGAAACATATAAAGCCGAGAAGTAAAAACCTTAAGATGAGTGAGCAAGCCATGTGGATATTTGGCAGAAAGTATTCAAAAGGAAGAGTAATTAGAGAGTAAAAAAGGACCAGACATGAGAGAAAAGGAAAAGGCAAAGAGTCCAGGTGGCTGACATGCAATGAACAAAGAGCAGTAGGAAATGGATGGCCACTGTAAAGATACTGGCATTCACTCTCAGTGAGAGAGAAAGCTACTGATGAGTTTTGAGCAAAGGAGACATACTCTGACTTAGAATCATTCCAGCCGTTGTTTTGGGAATATACTATAACTGTAATAATCCAGGTAACAGATAATAGGTTGGAGCAGAGTGATAGCAGTGGAAATCACGAGATGTGGATTCTGTATATATTTTGAAGACAGAACCTACAAAATTTGCTAATGGATTATGAAAGAGAAGAAACAATGAGGGCTTTAAAGGTTTTTGGTCCAAGTAACAGAAAGAACTACAATCTACTGAGATGGGCAGACTGAATGATTAGCAGGTTTGGGGGTAGTATCACTTTTGAACATGCTAAGTTGAATAGGCTCATAATGGATCAAAATGAGATACCAAGCAGTCAGTTGATCCTGGGGTTCAAGGACAAGGTTAAGACTGAAAGTATCAATTTAGAAAGTTGGCTGTGTATAAACCGTGTTTAAAACCAGGTGATATGATAAGATTGTCTATGGAGTGAGCATAACTAGGTATTCAAAAAATTAAGAGGTATAAGACTAAGAAGTAACAGTTAGTAAGATGAAAGGCAATAGGAATCTGTGCAAACATGGGATAAAGTTAAAAAATTATTTTTCAAGGAAGTATACAAAATTAACTACATCTAATGGAGCTGATAGGTCAAATAAGATGAAGGCTAAGAATCATCAGATTACTGTATACTTTGTAAAGTAATATGGCCCATCATCATAGAAACAGTATTTTCCCCCCTGTGAATTCTGGTCTGTGTCTGTTACCATTTATTCCCATTCCTGGACATTTACACGATGAAAAATACTATTCAAGATCCAGAGTTGCTAACCCACATCTCACTGACTGTACTATAGTACTGTATCTGAATTAAGTCACAGAACTAAAGGTGAACTCTGGTATCTACAAAACACAGATTTCTCTGAATGAAAACAAAGCCCAGTCTTTAGCCCTTCCTTGTTCTCCTAAGCCACTCTGCAGGCAGTCCCATTTCTGACTAGGACATAGGATTTCTGGGACAAGACTGACTAAATTTGTGTAAACTGGCCATAAGGGTTCCTCTTCTATCAATGCAGTCAATGAAGGAGACTACGTTTTAACATATATATTAACCACTTCTAAAAGAATGAAAAAAAAAAAAAAAAAGACAGGGGGAGGGTTATAGCTCAAGTGATAGAGCACATGCTTAGCATGCACTAACTCCTGGGTTCAATCTCCAGTACCTCAATTTTAAAAAATGAATAATAAATAAATAGATCTAATGACCCCCCCCCAAAATAAAAAATTTAAAAAAAAAACTTCAACCACAAAATGTCAAATATACAAAGTACAGAAAATCCTAATACACTCATGTATTGGTAAGTGTCACTATTTTGTCACATATGTTTTATTTTTTAAAGAAACAAAAATTTCAAAGTGTTATAGATACTGCTAAAATCTCACTCCTCCAATCTCAACCCTCTTCCTCCCTTCCCCTTCTGCCTCTCCAGAAGCAACTACTTTTCTCAAACAATTCTCGTGGGTGTTTTGACTATATATCAACACACCTGTAATAGTTTTATATATTTAACATTTTAACATAATATTATGCTATATGTATCTTTTTTTAAAATAAACTTTATAGCACTTTTAAGTCCACAGAAAAACTGAACAGAAAGTACAGAGTTCCCACATGTTCCCTGCCCCTCCTCCACTATAACATCCTGTACTAGAGTGGTACCACTGTGACAGATGACAAACTTATGACACATCATTATCACCTAAAGTCCATAGTTTACAGTAGGGTAATTCTACAGGTTTTGACAAATGTAGCCTTTTTAGATTGGTGTCTTTCACTTAAAAGTATATATTTAAGTTTCTTCCATTCCTTTTCATAGCTTGACAGAACATTTCTTCTTGATGCTGAATAATATTCCATTATCTTGAATGTACTAGTTTATTTACCTTCTTTTGCATAAATATCAAAGTGTAATGAATGAATTGTATGGTATGAATATGTTCAGTGTCATAAGAAACCCTGCCAAACTGTCTTTCAATGAAGCTGCACCAATCTGTATTATCACCAGCAGCAAATGAGCTCCCACTGGTCTGAGTCCTCACCAATACTGGTTCTCAAGTGTTTTTTTCCTTTCTTTTAAATGGTGATAAATACACATAAAATCTACTACCTTAATCATTTTTCAATTAACAACTTTTATTAGAAAAATAATGTTAAATTATACCATCTTAATCACTTTTAAGTGCAGAGTTCAGTAGTGCTAAGTACATTCACACTGTCGTGCATTCAATGTACAGAACTCTTTTCATCTCAACAAACTGAAACCCTATACCCATTAACAACTCCCTATTTCCTTATTCCCCTGGCAACCATCAAGCTACTCTCTGTTTCTATGAATTTCACTATTCTAAGTACCTAATATGTGGACTCATACAATATTTGCTGTTTGTAACTAAGCATAATGGCCTGAATATTCATCCACATTGTAATATGTGCCAGAACTTCCTTTCTTAAGTATGAATAATATCCCATTGTATACACATACCACATTTTATTCCTCCATTGAGGGCTACTTGGTTTGCTTCCATCTTTTGACTACTGTAAATGATACTATTATGAATATGATGTGTACAAATATCTTTCAAGTCTCTTTCAATTCTTTTGGGTATATACCCAGGAGTGGAACTGCTG
The DNA here is from genome assembly GCF_009834535.1 of Camelus ferus. Taxonomy (NCBI): domain Eukaryota; kingdom Metazoa; phylum Chordata; class Mammalia; order Artiodactyla; family Camelidae; genus Camelus; species Camelus ferus. The sequence goes on along the minus strand of NC_045696.1, from coordinate 88,950,395 downwards.
AATTATATAGTAATTCTATTTTTAATTTTTTGAGGAATCACCATATCATTTTCCATAGCGGAAGCACCATTTTGCATTCTCACCAACAATGTATCAGGGTACCAATTTTCCATATCTTCATAAATGTTTATTATTTGAGTTTTTTTTTGGGGGGGGTTTTGTCTTTTTTAGTAGTCATCTTCATGGATATGAGGTAGTATCCCATTGTGGTTTTGATTTGCATTTCCTTAATAACTAGTGATGTTGAGCATCTTTTCAAATGCTTGTTGGCCATTTGCATATCTTCTTTGGAAAAATACTTATTCAAATCCTTTGCCCATTTTAAAATAATAAAATAATTTTTGTGTTGTTGAGTTGTAGAGTCCTTTATATATCCTGGATATTAACCATGTATTAGATGTGCAAGTATTTTCTCCCATTCTGTCAGATGCCTTTTCACTATGTTTACTGGGTCCTTTGATGTATAGAAGTCTTAAAGTTTTATACAGTCCCATCTATCTATTTTTTATTTTGTTACCTATGCTTTTGAGGTCATATTCAAGAAATCACTGCTAAATCTGTATCATGAAGCTTTTGTAATGTTTTCTTTTAAGAGTTTTATTGGTTTAGGTCTTACATTTAGGCCTTTGATCCATTTGAGTTAATTTTTACATATGGTGTTAGGTAAGGGTTCAACTTTATTCTTTTGCTTGTGGATATCAAATTTTCCCAGCACCATTTGTTGAAAACACTGTCCTTTTCCCAATGAATGGTCTTGGCACCCTTATCAAAAATCATGTGCCCATATATACAAGGGCTTATTTCTGGACTCCCTATACTATTCCATTGGTCTATATGTCTGACTTTATGAGAATATCAGAGTTTTGATTACTGTAGTTTTTTGGTAAGTTTTAAAATCAGGAAGTATGAGATCTCCAACTTTATCTTCTTTTTCAAGATTGCTTTTGGCTATTTAGGGTCCTTTGAGATTCCATATAAATTTTAGGATAGATTTTTCTATTTCTACAAATAATGTGATTGGGATTCTGATAGAGATTGCGTTAAATCTATAGATTGCTTTAGTTAGTACTGACGTGTAACAATAGTCTTTCAATACATGAATACAGTATGTGTTTGCAGTTATGTTGTGTTCTCTTTATTTCAGCGATGTTTTACAGTTTTCAGTGTAAAAGTCTTTCTCCTCTTTAGTTAGTTTTATTCCTAAGTATTTTATACCTTTTGATGCTATTGTAAACAAGTATGTCTCTCAATTTCCTTTTCAGGCTCCACTTCAGGTTGTTCCTTGTTAGTGTATGTTGATTTTATATCCTCCAACTTTGCTGAACCATTTACTACTTATCACAGCTTCTTTTCTGTGGGCATCTTTAGGGTTTTCTACATATAAGATCATGTGATCTGCAAACATAATTTTACTTCTTCCTTTCCAACTTGGATACCTTTAAACAAAAGGTCTCCTTGCCTAATTTCAGGACTATGGCTAGGACTTTCAGTACTATGGTGAACAGACCTGGTAAATGTGGGTGCTCTTGTCTTTTTCCTGATCTTACTGGAAAAGTTTTCAGTCTTTCACCATTGAGTATGTTGTCTGCTAAAGCCTTATTTTTGGTCTTTATTACGTTAAAGTAGTTTCCTTCTATTCTTAGTTTGTTGAATTTTTTTTTTTAATCATGAAAGGGTATTAAATTTTATCAAGTGCTTTTTCTGCAACAATTAAGATCATGTGGTTTTTGTCTTTCATTCTGTTAATGTGGTTTATTACACTGATTGAGTTTCATATATTGAACTGTTCTCGCATTCTAGGAATAAATCCCATTTGGTTATGCTGTATAATTATTTTCCTATGCTGTTGAATACAGTTTGTTAGTATTTTATTGAGGATTTCGGCAACATTTTCAGGGATATTGGTCTGCAGTTTTCTCGTAGTGTCTTTGTCTAGTTTTTGTACCACAATAATGCTGGCCTCATATAATAAGCTTGGAAGTATTCCCTTATCTGCAGTTTTTGGGAAGAGTCTGAGGGGGACTGGTATTAATTCTTCTTTAAATGTTTGGTAGAATTCACCAGTGAAGCCATCTAGTCCTGGGCTTTTCTTTGTTGGGAGATTTTTGATTACTGATTCAGTCTCCACATTAGCTGCAGATCTGATCTGTTCACATTTTCTATTTCTTCATGATTCAGTCTTATAGGTTGTGAGTTTCTAAGAATTTATGAATCTCATCTATGTTATCTGATTTGTGGGTGTATGACTCATATACATCCTTTTGCAATACTCTTTTCTCTATAAACACATGACAAGTAAAAACATTATCTTATATGAGGAAACACCAAAATATGGGTACATAAATAACTACTCACTCTAATAAGAGTTCAATAAAGGAATGATCAGTATGAATTGGTGAATAGGGAAAACTTAACTGAAGCATGGAAGCTTAAGTTCAACCTGGAAATGTAAATAAGAAAGAGTAAGGTAAGGGAAGACTGTAAGGTTTTTCCAGGAGAGACCCAATAAAAGCAAAAACAGAAAGGCAGAACTGATTGTTAAATGTAAGGTGGGTTTACCTTCCTGAAGTGGGAGGAAAGTCTGAGATGAAGTCATATGGATGGAGGAGATATAAACTAAAAAGGTAAGAATCTGGTCAGATACTTTAGTGTTCACTTTTTCACTAGCGTTTATGCAACACTCAAATATCTTCAGAACTGAACCAACAGCCTGAAAATATCTAGCTTATTAAGAAATTTTCACTGACTCTTAGAGACAAGAATCCTTTGAAGGTTTCTGAGCTGAAAAGTGAAAACAGCCATGGCATTCTGAGAAGTCTACCAACTGCATCCCAATGGTTCTCATCTGGGGTGATTTTGCCACTCAAGGGACATTTGGCAATTTGTGGAGACAATTTTGGTTGTTACAACTTGGAGGTGGAGCGTGCTACTGACATCTAATGGGCAGAGGCAAGGGATGTTGCTAAACATCCTCCAATGCACAGGGAAGTTTCCCACAACAAAGAATTATCTGGTCCAAGATGTCAACAGTGCCAAGGTTGAGAAACGCTGTTGTGTTTTACTATGAGTTATTCTCATGGGAACCCAAATTAAGTCCAAATATATTTGAAAAATGTATGTAAGAAAAAAGAAATATTCCAAAAGATTAACAGCAGTAAGGTTATGGAGGAATATTTTATTTTTCCATTTTTCTAAAAAATTTCCACAATTACCATGCCATTACCATTTCAAGAGAAAAAAATTAACTTGATTTAAAAAAATCTGATTTTGTCACTAATTCTAATCATCAAAGTACATGCCTTTTTTTGTTTTTTAAAGTTTCATCTGATTCCCTCAAGTATTTACTTCAGTGCTACTCATATCCCAGGCTCTGTGATGAGAAGAATAGAGTGGTGTACAAAATAGACAAGGTCCATACTCTCAGGGAGCATATAGTGTGATGGGAGAAATTAACATTGAGTTAATACACTAAAAAATTATCATAAATGTTCTTAAGGAAAACAACAGAGGAATTTAACTTTCAGTTAGCTTGTTCAGGGATGGCCTCACTAACTAAATGATATTGAAGAGTCAAAAGATGAGAAATAACTAGGCAGGTGAAGGAAAAGGGATGGAAAGTAAAGGAAGTGGGGAGGGCATTCTGACAGAGCAAGTGTGAAGGGCCTGAAGAAGAAAAAGCATGTGTAAGAGTTAGAGAAATTAAAAGATGAATGAGAGTATAGTAAAGGGAGACAATAAAGTGAGAGAGGTAGGAGAAGTAGACAGAGACCAGATATGACAAGGCCTTGAAGGTCTCAGAAAGGGGTTTGAAAGCTAAATGTGGTGGGATGCAACGGAAGCAGAGGAGGAACATGATTTGATTTACATTATTTTTTAAAAGAACCATGCTGGTTATTTTATGAATTAGAGAAATAAGGCAGCCACTGTGGAGATGAGATAATGATTTGCTCCAGATTTTAATAGTGAGAAGAAAATTAAGAATGAAGTGACATTAACTAAATAATGCCATACTTAAAAGCTTATCTAATCAAACTTCTCTTTCTAGGGATATTTTTGCAGGAGCAGGTAAAGGATATTCCTTAACAGGTGACACCCTCTCTTCCTCATACCTCAGCTTGGGGTGGTTAGGGTGAAGGGGAAAAGCCAATCCATAATCTGCCTCAGTTTGTGCAGAGCTTATCAGATCAAGCAGATTCTCTCAGTAATTTAACACAAAAATTACATAAAGACTAAAAGAGTCATTATCTAGGAAAAATAAAATTTAGTAGAACTAGTGGCTGGCAGAGCAGTAGAGCAAAGTTTCATGAATTCCTACCATCAAGACACTCCTACCTGAAGTATTCTGGATAATGTGAGAATTTGTTCTTTAATTTTCTAGCACCCCACCCTTACCTGACATAGGCTGAATAAGGGTATTCCCGGCATTCTTAAAAGCTTAATCAAAACAAGTATCTGCTAAAGTGGGATTCTAACTGTACAGAAATGGAGGCTAAAAAACAATTATTGTAAAACTTTACTAATGGCATATATCTAATGAGATACAATCCTAAGTCTTCTCATTCTAAAAATCAAGCTTTTCCACAAATCACCAGGGAAAAGTTACTGGATGCCAAACATTTAGGATGTCCTTTCTCTTCAAATTTGAGGTGTATTATTTATTATAAAGTTGACTTTAGGAAAAAAAGATAAGGGATTTACTACAACACTAGCTCACAGTGGTTGAATAACCCCACAGGGTCAGTCTACAGCAGGATCTGAGAAATCCTGACCTGTTAGAATTTAAAACCATGAGAATAGGAATTCAGCGTGTGTTATTGTCCTAGACTCACTGCTTACAACTGAACTTCAGGCACAGAAGCTGAATAAATATTTGCTGAACAAATGAATTCAATACAGGGAAGGGTAGATGAAGAAGTGGAAAAAGAGCTGCCAAGAGTTCACCTGTGACCCTTAGGTATCAGAAAGCTGCTATAATCCCTACTTGTTTTTCTCAATTAAGTTTTGTCATTGTTTCTTTTTTTAAACATACAACTTTATTTAGATATAACTCACATATTATACACTTCACCCATGTAAAGTGTACAATTCAGTAGTTTTTAGTATATTTACAGAGTTTCACATCAATCACCACTATCTAACTCCAGATCATTTTCTTCACCATACAAAGCCCCATATCCATTAAGCAGTCATTTTCCATCTCCTCCTTGTCCCAGGCCTTGGCAACCATTAATCAACTTTGTCTCTTTGGATTTGCCTATCCTGGACATTTCATATAATTGGAATTACAGAACATGTGATCTTCTGTGACTGGCTTCTTTCAGGCAGCATAATGTTTTCAAGGTTCATCCAAGTTGCAGCATGTAGCAGTACTTCATTCTTTTTTATGGTGGAATAATACTCCATTGTATGCATATACCACATTTTGTTTTATCACTTGATGGACATGTAGGTTGTTTCCATGTTTTACATATTATAGATAATGCTACCATGAACATTTATGTACAAGTTTTGGTGCAGATGCTTGTTTTCAAACCCAAGCATTCTCTTGGGTTTATGTCTAGAACTGCTGGGTCACATGTTAATTGTTTAACTTTTTGAGGAACTGCCAAACTGCATTCCAAAGTGGCTGTACCATTTACAATCCCATCAGCCATGAATGAGGGTACCACTTTCTCCATATCCTCACCAACACTTGTTATTATCCATCTTTTTGGTTATAGTCATGCTGGTAGGTATGAAGTGGTATCTCATCATGGTTTTGAACCTAGTAACTAATGATACTGATCATATTTTTTATTTGTTTATTGGCCCTAAGTTTTTTCACCATTTAAAAATAATACTGTTACTGTTTTAAAGCTGGAGAACAAAAGGGAATTGGGAAAAATTATTCAAGTTATTAAGAGAAAAAAATGTGAACATGCTGATATAAGATGTTTGAGAAAACGGCTGATCAACAAAGAACTCACAGATTTAATGCAATCCCTATCAAATTATCCAGGACATTTTTCACAGAACTAGAACTAATAATCCTGAAATTTATATGGAATCACAAAAGACCCAGAACTGCCAAAGCAATAGTGAAGAAAGAGAACAAAGCTGGAGGAATAACCACCCTCTACCCAGACTTCAGACAATACTACAAAGCTACAATAATCAAGACAGCATGGTACTGACACAAAAAAAGACATATTATGGATCAATGCAACAGAACAGAGAGCCCAGGTATAAACCCACACACCTACGGTCAATTCATCTTCAACAAATTAGGCAAGAATATACAACAGAGAAAAGACAGTCTCTTTAGCAAGTAGTGTTGGGAAAGCTAGACAGCCACATGTCAATCAATGAAGTTAGAACACACCCTCACACACTATACAAAAATAAACTCAAAATGGGTTACAGACTTAAACATAAGACAAGACACCATATACCTAGAAGAGATTATACAGGCAAAATATATTATGATACAAACTGTAGCAATGTCCTCCTAGGGCAGTCTACCAAGGCAATAGAAATAAAAGCAAAAATAAACAAATGGGACCTACTCAAACTTATAATCTTTTGCACAACAAAGAAAACTATAAACAAAACAAAAAGACAACCTACAGAATGGGAGAAAATGTTTGCAAATGATGCTACTGACAAGGGCTTAATTTCCAGAAAATACAAACAATTCACACAACTCAGTAACAAACAAATCAATTTTAAAAAATGGGCAAAAGACCTAAACAGACATGTCTCCAATGAAGACATACAAACGGCCAATAGGCACATGAAAAAAATGCTCAATGTCGGTAATCATCAGAGAAATGTAAATCAAAACTACAATGAGGTATCACCCACACCAGTCAGAATGGCCATCATTAAAAAGTCCACAAATGATAAATGCTGGACAGAGTGTGGAGAAAAGGGAAACTTCCTACACTGCTGGTGGAAATGTAGTTTGGTACAGCCACTATGAAAAGCAGTATGGAGATCCTCAAAAAGTATAAATAGACTTATCATATGATCCAGCAATCCCACTCCTGGGTATATATCCGAAGGAAACTCTAATTTGAAAAGATACATGCACCTCAATGTTCACAGCACACTATTTACAATAGCCAAGACATGGAAGCTAACTAAATACCCACTGACAGACTATTCAATAAAGAAGCTGTAGTTGTGTGTGTGTATATGTATGTGTGTGTATATATAGACATACAATGGAATACTCTTCAGCCATAAAAAAGAATAAAATAATGCCATCTGCAGCATCATGAATGGACCTGGAGACTGTCATACTAAGTGAAGTAAGCCAGAAAGAGAAAGAAAAATACCATATTATATGTGGAATCTAAAAAAATTATACAAATGAAGTGACCTATAAAACAGAAACAGACTCACAGACATAGAAAACAAACTTGTGGTTACCAGAGGGGAAAGGGATACATAGGGAGTTAAAGATTTGCAGGTACTAACTACTATATATAAAATAAACAACAAAGTCCTATTGTATAGCACAGGGAGCTATATTCAATACCTTTTAATAACTTATAGTGCAAAAGAATATGAAAAGGAATGTATATACATACAATTGAATCACTATGCTGTACACCAGAAATTAACACAATATTGTAAACTATGTTTCAGTTAAAACAATAAATTAAAAACAACAAAAACCCCAATGAACTCAATCTGTAAATATACTTGTGAACATCTCCACATAATAATCAAAGGCAAAATAAGAAAACATTCTACATCTGTATTAGATGGTAGTGCTTTATAATTGTCTTCAATAGGCTTTTTCTTTTCTTTTTTTTCTTACTTTAACAGGTAACTCACTTATTTTTTTGCAAACCTGTGGTTTAAATGGAGGTATCAACACCCTTCCCCATCAAACACACACACAACTGGACACATGGCACATGACCTTGTGCTGGCCTATCACAGAACCATATTCCTCTGCCCACAGTGATTAAGGTTTAAGCATGCAATCAAATCTTGATCAATCAGAATTCTCCCCAAACTTTCACTAGAACTCTATTACACGAGGTATGGCTCTGAACTTACTGGGTTATGAAAGCCAGATTCTCTCATAATGCTTAGACTAATTTGAGTTTTTGTTTCCTAAAACACAATCTCATAATATTTAAAAAATCAACTCTTTTGGCCGAAAGCTATCAGACCTAACTTTTAATATTAACATTATGGGAAAAGCATTTATGACATTTAAAGCCACTATTCTAAGGAGAGCCAGAAACTACTGGGTTTCATACATACTAAAGTACCAAGAATAATGTAACAATTATTTGAAAATCTTAAGACATTATTTTGCTTTTTTCCCTGTACCTGCAATAACTGAAAGTAGCTAAAGAGGATGGCAATAGGTAGGATGGGTAGCAAATACGATAGTTATTTAATACAACCAGGTAGAGACTAGCTGTAGGGCTTTCAGGATACAATTACTGTAACTAAGTTTATGTAACACTTTAAATAACTACAAAGACATTCCATAAAACTAAAACAAGTCTTAACAGTAGATACTGGGGGGAGGGTATAGCTCAGTGGTATAGGGCATGCCTAGCATGCATGAGGTCCTGGGTTCAAGCCCCAGTACCTCCATTAAATAGATGAATAAATCTAATTACCTCCCCCCAAAATTTAATAAAATAAATTAAAAAAAAAAGAGTAGATACTGGACAACTAAAGCTTTTATTCAAAGACTAGGAAACTTACTGTATAGCACAGGGAACTATATTCAATATCTTGTAATAGCCTATAATGAAAAAGAATATGAAAACATATATATATATGCTGTACACCAGAACTAATACAACATTGTAAACTGACTATTCTTCAATTTTAAAAAAAGATAAGCATACAGGGAAACTGACAAAAAAATTTAAAAAAGGAGTAAACTGAAATAGAACATGATTTGTTTTGTAATATTAAAAATGTCTATCACCAAATTATGAAACATCACATTATCTCAGAAGTCCGACCTTTGTAAAGAAAACTTTAATGAAATTTCAGGTTTGCCAAAACACACCGTCATTGAAAATGTAATTTACATTAAGCTGAATGTAAATTAAATTTAGGGTAAAAGTGATAGCTAATTAAACTTTGTCCTAATAGTAAATAAACAGTAAAAGAAAATAGTTTACCATTTTAAATAATCAAGCTAATCTTGTACTATCAGCAAATATCTATGACCTTAAACCATTTTCCATTATGGGTACAAAATAGCACGATTTAGACCTATTTTCTGGTTAAATTTACAGTCTTATGGGAAAACAGGTACAAAATCTACGTAAGTATTTACTAAACCTACTTATAACACAGGACTAAAGAAATGAAGTCAGAAACGAGTAATTCTGCAACATTTTGCTTGAACTATTTTGGAGAAAGTAGGCTTTCACTTGAGTGGTAACGAAGAGAAAAAGAAGCCTTTTCCAATTCATGTGATGTGATTTGAATTATGGTACACAGTGGTACAAAAGGAACTGCAAACACATGTTATTTTGACAAGGAACACAGGGGTTATTTGGATGTTATGTATGATGTAGCAAGCTGGTAGAAATAAAAAGATCCACCATTCACTCTACATGTACTATATGCCAGGCACTATTAAGCATTTTAATAGTTTAGAGAGGGATTAGATAGAGGAACTAGGGTTCAAATTCAAACCTGACTCCACATAGTCCATGTTACTTAACCATGATACTACAAACCCTTTTAAGAGCCTTCTATTAATTAAAAGTGACAACTACCTATAACAGAAACAACATAATAAACAAAAACAGTGCTTCGCAAAGTGTGGTCAGTGGGTACCTGTGGGGACATTGAAACCTTTTCAGAGGGTCCACAAGATTAAAACTATTTTCTTAATACTTCTACTAATACTTTTTTATTATGTTAACTTTTGCACTGCATGCAGTGTGTAAAACTGCAGGTGTTTTATTTAGTATGAATTAAGGCAAAAGGAAATGTCACCAAGCAGTATTAGTAAACACTGTATTTCAGATGGGGAAAAAAAAAAGCCTGCTCACTTGAGAATGTTCTTTATGAAATAGTGAAAAAAAAAAAAATATATATATATATATTACTTTTAATAAAAACTGGCCTTTTCTTTCTAAAAATTTGTGATAAAATGGGGATTACACATAAACACTCCTATAGCATACCCACTTCTGCAGTAGGATGACTGTCTCAGGAAAAAGTATTTGTGCGACTGTTTGAGTTGCTAATTGAACTAGCCACTTTTTTCATGGAACATCATTTTTACTTGAAAGAACTGACAGACAAATTATGGCTATTCAGACAGTGTCTGGCAGATGTTTTCAGAAAAATGAGCAAAGTGAGCTTATGCTTCCAGGAAAACAACTTACAGTATTTGTTGCTAATGACAAAATTCGAGCTTTCCAGTAAAAATAAGAATTTTGGAAAACTTATATTTACCAATGCAAGTTTGACAAATTCCCAACATTTAAGATTCTTCTAATGAACTATGTGGTGACACTAATAATTGTGAATTTTCACTGTATAAAAAAAAAAAAGTGTCAGCATTTAGAAGATCTACGTAACTCAGAGAACTAATACTTTCCAAATGACCAACATACAAAAATCAGACTTGGTTAAAAGATATATTCCAAGTGAAGGACAAACCAATGGATCTTAACATAACAGAGTAAGAAAAGTTTACTAATGTGGCTTCAAATTCCACATTGCAACTATCTTTTAAGATATTACTATTTGTGGAGTTTGGCATTTATGGTGTGATATGGTGTATCAAAGAGTAACTTCTGTAATTGTCTGAAAAGGCTATTATTAAACATTCCTTCCTTTTTTCAACTACCTACTGTGTGACGTTGGATATTCTTCATACACTTCAACCAAAACAGCATATTACAAAAGCTGAATTCAGACACATGTATGAGAATTCAGCTTTCTTGAGTCAAACATTAAAGAGGCCTGAAAAAAAAAGTTAAACATGACCATTCTTCTCAACAAATTTTTTGGGTTTTGGAAAATAAGGTATTTTTCGTTGGAAATTATTTATATAAAACAGCTTTATTATTGTTATTTTTATGAGTTAATATTTTTAATTCTTAATTACTAAAATGGTAAAATTGATACTGATAGAAACTACCAAATAAAGCCTTTTGAGGGTCCTTATGTTTAACCACATAAATGGGTCTTGAGCCCCAAAGCTCTGAAAACTGCTGAACTAAGGCCATTACAAGCATGTATGTATTGTCCTTATTTTATAGGTGTCAATATAAGGACTGGTCTCATTTTATCTGTAGGTTATTTCCCTCATCTCTGTGTTTTACAAAACCTAAATGGAAAGCATAACTAAATGGATTGTGCTTTCTAGTTTAAAGTCCACAAATGATAAACAATTTCCAAAAATACCTCTGGTAAAGAATGGAAACACTTACTGAATATGTATTATACCCCATGGGCTATGCTAGGTGCTTTCATATATAACTTTTTAATCAACTTAGAGATCTGTATTAAGGCTAAGAGAAGTTAAAGGGAGGTAATATAGTATAGTACACATAGTATAGACTTCAACACACCTGAGTTAAAACCATTCCTTGAATGTTACGCTACCTTAACTCTAGGTTTTTTCTTCTATAAAATCCTACTTATAATATTAAGAGAAATGAGAATACAATTAAAAGCATACACAGTAGATGCTCAAAATGTTAATTCCCTTCAATGAGATTTCTCCCCTGTTCCAAAACTAAACCAGTGAGTACCAAAATCATCATTAAAAGACAAGCTCTCATTTCATTATTATAGGCCTCAAGTAGATGAATGCCGCTCCAGTAAACATTTCAAAATATTTTGAGGATCCACAATCACTATCAGGTATAAGAGATTAATGTTTAAAAATTACCTACACATTTTTCCTAAAGCAGTTTCATTCTTGTAAAGGTTAAGTCATTCCTAAAGCTCTCCCCAATTTTGTTATATTCACATTTGTCATACTAGTCTCTATGAAAAACAAAGACATCTTGTTATCTTTAAGAAAAATATCAATGAAGCACTTTTGAAATTGGTTGCCTTATAAACCAGAAAAGCTGGGAGGAAGCACAATTATTTAATTCCTGACTATATCTCTATTAGATATTTCATATTGTCACATGCTTGATTATAGAAAAATTAGACAGTAGTTATTTTAAGTATAGTAAATATGTTCCAAGATTTGTGATGAGAGAGGTCAGTCTCTAAAAGTTAACAAGACTTAAGAGCTTAACAATGCCTTTCACTTTGTACAGTTTAACAAATCACCAAGGCTATTTCTAAAACAACAAATCAGCTGATCAATTTAGTAACCTCTTGTCAACCAAACAACTATTTTTTCTTAAAGTTCAAGCTAACTTCATATTTTATGTTGTGTGGACAATCATGTTTCCAATTATATAGGATTTTAATATTCTTTCATTTTTAGAGTATTTTTCTTAAAGTATTTTTATAAGATCTAATTATTTTTCTAACATAACGTATGCTGTATTCAAAACTGGATAATCTCAGAATTTCTATACAAATTATACAAGTTTATCAGAAAGTCTACAAGAAAATTCCCTTCTACTTTTAAAACACAAGCTAGATAAGCTTAATTTGCTTTATTCTGACACACTTTTTATTTGAAGTTTGGTCAGTACCCATTTCCTGTGTTGCATTGTGCATACTCTCTCTATGGTTACTATCTCCAACCAATAATGACGATCCTCTATCACACTGCATGAAAGGAGCCACACCTTGAATATCATCTGACAGTTCCTACAAATTATTTTAAATGGATACTAACATGTGCCTTCTTTAATGCTTTCAGGAAGTTAGCATGACCATATTTTGGAGAAGCCAAAATGGCAGAATGAAAGATAGGAATGAATATCAGATTGAAAGTGATGGAATCAGTTTCAACTCTTACACTTAGAAATTCTGACTTTAGAAGGGTCACTAATTCCCTGTGCCCAAACTGCCATTCAAAGAGCAATTACATATGTCTACATTAAAAATGTTCCCCATTAATTTTAAGTTCAATGAAGCTTAAATTATATATGCACATGGAGAAAAAACAAAAAGCCAAATGCAAAGCAGAGAGTAAGAATCAATTCCATTGAACTCTATTGAATCCCCTTCCACCCCTCAAACAGAAAAGCTAAATAAAATGTTCAGAGATTTGTCAGGCATCTCCCTAATATTAACCTTTTAATATTCACAATAGTCATGAAGCAGATGTCAAGTACCTCAAGTTTTACAGATGAAAGAACCATAAGACTAACCGATTTTCCCAAGGTTACTTACAAAGTTAGAAATTAGATTTAAACTAAACTCTAGGACTTTGTACTCTTCATAATTTCCAATCAAACCGTGTTAGATCAAACCAAAAAATGCTACAATTACCTCATTCTACATGCTATCCTCTATACCTGTGCTGTCCAGTAAGGTTGCCACTAGCCACATGCAGCTACAAAGCACCTGAAATGTAGCTAGTCCAAATAGAGGTACATTGTTAACTGTAAAACACAGACTTGATTTTGAAGACTCAACATGAAAAGAAGACCATGAAATATCTCATTAAGTTTTTTACACTCATTACATGTTGTAATGGTATTTTGGATATATCAGATTAAATTCACTGGACAACACTGGCCCATACTTCTTTTTAAAAACCCTCCAATGAAACAAGTCATCATAAGACCTAAACCAAAAAGCTCTGTTTTCTTACAATTTGTTGAAGCACAACACAGAAACCATATCTGGAGGGGGAGGAAATGGGCATAAGAAGTGTTTTGAGGGACACAGGCATATATAATTAATAAATACACGAAAAGAGGCCATTCTAGTGTTTTCTAAGGATAATAAAAGATGTTTGTAACTCATTACAGGCATATGTGACTTTGAATAAATCACAAGTGGGGAGAAAGTATGACTTCCTATTAGAGTCAAATTCCATTTCCTTAGGTGGAAAAGTGAAAATATTCGTATTCCTAATGTACACACAGGGTTATCAAAGTCACCAAAGATGCCCATAAGGCACAATGAACATCTCAAAAAAATCTACCTAATGTGTATTTATAGTTATTTTTAAAAATCACATGTCTTCATATAGAATCAGCACTTAATCTTACTTTGACTAAAATAATAAGAGATACACAGTAAGAGGAAACATCAATTTAAAAAATAAGTTTTACTTGAAAACAGTTCAGCAATCCCACAAAAAGTTACACATAAAGTTACCATATGACCCAGTAATTTCACTCCCAGGTATATAACCAAAGAGAAAGGACAACACGGGTCCACATACAAAAAATGTGTATGAATGTTCAAAGCAGCATTATGCATAATAGATAAAAAGTGAAAACAATGCAAATGCCCATCAACTGATGAATGGATAAACAAAATGTGGTATATCCATATATTAAAATATTCAGCTATAAAAAGAAATGAAGCACTAATACATTCTTGTTAACAATGTGTATGAACTTTGAAAACATTATGCTACCTAAAAGAAGCCAGCCACCAAACACCACATATTGTGTAACTCTATTTATATGAAATAGCCAGAATAGGCAAATCTAAAAAGACAGTGACTGCTAATGAGTTTACATTTCTTTTTGGGGTGATGAAAATGTTCTAAGATTGATTGTGCTGATGGCTGCACAACTATGTGAAAACACCAAAAGCCACTTCAAATGGGTGAACTGCATGGTATGTGAATTACATCTCAATGAAGCTGTTAAAAATATGCAGCCAGAAATGGGGGGGGGGGGGAATTAGAAGAATCTGTCAAGCATTCAATTACTATTTTTCTGCATTTTGTAACTTTGTGGTATTTGTTTTTTAAGTTTTGTAACTTGTGATTTTTTTTCTCATTTTAAACAGTCATATCACTCAAAAAATGTTTTCATCACATCATTACACAACTAGATAAACTTACTGAAAATCAAAAATTCTACATTTAAATGGAAATTTCTACAGGATGTGAATTATCTCAATAACGATGTTATATTTTTTCATTACAAAAAGGGATCACAAAAATTATGTCTCATGTTAACCTGAGAACAATCACAGAATTAACCAGACACTTAATAGTCCCTCAAACTAGGAAACCCACTAAGACAGCACTAACTACCACAGAGATTAAACGGCTTTGTGGAAAGTCCCAAAAATAGTTACTATCGCAGTCAAGCAAACGCTCAAAGTTCAGAAACAGATAATGGGAATTTGAAGACCGCAGTATAAAAAAGTACAGAGAAACATAAAAAATACTACTTGCCCACTTTCTCTTAAAAGCTAAACTACTGATTCAGATGCAGAATGGAAAAATTAAAAAACCAAACCAAACAAAACAAAACACATCCAAACCCTATTTACCTAGACTTTTAAAACTGAAAGAAGTCTTCTGTCAAAAATCTGTGCTTTGTGTGTGTGGTGTGTTTAATCCACACACCTTATGCAGCCTAAGAACCTCAGGAGCAGCTGTTATTCTAAGGTAATGAAAGTTTTTTTTCTAACCTTTTAAAAGAATAAAACGTGATGGTGCCATTCCACAGCCCACCCCATCCCCCATAACCACCACCAGCAGGTGGAGGGAAAGGATACTGTAGACTAGAGGATGACAGCTTTGTATAACCCTTTGGACTTTATATGTAAGAAGGCAGCTGGTGGTCTCTCAGGAGGGGGTAAAGAGATTTGTGAACAAGCTGAAATAAGGGGTATCCTTTGCCTGGAAGAGGGAACACCATGAGCCACATCTTGAATCAGCTATATCCATAGTAAAACACAGGCCGCTGGAAGGCACTGTTAGCATCACCAGAATGGCCTCTCACGCCGGGGGTGTTTTTTTCAACGGAGAAGTTGACTCCTGTAGTTTGGATATCGGGGGGAGGCAGGGGTAAAGCGGGAGTCGGGAAGACCAGAAAAATGCCTTTAAGTGGAGACGACTCGGGCCTCGCTGAGGAAGTTCCGAACCTCACTCGGTCGCCGCACGCTCGTCCCCCCACATCCTACCGCCCTCCTTCCCGCGGCGCCAGACGTCGGTGCAGGAGCGAAAGCCGGCATCTCTGCCGCTACCCGGGTGCGGGCCGCAGCCTGGCCGGGGCAGCGCGGCTCTCGCACGCCTCCTCCGCACTCGCCGCGTCCGGCCTTCCAGCCGCGCGGCCCAGCCCCTCGCACCCGCGCCGGGCCGGCTCCACGGGGCAGGCCTAGGCCGCGCCGGCCGTACCCCGGCACCTCGCTCCCCGGCGGAGGCGGACCAGGCCCGACACAAACTTCCCGGCGCGTTAGCACAGGCGTCACGGACGGGCCGGCCCCCAGCGCCATTCCCCCGCGGCCCGGCTCCCGCCCCTACTCCCCACACTCCGAGTCCCGGCGGAGATCGACCAGAGGCCCACGGCCCCCACCCCTCCGGCGCCCCTGAGTTTACCTCCAAGTCGCGGCCTTTGTTCTTGAAATTCTTGAGCCGTTGGTTGTCCAGTTTCTCGTTGTCCGCCATGGCCGGGCCGGTGACTCCTTCCCCCGCCCGGGCCCCGCGGGATCCGCCCCAACCACCACGCCGCACCGACACTCCCAGGAACCGGGCCGCCGCCTGAGCTGCTGTGCCCGCCGAGCCGCCGCTTCCTTCCTCCTCTCACCTGCCTCCGCCGCGGCCTTCTCCTCTCCCCGCCCGTCCCCCCCCCCGGCCCTAACCCCAGCGCGACAGGCAGCTCCGGCGAAGACAACTGCGGAGCCGGGCGGCGGCAACGGCGGCGGAATGTGCTGCCGGCTGAGAGGGGGAGGCAGCCTCGATCTGAGGGCCCCGGTGCCACGGCCACGCCCATAGCCGCCAGCCCAGCTCGTCGATTGGCCAACCAGACTCCGGTGCGCACGACCAATCAGGAAGAACGACGGAGAGCGGGGGCGGAAGAGCGAAAGGAAAGGGGAAGCGAGCGGCGCCGGGAGAAAGGGGGTCGGGGGCTGGGCCCAGAGGGGAGCGGCGCGGCAGGGGCTGGGCAGGGAGGGACCACGTGTTCCTGCAGCAAGCTGGAGGAAGCGAAACAAAATTAGAAAGCTTGAGGCGGGAAGGGGATGGAGAGGCCTGGGAACAGGTTGGTTTACTCTGGGTGTAGGGACTGCCCCAGACGTTTGGGGTCTTGGGACGGAGCCGGGTTAAAGTACGTTCTTTTCTTCGGTGCACCTTCTCTTCCAGGGTATTCTTTGCTCTCTCTTCTGGCTTTACAGGAAGTGGGATCTGAGCCTTGGCTCCATCCCGGGTCCAGACAAGCCCTTCTTTTCCACGGGGCTCCATACCCTGGCAGGGGGTTTGAAGTCTGAAGTCTGAGGGCTCGATCTCGGGCCCGGACTGGCAGGGGTGACGTGCGTTCTGTAGGCAAAGCGGAAAGCGGGAGGGACAATGGGTGGAAAAGGAAAAGGACGCTCTAGACGAATCTGATTCATCCCCTCTGACCAAGCCCCGGCAACAGGTGGGAACTTGGGAAGCGCTGATGATCCTGGGATGATACCACCTCGTAGGTATTTAGTCTTAGGAAGTTAAAGGAGCTCCTTGGCCGCTAAGTACTAACTTCTAGAAGGCAGAGGACCATGGCACCTGACATTTAAAATGTAATATTGTAACTGTTGAGAAAGGAAATCAGTTCCAAGGATATACATCTCTACCGGGAATGTTATTACCAGAGGGAGAAATAACACAAGCTACAAGAGAACGTACTCAAAAAAGGAAGAAGGAGGTGGCTTTAAAATGTATTTAAAAATAAATACCAACTAATAGCTCCACAAATGTGCAGGAAAACTTGAAGAAGTCAGCGGCATAAATAAATTGGGATATCAGAAGAAAAGCGGGGCAGGGGGTAGAGGGACATGTAGAAGGGTTGGGTGTGTGTTTAAATTTGTCAAGGTAGAGGGAGAAGACCGTGAGTCGAACTCCTTTGGGAACTTTTACACCTCCTCCCTTTCCCTCTCACTTCCTTACTGGTCTATATTTTTTGAATAGAACAACGTGCAAAGATACAACGTTTAAAATGAGAATAATAACTTTAAAGTCCTCAATACTTTGTATACTTTCAGCTGCCTAGGCAAACAGAAGCTGTGCCTGGAAATAATTCACACTGAAGGTTAACTTGAATATAAACTCAGTGACGATTTTAAATTTAAAGTGACATTCATTATAAATCTCTATTCCCCCCAAAATCGTTTAACTGAAGTCACATTACACACTGTAGCACTGATGTTTTCAAAATGAGTTTGGAATGAGAAAATTCAGTTCAAAAGCTGGAATATGTGTGTGTTTTCCACCAGCATGGATTTTTGTCATGAGCAGGACTCAAGAGAACAAATTACTGGTGAATTTCCACCGTCATTAGAAGTTACCTTGTCAACATACTGTCTGTAGAGGAATATTTTGTACTTCTTCGAATAAATTCCTTGATAGCTTTCATAATAAAGGTTACAAAATTGTTTACCATTATGTCTTCAATGTCTCCCAGCCACAACTGGTTTTCTCTGATGATTAAACAACTTGGGGTTCTCTGCAGAGTATCATACTCCTAAAAGAAGAATGTGATCACAGTTACCCACTGAGAAAGATGCAATACAAACAGAAAATAACCACAACGTGTAATTTCACTTTTAAAAATTTGTTTACTGTCTAAGATCTCTCCCCCTCTCTAGACAATAAGCCGTCTGAAGTCAAGGACCATATTTGTTTTGTTCTATATATACCCAACCCCCAGTAGTACTTGGCCAGTTGTGTGCCTTCAGTGACTATTTGTAAAAGGCAGGACCTGAATCTAAGCTTCAGTAAGTATATCTTCCATAAGTTAAAAAAACAAGCTAACATGTCTTGATTAAAAATGCTGCTCAAGTTGTAACCGCTTCTAATTGACACAGGGGTCCAAGAATTCTTTTTTAACTGAGGTATAGTTAGTTTACAATGTTGTGTCAATTTCTGGTGTACATTATAGTGATTCAGTTGTACATGTATATACACATACTCCTTTTCATTATGGGTTACTATAAGATATTGAATGTAGTTTCCTTTGCTATACAGTATAAACTTGTTTATCTATTTTATATAATAGTAGTTAGTATCTGCAAATCTCAAACTCCCAATTTATCTCTTTGCACCCTCTTTCCCCCCCAGTAATCATAAGTTTGTTTTCTATGTCTGTGAGTCTGTTTCTGTTCTGTAAATAAGTTCATTTATCTTTTTTTTAGATTTCACATATAAGTGATATCATATGGTATTTTTCTCTTTCTGGCTTACTTCACCTAGAATCACAGTCTTCAGGTCTATTCATGTTGCTCTGAGAATTCTTAATGTGATATCATGCTCATTTCAGGGTTAAAGTTTAGGGAATAGATGAGACATAGGTTTCAGGGCAAACCCCTTTACCTGTTTAAAAGTAAAGACACACTTTGATAAGACAAACAATTATCCTTAATTATAATACTTAGGTAGCCTGTTTGCTGGCCTAAATTTTTCATTTGAAATTATCACGACCTGTTGCCACCCACTGTACATGTTCAGTGTCTGCACTTCTAGTGCTTCCCAGATAGAAGATACACAATTTATAGGAGGGGTAAAAATTCTTTCTGGATTTGATAATAGATCTAAATGCAGGTTGGCAATCTAATTAGCAAGATACGGTAGCTCTAACTGTAGTTAAGACACTTCAGAAATTTAATTTGCTGAACTAAGGAAATGGTAAATTAATGACATTAGCAGCCATTAATACCATTTCAACATAGGCTATTTAACAATTTTTTTGTGTGTGTATAAAATAGCTATAACCAAATACTATAAAACCTATATATGAGACCTGTTTTCAGAAAGAATATTCAATGTCGGGTAACTTAATACCAGATTTGTTGCTACTTTGGTATAAGAAAAATCTAAAATATTATGAAGATACTTTCTACATGTCATGAAATTCTCCTCTTACAGAAATTTCTCTGTTCTGCACTAGAGATTTGTGAGAGGACTTGTGAAGCTTTATACAGAGTTTTAATTGATCAAATGTAAGTTCAAAAATAATTATAATTGATAATATTTCACTTAAGCAGTTTGGAGTATTCTCATGACATATATTAAGTTGAAAATTGTGGAATCCCTCTTTAATCTAGATTATGGATCTTATAGTTTCTGTTACTGTTTGGGGAATTATGTACGATTTCTTGAGAAAAACTCTAGGTAGTATTTGCTGAAACGAAGCAATTTTATATGTTGCTAAATCTTAACTAAAATTGGTGTTTTTATAGTTGGACTATTTCTTTTCTTTCTTTCTCTCTTTCTTTCTCTCTTTCTCTCTTTCCTTCCTTCCTTCCTTCCTTCCTTTTAAGAGAAAACCATTGGACCTTTGGTAATACACTTTTACTTCTTTTGGCAATATACTTTTATACCTAGGGAAACAATTGATCAGGTACTGGGGGACTTTATTCATTTATCCTTATTGCCAGGACTTTTCAGACTTTTGAGGAGCCTGGAAAAAAACTACTTCTTTATTTTGACTGAAGTCCCTGAATGGTAAGAGACTAAAATGCTAGCTGTTGACCTTAATTTGATTGAGAGAGATGAGTTACCAGTTTTTCTTCAACTTAGTTTTTTTAAAGCTTAGTTTTGACTAATTAATTGGAGAAATATTTATAATTCATATGTATAAGTCATTGATTATTGGTTGATATCTATTTGTATTCTTACCAGGCAAATATCCAGAGATTTTTTTAAAGCTTTTTTCACTTGTTTTTTTTATTTGGGCCTAAATTTTGGAAAAATGGAAGGATATATACTCTTCATTTTTAATTTTTAAAAAGTAAATACCACAGAAAGAGCCACTTAAGCCAAATAGTCAAAGGGATTACAGCAATATTTCTCAAACTGAGAGTTCCCCAGATCTAGATGTTAGTAAGTGTCATTTAAAGAAAAAACATTTCCTCGGTGTAACAATTTTAGGAACTTGGTGGGTTAGGGGGAGTTGGACCTTTGAGGTATTAGTGTTAAGCAGGCACTATTTGGAAAGTTGAAATCAGTGAACCTAGAAAAGTCACTATCTCTCTTCAATTTAAGAATTTTGTGTTAATGACACTAATTTGTAAGTATAGTGATTTACAAATGGGTGGTGTTTCGAAAGTTTGCTTGATGATTTGTTCTTTGAAATACATGCCTAAGAACATGGTCATGACTAGTGGATAGGTGTTCTAGTTAGCCCACAAAGGCTTATTTAATCAGTACTTATATGAATGTCATAGAACCTAGTCACAATATGTGGCAATATTTCTATGGGGAAAATATTTGGATTTACACAACTTTGGTCAGGAGGAACACATTTCTTGTCTTTCTCATTATGCACCAGAAAGAGCATTAGGTGAGGAAGTTACAAAGTACAGTGTTCCTTACATGTAGAATTCCATGCATCAGACATTCTGCAAATTCATACCTTATCTGATGTAATGGGAACCTGGCCTAGTTCTCTCACTAGTCAGGTTCCCAGGGCTTCCAGTAGCCCAAACTTGTAAAGAGGAGGATTAGGATTCTAGGGGCTGGGAAACAAGGAACCAGACCCAACTTCTTGCCCCAATACTTCTCACTTCAGGCAAGCTCCCTGCTCCTATCTTTTTTTTTTTTTTTAATAATTTCAGATTCACAGGAGTTGCCCCTCCCCCCAAAGTGTACAAGGAGGTTCTATATCTCCTTTACTCAGCTCCATCTCCCCCATCCCAGGAGGATGAGATAAGATAAAGAAATTGTGGTATATTTATACAACGGAATACTACTCAGCCATAAAAAAGAATAAAATAATGCCATTTGCAGCAACATGGATGGACCTGGAGATCATCATTCTAAGTGAAGTAAGCCAGAAAAAGAAAGAAAAATACCATATGATATCATTTATACGTAAAATCTAAAATAAAAGACGAACTTACTTACAAAACAGAAACAGACTCACAGACATAGAAAACAAACTTATGGTTACCAGGGGGGAAGGAGGTGGAAAGAGATAAATAGGGTGTTTGAGATTTTCAGATACTAACTACTATATATAAAATATAAACAATAAGTTTCTTCTGTTTAGCACAGGAAACTATTCAATATCTTGTAGTAATCTATAATGAAAAAATATGAAAAGGAATATGTTATATAAATGTACAACTGAATCACTATGCTGCACACCAGAAATTGACACAACATTGTAGACTGACTAGATTTCAATAATATATGAAAGAATCAGGAAGTGCCTATATACTGGAACCTCTTTAATCCTATGCTTTATGAGAATTCTATAATAAGAATAGTAATAATAGTACCAAATATTTAATACCTACCATATTCTAGATCTAGGTGTTTTATCTATGTGAAATATTTTATTATTATCACTGTTATTTGTATATCTACTATTATAAACAGATAATTATTGAGCAATTATGAGGCAGGTAGTCTTCTAAGCAATTGATATATAGTAACTCACAGAATCCTCACAACCCTATGAAGTAAATATATTATTACTCACTTTGCAAATGAGAAATCTGAAGCATAGAGAGGTTTAGTAATTTGTCCAAGATCACAAAGTAGAAGAGCTGGCATTTGAACTGGGTTTGACACAAGAGCCAGCACTCCTGATTACCATGTAGCAACATAAACTTCAGTGTTCACAGTAACCTTTCAAAGTAGATCATTTCCATTTTCTGTATGGTACACCTGAGGATCAGAAAGGCTAAGCAACTTGCTCAAGATCCTATTCAAGCAATGGAGCCCCAGTTCGATTCCAGGCCCAACCAACTACAAACCCTTTCTAGCTGACCATTGTTATGGACTAAATGTTTATGTCCATACAAAATTCATATGTTGAAACCTCATCCCCAATATGGTGGTGTTTGGAGGTGGGAAGTGATTAGGTCACGAAGGTCAAACCCTCACGAATGGAATTTGTGTCCCTATAAAAGAGGCCCCAGGGAGATCCCTCATCCCTTCCGCCAAATGATATTACAGTGAGAAGACTGTTGTCTACAAAAAAGCAGGTTATCACTAGATGCTGAATTAGCCATCACCCTGATCTTGGACTTCCCAGCCTGCAGAACTGTGAGAAATAAATTTCTGTTGTTTATAAGTCATCTAGTCTATTTTGTTACAGCAATCTGAACAGACAAAAAACCAATGTTGTGTCCCTGGTTTATAACACAAATCTCTGCTGGACCTCTATGATACTATGATTTAAGAAATATATATTTGGTATTCCTTCGCAGTTCCTGGCACATAACTCCTAAACCATCGTAGTTTCCTAAGTGATAAGGGTTATAGGGACAACTTTCCTTCTGAGCTTCTGAAATAGCTCCAGAATGAAATGGGTGTCCCTTGTTATTCATAACAAACCCTTTTCAACCACCTCTAATTTTATGTTAATGTGATGACTTTTAGAAAGTCCCTAAGTCTTTAGGGGGTATGGTTGCCAGGGGAACCAACTCTGTGATTAGAGGATTGGAACTTTCAGTCCTACCTGCCTCCAGCCTCTGGGGAGGGGAGAGGGACTGGAGGGTCAATCAGTGGCTACTGAAGCCTCCATAAAAACCCCTAAATGGCTGGTTCCCCGAGCTTCCAGGTTGCTAAATATATGGAGGTGCTGAAAGGGGGGCGAGCCTAGACAGGGCGATGGAAGCTTTGTGCCCTTTTCCCATACCTTGCCCCGTGCACCTCTTCCACTTGGCTGTTCCTGAGTTATATTCTTTTATAATAAACCGGTAATCCAGTAAGTAAACTGTTTTCCCGAGTTCTGTGAGCTGCTCCAGCAAATTAATCAAACACCAAGACGGGGTTATATGAACCTCTGATTTATAGCTTGTGGGTCAGAAGCACAGGTGACAATTTGAATTTGATTGGTGTCTGAAGTCAGGGAATGGGGCTCAGTCTTGTGGGACTGAGTCTCTTAACCTGTTGGATCTATCTTCAGGTAGTGTCAGAAATGAGTTAAAATATAGGACACCCAGCTGGTGTCGCAGAATTGTTTGGTGTGGGAAAAAACTACCACACACTTGGCAATCAGAAGAGAGAGCAGGGTTGTGAGTAGAGAGAAAACCGAAGAGTATTTTTAACTAAATAGGCTCTAAAGAGGTCTAAGTCTGAAATGCCTACTGCTGTGGTTCTCAAAACTCAGAGTGCTTTAGAACCACCTGCAAGACTTAAAACCCCAAGTGGTGGACTCCATCCACCAGTTTGTGATTCACTAGGTCTGAGAAAGCATCTGAAGATTTGAATTTCTAACAAGCACTCACTTGATGCTGATGGTACTGGTTCCTGGAACATACTTTGAGAACTACTAGATCTGGCTTAACATCTTGTATAAGGTAGTTTCAGCCTAAGGTAAGGATAGAGTTAAAATAAGAATAATTAGTCATCCCAGTAATACATGATATGTCATGCAAATTTTTCAAAGGTACTGCAAATGTAAAATAATGGTTATACGGCTCTTACTCAAAAAATGTACCAAAATAATTAATGTTTCAAGGATAGAATTTAATGATCAGTAACATCCAATTCCATTTTACTTTCTGAATAGATTTATGTAATATTTTCCTGTGTCCCCTTTCTGCCTTTAGTTTTTCTCTTGAATTTTCTCAGATACCATTTTTCTTGATGACATTCTTCTAGAGGCTAGCTCCATTGAGCCTGTGAAGTGTACGCTGAGTTCCCTGTGGTGAGTTTAAACCGCATACCTTCTGCCACTGCCTTCCCAGCACCTTGATGGCTTGGGCCCATCCCAGTTCTTGAGTAAATCCCCAGAGACAGAATATGTCTCCCCTAAGTGTTCTTCCTCTGCTCCTGAATTCTAGCCCATTTGCCAGGCATTCTGGTTTTCCTCTATAGCCTCCTCCTCAGGGCCATGCCCTCGCAGGTCCAGTCAGGAGTGGGGTCTCCTGCCACATCTTGACTGATCTCCTGAAACATCTCTGATACTAACAAACAAAACAGAAACGCAGAATTAACTTTAGTTTTAGTCACCCTTAGTTCAAGGGGATTCCTTTACAATCAAAACAATGAAAAAAGAAAAACCTGCTAATTTGTAATCCTTTCTCATTTCTGTCAATGGTGCTATTCAATTTATTGAATTGAAAACATTAAGTGTTATTGATTTTTCATCTTTTTCTTTTGCATTCCATGTCCAGTCAATGTCAAATTGTATTGAATAAATAGGGTATCTTCATGGTGTCTCTCCTTTGCGTCCTTCCCCTTTTCCCTGTGACCATCCTCTGCCCTATTCAAGACCTGTAAGAATTGTTTCATATTCATGATGTCTCAGAGTTGGTAAAGAGCACATATGAGATCTAGTTCAACCCCCATTTTTGTGCTTCAATTCTAATTTCAACATTTTCATTTCATCAAGTGTAATACATTCATTAATGGGGAATTCAGTATTTCTTGAATCATAGCCCACTCAATCTTCAGAGGATATTATTAGAAAGTTCTTCATGTCAAACGCTTGTGTGTATATAATATCATTTAAAAGAAAAAGTCATTGTAATATTTAAGGTCGAAGCAGTTAAGTATGGATATAACAAAGGACAGATGCATTAAATAGAGCTCTTTTTTAATTTGTGAAAATGATAGATTCCCACCTTCAGGAATATCTTACACCTGGGTTATGGATCCTTTTTGAAATTTGAGAAGAGTAGTGCTAGTCAGACTGGTGAAAATTAATTCTGATGGATATGAGTGATTTTAATAACTTTAATGAAGACAGAACTGATGCTCTAAGACAGAAGACTATGTATTTGTTAGTTGTTTTTTCCTATTACTAAACATGAATTATATGTAACATATGGTATATTGTACACACATATAATTCCAGAAGATGAATTAAATAATAGTACAAGATTAAACACATTCAAGGCCCAGATACTAGTCTTGAAATACACAACACCTCGTAGGAATTATCAGCTTTCTATTTATAGTTCTGCCATTATGTTACAGAAAACCCTGAAGCCTCTTTGGAGAACATCTCAAATAGTTTCAACAGATTTTCCAGATGCCTATGAAGTCAAAGGTCTCTAGTTCCTGGTGTGTCATATAGGCTTAGTTACCACTGATTACCTTATGATGGACTTCAAAAAATCTTTAACAAATCTTTTCATGATTATCTCACCCCTTCCCCACTCAGCTGAACTCTGGAAACCTTGTCCTATCACCTCCATGCTTATCCCAACACTCATTAGGCCCTATGAAAACATGCTATCCTTATAACTAATGAGAATCAGAGCCTGGTTAGTGTTAGAGCATCTTATTTAGAGCCTATGAAATATTAGAATGTCTTATTCTTTTGCCTTTTGGCTACATCCCTAGGATTTGCCTAATCAAACCTTGATGTTCCACATAGCAGAACATAAGCTACCATGCTGATCCCAAATTAGACTTCCCAGGTTTTTAGTTCTGCTTATAAATGGTAAGCATCAGAGGAACATTCAACTTGTAGACAGTTCAAGTCAATTAATGACTAGTAAAACTATTATTTGGTTAATTCAAGGACATCATTAACCATTTAGAGCAGTAGAAAAATATTTATTGATACCCAAGTGGCCTAAAAGAGCTATTTAATTTCTAGAGATAGGAAATTCTTATTTATACTTTTTGTCCTTAATTTTTTCTTATATTTCTACTTGCCACATGACAAGAGGGAAAAAATTACCCATCATTTATCTGTCCTGATAGTCCTTAAAATGGAACCTCTTTAAAAGTAATTAAAATTTGCCACAGAAATATCTTTTGAGAGCTGCACATCTCTCTCTCCTCACTGAATCTCTGTCAGTCCTCTTGGAGGCACTCTTGTGGCATGCAGAGTGAGCTAAAGGGTACAATGGCAAATCGCTGATCTTGGCACCCTTAATGTGCCAGCTCCTTTTAGGAATAAATTAAGCACACTCTGGATTGCCCTTATCACAAAATATTGTCCTTATTATAACGACCAAAATAACAAAGAGGTGGGCGGGGTGGGTAGACAATATGTATATTTCCACCCACCCTTCCATATACTACCACTTAGTGTAGTGTATACCTTAGCATATACTTTGCAGTGTAATGTATGGTATAGTGGAATAGATATCTAAGGGTATAGTATAGTGTACAGCTTGGGCCAACTTCATGGACATGCAATCTATACAGTAACACAGGACCCTGCACTTAGAAGAGCCCCACTCTTGGCTTAATGTTCTGCTGTCACTATCTTGAAGTTCTTAATTTTTTATCGAGGGGCTCCCCATTTTCATGTTGCACTGGGCCTTGCAAATTATGTAGTCTGCCATCGATAATGCAATATATATTCTCCTTAACTATCTACCTACCCCAAATTCTTTTTGGCATGTGTTTTTTTCAATCTTTAAAAATAAATGCCGATATATTATTTCTATTTTAAATGTAAATACATAATGCAAATATATTCAGGATCATACTATGCATGCTATTCTGTAACCTACTTTTTATTGAATATATTCGGGATATTGCTCTTTGTCATTTATCCCATACTTTGTAATGGCTGAAGAATATTCTCTTGTGTGGATAAACCGTTCTTTATATTATCTCCTACTGATGGGCACATAATGTCCCCTGTTCTTTGCTGTGACAGGGTGAACATCCTTCAATATACATCTTTGTTTACTTGCCCCACTATTTTTTAGGATAAATTTCTAGAAGTAAAATTGCTGTTAGGGTATGAACATCCAAAATGTGATATATACTACCTGACTGCTCCTTAAAAAGATTATACCAGATTATACCAATCTAAATCCCATCAACAGATTACAAGCATCATTGTTGCCCCACATGTTAACCGAGTACAATAATTCAACTTCATCTCTGTCAATATGACAGTGCCTGCTGCTTCTAATGGCCTTAGCCTGAGTTATTAGCTCATTAGTTTTCATGGATTCTGCTAATATGGAATGGCAGTTTATTGACTCAATATCAGTGTGAATCAATGTAAATACTTTCTAGGGAGTGTTTTTGCACTGGCATTCCTTGCCAGAATCTGAGACATTCTAAGCCCCCAACTTTTCTTTCTTTCTTTCTTTTTTTACTAGCCAAAGAACTTTATTAACCATTGTTTCAAACTTTATTCCCAGACTTCTTTAGCTTAATTAGCTGCAAAGAATGAATTGCACCTAAGCAAAAACTGAAAAGAGCTGCAGTGTCCAGAGGCTTAGGCTTAAAAATATTAGAGATCTAGATTTTATCAGATCCATAAACAAAATTTTAAAAAGCCATCCTCATATAAAATACCAGCTCTCAGTAACTGGATCACTGTTCCTTGGTTTGTGAACATATTCACCTCTTCAATACCAGAGATATTGTTTACCCCTAACTTCCTTAAAGAGAACTGAAGTTTTTATCGTCTGCTGTGGCTGCTCTGTGTACCACCTTCTTTCTGCTAGCAGTTCCTTTCCCACCAATGCGCACTTGTGTCTGCAGTTTGGCGAGTTTCTCCTGGTTCATGGTAGTTTCTTTCATCTTGTTGGAGAGAAAATGGGGCCACGCGGGGGACTAGGGTTGGCATTCAGAGGGTCTCGGGGAGACCAACTGAGATAAACTGCACGCACGTGGGGCCCAATTTTTCTTTTAAAACAAGATTTTTGCTTTCCATGTGTAATATTCAGGGATACTGCAGGTGCTCAAAGAGACCCTTAGTGACATTAATCTTACTGTTTTTCTACTTTTAATCTCCCAACTTTTAAAAATCTTTTTAAAATTTTTGGAACAATTTCAGACTTTCACTAAATTGTAAGAGAATAGTACAAAAAATTCCCATATACCCTTCACCCAGAGTCCCCAAATGTTAAAAACTTACCACATTCACTTTCACATCCTCTCTTTTCCTGAACTCTTTGAGAGAAAGTTACAGGCATGATGTCTCTCCACCTAAGATGTTTGGTGTTCATTCTCCTATATAATCAATTTTCCTGGACACTCTGATTATATAGGAGAATGAACACCAAACATCTGAGGTACTATATTATTTCAAAATGAGGTACAATACATTAAGAAAAATATATGAGCGGGGGAGGGTATAGCTCAGTGGTAGAGTGCTTGCTTAGCATGCCCAGGGTCCTGGGTTAAATCCCTAGTACTGCCATTAAAATAAGTAAAAATTAATAAACCTAATTACCTCTCCCCCACCGAAAATAAATAAAACATTTAAAAAATGTTAAAAAACAAAAAAATTTAAAAAGAAAAATATATAGGAAACAAAAAGCAAAATAAATTAGAATTCAAAAAGGAGGTAACAGAACTCAAGAAAAAAATTAGAAACTGAAGTAGCAGAGTTTAGGGTCCCACTCTAGAGCCTGGCCCCAAGGTCCCTGCAGTGAGGACCACATCACAGGCCTCCCCTGGCAAGCTGCCTCCAGATTTATTAGTTAAGGTGTTACATTTCTTTACAGTGGACCCTTGAACAACATGTGTTTGAACTGCTTGGGTCCACTTACACATGGATTTTTTTCAATAGTAAATACCACAATAATATACCATCCAGCGTTGGTTCAGTCGGAGAGTATAAGACTGAGGATACAGAGGAACCAATTAAATGAAGGGCTGACTATACGCAGATTTTTGACTTTGTGGAAGGTTGCCACTCCTAACTCCAGCGTTACTCGAGGGCCAACTATACTTTCCAAAGTGGCTTTAAAATATTTTAAAATGATAAATATTGTTGGGTGATTTTAATAAAGATGATTATTTTAAATAAAGTCTGAAATTTTTATTTCATAATTTTGTGACTGATTCAGTAGAAAATTATAATTTAAATCTCAGGCCCCATAGGTTCAATCTACAGTCTGTGGTACCTTACTATATCAAATGGGATTTTGTGAAAAGTGAGTAAAATTTTTGTGGAAGCCAAGACCATAAAGTGAATTTAACAAGTGGCAGCATATGTCACAATATATTATGGAGACAGTATACTTAGATAAAAACTCACCCAAAATTTATTAGAGCAATCCTTTGTAATGTCACATTGCATTATTATGAATTTAGAATTTTGCCATTGTAAAGGTGTGAAGAATATGCTTAAGAAAAGGGTGCAGTTAGCAGAAGAATTGAATGGTAAACTTAGAACAATTATTCTCAGGGTGGGAGAGCATGTGTAATTTTAAAAAGTGTATTGAATATGACTATTGTTTTCCTAATACAACCCAAGAAAATTAGCTTGATAAAATCTGTACAGTTGGTGAATGAGTTGTTCCACTGTGAGTTGGCACTTTAATGGAATGAGGTAAAAATCTGAGATACACTGACATAGACCCTGATGTGTATGCACATGTGTGAATGTGTACACTGGAGTTGGATAGGTACAGATTCGATACATTCAAATCACTGTGGTATATTTTCCAGCTATAGTACACAAGTCAAGCCTGTCCCACCCTGGTTGAAAACCACAAATATGAAATATTCAGGCTAATTGGAGAGATACTTGGACTATGTGCAGAGGCTTTGTATTCTAGTATAGATCATCCTGGAAAACTTTCCTACCCCTAAAATTTTTTGCACAAGAACATCAGGTTAATATGAAATCACTCATATGTGGAATCTCAAAAAAAAAAAAAAAAGAAAAGAAAAGGAAAAAAGAGGACACTAATGAACTCATCTACAAAACAGAAACTGACTCGCAGACATAGTAAACAATCTTATGGTTACCGGGGGAAAGAAGGTGGAAAGGGATAAATTTGGGAACTTGAGATTTCCAAATGTTAACCACTATATATGAAAATAGATTTAAAAAAAAACAAATTTCTTCTGTATAGCACAGGGAACTATATTCAATATCTTGTAATAACCTTTAATGAAAAAGAATATGAAAACAAATATATGTATGTATATACATGACTGAGACATTAGGCTATACACCAGAAATTAACACATTGTAACTGACTGTATGTCAATTAAAAAAAAAATTAGGTTAAATGAATATTGAAAAGTCTTAAAGGAAAAAAGATGGCTTGGAGAGCAAAACATTTAAGTTCTCCATAACTTGTTTCTTTTCTTTGAGCCAAAATAGAGCAGAAGGAGAAAAAAAATTTTTTAATCAGATTTTGATGAACATAGAAGTCCTAGATTCTGATTTGGACTTCTCCATAATAATTTCAGATCTGGACTCTGCAGCCCTAAATGGGCCTACCTCACCAAGAAAGGAAATGGAGGTGACCTAGATCTCTTTGCCCACTACTCTTTAATAAGTTAAATTACCAGTACAACTGCGCCACAATGAGCACAGATAACATTAGCCAACTTATCTGGGGCTCATTTCCAGGGTGAATTTGGACCCTGGACCCTAGGTGACTTCTGCTTGCTCTGTTTCCTAGCACCTTAACCTCAGTGCCTTACACGGCCAGCCAGACCTTTCTTACCACTGACCGAATTTTTTATGACTCGTCCAGAGTCTCTGCTTTTTTTTTTTTTTAATGCATTTCCTCTGTTTATGGCACATTCATTTGAGATTGAGGTTAAGAAATAAAAGACAATTTAACTCAATTCATCTCAGCCCATTTTATGTCCTGTGAGCAGTTTTAACAAAAAGTTGTTGGGTTGGATCAAAGTACTTGATTAAAAAGAGATCTGAATTTTGAAGAGTCTAGTTTATTTCTGGTATCACGATCCCGGTAATATAGAGAATTAACTTGTTCCCATGTAGAGGTTCAGCTTGGTTTTTACAAAATACAGTGGAGAGTTTTATAGTAAGAGTAACAGTAAGCTCTATGGAACTTTGGGGAAAGCAGTATCTCCACAAGGCAGATTAAAAACTGTAAGTAGTACATAAGTAGTTTTTTTTTTTTTAAATGAAGCTAACTTCTAAATATTGTGGTTTATGGTTATTGTAAGATAATACACACATGTGGTAAACATACATAAAGAAAATTCAACATTAGGAGGTTGTTCAGTAAAAACCAAATCTTTCTCCTGGATCTGCTCCCCAACCTTTGTTTCCCTCTGAAAAAGACAACACTTTCTGAAGCTAAGGTTGATGAGCAGGTGGTGAATTACTTCTTTTGCAACACAATCTCAGTCTTTAAAGACCAAAACAACATGTTGGGCATTAGACTTAACACTGTTGGAAAGAGCCACATAGCACTGGTTTCCTAAGAGTCATCACTGGGTTGTTTATATGTAAAGTGGCTACAATCCAAGGTTTATAAATGATTGCACAATAAAAATTAGAAGCCCTGTTTTGGATCACTGAATAGGTACCACTCAGGTTACAATTTAACTATGCTAAAGAGATCAAACTATGGAAACAAATAGTAATAAGTGAAACATTCATCAGAGATTTGAAACCATTTCCTTTTAATTTATATTTTATGAAATATTCTTCCTCCTTCAATATCACAGTTTTTGAATGACTGTTTAAAGTAATTATTATCTTTGATAGAAATTTCCAAGGAGGTAGACGAATTACAAGATAAATCCATTTTCTGTTTTTATAAACCTAATTATATTCATTTTCACATTAAAAACAATTGTCTTCACAGTCGATATCTGTTTGTCTTTGATAACTGAATACTACATTCCTAAAATCGTGGTGAATGCAGACTCCCCTTACAGCTCATTGCATTAAGCTGCTATCCTAGAGAGAACATAGAATAGATATTTTCCATAAATAAGTTGTTTATGTTCTAGAGTATTTTTTGGTTGAATTTTGATAGCTCAGAACCCAATATTTCATTAGTGTGATCTGCATTATTTTCTTCAAATGCATTTATCTTAACACTTATCTATACTGAATTCACTTGTCACATTTCTGCATTTTTTAATATTCCACACAATAAATATTCATTTCTTTGCCCAGCAAACATTCATTGAATATCCACTATGGCTCAAAGTTGGAAAAGACACAGTGCTGTTTCTAGCAGCCTCACAATGTTTGACTTGAGAGACCAACCAACATGGAAAAGAAAAACACACTCAAACAAATCAATTTTATGAAATGTTAACACAGAAGATACATTCACAATATGGACACCACTTTGGCAGTGAAACATTATAATAATGTTGGCAGAATAAGTTTTATTCTTGATTAGAGAAACAATCACCTGCTATCCTCAGGTAATTGGAGAAGAGTTCAGAAATGTCCTTCTGTTATATTCAGAAGAGAAATGCTTGGACATTCACAATTTTATTTTGTGTTCTACAAACTCTGAAAGAGTTGTTTGGTCTCAGCTCCAAAGATTTTACTTTCTCGTAGCTACTACATCAGCAAGGATAAGATTGGTCAACTGGAGGTACTTGGTTTGCTTGGTACTAACTTGCTAGAATTGATTTGGGGAATATTGCCAACCTAAGATAGTGTCATTAGCATTTCCATTCAGAAATAAATTGTAGACCAAAGTCCAAAGGTTGCTCTGAAACATTGTGGTCTTCTTCTGCAGTATATAAATATTCTATCTCCTAACTCTTAAGTCATATTTTATTTTGAAAAGCAAAAATCATGTGGTTCAATTGTTACCTAATCACTACACTTATTATTATTATTATTATTATTATTATTATTATTATTATTATTATTATTATTATTATTATTATTATTATTACCACCGCCATTGGTAAGAGAAGGGACAACAACTCACATCTTTTAACTGAAGCCTCTTGAACTTCTCCTCAAATCTATGCCCCATCTAGGTGTTCCTTTCATCAGTAAATGGTAACTTCGGCCTCCCAACTGCTCATGCCAGAAACCTGGTTGTCATACTTGAAAATTCCATCTCCCTGTGAAGGGTACTTCACATCCAATAAGTGACCTTTCTACCTTCAAATATGTTTTGAATTTATCCACTTCTTTTTATCTCATTGTCCTTGCCCTGGTCCATGCCACTGTTGTATCTCTCTGGACAACTGTAAAAACTTCCTCACTGGCCACTCTATGTTCACACTTGCTTCTTCTCCAATCCAATCCTCAATAGCTGTGAGAGTGACAGTTTGAAGTGAGATTGTGTTATGTCATTTGTCTTAGTCTGCTCGTGCTGCTGTAATAAAATACCACAGGCTGGGGAATGTAAACTGTTGTAGCCACTATGGAAAATAGTATGGAGATTCCTTAAAAACTAAAAATAGAGTCCAGCAATCCCACTCCTGGGCATATATTTGAAAAAGACGAAAGCTCTAATTCAAAAAGATACATGTACCTCAGTGTTCATAGTGGCACTATTTACAATAGCCAAGACATGGAAACAACCTAAATGTTCATCGACAGATGATTGGATAAAGAAGTAGTGGTATATTTATACAATGGAATACTACTCAGCCATAAAAAGAATGAAATAATGCCATTTGCAGCAACATGGATGGAACTAGAGATTATCATACTGAGTGAAGTGAGTCAGATAAAGACAAATATCACATAATATCACTTACATGCAGAATCTAAAAAATAGAACAAATGAACTTATTTACAAAATAGAAAAGACTCACAGACATAGAAAACAAACTTACCAAAGGGGAAGGGGGGAGGGATAAACTGGGAGTATGGGATTAACAGATGCACACTACCATATATAAAATGGATAAATAGCAAGGACTTACTGTATAGCACAGGGGACTATATTCAATATCTTGTAATAAACTATAATTGAAAAGAATTGAAAAAAGAATATACATATATCATACACACACACACACATACATATATATATGAAAGACTTTGCTGTATACCTGAAATTAACACAATATTGTAAATCAACTATACCCAATTGAAAAAAAAATATACCACAGACTGGTTAGCTTATAAACAACAGAAATCCATTGCTCACGGTTCTGGAGGCTGGGAAGTCCAAGATTAAGGAGCCAGCAGACTTAGTATGGGCAACTTCTCACTGTGTCCTCACTTGGTTGAAGGGCTAAAGATCTCTCTGGAGCCTCTTTTACAAGATCACTAATTCCATTCATGTGGGCTCAGCCCTCATGACCTAACCACTTCCCAAGGGCCCTACGTCCTAAACCATGATCTATGGGGGTTAAGATTCAACACATGAATTTGAGGAGGGACACAAACATTCAGACCACAGTAGTCATTTCTTGGCTTACATGATTTTTCAGTGGCTTCTCGTTGCTCTTAAATAAAATTTAAAAATCTTTCATGTCCAGGTGCTGCATGATTGCTACTGTCATTTTGAGCTCTTGGTCACCATGCCCCAACCATATCGGCCTCCTCCTTCAGTGTGCCTCAGTCCGTTCCCACCCAGGGCCTTCTTACGTGTTGTTTCCTCTGCTGCCCCGTCTTTTCTCCACCTCTTGCAGGGGAAACCCATCCTTCAGCTCTTAGCTTGAATGTCACTTTTCCTTCAATCCTGATTCCGCAGGCTACATTAGGATTCCCCTGTTTTATTTTTCCAGAAGCATTCTATTGTCCTTTGTAACAGTCACCAGTAATAATGATATGGCTACTTGTGTAGTCATTCATTCAATGCCTGTCTTCCCACTATTATGAGGCCCATGAGAGCAGAGACCTCACCTGTTGTTCACATTGTATTCCAAGCATCTAGAACATTTCCTAGCATAATAACTGCTCAAGCAATGTTTCTTTTTATTTTTTAATCAATGTTTCTTGAATACAAATTAGGGCACATACTCATGTAACATGGTATAGTTAGCTTTAGTTTATGAGTTTTTTGGTATTAAAGCACATTTTAAATTAATTCAGTCTGCAAGAAATTAATCAGTTGGCTATCTTTTCTGAGCTTCGATAGCCATTTACTACAGCCTCGTTAGTGTTGCCCATGTCAAACACCCCTGAATTAAGAGGAAAAAAAACACTTTTTTCTCTTTCTCTCTCTTTTAAGGTGACCAGAGCCTCTCTATCTTCTCTGGCCCTTCACTGGAAGGTTTTTTGAATCTCTGAGAAGAGACTCTCTCCATGCTCCCACTGCTGTCTGGCTGTGGGGCTGGCCAGCATGTTTTCCTCCGCTGTTGCTCACCTCTCTGGACAGCACTACCTGACTGCTCCTGAGGGGAGGCACCTTGCCTTGCTGTAGACTCCACTAAGACTATTCTAGTGATTGCTTCTGTGTCAGGGTTCTCAGGTGTTAAGTCTCCATGCCACTTGCCAATGATGCTGCTACCTTTGTTGTTTGTGATTTCCACTGACCAGTCCTTCCTTATTCCCAACATCAAGACATCTCACTATTTAGAAAATTATTTCCATTGGCAAACTGGAGAATTTGTTGTTTTTCCTCTCTTCCAGATCATTTGAAAACTAGTCACTGAAATGGTGCTAACAGATCCCGTAGGCACCACTGTGACACCTCCCCCTAGTTTTTATCCTTAAGCCAGTTCCCTATTGTGTTGGAGAGACGCTAAGGTGGCCCCATGATCTCTGCCTCCTGGTATTCATGTCCTTGTGCAATCTATTTCCTTTTAGAGCAAGTGGGACCTGTGACTTGCTTCTAGTCAATGGAACACAGCAAAGGTGATGGATGTACTTGGTTACATAGGTGTGATCACTTTATAACATCCGTGTTGCTGAGAGACTTTCTCTTCCTGGCTGTAAAGAAGCAAGCTGCCATGTTGTGAGTTTCCTTAAGGAGAGGACCACGTAGCAAGGAACCAAGGGCAGCCTCCTGCCAACAGCTAGCAAGAAATTGAAGATCTCAGTCTGACATCCTGAAAGGAACTGGATGCTGCCAACAAGCATGAAAGTGTAGAAGCAGATCCTTTCCCAGTCAAGTTTCAGATGAAAATCCAACCCTGGCCAGCACCTTAACTGCATTCTTGCCAAGGACTCAGTTAAGCTGTACTTGAACACTTAACTCGCAAAAACTGAGATAGTAAAAGCGTGTTGTTTTAAGGCACTAAATTTATAGTAATGTCGTTATGCAGCAACAGATTACAAATACATCTGTCCTTCACTG
This sequence comes from Camelus ferus, assembly GCF_009834535.1. Taxonomy (NCBI): domain Eukaryota; kingdom Metazoa; phylum Chordata; class Mammalia; order Artiodactyla; family Camelidae; genus Camelus; species Camelus ferus. Next base: position 88,913,534 of record NC_045696.1, on the reverse strand, counting down.
AAGGGGTTTTCTAACACCCTCCTTCCCCACCCATTTATTAATACCTTTCAGCTTGGAATTTGTTCAAAGCATTTTGAGAAAGTAGATGCTATGGCTTCCTCTTCCTACATGTAATTATCTACCTACCAAAAATGTCTAATCAAGTATGACTTTTCCCTTAAGTATCCTTACAATGGTTCCTTCTGCCCCTAGAGGTCACATATATGTCCATATTTAAAGCAATACTTTTTAAAATCCACCAGCTCCTGTCTTAAGGAAATAGGGCTGCAGCTACTCTTCGCAATAAAATCTCTCTCGTGAGTAGGACAATTCCATTTCTAGCACAGTGTAATCTAGCACATGTCATTTGTTAACAGTGTAGTCTTTCAAGATATTTCTCTGAAAAAATGGTGTCTGAAGTTTGGTTTATACTGTGTGTATGGTAACAGCATTATGTCTGGATTGGAATGTACCTGATCCTAAAAATGGCCAGATATGTAGACTAAGCTCTACGTTAGTGCTGTCCAATAGAAATATAATGCAGGCCACACAGTTAATTTTACATTTTCTAGAAGATACATTTAAAAAGTAAAAAGGCATGACTGGGACATTGTGCTGTACACTAGAAATGGACACATTGTAACTGACTATACTTCAATAAAAAAAGTTTTCATTAAATTTAAAAAAAAGTAAAAAGGAACAACAAGGTCCTTCAGTACAGCACAAGGAACTATATTCAATATTTTGTAATAACCTATAATGAAAAAAATATGAAAGAGAACATATATATATGTATAACTGAATCACTATGCTGTACATCTGAAACAAACACAACATTGTGAATCAACTATACTTCAATAAAAATTTTTTTTTAAAAACTAAAAAGAAACAGATGAGATTGGTTTTAATCATGTTTTATTCAACCCAAGATATCCAAAATAGTATAATTTTAATATGCAATTAATAAAATTAATGAGCTAGTTTCCTTTTATTTTTTAGCTGAGTCTTCAAAATTTCACCTGTTTTTTACACTCAAGCATATCTCAATTTACACTGGCCATGTTTCACATACTCAGTAACTGTATGTGGTTATTGGCTAGTGTAATGGACAGTACAGCTTTAGATAGTTCCATGAGCATGAGACATAAAATATTCCTCACAAAATTCTGCTTGAGGTAACTGGCTCTTTCTGGATTAAAAATGCAAATCATATATATTTATGTAAATATAATAAGATTTGAGGCTAATAATGGCTAAGAAGGGAGCCATGAAGGTATTATGGTTTAATAGACGTACAGTGGATCCTTGGCATGTATAGATTTTATATCTGTAATATTACCTGCCCAAGGGTGACTTGGAAATTTGCTGTGACGTGAATTTGAATCAGCCTGACTACAGAAGCAGTCCCTTGGCTGGTGTGTAAACCTGCCTGACTTGTCTTGTCTGTATTTCTCTATTTATCTCATAAGCATTAATGTTCACTAGAATTGGGAGTCAATTATCATTTGTACTAGTAGCATTTTATAGGAGAAATCATATGCATAGTTGAATATACAGATGTGGGGTCCTGCCCACGCTAACACTGAATTTTTCATCAATGTCAGCTTTTGATGGAGCTGAGAGGCTTGTTAGATTAGACAGTTCTCCTGTCTCATCCATTTAAGCAAAGTCTCCATGAAATGTTATGCTCCATTGATTGAAAGTTTTCATCATAGCATATTGCAATTGTTCTTTCCTCTCTAGATATTGTGCTATCCTATTGTTATTCATTAACATTGCTTAATGAGCCAAAAAGAAAATTCTTACTCTTAATTTAATAAATTATTCCCTTCAGAAACTTTCCATTTTTAATTTCTTTGAGGGAGGAACAAAAGACCTTTACCTGAAGGTATTTAAGTAAGTGTTCCTCCATCAGATACAACTGACTGTCAGGCACAGAGGGCTAGAGTGTTCCTCAAGGATTTTGCAGACTCACAGCTCCACCTCTTTTTCCTTGGTGTAGAAGAGCCATCTTATGAATATCTCCTAAATTTAGCAATAAGTTTGTGGGTGTTTATTATATTTTAAGTATGTTTTAAGTATTTCATAATTTAAAAAAATTTTTGAAGACAGGTCATACATGTGTCCTCTAATCTCTTTCTGTTAATACAGAGTCCTCAACTGTTGGCACTACTGACCTTTCAGGCCAGATAATTATTTGTTGTTGAGGGCTGTCCTGTACATTCCAGGCCCTTTGGCCTCTGCCCACTAGATGCCAATACCTTCTGTTTTTTCATTTCTGTTCCCACAGTCATTACTTATTTTGGGCCCTCATCACCTCTCACCTAGAATCCACATCAGTCCCTGAACTAGCTCATGTATCCAAGAGCCTGCCTTGTAAATACACCCCCCACATATCAAAAGAATAAAAGAATAATATCTATCATTTATTTAGCCTCTACCACGTGTCATGCAAGTGGTGAGTGCACTCATTTGTCAACTCTTGTCTGACATAGCGAAATTGAGACGTTAAATGACTTACCCCAATGACACTGCTAATGAGAATAAGGCAAGATTCAAATTTAGGTCTGTTTAACTTCAAAGCCTGTGATCTTTATGTTATCAAACTGCCTACACGTGAAGTCTTCCTAAAACATGAATGGAACTTGTTTCTTCCTTTTTACACTTTCGGTGGCTTTCCAGTGCATTCCACAGGCAATATGATCTGTCCATTCCTTTCGGCATCCTGCTCCCATAAGCATCCATGCGCATTGTATTCTTATCTCACTGGATGGTGACCATTTTTCCAAATGGGCCATGCATGTTCATATTTTTATGTGTTTCTTCAACTGATTCCTCAACTTGAAAAGCACTTTCCAGCCCCTTTCTTCCCTACAATTCAAATCACTTTTAAAAATCTACCTTAAATATGTATTTTTCAGTGAAATCTTTCTGACATGCCCAGGATGAATTGTTTCTTCTTTTCCACTTCCATAGCATAAGGCTTATTACACTTGCTTTGACATCATTCTGTTTTATTGAGTACTTTTCTGCATATCTGTCTGCAGATACATGGAAGGCAGGGATCACTCCTTATTTACACTCTGCCCCATCCAAAAAAGATTGAGGCAACTAGAGGCTTCCAGCTCTGTATTTCCTAGAACACATCATCACATCCTGGTTTTTAGAAAACACACACACACACATACACACACACACACACATACACACACAACTACTACTACTCCTCAAAAAAAAAAAATTGAATACATGGATAAATGAATAAGTGAATACATGACAAAATGTTTATGATGTGTTTTTTCCCCCTGGCTACATGCATTATAGAAAGTTTGGAAAGTACAGGGAAAATAAGTAATTCACATGCTAACCACATATATATCCATATTTCTACCACATAGATTTTAGAAAATATCCCCTGGTTAGCTGATGTCCAGAAATGTCTTAGAGCAATCTACAGATTTAATGCAATTTCTATCAAATTAACCATGGCATTTTTCACGGAATTAGAACAAATAATCCTAAAATGTATATGGAACCATAAAAGACTCAGAATTGTCAAAGCAATCCTGAGTAAAAAGAACAAAGCTGGAGGCATAACCCTCCCAGACTTCAGACAATACAACAAAGCTACAGAGGGGAAGGTATAGCTCAGTGGTAGAGTACCTCATAGCATGCAGGAGGTCCTGGGTTTATCCCTAGTACCTCCATTAAAGAGAAATAAATAAAAACCTAATTACCTCCCCACCTAAGTAAAAAATAAATACGATTTTTTTTTATTTTAAAAATACTACAAAGCTACAGTAATTAAAACTGTAGTATTGGCATAAAAACAGATATATAGATCAATGGACTAGAATAGAGAGCCCAGAAATAAACTCTCACACCTATGGTCAGTTAATCTTCCACAAAAGAGGCAAAAATATACAGTGGAGAAAAGACAGTCTCTTCAACAAGTTGTGTTGGGAAAGTTAGACAGCCACATGTAAATCAGTGAAGTTGGAACACTCCCTCAACCCCACACAAAAATAAATTCAAAATGGCTTAACAGTTTAAATATATGGCATGACACCATAAACCTTCTAGAAGAGAATATAGGGAAAACATTCTCTGGAATAAATTGTAGCAACGTTTTCTTAGGTCAGTGTCCCAAGGCAATAGAAATAAAAACAAAAATAAACAAATGGAACCTCTTCAAACTTATAATCTATTGCACAGCAAGGGAAACCATAAACAGAACAAAAAGACAATCTCTGGAATGGGAGAAAATATTTGCAAACAATGTGACTGACAAGGGCTTAATTTCAAGAATATAAAAATAGCTCATACAGCTCAGTAACAAAAACCAAACAACCCAATCAAAGAGTGGGCAGAAGATCTAAATAGACATTTCTCCAAAGAAGACATACAGCTGGGCAAAAGCACATGAAAAGATACTTAATGTTACTAATTATTAGAGAAATGCAAGTCAAAACTACAATTAGATATCACCTCACACTGGCCAGAATGGCCATCATTAAAAAGTCTACAAATAGACTGGGTGAAATAGAGCAGGACCCTGTGGGGTCCTCCCTGGAACAAATACTTCCTGTGTCCTCCATTTCTTGTTAGTAGGACTTAGGCTGCATTCAGTCTCCTTGACCTTCCCTGAGTTCCAAAGGGCAGATTCAAACAGAGAAGGGAGGGAAATGCAGAGACAAAGGAGGCACAGTCAAGAAACAATGGTGCAGCCTTGGGGCAGGGTCCTGGTTCCTCCTCAAGTAATGCATATAGCAATATCTTTGAGTTCTTCTGCAGGAACCAGGGCCCCCACACAGGTGGAGGATGGCAACTTCAGGCTGAGCACAAGATTCCTGGAACATCATCCTGTTACCACACTACCAACCAATCAGAAGAAAGCCAATCACACACCTTGCAGCCATCACCCCAAATTTTGCCTATAAAAACTTTTCCCTGAAAACTATCAGAGTTTGGGTTTTTCAAGCACTAGCTACCTGTTCTCCTTGCTTGGTCCTGCTCTTTCTCTGCTACAAAGCAAACAAAAAAAGTCTACAAATAACAAGTGCTGGAGAGGATGTGGAGAAAAGGGAACCCTCCTACACTGTTGGTGGGAATGTGAATTGGTACAGCCACTATGGAAAACAGTGGAGCCACTATGGAAAACACTATGGAGATCCCTTAAGAAACTAAAAATAGAGTTACCATATGATCCAGCAATGCCACTCCTGGACATATATCTAAAGAAAACTATAATTTGAAAAGATACATGCACCCCAATGTTCATGGCAGCACTATTTATAATAGCCAAGACATGAAGAAACCTAAATGTCCATCAACAGAAGAATGGATAAAGAAGATGTGGTACGTATACAATGGAATACTAATGAGCCATAAAAAAGAATGAAATAATTCCATTTGCAGCAACATGGATGGACCTAGAGATTATCATATTAAGCAAAGTAAGTCAGGCAGAGAAAGACAAATACCATTTGATATCACTTATATGTGGAAACTATAAAAATGGCACAAGTGAACTAATTTACAAAACAGAAACAGACTCATAGACATAGAAAACAAACTTATGGTTAACAAAGGGGACCCGGGGAAGGAATAAATTAGGAGTTTGGGATTAGCAGATACAAACTACTGTATATAAAATAGATAAACAACAAGGTCGTACTGTGTGGCATGGGAACCATACTCAGTATTCTGTAATAAACCATAATGGAAAAGAATATGAAAAATAATATATATATATATATATATTTGAATCACTTTGCTGTACACCAGAAACTAACACAATATTATAAATCAACCATACTTAAATTTAAAAAAAAAAAAAAGAAAAAGAAATGGCTTAGAAAATCACCAATATATGTCATATGGTCTAGAGTGGCCCTTAGGAGCAGAAGGTCACAGCTGTACAGATCCCTGTCCTCTCAGAATAGTGCACTTGTATCAGGTGAGGTTGGACACATTGAGGGACTACACAGATATTTTTATGTATAGGTATAAATTCAAAAGCTACAAAGGGGTATGAAGTGAAAAGTAAATCTCCCTCTACACTTGTCTTTTTGCCACTTAATTCCTCCTCCCAGAGACAACCATTGCTTTCAATTGATGACTATTCCAAATAATCCTTATTTGGAAAAATAATTTTTATACAGCACTCTTAGGCCTTAGACAAAAGCTGCTATTAAAAATCTAATATCTAACTAACTACTATATATAAAATAGATAAACAGGGTCTTATTATACAGCACAGGGAACTATATTCAGTATCTGGTAGTACCCTATAATGGAAGAGAATATGGAAAATAATATGTGTGTGTGTATAACTGAATCTCTACACAATACACTAGAGACTAATACAACATTGCAAACTGACTGTATTTCAATAAAAAACTAACATCTAAATAATAACTCTGATTTAGCCAGAATGAATGGTAAATTGATTTTGTGAAGTAGAAATTCTTTTTCCACACAGGTGAATGGGTAGTCTTGAGGTTGCAGTGAACATGCCTGTATTGTCCACTATGGTGCTTTTTGCTTCTTTTCTTTTCTGGAGAAAAATCACATAACTATGTAATTTGACACCTTTAAAACTGTCCCCAAATTATTTCTTTGTTTTCCAAATTGGCTCTTTCCCTATTTTAAAACTTTTGAATTCCTCAAATCACTAATTCTGTCACTTGCTTCCTCACTTTTAGCAGATAACCTTGTCCCTTCACAGGGAAAAAGAAATCATCATTAAGATTTTCTCACATAACAAGCTTCTTTCTGTGAAGCAGACGCACATGTGTGAGTTTTGGAAGGAACATCCCATGGTCCATTTTGAATGGAAGGAGATGTTCTGAGGTGTGGATCTATATTGAGTCATAAGCAAAGTCAGGTGACAGGGAAAAAAAGATGGAAAGTTGTGACAAGGAGATATGAGGAAGGAGGTGCATGGATGGACATCTTTAGATTATGTCCAGAGTGTGAGAATAACTGTGTCCCATGTGGATGCTTATCAAGGACTCCTGTAGAGGAGAGTCTCAATAATTAGGTGGACAAAATGGCCTTCCCTAGGCATCTAAGTGTTTGTTCAAAAGCCTTATTTAAAAATGTTCCATGGTGGCAGGGAAGGAGATTATGCATAGGTTCAACATCAGCTTCCTCCAGTGCGGCTGACTTGGCTATTTCAACTTCTGAGTACCTGACATACCTGCAGCAGCGACCAATAACTGAGCCCCGATCCAGCCTGCAGCCCTGGAAAATCAACCAGCCATCTAGGGGCAGACTGACTATGCAGACCTCTTTCCATCATGGAGAGGGTGGCAATATTTCCATACTGTAAATATATATTTACTATAGATGTAGGTTTATTCTCCCTGCATGCCAAATTTCCCCCCTGCATCATTACCTATAGTCCCACTAAGTACCTAGTCCATTGTTATGGTATTCCATTAACCATGGCTTCTGACCAGGGAATTTGTTTATTGATGAATGAAGTAAAGCACTGAACTAATACTACTCAGATCCACTGGCCTTACCATGTATCCTATCACCTAAAAGTGGGGGGGGGGGGTTAGAAAGGCAGACGGTCCTTTGGGAGACCCAGTTAAGGTACCAGCTTGAAAACCACACTATGTGAGGGTATAATGCTATCAGTCAGGATGCAGTAAATGCAAATCTTCCAAGCCCGCAACACCTATAGATGTGAAGTAGGAGTGACACTTCCTACTAAAAAAACCCATAAACCTATAGATGTGAAGTAGGAGTGACACTTCCTACTAAAAAAACCTAATGACCCACTCCCTAAATTTTTGCTTTCTGTCCCTGCAACTTTTAACTCTGCTGGTCCAACAGTCTTTTTATCCAAGGGAGGAGTGAGTTCATTAGGAGACACAAAACTAGTTACAATGAACTAGAGGCTGAGACTGACACCTGGTCTTTTTGGATTCCTCATGGGGGATTACACGTATTGTCTTGGGTGCTTGATTTTGATTTTAAAGGGAAATTAGGGTTTCTACTATACAATGAAGGCAAGCAGGAGCCTATTTGGGACCTAGAGCATCCTTGCCTCCTATTACCATCATGCCCAGTGGTAAAAGCCAATGGAATATAAAAATAGGTTAAAACCAAATTTCTTTTGTATAGCACAGGGAATTATATTCCATATCTTGTAATAACCTTTAATGAAAAAGAATATTAAAATGAATATATGTATGTATATGCATGACTGGGACATTGTGCCGTACACCAGAGATTGACACATTGTAACTAACCATACTTCAATTAAAAAAAAAGCCAATGGAAAATCTCAGGAATCTTTATGTCAGAGTCAGAAAGCTCAGACCTTTTAGGAAAGAAGGTTTGGGTCATTTCAGCAGGTAAATGATTCCAATCATTTAAGCTTCTGGCTGAGAGCAAAGGGAGCATAGACTAAGTAGGGGCAGAAGAAAGTTACAAACGCCGGTTACAGCCTTGTGGCCTGTGGCCCCTATCCTTATTTTCTTCCTTGGTCTGTTCTTTTTTCTCTTGACCTTTTTATTTGAGGTTAACTTCACAATTTAGTCCATCGATTACAGGGTATCAATACTGAGTTGTGACTTAGCCAGAGGAGGAAAAACATTAACCAAAGAGAAATGAAGTTAATGATGAGATTCTGCGTCTTGAAGAGAGAGAATGAAGGTAACTTCTTTTGTACAAGAACTGATGGCATTAGGAGAGGCAGGAGCATGTTGTTGCAATTTGTGGCTTGAAATTTTAAGTGTGGGGAGAAGGATGAACGCACGCTGAAGAGCCAAAGGAATGAACAGTGACAATATTGCTAATTGGATCGTTCCACAGCTTTTCATTCCGTTGTCGCACGCCTTCCCGCGCTTCAGAAGCTGAGAAGCTAAAGACTATATTTCCTAGATTTGCATGAAGTGTAGCAAGGGTTACTCCTGCTTCTGCCAGGCAGATGCACCTTCGCCAGACTTGGCAGGCAGAAGTGAGCATCACAAGGCAGAGTCCACGTGGTTCTTCTTGGCAAGCACAGATGTAGAGGCTTTTGTTTTTTCTGCTGCAGCTGTTGTGGAGGTTCTAGTGACCAGATCCTGGATTCATGGGTAGCAGGCAGCAGGTGATGGCAGCAAGAACGTATCTGCTGGAACGTTCCCATGATGTGGCTGGGCCTTTCCCCTGGCTGTGCTGTCGATGACTGTGCAAAAACCAAGGTTGCTTCCTTAGCCTTCCCAGACAGCCTGTAAACTAACCAATACCCTGTAATAAACCCTTTTCTGCTTAAGCTAGGGAGAGAGTAGTCCGATGTCTAAAATTAGTACTCTAGGCAGGTAGGTATAGCTCAGTGGTAGTGTGTGCATGAGGTTCTGGGTTCAATCCCCAGTACCTTCATTAAAAATAAATAAATAAAGTTAGAAAATCTATTTTTAAAAATTAGTATTGTAACTAACATGTTTCTAAACTAGAGTATGGCAAAGATGATAAGATTCCCCAGTTTGAGAGAGGGAGTGAGTGTTTGAGATTCAGACACAATAACCCCCTCACCTCCTGTTCAGTCCTCAACCACTAAAATATGGCCTCTACCTCCTCCACTACTGCCTTTGTTAAGATCACCAAGACTTCCCTGATATAACCCCTTGGCAGCATTTGACCCTGTTGCTCACCTAACACTTCCAGAAACATCTCCCTCCCTTTAGCTTTGATGTACACAATCTTCTGGTGTCCTTCCTTTTTCCTCTGTTCCTCCTCAGTGTTCTTTGAGGGGCCTTCTTTCTCTGCTGCTGATGATTGAAAGATGAGTATTCCTCAGAGTTCTCTACCAAATCTGCTCCTCTTCTTACTCTACATATTACGCAGGCGGGATTTTAGATTTTTTTCCTACTCCTATGGATTTAGTTAATTGCTGTCCAATGCTGACTTTCAAATTTATTTCTTCAAGACAGTTACTCCTCCTCAGGACCAACTGCATTCTGAATATCCCTACTTCAGTGGCTCAGAACCACGTTAATCATAAGACAGACATAACAGAACTCATTAGCTTCCTCCTCTCCCCTCATCAAAATCCCTCGAACTAGCAAAGTACTTCATTATATTCCCTACCCTGGTAGACAGCATCACTGTCAGCAGGAGCGCTCAAACCAGAAACCATGTGTCAGCCTTCACTTTCACCCTCCTGTGCTTAACCAACCAGTCCTCAAGTCCTACAACTTCCACCTCCCAAATATCTCTCTGCTCATCTCTACTGCCTTAGTTTTAGATACCATCATCTCCAGCCTGGCTTACCACAACAGCCTCTGAAACTGTCTCTTCCTCCCATCTTGCCTCCTTCCTAGTTCATTCTTCATCTTGAAGACAGATCGATACATCCTGAGCAATGCCAAGTCATGTCTTTCCCCACCCACAGAATAAATAATCTTAACCCCCTTCACCAGGCTTCTAAGGTTTTCCATGGGTTGGTTTCTCTAGCATCATTTATTATACTCCTTGCTTCCTTTCCAGCACATGTTGTGCCCAGCCTGACTCAACTTCTCTCACATCAAGAACTAGATGAAAGCATTTATGTAGATTAGTTAATGCAACCCCTCATTCTACTGACCAAAAAAGCCAGCTAATCCCTCACTATACTGACAAAAAGAGCCGGCTCAAGAAGCAGGCTGCATCTCATATATAGAAGGTCACCCAGTTTGTTAAAATTAGAATCTGGATTGGAATCTAGATCTCCTGACTTCTCAACTAGCACTGATAATAAATCAGCAGTGCACAGACTGGAGAAAATTGACAGTAATGAAAACAAACACATTTTGGAAAAAAGTACTTCATCCTCTTCAGAATTTAGTTACTATGACTTTGATTTGAGGAATAGTTTCACCAAGTTCTAAAACAATTTTTAAAGTTTAAAACAGGGTCATACAAGAAAAGAATTCATGTTTTATGGGGCTATAAGCTTAAATAATTGAGGCAGAGGGCTCATTAAGAAAAAGGTTAAAATATATTACATTTGCAAATGTTATAAGAACATGTGAACACGCTGCTGGGGCCTGGTGGTAGCCAGCCTCCCATGATGAAGATTTCCCTATTCCCTGGTATTCATGCCCTTGTATAATTCCTCTCCAATACTGTATTGAGACTGGTCTGTGAGAGCAAGAGAACATAGTAGAAGTGATGTCACTTTGAAGGCTAGGTTATAAAAGACATTATGACTTCTAATTCTCTCTCTCTTGGATTATTCACTCTGGGGAACCCAGCTACCATGTTGTGAGAACCCCAAGTAGCCCTGTAGAGGAGCCCATGTGGGGAAAAACTGAGGCCCCTAGCCCACAGTGACGTGAGTGAGCCATCTTGGAAGCAGATCCTCCAGCCCTGCTCAAGAATTTAAATAACTGAATCCTTGGCTACAAACTCATGTGATATTCTGGGCCAGACTACCCAGATACGCTTCTCCCTGATTCCAGACTCAGAAACTGTGTGAGATAATAAGTTATTGTTTTAAGTTGATAAGTTTTGGAATAATTTGTTATACAGAAATTGGTAACTAATGCAGGTTCCTCATGGGTCCTTGGAAGAGGCCCATGCAGGTGAGAGGCCTAGAAGTTTGAATTTCATAAGCTTTATGATAAATTGGTCTCTGCCCTGGTTAATGGCTAAGTCTACTAGGTTGTTGTGACAGCTAGTTTTCTACCAAAATTTGTTCTTTCTTCCACAGAGACTGTAACTAGGTCATGCCTATCCAGCCAGGAGCCACAATGCCCAGCCTTCTCTGCAGCTGAGTATTTCATGTGGCTAAGCTCTTGTTAACAGAATGCAGCAGAAGTAATCTGTGCCATTCTGGACTGTGCCTTCAAGAGGATGGGCACTGCACCCCTTTCCTCCTTCTCATGGGCTGGGATGGTGACCAGCAGAATAAACCTAGAAGCCACATGTTGAAGGTGGCAGAATCTCTGCCTGGCTGAGTCCCTGAGTGACCCCATGGAGCACAGCCTCTACCCCTCCAGGCTGGAACAGCCCCTGGAACAATTTTGCTAGAGAGAAACAAACTTCTATTATACTTGAGTGACTGTCTTTTAAGGTTTATGTATTAAAACAAGTGAACCCAAGTGAACTTATTTACAAAACAAAGACACATTCATAGACATAGAAATCAAACTTATGGTTTACCGGGGGATGGGGAGGGATAAATTGAGAGTTTGGGATTTGCAGATACTAACTACTATATATAAAATAGATAAACAACAAGGTCCTACCTTATAGCACAGGAAACTATATTCAATATCTTATAATAACCTATAATGATAAAGAATATGAAAAGGAAAAAATACATATATGCATAACTGAATCACTATGCTGTACACCAGAAACTAACTTAACATTGTAAATCAACTATACTTCAATTCAAAAAAAGGAAACAAACCAAAAAAAAAAAAACAAAAAAGGAAAACAAAAAAACAAACAAAAAAACAAGTGAATCTTACTCTAACTAATTCGTTATGTTAGTTCAAAATTTAGATACCAATTTTTATCCCCAGGGTCTAGTCTTGGTGTTATTTATTTCTGTAGCTGTTTGTTAATTTATTAGCTTTTTACTCTGTAAAATGTCAAACAACCAAAGTAGAGGAAATGAGGCCTAATGTACCCATCACTAAACTTTCAACGTTTATGTTATAAGCCCATTCCTATTTCTTGCATGTATGTGCCATTTCCTACATTTTAATGGTCATTTGTATGTCATCAATATCCTTTTTCCCCTTGGCTCCCTTCTGGATTATTTCAAAGCAAATCTCAGAATCTCAATGAACATATTTCACTGGAGAGATTTTAAACGTCATGTAAGAAACCTCCTTTCCTGGAACTCGGTGCTTTCTGTGAAACTGGGGCTATGAAAAAAGCCAATGCCCCATTGCTCGACAGCACATAATGAGGACATTGCAACCTGCAAGGTTAAGCGCACCTGCCAGTGTGAGAGGCACAACCTGTCCCTATAGTCTACCAGAATCTACCTTCAACCCCTCCAAGCTGGAAGCTCTGAGCCTATAAAGGGAGCTTCCGTGTCTGGCAGGTGGAGAGTATGAAGTAACCCACATCAGGCTGAGAACTTCTGTTCAGATGACTTGAGTTCTAAACGTCTAAAACTTGATCAGCTACTTACTAGTTGTATGCCCTTCAACCATTTACTTAATTATTCAGATCCTCACATTTTCTCATTTATAAGATGGAGATGACACCTATTCTATCACTGGGTTGATATAATGAAATCTCCTAAGGTTTTTTAAGTCATAAACTTTATATGATGATCAGTTTATAACATGGAAGTAAAACAAGCTGTTTTAAATTCTTATTTAATGTTTCCCTATAGAGTAGAATTTAAAGTCACTTAAGCTGTAGGAATCAGTTAAAATCAGTGTTATTGGTGGGACTAATTATTTTTTCTAAGTGGTTTTTTGAATATGAATCCGCACCACCATCCCATGAAAGGGAAAATGATGCTGCAGTTTGTATTTCTGAATCTCTTGTGCCTGAGAAAATTGGGCAGCACCATGGTGAGCTCCTGCAGGGCAAAGAGTAAATTTATCCAAATTTTCCCCTCGGTTGCTTAGCTTCTGCCCACCGCCAACAAGATCCAGATTTTGACCCAGACAGTTCTGGATAATCTGGGATATGGAGATTTCCAGATCTTACTGACTCCCTCAGACACCAGAATGTCTCTTTCTGCATTACTGAGCTCAATTCCAACTGGGTCACAGTGTCAGGCAAGGTACGTGTTGGCAGGGGAAGAGGTAAAGCAGGTTGTCTTGCTTGGCCGCACCGTGGGCTCCCCAAGCTCATGGTGCCTGCTCAGCAGCCTCTGATGTCTCACTCAGACCTCCTTAGCCTTCACCCTAGTCTCTGACCTTGCCTCTTCCTCTTCTTGACCTCTCTGTTTCCCCCCTCCTTTTACACTAGTTCAGTAACATCATCATAGCACTATTTTTAAAAAGGAAGTGTACAGTAATTCATGTGAAAAGTAAGCAATTTGTTTTTTTTTTTTTCCTATCCTGTTGAATCTGCATGCAATGTCTTTCCTTTCTTGTTTCTGTTTTTAAATTACATTATAAACACCTGGCCAGTTAGAGTGTTCCTGTTTTTTTAACTTTAAATTTAGAATAGTTTGAGATTTACAAGAAAGTTGCAAAGATAGTACAGAGAGTTCCCCCATCTACCCCTCACTCAGTTTCCCTTACTGTTAGCATCTTACATTAGCAGGCTACATTTGTCACAACTGAAAAACCAACATTGATACGTTGCTAATGAACTAAATTCTAGACTTTATTTGGATTTCACTAATTTTCCACTAATGTCCTTCTTCTGTTCCAGGATCCCATCCAGAACACCACATTATATTTAGTCACTATGTCTCCTTAGACTCCACTGATCTGTGACAATTTTTAAGGCTTTCCTCATTTTTCATGACCTTGGCAGTTTTGAGGATTACTGGTTAGGTACTTTGTACAATGCCTTTTAATTTGGTTTCTCTCTCTGGTTAGACTGGTGTTACAGGTTTTGGAGAGGATGGTCGCAGAAAAGTACCATTCTCATCACATCGTATCAGGGATATATGCTATTATTATGACTTATCACTGGTTATGTTAACCTTGCTCACTTAGTTTAGGTAGTGTTTGCTAGGTTTCTTCACCATGAAGTAATTTCTCCCCCTATACTCTATTCTTTGGAAGCAAATGACTAAACTCAGCCCACACTCAAGGGAGGAAGAGAGAGCAAGCTCCACCTCCTGGAAAGGAAATAGCTACAACAATTATTTGGAATTCTAATAGAAGGAAGATTTATCTCTTCTTTCTTGCTCATTTTTTCAGTCATTTATTTATATCAGTTTGGACTCCTGGACATTTATTTATACTTTGGGTTATACTTCAATATTACATTATTTTTTGCTCTCAAATTCTTCCAGGTTTCTTTTGGGAGTTCTGTCACTTTGGCTCCCATATCTCCTTCGCGTGACCCATTCTTTTGTTTTTGAGAATAATAGGATGCTTCATGTTGTATTTTCTTGTATTCTCTCTGTCCCAACTTTAGAATCAGGCATTTTCCTTAAGAATTTTCATTCTTTTTATTAGAGAATATATTATAATTCAAAATCTAGGCACTGGGCTTTGCTACTACTGGGAAGAAACGTGTATATATATATCTATATATATATCTCTCTATAGATCCCACATATATATATAAATTGTGTACATTTTAGTATGAGCCATTTGCTTGCTCTATAAGCTTAATTGTGAAAAGCAAATATATAAAAATTTTTGTGAGGTTATTACAGAAAAGTGAATGTGATAGTAGAATGTATTTATATGAATTACAGAAAGTTCTCATTCCATTAAAATAATCTCAAGCAGAAAAATCTCTTAAATCCATTTAAAATATAATTCAATTTGACAAAATTTAATTTGAACATAACTTTTCAGCAACACACATTATCTCAGTCAAGTTTTTCTCTTTGGATTTCAAGTTCACAGGACAGAATTGATCATATTCAGCTCATGGCATGTTATCATTGTTGGTCCATGCAATGTCCCTCTCTAATTTTGTTAATTCCATTTCATCATCATACTCCACTTCCATTTTCACTGTCCCCAAAGGTCACCTTTCTAGTGTATTAAATGAGTATCTTTTTTTGTATGTGTTTTTGTAAACTGTGTTTTGTTATTTTCTATGTCTTTCTCAATTATAAAAACAGCATTTTGTTACATAGCTCATTCTGTTTTTTACTTTAAAAATTAATAGACTTTATTTTATTTTTCCCATTTTCTTTTAATGATATTTAATTTTCAGGTAGGAAAGTATTTGTAATGAGTTAAAATTGAATTGGACACTCAGTTTACTGCATTTGGTTTTACCTTATCTGAGAAATATTATAATAATGGGGAAGTAATAAAGATTGATTTATGTAGTTTACAATTAATAGATTTTATTTTTTTAGGTTTACAGAAAAACTGAATGCAAAGTACAGAAAGTGCCTATATACTCCTGCCCTCTCCTGCCCAGTTTCCTTTATAACAACATTCTGCGTTAGTGATTAACTTTTGAACTTTAGTTGTCTCAGAAATGAAGAATAGGATGCTACTGTGTGGAAAGGGAAACTTTTGACTCTTAATAAATAACAGTGCATTTCACTGAATGGAAATAAAAGAGAAGTCTTGGAATATGGAGGTAGGTACCATGAGACTCCAAAATCTATTATATAAATAGGAGCAGGGTCATTTAAAATTTCCTTTCCTTCTGACTTTAAAACAACTCTTGACTCATCTTCAAAGAGAAGAAGAATAAAGGTCATTACAGACATCAATCATAGCCAGCTCTGTGATTTTATACTTGTGAGAACTAATTTACAAGTAAGTTCTCAATTCAATTCTTTGCATGAAATTGAAAATGAAAACTGCATCTGAGAGGAAGAATCAGCATCTGAAGAAAGATGATTGAAGTTCTTCTCATGGTGACTCTCATGGGAAGATGTTGTAGGACACTAAGATGCCCAGATGCAAAAGAAATTTCTGTCTCTGCTAGTGAGGCTGTAGGGAAACAGGCACCCTCTACATTTCTGGGAAATATTGGAAAATCCCTCTGAGAGGCATTTCAGCAACATTGATCAAATTTTTATATGCATCTATACTCGGATCCAAGGAAATGCTCTTCAGTTTGGACTCAATCTGGGAAGTTATTTCTTCTCAAAAGGAAATGAACCAGGTGTGATTCTCACTGAAAACCTCAGTAGAAGCAGAGCACAGAGATGCTTGGTCAGAGATGGATGCAAAGCTCTGAGCATAGAAAAGGGGCCACTGCCCAGCGTAGGGCTGGCGGCAGGCTCAGCACAATGTATTTAAGGAAAACGAACCCCTATAGCCATCGTCCAGAGAGGTACCTCAGTAAGTCTGAACTTTGAGCAATTACCGATGCAGATTCTGAGAATTTTAAAGGACTTGTAAAGCAGCTATCGTTCCTGGGCAAATGGGTGTGTGGTAAGAACAGAGTGAGTTATTTGGAGGAGGATCAGCAAAGGCCTAGAAGTGAAACCCAGTTGGGAAACCCAGTCTCCTGAGAGTTGTCTAAGAATTTCCATCACTTTTTTAGTGGAGACATTGGACTATGACACTAGAATGCCTCCAAGCAGTAACTGTTCTATAGTATTAGGTGTGGCTGTAATTAGTGAATGGCATGTGTTTTCTTTTATATTGTGATTCAGTCAGTTTCAATTATTCTTTGTATTGTTTTTATAATACAATATAATATAATATTTATTGTATTATAAAGCCCCTCCTGTATTGTAATAGATAATGATCAGGGCTGGTGGACCCAAATAATGATTGCAATCAGTTGTCTGAATGAGGTGACTAGGTGGGCCATGGGCCCGGTAGCATGGTGCCTGAGTGTTTTGTCTGGAATGCTGCCTGTTACCCCAGTGCTGGGCAAGGAGTAATGTTCATCATGGTGACTCTGGCCCCCAAACTGCCACTTTATGTTTAGTCTGTTCTGTGCCAAAAGACAAGTAAGTTTCAACTTTAAATGCTCAAAAGCAATGGTTCTCTAACATTTCTGTGTATCAGGATTACCCTGAGTGCTATTAAAACACACATTGCTGGGCTCCCCCCTCAGAGATTCTGATTCAGTAGGTAGACTGGAACTCAAGAATTTGCATGGTAAGCTTCCATTATCTGGAACATCCAGAAATACTTCTCATTCCTCATGATGCTGAACTTAGAACTGAAGATGTCATTGCCAAGTGACATGGAAAGCAAGGTGCTCCTTACCTTACCTCCTCTCTAGCACAAAAGCCTCTGGGATCACTCTGCTGTACTTCCTCCATTCTTTAGTGACACCCACCTCTAAATCAGAATCTAAAATGGGGGTTTCACTCTCCTCTGTTATTAATTTGTCTCTTCTCTTTCCTCTAGTTCTTGGTGCTAATACACGTATAAGAACAGTGACTAATAGTGACTAATATTAACTAATATACAGCGGTATGTAATTGAACAAATGTATTTTAGGAGCAAAGACAGGGGCAATCAAGACAGACCCTTAACACTTCAACTAACTAACTAACTAAATAAATAATTCTGAAGTATGAAAAAGAACGAAAGAGAGAAAGAACGAAAGAGAGAAAGAGAGAGAGAGAAAGAGAAAGAGAGAGAAAGAGAGAAAGAGAAAGGAAAGAAAGGAAGGGAAGGAAGGGAAGGGAGGGAGGAAGGAAGGAAGAAAGAAAGAAAGAAAGAAAGGGAAGAGAAGAGAAGAGAAGAGAAGAGAAGAGAAGAGAAGAGAAGAGAAGAGAAGAAAGAAAAGAAAAGACAAGACCCATGGTGGAATGGAAATGTAAGTTCAGTCTTGACAGAGGGATGGCGTTTGGCTAGGCAGATAGGAGACAGTGTACATTTCAGACAAAGGCAGCATCTTGGGCAAAGGCCCAGAGGCAGGACAGGTAGAGAGACAGGCCTGAGAGAGGGGTGTGTTCTGGAGAGAACTAGGGAAGAAGACTGAATAGGCAGGTGGGGCTAGGGATCCAGGCAGAGCTCAGGGTAGGTTTAGTAAGACACTGGAAGGCGGTGAAGGTTTTAGAGAGATTAAAGTCCTGCTTCGGACAGACTAGTTGGCTGACAGAGTGTGCAGGATGGCTTGACAGTGGAGGCCACCCAGCAGGCTGCTCTGGAAATTCAGATCTGTGCCAGCCAGGAAATTCTGCCCTATAACCTGACATCTGTCTGATTCACAGTCTAGTCATCCCTAGATATTACCTCAGTGTGTCTGGGTGAGCTAGGCCACATCATGTTCTGCTTCCTTTCTTATATTTAAACTGTCTAAAAATCACTTTCATTTACTTGCAATATTCTACATGTAATTGCTCAAACTGATTTAAAAAGCTTACCTTTTTAAGCTTAAAAATCTACTCTTCCCGTTTCACAGTATTTGTTACTGTTTCTAAACCAGCCTTCGGTGTCTTTGTACCACCTCACTTTCTCAGCCCTCCTAGCCTTTCTTTCCAGCCTCAGTAAACTTTTCTCCCTCCTTTGATAATCTAAACCTAAATTATCTTTACATTCTTTTTCCACCTGGCTTAGTTTAGAGGCATCTTTTGCCTAATGATCAAACTCACTAAAATACACAGTGACAGATGGTCCCACCACCCCAATGTTGCTTCCACTTAATGATTCCACATATATGATTCATAGATAATCTCAGAATAAGAACAGGAATATTTTCCTCATTTGGATAAGGGAATATGAGCTCTGTTCCTGATGTTATATGTATAACCACATTTCTTTTCTCTAAGTCATACTGGTGAAACACAAAACAACAGCGTGTAGTTCAGTCTTCACCAGCAAAATATGGAGCTCCCAGGCCTCAGATCCTTCACAGACAGTAGGGTTTTTGCTTCAGAGGGTGTCTGCCTGGCTCCTGGCACCCTCACTTCCTTCCCTCATTTCCCTGTGGTTCCCACTGCTCTGACATCCCCCTCACTCCCAAATAGGCCTATTCTTGGTTGCTCCTTAGTTCAATCCTTAATGGTTGTCATGCCCCCCTTCTCTCCCAGCTTACCCTCTTCCTGGGCCCCAAAGCAGATGTGCTTTTTGTTCTGTACTTTTCAGGGGCTCTGTTCTTCATTACTACCTCTTTCCAGAAACAAAGCATGAGCCTGGAGCCTGGGCTGAACTGCAATCCCAGAGACACCTCACTGGGCTGCCTCAGAGCCATTCTCTCCCTCTGATCTCCTCCTGTGCACCCAGATGAGTGTGTGTGCAGCTTCAGAGACAGACAGAATCATGAATTACACGGCAAAATTTCTATAGCTGACTTCATAAAATTTGGGCAGTTTTACCACAGTTTCTACAACTGTAAAATTCTGTCTTCAGTAATTCGGAAATGACGGGGAGGTACATTTCCCCACCCATCCTGTTTCTTACTCCTTCCCTCAGTACTTATATATGTAGCCTCAATGTGTTCAGGAATAGGGTTTCTGAAATTCTCATTCAAAACCAGGTGAAACTCTCAGCACCTCAAGCACCATCAAAATATCTAAATTCCCAGTGTATACAAATTAGGTCCCATCCATTCATTCAAAATGTATTTTTGAGCATCTACTCTGTGCCAGGCATTCTTCTTAGCGCTTGGCTGATAGCAGGCAGACAAAAATCTCTGCTCTCAGAGAATGTATGTATAAACAAACATTTCAGACAATGACACGTGCCATGAAGAAAAGAACACATGGCGAACATGATAATGATGGGAATGGTGAGGGAGGCCTCTCTGAAGAGTGACTGATCTGAGACCACCATGACGAGAAAGAGGCAGCCTAGGCAAAGAGTGCTACAAGCAGGAGGAAGGTGAAGTGTAAAGCTGGGAGTGGGAGGGCTAGTGAGCCCAGAATGTAATGGACATGAGGGACAAGGAATGAAGAGAGTGATGGGGTGTGAGATAAGAGAGGCAGGTAGGGGTCATATCGTACAGGGCCTTGTAGGCCCAGGTAAGGAGGTTGAATTTTATCTGAGTACTACAGGAAGCCACTACAGAGTTTAACTAGTGGAAGATCTAGTGGAAAATCCATTGTAAATTTTTTCTTTTTTTTATCAGTGTTTTTGAAAATTGAGATATGATTTATATAACATAAGTTACCATTTTAAAGTGGTAACTTTTAAAGTTTAAACCATTTAAAGTTTAAACTTTAAGGTTTAAAGTTTAAACCATTCACTGGTTTTTAGCAGTTCATGAGTACAACCACCACCAGTAGTTCCAGAACATTTCCATCACCCCATAAAGAAATCCCTGTTAGCAGTTACTCCCCCTGCCTCTTTCCCCAGCCCTAGGCAAAAAATAGTCTGGCTTTGGTCTTTACGGACCTGCCTGATATAAACAGAATGAGATAGCCTATTGTGTCTAACTTCTTTCACACAGCACAATGTTATCAAGGTCATCCATGTTGTAGCATGTAACAGTACTTCATTCCTTTTTATGGCAAAATGATATTCCATTATATATATCCCCCACGTTGTGTTTATCCATTCATCCATTAATGGACATTTGGGGTGTTTCACTTTTTTTTTATGAATAATGCTGCTATGAACATTTCTATGTTGCACAAGTTTTTCTAAGAATATAGGCTTTCATTTCTCTTGGTTATATACCTGTATGAATATATGCTTTCTTTTCTCTTTTGTAGAATTGCAAGGTCATGTGATAATTTTGTTTAAATTTTGAGGAACTGCCAAATTATTTTCCAAAGTTGCTGCACCACTTTTATAACTACCAGCAATATATGAGGATTCCAATTTCTCTACATCCTTGCCAACACCTATTATTTTCAGTTTTTATGATTCTAATGGGTCTTAATATGGTTTTGATTTGCATTCCCCTAATAACTAATGATGTTGAGAGTCATTTCATGTGCTTATTGGCTATTTGTATATCTGCTTCAGAGAATGTCTGTCCAAGTCCTTTGCCAATTTTAAAATTGTTTTATTGGTCTCTTTATTGTTGAGTTGTAAGAGTTCTTTATATATTCAGGATACTTGGCCCTTATCAGACAAATGATTTGCAAAAACTTTCTCCCATTCTATGGGTTCTTTTCAATTTCTTGATAGTGTCCTTTGTTTGACCTTACATAAGTTTTTAAAAGATCATTCTGGCAGTTATATGAAAGGGGTGGGGGTGGAGGATTGAATGGTATAACCATGGAACCAGCCCCAAACTGGTACTATCTTGTTTCTAACAAGATACTGAATTGTTTTTCAGAGATAACACGAAAAAAAAAAACAAAACACAAGTCATGTGGCTGAAGCATGTCAGAACCAAAATTTTCTCCTCCCCACGGAACCAAAGGACGGAGACATGAACAGAACCTTAATGCTGGAACCCTTTCAGAGTGAAGAGTCCATTGCCCAGAAAGATCTGGTGCTGAAGTCCCTTTACTATCCTTACCACAAATGGCCAAGTGCCAAAGCCCTCCCATATAAATCCTGCCCCGCCAGCGCTTCTGCATACCAACCCTCTTCTCCTAACTCATAAAAGTTTGACCAAACCCCATATCAGGGAGACAAATTTGAGAGACTTGCCTCCTGTCTCCTTGCTGGCCAATCGCAATAAATCTTTCTTTTCTCAAAAGCCAGTACAATGTATTGGCTTCTATGTGCATGGGGCAGCAAGCCCTTATTTGGTAACACTGATGGCCGGGAAATGAGTCAGGAACTATCGTAGTGATCCAGCCAAGAGATGTTATTGGCTTGGATATTAGACAAGGTTCTGGCTTTAAAGTATTATTGCCCGCTCTAGGTAGGTAGTGTTAGGTCAGCTGTCTGAATTTTGTTCCACTCTATATTGGTTTGCACTCAGAGAGAAAATTATGACACAGCTAACATTAATGGGGCTTGTCTGCAGACTCAAGAATCAGCCCTGCTATGTGGCGCTGGATTTGTTACACAAGTTCTAATCATGGCTTTAGATTTTGGAGATCCAAACTGCAAATCTCATCCATAAAAAAAACCAGTAAATTTTATTAATACACTCATACACAGGAATGGAAGCTCTTAAGGTAAGGAGAACATGCCATTTTCTTAGGTTGAGGTAGAAAAACAACTCAAAGGCCTGTTTCCTGGAGCTTCCATCCCCAACAACAAGATGTTCTCAGGAAATCAAGGAGGAATTGGGGTGGATTGAAAGTTGTGCTTCCTTTTGATTCTGAGTTAAGGAAGTGGAAGACTGAAATCAAAGTAAAGGAGGACAAAATGATTAGCTGGAGGGAGAGTAGAATTTTCTTAGGAAACTCTCTTAGTCTGTTCAGGCTGCTTTAACAAAATACAGTAGGCTGGATGGTTTATAAATAACAGAAATTTATTTCTCATGGTTCTAGAAGCTGAGAATTCCAAGATGAAGGCACTTGCAGACTCAGAGTCTGTGAGAGCCCATTTATTGGTTCATAGATGTCCATCTTCTCACTGTAACCTCACATGGTGGGAGGGGCAATGAGCTCTCTGGCATCTCTTTTATATGGACACTAATCCCATTCATGAGAGCACTACCCTCATGACCTAAGCATGTACCAAAGACCCTACCTCCAAAGCCATCTCATTGGGTATTAGTATACAGCATAAATTTGGGGAGGGCACAAGCATTCAGTTTGCAGTAGAAACAGAATGAGTGCTTAGTGAAGAGACTGGACATACAGGAAGGTCAGCATGAGCTCTTGGAGACAAGGATGGATAGACACAAAAAGGAAAGGGAGTGGACTCAGCTCTAACTATTCACAAAGAGGGTATTAGAGAAGGTGAAGATGCTTTAATTATTACTAGTTCAGGAGTAGTGACTGGGCTTATTAAAGCACAAATGAAGGGAGGATGGTAATAGCTCAATGGTAGAGCTGCATGCTTAGCATGCACAAGGTCCTGGGTTCAATCCCCAGTATCTCCATTAAAAAAAATAAAATAAAAGAGGTAAGAACTCTGACTGATTCATTTCCCTTGCTTGCAAGAAGCCAGATCCAGGAGCATACTGAGAGACTCTTCTGAAAGGAGCAGATGAAGAATCCATAGTAAGGCAACTGAGGAACTATCTTTTGAAGGCTGGGGTAATTATACCAAGTGGTCACAAAGAATTTGAACAGATTTGAAAAGGGATGACCAGGAAGATAAGCATAAAATACTCAAATAATTGGTATATGGGTTAGATTCAGAGACAGACAGTTATTGCAGGTGGCAAGCAAGTTTTGCCTGTATGTTGAGGGCATATGTCAGGGAAATGTATGGAATTGGCATTCTAAGGGAGGGCACAGCAGGGATGAAAAATAAAAATGGAGAGCCAGGCATAAAAATAATCAGCTGAGTCGAGGCTCAGACTGGTTAGTTTGATTGGGTAATATCTTCCAGGTGGGACTATCCTACACAGGTAGGAGAAGGTGGCCAAGTTGAACTGTGTACATTTTAGTAGCCTTAGAATTTATTGATTTCATATCTCTCACTAAGGTGGACCCTTACATAGCAAAAACCTAGAGGAATATGCTAAAAAAAAATCTCTTTTCTAAGCCAAAAGGCAAAGAGAAAATAAAAGAAGGAAGGCACTCAATCTAGCCCTATGTGTGTTAGAAGAGTAAAGGAACCAATTTAAGAAATAGGTTAAACTTTTATAAATTCAACTGAGTCATTCTGGAAGGCACAGGGTAATGGCAGAGGGGAATGAAACACCAGAGGCACGTACTAGTACTTCAATTAACGATGCCCTGGACATAAGTTCTACCTAAGGCCTGGGATATTTGAAAGTGGAGGAAAGACAGTGAATCAAGGAGCCCGTCAGAGAGAAATAGATTCCCACAGACCACGAGAAACACAAGCTCTGAAGCATTAACAGTAATTCAGTTCAGGAATCTGCTAAGAGTAATTCTTCAGCTGAATCAAATATGACAACTAGGTGAAAATCTCTTTCCTAGACAGATTTCATAGTTCTAAGGATTTTACAGCAAGAGGCAATGGAAGCATCCTCTGTGTTCCAGGACCGAAATGGCCTGCTCATGTACTGCTGATGAGGCCCACATTCAGTTCAGCACCAGGATGCCACAAACATGGAACTCAAGGGGAAAATGGAAAATTATAGAGATTATGAATAAGCAGAAAGGTGAGAGCACATCAAATAAAGCCTAGTGATTTGGGCTGTCCCCAATGCAAATCTCTAACTTTGCAAGAAGACTGTAATGTCTCAAATGCTACTATCTTAGAAAGGAGGCTATGTGCATATCCCCATTACTAACCCCACTCTGTCATATGTAAATATATTGTGTCAAAATTAATTAGTAGGTGGGAGATTGATCCCAATTCAGTGTAAATTCAGGGTTGTAGACTTCAGATACCTAGCCTAAACTCACTGGCATCATGAAAAGTTTAAACCAAGTTATTTCTTGAGCTTACCTCCTTTGTCCAGTACCACTGAATCTCTGTCAGGGTCTTTGGTAACACTACCTCTGGGCTCTGGAAACAGAGTTCTACTTATGATTTCAAGACTGAGTTGTTTTCTAGATTTGGTGGGTCCGGGGGCCAGTGCTGGGAGAGTCTATTGTGTTCTGGTAAAAGCTGGAGTCTTTAAACACAGGACACATTGGAGATGCATTCAGCATGTACCCTAATACATATTAGGAACTATAACCACTGTAAAGAAGATAGCCCAGGTTGTAGCTGCCAAAGATACCCCAGCTCTACCTGGCAGCAAAGGCCCTTTGAGTTAAAGAGTAGGCAAAAATAAGAATTCAGAGAAGATGAAGTATGGACTTTAATTTGGATCTTTAACTCACAAGTGCAAGAGAATGTAATTTTGGATTTTAATTCTTTTGACCTCTAAAATCTTTGGACCAATTTGCATGGAATTTAACTTTAATTTCCTCCCAGGAAAATACATTTAAAAAGGCAGTTAAACTTCAGATTTGGGACTTTGTATGTTGATAACATTTTTACAATTGGAATGTTTGTTGTTATTTTATCCCATTGCCAAACCTTTGATGAGCTATATTGGACAATGTAGCTGGATGTACTTTGGGAAGAGAAATAGAATAGAGAAAGAATTTCTATTCTTGTATGCCAGTTTTAGAATTAGTTTAATTAATATATTATTCTGACCCATTTTAGAGCCTCCTGGATTTAAAAATAAAACACTCACCCACCAGCATCTCAGAAGAGCTGTGGCTGGTGTTGGGGATACCATCTTTTGAAAATAGGACCAAGATTGCCCAGGTAGATTATAAACCTTGTATCCTAAGGAGGGTAGCCACAGCAATAGTTAATGGCTAAGCTTAATGGGGTAAGAGAACAAAAATCTGGGGAATGTTGGAGGAGGGGAATCTCCATTCCTGTGACTTCTTGCTCAACTTCCTAGTCTTTTCTCATCATCATTCACTCCTCCAAGGACTTGTCAGACTTACAGCCAGCACAGACAGTGCTGGACAACATCAGCAGGCTCTTCCACCCTCTCCCTCCTTCTTGCTTTTGGAGAGCTGCCTGTCTGCTGCACATGTGTATTCTGTCCTGCTCCTCCACACTGTAAGTCTTGTAGGACTAGCACTCTGCCATGCATGGGGAGGTCTGCGGTGGCCCACATGACCTGTGATTGGGTAAGAAGGCTACATAAAATTTATGGGATACGGCAAAAGCAGTCCCACGAAGGAGGTTCATAACGATACAGGCCTTCCTCAAAAAAGAAGAACAATCTCAAGTAAAAAACCTAACCTATCACCTAAAAGAGGTAGAAGAAGAAGATCAAACAAAACCAAAAGTCAGCAAAGGGAAGGAAATAATAAAATACTGAGGAAAAAAATCTGACCAAGAAGGTAAAAGACTTATATACATGGAGAACTACAAAACATTGATTAAGGAAATTAAAGATGACCTCAAGAAATGGAAAGATATCTCATGCTCTTGGATTGGAAGAGTCATATTGTTAAAAAGGTCATACCGCCCAAGGCAATCTACAGACTTAATGTGATTCCTATCAAAGTACCTAGAACATTTTTCACAGAACTAGAACACATAATCCTAAAATTTATGTGGAATCACAAAAGACCCAGAATTGCCAAAGGAATATTGAAGAAAAAGAACAAAGCTGGAGGAATAACCCTCCCAGACGTTAGACAATACTACAGAGCCACAGTAATCAAAACAGCATGGTATTGGCATAAAAACAGATATATGCATCAATGGAACCGAATAGGGAGTCCAGAAATAAACCCACAGACCTACAGTCAATTAATCTTCAACAAAGTAAGCAAGAACATACAATGGAGAAAAGACAGTCTCTTCAGCAAGTGGTGTTGGGAAAACCAGATAGTAGCATGTAAATCAATGAAGTTAGAATACTCCCTCACACCCTACACAAAAGTAAACTCAAAATGGCTTATAGACTTAAATACAAGACAAGACATGATAAACCTCCTAGGAAAAAACATAGGCAAAACATTCTATGATATAAATTGTTAGCAATGTTCTCTTAGGGCAGTCTACCCAGGCAATAGAAATAAAAGTAAAAATTAACAAATAGGACCTAATTAAACTTACAAGCTTTTGCACAGCAAAGGAAACCATAAGCAAAACAAAATGACAACCTATGGAATGGGAGAAAATCTTTGCAAATGATGTGACTGACAAAGGCTTAATTTTCAGAATATATAAACAGCTCATACAACTTAATAAGAACAACAAAAAAAACCCAATCCAAAAATGCGCAGAAGACCTAAATAAACAATTCTCCAGTGAAGACATACAAATAGCCAATAGGCACATGAAAAAATGCTCCATATCACTAATTATCAGAGAAATGTAAATCAAAACTATAATGAGGTATCATCTCACACCAGTCAGAATGGCCATTGTTCAAAAGTCCATGAATGATAAATGCTGGAGAGGGTGTGGAGAAAAGGGAACCCTCCTATACTGCTGATGGGAATGTAGTTTGGTGCAGCCATTATGGAAAACAGTATGGAGATTCCATTATGGAAAACAGTAAATAGACTTACCATATGATCCAGCATATATCTAATTTGAAAAGATACATGCACCCCAATGTTCATAGCAGCACTATATACAATAGCCAAGACATGGAAGCAACCTAAACGTCCATGACAGATGACTGGATAAAGAAGATGTGGTATATTTATACAATGGAATACTACTCGGCCATAAAAAAGAATAAAATAATGCCATTTGCAGCAACACGGATGGACCTAGAGAGACTGCCATTCTAAGTGAAGTAAGCCTGAAAGAGCCAGAATGTTATCACTCATATATGGAATCTTTAAAAAAAAAAAAAAGAAAGAAAAAAAAAAAGGAAACTATGAACTCACCTGCAAAACAGAAACAGATTCACAGACATAGTAAACAATCTTATGGTTACTAGGGAAAGGGGGTGGGAAGGGATAAATTTGGGAGTTTGAGATTTACAAATGTTAGCCACTATATATAAAAAATAGATTTAAAAAAGTTTCTGCTGTATAGCACAGGGAACTATACTCAATAACATGTAATAACCTTTAATGAAAAAGAATATGAAAATGAATATATGTATGTATATGCATGACTGGGACATTGTGCTGTACACCAGAAACTGACACATTGTAACCGACTATACTTTAATTAAAAAAATTAAAAATAAAAATAAAGAAAGAAGGCTGACTGGCTGTGGGTTCACAGTATTAGGATGTGTACACCTGCTAGTAGAAGAATAAGCTATCAATATTAGCTCTATGACTGATAAAGGTGTTATTTTGATCTCTATTTGTGTGACTTCTGTGTTTACCTTTGATTCATTCTTAAATGGATCTGGGAACTCTAAGTGCCAATTCAACCCTCTCTAACGCCAAGTGTTAAAATCACTATAAAATTTTGGAAATAGAACTGACAGGGCTTGCTGATTAATCAGGTGTGGGGTGTGAAGGAAAATGGTAAATCAAAGATGATTCCTTGGTTTCTCGCTTGAGTGACTAGAGAAAGAGTAGTGCTATTTAATGACACAGAAGCCCAATTCTGAGATTAGAGGCATACATGTAGTGAGGTATACATGACTAGTATGTGTTGAGGGAGGCTGTACATGTGGTGAGTGATTTAGTGGAGCGGGGTGCACTATACATATAGTGAGAATGACTTAGTAAATGGGGGATGGCTTGGAGGCCAAGAGAGTAAGTAGGAGGTGAGTGAGCCATAAGGGCTTCAAGTATGGTACTGAGAACCGAGAAAGGGGTACTGTGGAAGACATTTAGGAGGTAGAAGCAACAGAACTTGGTGACCAGTTTGACATGGTTAGAGCAATGAAGAGGGAGAGTCAAGAGCAACTCCAAGGTTTCACATTTATGAACTTGCCCATCTAAGATAAATTTTTGGTAGTGACAAAAAAATATGTTAATTGTATAGATCCTGCCACTTAAAAATGAGAACTCTTTTAGCCACAGTGAAGACATGCAGGGTATAGGGAAAGAAAAATGAAAAGATTAACTTCTCAAGAGCCTAAGTCTCCTATTCAAAAGATAAAAAGAAAAAAGCTACCCCAACACCTTAGAAGCAGCAGCTAAGAGTAATCCTTCTGATTGAAGTGGTCTTCCTTTTAGATGTGATATACTGCATCAGGGGTCGGCAAACTTTTTCTATAAAGAGCCAGATAGTAAATATTTTAGGTTTTGTGGACCATAAGGTTACTGTTGTAACTACTCAACTTAGCTGTTGGAGAGCAAAAGCAGTGATAGACAATAATGGGCATGGCTATGTCCAAAAAACTTTACTGGGATGGAATTGGCTCATAGACTGTAGCCACAGTTTGTCAACCTCCGTAACTTCCTAAGACCTTTTGTGTATGAAGAGATTGTCTTTCCTTCAACTCTTTGTGGAGGACAATGGCTAGTCCCAAGACTAATTAATAAAAGAGGACCTTGCAATGTTACACAGGGTTGGGAGAAAACTGGTGCTCATTTGATTGACAAGGTCGTAAGTTAGAGTAGCAAGGGTGATATGACTCCCATATATATTAACCATATGATGCAAGATGTCTGAATTTTTAAGTGGGTTGGTCAAAGCAGAGACAGAAAAGAAACTAAATAGAAAGCAAACCTCTACAGCCCATGTCCTTCTGACCACATCTCCACTTCAGGATCTAAACTTTCTGTTTTCTCCTATCTAGCAGCCAGAACAGGTGGAAGAAAGCAATTGTGACTCATAGCCAGAGGCAGGGACTGAGAGAATCTCCAGGTCACAACAAGAGACCAAAGACTTGCTAATGTTGGGAAAAGACCACTCCTAGAGGAGGAAAGTGGGGACTATCTAGGGCAGAACAGAAGTAAGTGAAAGCACAGAGAGGATGGGGGAGAAGGGCATGGTGCGATGAGAGACAAATGGTCTATGAGGACACTTCCCATTGCCAAAGACATCCATTGGGCATACCCTCAAGGTCAGGTCAGTGAGGTCTGTGCTCATGGACCATGCTCAGAGATGAATCAGATTGACAAGGAGGGCAGTGGTGAACTTCTCTCCTCTACCAGACTCACACAATTTGGAATCTGTGCAATGCTTGAACTGAGAATTATTTGACTCCCTGTTCTGTATAGTGTGTGTATACGTATGTGTGTGTGTGTTCACTTAGCCAGAGAAGGGACATCGATCACCACCCAGCAATACCAGTCAAACAGAGACACTGAATGATATAAATGAGAACAAGAGAAGCCAAGAAAATTCCAAAGAGACGTTAGTCTTAAATGATTAAAACCATACAGCTGGAAAGGACTATGTATGAGAGAGTATCTGAACTTGTCTTTAGAAAGACTAGGTCTTTAGACCTAGAAAGGTAGTTTTTCTTAATGATGTGCCTGATAAAAGACCAGGTATTCTCTCTCAATAATCCATTCCAGTATTTTTTCATTCTGGTAGTCTGGCAGTACTTTTTTATGTCCCATAGAAATCTCTCTTACTTTAATCCCAAGTTCTCTTATTTGATCTTTTCTACTACAGACAAAACAAAACAAAGCCAATCTTTCAAAAACCCTTTAGTCTTTAAGACAGAGTAAAGGATCATTTATTAGGGTGTTTGAACACTGGGAACATTCAAACAACAGAATTACGATGATGATTTCCTCTGCCAGGGCTGGCCCAGTGCCCCAGATCACTCAGTGCAGAGTGGTGCTGATTATAATAGACAGAAAATAAACTTGTCAGTGGCTATTTCAGGTAAAGAATCTCATACATTTTATGGAATAAAGGTCATTTACTACTGAGGAGAAAAAAAAAAAAACTACTGTTGTACAGGCATTTGAAAAGGAAAAGGGCTGCAAAAACAAGCAGACATTGATGAATCTGTTCAAATGAGTTTTGTGTTCACGTTTCCTTTAGTTTTACCCAAAGCAATTTCAACAAATCCTGTTAGCAATTTTCTCACACTTCTCTCTGCAGACCATCAAGAATTTCACAATAAGTAAATGTGATTTGCTTTTTTTATTCTTACATGCTGCTTTTGGGGAGGTTATCTTAATAAAACTCATATGCATCACAAATTCTTTTTTTATATTGTGAGAACTGAAACGCATAACCTATCTGTTGTTTTTAAGATCATTAACTATTTAGGGTTTTCACAATGAATTACATTTTTGTTGTTGTTTTTGCTTTCAGGTAAACCCAGATATTGTTACTCAGTGAAACATGACAACTCCTTAATCTGTGGTTATTTGATTTACTTTTATTAGATAAAATGTTCTGTAATCATACAAGGCTTTCAAATGTATATATTTATTTATTTTGATCATTAAGCACATCCCATTTAGGACACCATTGTGTATCAATTAGGTTTGGTTAGGCTAGGCAACGCCATAATAACAAATTAACTCCCAAATTCAAATCTCAGAGGCCGGATTTAAACAGAGGCTAATTTTTGGCTCATGGTACATGCACTATCTGGATCAGTAGGGGGCTGTCTTCCACACAGTCTCTCAAGTACCTGGGCTGATGGGGAATCCAACATCTTGTGTTTGCATCATTTGGAACATGAGGCCCCCACAGCTGCTGTAGCAAAAGAGGGAGCTTCAGGGTCACATATTAACTCTTAGATGCTTTGCCTGGAAATGACACTCACGGCATTTACCCACTAAAAAGGCCTTTTATTCCATCACAATGTTCTTTTGCAGTTCAGAATGATCTTGTCTTTAATTACGTCACCTCTCCTTCTTTTCTTAGGTGAATTCTAGTTCCGTGAGCCTACCTTGTTAGCATTCTTAGGTGTAGACAAAAGAATCAAGTCTAGGTCATTTAAATGAGATGGGATTTATGAAGAGAGATTAGAAAGCCCTGGTAATCATTGGAAAGGCTGGAA
Source organism: Camelus ferus (assembly GCF_009834535.1). Classification (NCBI taxonomy): domain Eukaryota; kingdom Metazoa; phylum Chordata; class Mammalia; order Artiodactyla; family Camelidae; genus Camelus; species Camelus ferus. The sequence goes on along the minus strand of NC_045696.1, from coordinate 88,881,728 downwards.
GAACAGGTTCTAGGCCGAGCTACCACCAATCCTAGAACCCACCAGTCTTTGTTGCTATAGGGAAGCTACTATTCCCACTGCTGACCTAAGAACCATGACAATGAAGCCAGTTGTGTCAGCAGAATGGATGTCTGGGCCTTGTCTGCTTTACAGGTAGTTTCTGACAGGTGCGACTAAGTTACAGGATCTCACCCTAGACTCAGGCTAGGGAGATTAGAAAATGTTAAATTTTAGAATTTACTTCAGGAGGATAGAATTCACAGCATGGGGAACTCTAAGATGTGGGGTGGGGTTTTTTTTTTTTTTTTTTTTTAGCAGATTTGAGGTTGTCATGAACAACAGATGTTTACTATACTTTCTTTTCTAGAACTCTTTTTTCTTTGCACTTGTAAAAATGTTTTTCCATTACAGAATATAACTAGAGATAAGGAAGAAGCACTTATACTGTCGCCAGTCTAACATAGCCACTGTTATTATTTTGGTATATTTCCTTTTTGTTCCTTTTCTGTGCCGAATTCTTTTCTATAAAAATTACTTGACAACGAATACTTATTTCCTACTGAAATATTAGAACACAAACATTTTCCCCCATGTTGCCACATTATCTTCAAGATCATGAATTTTAGTGGTTGTGCAATATTGCAACAGTTGGAATGGCTTTACTATGTCAATTTACCATGTAAATATAATATTGCAGTGAAAGTCAACAGGTATAACTTCTCTGATTACAACTGCATGCTTATTCCTTCATTTACAATGTGTTTATATCAACATCTTGATGGTTACCTTACTTTCTAGTTTTCATCAAGATGTGTGACCTCTCAGAGACACAGCCCAAGACTCAATGTAGATAAGGAAAGAAACGTGAATTTTTCAGGGAATTGTTTTACTTAAGTATGAAGCATAATCTTCACTAAAAGGGACTTTTAGTATATATCATCCATGCTAGTAGTCAGTCTTTCTTTATATACTGCCAGGTAACTTTTTAAAATTCCAGACAACTGTTCCATTATTCATTCACTTATGTCATCATAAATTTAATGTTGTTTCCAATCATTATATATAGCAAAATTCAATTTTGTTAAACTATCCCTCCCTCCCTTCAAAAACGAAAAAGTCACACACACTAATAGCCTTAAGAAAAATCCATTAATTTTTGTATTGAGCACTCCTTTTTAAAAAATGCAGTGGTGTGTTGTGTCCATCAGCAGATGAGTAGGCAAAATATGGCATATATGCACAATGGAATATTATTCAGCCATAAAAAGAATGAACTTCTGATCCATACTACAATATGCATGAACCTCAAAAACATTATGCTAAGTGAAATCAGGCAGATACAAAAGGACAAATACTGTAAGATTCCACTTTTATGATGTGATGGTTAACAAGAGGTATCTAGAATAGTCAAGTTTATAGAGAAAGTAAGTAGAATAAAAGTTACCAGTGTCTGGAGTGATGGGGGTAGATCATTGCTTAATGAGTACAGAGTTTTTGTTTTGGATGCTGGAAAAATTTTGGAAATAAACAGTGGTGATAGTTACACAACACTGTGAATGTAGTTAATGCCACTGAATTGCACACTTTAAATGATTAAAATGGTAACTTTTCTATTATGTATATTTTATCTTAATGAAAACGTAAATATCAAAAAATTTTAATACTCATAAAATAAAGTAAGCTACAAGGATGTATTGTACAACATGGGGAATATAGTCAATATTTTATAATAACTATAAATGGAGTATAACCTTTAAAAATTGTGAATCCCTATATTGTATACCTGTAACATATAATATTGTACATCAACCATACTTCAATTTAAAAAATACGATATTGTAAAATAAATAAATAAATAAATAAAGTTAAAAAAAGAAAACAAACTTATGGTTATGGGGTTGGGGAAAGGGGGTAGGGAGGGATAAATTGGGAATTTGGGATTTGCAGATACTAACTACTATACACAAAATACATAAGCAACAAAGACCTACCGTATACCACAGGGAACTATATTCAATATCTTATAGTAACCTCTAATGAGAAAGAATATGAAAAGGAATGTATGTATATGTATAAGTCAATCACTATGCTGTACACCAGAAACTAACACAACACTGTAAATTGACTATACTTCAGCTAAATAAATATGTAACCTCCTCCCCAAAAAACTCCAGTCTGAGGGGGGAAAAAAAGCAGCAATGTGTTGTATTGCCTTTTAAGTTTTATTTAAAGGCACTAATCAAAGAAGAAAGGGCAGAGGGGACGGATAAATTAGGAGATTGGGATTAACAGATACACACTACTATATACAAAATAGATAAACAACAAGGACCTACTGTTTAGCACTGGGAACTATATTCAACATCCTGTAATAACCTATAAAGGAAAAGAATCTGAAAAGGAATAAATATATATACGTATGTATAACTGAGTCACTTTGCTGCAACCTGAAACGAATACAACACTGTAATCAACTGCACCTCAACAGAAATTCTTCTAAAAAGTCATGAAGAAAAAAGAAAAAAATTATATTTCTTTAATTTTGTACCTACATGAGATGATGGATGTTCACTATACTTATTGTGATAATCATTTCATGATGTATGTAAGTCAAATCATTATGCAGTACATCTTAAATTTATACAGTGCTATATGTCAGTTATACCTCAATAAAACTGGAAGAAAACAAAAACCAAGTGTTTATTTTGCCAAAAGTTCTCAGTTTGAGGAATACAAAGAATAATAAAATACTCCCTGAAAAGATTATACAAAGTAGAGAAACTTAGAAAGTAAAGAGGCAAAAGAAAAAATCATTAAATATTATTTTATAATTAAGCACAGAGTTCTCCCTTGGTATATAAAACTAAAAACTAATTCAAACTGAGTTTTGTTTTAGACAAAGAAGGAGAGGGGAAAATAAGTTTCCAGGCTAATGGAACATAGAAAAGACACAAATGAGATTCCGTGTCACTCTTTAGGAAACTATATATATTTAATGCTAGTAGACCAAAACAGATATGCATTTATCCACACATATATCAATATATATGTATATGTGTATATATAATAGATGATATAATCAAGTTTCTAACCAAAATTTGTATAATATAATATCATTCATCTTAAGAAAATGTAAAGTGTTTGAGACTTTTCAATAGTTTATTTATTTATTTATTTGGTGGGGGGAGGTAATTAGGTTTATTTATTTATTCTTAGAGGAGGTACTGGGGATTGAACTCAGACCTCACACATGCTAAGCATGCACTCTGTCACTTGAGCTATACCCTCACCCCCCAATAATTTTTAAGAGCTAACTCTGGGGAGCAGAACAGGGAGTGGAATAAGCTGTACTTATATTTTATTTTATATACACCTATAACTTTAAAACTGCAAAAAAAAACAATTATAAATATGCATACTTTAATTGTGAAAAATTGAGTGGATGTGACAAATAGTTTAAAAGCACTGAGTGGTATGTTTACAGTTTTATTATGGTAGGCATGTAGACTGCATGCATTGGTTAAAAGTCATCAATTTATATACTTAAAATTGGTGAATGATATGTAAATTATACCTCAATAAGAGGAAAAAAAAGTAAAGTCACTAAAAGAATTGGTTTGATAGTCAAGAGACTTGAGATTTATCCATAATTCTAGCAGTGTTATTTTGATAAGTTATCCAAATTCTCTGGGCCTGTTTCCTCATCCGTAAAGAAAAGTTGTTAGACTGGGTGAGAACTCAGATGTCTCATCTCTCATATCCTGAAAATAGATGAAATATCCCATGGCTGTCAGTGGTTCTCTATCAAAAAAGAATAATAAACATATATATGTATGTATATATATTTATATACACACACAGATATACATACAAATGATACTTGCTTTGAGAAAACCTATAAAATGGTTTTCCTGCATAAAATTCATGAAGTACTAGTAGAAACTTAAAATCTATCATGAAAAGAACAATTAACCCAGAAGAGTTTTCCACAGCACTTGGACTTGTGGAAGTCTCAGTCTGCTTCTGTTCTGTAAGTGTTGATGAACTGCTGGACAAGATTCTCTAAGACGAGATCATTTAGGCTCATGTTTAGGTACAGGATTCTGTTAAAAGAGAATTGTTATTGTTTTTAAGTGCCTGATGGACAGCCAGGCTCTGAATAAGGTAATATCATTTAATCCTCACAGCAGCCCTTTCTTAGGGAGGTATTATTATTCATTTTATAGATAAGGAAACTGAGCCTCAGGAAGTTAAGTAATTTGTCCAAAGCCATCCAGCCAGCAAGCAGGAGAGCCAGTTTTCAACCCCAGGTCTGTCTGACTCCAAAGTCTATGCTCCTTCCATCCCAACCTATTTTGTAGGCCTTTCTCACAGGACTTAATATTTATATTCTTCTCATGATAATAATCATAACTTATTTGAACTAATTTTTCATATCCTGATGTGGTCAAAACCAGCAAAATCAATTAGAGAACAAAGGTGATTTTTTTTAAAAAGTTTAAACTATAGTCTTACTTAAAATCTGACCTTATTTTTTTAACATTATATTCTACATGAATATAGTATTTTATATTATATATAAAATGTATAAATATATATGCATATGCACTGGCATTAGTAGAAACAATCATTATTTAGGGTATAAATAATTCATGTTATATTCTGTCCTTCCCATGTATCTTTCTAAAATGAGGTGAAAAAGCTTGCCCCTCTGAACCCCTAGCTGCTGAAGAACATCTGAGTTTCTTTCTGGGTCTCAGTCATTCTCAGAGGAACCCCAAAGTAGTTTCAATGGAAACTTAATTTGTAATCCTTATTACTTAGCATGCAACTAGTACATCAGAATCACAAAGCCTTTTACAATGATTGTCTAATACATTCTTCCAGCAGCTTCTGGGGAGACCGACATTTTAAAGAAAAGCAAAATGAGATGTAGATATGTTAATTTACTTGGCCAGAGTGACGCAGTGATTTTCTGCAGACACAGCCAAGGGAGAGCTGAAGCAGTCTGGCATTAGGAAAGAAACTCTGCTTCTTCAATGATAACATTTCACAGTTACATTGATCCTCTAATTGCAGAAAGCCCACTTCACTTTACAAGTGAATCAATGATAGAGATGCCTTAGAAAAAATCTAGAGTTTCCAATTTACTTCCCAGAACTGATTTGCCTTAGTTCCAGTTACCTTTCAAGAGTTTGCCCTTGAGTTAATTGATAAAAGGTTTTAGTTCTTCATTCTTTTTTTTTTAATTGAAGTACAGTCAGTTACAATGTGTCAATTTCTGGTGTAAAGCACAATGTCCCAGTCATGCATAGACATACATATATTCATTTTCATTAAAGGTTATTACATGTTATTGAGTATAGTTCCCTGTGCTATACAGCAGAAACTTTTTTAAATCTGTTTTTATATATAGTGGCTAACATTTGTAAATCTCAAACTCCCAAATTTATCCCTTCCCACCCTCTTTCCCTGGTAACCATAAGATTGTTTACTATGTCTGTGAGTTTATTTCTGTTTTGTAGATGAGTTTATAGTGTCCTTTTTTTTTCTTGTTTTTTAGATTCCACATATGAGTGATATCATTCTGGCTCTTTCTGGCTTACTTCACTTAGAATGGCAGTCTCTCTAGGTCCATCCATGTTGCTGCAAATGGCGTTATTTTATTCTTTTTATGGCTGAATAGTATTCCATTGTATAAATACACCACATCTTCTTTATCCAGTCATCTGCCTATGGACATTTAGGTTGCTTCCATGTCTTGGCTATTGTATACAGTGCTGCTATGAACATTGGGGTGCACATATCTTTTCTAATTAGAGTTCCCTCCAGATATATGCTGGATCATATGGTAAGTCTATTTATAGTTCTTTGAGGAATCTCCATACTGTTTTCCATAATGGCTGCACCAAACTACATTCCCACCAGCAGTGTAGGAGGGTTCCTTTTTCTCCACATCCTCTCCAGCATTTATCATCTATGGACTTTTGAATGATGGCCATTCTGACTGGTGTGAGATGATACCTCATTATAGTTTTGATTTGCATATCTCTGATAATTAGTGATATTGAGCATTTTTTCATGTGCCTATTGGCCATCTGTATGTCTTCATTGGAGAATGGCTTGTTTAGGTCTGCCCATTTTTGGATTGGGTTGTTTGTTTTCTTGTTATTAAGTTGTATGAGCCGTTTATAAACTCTAAAAATTAAGCCTTTGTAGGTTGCATCATTTGCAAATATTTTCTCCCATTCTATAGGTTGTCATTTTTTAGGGTTTTTTTGGGGGGGGGTTGCAGGGGATAGGTAATTAGGGTTTGTTATTTTGGTGGAGGTACTGGGGATTAAACCTAAGACCTCACGCATGCTAAGCACACACTCTACTGCTTGAGTTACACCCTGCCCCACATAGGTTACCATTTTGTTTTGCTTAAGGTTTCCTTTGCTGTGCAAAAGCTTGTGTTTAACTGGGTCCCATTTGTTTATTTTTGCTTTTATTTCTATTGCCTGGGAAGACTGCCCTAGGAGAACATTGCTTAGATGTATGTCAGAGAATGTTTTGCCTATGTTTTCTTCTTGGAGTTTTATTGTATCTCGTCTTATATTTAAGTTTTCAAGTCATTTTGAGTTTATTTTTGTGTAGGGTGTGAGGGAGTGTTCTAAATTCATTGATTTACATGCTACTATCCAATTATCCCAACATCACTTGCTGAAGAGACTGTCTTTTCTCCATTGTACATTCCTGCCTCCTTCATTGAAGATTAACTGATTGTAGGTCTGTGGGTTTATTTCTGGGCCCTCTATTCTGTTCCACTGATCCATTTGTCTGTTTTTATGCCAATACAATGCTGTTTTGATTACTGTAGCTCTATAGTACTGTCTGAAGTCTGGGAGGGTTATTCCTCCAGCTTTGTTCTTTTTCTTCAATATTGCTTTGGCAATTCTGGGTCTTTTGTGATTCCACATAAATTTTAGGGTTATTTGTTCTAGTTCTGTGAAAAATATCCTAGGTAGTTTGATAGGGATCACATTAAATCTATAGATTGCCTTGGACAGTATGGCCACTTTAACAATATTGATTCTTCCAATCCAAGAGCATGGGATATCTTTCCATTTCTTGAAGTCATCTTTAATTTCCTTAATCAATGTTTTGTAGTTCTCCATGTATATAAGCCTTTCACCTCCTTGGTTGGACTTATTCCTAAGTATTTGTTGTTCTGGATGTGATTTTAAAAGGGATTGCTTTTTTACTTTCTTTTCCTGCTAATGCATTGTTAATGTAAAGAAATGAAGTTGATTTTTTGTATGTTAATCTTGTATCCTGCTACCTTGTTGAATTCTTTTATCAGCTCTAGTAATTTTTGTGTGGAGCTTCAGCTGTTCATTCTTCTCTTTAATTTTTACACTGATTTCAAAATGAGAGACACAATGATATTTTAAGTACAACAGACTTCCTTGCTATCACTTTGGCTTGCTCTCTAAAATTTTTGTGTTAACATAAAGCTTGATGCTAAATAAGTGTAAGAGAAAAGTTGCCCCTCTCCTCATAAACAGAAATTGTCTTTTGACTTCTAGTCAGATCCACCTGAACATTGGTCTCCATTATTAAATCAATATTTCTTGATTCATTTTACTGTTCACTCTTGGCAAGAGGAACTTCCGTCTTTTAACCTTTCTCATGACTAAGCTGAATGTGTCTTTGGTTTGGATTAAAAATTATACTGTTGAGATAAGGTAGTAAATCTTTTCTTTATGGCTAATAAGTAAGACTCTGGCATTTTGTATTTGATTTCATGATGCTTCAAATTTGTAGTTAATAAGCAGGCTCCCCAGAATTATATTATACATGAATTGCCAACTTTATTTAAAATTTTCTGTGAGGTCATATGATAACTTGACAATTATTTTGATAGCTACAAAGGAAATGAAACACCAGCAGATTTTAAGAAGCTGTGTCATCATGTACATTTAGAATCAGAAAATAAAACTCTAGTAACAGAAGCACTAGTATATTTTATTAGGTAGAATCTGAATAATAATTTTTAGATTAATTAATACTTTTACAGATATTTATTAATTTTCCTGAAATATAATTTAGAAATTTCGGAAGATGAGGTCATTACTTAAATATTGGCAGCCCATTTTGCAACTGATTTTTCTCTGAACTTTCCTTTAAGGATGTTTTCTTAAAATTAATTATGATGATATTTTGTTTAAATAGTTTTATTTAATCTTTTGAATTAAATTACCACTTTAAAAATATTTATGTAAGGTCAGGTTTCTTGAGAAATCCAGAACAAGTGGAAATAAATTTATGCAGCTGAGAAATTTAACATATATATCTAAAATGCAAATAAACATAAATTCAAACATTTCTATTGGATGAATCCACTGTGATGTACTTCAGTCTTTATAGAATCAATTGAGAAAAAAATAAAATTAGTAAAATAATGTTTCTGCCATCAGATTAATCGACTTATCTCTTGGCAGAGAAAATGAGGTTGTCCACATGAAGTAGTCCCTGGACTGAAGACCCAGAATGACTGGGTGCAAATCCTGGCTCTCCTGATGATGAGTCACTGATGTCTGTGTATCGCGTCATCACCCATAAAGTGTTATAATGATATTTTTAGAATCAGGTAAATGGTGAAGGATATTTTATCAAGTGCTTATAAAATGCTTTGACGGTTACAAGCCCTGAACATTATTAGAACACAATATACAGAGTAGATATTTAAAAACTGCTCACTCATTACTGTCATGTTTGAATGGATTTCCTAGGATTGGAAACTTACTTAGCTAATATAGAGTGCAGTTGCTGGCATTTGGAGGAAAATGCTGTATTACGCTCACTCAGCAATGGCAGTGTGAATTTCCAACATTGTGTGGATATAGAATTACTTACTCTAGTTGACTTTACTTATTTTGGTGTCTTTCAAATTGGTCCTCTAATTTCATAATTTTACCTGCAGATTTATTTATTTTAATATTGCTTGTGGTCTCAGCCAATCCTTAAGGGCATATTTGCTTGAACCTAATCACAGAAAGGTAAAAGATTCCACTCCACATTGGTCTAGTTATGACTTTCTTATTACCAGTGCCCTGATTATTGTGTCACTGATTGCTGGGAGCTCCAGGTTTTGAGCTGACCTGGATTTTACTGTCTTCTCAACAGTGACAGTCCTGGGCATGACTTTCCTCTCTAAGCTACTTTTTACAGAGATGTCTTCATTAATAGCCCTTTTGAGAATTTCCAAAATAAACAAACAAATGAATAAAGTCTCAAAATCCTGACTATTAGCAGGTACATAAAATTATATAACCATTAAAGTCTCTCTAGGTCCAAAACGCTGTCTTTCTACAACTTAAGGAAAAAAAGAAGTCCTCCCATGAGTGGTTGACACACAGGGCAGGACTGCTGCTGCTTTATGATTTCTTCATTGTTGCATGAGGATATGCATGTGGAGGAGGGATATGGGATACCGAGGAGCAAACAGCAAAGCTGCCCACAAAGACAACCACAGGAGGGGCTGGGCAGGAAGAAGTTTTACTTCCTGGTGGGAGAAAGCCACACCACAGAGCCCAGGTTGGAGCCCAGCCCGGCGAAAAGGGCTTAATAAGGTCTGTGCCAGGGAGAAAATAAGCAGCCACCAAACTGGGAATCTCTTAAGCCGGGAGTGTGAGTTGGAGACACCAATCAAATCTACTGAAGAGTTAGACTGAGAAGTGTTTTGTTTTCTGTTGTGTACTGTCTCTGACCTCAGGGCACTAAATTCCAGTAGTTTCACAACTCTAATTTCCTGTTCTCCCAGGGCACCCACAAAGAGGAAAGGACAATTATTTCTGGGGATCAATATGGAGACAGTAGGGAAGAAATAAGGTATAAAAAGAAACAAGGAAGATCAGAATAAATTACGTACACAAAGTGTCCTGGGGTTCCTCCTAGGTCAACACTCCCTCTGCTGGGCTGGGTGTGGGTCCTTGGTGGAGACTTCCCTAGCAGATGGCTTTAAAGCCCTGGCTGTGCTTTGAGGGAACCTTGACCCTTTCACCCTCTTGGTAGTTACTGCTCCCCTTTGCACAGAGTTGGGGTTAGCCAGAGTTATGTTTTCATTTCACAAAACTGAACTTGAAAAGCTATCACTGCTACTGTAAAATAAATACATTAAATAAAAGCTATCACTGAACTTAAGTTGCTATTTCAAGCTTCTGTTCTGCCTGACAGCAGAAATATACATCAGTAGATTGCAGATAAGCTTACTTCTGAGTTTTTTTCATCATTTCTGATAAATTCTATGAATTTAGAGTTTCCCCTCCCCTACACCTGCCATCTCCCCAGAATGGCATCTAAGTTCTAGGGGACATGGGTGAAGTGGCAGGTTCAACAACACCCCCTTCAGGCTGACATTCACCGCTCACATCCACGCTCCCGTTGTCCCCAGTCATTAGTCCTAGTGCTGGCAGCGCCTCATCTGAACTGTGGTGATGCCCCTCGAGCCACGTCTTCACCTCTCTTAGGGATCGAGAAACTTGGATGTCCTCCTGTGCCACTCTGGAGACTTGGGGGGCTGTTTTAGACACAGCTGGTTGTTATTTCTACCCTTTCCTGTTTCCCTTGGCCCCAACTGAGAAGTGAATACAGGTCACTCTACTCTCAGATCCCCAAGCCTCCAAGAGGATTCTATCAGTCATCACGACTCCCCCTCAACCCCCTGCTCCTGGGGCCTCAGCCTATCCTGAGCCACTCTCTCCTGCTCTCTTATTTGACTCTAGCTTCAGCTTGCAGATTATCTAACATTTCAGTGTCCACTAGTCTTATGTGGCTACTGAGCTCTTGAAATATGGCTAGTCCAAAAAGAGGTATACTGAAAGTGAAAATGCACACCAATCTCAAAGACTTAGAAGAAAAGATTGTAAAATTCACATTAATATTTTTAGTACAGCTTATATACCTGTTGAAATGATAAAATCCTGGATATGTTGAATTAAATATAAGATAGTACTAAAATTGATTTTACCTTTTCTTTTTACTTAAAAAAATATGGCTATGGGAATATTTTAAATTACATTATATTTTGTTTGGACAGAGCTCATCTAAGAAGTTTTAAGGAAGTATTATAGACTGAATTGTGTCTCCCCCACCACCCAAATTCATATCTGTAGCCCTAACCTGCAATGTGACTGTATTTGGATTTAGGACCTTTAAGGGGGCAATTAGTGTTTAATGAGGTCATTAGGGTGGAGCTCTAATCCACTAGGATTTGTGTCCACATAAGAGGAAGAAGAGTCACCAGGAAGGCACAGACAGAAGAAAGACCACGTGAGGACACAGTGAGAAGGCATCAGCTTCTAAGCCAGGAAGAGAAGCCTCACAGAAACCAACACTGGCGGCACCCTAATACTGGACTGCAGCCTCCACAACTATGAAAAATCCGTTTCTGCTGTTTTAGCCACCTGGTCTATGGTATTCTGTTTTGGCAGCCCTAGCAGACTAACATAGGAAGGAAACCTCATTCCGATAGCATGGCTTCTTTTAAAATCAGATGTTTATGCATCAGTTTTAGCTTTTGATCTGTAAAAACTTTCTCTTAGTCTACTGTCTGTGCCAGGAATTTGTAAAATTTTAAACTCAAAAGCTGAGTGAAAATGGACTCTTTAGTTCTCTGTTCTCTGTCGTGATCTTCCTTCCCCAAGGCCATAGAAGCAGCCACCCTCTGCTGCCTGAAGTTGAGAGGTCACAGAACAAAAGGGAAGTAGGGAAAATGAAATATCATGTCAATCTGCTATAGCAGTTACTTTTTTCCTTTCCCCATTTTATCAAAACTCAGGAGAATCTGATTTCATTTATTTGGTCATTCATTAATTTGTTCCATATTTATTGCTTACAGATTGATTATGTGTATTTTAGTGTGAATAGCTTTCAGTAAGCATTTGCATTAAAAATTTCAGATCTTTAATGATATTATACTCTGTTAAAGAAATTGAGAGTATCACAGAAACTGTATGGTAATGGTAGATAAAGATGGTTAAAGGTACTAAAACTCTGCTGTCCATGTCATTATAGCTCAAAGTTTTGTCACCTATGGAAGAGACCTTTTTGTCCACCCTCAACATTGCTCTTACTTTGGTAGAAGTCCTTTAATTCCTGGTGTAATGCACACGGCACACCCAGGATCAGTCTTGGTTTCCAACCATGGCAGGATACATAGTGGTCACTGGGGGACAGTGGAAGACCACAAAGCCAACTCTTGTACTTGGGTGCACATGGGTGGCTTCTCCTATCCTTTGAACTTTTCTGATTCATCAGGCATAACTGGGTCTTACTGCTCATCTCACTTCATCATGAATAGCTGTTTACTGCTTTGTGAGCCTCTGGAGAGCAGGACATTACAACTTTCATCTCTGAATATTCCCTTGCTCAGTACCAGTATATAGCAGATGCACAATATTTTGGAATGAAACAAAATTAATGCAGAAAGAGAATAAGTTTTCCCCTCAGATCCTCACCTCAGACTTTCTCTTAACCTCTTATCCTTGCTGACCTGGACACAAGGTCAAGCATCCTCCTCTAGCTCCTTTAATCTTAATCAATCTCTCCTCTTCTTTGTAAGAACAAATTACTTTTTTAAATTGTTTAATTACCCAAGTACATGAAGATATTCTCAGTATAACATGATAAAATAATATAAAGAAATTATTAATTACCAATTACTACTGCATGGCCATCTCCTCCATTGCATAGCAGTGTGGGAATAACTTCTAACCCCTTTCCCACATATTTTTATATATGCCTACTAAAATAGATATATATGTGTGTATATTAATATATTATTTCTAACATATTATATATACTAACATACATACTTAACCTAAATGATTTTTTGCTGTTGTGTACTGTTTGGCAACTTGCTTTTTTGCCCACTTAATAGCCTGATATCCTTTTATGTCAATATGCATACATCTCCCTTGTTCTTCTTTTAGCTGCTGCAAAGTATTCTGTAGCACAGAGGAACCAAAATACATTTTAAATGTATTTAGCTTGTTCTCTATTGATGATCATAAAAGCCGTTGCAATTTTTCACTGTTATAAACAATGAACATCCATTTATTTACATGCTTCTTCGGACACACATACAAATGTTTTTTATGATAGATCCCTAGAGGTTCACTTAGTGGGTTAAAGGGTACATTCGGTACTGGGGACAGTCTTGAGGAAGAGGCTTTCTTGGCCATTTGCCATACAATGTTTCCTTGCTTATAAACTAAATAGGCTTGCTAAAATATACTGGGGCAGAATAACATAGCAAGACTTGAATTGTTCCAGTCTAAGGAGATAATTTATGTACATTGTATGACCATAGATAGACCATATGATGTCCTTTAATTTTCCTTTGACACCCCGTGGCTATCTTCCCCTGCTGCATAGCAGTAATGGAAAGTATCCTTCCAAGCCCTTTCCCAACATTTACATTATGTCTAAAGAAATTTTGCATGCCTGCTACTTTGTGATACCTCTGTCAATGAACAGAGGAAGCTAACTTCAGTACTCAAAATGAGAAAGAAAATGTTATTAGTCATTATTGACTATCATCTTGTTCAAGAAGGGGAAGGTGGATCATATCAAGAGAATCAGAGTCACCAGGTCATAGCCAAGGTGACAGACCTCAAGACTTTTATCTGCTCCATGGACACAGTTCAACAGTTAATGTGGAAAACCTTACCATCTGACTGGTAAGAAATCAGAATGAGTATTATCTGAGCACTTATTATCTTGAGAGGGAAATAAAGTGACTTTTCTAAAACACTTTTCTAACATCTGTCTCTTGCAGTTCTGAACTTTCTCACTGATTTATATAAAGAAACTACTAATTGCTGAGGTTTTGGCAGGAGTGAGTATATCCTCTAACCATTGGCTCAAAATTCCCCCAAATAATATATTTTAAATTTTAATATATTGCCAAACTACCCTCCAAAAGGCAGGTATCAATTTATACTCCCACTAATAGTGACTGAGTCTAACATACTATCAGCTGTCATCTGATGGGTGAAAAATGCTCTCTTACTGCTTTAGTGTATATTTCTCTGATGACCAGTGACATTCAGCATAATTTTACATAAGATTTGGCTGTTTGTATATCCTCCTATGAACTATCTGTTCATATCCTTTGCTCATTTTCTAATTTGTCTGTGTGTTTTTTTTATTGACCTCTATGAATTCATGATGTATTATGTATATGAAACTTTCATTATATTATTAATATTTCCTCTAGCTTTTTTGGTCTTTTGATTTTGTTTAAGGTGCTGTTCTTATACAAAAATTTTAAATGCTTATCTACTAAATATATTAACCAATATCCATTCTTTTTAGGTTTTACAATTTGGAGAATTTTAGCTTAAGAAAACCATATATCACCAAGGTTACTGATATATTCTTCAATATTTTCTTCTAATATTTTAATATATTTTGAATGTTTTTAACTAAAATTCTAAAATATGAGTACATTCTCCCTAAAAATTTAAACAATTTCTAGTCATATGATGAACTACATCTTAAGTAAAATCCTTCCCAGTATAGCAGAAGTAAAAATGCAGTATAAAACATTAAAACAAATAAACAAAAAAATCAAATAAACATTTTTATATGTTTGTCTGAGGCTGAGCTGGTTAAAAATAAGGGGACTTCTTCAGAGGCTGGGGAAAAAGAAAGCAAAATCTGTAGGGTCAGACAAAGCCCTGGGTGTTTATGTGATCTTTAGTGGCCAGCAGCCTGAGTTTTAATGGACCCAATGTAAGGTGGGAATTAGAATAGAGTACCTTCAAGGATGACTTTCAGTAGGTGAATTAGAAAAATCTTACCCACCTGACTATTAGTGGTGATATCTACCAGTCTCACCTGGGCTCTGGGCAGCGCTGAACAAAGAGGAAAAAGGCCTGAGAATTCTTAATCATAAGCTTACTTTCACATGTGTTTAGAACTGGAATTCATACTACTTATACATTCCAAATAAGCTGCAAGCCAAAAGTGTAGTTGGTAGCATTCCTAATACCTAGAGGAAGCAAATCCAGACCCTCCTCAAAAGAACAGTTGTTAAACTCAAATCCACATATACATTTTCAAGGAATGTAACTTTAGATACGTGAGGAAAGAGCAGAACTAACACACTGCGGAGTCAGGCATTAAAGTCTTCAAATAATGAAATGGTCTGGTACAGAATAAAATATAGGCGTATTTGATGTATTTAAAGAAAAAAATTTTAAGATTATTGGAAGAATGCCAAACTATAAACCATCAGAATGGACCACACAGATTTGTAGAACCAAACAGAATTTATACACATTAAAATTATAATAATTGAATACAGAAATTAATGGAACAAATGGTAAACAGTCACATGAAAAGATGCTCAATATCACTAATTATCAGAGATATGCAAATCAAAACTACAACGCGGTCAGAATGGCCATCATTTAAAAGTTCACAAACGATAAATGCTGGAGAGGGTGTGGAGAAAAGGGAACCCTCCTACACTGTTGGTGTGATTGTAGTTTGGTGCAGCCACTATGGAAAACAGTGTGGAGATTCCTTAAAAAACTAAAAATGGAGTTGCCATATGATTCAGCAATCCCACTCCTGGGCATATATCTGGAGAAAACTAATTCAAAAAGATACATGCACCCCAATGTTAACAGCAGCACTATTTATAATAGCCAAGACAGGGAAGCAACCTAAACGTCCATCAATAGATGACTAGATATATATACACAACTTCTTCTTTTATATATATAACATATATATATATATATATATATATATATATATATAATACGCATGCAATGGAATACTATTCAGCCATAAAAAGAATAAAATAATGCTATTTGCAGCAACATGGATGGACCTAGAGATTATCATATTAGGTGAAGTAAGTCAGACTATTTACAAAACAGAAGCAGAAAATAAACTTTTTGTTACCAAAGGGCAAGGGGCTTGGGGAGGGATAAATTGGGAGTTTGGGATTAACATATATATACCACTATATATAAAATAAGTAAACAACAGGTTTTACTATATAGCACAGGGAACTATATTCACTATCTTGTAATAACCTATAATGGGAAAGAATATGAAAAAGAATGTATATGTATAACTGAATCACTACACTGTACACCAGAAATTGACACAACATTGTAAACTGACTCTACTTCAATAAAAATATATATAAACAAATAGATGTCTTTTAAATCAATAGTATTGAAAAGATTTACTGTACATTTGGAAACCAGATGTACTGTTCAAAAAGAAATTCCAGACACTAAAATTAAATCTAATTAAAAAAAAAACCAAAAATATCAGAACATCAATAGGGTGAGGTATTTATTCACACTGTTTGCCAAATAGATCTGGTTTGCTCCCTTTTTGGTGCACAGTAGGATAGCCCTTCCTGCCTCCTTGTGGTCACATGGGATCATGAAACCCATTCTGGACAATGAGTTGTGAGTAGAAGTGGTAGGTGCACTTCTGGCCCCGAACATGTAATTGACTATGAAAGATTCTTCAGAGCTCTTTCCCCTACATCACAGTGATCAGCAATGTTCATGGTAGCGGCTGCTCCATTAGCCTAGGTCCCAGAATGAAGAAAGAAACTCTGCATCTTGTTTATGTGTTTATACATTTATCTCCCCCTCGCCACTTTGCATTAGAATGTAAACTTGAGAGCAGGGACTCTGTCCGTGTCACTCGCCACTGTACCTCCAATACTTAAAATAGTATCTGACTTATAATTAAATGTTCTACAGATACGTGTTACTGATTGATTTTTGATTGGGATTGAATTTATCTCACAGATTAATTTAGGAGTGAACTGGCATTTTCACAATGTTGTTTCTCTTCCTTTATTTGGTATTTTTTAAGACCAGCAGTAAAGATTTAACATTTTCTTCATACAGGCATTGTGCATGCATTATTGAGTTTATTCCTAGGCTTTTTACAGCTTTTATTGCTATTGAGAATGGGATTTTTCTCAGTTTTTGCTAACTAAGAGGAATTCTACTTATCTTTGTATGATCTAGTGTCTGGCCAGAATGTAAGACTTAGCTGATCATCCAGTTCTCTGTTTTCTAGGTAGACAATCATGTCATCTACAAATTTCCTTGCCTTTCCCTCTGACTTGGGATCCCTGGATGACTGTCTTATATTTGGGGGCTCCCTGGATGTTATTTAAATTAATATTTCATGACATTTCTCTATTACAAATTTATTTATTTGGTCTTCTGGACCATAGCTGAGAGAAAAGTCCTTTCTCTTTCCTTAGTGAAACTTATATCTGTTATTTCAGTAGGCTATGTCAGATATTGGGTTATTATGAGTCTGTAATGATAGGACTCTGGAGATCACTTAGATGTGGGTGGGAGAGAAAATCATCAGTAAACATCCGGGGAAAAGCAAGAAGCTAATAAAATGATCTGGGCACAAGCTTGGTCAGGTCATCAAACTGGCTAATATTGGCCAGCTAGGTCCACCACATGGTCCAAGGAATGGAGGCACTCTTCCACCCAGAAATAGGAACTCTGGAGGGTAGCTGAAACAGAGAAGGTATCAAGATTCTGTTCAGAGCCCTTTTGCCCAAACCCCTAGGGAAGCAGCACTCCACAGGAGGAGTATTTTGATGGAAGAGAAAGCTGTGGCTTCTATGAAGGGAATCCGGACTCTCCAGAAAAGATCCAAATCCTGGAGGATAATGGGTTACTCTTTGCCTCTCATCAGCATGTCTCACTGGGCCTCAGACTCAGTACCACATAGCAGCCCTGGGAAGGCTCCCTCAACCTAAGATTCTTCCACTAGGCCTCTCAGTAGCCTCTGTGACCACTACCTGGCACAGTGCTTGGCACACGGCAATTAAGGTGTATTTGTCTAATTCCTAGCATAAAGAAACGTATTTTTTGATACATTTGATTTCTGTCAATCTGTCAAGTGTTTTAAAAATTTCCATATTATTCAAGAGAAAGTCAAACATCCTATAATCTTTCTGTGAACTTTAGATCTTCTTTACTTCTGGGTATTTACATTTCATCCTGAGATTCCTGTAAATATTTTTATGCAAACTTATGTGTATATTTTTGACTTGGCAAGAATTCAGTAAAGGCTGGAGCAAGGTGTCCCAACATGTAGTTGGATAGAAAACTGATGAAAAATACAGAAGTTACTCAGTTATTAAGAGAGCTTTATACTGAAAGTTAGAGTCCGAGGGTTAGGGATGCTAATTTTGGAAAGAGTATGGCAAATGTGAGTCAGGATACCTATTTTAGGAAAAGAGGGGAGTGGAAGAATCCTAGTTACCTGACCTGGGTTTTACAGTCTGAATCGGGACTTATTTAAAAAGGCAAAAAAATAAAAATAAAAATAAAATAAGATAAAATTAAATTAAAAAGACATTTGCCTAGTTGTTAAAATTAGGATCCCATGTTATGACTAGGTTAGCGATTAGGATGACTGTGCTAGGTCTTAGAAAGGAGGATTGGAGCTGCTTAAGTATTTGATATCTCAGACCAGGATTGAGACTATGGTTAGCTTCCAAAAGAGGATCAAGTGGCCTCAACTATTGGGAGGAGGGATTAAAGGCTTGGGAACCATATTTTGTCTGATACCAGCAACTGAGAATGGTAAATACGGGAATATGCCCCTCCTATGCTCATAATAGACAGTATTAGTCAGGGTTTTCCAGAGAAACAGAACACTTATAGATATAAAATATAGAAAGAGATTTATTATGAGGGATTGACTCATGTGATCATGGAGGCTAAGAAGTCCCGTGGTCTGCAGTCTGTAGGCAGGTCCATTCCAAAGCCAATGGGCTAAGAACCAAGGGAGCCAATCGTGTAAAATCCCCATCTGATGTCTGAGGGCAGGAGAAGGTGGACATCTCTGCTGAAGCAGAGAGTAAATTAACCCTTCCTCTGCCTTTTTGTTCTATCAGGCCCTCAATGGATTCGATAATGCCCACCTGCATTGGCAAGGATGAACTTCTTTACTCAGTTTACTGATTCAAATGTATCTCTTCCAGAAATACTCTCACAAACACACCCTGAAGTAATGTTTTGCCAGCTATCTGGATGGGCTTTCCCCGCTCGCGTTGACACATAAATTAACTATCACACAGACATTGGTAATGGAGCATAGTACTGTTTCCCATGGGGCCAAGATACAACTTTATATTCTCTCTCAAAACAGTTGCTAACAACAAATCCCATTTGGCCAAGCAAATATAAACCATCTGCTATCCCTATAACCAATAATAAAATAATAACAGCTACTATTTACTGAGTGTGAACCACGTGCCATGTACTAGGCTGTGTTATATCTCATTTATTCCTTACAATAACCCTGAGAGATAGAAGTTATTCTTTCTCCCAATTTACGATGAAGAAATTAAGGTGAGAGGTAACTTGGTCAGGTTCATAGAGGAAAAAATAATGCAGTTGTGATTGGAAGCCAAGTCTGTCTGATTTCAGATTCTGTGCTTAACTAATTAAACGTGGAAAGGTTAGTGCTTGAAAACTGTATCAACCTAAATACTTAGAGTATTTAATCTGTACCCTGAAAATTTTCATGCCGGAGTTAACTTTAGCCATGCACTTGAACTAACATGTGTCCCAGTTTGTACTATTTGAGGTAACAGGACTATCAATGAAGAATTGAAGTGTGAGGGCATAATCTTTGATGAACATAATGTTGCCTTGATTGGTCTTCCTGGAAAGCCAACCCTGAGGGCCTGCAGTAATGTGACAGGACCGGGGGAACCTTGAGGGGCTGTCCTATCTCTTGGTGGCCTGGCTTATTACATCACTTGTCACTTTAAATGTGATATTTTCTTTTCTCTCTTACTCTACTATTCCTTTTATTTCTTTTTTTTTTAACATTTTTTATTGATTTATAATCATTTTACAATGTTGTGTCAAATTCCAGTGTTCAGCACAATTTTTCAGTTATTCATGGACATATACACACTCATTGTCACATTTTTTTCTCTGTGAGTTATCATAACATTTTGTGTATATTTCTCTGTGCTATACAGTGTAGTCTATTCTACAATTTTGAAATCCCAGTCTATCCCTTCCCACCCTCCATTCCCCTGGTAACCACAAGTCTGTATTCTCTGTCTGTGAGTCTATTTCTGTCCTTTATTTACGCTTTGTTTTTTTTTGTTTGTTTGTTTTTGTTTTTGTTTTTTAGATTCCACATATGAGCGATCTCATATGGTATTTTTCTTTCTCTTTCTGGCTTACTTCACTTAGAATGACATTCTCCAGGAGCATCCATGTTGCTGCAAATGGCATTATGTTGTCGGTTTTTATGGCTGAGTAGTATTCCATTGTATAAATATACCACTCTTCTTTATCCAGTCACCTGTTGATGGACATTTAGGCTGTTTCCATGTTTTGGCTATTGTAAATAGTGCTGCTATGAACATTGGGGTGCAGGTGTCATCCTGAAGTAGATTTCCTTCTGGATACAAGCCCAGGAGTGGGATTCCTGGGTCATATGGTAAGTCTATTCCTAGTCTTTTGAGGAATCTCCACACTGTTTTCCATAGTGGCTGCACCAAACTGCATTCCCACCAGCAGTGTAGGAGGGTTCCCCTTTCTCCACAGCCTCTCCAGCATTTGTCATTTGTGGATTTTTGAATGACGGCCATTCTGACTGGTGTGAGGTGATACCTCATTGTAGTTTTGATTTGCATTTCTCTGATAATTAGTGATACTGAGCATTTTTTCATGTGCTTTTTGATCATTTGTATGTCTTCCTTGGAGAATTGCTTGTTTAGGTCTTCTGCCCATTTTTGGATTGGGTTGTTGATTTTTTTCTTATTGAGTCGTATGAGCTGCTTATATATTCTGGAGATCAAGCCTTTGTCGGTTTCACTTGCAAAAATTTTCTCCCATTCCGTAGGTTTTCTTCTTGTTTTATTTCTGGTTTCCTTTGCTGTGCAGAAGTTTGTAAGTTTCATTAGGTCCCATTTGTTTATTCTTGCTTTTATTTCTTCTAGGAGAAAATTTTTTAAATGTATGTCAGATAATGTTTTGCCTATGTTTTCCTCTAGGAGGTTTATTGTATCTTGTCTTATGTTTAAGTCTTTAATCCATTTTGAGTTGATTTTTGTATATGGTGTAAGGGAGTGTTCTAGCTTCATTGTTTTACATGCTGCTGTCCAGTTTTCCCAACACCTTTTGCTGAAGAGACTGTCTTTATTCCAATGTATATTCTTGCCTCCTTTGTCAAAGATGAGTTGACCAAAAGTTTGTGGGTTCATTTCTGGGCTCTCTATTCTGTTCCATTGGTCTATATGTCTGTTTTGGTACCAATACCATGCTGTCTTGATGACTGTAGCTCTATAGTATTGTCTGAAGTCTGGGAGAGTTATTCCTCCAGCCTCTTTCTTTCTCTTCAGTAATGCTTTGGCAATTCTAGGTCTTAGATGGTTCCATATGAATTTTATTATGATTTTTTCTAGTTCTGTGAAATATGTCCTGGGTAATTGGATAGGGATTGCATTAAATCTGTAGATTGCGTTGGGCAGTGTGACCATTTTAACAATATTGATTCTTCCAATCCAAGAGCATGGAATATCTTTCCATTTTTTAAAGTCTTCTTTAATTTCCTTCATCAGTGGTTTATAGTTTTCTGTGTATAATTCTTTCACCTCCTTGGTTAGATTTATACCCAGATATTTTATTACTTTGGGTGCTATTTTAAAGGGGATTGTTTCTTTACTTTCTTCTTCTGTTGATTTATCGTTAGTGTAAAGAAATGCAACTGATTTTTGAACGTTAATTTTGTAACCTGCTACCTTGCTGAATTCTTCCATCAGCTCTAGTAGCTTTTGTGTGCACCTTTTAGGGTTTTCTATATATGGTAACATGTCATCAGCATATAATGACACTTTTACCTCTTCTTTTCCAATTTGGATCCCTTTTATTTCTTTCTCTTGCCTGACTGCTGTGGCTAGGACTTCCAGGACTATGTTGAATAGGAGTGGTGATAGTGGGCATCCTTGTGTTGTCCCAGATTTTAGTGGGAAGCTTTTGAGTTTTTCACCGTTGAGTACTATGCTGGCTGTAGGTTTGTCATATATAGCTTTTATTATGTTGAGATATGTTCCCTCTATACCCACTTTGGCGAGAGTTTTTATCATAAATGGGTGTTGAATTTTATCAAATGTTTTTTTCTGCATCGATTGAGATGATCATGTGGTTTTTGTCCTTTCTCTTGTTGATGTGATGTATTACACTGATTGATTTGCGTATGTTGAACCAGCCTTGTGTCCCTGGGATGAACCCCACTTGGTCATGATGTATAATCTTTTTTATGTGTTGTTGGATTCTATTTGCTAAAATTTTGGTGAGGATTTTGGCGTCTATGTTCATCAGTGATATTGGCCTATAATTCTCTTTTTTTGTAGTGTCTTTGCCTGGTTTTGGTATCAGGGTGATGGTGGCTTCATAGAATGAGTTTGGGAGTATTCCCTCCTTTTCAATCGTCTGGAAGAGTTTGAGAAGGACTGGTAGGAGTTCTTCTTTGTATGTTTGGTAGAATTCCCCGGTGAAGCCGTCCGGTCCTGGACTTTTATTTGTAGGGAGGTTTTTAATTGCTATTTCTATTTCCTTTCTAGTGATCGGATTGTTCAAGTGTTCAGATTCTTCTTGATTCAGTTTTGGTGGACAGTATGTTTCCAGAAACTTGTCCATCTCCTCTAGGTTATCCAGTTTGGTTCCATATAGTTTTTCATAATATTCTCGTATGATATTCTGTATTTCTATTTTGTTTGTTGTAATTTCTCCATTTTCCTTTCTTATTTTGCTAATTTGTGCTCTCTCTTTTTTCTTCTTTGTGAGTTTGGCCAGAGGTTTGTCGATTTTATTTACCTTTTCAAAAAACCAGCTTTCGGTTTGGTTGATTTTTTCTATGGTCTTGTTAATCTCTATTGTATTTAATTCCTCTCTGATCTTTATTATTTCCTTCCTTCTGCTGCTTTTTGGGGCTTTTTGTTCTTCTTTTTCTAATTCATTCAGGTGGTGGGTTAAATTGTTTATTTGAGATTGTTCTTCTTTTTTGAGGAAGGCCTGTATCGCTATAAACTTCCCTCTTAGCACTGCCTTTGCTGTGTCCCATAGGTTTTGAGTGGTTGTGCTTTCATTATCATTTGTCTCAAGGTATTTTTTAATTTCAGCTTTGATTTCCTCATTGATCCATTGTTTTTTCAATAACATATTGTTTAATCTCCATGCTTTCCTTTTTTTCTCCTTTGTTTCTCTGTTGTTGATTTCCAATTTCATAGCATTGTGGTCAGTAAAGATGCTTGAGATAATTTCTATCTTCTTAAGATTGTTGAGGTTTCTTTTGTGCCCAAGTACATGATCGATCCTGGAAAATGTTCCATGTGCACTTGAAAAGAATGTATATCCTATTTTTGGGGGGTGTAATGCTCTGAAAATATCCACCAAATCTAGTTTTTCTATTGTAGTATTTAATTTCTCTGTTGCCTTGTTTATTTTCTGTCTGGAAGATCTGTCTAGTGATGTTAATGCAGTGTTAAAATCTCCAACTATGATTGTATTCCCATCAATATCCCCCTTTATCTCTGTTAGTAATTCTTGTATGTACTTTGGTGCTCCTATATTGGGTGCATATATATTAACGAGTGTAATACCCTCATCTTGTATCACTCCTTTAATCATTATAAAATGTCCTTCTTTATCTTTCTTTATGGCCTTTGTTTTAAAGTCTATTTTGTCTGAAATCAGTACTGCAACACCTGCTTTTTTGGCTTTTCCATTTGCATGGAATATCCTTTTCCATCCTTTCACTCTCAATCTATATGTGTCCTTCTCCCTAAAGTGGGTCTCTTGTATGCAGCATATTGAAGGTTCTTGCTTTATTATCCAGTCTGCCACTCTGTGTCTTTTGACTGGAGCACTTAGTCCATTAACATTTACAGTAATTAATGATAGGTGTGTGTTTATTGCCATTTTGAACTTATCTTTGCAGTTGAATTGGTATATCCTCTTTGTTCCTTTCTTCTTCCTTTTGTGGTTTGGTAATTTTCCTTTGTATTATCATGGATTTTATTTAATTTTTGTGACTCCTTTGTAAATTTTTGGCTTGTGGTTACCCTTTTTTGTAAATCTATCAACCCATTACTATAACTGTTTTTATTAAACTGATAGTAACATGATCTCAAACCCATCCTACTGTTAAAAAAATTTTAAAAGAAAGAAAAAAATATTCTATATTTCCCTGCCTCCCTCTCCCACTCTCAGTGATTTGTATGTCTTCTTTTATAATTTCATGTTTACTTTATTTGTAATTCATGAGTTATCACCTTTCCAGTTGTGTGTTTCTCATTTCTGTAGCATCCTGCTGCTTTTCTATTTAGAATAGCCCTTTCAATATTTCTTTTAGCATGGGTTTAGTGTTGCTAAACTCCTGCAGCTTTTTTTTGTCTGTGAAACTCTTTATTTCTCCTTCTATCCTCAAGGATAGCCTTGCTGGATAAAGGATCCTAGGCTGCATCTTTTTTTCATTCAGGGCTTTGAATATATCTTGCCACTCCCTTCTGGCCTGTAGTGTTTGTGTAGCGAAATCAGCTGAGAGCCTTATGGGGGTTCCCTTGTAACTTACTCTTTGCTTTTCTCTTGCTGCCTTTAGAATCATTTCTTTATCCTTGACTCTGGCCATCTTGATTATGATATGTCTTGGTGTGGATCTATTTGGGTTCTTCCTGTTTGGGACCCTCTGAGCTTCCTGTACTTGGATATCTGATTCCTTCTTTAAGTTTGGGAAGTTTTCAGTCATGATTTCTTCAAAAACCTTTTCAATCCCCTTTGATCTTTCTTCTCCTTCTGGGACCCCTATTATGCGAAGATTGGGATGCTTTATATTATCCCATAGGTCCCTTATGCTATTTTCATTATTTTTTATTTGCTTCTCTTGTAGTTCTTCTGAATGGGTGCTTTCAATTGCCCTGTCTTCTAGATCACTAATTCGTTCCTCTGCATTATCTAGTCGGCTTTGCACAGCTATTAGATCATTCCTCATCTCTGTCAATGAGTTTACCCATTCTACTTGGCTCTTCTTTATAGCTTCAATTTCATTTTTGATATATTTTATATCTCTAAACACTATCTCTTTTAATTCCTTCAGCAATTCGATCACTCCTTTTTTGAAATCTTGATCTAGTAGGCTATCGATGTCTATTTCGTTGACTTTCTTTCAGGGGATTTCTCTTGTTCTTTTAATTGGGAAAGGTTTTTCTGCTTCTTCATCTTGCTCATACCTCTTTGGCACTGTGGTTTATGGAGTATCAGTTGTTTATTTTGGTCCTTAAGGATTTTATCTATCTGATGCCTATTTAGGAATAGAACTTAGGAAAAAAAGAAAAAAGAGAGAGAGAGAGAGAGAAAGAATTTTAAAAGAAGGGAGAAAGAGGGTTTGAAAACAGTGTATAATGAATAATAGAAGAGTGAGTTGAAGCAGAGTATTAATCGGGTTGAGACGTCCTTTTAAAACCTTTACAAAAAAAAGGGGGGGGGAGATGAATAGATGTATTTGAAACCTGTGTCTAATCAATAGCAGGACATCAAAACCCAAGAGAAATAGAAATGAATTAAGAAGTAAAAATTGAGAGAGTTATAGAAAATAGAACAGGTAAAAACAGATTTAAAAAAAAGGGGGGGGGGTTGTCAGTGTTCTCCTGGAGTCTGTGTGCTTTTACTGTGAAGTCTTTCTGTCTTCGTCCTGTTTTGGAAGCTCAGCTTGCTGTTTTCAGAGGCCCTCCGTTGGCGCCCTCTTCTGTGCACTCCCAGGCGCAGATCGCGCCTCCTCCTAACACTGGGTCAGGCGCAGCTCTCCTCTGCTGTGGGCGGGCGGGTCACTGCCCCTCCGGATGCCGCGGTCAGATGTTGCAGACTGGCCGGGTAGGAGGGCGGGTCGTGCCCCCTCCCAGCACCTCGGTCAGGGGCTGTGTTCCTGCCCGAAAGGCGGGGGGGGGCCACTCTCCTTCTACCTGCGCCGCTGGTAGTTCCGCTGGTAGTTCCGCTCTCTGTGCGGCTGCGCGCTCCACCCTGGTCGGCGCTCCGCAGGTGGGCTCAGGGAAGACCGAGGGACAGCCTTGTCCCCGCTCTGAGCCAAAACCCAGCTCCTTGTTTGTCTTTGTGGAGCAAGTTCTCTGAGGGACCAGGATGGAAGGATCCTATCTGCCCCGGGTTGCAGGCCAGTCTCAGTCTGGCCTTTGGGGCTGCTAAGCCCTTCGGTGCAGGATGCAGGTTTCGCCCCCGCCCCCGCCCCCGCCCCCGCCTTGGTGCTAAGCGCGGAGGATATGGCGCCGCCTCTCTTCCCCTGAAAAGTTTCCGTGGGTTTTCAGAGATGGGGGTGTGCACCCTTCCCCCGAGAGCACATCAACCTTGCTGTTTTATGGAGGGCCCAGGTTGTTCTGCCCTGTGCACCCACAGCCACGGCGCGCAGCCCCTTGCGTTCCCCCGGGGCTGCCTCCATGCAGCCACTTCTGTCCTCCGCCCGGCTTATGCAGCCTCGCCCTGCCAGCCGCTGCCTGCCCGCGTCTCAGGCTGGGTGTCGGGGGGACGCTCTGTGCCCATTTAACTTAGTTCTGTCAGTCAAGGGCTGCTCTGTACAGATCCGAGCCTCGGAGGCTCCCCCTCCGTCCCGCTGGCCTCTCAGTTGGAGAGAGGAGACCCAGCGAGCGAGCGCCAGTCCTCCTTTGCTGCTCCCTCCCCGCGGGACCCATCCTGCGTCCCGCGTTGCTTTGCCTTTTGTTCTTTCTTTTTTCCTTTTCTCCTACCAGATTTTTGGCGTCTTTATCTTTTGAGGAGTGCGATGTTCTGTCGGAGTTCCACAGGTGCTCTGGTTGGCTGAGTGGGTCTGTAGATGTGGGTCTTGGTGTATTTGTGGGAGAGGGTGACCTGCGAGCGTCCTTCTACTCTGCCATCTTCTCCGTCTCTCTCCCTTTTATTTCTGTTTACTCAAAATTTCCCTTTGGAATTTCTTATCAAAAACTGTCATCTGGTTATTTTAGTACCTGGATAATTATTTACACAAGTATTTAGCATGGTCTTATATTGTCATTTTTTATGGATGTGAGAACTGAATTATATTTAGTAATTTCTTTTTATAGTCATCATTTTTACTTTCATGCTTATCATAAGAAGGAATTTTTTAAAGATAAGCAAGAAAAGAAAAGAATAAAGGAATAATAAAGTTTGTTGTTTATATGAGTTCCAGCTTTCACTCATATAACTGTTTACTGACATACTTCCAACAAATTTAATTAGAATATATTAAAAATGGCAGATGAACTTTTCCATTATGACCATATTAAGGAACACTTTATTTTAAAATGAAACGTTTAAACTCAAATCTCAACTTACATCTTGATGCCTTTAAACCATGTCACAAATTTGGGCAGAATTTTTTTTTAACTTATTTTACAGTTAATTGCTGCAAACAACCAGGAAAATGTTGACATGATTTCCCTCCACAACTTTTCTGGCTTGGAGCTAGAAAGGGGACTATAAGGGTTGAGTGGGAAGGGAACTTGATTGCTCTTAAGAAATGATCTACTTCTGTCTCAGGTTATACAAAATTATAACATAAACAAAATCCAGTTTGTCAGTGAGAAACTTGTTTTCCTAGGCTGAAGTAAGAAACTTGTGTACCTAGGCTGTAATATATAATAATAGTTCAATACTTTTAAAAATTACTAGTAAGTGTTCCTGGTCAATAATCCAGCATTTCACTGACGTGACCTAACCTAACCAGATAGAAAAGAAAAAGAGGGAAAGAAGTGAGTTGAAAAAGGAAAGGAAAAAGGAGAGGAGGAGAGGTAGGAGGGTGAAAAGAGAGAAATAAGACGAACTTAACTCTAACTACCCAGCCCCATGCCTGCCCATTCTCCTTGAAGGCAGCATGAAGTCATAACAACTATATCAAGTAGGTGTTATTGTCCCATCATGTCCTCTTACAACTTTGATTTCTTAGTTTATGCTCTAGAGAGACTAGAAAGGAGAGTGACAGTGGACATATTTAAGTAGCTATGCAGACCTAGCACTCTGATCTTTCATCCTGAAACTAGCTCTAGTGTCCTCGCATGAAGCCAGCAAGTCTCACAGGACTTATATTAGGGTGACCAGAGAGTCTAGTTTTTTCCAGGAAAGTCCTGTTCACACTTGTTTTCTGGCATACTTATTACTGGAATCCCCTCCACATTTAAAACTGTCCAAGTGTGGACAATAAGTGATGTGGGCACCCCATGCAGGAACCATGCTTGCTGGACCCCCTCTCCTCAGACTCTGTTGCCCTCACGCTTCTCAACTCCATGGAACTGCTTCCAGTCCCTGGACACTACGTGCTATTTCATTCTTCTTTTTGGTGACTTCTGTGCTTCCTTAAAGTTCTATTACCTTATTTGTAACAATATTCATGTCATGTTAGTGTCTGTCTCCTTCATTAGACTACTAGTTCCTTGAAAATGGAGACTTTTTTTTACATTTTTTATTGATTTATAATCATTTTACAATGTTGTGTCAAATTCCAGTGTAGAGCACAATTTTTGTTATACATGAACATATATATATTCATTGTCACATTTTTTTCTCTGTGAGCTATCATAAGATCTTGTATATATTTCCCTGTGCTATACAGTATAATCTTGCTTATCTATTGGAGACTATTTTGATTGCATCCATATCACCACTGTCTTGCATTAAATCCAGATATACTATGTGCTCAACACAAGCTTGATGAATAGTGCCAAAATTTTGTATGTACAAAAAGAAAGTAGACAAAAGTGAAATTCATAATCACATTAGATTTTTTTTAATGTTTCAGGTGATTAAAATTTTTAATATTTAAAAACATTATTTTAAAAAATTTAATTTGTTTTTTAGAGGAGGAGGTAGTTAGGGTTACTTATTTATTTATTTTTAGAGGAGGTACTGGGGATTGAACCCAGGACCTTGTGTATGCTAAACATGCACTCTACCACTTGAGCTATACTCTCCCCCCCATACTGTTTTTATAATAAAATATTTTTAAATGTGTGCAGAGTATTTTAAAATGCTTTTAAAAGTGGTTCAACCCTCAGTTACTTCTTAAAGTATAGATTAATTAGTCACAGATTTATTGTGAGTTAGAAATGAGCAGCAATAAAGAATAATTTTTAAAAGGATGCAGACCTATGCAAAACTATCACTGGGATCATTGACGTGATAAGGGAACCAGTTAGGTTCATGGTGGTCAGGTTACACAGCCCAGTTTTTTGGGCTCCCTTTGCTCCTGGCTGGGCAGACACTTCAGAGGATACTGAGAGCTTCACATGCAGCTGGGGCCAAAAATATCTGAGTCATTTGTCCTTATATAAATGCCCTTCTTCACCAAGGCAAAGGAGTGACTGCCCCTACCAGGTTGCAGATGTAGCCGTCAGATCATACCTCTGTTCATTTTAATTGTACTGTATTGCCCCATTGTTCATTTTAATCTTATTTGGGAGGGGGGCATAACAATGTTGGGGTGCTGGGGAAGGGGTTCAGCACACAGTGCTTTATTCTGCCAAGGGAATACAGTACTCTGGTGGTAATCACCAACTTGTTCCTTGTCTGGAAAAGGTTGAGTTGTGGGCATTTTTTTCCTTCCACTTTTATTGAGATATAATTCACATGCAGCACTGTATAAGTTTAAGAGTTACAGCATAATGATTTGACATCATGAAATGATTATCATGATAAGGAAGAATTGCAGGTATTTTTCAATGTTAGCTAATATACAAAACTTGTGAGAGGAGAGGAAGAAAATTCATATCAATCATGTGCTAGGTTCTGTGATATGTTTTCACATTTATTATATGTAGTATAATAAATTATCAGAACATCCCTGTTTTTATCACCATTCAGCACTTAGTAAGTGCCAGAGGCTAGATTTGAATCCAGACCCAGTGGTCCATCCATGTGAGAGAAAAGCTCTCTATCTTTGATGATATGAATAAAAGTGCTACTTCTGTCCTGGAGAAGTTTCATGGGTTGGAATATCATTTTTCACAGCATCAAAGAATCTCAACTAGGATAATGAACACCTGTTTTTCTCATTACATGTTCAGGAACAGAGTATATTTCTGACAACTGAGTGTAGAAATGCTTGAGGTCTGAAATTTTTACTTGCAACCAAAATGGAAAATTAAAAATTAAGCCTGGTTTCACTGGTAGTTACACAGGTGTTTTCAATTTGTAACTCATTGAGCTGTACATTTATGATTTTTTCATTTTTCTATATGTATATTAAACTTCCATTTTCTAAAAGTTATTTTTAAAAAGACCAATAAAAAAGTTATTGTAGGAAAAGCAAGGATGTCCCAAGTCTGCATAACCTAAGCAAGTCACACAACCACATCCTGATTCTTTATCTGTAAAAAATAAAGATAATGAAATAAATTGCCACTTTCCCTCAAGAGATAAGTTTCTATATCTTCCCTTGGTCAGTACATGGTTGAGTTTCTAAGTTAGGGCTTTGTGCTGCTCACCTACATGGTAAGAAGTTTAAAAAAAGAAAGTTTCTTTCATCCTTGTATTTTAAAACAAATTTCCTGTGACACCACAGAGCCTGCCAGCAACTCTCTCATAATCCTGCCTTTATTTGCATAATCTCAGAATGATTTACAGAAAACAAACACCTTGCCCTTTCCTCAGGTTTGGCTGGGACAAATGAATCTATAAATGCTCTAAGACAACAGGAAAGGATGTTGAAACATTTGTAGAATTTTTCATGAAAATTAACTTTGAGAAAGAAATTACTCTCTTTCATAGAAGAGTCATAATTTCATTTGGATATAATACTCATCCAGAATTTAAACCCTCACCTGGTTAGCTATCCTGAAAACAAGGTACGATTGCTCAAATGAGAAACAGAGTGAAGGTATATATGTGTGATTATCCTCATTATAGGCAAAACAAATTAAAGTACTATCCCAGTACTGACAGTGGATCTTATAAAGAATATATCATCAAATTTAATATGAAATAGTGTTAAACCTTTTCTTTTAAAATTTAATTTACTGAGACTATGGAGGTGGAGAAGAGCTCACACAGTAGTGCAGAGTGCCTAAATTCATCTTGGGAAGTACAGTCTTACCACATGTGTAAGCTGAATTATTTCTCTACATTACTGCAGCCTGCAGCTGAATTTGATTAGCTTATTACAATTATGTATTTTTTTCTACATGCTATTTTGAAAATTTTTAAACCTACAGGAGAGTTCAAAAATAGTACAATGAACACCCAATACCCTTCACCTAAATCTACCAATTGTTGACTTTTGCCATTTTTCTGCTGTATGTGTGTGTGTGTGTGTGTGTGTGTGTGTGTGTGTGTTTGCTGAACCAGTTGAAATTAGCTTGCTGGTATCACCCCTAAGTACTTTAGCATGTATCTCTTTAGAACAAGGACATCCTCTTACATAATCACAATACCATCATTGCACTCAAGAAATTTAACATTGATAAGTAACACCATCTAATATATAGTTCATAGTGAAATGTTCCCAATGTTAATAATAATTTTTTGGTGAAGGAATCTAAAGACCACACAATGCATTTAGGGGTCATGTATCTTAAGTGTATCTTAATTTATTTTTTTTAAGTATATCTTAATTTAGATCATTCTTGTGCTCCTTTTTTCTTTCTTCTTTCAAGACATGGACATATTTTGAAAAGTCTGGGTCTGTTGTCTTGTAACACGTCCTACAGTCTAGATTTGTCTGATGGTTTTTTCATGATAGCTGAACAGGTTGTGGGAAAAAAAATTCATGTGCATACTTGCATTCCTGTTGTTTTTCCATATATATCCTATGTGTTCCCATTTCTGAAACCCTGCTCACACAGACCATCTCTTTAATAAATATCCTTCCCCTACCACATCTCTACAAGGCCTGGTTTGATGTTTAACCTTCTCTAGGGTGATTTCCTTGATGCCCTCCATCCTGAAATAATCTTTGACTCCCAGAATATGTTAGCTATTCTCTTCTTATAGCATTTACATTTAAAAAAATTTTTATTTTGGGGGTTTGGTTTTTTTGGGCAGGGGAGGTAATTAGGTTTTTATTTATTTGATGGAGGTACTGGGGACTGAATCCAGGACCCTGTGCATGCTAAGCATGTGCTTTACCACTGAGCTATAACCTACGCCCAGCATTTACATTTTTTAAAACTTTGTATTATTATTTTTGTTTGTTCATTTATCTTTTACCTTTTCCCCAATGAAAGCCACCTAAGGGCAGGTCTAACTTATCTTTGTGTTCTCCCTGGAATCTAGCACATGGTGGTTCACACAGTAGGTAATCTCTCTCTTTATATATATATATAAAAGATATATATATTATATATTTGTTGAATAAATGGATAAAGAAATGAATGAAAATGTTATCTCTTATTTCTGAGACGAAACAAGATGAGTTGGTTAAGAATTTAATGTTTTTAAAGGTTTACCTAATTTCTTCATAACTGTACTTCCTACATCCAGAATAGTCTACTTAATTTTAAAAAAAATAATAAAATAAACATGTATATTACATGCCTTAGTATAGCTCTTTTAAAATTCAAGTTGCTAAACATTTTGGGGAAGGCTTTCAGTCTGGAGAGTTTATTCTTTAGCTTTGGAAAATAGCATTATATTGTTTCTTTGATAATTTCCTCTTTACATATTTTCCATTCTCTCTAGAATAAAGTTCTACAAGTCAGATGTTGAAACTTCTGGGCTGATTTTCTACATCTCATCTTTTCTTTCATACTTTCTACCTTCTACTTTTGAAAGGTTTTCTTCCAACCTATTATTGATCTTTTTAAATTTTGGAAACTGTATTTTTAATTTTCAAGAGTTACGTTTTTATTTTTTGAGTGGCCTTTTAAATAGCATTCATTTCTCATTTTGTGGATGCAATATATTCAGCTCTCTGGAAATATTAATTAGACCTTGCTGAAAATTTTCTTCTGTTCCCTGCATTACCTCTGTTAAAACTTTCTTAAAGCCTTCTTATTTTTACCTTGGTCCTTCTCTCATCATATTGAAGGCATGTTATGTATAAAGTGTGAAAACCTCTGTGCACTGAGAGATCCATGTACATGAGCAAGGTTTACCAACTGCCAGGTTGGTGACAGGTTAATTAAATGCTAAGTTAGGCATTATGATGTGGAAACTCCCAACTGTTAAAACATGGTCTTTTCTCTGACATCATACAAATTTTTTAGATAGAAGGGTTTTGGGTTTTTTTTGGGGGGGGCTTGGGGAATAACATCTCATTCTGAATGGTCACCCAGCAGAGGTGTGTGTGTGTTTTCTGCTCCTTATTCAGACTTAGAGCAATTCTCTGTTTTCAGTCATTCCTCTTGCTTCTTCCCTTGGTATCCTGGGCATCAGCACTCTAAGCCTCTGCTTTATTCTGCTGCATCAGTTCCCAATTCATCTTCCACCTATATTCCACCTTCCAGAACTCTGTTGATGGACTCTCCTGCTCTTGTTATGGATTCATATTTTCTTTTTATTCCTTTACCACCATTTTGGTGGAGTCTTGAGAAGGAGAAGAGATAAATGCATGTATTCAATCTGCCACCTTTAATCAGACTGCTTAATTTTAAAAGTGTTTGTTACAAACTTCCCCCCTGTAAATTCAGTCTTGTGAAGAGTGTAAATTTTCTACCTAGAAGATTAAGGAAGTGATTCTCTATATGATTACAGGAGTAAGGTTCAGATAACTTTGGATGGTTTAAAGTTACCTACTGAATAATCTGGAAAAGGAGAAGTAATAAAGATACTGTTCAGGGAAGTATGAGATGAACTATGTCTTCACCATTTCAGAAGTCTGGTTTTTTATTTAAAACTGGGATAAGATAAATGGTCAAATAACTAGAGAAGGTCTACAAACCACCTGTAAAGTTTTTACTCTGCTACCAAACCATGCTCCCATGCATGTCTGAACCTTTGATTACCCTCGATTTCCAATGTCTGGAAGAGAACCGGCTGCAGTGTCACGCAGGCAGGCCCCTCCCAAGTCCCACTCACTCACAAAGAATTTCCCCTTTGAGCTTCTACGACACTGGCTGGTTACTCACACCACAGATTCCTCAGGATTGGCTGGGACTGGAAATAAAACACTGTTTGCCCATAATCAAGATGATAAGCTACAACATAAATGCACACAAGTTCCTATTCGTACAATATAATATGAAGCATTTGCTCTCTTCTTTCCTCCTAATTCTTTCATGTAAGATCTGAGAGGAAACATTGTCTCTGGCCAAGAGAGGGTTTTTTTCCCTAAAGGGGGAAAAAAAAAGCCTGAAATGGGTTTGTTGAAGTCTAAAAACCTCAAGCAAGCCCAAATTCTTCTTCTGGGACTTGACTCTGCTGGGAAGTCTACACTCCTTTATAAATTAAAGCTTGCTAAGGATATTGTGACCTTCCCAACAATAGGTTTCAACGTGGAGATGATCGAGCTGGAAAGGGGTCTCTTGCTCACGGTCTGGGACATTGGAGGACAGGAAAAAATGAGAACTGTGTGGGGTGATTTCTGTGAGAACACCGACGGGCTGGTGTATGTTGTGGATAGTACGGACAATCAGCGGCTGGAAGACTCCAGGAGAGAATTTGAGCACATTTTGAAAAACGAGCACATTCAAAATGTGCCTGTTGTCCTGTTAGCCAACAAACAAGATGTGCCTGGAGCTCTGACGGCAGAGGACATCACCAGAATGTTCAAAGTGAAAAAACTCTGCAGTGACCGGAACTGGTATGTGCAACCCTGCTGCGCCGTCACCGGAGACGGGCTGGTGGAGGGGTTCCAGAAGCTAACTGGGTTTGTGAAAAGCCGCATGAAATCAAGAGGAGACACTTTAGCATTCTTCAAGCAGAACTGAGGTCCAAGTGCGGAAAGAGACACTGATGAAGTTGAAAGGGTAATTTTTTTCCAGACCAAGTGAGAAAAGCAAGTTGCTGAGTTGGTAAAATTTTAGGAAAATTCAATTAAACAACTCAGAATAATATCTAGAAAATATTATTTTGGTCCAGGCACTTTAGAAAACTATGTGGTAATGATAATTGAGAAGGAAATTTTTATAATTTTGTACATGTTGGATGATTCAGGATAATCATATTTGGGACCAAATAAATTCTTGCTGTATTATTTTTTAATGACTACTAGAACAAAGTTTAAGTAACCTGCTAATAGAGTCAGAATTCTTTCAGATTGTTCCAGTTGTTACAGGTATTGAATTTCCACCATCCTCCTATGAGATAGCTGGGTGGTATAAAAAAATGAACTTTAAATTATGGAGAGGAAAACGTTGGATGTTAACATTTTGTAAACCCCTATCTCCTAAATAAAGTTTTTTTTTTTTTTTCTTTCTCCATTCCTGCCAGTTTTTTGAAATCTATTGCTGGGAACTTCCTACAATGAGTCAAACGATGAACTCCAGGCTGTTAATTCCCCAGAGGCTATGCTCTCCTATAGGGAGCAGAATTTGTATCTTAAAGCTCAGGAATCAGGGTCCTTAGGGTTTAGTGCAAGGTCTGGGCTTATTTATGGCTCAGTTCCAGGCTGCAATCCCAAAACCGGCTTCAGTAGATTTCAGTATAACAGTTATTACTTGGGAACATATGTACAGTTCACTGTACTGATCAAACAGGAACCAGAGTTAGACTTTGCTCTCACAGATCTTGTCATTCACAGGGGAAACAATGTGAAGCCAGTAGCCCAAGTAGGGCAATAAGTGCTAAATGCTATAACAGGAGACACTCTGATCTGGGGAAACAGGAAGTGCTTCATGCAGGAGGTGGTGTTTAAGAGGGCCCTTATTCCCAGGGACCCCGTGAAGGTGCAGGTTAGTCACTGGAAATTCCCATCACTAGGAGACTCTCCAAAGACATTGTGGGAGGGCAGGAGGTGAGAAGGAGCTGGAGACTGAATTGGAATTCGCCTGAGAGGCTCAGAACTCCCAGGGAAGCCATGGTACTAGTAGAAGACACTCTTTGCTCCTACCTCACCTCCAACAAGGCTCTTTTGGACTGGAAGCAGGCTTCAAGCCCCCACTGCAGCCCCCAGGACTCCAAATCTTAAAGTCACAGAGAAAAATAAAGGTACAGTAAAGCAAGGGTGCCAGCCCCTGAATTCCTTCTGTAGTTTTCTTCTCTCATCTTAGCTATGACCTGTTGTTCAGCAAACAACAGATCTGATCTGAGTAGCTCCTTCTATGCTATGCAGTATGGATTCAAATAATAAAGTAGACATATACTTAATTATAGTTGCCATTGGTTGAATACTGTGTGTGCCAGGAATCGTGTTAAATGCTTTCATACATATCCTCATTTAATGTTCACAACTGCCCTGAGAGAAATAGGCATTATTATCTCAATTTTACAGATAAGACTACTGCGACTAAATAAGGTTAAACAACAATAACAATCACAAAAAAACTATCTGGTATTTTAACTGAGGAGTGGCAGAGCCAAGGTTCAAACTCAGGTGTCTGACTTCAAGGCTTGTGCTGTAAATTGCCATGATATTGTTTTATAAATAAGGTATGGCCTCTGCCTTCATTGAACTCAATTAAGAATAAACCCACACTAAATAGAACTACCATATGATCCAGCAATCCAACTTCTAGGTATATACTCAAAGGAAATGAAATCACTACCTTGAAGAGATATCTGCACTCCCATGTTCATTACAATATTATTCACAATGGCCAAGACATGGAAACAACCTAAGTGCCCATCGATGGATGAATGGATAAAGAAAATATGGTGTATGTATACAATGGAATATTATTCATCCATGAAAAGAAGGAAATCCTGACATTTATAACATGGATGAAACTGGAGTTTGGAACTATGCTAGGTGAAATAAGTCAGACAGAGAAAGACAAATACTGTATGATCTTACTTATATGTGGAATCTAAAAAAGCCAAACTCATTAAAACAGAAAGTGGATTGGTAGTTGCCAAGGGTGATGGTGGTGGTTGGTGGGGTGATGGCGGAAGTTGATAAAACGGTACAAACTGTCAATTATAAGATGAATAAGTTGTGAGGATCTAATGTACAGCATAGTGACTATAGTTACTAACATTGTAATATATCCTTGATATTTGCCAAGAAAGTAAATCTTAAACATTCCCACCACCAAAAAAACAGTAACTATGTGAGGTGATGGAGGATGTGTTAATTAGCTCTCTTGTGGGAATCCTTTCACAATGTATATGAAATCAAATCATGTTGTGTACTTTAATATATTATTATATATGTATTATATAATAGATTTCAATTTATTTGTCAATTATAGTTCATAAAGCTGGGGGGGGGCAGGGAATGAACAGATTCATGCCACAATATATTGCTTTTATATTAAGAAGTTTCTTGGAAAAAAACAACCAGGCAGAATGAATTAAGTACAATAATAGAAATGTAAGAAACATACTGAAAAACTATGACAAAGTTTCTGATTTCAGGAAGGTCTCAAGGGAGTGGCAATGTTACATGCTTTATAGTAGAGTTCTTCCTAATTTTACAAAATTATTAAAATCGTAAATACACATCTTTTTAAAGTGCATCATCCTTTACCATTTTCCCTATGTGATTAAAAAAAATCTTCCTAATAATCTTAAAATTAGGGGTCACTAACTTATATCTATAGGAAATATCAGAATAGAAAATGTCTCCTGGTGTTTCTGAGTATTGTGGTAGACTGAATTAAGCCAACTACTTTGTGGCCCAGTCTTAGCATAATGTAAAATTCAGAGGAAACAGTCCCCTAAAATATTGAAAGGCAATTAAAATGTCTACTTCAGAAAACTCTGGATATGTGTGGTGGGTTTGGTGGGTGTGGTGAGCAGATACATTTTTAATGTAGAGCAAACCTTACCAGTAGCTCTTTCCTATCTGTCATTTCAACATCTCTCCCCATACAACAGCTGTTCCTCAAAAGTCTCTAATATCCTCCAAGAAACTTAAAAACACTCTCATGCTTTTTCCCCTCTCTTCCCTGGGATCCATCTATTTTCTTCTGTCAGTCACTTGCTTTCTTTTCAAGGTAAATTTTACCAATTTTTCCTTTCTTTGGCATTCCCTTCTGCTCTCCCTAGCATGCTCCTCTACACTCTTCAGCACACACA
Organism: Camelus ferus; assembly: GCF_009834535.1. Lineage (NCBI taxonomy): Eukaryota > Metazoa > Chordata > Mammalia > Artiodactyla > Camelidae > Camelus > Camelus ferus. Next base: position 88,843,524 of record NC_045696.1, on the reverse strand, counting down.
CACACACACACACACACACACACACACACACCTGTACACTTTTCATTCTGATCTACCTAATAAAGCCCAGAATTGATGGAAGAGGAAAAGATTAGATGAACATCAACAAAATATTCTTTAGCAGGTGAGAAGAGGCTGTGGATATTAACATCCTTATATTTATTACTGTCATATATCTTATTCTCTGTTATCCATGTGTAACAAAGCAAAATTTTGATCAAAATAGCATGCTGAACACTATATACAATAGTCAAGACATGGAAACAACCTAAATGTTCATTGACAGGTGACTGGATAAAGAGTCTGTGGTATGTTTATACAATGGACTACTACTGAGCCATAAAAGAGTAAAATAATGCCACTTGCAACAACATGGATGGACCTGGAGATAGTCATTCTAAGAGAAGTAAGCCAGAAAGAGAAAGAAAAATACCATATGATATCATTCATACGTGGAATCTGAAAAAAGGAAAAAAGAAGACACCAATGAACTTATCTACAAAACAGAAACAGACTCACATACATAGTAAACAAACTTATGGTTACTGGGGGAAAAAGGAGTGGGAAGGGATAAATTGGGGGTTCAAGATTTGCAAATATTAACTACTATAAGACAGAATAAACAACAAGTTTATTCTGTATAGCACAGGGAACTATATTCAACATCTTGTAAAAGAATATGAAAATGAATATACGTATGTATATGTATGATAGAAACATTATGCTGTACACCAAAAACTGACACATTATAAAGTGACTATACATTAACTAAAAAAAAAAAAAGGAGTTAAAAAAATAGCATGGTTAATGATTTAGAATGTGAATAGTAAATATCAGTTAAATATTTCTATCTGACTTTCTATGTATTCTGAGGTGAAAAAAATCCCTACGGGGCGTAAGAATAAAGAACAGCAAATATATAAGCAGTAGCAGTGACTGTTCCCTTTTACAGTTAATTTGTCATTTTAAAAAGTTGAACATTACTATGTTCTGATGATGAACAAATCAGGTTCAGCAAAACCAAGGAAGATCGAGGATTTCAGATGGAGTGTCCTGATATATTGCCTCTTGTAGGTAGCACTGAGGGACAATCTGCAGAGGCTTCAGCGTGTTGGGTATGTGAAAGAACTACCCTCAAAACAGCAACTGTCAGGCTTCTGCAGACCCTGGGGTCGCCCTGTTCTTGTTTGCATGAACTCTCTCTCCAGAGATGGACAGACAGACAGACAGACAGACAGACAGACAGACTGAGAAGCAGAGAGAAGCCAGACAGACTTCTCCTTTGGCATTGCTAACAGTATTTTAACATAATTTGGGACATAACATCCACCAGATTTTTAGCATAATGATCAGCAGATTAAATTACTTCAAGCACAAGAAAGCACATTTTACCTTGAAAGTACCACACAAATATAAAAATTGGTTATTAGATGGTAACCATCTGAGTAATATTTTCCAAACATTACCTCATTTTGTCCTCATGAAATCTTGCAGGGAGACATAATGAATATTATCAACAATATTTTAAAGAAATGAGGAACCAGTTAAGCAGTTACTAAACCTAGTCCTCTGATTTCCAAGATTAAAAAAAAAAACAAATGTAATTATTATTATACAGTGAATTCAACAATAATGTGGCACATACAGATTTTACCATTAAATTACTGTTTCTATTAACAAAATGGGACTATGTGTCAGAGTATTTCTTGGACTGAAAGCCTAGGAGCCATCTTCCTTTCCCCCATATAACCAACATCTATTGGGAAATCCTGTCAGTTCTTTCTTCAAAATGCCTCTCCCTTCTGGCCACTTCTCAGTCCTCATCACTACCACCAGGCCTTCATCAATTCTCACCTGGACGGATGGCAGAATTCTGCAGGAGAGGTCTAAAAGTGGAAATCAGATCACATCACTGCCTTGTCTTAGTCCCAGCTGTTCACTGCTTACCCTACCTGGTGCCAACCTCTTACTTCTCTCACTCTCTCCCTCTCCAGCCACTCTTGCCTTAATGTCCCTCTTTTGCTGCTAATTTGCTACAGCCTCTGTGGCCGTAAACTTGCTGTCTCCCCAGCTTAGAATACACTGTTCTCCAGGCTTCAAATCCTTCCATTCTCCAATCAAATATGCAGAGCATTCTTTGAATCCTTAGCTAAATGATCCTCCTCATCCCTGCCACCCCCTACCTCTTACCCTGCTTTGATTTTTCATAGTATTTATTATGGTCTCAAAGTATATCATTCACTCATTTACTCACTTATTGTATCTTTCCCTCCCTAGAAGGTAAGCTCCTTGGGAGCAGGAACTTTGTTCACTGTTGTATCCTAGAATAGTGCTTACGACATAAAAGGTATTTAACAGATATTTGGAGAAGGAATGAATGAATGGTCTGAACCTTAAAATGAGGGCTTGTCAGGGTCCCAGGCTGCCTCTTGGGATGGAATATGTATCTGATAATGCAGAGTGAAAAGAATGGCAGGTCTGGATCTAGGACAGTCTCACTCTAACCTCAGTTCCCCCCAAGCAAGCCCCTCCCTCAGGGACAGTGTGCTGCACTGAAATGAACATAGCCACAGCTGGGTGAGAATTCTGGTTTGTCACTTGTTTTGGCTCTTAGGCAGTTTACTTCACCTTTCTGAGCCTCAGTTTTCACAATTAGAACAGTGACTTGAACAAGAAACAAACTTCCATTGTGTTAAGCCATGGCAATTTGGAGGTTGTTACCGCCACCACTGTTAATTATCTTGATACAGCAGGATCATGCTTCTTGATCCTATGTCCCGAAACCCTCATTTCCCCAGTCTTCATTTCCACAGAAGTCCCCTCTTCCCTGCCCATTCTAGGACCCCCATTTGACCCACCCCAAAACAGGAAGGGAAAGGGATTTAATATTTCTCCAACTTTTTATTTTGAAAAATTTCAAGCCTTTAGAAAACTTGAAAGTAAAATTAACACAGGTGTACTTTTCACTTAAACAGTTGTAACAATTTGGCCATATCTGTGCTCTTTCTACACACACACACACACAAGTACAATCATCCTGACACTTCAACCTAAATACTTTATCACCTGTCTCCTTAAAATGGACGCTCTCTTATGTAATAACAGTATATTATACATAAGATTTAAAACATTAATTAAATATCATCTGAGTCTGTAATTGAATTTCCCTTCAAATAAAACATAATTTTTTTGATCCAAGATCTATTCCATTTGGTTACGTCACTTTCAACTCAGAGTGTCTTCCCTGTCTTTTCCTGTTTTTCCATGATCTAGAAATTTCTGCAGAATCTAGTCCAGATAATTTAAAGAATGTCCCACAGTCTGGATTTCTCTGACTGTTCCTTCATGATTAAATTCAAGTTGAACATTTTTGGCAAGAGTATTCCACAAGTGAAGCTGTAATTCCCACTGCATCCATTAGGAGGCACATAGTGTCCCATTACTGATGATGCTACATTTGATCACTTCTTTTATGACAGTGCCCACTAGATTTTCCCATGGCAAAAATATAACTTTTGCCCTTGTTCTTAATAAGTAATTTGGTATAATAAGTACGATATTTTGAGATCTTATGAACATCCAGTTCCCCCAAAACCTTTCTCTTAATGGTTTTATCATCTAGTGATGATCCTTTTCTGAATTAGTTGTTACATTGAGAATTGCAAAGCAATGATTTTCTAAACTTGTTTCTTCTTGTACATTTATCAACTGGCATTCTTCGGTAAAAAAAGAGCTTTCTTTTTGATTCCCCTTCTCTGTAAGCAATCAACTTCTCTCTCTCTCTCGATATTTTTAAATTCAAAGTCTTATAATCCAGCACTATTCAAACTGAGGTCCATAGATTAGCTGCAGCAGCATCACCTGCAAGCTGCTTAGAAATTTAAATTCTCAAACCCCACCCCAGACCTATTACTCAGACTATCTGGGGACGGAGGGTGTGAAGGAAGTTTCTGGAATTTGTATTGTTACTGACACTGTTATAATCTGTTTCTATCATTATTCTTTTTGATGCTCAAACTGTCCCAAATTTGCCCAGGTGAAGCCCCTTGAAGCCAGCTTCCGTGTTCTGTTGACATGTTCCTATTTGTCTTTGAGTAATTCCTTGTTTGGGAGGACACTGAGTCATCTTGTACTTTCCCTACTCGGGTGCCTCAGACCTGGAATTAACTATTTCTCCTTTCATTAGGGAATGGCATTTAGAAAAAGAATAATGATGCTAGCTGTGCTCATTGTTACTGGGGTGTCACCACTTAAAGGTCCATTCAATAGAAAAAGCAAGGAAACATTTATGTATGTATATACATATATATACATACACACACACACATTTTTTAAAAAATAATAGTTACATCCAAATTGAATTGACGCCATAGAATTTATCCTTATCTTCCCCATTCCTGTTTGTATCCCTCTTCTCCTACAAAGAACTCTGGTTCTAAAAAGCATCAATATACTTACTCATTTGCCCTATGCTACAGCACAACAAAATACTTTCAGAATCACTATACCAATAGCACCATCTTGAATAAACCCATTCAGGAAAGTTCAAGACATCTTTTTAGTTATTTCTGTTTTTATTCAGAGCGCTGTGTTCAAAAGTTACTTTAATTAATTTTTGTATATCTATATTATAAATATGATATGATTTTAGGTGATTTTTGCTATTTGTATTCAATTTATAATTTGACTCTATCTTTTGAGTTAATATTCCTTTTAATTTTTGAATTCATAGAATATTTACATGCCTCAAATGTGAAAACTATATAAAAAGGTATATTCAGAGAAGTCTGGCTCACATCCTAGCCTTTCCCATCCAACCCCAACCTGTAATTATTTTCATTAGTTTCTTATTTATCTTTCTTTTGTTTTCTAATTATAAAAATAATCAAATACACATAATTACATATATGGTCAATTAATCTTCAACAAAGGAAGCAAGAATATACAATGGAGGAAAGACAGTTTCTTCAGCAAGTTGTCCTGGGAAAGTTGGAAAGCCACATATAAATCACTGAAATTAGAATACTCCCTCACACCATACACAAAATTAAACTCAAAATGGCTTACAGACTTAAACATAAGACAAGACACCATAAACCTCCTAGAAGAGAACATAGGCAAAACATTCTATGATATAAATTGTAGCAATGTTCTCCTAGGGCAGTCTACCCAGGCAATAGAAATAAAAGCAAAAATAAACAAATGGGATCTAATTAAACTTATAAGCCTTTGAACAGAAAAGGAAACCACAAATAAAATGAAAAGACAACCTACAGAATGGGAAGAGTATTTTCAAATGACGCAGCCAACAAGGGATTAATTTCCAAAATATACAAATAGTTCATACAGCTCAATATTAAAAAAAAAAAAATGCAAACAACCCAGTCAAAAAATGGGCAGAAGAGCTAAAGAGACATTTCTCCAAAGAAGAAATACATATGGCCAACAGGCACATGAAAAGATGCTCAACATCGGTAATTATTAGAGAAATGCAAATCTAAACTACAATAAGGAACACCTCACACCAGTCAGAATGGCCATCACCAAAAAGTCTACAAATAATGAATGCTGGAGAGAGTGTGGAGAAAAGGGAACCCTCCTACACTGTTAGTGGGAATTTAAATTGGTGCAACCACTATGGAGAACAGTATGAAGGTTTCTTAAAAAACTAAAAATAGAGTTACCATGTGATCAAGCAATCCCACTCCTGGGCATATAACCAGAAAAGATAAAAACTCTAATTCAAAAAGATACCTGCACCCCAATGTTCATAGTGACACTATTTACAATATCCAAGACATGGAAGCAGTCTAAGTGTCAATCAACAGATGACTGGATAAAGAAGATGTGGTATATTTATACAATGGAATACTACTCGGCCATAAAAAAGAATGAAATAATGCAATTTGCAGCAACATGGATGGACCTAGGGATTATCATACTAAGTGAAGTAAGCCAGACAGAGAAAGATAAATATCATATGATATCACATATATGTGGAATCTTAAAAAATTATACATAAACTTATTTATAAAACAGAAACAAATTCACAAACAAAACTTATGGTTACTGAAGGGGATATAGGGGTAGGAGGAATACATTAGGAGCTTGGGATTAACAGATACATATTACTATATATAAAGTAGTTAAACAACAAGGTCCTACTGTATAGCACAGGGAACTATATTTAATATCTCGTAATAACCTATAATGGAAAAGAATCCGAAAAAGAATACATATATATATATATATGTATGTATAACTGAATCACTTTGCTGTACACCAGAAACTAACACAACTTTGTAAATCAACTATACTTCAATTTTTTAAAAAAACTTCTTTTTTTAAAAAACTACATTCTATTTTCCCCTATTTCTTACACAAAATGTCACATTTTATTTACAGAGTATAAATAATTTTAAAATACAGATTTGTTACCAACTCATTATTATATTAAAAAAGAGGAAAACCTCCTTAGTACAACAAACTGATTCTCTTACATCCCTCTTCAAGTTATACATGTGGCATTGTATTTCTAAATCAAGTTGGATTGTCTTTCACTTTAAAGTATTTTTAAGGCATTTTTCCATTCTAGTTCAATGTACCTACTGTAGTTGTCTGTTAATGGGAAACACTACAGACTGGTGACAAGATATGATCCTGTGTTTTCCATGGGATAACCTCCATTACCTACATACTTACCTTTTTGTTCTTGTTTTAAAGTAAAAGATATACTTCACATTTATACTAAAACTTAATCTTGTGTCAAAAATACACTGGCCCAAATTTGTAAAAATAAAGTGTATATATTTACATAGGAAATCTAAAACGCAACAAAATGTTTGGGCGGTTACACTATAGACAATTATAACTTCTTATAGATCTCAGTATTTTTCAAATTTTAGTGAGCCTGTTGTTTTTATATTCATGGGAAAAAACATTATTTCAAAAGAGCTGTTTAACCTTCAGAGCCTGTATAAGACCTGAGTGGACAATGCATGGCCCTAGAATTGTCATTTCAAAAGCATTGATCTAAAGTAATAAAAAAAAAATCCCTTTAATGACCAGAAATACTGCAATGTACAGACACATGGAGGCATTATAACCAAGTTTTTATAATTAAAGAAAAAACCCAGAAACCAAGGAACAGAACAGTTAACATGTGTACTCATTGTAGGTCAGGTTCTGTTCTAAGCACTGATACGTATTATCTCATTTCATCCTGGCATTAACTCTATAGAATAATACCATTATTATCCTCATTTATAGAGAAGAGATCTGAGACTCAAAGCCATCCAGCCACCCAAAATTGTGAAAAGCATTTAGAGTGGTCTTTCGTATATAATTAAGCTCCTACTGTCAGTTGTTGGGTGAAAATTCTACACTGTACATTTGTGTAATTCTCTTTTAAGGGCTACTTCACAATTTCCAATGATCTCCCCATCACTGCACTCAGAGTCTAAGAACAGCCAGGGAGCAGAGAATGAAAATTTAAATTTTTTTAGTTTTTCATCAGAAACAGAAAGACTGGAAAAAAGGAACTTACAACTCTCTGTTAGCATTTTGCTACATTTTCTTTTAGTCTTTATTTTTCTTCCGTGTGTATATATTCAATAGCTCTTTTTTAATAATTTGGTGATTTGCTTTTTTCATCTATCATTTCATCAATATGTTATATATCTTTACCATATTATTATACATCTTTCAGACCAATCATTTTTCAGTGTTACATCATTTTCAATGAAGTAAATATACCATAGTTTATTTAGTCATTTCTCCACTATTGGCTTTTTAGGTTGCAGCCAATTTTCCATGTAAATAATTCAACAACAAACACTGCCATGTGTATTTCCCCCTCCCTCATATTTATTCCTCTATTGTGCAACTATTGTCTGAATACCTAATAAATATTGGCCACTGTATCAGGTGCTGGGTTTAAGATTTCCTCCCTAGAACAGTATTTCAAGACTGCAGAGTTTTATGCCTCAGTATATACTGTCAATTTGCCTTCTAAAAAGGTCAAAATCAGGTTATTCTAAACAAATTCTTTAAAAATAAGGAAAAAAGAGATGTAAAAACTTCTAGTCATTAGAGGACTGATGACTACAACCTTATGTATTGAAGACATCAAAATAAGTAAATCTGTAGATTTCAAATCACTTATAACAGCAAAAATTAATGCCTAAATTTATAGCAGTTTTTACTATGACTCACAATCCAGACCTAATAAAAGATAATATTGATAAATTCAACTATGTAAAAATGAAAATTATGGCAAATATCATAAACAAAGTCAAAAGACAATTATCAAACTGGGAGTTAATATTTGCAATATGTATCACAGATAAACATCATATGTTCCTAATATAAGAGAACACTTAAAATTCAAAAAGAAAAAAGAACCAACTCTATAGAAAAATGTACAAAAGACATGCACATAGTTAACAATAAATGATATTTAAATGATCCTTAAACAAATGAAAAATTCTTCAGCTTCACTATTAGAGAAATGCAAATTATCACTACAATTTGATATCATCTCTCACCTATTATGTTTGCAAAAATCTCAAAGTTTGACAACATATTTTGTATTTCTGTTGGTGAAACTGTGGGAAAATGGATAATCTCTTCCAATGCTAGTGGAAATACAAAAAAAGGATGATTTCTGTAGAGAATCTGGCATTATCTAGCAAAGCCTCATTTGCACTTACCTTTTAATCTAGCAGGAATTTTTAATCTTGTAGTAACTTCCTCTGAAGATATACAACCACAGATCTGAAACAACATATGTGGAAGGTTATTGACTGTGGCATTATTTGTAATAGAAAAATACTGGAAATAACCTGAATGTTCTTTTATAGGGAGACTGGTTTGTTTTTGTTTTTGTTTTTTTAAAAAAGGTATATTAGAGTGAAATACTACTCAGCAAAGCAAAAGAATGAAAAGGGGGACATGCCAAAAGGAAACTAAAAGGCAATGACACCCCAGTAGCTCTTGGTTTCTAAATATCTTACCTCACTAGAAGGAACCAGAGCTCCCTGGAGAAATGAAAGTTCAGATTTGAGGGAAGTAAAGTACAGGTGAGCCTGAAATATCTTATGCCAGGGAGTAAGAAAGCACTCAAAGGCTGATGGAGATAGGTCAAAATGTAATAGTAGTGGCTTAAAGGGACTCCCATTGGCCATATCTAAGACAATTTGAGCATCAAAAAAGAAGACAGATGATAATGGATTATAACATCGAATAAATAAAAAAAATTGTTAAGTCTGTAGTGATATTTATTAAAAATATAAGAAGACAAGAAAGAAAAGGTATGGTTTGGGGGAAGCTCTTTTGTACAGAAAAATGTCAAGGGCATGATAGAATTGGAAAGCCACTATTTTACAGCTGTAAAGTAATTTGAGTTATTATAAAAATAATTTTAGTACAACACAAGATGGTTTCCTGAAATATCTTCTGACTCTGTGATCTAGGATTAACAGACTTTGAAATGGAAAATCTGGATCAGATAAAGGAAAGGCTGTGGGAGCGTTACTTTACCATGTTTTTTCCTTTCTCCCCAAAGCTGAAAATCACCATTTATAAGTCCATTAAGAGCAGATCTTCAGTTTCCTGACCTTGAATTCTTTTTGTCTTTTGTCATGTGGCTACAAGGTATATTGGAACTACCCGCTAAAAGAGGCTTCATCAGAAACAAAATTGAAAGACATATGTCAAGTTGTGAGTTTGATATATATTTGCACATTTGCAAATACATTTGATATATATGTAATATAAATCATAGACTAAAGTCTTATGTCCCTAACAGAAATATTGTTATTTATGTTATTTATATTGTCAAGGTTGTGGGGGAAAAAGCTTTATTTAGCCTTCTGAACCAGATAAAGTGTCCCATCTCCAGTTTAAAACATGGATTTTCTGAGGAAAGTAAAGCTTCCTAACATCTAGATTTCTAAGAGACTAGGCTGAAGGGTAGAGTCTATAATAATACCGCTCCAATTCAGGGAGGATCTCCACAGGTCACACATTCATTTCATTCTGCCATGTCTAGTCAGACCAGTGCACACCTGTTGACCTGATGTAAATGTTAATGGTACTCCCTTTCACTCTCAAAAGTGTCTCAGTTTGGACCATATTTGGTTACCCCACTTCAGGGAGATTCCTGATGCTACTTAGGGAAGATTTCATTTGTCTGATGTTGAAGGGTAAATATCAAAATAGAGAGGGAAGCAGGGAAAGATTCAGAAATGTGTAGACAGAATAATGCTCCCCCCAAAGATATCCTTGTTCTAATCCCTTGATCTGTGAATATGTTACCTTACATGGCAAAAGGAAAACATGTTTAAATTATGTTGTGATGGGGAGATTATCCTGGACTATCCAGGTGAGCCTAATCTAATTACATGGATCCTTACAATTGGAGGAACTTTCCTGACTCATTTCATAGAGGATATGACTATGGAAAAATGCTCAGAGATACAACATTGCTGGCTTTGAACACGGGATAAGTGGATCACAAGCCAAGGAATGTGGGCAGCCTCTAGTGGCTAGAAAAAGCAATGAAATAGATTCTCCCCTAGAGCCTCCAGAAAGGAATACAGACCTGCCAACACCCACAGAACTGTAAGGTAATAAATCTGTATTCTTTTAAGCCACTAATTGTATGGCAATTTGTTACAGCAAGAAAGGAAACGAATACATGGAATTGATAGCAACTCTAGTGAGCTTGGAAGGATCCAACGAGCTATCCATTTATTTAACAAATATATAAGTCCTTATCTATGTCTGACGCAATCATGAGTAAGATGACCTTCCCAAGAAGTTTACAGCTCCAGAGGAAGACAGTCACTGAAACACGTAATTAATATTGTTATCAGTGTTCTAAAAGGGTTAGTAGGGGTTGGCATAAGGTAATTAGTGAGCACTTGGGAGTAAACCAGGATATGTAAACATGGACAGAGGGCATCCCAGTTTGAAGGTATAGCATGTATGGCATGGGTGAAGGGTCAGGCAGCGGTTTGAAAGCATAAGGATTAAGGCAGTAACTAGCCAGCAGTACAGTTTGGCTGGACCATAAAATAGATGGGAAAGGGGGACAGAAGTGCTATTCTGGGTCAAGTGGTAAAGGGTCTAGAATACTTGGCTAAGAGTTTGAACTTTATCCTTCAAGCAATGGGAAGATATTTTAAAACAAAATTTTAAAGCAGAGAATAGGACAGTGTCAACTTATATTTTATAGAGATATCTCTTATAATCTTCACTAAAACAGAGACCAAATTTGTTTTTGCTCACTACCATACACCCTTGTGTCAATCAGAATAGGTTAAGTTACATTGTGGTGACCAATGCCACCAAGAGTCTCGGTGCCTTACAACAAAAGATGTTTATCTCTTTCCCATGCTATATGTTTATCATGAGTCAACATGGACCCTTGCTCATCTGAACCATTCAGAGTTATAGGCTGATGAAGCTACCATAATTTCAAATGTTGCCTGCTGTGGGGCAAGAGAGAGGGAAAAGAGTTCTGGAGCACCGCAGATCAGCATTAAATGATGTCTCTAAGAGTGACATGGGTCACATCCACTCACACATCATTGATCTGGACCAAGAAGTATAATCCCACTATGAGCTGAGGAGTGGTAAAATTGTGTTTGGTGATGATTAATTTTTATCAATGATTAATACTTCTTAATTGAACAAATGAATCAATTCGAGAGAGTAAGAGGTCATTTGATGAAGTCTTATCTAGTAGAAATAGAGAACAGGGAAGGAACAAGTGACAGGAGTCAGTGAGTAATCAGCGGTGCAGGGTGTGAAAGAGCAGTATGAATGCTAGATTTTCACCCCGGATCAGTGTATAAACAGTAATGCCAATTAAAAAAAATGAGATGAGAAGGTGCACATTTAGACTGGTAGAGTGCAGCTGAGATACCTATATTTTGACTGCATCGTTTGCTGGGTATGGTGGGCCTCAAGCCTTTTGCTCAGTATACTCTGTCCTTTGTGTCGAGGTGAGGAAGCCCCAGTTAGAAAGCGGAATTGGTCCTTGCTCTGGAGTGGATGGATAGACCCGCCATTGGTAAGGAGCATGTAAGGCGCTTTACATGCACCCCCTCAAAGCATTTTATAAGCAAGCTATGATTATGTTCCTTTTATAGTGAAGAGAACTATCAGTCTACCGAGAATCCAACTCTGCTGCGTAATCTTGTGCAAGTTACTTCACCTCTCCGAGCCTTGGGTCCTTCCATTTTAAAAGGTGACTACTACTTACACCGATAGTTGTAAGGATTCAGGGGTGACAGAAGGGCCAGAGAGTCGGAAGAAGACCGAGGCAACCCAAAGCGGCCCGCATACAACCAACACACCGCCCACACTTCCCCTCTCACCTGCCCCCAGGAACCAAAGTTGGGGCGGGAACTGAGCCTGACGCCTGGCCCGCGCAGTTTGATGACGTCACGCCACTCCTCCGCCACACACCTGCAGCCGCCCGGGAGCCGAAGCAAAGCCAGGCCCCGCCCCCGGCCGGCGCGGCAGACTGACGTCGAACTATTCCCGGACTCCTCTGGCGCGGGTGTTAGCTCAAGGGTGGCTCTCCCCGCCAAGGATCTTGGAAGCCAGTGTGCGAGAGGTACAGGCGGTGGGGCTTGCGTGGAGTCGGCGTGACATCAGTTTGTAATGAATGATGGCTTTGGCCTCCTTAAAGGGACGTACCTGGACCAAGGAGCAGTCTGGTCTGATAGTTGCGCTGAGACACACAGTAGGAATTGGGTAGTTCCTTAGAGCAATGTAGGTGCTGCCTCTCTAGGGGGGTAAGCAAGACCTCTTATCAAAACTTCTTTAAGGGGTTATATACATGTGTTGCCTCTTCTCGTTTCCAATTGACTCTTCAGCTCATTTCGTATGCTAAAGATTATTTATAAAAGATTACTTTTAAAAGGTTAAAGCCCACAAATATGCATGCAGATATACAAATATAAAATGAAAACGTGTCGAAGAGTTTAACTCCTTATAAAGGAACATGCACAGGTTCCAAAGAATCCAAAGATACGTAGTCTAAAGTATTTTGAAATGAATTTACACCCTTACTTCCCCTCCATCCAATCGATCAGCAAGTTCATTGACTCAACTTCCAAAACTGGATTCATTTCTCCATTTTCACAAACACCATTTTACTCTGAGCCGAAATCATCTGTGGATAGGCCTACTGCCTTCCAACTGGCCTCATACCTTCTCCAGTCCATTTTCTACACGCTTCCAAAGGGATCTTTTAAAAGGTCAAACAAAAAGTATAATCTAGATTATGTTGCTCCCTTTGTTAAAATCTACCAATGGCTTCTTCTCTGCTCAGAGATTTAAATCCTCACTCCCTTTGCTTGCTTGTAAAGAACTGCATGATAAAAACAAAAACTGCATGGTCTACGTGTTCCTCTTCACCTACCTCAACTACCAGTTTCTGTCTTCCTGGTATGCTTCAGGGCCCTCTGGTTGGAATGCTCTTTCCCCTAAATTTTGCATTGTTGCTTTTTTTTTTTTTTTTTTTTAATCTTCAGCTCTCAGTTTGAGAATTGTCTATTCAGAGAGGTCTTCGATGACCTTCTATTCTAAAGTGGCCACTCAATCATCCTATTTAAGATTTTAAATCTCCACAGAGCCGTCATAACTTTGGTTCATGACACAAGCTCACTTGTTTATTGTCCATATCCTCACCCCCAATTAAAATGAAAGGATGTTCAGTGAGAAAAGCCCTTATCTACACTGTTTACTGCTGTATTTTCTCAGCTATTAGAACACTTAATGAGTTCAGCTTGTTATTCATCTCCTGGTTGGGGCTTTATCACTTAAGTGGTTAATTGTCATAACAAAAGTCTCATTATTTAAAATAAGGGTTTCATGAGATGTTTACAAAATGTCTCTGGTTATGTTATATGAAAAATACTTTGGATTAAAGAAAAATGATGTAAAAAATACTTTCTGTTCTTGATAACCAAAGGATGTTATCAAAGATTTTCTTTTCAAGGATGCTAGCAGTTTTTTGTTTTTTAATTATTTATATCAATTGCAATCAAGTAAAAGAATTTCGGTTTGATAATTCAATTTAAATTCAATTTAAGATACTTGGAATGAAACTTTTAAAAACTCACTTATGTAGCTTTTTTTTTTTTTTTTTTTTTTGTATGTATGTATCTTTGGCGGACTCTATGTTGGATGCTGGAGAATTTCAAATAAAACCTGGTAGAGGTGACATTTGAGTTTTGTCTTCCAATATGAGTAGAGTGAGAATATGACTGGGTGAAAAGGAGAGAAACTGGCACTTTAAGCAAGGGTGTAAATTTGTAACGGAGCAGGACCCTATGGGGCTGTCCCGGGACAGACTCCTTCCCCGTATCCCCTGCTCCAGCCCCTCTCTGAAGTACCCAGATAATAGTATCTGATACACATTTCCTGGGTTGTTTTACAGATGTGAAAACTCACACCAATTGGAAGATGTTAACTGCTTGATGACCATGAGCGCAGAGCCCCCAGGCCTCCTGGAGCCTAAGGATTGATAATGTTAACCCCTGTGACCCTGCCCTGTTACCTCACCATCAGCCAATCAGAGGATTGTGCATGAGCTGATCACATACCCCGTGACCCTCACTTCCTCACCTTTCCTTTCAAAATGCTTTGCTGAAACCCATCAGGAAGTTAGGGCTTTTTGAGCATTAGCTGTCCCAGAGTCCTTGTACAGCACCATACAATAAACACTGCTCTTTCCTTCACCACAGCAGGGTGTTAGTAGATTGGCTTTAGTGCATGCTGGTGAATAGATCCAAGTTTGGTTCTGTAATAAATTCAGGTCATGTTTTGGAAACAGAATATAAATGAGATTAGCTGGAAGTCAGGCAGGAGCCATATCATCAAGGGCCTTAAAGTTGAGGAGTTTGGATCTTATTCTGTGCAGGAAGCCAACAGAGATTTTAAACTGAGTTGTGACATGGTCCTAAGTTGTTGGTGTTGTTGTGATCGATAACATTGCAACTAATCGAGTGACATTGGCTATGGAAATGGACCAATATAAACCTTACATACTTAATCAAAATCTGTATGTGCCAGGTATTAGTAAGTGATTATGAATTAAAGGAGTTTCTAGCAGATCTTAGATTTATCCATTAGAGCCAAATGAGTTATGAAAGAAGATAAATTTATTTTTCAACAATTATTTATAGGGTACCAATCACAATCAAGCACATGGGGCAACCTTGAAGCTATTTCAGTACATCAAAAGACCTAACAGGAAACTGTACATCCACCCCCCACCCCCGCAACAAGGCTGAATAGGGTGCTTAAAATGCCGTATTTATTTTCTTTGGGTTGGAATTTATAGGAACTCATTATGAGAACACTGATCATCTTAGGCTGATCAGAAACCCTAATGAGATGATAGAGGTATCTGGGTTTTTAAAAGAGAAAGTGAACTGAAATTTAAGGTGGTTTGCTAGGTAAAATTATTCAGAATGTGGAAAAGCTGTTGAATGGAAGGAGAATATGCAAAACAGTAAAGTAATGAAATTCAGATCCCACCTTTACAGTCTCTTTTACATAAAAGCCAAACCTGCTTCTCCCCAATTTTCCATCTCACTGGTAGCCCCACCATTTATTCAGTTACAAAACCCAGAAGCCTGGGCATCATTCTCCACTTGTGCCTCAGTTTACTTCTCTATTTAATCACACATCAAACTATCGACTCTACTTCTGAAACATTTCTAGAATTTTACCCTCCTCTTTATTCACATTATTGTAGCCTTGCTGGATGTTATGGGGAACACTCTTCCTTCACCACATGCTTTTTCCTTTGTTTTGCAGAGTAGGTAGGATTAACAAACTTGAGGAAACCAAAATCTATGTGATTATGATAATACAATAGGGAAGAAAACATGTCATATTTGTCAAATTCCTGTGAGGTGTTCTGCATTCAACAGTTCTTGCTTAGCTATTTAGTTTTTATTAGAAGAGAGGGAGGAATACGTCCTTCGGTGTCTTGGATGAGCTGGAAAGTTGTGATTAGTTATCATAATGGAAACTGTCTCAAGTGATATAAGCAAGGTGTGATGGCAGGGTCACCATAGGTTCACCATTCCTGCCTCAGGAGGAGTCACCATGTGGTCAGATCACTCCCCTTCTGGGCAGTTGGGCTTGGTGGTGTTCATGCAGAAATGCAAGTCATAACTATTGCTTAGTGGTGTACTGGATGGGGTTCAAGATGTGCTACCCTGAACCTTGACATATTGAAGATTTTTTCAGCTGAAGAAGTTTGAGAAAACAGAAGAAGCAAGAAGGTCACTTTGGACTCCCTCCCCAACTTCTTCCCAGAAACAAGTCATAAGAGCCTCGTATGAGAGGAGCTCTCCTTCTACTGGGAAAGGAGCATCCTTACCTCTGAAGACAAAGGGACAGAGAAGAATCCAAAGGAACAGGCCCTGCTAAATTGTTTGCCCCAATTTACTACACTTACCTCAGACTCTCTGATCTCTTATATTTCTCCATGACTATCTACTCTTCACTAGTTTAGCATAAAAATACTCCTGATTAACCCTTTCTTTGGGTCTTCATTTCCTTATGAAGGCTCCTGTATCATGGAAAAATTACATTAAGTAAATTTGTATGCTTTTCTGCTGTTAATCTGTCTTTGTTAGTTTGACTTTCATACCCAGCCAGGGACTCTAAGAGGGTCGAGGAAAACATTTTCTTCCCCTGTAATAGGTAATAAAAGTAAAGTTTTTTTCTTAAACCCCTCAAACTTACAGCTTATCCTATGTCCTGATATTACCATCTTTTTACAATAGGAAGTCAGAGTAAAACCTAGCTCAGTGAGGTAAAAGTTATAGTGGCCTACCCAGCAGCCATTTTCCTCTTTTTCTTTTAATATTTGACACATATTTATACTAAAAAAATTAATCCTGTGTGTTATTTGTTACCCTAACATTGATATATCCAACAGTCATGTTCCTCAGTAACATATCCTTATGTAAACATATTCAGATTAGCAAAAAAGTAATTTTTTACAGTGATAATTATTTTTTGGTCAAACATGAATTTTATAGGTAATGAATTGTGCACATCATTACCAAACTAGGACTCCTAACCTCATACTTTTGAGTAACTAATAAAAAGCCATACTGGAAGTACCAGATTATTTTTTAACAAATATAAACTATATGCTATGGACAAAGAATTAAGTTTCCTGACTTAACATTCAGTAAAATGTGTGCAAAACTTTGAAATGACCAAAAAAAAAAAAAAACAAAAAAAAAAAACACTGAATGTTCTGTCTCAGG
This sequence comes from Camelus ferus, assembly GCF_009834535.1. Taxonomy (NCBI): domain Eukaryota; kingdom Metazoa; phylum Chordata; class Mammalia; order Artiodactyla; family Camelidae; genus Camelus; species Camelus ferus. Next base: position 88,826,209 of record NC_045696.1, on the reverse strand, counting down.
CATCCTTCTGGATTATCTCCTGCTCTGATTTTCTTTGAGCTCCTTATAACTCTGTAAATGATAGGCAACTGAGAGCAATGAAAATGCCTCTCATCCATAAACATGCACATAAATTCTGTCCAGTGGAGGGACAATTGATTTCTTTCCCCACCCTCCTGGGAAAAGCCATTTTTGCATCTATTTGTCGATTCATTTTGGCATTCCTTATCTATCAAGCTATTGCTTTGAATTCTCCTTTGAACCAGTTGTAATATCTTACTGGTTCCTTCATTAGTTAATGAATTAAATAATTAAATAAAAACTTTGACACATTCATTTTACATTTGTATGAGAATCATGATTTTTACCTTTTAACAGTATATATCCTTTAGCAGTACATTTGAAAAGACAAATCAATTCACTGATATTTGATCATTTAGTGCTAGGATATATTGTCAAGCATCTCAGGATGGTTTTGTTTTGTTTTGTTTAGCAATTCCAAAGCAATTTATCTCTTTACACATATTTTTGGTACTATTTCTTATTAAAGGGAAATAACTGTAATGACCACAAGATGAAATTTGAGGCATTGTTTGTCATAGAGAAACTTGGCAAAGAAACTGGAAGAAATGGTGAGGGAAGAGCAAGAGCAATAGAATGATAATAAATATTTTCTTCAGTAAAATAAAAAAATGACTTGAGCCAGATCCTTGGTCATAGATGAACAATGCCTCTAGCACCACAGAACCAATGAACAGGTTTAGTCGTAAGCAATTCTGGATGAATCCTTAGGGAAGGAGGGAGGAAGGGAAGAAAGAGGGAAGAATAGCCTTCAGCATCATCCCCTAGATGCCAGCCCACCATTTCTGTTCTGTTTTACCCCTTCCAGATATTTCCTCTTCAAAAACAACCCCCTCCCATGAGTCCTGTCCCTTTAATGCTGTAGGAGAGAAAAAGTTTTCCTCCACTCTCTTAGGGTCCCTGGCTGGGCCTGGAAATTAACCTGACAAAGAGATTAAGAGGAGAAAAGTATGCAATTTTATTGAATTTTTACATATACATGGGACCCTTCTTAAGAAAATGAAGGGCCAGAAAAAGTGACCAGAGACAGGAAACTCTTACACATTTTAGACAAAGAAACAATAAATTTGAAGAATTGCCAAGACAAAGGGGTTTGGGCTAGAGATAGTTAAGTGGTGTGGAATGAACCAAGAAGATAAGGGTGAGTTTAATAAGGTTTGTTTGTATAGATTTCTTGGCTCCAAATTCCCATATCTGTTAATAAGAACATCTTCCCTCCTGCTGGTACAGGGAGGGTACCTTTCACATGGGGTTTTATGATCTATTTCAGGGAAGAGGGGGAAACAGAAGAGGTCAGAGTGACCTTCCTGTATCTACCATTCTTAAAATTTTTTCAACTGGAACTATTTATTATACCAAGGTGTCATGTTTTGGGGTAGTGTGTCTTGAACCCCATCAATGACTTGATTGCATGTAGGGACTGTACAGAGAGGTAATACAACAAGTATTTCGAGAAGAGTACAATTGAGAGTCAGCAATTTGAACAGTGGGTCGTTCTGGGCTGGACCCTAGAGGAGGTGAGGAGCTGGAGGAAGAGGAACAACCACAGGGGCATGTGACAGGGTAGACGTGTGCATCTTTCTGAATACTGAGCACAACTTTAGCAGGCTCCCCAGAAACGGCGCTTTAAGGCTGCACAGCAACCCTTTCTCCCCCATCTCCACGTCCAGGCCTCCAGCCTCCCTGTCAGGAGCCATCTAAGAAATATTAGGCAAAGGTATGCAAAGGTCCTGAGCACCACTTTGGTGGAGAGGGTGTTGAGGAGAGAGAGGGCAGGGCTGTGGGAACAGATCTATGGTCTGACGCCAGCAGCAGCAGGCTTCTAGCACAAACTTGTGCACTTGGTGAGGACAGGGCCATTCCCCAACTCCTGGGCTGTCCTCATACCTCCCAGGGCCCTGAAAGGCCCTGGCTACCACCCCTCCCAAATGTAGGCAAATAGGGCAGGGGTTCTAAGGAGGGAAATAACCAGACATAACTTTCTTGACGTAAGAGAAGCCATTTTAGGTCTAAGCCATTCTGTGGTCTAAGCGTGACCACAATGCCTGCTCTTGCAGAAGAATAGTTCTCAGTAGTTAATGATTTTAAGGAAACAAAAGAATGTAAGAACAAACAGCTATTATTAGACCAGGGAAATAAGCATACTGGAGACAATATATCCATTGTAAAGGTTTCCAGTTCTGTTTTGAAGGTAAAGATTGCTTGAAGCACATTCTTGAGCTATTTTACCAGACCCAGCCCCCTCACTAGACTAACTGGAACCTGAGGAATGATGATGCTGACCCTCATGACTTCAGTTATCTAGAGCCTGCACTCCGGCTTTGCCCCAATTCCAGGCTGAATCCTCTTCTACTCAAGCCCCTCATGAGTAGGCATACACAACCCAAACCTCTTCATGAATATACCTTAGCTTAAAACTTCCCCAGTTTTGCTGCTGGGGAGACACGGCTTTGGGAAAGATCCCCAGTGTTCCCCTTGCTTGCTGCAAGTAATAAATCCTTCTCCTGCTCTTTGGCATGGCTGTGTCTTTTGGCTTGACACCCACAAAGGAACAAGCCCAGTTTTGGGGTAACACAATACCCAGTGAGAGTTGTTGGTGCCAGAAATGCCTCTCATCCTAAATGACTTTTTTCTTTTGTGTTAATTGCCAGGCACAGCATTGCCCTTCCACCACTCATGGCTGCTCCTTCTTTTCTAGACAAGAAAAACTGTAGTAACTTTTTCTTATTAATATCTTACTATATGCTGTACTATATCTATATCTGTAATCTCTGATTTTCTAAATAACTCTGCAGGACAGCTGTTATCAAAAACTGGGACTTGAACAGTATAAGCAGCTAATTAGGAGCCTAGGCAGTATTTGAGTGTGGCTGGAGCCTACAGAGCATGAGGGGCCACAGCAGTCTGTGCTGTAAGGCCCTGGGTCTCCCACTATCCCCTGTCCGCTGTGTGCCCCTGGAATGTGTCCTGTTCTAGGCTCCAGCAGAGGCTTCTACAGGGAGAGATACTGCCTTCAGCTTCATATCTAAATGTCCTCTTTGAGTCCTGGCCTGGGAGAGGGTAAAGTCCCAGACTCGTGCCAGGGAAATAGTAAACCACAGCCCTGATGAATGTGGCCATAGCTAGTCTGGTTTTAACCTGAACAAGTCATGCTTACGCAGCCCGATCAAGGGGCCCCTGGATGTCTATAGAGGGCTTCTGTGGCAGCTCAAAAGCAGAGCCATCTCTGCAGACCATCCCGAAAATCAGGCTCAGAACTGATGGTAAGGGCAGCAGGGCTCCAAGAAGAATAGATGTACAACTTCAACAGGTCTCCTCCCGAAAGTTAGGGCTCTGATAGGAAAGAAAGGGACTATGAGACCTGGGGTAGGGTGGGTGAGTCAGAACCTTAAACCTCAGATTTCCCTGAGCCTTACTACCCATTAGAAGCAGCCTTTTACCCCTCCTGCCTGGAGGTGGGCAATTACCCTACGTGAAATCTGTACCTCACAGTATGACGCTGGTTCTCCTCAAGACTTTCCCCTACAGCCTCGTATTACCTCTAGGTTTTTTTAAAAAATTGAAGTATACTCAGTTTACAATGTTGTGTTAGTTTCTGGTGTATAGCATAGTGATTCCCTCTAGGCTTATAATCAGAGTCAGTTCTAAGCCCAGTCTTAGAAGTGAAACATGAGCCCTGTTCTAGGAACAAATAACTTACCCACCAAAGAAATTGCAGAACCTTGCTAATACAATCAGAAAAGAATGAGGGAAAAGATAGGTGAGTGGATCTTGAAGGTGTTAATTACTGTGGGAATAGCTAGAGAGTAGGGGAATTCATTGACATGGGGTTACTTACCAATGACTCAGGACTTAAATGTCTAGCATGACACTGGAATTATTTCTAAGAATTGTTTGTGATGGCTCTTTGAACCCTGGGCACAATGAAAGCATACAGTAAATGAAATGGAGTTTCCAGAATTTCCTAGGCATAGTATTGAGTTGGTTCTTGACGTAGAAAATATTGGAATGGATTTATTATGGAGGGTCCAAGAAGTCATAACACTGGGTTCCCCAGGAAGGCCAGACACTTCTGTTACTAAGATAAGAAATGCACTGGTGAGAGGCCACTGGCACTTAATTGAAAAGTTCGGTTATTGCTGTTTTCTGAAGGTGTATAGTCACTGTCATGAAATGGAATTCCTTGATATCAATGGGGATGTTGAGATTCTAGAATGGTAGAGGATAGAAGATAGTACTTAAGCATCAGAAGCAAAACGATGTAGTGTCTGCAGCAACACCATAGTGGTAATCAGGGGGCCTTAACCTCTGATCTCTATGCCAATGGCTGAAAGATGATAATGTTCCTACATGTGAGATGGATGAGTGTCCAGGTAAGGTGTGCTTAATTTTATGATATTAGCTTTATCATTTTTATTAAAATTATATGTACTAGTTGTAAAAAATTACCATTTTGGGGACCATTCATCCAGATAGGTCTCTGTGCTTTTGTTTGTAATTGTTCATGCATGGGATCTGTAACCTACTTTTTTAGATCGATATTCTGTAGGCATCTTTCCTTATCTAAGAAGATAAAAATGCATGAGGATTTTGATGATATAAAGGCAACATGACATGGTTTTAAGCATCTAGACATTGGACCATGCTGCCTGAGTTCAAATACTAGTTCCACCAATTTTAAGCTTTGTGAAAGTACCCTAAGCTCTATGCTTCAGTTTCCTCATCTCTAAAGTGGGTATAATAACACTATCTACTTCTTAAGATTATTGTGAGGATTAAATGAGTTAATATATACTCAGATCAGTGCTTGACAAGTGTTACCTATTAATAGCTATTGCTTTATAGTCTTCTAGTAATGGGCATTTACATTGTTGGTTTTTTTTAACTTGTATAAACAAAACAGCAGTGAACATCTTTGCCCCTATATCTTCTTAGACCTATGTGATTATTTTAAGAAAATTCCTGGAAATTGGATTTCTAGAGCAACAGTCATAACCCTTTTCCCGAATGATGCTTTTTGTATTTTCTAGAATTTGTCTTAAGTTTCTAGCATGAGAAGTGTGTCCTCCCTGGACTATACTTGTAAATATGAATGTGTCCTGCTATCCCTTTTTAATGATTAAATAGGAATTTGAACTTGGGGGAGAGAAAATTAGAAAACATGGGCTTAGAATACCATTTGGTGCTTTGTAACCTAAATTGTTCCTAATTCCATCCCCTGCATGTTTTAGCATGAATACAGTAGCACTGAATCTTGACCAAAGGTCTCATTTTCAGAACAAGTGAATTAGATCAGTGACCTTGTACTAATGGCCATGATCCTTTGGTAAGTGGTTTTTGCAACATGACCCAGTAGTTTAATGGATGATATCTGAGTCTTAAAAAAAATATTTCATTGATCTTCCCACCTTGACACCCAGATGTGGCATTTAGACGCTTTCATGTCTCCCATCCATAGTTTAACTGATCCTTATGGCAGTAATTGCTGGCGGCTTCCTAGCCCATGGCTCCTTTGTCTCTGAGCCTCTGAACGGTTGTTGATTTCCCTCTAGGGAAAAGGAGTCTAATCTTTCCACTCTATCCCATCTGTGTTTTCTGCCCCTCTAAGGAAATCCCTACCTTTATTCTCTGCTCTTTTAAAAGTTAACTTATTCTTTTCATGAGTCTTTTTCCCTAACCTAACCTCTGAGTGCCTCTCTCTAAACAATATTTCTGTGTAATAGCCCTGTTTTAGGGAGATGTTCATCATTCCTTTTCTTTGCATGTGTTCCAGCAGATGGTAGCATGGGGTGGTGGTGAAGTCAGGCATTCAGATTGATTAAAACTGATTTCAATTCATGTTTTTATGAATCTGTTCTTCATTCATACTTCCACTCATGTTTTCATGTGGGTATCCCTCATTTGCTTAGTCATTATGCACTTATTCCTGCATAAAATATTTATATATTCTACATGTCTGCATTCAGTATTCACACACTCATCCCAACACACATTCATTCATTCATGCCTTTATTCATTCAATTATTGAATTCATTCATTTATACAGAATTCAGATACTCAGCAATTTATTTATTAATTTCTTCTATATCAGCAGGGGAAACAGGAAGCCAATGGCACATTCAAATTAGGATGATTTGGAGGGATTATTTACAAAGGTGTGGGCAGAGTGTGGGAAAACCACAAGACTCAGTGCAGTGCGTTGGGGAGTAGCAACAGCTGGGTCCCATCACCACTTCTGGGTCTAAAAGGGTAAGCGGGGAAAGAAACTGAGATTTTTCATTGTAAGATCCCTATTTGGATGGCAGAGAATATGGGCATCAATACCGTGACTGAACACTCCTTCCTTTGGCAGATGTCTTGCCAATGCCTGCTCTACCAGTATTCCCTGAAGGGAACTGGAAACCAGAGTGCAAGAGAGGGGATGGAGGCAATGCACACTGGTCAGCCTTCTGGGAACAGAGCAGGATGAAGATGGGTGAAGGGTGTACCTGGGGAGGTAAAGGAAAGGTATTCCACATACTCTGAGGTTTAGAGGCCGGTCAGCATTGCATCTTCCCTCTTCTCCTTTCCTACTACTGGGAAAGAACCAGCAGGGATGGGCAGAAAAAAAAAAATCCTGCCAAGGAAATTATTTTCATAACGGAAAGCCACATAGAACAGAGTCAGCCTGGCTATCCATGAATCACTGGATTGTGCTTCTTTGGGAAAGTCTTTTGGGTTCCTCCACTACCCCTACCCAAGAAGGATGCTCTCTCCTGGGATGGTATTTTAACAGTACATTGCGTCCCGACGACTACCTTCTGCATTCTACGTTCTTTGAAGATGCAGACTGTGTTTTACTTGTCTTATGTTCCCCAAGTCTAGCCAGGGCCTGACAGAGAGTAACTGTTGAAGGAGAAGGTGAGTGAACGCATGAATGCTTGAGTCAGAGGGTGCTGAAGAGTTTAGGAGGATAAGGGTATCTTGAATTTCTTTCACTCTCCCACAAGATGGCAGCAATTACCATGGTTCAGTTTTCTTCCAGCGTGACTCAGGAACACATCTTCATTGAGTCTCATGAATAGAATAAGTCTATTTTTAAAAATCACTGTATTAAGGACAAAATAATACACTGATGGTAAGGAAGACAAAAATGCAATTAAATATCTGCTTTCACTAATATTATTAGATATGGCACTGTAAATTTTACGTTAAAAAGCATTTAGAAAATGTGTTACTAAATTTCTGAAACAAATAAAATTTGCCTTCTATGCAAATGTTAGAGAAACAAATGAATTATCCCTGCCCTGTATGGTGCCTAGCTATGTAATTTGTTCACCCGAAATCAATCCACGTGCTTAGCTCCTAAATCCTGTCCTGTTTCCTGCCATCAAAGTTAAAAAGTCCCATAGGTTCTAGTTTCTCAGTGACTTGCTTCTTTTTCCCATTGTCTCTAGACACTTCAGTAACTACACATTGTGCTTCTTATACTGGCCTGAGGATGCTTGAATTCATCACTGTTTCAGGTCATATTCACTTTTGAAAAAGGGCACCATTCTTAGAAAGTTGTTACTAAGTGTTCTTTACAAGCTCAGGGATGATGGTGTCCCATTGAGGTCAAGGGTAACACTTAGTTTTTTGAAAGTGCTTACAATTCCCGAATGTCTTTAAAAACCAAAAGTGTCTTAAAAATCCTGAATTTTTTTTTAACTTGCAGAAATCTTGCTTGGATTTTACTATTTTTGTACTACAGTAAAGATGCCAAGACTTGCCTTCAGATTTACCAACAATTCTGGATTTAGCATAGATTCTTGCCCTGTGACTTTAATAAACCATGTCTAAGAGATTACGAAAAAGAATGCTAAATAAATGCAGACTTTTTATAATCAAGGGAACCTGCAGAAAACCAAAAAGAAGCAAAGAGTGTGGGTAGCTGGGCCATGAGTGAATTCCTGAGTGGCGAAGAGGGGCCAAGAGCAAGCCAGAGCTCTATGGCAGGAGGAAGGCGTGATATGTTTAAAGGCTTCAGCTTCTCAACAGAGAAGAGTTCAAGAATTTAAAAAATTCTCAGTTAATATGTCTGCCTTAGTAACAGACAAGAATAAGACAAGGAGGTTGTATTAGGCAGTTAGACAGAAGTGAGCACTGGGCAAGGGGAGAGGAAAGGGGAAGGAACAATCCAGAAAATAACAGTACACCTTGTGCTCAGGATAAGGGACTTCAAAGAGTTTTAGTTTCTCTAAATGAGTGCTAACAAAGAGGCCAGTTAGAATCAAGTGCTGAGACTGCACAGTAGAGAGAAAGACCCAGCTTAACATGACCCAGTGCTCATTATAATGTAATTAGCATTGCATTTGGTTCCCCTCCCAGAGGTTTATCTGTGTGCATCATGGGTAAGAGCATGTGCAAGAGATGGGAATGCCTGAGCACTCAAGGGACATGAGTTGTCAATCAATCCTGAGAACAGGATCCCCTAAGCCAGGATATAAGAAGGAGTAACAAAGAATGCCATTTTCTTCTCTTGAGTTGGCCCACCTTCAATTCTCGGAGGTATACTATACTAACTTTTGCTCTACTGATAAGATTCTCTGTTTATATCATGCTTTCAGTCCTCCGTTTAAATTCTTTTTCTTGGGTAAGACAAAGAACTGAGGCCTTTTTAACCCTCCTTGCAGTAACATCTTGATGAAATTAAAGAGAAGAATGAGGCACATACACAGTTGCTTTGGTGGCCACTGGTCCCTGGCATTGAAGTGAGTCCCTAAGAGGTGGCTTCTTCTGAATCTTCCAGGCCTTTCTCAGTTGCTAAAGGAGAGCTCACACTCATTCAACACCTACTACATCCCAGGAAGCACATTAATCTTTTTTACATTATATCATTTAGGTTTTATAATAGTTGTCTGTAGAAGTACAATTCTCAAAAAGTTAAAAACATGATTTTCATACAAAAATATAATGAATGTGTGTCAAATGTATTCAGCTTGTTAATGAGTGAAGGAACTAGTAAGATGGCAAAGCTGGCTTCCAAGAGCATTTGAGGAAGAGGTTGATGTAGCATACTGGGAAAGAAAAATTTAAAAGATTGTTAATGTCTTAGAGGCAATAAAATGATAACCTTTGATATTATTATTATTGGGCTTTTTTCACTGGACAGAAATCTACAAATTAATATGTAACTTCATAATTTGGGGCTCTAATCAAATCGCAAACTGGAAAGTCAGACAAAGGTGCATTCTAGGAAATCAAACAATCCTTGAGCAGGCCTGATTAAATAATGACCCAGTGTGACACCTAAAGGACATGAAGTTATCCTCTTTATTTCTTACAATTTCATATTTAGCTTCCAGTCTTTTCTTCTCTAGAATGAAAGCTCTGTGGAGCCAAGAGCTGGTGTGTCTTGTTACCATTGTGAAAATCATGCAAGCAGGTAATGTGCAGTGACAGGCACTAAGAATGCAGGGAATAAATGTTTGGCTGAATTGAAGTGAGTTTTAGAAAGTTGAGTAGCTTGCATAAAACCAAATAGCAGGCTAGTGGCAGATTCCCTGAGATTTCTTATACCCTCTCAACAGAGAGGTATATTAGTTTCCTAGGACCACTGTAACAAATAATCACAAGCTAGGTACCTTAAAACAACAGGAATTTATTCTCTAACAGTTCTGAAGGCTAGAAGGTTGAAGTCAAGGGGTTTGACAGGGCCATGATTCCTCTGAAGGCTTTAGGGAAGAATCCTCCCTCGTCTCTTCCTAGCTTCTGGTAGTTCTTGCATCTCTGGTGTTTCCTGGCTTTTAGCTGCATCGTTCCAACTTCTGCCTGTATTCACTTGTCTGTCTTCCCTCTATGTGTGTCTGTATCTCTGTGTCTCTTCTTATAAGGACACCAGTGATTGGATTAGGGCCCACCATAATCCAGTAGGATCTCATTTTAATTTATACTTTAACTAAATCTGCAAAGACTCTATTCCCAAATAAGATCACATTCACAGTACTATGGGTTAGGACTTGAACATATCTTTATAGGAGACACAACTCAAGCCATTATAGGAGGATTTGGAGTCAGAAGACCTTGGGTTTTGAATTCCTTGATTCCATTTAGTCAGGTGAGGATCTCTCAGTGTTGTCCATGTGCTTTCTACTTTCCCAGGTGCTGGAGAAAATCCTGTTCTTAGCCAGGTGGAATTTCAGGAGCCTCAGGCACTTGTCATGACTATTTTGCATGAAGTCACCTTGATCTTGTATCTCTAGTTCTAATAATAGATCCTTTTCATGTTCTCTGAAATGAAGTCCTTGCCTTTTATTCATGTTCTAATAATTGAGTCCTTATCTTGACCCTGCCATGTCTGAGGTTTTGGTACCTGCCCAAGAGACTAGTTCTTTGGGGACCCAGTTCATGCCCTGCTTGTGCCTGGTACCCCCACCAACACCTGCTGAGTTACTAGAGAACAGGAAGGGAGCAGACGCTCCATTCTGATTGGAAAAGAGAAAAGAGGCCAGAGGTGGCCCATTCCTTTTTGTGACTGGCCTGGCACTCGAGAGGGGTGGTCAGCAGACTTCTAATTGGGTGGGTATCAATGGCATCCCATCAAGGTGCCTGTGTGAGAGACGTCATATGGGGTTTGGGAACCAAAGCAGTTCTCAGCATTTGGTGGCTGTAGAGAGCAGTAGTCATTAAGTTTTTGCTTAAAAAAAAGCTCTTCCAAATTAATTTTGGAAAGCTATGAACCCCTCATACATTTTTAAGTTAGCATCTGAAATTTTTCATCACTAGTTTAAATAATTGCAAAAGATGTAATCTTGGACATTTTGTAGTATGTTAACATTTTAAAATAAAATTGTTCAGTCACGCTTTTAAAAGTGTTCAGTGGAATCTTAATATTATAATGATTTGATATCCACTACCACCTCTTTACATATTCATAAATGGGTCCTTTTAAAATGGTTAGAATTTTTGCATGTTTCTTTTTTCCTCCTTGAACTCATATTTCTATTTTAATTCTTCCACAGAATTTAACCCTCAAGTAATACATTGTTGAGCATGAAAGTCTTATTGTTTGTCCTACTTTTCTGTAAAAATAATTATATACATAAAATTTAAAATTGTCTTCCTGACAATAACTGTAAGAGCTGAGGGTTAACAAGTTTTTCTTTTGGGTTGAGTTATTATAGCCATTATAAGTACATAATCAAAACAACATACAGATAAAAATTTTTGATAAATAGTGAGTAAATATAAAATGTAAAATTTTGTTGGAGATCCAATTACCAGTGAAATAGCTGGGTTTTTTTCCTTCAATTAGTTCATGAATCTATGAATGATTTTTACTTATTGCTGGAATGAGACAGAGTTTGCATTAATTCTATCACTCTTTTCCATTTTTACAGAAAATTGTGCTAAGAAATATTCTTATAAATAAGTAGCAAAAATGGAAGGAGTTATGTAATAACAATGCCATTTAATCCTTTGAGCTCCTTCTGAACTACGTGCCAGAAATTATAATCATAAATAATTATTTTACCTCATCTATTAACTGACAATTTAATTAGATCATCTTTCAAATTGGCTAAAGAAATGAATTGGAAACTACACAAGTTGCACAATGATTGTTGCCCAGCTATCAGAGGCATTTGGTTTCTCAAATCTCTGGGAAATATATCAAAAAGGATTTACCAAGACTTAACAAATGATTATTAATTATACTTATTACTCTTTCACTTTTAGATTCCATGATTAACTCGATAGACCCAGAGAGAACTGGAAAATTTGAAATATTGCTTATTTTTTGTATCTTTGCCAATATAATGTTTTATAAAATGCTTTTATCTTATCACATCATTTAAACATTTTTTCAGCTAAATCTTGGAGCTAAAATTTTTTTTATTTGGATAGTAAAAGAGTCTAATTGACAAACCAGTTATCTCTATTAGTCTCAACAGCCCCAGTCAGATTACTGTCTATCAGAAAAGGTCTGATCTCATTTTTCAGTTTAATTTATATGTTATACATTTCAAAAATGATATAAAAACCACTGGAAAAAGGTTATAGAACATATTTTGTAAATAGATTAGTAAAAGCAATCAAGATTTAAATGATGTAGATCTAATGTAGTTAATTTGTCAATGTTATAACAAGTTATAAAAAGGTAGTAAATCAAAATGCTATTTCTCATTACTTAATTTATAATGAAGCAGTGTAATTTGTAGCTTAAAATATTACTTATTTATGAGATAGAGAGTATGATAAAAAGTATACTCAGATGCTGCTGTTCAGCTTTTGGGACTAACTAAATAAGAGTCATATATAAAATTAGAATTAACTCCACTAATTTTGTTAGACATCATGATCAAGCTTTCCTCTGTATTTAAAGACAAAGAAATGTAAACAGTAATATTAAAAATAATCAGTCCAGTAGCTAGTTTTTATTTTTTTTCCAAAAAGAAATAGAAAATACTAAGCTTTTTAAGATAAAATGCAAAGTAAAAATAGTAATAAAGTAAAATAAAAGTAGTAAAAATAATAATAAAACTGTAATAATGCTTTAATTTTTTTTTTTTTTTGTGAGTAGACAGAAAATGGAAGAGGCAAAGTCCTTCCATGAGAATTTTTAGTATTCCTGCTACCCTACAACCATATAGCCAGATCCAAGGTAAAAATACTCTATAACACGATGCTTTACTCTTAACAAAAATGTATATAAGACTGGGAAAGACAAGAAGCTCTAAGGGTTTATTATGACCTGATTAGCCATTAAAGGAGTCTGCTCCTTTGTTTACCCCCTGGAGGTTTTTACACACTCAAAGAAATGCTCCACTGTAAGACATGGGTGAGAAGTGTGCCTTTGTTTAAAAAGTGGGAGAAGGGCTAATGTAAATGCAGACATATTCTCTGGCACATCAGTTTTGGGAAAGAGTAACTCTGGAAGTTAAGAATCTGGAAATTGATTTTCTTGTTGTTGTTGTTGAAATGTTATTTATTTATTTTTGGTTTTGGGGGGAGGTAATTAGTTTTTTATTTATTATTATTATTATTTTACTGGAGGTACTGAGGATTGAATCCAGGACCTCATGCATGCTAAGCATGCATTCTACCACTGAGCTATACTCCCCTGCTGGAAATTGATTTTCTTTACATTTCCCCTGCTTGCATATCCCTTGGAAAGTGTTCGGACTAGATGATTAATCAGAGATATCTCTAACAATTAAAAAAACAGCATCCCTATGCTGAGACTTAAAGCCAGGTTTCAGTTCTTAGGGGAAGGACCAAACTAAAGGGTGAAAAAAACACTCTCCATCCTCTTGAAGCTTATTTTCTGGTTAAGAGACATACACTAAACAAAGTAAGTTACATAGTATGTTAGGACATCAACTGTTACAGAAGAATATAAAGAAGTGGGATAGAGATGATGTGAAGATTGCAGTTTAAAGACTTGGTCAGAGAAGTCCTCACTAAACAGGTTAAATTTAAATAAAGACTTGAAGGAGGAGAAGACAGGTCCTATATTGATATCTGGGCGAGAGGTCCGTGCAAGATGAAGTGAATCCAATTGGTATTAGATTTCTAATTTGCAACATTATGTGCTGGAAAACAATGGATCAATGTTTTTATAAAATTATGAGGGCAATTGTTGTATCCCTAGGTTACTATATCCTCCTAAGCCATCATTCACATATTGGGGGAAGAAGAGGCAACTTTAAGTATGCAAGAACTTATGTCTCCTTTAAGAAAAGTGTATTTGAGGAAATTATTTCAGTCAAATTATTGTGAGTCAGAAAATAAGTCAAGGGGAAAAAAAGAAAAAAAGAACTGTCATCTGTTAGAAATAGTGGTGGGCAATAAAACCAGTAAGAATAATTAAATCTAAGTAATTGAATTATGGTTGTAGAGCTAACGTAGTCATTAAAGAGGATTTTTAAAATAGAAGATGAATAATGTGAAAACTTAAACATGAGTCTGTAATTTTAAAAAGAAAGGCTGAGAAATGGCATATTATAGCAGCAGAGAGAAACACAGTGGAAAAGGGGCAAGTAAAAGCATTACAAAATTTTTGTCTTCTTTAAAGAAAGGCATAAAAATTTTAACTCTGAACTCTTTCTTTTGAACATTTAAAGGTTAATACAGTCAGAATAAAAATGGAATGTAAAGCTTCATCTTTATACTGAAGGACAAAATTGAGTGACACAGATAAAGATGGTTTTATCTTGAAGCTCCATTTTGCAATTATCAGTGACCAGTAGAAGAAAAAATAAAAGACCCTAAAGGACAAAAGGGAAAATGGGAGAGAATGTGAGTACACATTTAAAACAAGAAGCCAACAGTAATGATGAACCAGGTAATAAACTTTGGTATAAACTTTCTGCTTGAGAACAACTCAGAAATCTCAAGAAAATGTATATTCTCTCTCTCTCTCTATCCCTCCCTCTGTCCTTTCCTTCCTGTTCTTTTGCAGAAGATAGATATATAGGGGGAAATGTGAGCCCATTTGGGGCTGCTTTTTCCTAGTGACATCTGCCAATTCTAGAAATGGCAGTCAAAGAACAAAAAACTGGGCAGAGTTTCTGAGAGACTCCTAAGGTTAAAAGAACAAAATTGGAGTTCAAGTTCCATTAAGCCAGGAAGCCTTGATAAGGCCCTTAGTCTTTGGGTTGCAACCTAGAAGGGCTACACTCTATGAGTAAACCAGAAGTAGACTGGTTCTCCTAGGGACTGAAGCCCAGTTTTAAATCACCTCAATCAGAATTGAAGGAATCTGGAACTGCTAGCATCTCCAAACTACCAACCAGAAATAAACATAAATGCTCCCTGCAACTTTTTCATATGCATTGTCTGGTATTAGTAACGAGGACCTTCAGGATACAAGACGACATGTTCAAAACCAAGAGAAAAGCTACACAGTAGAAATGGATCCATGGAGTGGGGAAAGGTATAGCTCGGTGGTGGAGTGCACGCTTAGCAAGCATGAGGCCCTGGGTTCAATCCGCAGTACCTCCATTAAATAAACCTAATTATCCACCTGCCAACAGCTAAAAAAAAATAATAAAGTTAAATAATTTTTTTTAAAAAAAGAAGTGGATCCATGGAGGATCTAGATAACGGAGCTACCACTCATGGATTTTAGCTATGTTAGTATGTTCAAGAAAATAGTAGAAGACTGAAAATTTCAACAGAGAGCTATAAAGAGCATGTGTATACACATACACAGAAAGCAGATGGAAATTCTAGAACTAAAATATGTGGTAATTGAAATTAAGAACTCATCTTTTTAAAGTCGGGTCATATAATGCATAGATCCTGGAATTAAAGTACATTGATCATGTATTATCTACTGGTCCAAGTAGATATTGTTGATGGGGAGGTAACAGAATATGTCTCACTAGGTGTAGGGTAGGGGGTCAGGGTTCTGGGTCAGCCAGGAGCCCAGGAGCAAAAGTGAGAATGTACAAGGGAAAGTAAGAATGCCTCAGTATTACCAAATCAATTATTATACATGAACAAATTAAAGGAAAATATTAAATAACTACCACTATAAGTGAAAAAATATATTGGATAAAGTTAAATATTAATTTCTGACTCAAAATCAGCTCTGCAAACTAGGAGAAGACAACTACCTTAATCTAGAAATCTGGAAATTATATACATATACTATATATATAATATATAGAAATAAAGTATATGATGGAGATTTTATATTTCTGTATTCTAGTCAGTGGGAGAATATATAGATTGCTCAGTGTATAGTGCTATGTTAACTGAATAGTCATTTGAAATATACATATAATATCTATAGAAATATATGTTCCTACTTCATATCAAAAATTAAATAATCATAAAGAACATGAAATTTGTATATACAGACGTGAAAACATTGAAATAATAGGAGAAAATATTAGAAAATACAATCTTTGAAGCAAAGATATTGTCGTGTACCAAAACTAGAAATCATAAGGAAAAAAAAAAGATTGACAAGTCTGAGTGCATCAAGAGACACCAAAAACAGCTAAAAGGAAAAACTGAGGGGAAAAGTTAAGCTTATATGAAAGGAAAAAAGTTAATATTCTTAATGCATAAATGCCTTTGCAAATAAACTATGAAAAAAATAACCAACTTGATAGATAAATGAGCAAAGGACATGAAGAGGAAACTCAAAGAAGAAATGCAAATGACCAATAAGCATTTGAAAAGACCTCAGACTCAGAAACAATCAAAGGAATGCAAATTAAAGTGAGAAGATTTTTTTTTCTGTTAGATTGGCAAAGATGAAAAAGTCACGTTGGTGAGTGTGAGGAAATAGATTTTGTTGGTGAAAATGTAAATTGGTACAACGTTTCTGAGGTTAGTTAGACTATATGTACAAAAAATTTTTTTTAGGTTATACAAATAAAAATTTATTTAGATTGAGAAAAACTCAAAATATTACAGGATTTGAAGACTGAAAAATACTACAAATATAAAATTCTAGGAAAATAATATATTATGTTTAATTAAATAATTGCCTCACTTACCTCTAGAATACTTTTTTCCATCCATGTTTTGGCTACAAACTCTTTAATCTCTTCATAAGATAATAGTTTTGCAATCACATATTCTTTTTTTCTTTTTTTAAATTTATTTTTTATTGAGGTGACAGTTTATAACATTCTATGTTTCATGTGTACAACAATGTATTTCTACTTCTGTATGCACTGCAGTATTGATACAGGAAAATGAGGCATGAGAGGGTGGCCATGTCCCAGGCCCCAGATGAGTCCCTGGGATGTGCCCCATCAAGTGAGGGTCCTTGGCATTGAGCAGGAGAGAATTCAAGAGTGAGCCGCAGTTGAGTAAAAGTAGATTTATTCAGAGAGCTGCACATTCCATAGACCGAGTGTAGGCTATCTCAGAAGGCCAGAGAGGCCACAAGGCATGGGGGGAGGGTGTTTAGTTTAAAGTAAAAATATTTACACACTCCATAGACAGAGTGTGGTCCATCTCACTCAGAAAGGAGAGTGGCCACGAGGTGTGGGAATTGTTAATTTTTATGGGCTCAGTAACTTCATAAGCCAACAAGTGGGAGGATTTTCCAACTACTTTACGAAAAGAGAGGAATTCCCAGGAATTTGGCCACTGCCCACTTTTTGACCTTTTATGGCTAGCCTCGGGTGTGTCATTGTGCCTGGGGGAGTGCCATTTGTATGCTAATATATTACAATGAGTGTATAAAGAAGCTCAAGGTCAACTAAAAGTCAAATCTCCTGCCATTTTGGGCCTCAAGCTCTACTGGGAGTTGAATTTTCCATCGTCTTGGTGCTAATTGCTGTGTCATTCTTTTAATGGCTGGACCTTGTCCCCTTCCATCCTGTCTCGGTATGCTCACCACCAAAAACTTAGTTTTCATTTGTCATCATACAGTTGATCACCTTTACCCATTTCATCTTCCCTCCACACCTCCATCCCCACCCTGCCCTTGTCCCATGGTAACCACTACTCTGTTCTCAGTCCTGTGCACTTGTTTTTGTCTGATTTGGTTTGTTCATTTCTTTATTTATTTGGTTTTTTTTTAATATCCTATATATGAGTAACTTATAAGTACTTGTCCTTCTCTGTCTGACTTATTTCACTTAGCATGATCCCCTCGAGATCCATCTAGGCTGTCACAAATAGTAAGATTTCATTTTTTATGGCTGAGTAATATTTCATTATATATGTGTAGATTGATAGACAGATAGATAGATATCATATCTTCTTTATCCATTCATCTGTTGTTGGGCAGTTAGGCTGTTTTCATATCTTGACTATTGTAAATAATGCTTCAATGAACATAGGGGTACACATATCTTTTCCAATTAGTGTTTTCATAACCTTCGGATAAATATTCCAAAGTGGGATAGCTGGATCATATGGTAGTTTTGTTCTCAATTTTTTGAGGAACATCCTTACTGTTTTCCATAGTGGCTGCCCCATTTTACATTCCCACAATGTAGGAGGGCTCCCTTTTCTCTACATCCTCACCAACACTTGTTACTTCTTGTGTTTTTGATAATAGCCATTTTAACAGGCATGAGATGATCTCTCAATGTGGTTTTGAATTGCATTTCCCTAATAATTACTGATGTTGAACATCTTTCCATGTCCCTGTTGGCCATCTGTATGTATTCTTTGGAAAAATGTCCATATTACCTAAAGTAATCTACAGAATCAATGTAACCCTTATCAAAATCCAAAGAATATTTTTTGCAGAAATAGAAAAAAAAATTCTAAAATTTATATGGAACCACAAAAGGCCCCAGAAAGCCAAAGCAATCCTGAGAAAAAAGAACAAAGCTGGAGGTATCACATTACCTAATTCGCTTTGATAGGAATCAAAACAGCATGAGATCAGCAGGAAAACAGGTATATAGATCAGTGGAAAAGAACTGAGAGACCAAAAATAAAACCACACACATATGGACAATTAATTTACAGCAAAGGAGCATAGAACATACAATGCAGCAAGAGGTCAGACTTGTGGTTACCAGCAGTAGGGGGTGCTTGGAGGGGATTTGGATGAAAGTAGTCAAAAGGTACAAACTTCCAGTTATAAGATAAATAAGTACTGGGGATATACCATACCATTTGATTAATATAATTAGCATTGTTGTATGTTCTATATGAAAGTTAAGAGAGTAAATCCTGAGGCTTCTCATCACCAGGGAAAAATATTTTTCTTTTATTTTGTTTCTATATGAGATGATGAATGTTCACTAAATTTATTGTGGTGATCATTTCATGATGTATATAAATCAAATCATTATGCTATGCACCTTAAACTTATACACTGTTGTATGTCAGTTATATCTCAATAAAACTGGAAGAAAAAAAATTAAAAATTTAATTGCAAAAATGGTTTCACTCAGATATTCCACTTTTCTAATTAAATATGAAGATATATACAAGTCTACTCAAGATCAGACTGGAGTTGCAGGTTTCTGAAGGAAGACCACAGAGGTAAAGTACCATTTTGAACATATCATATCAAGTGTGCACACTATGAACATAATTTATCACTGGTGATGTTGACCTTGATCACCTGGCTGAGGTAATGGAGGCATTTTTTTTTTAAGTTGTAAAATTCTTTTTCTATTATAGGTTATTAGAAGATATTGAATATCCCTGTGTTACAAGTAGGTCCTTGTTGTTTATTTTATATATGGTAGTATATCTGTTAATCTCAAATTCCCAATTTATCTCTCCCCTCACTTTAGGAGGTATGATCTACAGGAGTTGGCATTTGTGGGAGTCAAGGAAAAATCCCCAAATGTAACAGGAAATCTTAGAGGGAGAATCAGGCTTGGGGAGAGAGGGGGCCAATGAAGAGCAGAATTGCAAAAGACTAGTATTTTTTATGTATTATATGTGATGGGTGTCTGAGAGACAGAACTTTAACTTTTTTTTTTAGTTGAAAAATTGTTATTCTCCAGGGAATTCTTTTCATATATATGTGTGTGTGTATATATATATATATATATATATATATATATATATATATATGTCTAGTAAGTTTACAATGTTGTGTTAATTTCTGGTGTACAGTATAATGCTTCAGTCATACATGAACACACATATATTCATTTTCATATTCTTTTTCACCATAGTTTACTACATGATATTGAATATGTATCACTGTGCTATACAGGTATGAACGTATTTTCTATCTATTTTATAGATATTACTTGTATGTGGAATCTCCAGGGGATTCTTAACCATTTTTGTGCTGTAGATATTTTAGGTAGTCTGGTAAAACCTATGGACCCTTTCTTAGAATAACATTTTTAAGAGTACAAAATTAAAACATACTTTCAAAGAAAACTGATTATAATGAAATACTAGGAGTCTGTGGGCCCCAGATTAGGAATTGCTCCATGGAGTAGCTCCTTTTTGGGTCTTTCATCCCTGCCTGAATGGCCCCACTTGGTCACTTCTGTGTCGGGTGAATGTGGACGCTGCCGGGGAGGGATACAGGGAGGCGGGTGATTTGTCAAGTGTGTGGTCTGCAAGGGCGGCACACCACCACCTCTCACAGCAATCCTGAGGAGGCAGCGACACGAGAAAATCAGCCCCAAAGAGATCAGCTACTCAATGGTGACAGTGTCCTGTTTGGAAGCAGCAGGACTGAGTGAGCCCAGGGTACTTGGCCAAATGAGGAGAAGAAGAAGAGGAAGCTTCAGTAAGGAGAGACTGGGCTTCTGGCTGATAGGAGAGTCGGGGCCCAAGATTAAGGGAAAATGAAAGAGATGTTATGGTAGTTGTACCTCAGCCTGGTGAAGTGGGTCATATCTATTTCATTCAGTTCTGCATTGTTTAATTTAAATTTTTTTTCTTTTTCAATGACCATTTGTAATTTTTGTGACAGAAAAAAGCAGAGTACATGGAAATTTCCTTTTATTTCATTAATGATATTGTCTCATTAAGGCTGCCTGGATTCAAACATCTTAAGCCTTTTGGCAGATGCTGTGGAATCTGAGAAAGGATTAGCAGACCCTGGATCACCTTGACCCTAAGGACAGCTCTGCTGAAAGAAAGGGACAGAGGAACTCCATAAATTCTTACCCTCTAGACATAATCCCATGATGCTGATAGTAGTAAATTGGTAATAAATGCTCAGAGTATACAGTACTCAGGAGACTTTTTTGTTATTGAGCCCTGAGTTGAGAGATCAATAAGAATAATATATGCCTGGAGACAGATGTCGTCATGCTGTGTGATCTCAGAAGAGTGCGGAGTTTGCAGCGTCCCCCTGGGAGTTGTAGGCAGTGGAGGGGTGAGTTTGGAGCTGTAATGGAGCACAGCTGCTTTACTTATTTTTACATGTTGAACTTGCTTATCCTTTGAACAAAGGGATTGGGGCTAAGATAAGTATGAAAACAACAGCACTGAAACCTATTATTTATTAGAGTAGATTCAAATTGGAGAAGGGAAGTTCTGGGTGAATGGAATAGACGTTACTGATTCTCTAACAAGCATTCGTAGGTCAAATCCGTGGCTACACAAAGTCCACAAGCAGAGGGCCAGCAGGGAGCTTCCCAGGTGCCAGAAACTCCCCAAATTACTGGATTGTATATACATCTGTGAAAATGTATTTATGAAAGCAATTTATGAAAACAATGATTTACGAAAGCTTCTCTGGGGGACTATAGGTAGTTGGAAATCATTCATTCATTTATTCATTAAAATCCACTGTCTGCTTTCTGTGTGCCTAGCATTGTCCTAAATGCTGGGGACAAGTAGTGAACAAAGAGCCAGAGCCCTGGTGCTGATAGAGACTACGTTCTGGTGGGGAGGATCCACTTCTGAGCTTACTCATGTGGTCGTTGGTAGTATTCAGCAATCCCTCCATGAATTTTTGGACTGAGGGGCCTCACCTACTTGCTGGCTATGGGCAGAAGGCCTCTCTCAGCTCGTGGCCAAGTGGTCCACTCCACTGGGTACTCACAACATGGCAGCTGGCTTTCCCCAGAGTCTTTTGTAACCCAGTTTCAGAAGTGACATCCCATTTGCCATATCCTGTTCATTAGAAATGAGTCATTGGGTCCATCCCACACTTGGAGGGAGGGGTCTGTACAAGTTGATGAACACTAGGAGAAGAGGATTATTGGGGGCCATTATGGTCACTATGTCAGATTTTTCCAGTTGAAGCATCAATTTATTTTTTTAATATTTATTTATTTATTTATGTGTTTTAAAATGGAGGTACTGAGGATTGAACCCAGGACCTTGTGCTTGCTAAGCACGTACTCTACCACTGAGCTATACTCACCCCCCTGAAGCATCAATTTAAAATGCCATTGAATAAATTCATCTGAGATTACTGCAGAAACAGTTTTGGACCCAATAGCACATGTGGTCACAGAGAAATATGTCACAATTTAATCCCCATCAAAGGGAGATAAATGTAGAGGATGCGACAGTAGAAAACAGTGTATCCCAGAAGCGCTGATTTGTAATATATTGTTATTAAACTTCTGATTAACTAATATAAACTGAATTATATCAAGGAGAAGCCATAATATAATTGTTATTACTGTATGCCATGATAATTATAGACAGAATTTCTCTTTACTAGACCAACTTTTTCCCCTACAGAGTTTGCAATTGACATTATAAACAACAAAACAATAATAAGGCAAGAGATGTATGTTGAAGTAAGTGGAGCCTAAGAGCATGTTATTAGAAAAGCAAAAGTATTAAATATTAAGCCAAAGCCAAATTCTCCATTACTAGAAACCATTCTGGGGTAGTAGGAAAACTACCAGAATAATCAAAATAATAGAAGTGATACATCAGAACATTCATGAAACCCATGATATGTCTTTGATTACTGCTAGAGCAATACAATGCAGAATAAATAATGAGGCATGGCAAATGTAATTTCTGTAATGACAGACTGATGGTATTAAAAAACTCAAGAAATAAGTGTTACATGAATAGCAGTATCTCTGAAATCATAGATATCACTTATATTTGGGTGGTTTTTTATGGCAGCTAGGCATATACAAATTTTGAAAAATAATTCTTTTTATTGCTCCCCCTTCTCTATTTCCCTTTTTCTTTAGTTTAATTTCCTTTTCCTTTCCTATCTTCTTCTATTTCTTCTGTTTGTCATTCCTTAACTTATTGTTGGTTAAACTTTGCTTCTTGTCTAAAAATACAGGTTTTGCAATACTGTATCTTGAATCACAAATATATGAAACAGATATTTTAGTTACTGTCTGTTCCCAACTTATTTTCCTCAAGAGAAGATATTAAGAGGATATTAGTTTCCACATCTGATACACCTTGCTTGCACAACAGGTTAATTCAGCATTCTCTTCTGTTTAATATCTTTGATGTTGAATTCACTCAGGTCCAGGGACTTTTGGTTTTAATATTAAAACATGGGTTAGGCATGACAGTTATGATACCACCACTAATAATAACTTGAATATTTTATTAGCCCTATTGAGGTATAATTGACATACAATAAAATAACATAAAAGAACATAAAAATTTGAGTGTCACTTTTCTTTTCACTGTATAATTGCACTTCGAATAGTCTGATGGAAGAATTTCTCTTAAGGTAGAACAGCATGTTTGTAACACGTATTCTCCTATCCAAGTACTAACCAGGCCCAACCCTGCTTAGCTTCCAAGATCAGGTGTGTTCAGTGTGGTATGACCACAGACTGTAACACAGTTTGCTGGTACCCTGGTGGATATGGCAAACACTGATGCAGCCTTCTAAGAACCCTGATTTTTTTTTTCATATTATCAGATGGCAGTGTACATAGGGGAGGTGGGATTCCTCCTGAGCCCTCAAATGTTAACTATGATTTGCCCAATCGTGTTTATTTCTGCGTTTGTGTAGGCAGGTGACTCAATTCTGGTCAATGGCTTATGAGGCAAAGTCTGCAGGGCACTTCTGAGAAAAAGTGTTCCTCTTTGTGAGCCATCTTGGGACTACGAGGAACCAAGCCAACCCACTGAGGACGCAGAATGGAAAGATGAAGGACTCTAGGTCTTAAATGATCTTGTTGAACTGTAACATTAACCGACCTTGCATCAGGACTACCGCTGAGGTTTTTGTTATGTGGTATTGTAAATAGCCTTATCAGAGAGAATATGTCCCGTAACTCCAAGGAGAAACCTTTACAACATACAACATGGTGGTCCTCGATCTTATTGTTTAAGCCACTTTTAGATAGTTTATACGGTCGCAGCCAAAAGCATCCTACTTAATAAAGTTGGGCAGATAGGGTTCCAATATTAAAGAACTGCCTCTGTGTACCATCTTATGCCTTGCAAAAGACAATTTCTAAATGTCTGCTCTAAGTTACAAGTAGCAGAAGCCACAACTCACATCTAAACAAGAAAAGGAATTCATTGGCTCGTGTAAATGAGAAGTCCAGAGGTAGGGCAGGCTTCAGGGGGTTTCACCTAGAAGTTCTTGATGTCATCAGTAATCCAGCTGTTTTGCTGCCTGATGTTCTCAGCTCTGTCCTCCAATCAATTGGTTTCTTCTTCAGATTGGCTTTCTTCATGGTAGCCAAACATTTGCGGTAGTTTCAGACCTCACATTTCCACACCTCACAAACTATGGCTGAGGCATCTGATTGGCCAGAGGGTTGCAATGTTCTGATTGGCTTAGCCTAAGTCACATACCCAATCTCGGGAGCTGAAGATAGAATCAGACTTCCTAGAAGCTCATGGCTCGCTAAATGGAAACTGGAGAATGGAAAAAAGAAACGAAATGCTGAGACCCAGTCATGAAACATCCGTTCCGTGAACTGAGAATTATAATGCAGAGGAACTTTCAAAAGTGTGTTTGGAATTTCTTTGTACTCTACTTCCTCTCTAAAGAATGTGAGATGCAGATAACCAATGACGTTAGGCCCATAGATTACCATTAAAGCAGAAGATTCGGTGGGCTCTTTGGGTATTAAGAATATACCCTACTGTCTGAGAATCTCTGCTAATTAATTCCTGGTATGAACACTGGTGAGATAGGACTTCTGTTTATTTCTGGAACTAGATGTCAAGGCAATCAATTGTGATTTAGAACAGCTGCTTCAGGAGAAATGTCAAACTCTTTGCTCTTTAAAAATGTTAATGAAAACATTTTTAATCTATGAACTCTTTTCAACACCTTCACTTTTCTGAAATCCAAAATTACTAGTATATAAAAAAAGAATGCAATGCAATTCAGTCAAATCCACAGACACTTACTAGCACAGCTGTCATTTGCACCCGAAAATGAAGCAAAATTGGCAGGATACACAACTAGCTATTTGCAGACACACTTAAAATCCACAGCCTAAGTTTGCATGGGTTCCTGGCATGTGATGCTCAGTGGTAAACCACGGTCATCGGAGAGCCTGGCTTAGGTACTTATCATCCTGCAGACCTTAAATTTATTTCACACCTGCTTTTGAAATCTGGAAATACTGCCAAGTTGTCTTCCCAGATGGATTTGGCAAAAATTCCAGCATATTGTACCAAATTATAGATCAGAGTAAATCCACTTCTCAAATTCATTGGACATCTGGAATTAGTTTAAAAAAGTAATAAAGTGATAGCTACACAGAAAGGAGCCTGATGGGCAGGACCTGGTAAGAGGTCCTTACCATTTTGACCAGATCTACACAGACTAGAAATGGAGAAGCTGGTCCCAGGGTTGATTTGCCTGGGGTTCTCCCCTCAGAAACATTCTTAATCAGGTGAGGTTATTCATGCCCAAAGCTGTAATGACTTTGCTACTTTATCTTAGAAAATAATTCTACAAGCTAATTGCTTTTATTATGGAAATATATTTTTGGACTGAACAGCAAGGGTATTTTGAAAATTCTATGTGGTGCAACGTGTATATAAATAAGCTGCTTGTGATGAGGAGAAAAGAGGCAGCCAATGATAATTCATTACTAATGCTTTGAGATTGTCTGCAGTTTTAGCAATTAACCTTTTTTTTTTTTTCTTGAATTTTTAGAGAATATAATTTGGGTACTTTAAATAACCACAGCAGTGCTATATTCACACTGTAAGTAGAATGTGCAAGTAATGGAAAACATTGATGTCTCCCCAACCATAAACTCCAGCTTGCATGTACTAAAAAGGCTGTATAAGGTAGTGGTTAAGAGCTTGGGTCTCGACCAGACTGCTGAATCTTGGCTCTGCCATTTGTTAGCTGGATGATCTTGGATAGATTATGAACTTTCTGTGCCTATGCGTCTTTATCTGTAAAATGGGGATAATAATTACCTGTGTCATGGTTGTTAGATTTAATGAACTAACATAGGTAGAGCATCTGAAGCAGTAAGCACTATTTAAGCATTAGCTGCAATTATTTGTGAACTTTCAGATACCTTTATTGAAGGAAGTTTTATTGTAATCCCAAGATAACTGAATCAATATGTACTCGCATACTATACATTTGCAGACAAAGAATCTGCTTTGAAAATTCATTTAACTGTCTAATTAAAAGATGAATAGCATACTATGAGTTAAAAGTAATTTAGAATATTATATTGGCAGTAGTCCTCACCTGTACAAACATTCTAAAATATATATTATTTGAAGATTCTACCATTTATCAACAAATATTTATTGAGCACCTACCGTGTGTAAGGCATTATCCTAGTGATGGCTTTATTAGTGTGTGTGTGTGTGTGTGCGCGCGCGGGCGCGAGTGCATGGGTAAAATCCTTGCTTACGTGGAGTTTATATCCTTCCAGGAGGACATAGGCTGTACATAAATAGATATGTCAGGTGGTGATAAGTTCTATGAAGAAACACAAAGCAGAATCAGGGTAGAGAGTGATGGAGAACAGGCTTCTATAAGGAAGGCCTCTCAATAAGGACACACTTGAGAAATGAGTTAAAGAACTAAGGGAATGATTCATGTGAATATCTGAGAGAAGAGGGGTCCAGCACGAGGGTACAACCAGTGTAAGAACCCCAATGTGGGAGAGTGCTTGGTACATTTGAGTGGCAGTGTGGAATTTAAGCCCAGGAGGTCTGTCTGCAGAGCCTGTATTCCACATTCCCACATTATCTTCTGCTCTCTCCTCCGTAAACTCTCTGCTTCAGTTGGGAAGATTTTTGTGAAAAAATGATCATTACAGTTAAATTCAAGTCATACAGACTTACATTTGTTGTGATTACACACAGATTCCAAAGAATCAGTGTGTGCAAATTTGACTTTCTTTTTTCAAAGCCAAGACTAGGAAGAAAAAAAAATTCATTAAGAACAGCAAGTAGGACATTCTGAAGTGCCCCTTAGCCTAGAAGGACGTTTAGCTGAGAGTTTTTGTATAAAATTTGGCATACCCAAGTTTTTTGGAGTCAAGTGCTGGGTCCTTGAAGGGTCTCTAAATCCAATAGAAGTTGAGAATCACCACATCAGCGAAACAGTTTTACAACCTACAAGTATTTTTTTGTTTTGTTTAAATCTCAGTGAGCAAAAATGTAACAGAAAAGTCAACATGTTTTTGATTATCTTATTCTTAAAAGGGAAGTATAGAGGGAACCAACTGCTTTTTTTTTTTCTTTCAGGTTTTGTGATATGACACCATTTAAAGAATAATTGTTAAGCAGTTGAGTTAAAGTTGAGGAGGTAAGCCTGGAAAAGCTTATTTTGAGGGCAAATTGTAAAGAGTAGCAGATACTCTCATAGAAAAGTGGCCACCTGGCTAGAGGAATGTTCTGAAGACCATGCACAACGGAGTATTATATATAAGCTTTCTATTCCCGAGGCAGTGCCAGAAATTCTGGGTAAAGAGGATCTAAATCAGTGGTGATAAACTAAGAAAGTGTGTTATTCTGGGTCCTCTGAGAATCAGCAACCAAAATGGGATTAGACATGAGAGGATTTTATTAAGGGAAACATCTGTGTGAGAGAAAATGGGGAGGAAGGCAGATAAGCCAGGAGAGCCGTCAAACTGCAATGCAAGTCTGACTCTGAAGGAAGGAGATGGAGAAGGAAGGGTAAGTGGAAACATCCCAGATCACCTGCAGTCTAAGGAAGATTCAGCAAAGCTGTCAGGGAGTCCTGGAGCTGAACTTACCTACTAGGAATGGCCCCTGCCTCCCAGGACTGGGCCTGTCTTGGTACTTAGTGTCCCTGTAGTACTCAGTCATGGCCTGGGAACAGCCCTTGAGAAGTCTGGCCTCCACATGAACCCAGCCACAGATCTCAGTGCTGGGGCCCTTGGTCAATTGCGTGCAGTTGACCTTGGAGAGGTGCAGTCTCACAGGCATGAGGTGGGTATCTAAGTCACCTGGGGAGCTGCCTCTTTGTGTCTTCTACCAGCTCCAGCTCCAGGCCCTCCACCCCAACTCAAGATGTCATTAGCTGCCTTGGGGGCCTGCGGCCCATGGGAAAAGCACCACCCAGCAGCCAGAAACTGGCGGGGTGTGTCATGCCCTCATGTATTCTGAGGTGGTGAAAGGGGTTAAGACCCTGGGAAATAGAAAAGTATCTACTGTTTTGATGTTTATTTTTATGACTGCATTGTTGGGAAATGATCTTTTATAAATGGCTTACTAAGGATTTGTCAGGGTGTTACTCAGTAGCTGATAAATTGCTATGTCTGTAGCTCTGCTTTGTTCTAAAGATTCAGAGGACAAAGTTGTTTAGTCAACAGTTCCCATGGTCATATGGACAGAGCCCAGTTCCTGTGGTCTAAAGAACATTTCAGCAAAAGACAAGTTGAAATGCCTGCTGGTGAAGGGTAGCTCAATACAATTACCCTGCGGTTAGTTTCATCGCAAGGAGTTTCAGCAATACATCCTACCCACCCACACCTCAATCATGCCCCCTCTTCTTTTCTCCTTACTGGACCCTCTCCTCAGGCTGTTTCAGTGAAGTACTTCTCACCTACAGCAGTGCACAAAGATGTCTGTTCTTCTACTCTGGGATCTGACCTAGAGTTAGAGCACTTGATTATAAATAGGTGTCTTCCTCTGAACACGAGCACTCTGGTCCTGCGAATCAGATGTTATATGCAATAAACACTAACTGGGTCCAATTTGCCATTATTTTAAATGTGAAAAACTGTAATGGCTATTGGTCAATGCTTGAGCATTTCCTAAAACAAAACTTTAACACAGTAAAAAGGCTAAATATAATACAAAATGTTCATGTTAGTATGAAATTGCTCAAATCATCATTTCCTGATCACCAGAAAATTTGATATAATTATTAACTAATGATAGCTTTGTATGTAGGAATGTGCACAGTTTGCGTGTCCTATGTAGCTATGACCATTCATTTTTGTGCCAGCTTGACTGGCCTAAGGGATGTCCAGATAGCAGGTAAAACACTGTTTCTGGGTGTGTCTGAGAGCATGTTGCTGTAAGAGATTAAAATTTTATTCAATAGGTTGAGTAAGTAGATTGTCCTCACAAATGTGTGTGGGCATTATCCAGTCTGTTGAGGGCCCCAATAGAACAAAGGCAGAGGAAGGATGAATTCCGTCTCCCTCTCCTTCAGCTGGGACATCCATTTTCTCCTGCCCTTGACAGTGGAGCTCCTGGTTCTCGGGCCTTCTAACTCCGGGAATAAGAATAGCAGACTTCCAGGTTCTCGAGCCTTCGGCCTCAGACTGAATGATATCATTGGCTTTTCTCCTGCCTCTCCAGCTTGCAGAGGACAGACTGTGGGACTTTTTGGCCTCCATGACTGTGTGAGTCAATTTTTATAACAAATTCCTGCATATCCTCATATATTGGTTTTGTTAGTTCTATTTCTCTGGAGAACCCTGACTAATACAGTAGCAGACACTGCCTATGACTCTCCATATCTTCCCTGGCCTGTCCTGCAGAGAGCTAATTTCCAGCAGCTAGCACCTGAGACTCCTTGCCTGAGGGCTTTCCCAGTCCACTGTAACATACTAAGATGTTGTCTTCCAATTAATGCCCTATGGGAACAGTCCTCACCACTGACTGACAGGAGTGGGTAGATAAAGACCACTGCTCCCTCACCCCTCAGGTGTTGTAACTCTGAGGCAGATATTCTACACTGACTTCCTTCCTGGTATTTAGCCCAATAAAGTGTTTGCACTTGAATTCTTTTTTTTTTTTTAATTTTTAAATTTTTTTATCGAATTGGACTTGATTTACAGTATTAGTTTCAGGCATACCGCAAAGTGATTCAGTTATACACATATATACATATATGTATTTTCTTTTCAGATTCTTTTCCATTATATGTTATTATAAGAAATTGAATATAGTTTCCTGTGCTATACATTAGGTCCTTGTTGTTTATCTATTTTATATATAGTAATGTGTGTCTGTTAATCCCAGACTCCTAATTTATTCCTCCTCTGCCCTTTCCCCTTTGGTAACCATAGTTTGTTTTCTATGTCTGTTGCACTTGAATCTTTGTCTTGGGTTTCTGCTTTTGAGGAAGGAACGAAAACCAAGACTTTTTACCATAAATTTTATGCACTGTGGATGACTATGATGTTTTGCTCCAGCAATATCCCAGATGGACCTCCCCTTCGCTGACACTCAGCATGCTTTTCAAAATATCTATGTGTGATTCTGACATTTTACCAATTTTATTTAGAATATAAATCATTACTTTCCTCCTACATAATTTTGTTTAAAATGTATGAAGTTTTGAGGGTGGAAATAAAAAGTTTTCCTACATAAACATTATTGAAAAACATTATTTCAAGAGATATGACATTATTGTATGGACCTTGAGTATTAAAAATCAAGAACTGTCAAAAAGAAGAAACAACCAGAATGTCCTCGGCATTGATGAATGGGGGTATACACAAACAGTGGAATATTATTCAGCCATAAATAGGAATGAAGCACTGATACATGTTGCCACATGGATGAACCTTGAAAATATGCTAAGTAAAATAAGCCATTCATAAATGGCCACATATTGTATGACTCTATACGGAATGACCAGAACAGGCAAAGAAAGAAACAGAAAATAGATTAGTGGCTGATGGGGGCTGGAGAAAGGGCAAATACAAGTGACTGCTAATGTCTTCAGGGTTTCTTTTGGGGTGATAAAAATGTTCTGGAATTAATGGTGATGGTTGCACAACCTTGTAAATATACTGAAACCACTGGGAAGATGCTTTGCGGGATCTAACTATTCCACCTTGTATTGACCTCTAATTATTTTCTAGTTGAGTATGTACCAGGCTTAGTTTATGAACCTTCCTAAATGGCTTTTTGCTCAGTGCAACTGATGATCCTCTGGGAAGATTGCCTGGTACGAACCACTTTCTTATAGGCTGCAGAGCGCTCTCACTCAATGAACTCACCTGGAAAGTCGTATTGTGGCCTCTCACCAGTTTCGCAGCAGGGCTCTCTGCTGAAATTGCCCCCAGTCCCCTCTGCTCATAGCAGAGCCCATGAGCACCGCCCCTCATGCCTCACCCCACACCCTTCTCTTCTGCTCCCCTGGGGCCTCATTGTCACTACTAAGGCACAACATGTTGCAGGACCTGCTTAGCCCTAAGGACCCACATGGTCTGACCACACAAGCTGTGAGGCTGTGAGTAGGCAGGTGGAGAGTGTTCCTGGTTCTCGCCCTGGTTCTTGCTGGCTCCCTGTTGATCTATAGCTCACTCAGAGGAAGCCCTCTCGGCTGACATAGACTTTGGCATCTCTGGTAGCTGCACAGAGAGCCAGGTAACAACTGGGAAGTGAAGTATGGGGGAGTTAGGGTCCTTTGGGGTGACCTTTGACCATTAAGAAAGGATAGATGCGAAGAAGCAGGCAAACAAATACTTCTCCATCTCTCTCCTCTTCTGCCCATACACTGCTCTGAGATGCAGTGTCTTCATATTGTTTCTTGAGAGATGAGCACCCAGCTGTGTTTCCTGGTGTAGCTGTGGCCAGCTGGGTAATGGACCACCTTGTATTTAATTCCCCTCTTCTCTGGATTCATTTCCTTTTTCCTCTCACTCTTACTTCCTGGTATCACACCCCTCAAATAACGTGTTAGCACAACAGTTTTGCCTCAGGCTCTGTTTTCTGGGAGACCTGGGATAAGACAGTATATCATTTTCTCTTACAAAGAAGCATAACATTCCATGAGCAGGGATTAGCACACACTGGCGGCAAAGTGGAGGAAATGTTGGTGCCTAGTGTGGGAGGCTAACAAGACATCATAAATGGATTTGGACAAACAAGACTATCTAGTTCACATCTCTGCCATTAGACAAAGCCACCAGTGCATTTTCTGTGGTATGCAAATTTACATTTTGTAAAGAAAATTAAAACGATGCCACAGCCAGCTTACTAATTTAAAATATCCTATTGTAAATCAGCTTTTTAACCTGTGTGTACCGCAGGCGCAAAGTGATAAGCATAACACAATAAAATAAAATTCAGCACACTAGCAAACATTCAGCTAAATGAATTTTGTCTTTAAAAATATTTACTTTTGGAGGCTAATCAATTCAACATTTGTGCAGTTATTCAAAGCAGTTTGGGGACTAGTTTGGGCACCTCACATCACTATCAGCAACAGTGCCCTTCCTAGCCAGCATCCTGTTCAGTGCTGCCTAGACCCGTGGAACAAGAACAGCATAGATCAGTTCCCAGATCTGACCCCCTGTAGCTACTCTCCTCAGTGTCTGTCTCAGGCATGAATGCTTCCGTGACACCTTGAGACAAGGAATGCTGCATTTCTTTTAATATCCTCAGTTAAACCTGATTTGAGCTTTCTATTCAACAAGGTTGGTAATATAAGGATTGTGGTCATCCTACCGGCCCATTCGCTTTTCCTAAGACACATCCAGGAATATTTTATCCATTAGACCATAGAGTCAGAGTGTTAGGACCCACAAACTTTTCAGGACCCTATGATAATATTTAAGAGCTGAAGATTTTAAAAGATCACTCATTTTAAAACAAAAAAAAACCAAAGGGGAGGATATAGTTCAAATAGTAGGACACATGCTTAGCGTGCATGATGTCCTGGGTTCAATACCCAGTACTTCCTCTAAAATAAATAAAGAAAGAAAGAAGTAAACCTAAGTACCTCCCCCTCAAAAAATAAAAAAATAAGTAAAATATAAAAAAAACTAGCCAAATCAAAATTAATGGATGCTCAATTAAATTTTTATAAAATGTTCTATTGTTGCATATTTATTAATAAATTTAGTATTAATAAATCATCACATTTGAAAAAGTTCAAAAATTTTTTTATAATATACATGATATTTTCTTCAGAAATTAGAACCAAACATAATTTTTTTTTCAAATTGAAGCTTGATTTACAATGTCATGTTAATTTCAGGTGTACAGCAAAGTGAGTTATACATATACATATAAAATCTATTTTTTTCAGATTATTTTCCATTATAGGTTATTACAAGATACCGAGTATAGTTCCCTGTACTAAACAGTAGGTCCTTGTTGGTTATCTATTTTATATATAGTAGTGTGTATTTGTTAATCACAAACTCCTAATTTATCCATCCCGTACCCCCTTCTCCTTTGGTAACCGTAGTTTGTTTTCTATGTCTGTGAGCCTGTTTCTGTTTTGTAAATAACTTCATTTATGTCATTTTTTTTAGATTCCACATAAAAGTGATGTCATATGATATCTGTCTTTGTCTGACTTACTTCACTTAGTATGATAATCTCTAGGTCCATCCATGTTGCTACAAATGGAGACAAACATAAATTAAATGAAGTAGGCACAGGAAAATAATCTCAGAAGCAAAATTATAAAAACTGAAAAAAATTTTTGGCCAAAGAAATTTCATTTCATGTGGGCCATGGGTGCACTTCAATATGTTTTATGTGATATGAGGTGGAGTCTCCAAAACTAAGTGCTGGGGTATCATAACAGTTGTAAAGCAGGCCTGTAGATCAGAGTCTTAGGGAACTGTAACTGGAAAGAAGCCTCTCTTTGAGGCCATCCAGTAGCCTTGCCCATCTGGAGCAGGTTTTGATGGCCTGGCTTTGCATCCAGGTCAGGTTGTGCTTAGCTGCCCTGGGGGCAGCAGGAGATCTCCACAGCTTCTACTCCTTCTGTCTCAGGCTTGGGCCTCTGAGCCCGACCTGCGCTCCCAAGGTCAGGAATCTGGGGCTGGGTTCTTGGGAGTTCACACAGGCCCCCAGGGTGCTGTGGCCCTGCCCCTCTGTGCTCCTCCTGTCTGGAACTCTGTCGCATTCCCAGTTTCAGGCTCCTTCTCTCCCACTGTCACAGACCTTCCAAACCAATGTGACTGGTCTGCTGGACAACCTTCATATCTCTGAATTAGCTGTTAGCACCCCCCTGGGGTAAGGGAACCTAGAAATCTAGGGCCCAAGTCTGGAGGTTCTTCCTCACAGAGAGGAACAGGGACATTGCTTCCTCCACCCCCCCCCCCCTTTTTTTCCTACCAAGGGAAGAAGAGCAAAATATAAAATGCAAAAAAATTAAAATAAAAAAAAAGATTGGGGGAGGGAAGGTATAGCTCAAGTGGTAGAGCGCATGCTTGGCATGCACGAGATCCTGGGTTCAATCCCCAGTACCTCCTCTAAAAATAAATAAATCTAATTACCTCCCCCCTGCCAAAATAAAATAATTAAATAATACATTTAGAAAAAAAAAAAGGATTGGTTTCTTTTCATCCCACCTGGTTACATTTGTATTTCTTTAAAAACAAACAAACAAACAAATAAACTGGAAGCTTTAAAAATAGACTTTGTCAAACCATGTCTCCCTCCTTCTCCCATCTAATTCTCATACACACTCTCCTCTCCTCCTCATCCCTTATTCCCAATGAGAATCATCTGTATGAATGATGAGCTTAATTGTTCATTAACTTAATCTTTGGGATGAATGCCAAATAAGGATGTACTTCCCCTCTGAAGCTTCCAAACCACGGGATATTTTTATTGTCAGTTTACAGATATTTCAAATTAGATTCAGGCAGGCCTTCTCTTCAGCTTTTGACTAAGTCTCATCCAGCAGCATGGATTCTTATCAAAAGACATTTTCACTGGGCAGTAAGAGTTTACAATCACAATGGAGTGATATTTTATATTTACATTATGTCTGCTCCCAACTTTCTCTTCCCTAAAGGGTAACCATGATTTCAACATCACTCCTAAATGCAGTCACTTCCTGTTCGGATGTCACAGGCCTACTAATGTCCTCCTAGACACTCTAGCACTCAGGTTGCAGTGGTTTGAGCTTGACTTCCACAGGATTGTAACTGTGGAGGCACTAAGTTCAGGTGTGATCAGCCTGTTCCAAAGGAAGACTTTGCATAAGAGTTGGACCCAACACTATTGGTACATAAATGTTGATGAGGCTGACTCATTTTTCAAAATGGACTCCAAATCGGTTTTTTAGTGGGAAGCACTGAAATCACCAGCAGCAAGGTCTAAATCTTTAAAAAATTGTTAACACATAACATAAAAATTACCTCCTTAACTATTTTTAAGCATACAGTTCAACAGGCTAAGTATTTCACATTGTTGTGCAACAAATCTCCAGAACTTTTTCATCTTGCAAAACTGAAACTCTGTACTCATTAAAAAGCAAATCCCCATTCCCCACTCCCTGTGACCCCTGGTGATCTCCTTTCTATTTTATGCTTCTATGAGTTTGACTCTAGATACCTCATATAAGTGGACTCATACAGTGTTTGTCTTTCTGTGACTGGCTCATTTCACTTAGCAATGTCCTCAAGGTTCATCCATATTGCAGCACGTAATAGGATTTTCTTCCTTTTTAAAGCTGAATAATACTCCATTGTATGTATAGACCACATTTTATTTGTCCATTGATTCATCAATGGACATTTGAGCTGCTTCTACCCCTTGGTTACCCTGAATAGTGCTGCTATGAAAATGGGTGTGCATATGCAAAGTAAAAGTTTTGAGGCTTTCTTTGTATTTATGATGAAGAATTTGAGTGGATTTAGTCATATTCTGGTAATCATAATTTTGATCTTATTGCTGTTCCTCTTTCAAAAACTGTCAGCCTCTCTGTGTAGCCAATGAAATAATATACACTTATTATTCAAAGCTCTTCAAAATACAGTTCCAAGTGACCAATGATGGTTTATCTCCTGTTAGTCTTCTAAGCTTTCCTTTCTTTGAAACTCTTGTTAGTAAACACAAAGTGCCATTGTTTTTTTTTCTGGAAGTCTATCCCTCTTAGCCTAACCCCCTTTTCCTGTATGTCCAAATCCTCCTATCCCCAATTCTCCATCCCCTCCTTCATGAAGCCTTCCAGATCTCTCCAACAGATATAATTTCTTTCTCCTAAAAATCCCCACAATGTCTCAGATGGTGTCTTATCATACCCTGCTCTCTATTTACGAGTTGCCTATACACTTATTTCACCCACTTCAACTAGAAGTACTTCACTTCTATTGGGTGCTTGCTATGTGCCAGACACTGTTCAAGCATTTCATGTATATTAGCTCCTATAATCCTTAAGCTGACCTATGGAGTAGGTATGATAATTATATCTATTTTGCTGATGAGAAAGTTGAGGTACAAAGAGGCTAAGTAACTTGCCCAGCCCCACAGTGTGTGCTGAGTGGTGGAAATGAGCACGTGATTTGGGGGTGGAAATGACAAGAGAGCAACATAGTAGAAGGAGTGAACACTGGCTCAGGGAGAACCAACCCAAGAATGGCAATTTCTTTCATGATGGAAGGGTCGCCAGCCCTGTTGTTTGACTTTACAATTGGCAAGTTCACCACAGGAAGTATATACTGCATGTATATGCTTTTGTTAGCCACTCTTGTCAACCTGCAGTATATTTATGAGTGATTGAATGTGGAGCTCCATGAAGATGGGAATTGTGTCAGTTGTGCCTGGTTCCCAGTACAGTGTTGAATAAATGATAAATGTATCAAAAATCTACACCAGTTTGGTAGGAAAAATAGCTGGAGAAATGTACCTTGAATGCATTGTAGATTCTGGTGTGCATGGAGGAATAAAACGCTTACTTGCCCATTCTAAGCTTGATTTAAAAGGCACAAATTATAAGGGAAAAGATAGACTTGACTTTATGAAAATAAATCATGAACAACAAAAACCTAAAATTAAATAAAGTTCTTCATATTTCAAAGCATCATAAACAATGGAAAGGTAAATGACAAGATGGGAGAAATATTTACAACTTGAATGACATATAATATCAATCAGCCTTATATATAAAAAACTTTTATACTTCAAAAGAAAAAAGAAAATTATCCTGGTAGGAAAAAAGCCAAAGGACATTCATTTTGTAAAGATTTTGTTCTTGCAAAGATTTTCCCTGTACCTGTAATGAAAGTATGATCTTAAGATGAAAAACAATGTAAAAAAAGAAAAGTCAAAAAAAATCTGAATGGCTTTTAAATTTTTTTATGTGTTAGCAAAATCAATCTTCAAGTATCCATGGATGAGTTATTTTTTTTACTTCTCTTTTTATTGCTGTCTAAGGCACATTGATTAGTTTCACATATTACCAGTAATAGAATTTGAGTGAGGCTGAAATAATGATCTTAAGATAACTACCTTTGTTCATTCCTGAACAAATATTTATATATGCCTACTGTATTCCAGGTATTGTGTTAGGTGCTGGAGTTACAATGGAGAGCAAAACGGACTCAGTTCCTGCCCTCATGGAACATATAAACGTATAGTGACCATGGGGGAAAGCACACATTGATTTTCAAAAATCACAAAAAATACATATTTATAACTTTGATGAACACTGTGAAGTATATATAAGTACAGGTTGCCACGAGAGGTGGGAGGAGGGACCTCACTTAGATTGCAGAGTCAGGAAGGGCTCTTGAAAGAGTGATACAGGAGCTGAGATGTGAGGAATGATGTTTAACTAGGAAGGGTGTGGGCGGGAGTGGGCTTGGGAAAGGCCAGCATTCCAGCTGAAGGGAATTGCATGAACAAAGGACCCCAGTCAAGAGGGAGCTTGATGTTCTATAGGAATTGTAAGAAGGCAGATGTGGCTGAAGTGGATGGGCGGAGGCAGCAGATGGTGTGGAATAAGGCTGTGAAGGAGAGGAAGGCCATGGTCAAGACTTTGTCTTTATTCTAAGAGCAATGAGAAGTCATTTAAGGACTTTAAGCAGGATTATTCAACTATTCAAACACATTTGAATTAGCTAGAGTGTTGATGTGTTAATTAGCATGAAAACTTTAGGTAATGCTTTAGATTAACATTATAATTTAGAAAGCTTCTTTAAAGATTATCTGAGAGAAGCCTAGGGCAATGAGATGAAGGATTCTTAGGATAAATCTGGTTTACGTAAACAGATTTGGTGCAACAGTATAAAACAAGTATTCAGAAAACAAGTATCCTTAATATATTTCTGTAATTAATATAAAAACGTGGGCTGTAGAAAAGGAACTTGTGCTTTTGGAGTCCAGTGACATAAAGTCGTATTATATCCTAAGATGACTGGTGTCTGTCACATGAGTTCTGTTTAACAGAACACCTGAGATATTAAAATGTTAAATCCAGATAGATCTATTATTATGCTTACTTAAAGTGATGGATTTGTTTTCTTGGCTATATTACTAAAATATATTAATTCTGTAAAGAGCATTTAAGACTGAATATGTACTGTTAAACGTTGCATCTAGAAATGTTGTTTGAGAAGCACTGGAGATTTAATATGGTTAAATAGCCATGATCATTGTGAACCATTTACCAAAGGGACCAATAATGAAAATCATTTTTAAGATAGAATTTATAGTAATGGTCCCTTATCTTAAGGAGCTTTGATTACACTGTTGGTGGGAATGTAAATGGGAATAATGTATTTTCGAAAACAGTTTGGCCTTAAATTGTAAAGTTGAACATTTTCATTCCCAACTGTCCAGTAATTTAATTCCTAGCTATAGACCCTGGAGGAATTTTTGCATATATGCACTAACAGCTAGTACAAAAACAATTCATGAAATCATTGATCATAATAGCAAAAAACTGGAAACTCAAACATCCAAAGAAGATGAATACATAAATTATAGACCAGTCACATGGTGGAATATTATATAGCAGTAAAATGATTGAACTATATGTAATGACATGGAAGGATCTAGAAATATAATATTGTGAAAAAACAAGTAACAGAGGACGATACATAGTACAATACCCTTTTATAAAGCTCAAAACCAAGCAAAAGTAAAAAATATATTATTTAGGGATGCAGATGTTATTGATGATATTATTTTTTAAAAAGATAAGAGAATGATAAAAAGCAAAGTTCAGCCTAATAGCTACCTGTGGAGGACAGGTAGGGAGATAGGATAGGGAAAGAACTCCTAGGTTGGTACAAAGATTGGTCAGAGTCCAGTTTTTAGGTCAGTTGGTGGGTTTATGGGTATAGTACTCATGGTTGCTGTGCTTCATAACAGTACCTTCATGCAGTGTAAAAGGTTATACATATTTAGGTATATATTGATAGAATAATAATAAGAGAGTCCTACTTAATACTCAGTACATATTTATATGCAGAAGGCAAAAACAATTTAAGAATACAAATCAAACTGATAATTGGGAAATTTAAAATGTGCAGGAATTTCTCTCAATATAAAAGATTCATTTAAAATTTATCTCAGGGGATTTTTATTACATTCATCATCCAGAAGCTCAGCTGATATATTTGATTTTTATAACTTTGTAATATGTGGCAAAAACAAAAAGAAATGAGGACATCATGGAACAACATCCCACTAGAAAACAGATGTTATCAAACTCTGTTTTAAAGATTTCTTAAACCTAAAAGCCACAACTCAAATTTTTTTCTGAGAATAAGCTGTATTTTATGTTCTTTTTATATTTGCAAGGTTGACATGAGTTAATTGCATAGTTAAAAATGGTAATTACCTGGTAACTATCACTATTATTGTATCTCATGAAAACCTAGGATTGCAATTAGCTCTCGGTTCATTTCCATGTCACTTGTAATGGTAAAGTATTTGCATAATGTACATTCTATGGTACTCCTTTCTCCCCTGTGAAATTCAGTAAGTAAATAGCACTTTACTTTAGCAACAAATCTTTTAGACTTTTACATAGAGGCAAAGGACAGTTTACTTGCACTAGTCTTCTGCCCCACAAATACTCTCAATGGGTGAGGTAAATTCTCATAGTGCAGTGCTTATCCCAAAACTTTAAGTCAGAATTGAGGAAAAAGAATCCATGTATTCTTTCTGAGATTTCTATACCAGAGATCTACTGAAATGTTACTAGAGAAGTATAAATTAGATTAATCACCTCAGTGTCATTGGCAATCAAGGGATATTAGAGTACTGAATTGGTGGTCAGAAGAAATGAGTTTGTTTCCAACTTCTTATTTGCTGAATTGTGGTATTCATTTAACATCTTTGTGTCTCACTTTCCTTATATTTATAAAAAGAGATAATAGCCCCTCTATTTTCTTCATAGGATTGTTATGAGAATGGAAATAAGTTGATATACATGAAGAACTTTAACAATCTAAAGGAATATGCAAATGTTAGTTTGTCACCAGAGGAAGATTTTTAAAAAATTTTCTTGAATATCATAAAATTCACAGTAAGCTATAACAAAAAGCTTATCTAGGGCTTTTAAAAATCACTAGGTAAATTACATTAATTTCTTAATAGAAATATGAAAATGCCTGTAGGGCCTGCTTGAAAAATCATTTATTGATTTTCACACAAATTAGCAACTTACATGAAAATGTCAAAGCTTATCTCCAGAGAGTCTGCAGCATATCTAGATTAATTAAGTCAGGCCCTCTTCTTTTATTTCTCTTCCCAAGAGACCAGTATGGTCCTTTCTCTTCTTTTTTTAGGTATGGGAGAAACATGCCTTTCAGGAATATTTGCTGCTGTCATCAATGTAGTAATGTTGTGGACAGGCCAGATTGGGCCCTAGGTTTGGAATTTTTCTACCCCAGAGCCTGGTTTGACTTGTAATTTTGGAGTCTTGATCAGCTTATTTGCAAGTTGCCTTTGCCAGAAACAGATTCATACACAGAGACATTGATAATGCACCTGAAAGCCAAAGGTAATTTACAGTAAGAAATATTATAATCTCATCTTCATAATAACACTAATGCATTACCTTTGCTTTATAGTTCCTAAAGGCTTTTGAATTCATTATCTTATTTGGGAACCTCATGACTTATGACTTTTGAACAGAACGACCTAATTTATTTCTAAACTGCTTATTTCCTCTATTTATCAAGTGGAAAATAGCAAAAAGTGTGAAGAACAAGAGACCATATCTTAGTTGTCAAAAATAACACAGTTAACAATTCTTCACATTTCCTTCCTTTTCTATGCATAAGTATGTAATTGAGATCATATAATATATGCCATTTAAATGTCAAAGTTTTCATTTTTTCTTCTGGTTAAGATGGTAATCTATGAGTTTTGTTTAAAAAAAATGGAAAAATTGTAGGAAACAGACAAAAGTTCCTAACAGAAAATGAATACCACATATAATTTACTACTGTAGTTAACCATCGTAAACATTTTGGTGTATTTCCTTCTAGTATTTTACTTCTTTTACTGGGAATCAGGCAGCCTCTACTCTCCAGTCTATCGGACTAGGAGCTGCAGAAG
This sequence comes from Camelus ferus, assembly GCF_009834535.1. Lineage (NCBI taxonomy): Eukaryota > Metazoa > Chordata > Mammalia > Artiodactyla > Camelidae > Camelus > Camelus ferus. The sequence continues at coordinate 88,785,130 of NC_045696.1, read as the reverse complement.
ATCAGCACTCTTCTTCCTGGACAGGGTTAGCGAGAGTGAATATTTTCCTTTAAAGCTCACTTGTTTCCTTATTCTAAGCTGATTTGTACATTCTTCTCTTCTTTCCCCAACATCTTCAAGGCCACCGACACCTGCCCATAGTTCAACAAGTTATCCTTGATGGCTTCTCAAATTCTACTCACTTCTGCTCATCTCAAGACTCCCGCCCCCACTTCACCTTCCCCTGCGATGACTGAGGAGGTGGAGGGAGGCCGCTAGTTCGGAGCTTCAAAGGCACCACCGGCAAGCCTAAACAGAAGAGTCAGCTCCTCGCCCCGCGGCAGGGTCAGGAGCGTCCCAGGCTCCACTGGGAGACCCTGGTGTTTCTCGGGGGAAGGGTAGGACCAACCAAGGCCTTCGTGGCTAAGTCCCCGCTCCAGGTGAGGCGGCAGCTTGTAGAGAGGCCAGCTGATCCTCGCGCCTCCCGAGGTTATCATCAGAGCGCACTTCCACGTAACTCTGAGTCTTCACATCCTACTGTTCTCGGGAGGTTTTTTTCTCAATCGGAGACGGCTTTGAGGCCCGACGCTCTCTCTCTGCCTCTGGGGAGACTCAGGGAGGCCTCTGTCACAGAAAACCGACGATCCTCTCCGCCTCGCTTTGCGAGCCAAGAGAAGTACGTCCCTTCTCGCTTGCCTTATGCCTGGCGAGGCGGGGACCGCACTACCGTGCCGCCAGCCGGAGGGGGGGACGCTCACGTGCGGCCCTCTGCTTTCCAGCTGGTAGCAGTAGCTCCCGGGAAACCACCGTTCAGACTACCAGGGTCAGTATTATAATGTTCTGAGAGCTCGCACAGGAGGCAGAAACGACCATCCACTCGAACTCGGCCGCGGCCGCGCCCCTTCCCTCCCCCTCGGTTCGCCCGGACCGCCTGGAGCTGCAAGAGCGCCAGCTGCCGCCGAGTCGCTTCAGCTTTTGACAGCTCCGCGCGGGCACCTCCGGGCCTCGAATCCCGGCTCAAGGGGCGGGGCGAGGCGGGGCGAGGCGGGGCGGGGCGAGCGCGCGCTGGGCGGGGCGAGCGCGAGCCGGGGCTCGAGGAGGGAGCGCGCGAGACGAGCCGAAGCCGAGCGAAGCGGAGCAGAGCAGGGAGGTGTTCAGGAGAGGCAGGCAGAGCGCGGCCGGCCGCTTGCGGCTCCGCACCTATCGTGCTGCGTCGCCGGGCTCCGCGTACCCCCGCCTCTGCCCAGGCTCCAGCAAAACTTTTATTCTCTGGGGCCTCCTGGGGTGTCTGAAGGACTCCAAGCGCTCGGCCCGCTCTGCGCTCCCCTGCAGCTGCGACCAAGGGGACGTGCATCCCTTGCCCGCCAGGCTCTCGCGCCCCGCGCCTCCTTACCTGCTGAACGCTCCCCGAAGCGGCCAGGGGGCACCCGCGGAGGAGCCGAAAGGGCGCCAGCGCCTCTAAACTCTCCCGCCCACCTCGGCCGACCCGCCCGGCGCAACTTTATCTTGATTCCTCTCTTCTAGCCCGGCACCCGCAACTGCTGCTGCCACCGCCACTGTCTTGGCCGCCGCCGCCTCACAAAGGGGCGTAGGGAGGGGAGGCGGCGCGAGCGGCGGACAAGGCTCCGGTGCACAGGGCGCGGGCCTCTGGGCCGCTGAGGCCCGGAGACAAAAGAGAAACTGCCTCTGTTCGCCGTGCGGGCTTGGAGCTGCCTGCTCGTCCGCCTCCCGGCAGGTTCCGCGAACCTCCTCCCCCTCCACCCTCGGCTGCTGCTCCGCCTCTCTCCGCGCGGGCCGTCTCCGCAGTGCTCCGGGACCCGGCGAGCCTTCGGGGCGCGCGTCGCTGCTGGTGGTTGGGGCTCTAGCGATAATAAATGATAGAGGATACGATGACTTTGCTGTCTCTCTTGGGTCGCATCATGCGCTACTTCTTGCTGAGACCCGAGACGCTCTTCCTGCTGTGCATCAGCTTGGCGCTGTGGAGTTACTTCTTCCACACGGACGAGGTGAAGACCATCGTCAAGTCCAGCCGGGACGCCGTGAAGATGGTGAAGGGCAAGGTGGCTGAAATCATGCAGAACGATCGGCTCGGGGGGCTCGACGTGCTGGAGGCGGAGTTTTCCAAGACCTGGGAGTTCAAGAGCCACAATGTGGCCGTGTATTCCATCCAGGGCCGGAGAGACCACATGGAGGACCGCTTCGAAGTTCTTACGGACCTAGCCAACAAGACACATCCGTCCATCTTCGGGATCTTCGACGGCCACGGAGGCGAGGTAAGAGTTTTCTGGAGCTCTGTGTGTGTGCCTGCGCGCTCGCGCGCGCGCATAAATAACAGGACGTTGTGTGAGCGGCAGGGTAGGACCTGAGTGCGAGAGGCGTGGTGATGACCTGGTGCCGGGCTGGACAAAGCCACTAGTTCCACATGTGGCCAAGTTGCCAAAAACACTGCTGGATCTAGACCTCTTGTACTGAGGGTCCTATGTCGGGGAGGTAGGGTCATCCATAACCTATTTTGTGCTTCATAATATATGAGGTTTCCCAAGGCCAAAACCCAGCAAATGACTGCTAGTTTTGCTGGGAGAGGTAATGGTTTCAACAATGAACTTTGGCGTGAGGCCTCAGCTCCCCTAGCACAAAGAAGGAAGATAGTATTCTTTGATTCTCGTTCGGGAAAAGACAGACTCAGTGGAGCCGAGTCTGCGAGGGTTTAGAGAGGATGAAGGAACCTCTGACTCCTTCCCATCGCCTGTGCCCTGAGGAGAAACCCGAGGGGCAGCGCTGCGCTTCTTCCCAGTTCCATTAACTTTGCCAGTGCCACCCGGCCACTTGACAGCAGCTCTTCGCTGGCCGCCTGCGTTTAGCCGAATCGAGGCGCAGGACGGAGATGCTTCTGGCATTTGCAGAGGTGTCGGTGCCCGCAGAGGCAGCAGTGCTCGGATCTGGTCCCTGCCCCCTGGCTGGCGTGGGACGCAGACGTCTTCTTGCTTGTAAATTCCTTCTAAATTTGGGGTTCCTGCGGGAGCAAGAGATGAGGTTAGACGCCGGTTCAGGTCCCTCTCCCAAATTTCTGCGGCACCCAGATTGCTCTCCCGGGCTTAGATTTCCAGGAGGTCGGGGCGAGAGTTGGCTTTGGTCCTTGGGCATTGGCCCAGGCGAAGTGAGTGGCAGATATGGCTTCTGCGCCGTGCTCCAAAGAGCACCAGGCCAGATACCCCGTTATTCTAAGTTTGGCAGTTTGGAACAGTTTCTTGCTGCATACTTTTTCCCCCCTTTTCAACCTACATTTTTACCCGTATTCCCGCGCCCCCCTTCGCCACCCCTTCTTCATCATTTCCCTCTCCTCCCACAGCCCCGAACTCCCACCCAGCTTTTCCCCCTTTCCCTTAATTCTCTTCTTGGCCCTTCTGGTCTTTGGGTGGGCTCTAGGGGATGTCATTCTCTTTCAAGCTTGTTCTTTGGCCTTTGTTTTGGGTGAACACTGAGAGAGCTTTCAATTGGTTATCTTAACTGCATTCTCTTTTGGATACAAAGTCACCTCACCCACCAATCTGCTAATCATTCCAACATACTGTATCTACCTGCCTTGTAGAACCAACTTTGCAATTAATGACAAACTTAGTTGGAAAATTTATTTAGTAGAGATGAAATCAGGTTTTGCTATTTTCCAGCCACCCTAGCCCTTTGTATGTTCTGTCTTTTAAAATAAAGGTTTCTCATTGATTGTAATTTTGTAGCCTCTCCTGTAACGTAGGGGGGGTTCCTTCCTTTCCCCTTGGTCACAGGGAAGATGAAAGGTGTAGTTAACTGAGGGAAGAAATGCTGTGTATTTGGATAAAAACATATCTGCAAGACAAGGTTATCAATATAATGGCTAATTAATTTTTTAGCTTCAGTCAGAATGTCTGTATATTCATTTTATGTGCCTTATCTGTTGGAAGTCATTTAATAAAGCTTATATTTATTTTGTATTTTTATGTTAAAATTGTTGGCAGATGATAATCTGCTTCTTGTCTTAGCATAGTTTTATTCTTTTAAAATTTTTATTTATTTTTTTAAAAAATTATTTTTTAACTTTCTTTTTAATTTTTGGAGGGGTTTGTTTTTGTTTTAGGGGGAGGTAATTACATTTATTTATTTATTTTAATGGAGGTACTGGGAATGGAACCCAGGACCTCATGCATGCTAGGCATGTACTCTACCACTGAGCTGTACCCTCCCCCACAGTTTTATTCTTAATTTACAGGTTTGGATGTAATATTAATGCTGTGAAACTTTGGGTTATGTATGTCTGGGTATGCTGTATTGCATGTTTTGAGCCTACATGTGTAAGTGAATGGGTATTTAAATTTTTCTTCTAAGTTGATATTCTAAAATCTGAACATTGAAGACCCCAATAGATTTTAGGTTGAAAAATTTACAGTACTATCTTCTGGCAAATTCACCATTCAGAGAAGGGACATGCTAAATGCTTTTATTTAACTAGAAATATTTTACTTGTATAGGAATTTTTCATTAAATTTTTAGATAGTAAACGAGCTGATCATTGTTAGCCACCCTATGAAATGCATTTCATTGTTCCTTATATTAAAAAGCTTGCTGTTTGCAAAATAGTTAATAATATCAGTACCCTGAAAAATAGAATAATTTGTTCCATCTATAACTGTATACAGTATATAGTCAGTTCATTCATTCTGGCTTTGTTTTGGGGCAAAATAAGTAGTTTAAAAACAAACTATTTAAATGCTATTGGGAATGCGATAACAAATAATCTTAGGTAATTTCTCTCTTGCTTTTTCTTTCATCCGAAGAAAATCCCACCATCTAATTTTTTTGTATTTTGTGTTGTTTAGCTCCTTTAATATTCACCAGAGGAGGGTGCCACTGTTTGATTTTGGTGTAGATGATAGTTATCTCCTTTCAGAAAAGAGGGAGCTTTTTCTGAACTCTCTGTCTGTATACCTTTATATGTTGTCTGTAGAGTGTCACGGAAGATGAATGAGGAGTTAAACTTTATTTCTAGTAATTCAAACTAATAAAAATCAGGGCCCATCTACAGTGGTAGTGCTTTTAGATACAGAAAGACCCTAAGCCACCTTGTGAATCTGTTTCATCCTGTATTTTAGATGAGATGTTTATTGATGGTAGGAGTATTTGTGACCTTCCTAAGGCTACATGTCTTGTTCAAGGCCTTCGGTTTGATGATCTTTATATTAAACCAGTGGACAAATTAGTTTGCATATTTGCCTGAGTAAATAGCACACTAGGGATATGAGGGTGAATGAAACATGATTCCCATCTTCAGAAAGTTTCAGTGTGGTGAGAGAGATAGACCTGTATACCAGAAATTATAGACATGGTGTGCTGAGGGTGTTATTGGAATACCGAAGAGGGTCATTTAAATCAAACTGGGAGGTGGGAGGCCCTGGGAAAGACACCTTAAAGGCATCATTTACTGCAAGGTTAAAAGTGTAGGCTTTGGCTTGAGATTTGGTTTTGAATCTCTGCTCTGTCTTATACTAACTGTGACGTTGGGCAAGTTGTTTTTGCAACTTTATCAGGGAGTTTTTAATCTAAAAAATATGGATAATAATGAAGGTCTTAACCTTCATCAGTTGCATAATACTCTGTCTAGAGAAATACTTGATGGAGAGAAGGTTGTGGAAGAAGAAAGCTTAAAGACCAAAAAGTCTGCAGTGTTGGGGCATCAGTATCCAAGGAAGGAAGGAGACTACCTGTGAAAGCCATAGCTTTGATCACTACTGGTGAACTGACTATTAATTTAGGATTCCAGGTATCTTAGCATTGGGAAAGCAGCATCCTGGCTTCAGGTGCAAATTTTATAATTCGGAAAAAAGAATATTCTTTATGATTAGTTAATAAATTGGTATTCTGATTTGTACTTCAGCCTCTTAGGAGTTGAGTTAACTTGAGTTAGTTCTCAGTCTCTTCAGCTGTGTATTTTTGACAAAGATATGTCTCTGAACATGTTATGCTGGGGACTATACTCTGGATGGCTGTGAATTCTAGGTGGATCATATCTTAATGAGCTGTGTCTTGGAGGTTCTACAGGCCAGGTTCCTCACTTTATGCTCTTAAACCCTTGAGACATTCTAACTACCATACTATGGGTGGATGGTTGACTCTGTGTGTGTGTGTGTGTGTGTGTGTGTGTGTGTGTGTGTGTATATAAAGTGATTGTTTTGCTGTATAATGCAAATTAAAACAGAAAGGTTAAAAAAAACTCAGATTGTATCAACTAATGTGGAAAGGTTATTTTTAAAGTTATAAATGATGTTTATCTAGGAAAATTGTTTTGCTTATCTGTAATTTTTATCCACAGGCAAAAGGTGTTTTGTTTTTTTAAACTTTTTAAAAATTAACTAGAAGAAATATTACCCATCCTTTCAGGCAACTTTGTCAGCGTTCATAGCTGAACTCTACCTAGAAAAACAATTGTTATGCGCTCTATATGCTTATGGGCATTACTGTATTAAAGGTCACATATCATACAATTGACACACAGTTTGGTCAGGGGTTTAAGCTTAGAGTTCCACACTTCACATCAGAGAGAAGCTGTACTTCAGATACTTGTCAGGAGCTATAGTCTTGAGAGTTATCACTTCTCAGAAGCTCAGAAGAAAAACTGCTTATGGTGGGTTGCCTGAAGGATGTATACAGTCAAGTTCTTTAGATCAGTGGTTCTTAACTTTTCTTGAGTCATTCTTCTCTTTGAGGATGTTATGAAACCACAGACATATCCCCCAGAAAAATGGACATGAACATCAAGTTTTGTTTATAATTTCAAAGCGAAGTGGATGCCTGAAGCCTCTGGATTTTAGGTTAGTCTAGATAGAATCAAATCTGTTTCTGATAAATCTAGACCTGCAGGGAGCTGTGTACCTGGACCCCACCTTGCCCTGATCGTGTCCCTCTCTGTCATTTTGCACTTACTGACTTTTGTGCTGGCATTTGCCCGTGAGGACTGTTATGAGGGACGGTCTTCCAAAGCTCTCTGATAAATCAACTGCAGAGAAGTCATTGAGGACTTTATTTGTTACATTATATAGTATCTTCTTTATGAGGACCAAGGGAGAGAGTGTTCTCTGAGAGCTTTTTGTTTTTATCTTAAGGATGCTGAATCATGTAGCTGATTGGATCATCCTGTGTTTGTTGGCTGCTAGGAATGTTAGAGCCAAACCTCTGACCTGCCTCTATCAAGTGTGCAGAATTTTACTAATTTGGCACATGAACCTCATTCCTAGGACAGCTTATCTTTCCTCCATTTAGTTTTCCTTTGTCCCATTTTTCTCTATTTCCTCTTCAATATGTCATTTTCTCTTGTAGTGTATGTATTTATGTAAGTTTTATTGAATCCTTTCTGAAATAAGATATACTAGTTCCAAATAAATAAATTATGAGTGATACAATGAATGATCTGCTTTTCAGACATTACAGCTGCTGTTAGTAAATGGGCCCCCACATTACTGATGTACAAGAGGCCTGTGGATTAAGCGTGAACAAATGCCTTATGGTTGAAGAAAAAATTCAGATTATTTTAGTTTAAAATGGCACGTTAACATTTCTGCGCCCAAAAGGGGGAACACACTTTCCCTTTAGTACCCACACCTATTCTGTGCTTGGCAACTCTTTGAAGGCGAAGGTAGGATCCTGACTGCTGACCTTGGTGTATCTTCTGAACAGACTGTTTAGAAATTCAGTTCAAATAAACCTACATTTTCTGTATAGTTTGCCACATGTGGCAAACAGTAGTATGCTCTCTGTAATGCCCAAAGATGAATCAGTGTGTTCCCTGCCCTCAGGAAGCATTCCATCTACTTCAAGAGATGATTTTTTTTTTTTTTAAATAGAACTACAGGATGTAGTTCGACCACCTACAAGAGGGTGCTGCCTGTCTGAGGGAGCCTGGGGAGTCTTGGACAATTTTGAAGAGGAACTGGCGTTTGATTATTTCCTGGCATTTCAGTAGACAGAGACTGGGTGGAGGGAGAATGAAAAGATGACATTATAGGTGGAAGAACAAGTGTGAAAATGGACTAGAGGAAGTAAAATGCAGGCACAGTGGTAAGACAGGCAGGGAGCTCATTGGTTTAGAGCAGGCTTTCCCCATCTGCTGTCATCTAGAGGCCCACTCATTTTCTTCCATATTTGAGTACCTTCTGTGTTATGATATACTTAATCCTATTTTTTTAGATTGACTATTTTTTAATTAAGTATATTTGTTTAAAAAAGAAACTCCGTATCAGCGCTGTGAGTAGAAAATCCATAAAATTAAATTCTTGGCCTCCAACTTTTTAATAAGCTGTCTCCATCTTGATGGAGTAGAGCGATTCTAAAAAGGTTCTTCTGCTAGTGTCTGGTTGCTTCCAGAGTCCCTGTGTCCCTCTCCTCTTGCTCTTTATGAGGAGGGCGGCTTTTAAAGTTTAACTATTGGCCATAATTTGAAGTGAGGCAGGGTGTGCTCCCTCTGCAGGTGGAAGGTACCTCTAGCGATGCTACTCCTTGAGGAACCCTGGTTTGGAACAGCTTTCCACTGTGACTCACGTGACAGATATGATTTCATGTGTAACACACCTCCATGGGGAACCCAGGGTTATGGGCAGTTCCCAGTGTCTAGCAGAAATTCCATCCCCATTTCTAATGCAAGTAAATGAGAAGACATAGGAATAAACCTGAATCCTTGCTAGCTTAGTTTAGAAAGTAAATAATTAATAAGTTTTGGTACTTGAGCCAATATGGGTCACAAATTGTGACTACTTAAATGATAAGATCCATCTGTGTGCTGGGACACAGTTGAAGAGCCTTGGCCTGGAGTTTATGGTGCACACAGCTGAGAAGTGGGAGATGCTGCTGGAACTGTCGTCAGCACTGATGCTGAAAGCCACGCTGAGGAGCCTATCGATATTGGAGAACCCTTGGGTATTTTTGAGCAAAGGAATGGCTTTTAAATCCAAGCTTTGGTAATCTGTTCCTCTAATCTATATAGAGGATTGACGTGAACAAACAAAATAGAGAAAGGGTGTGTGTGTAGGGGGGGTTGTCCACTGGAAGCCTGGGACAGAGCAGTGAAGATGAAACCCAGGGGTGTGGACAGTTGCTGAAAGAGGGGGAAAGGATGAATTGGAGACCCTCTTGAAGTAGTAAGACTGCTGTCGAGGTTCCCAATGTGACACCATCAACATGAAAGAGGGCAGTTGATGGAAGGGCGAATTTGGACAATAGTGAGAATAGCATGAATTTGGCTGTTAATTTGTTTCCTTTCTCCCTTATATTTAGACACTTCCTGGGACTCGTAAAATATTTGTTGATGGTTAACTCCCCATTTTGTAGAACACTATTTCTGTCATAGCTTAACTAAATGGACACATTTTAAAACAATGAAAATATACATTATAAATAATATCTAATTTATTCCAATGGAAAGTTATTTATTACTCTTCTACTTCGTTACTAGGAATAATTTATGTTTTGTTACAAACTGTAGCTTTCCCAAGACTAAGAAACAGCACAGTATCTTCATTTCTCTTAAATGATTTCATTTCCCTGACAATGATTTTAAAATTAAAAAATGTGTATTATTCAGTCTCAGATGAAAGTGGTCCCTGGGATCTGTCTAATTTAAATGTAGGCACATAATTCATTATGGACTCAGATTTTTTTTCCAGTTATATATGTATAACTGGACTCAGATTTTGAAAAAGTAATAACTTAATTCATTAGGGACTCAGATTTTTAAAAAGTAATAGCTTAATTTTGCGTGTTAATATTTGAAGCATTTGTTTTATTCTATTTTGATCTTGAACTACTTAGGTAATATATTTTTATTTATGTATGTATTATCATTATTTTTGAAGGGGAGGTAATAGGTTTATTAATTTATTTATTTTTAGAGGAGGTACTGGGGATTGAACCCAGAACCTTGTGCATACTAAGCATGCACTCTATCACTTGAGCTATCCCCTACCCCCCCAGTAGTATATTTTTGTGATTTAACTTCTGTTACCATTTTAATAATCCTATTTAATGACTATTAAAATAAATTTACAGCAAATTAAACATATTTAAAAATAAATTAGTTTTAAAATTATGAAAGTACTGTGATTACCTGATAGATAGTATAGAAAAGAAAAACAGTTACTTCAAATTTCATTATCCTGTCACATCCACTATTATAATTTTGGTGTATTACTTGCTCATATTTTTTATATGCATTTTAAATGTAATTTTACATTGTTATAATTATATATACACATATATGGTTTTAAATCTTGGGATTTTCTCACTTTGTGCAATCATATGAACACATAGTCGTTTTGCTATATAATTCTTTTTTATATTTCTAATGTATTTTTTAGTGATGGAGTAATATTTTACTGAATGGATATTTGATAAATTACTCAATTGCTTCCTTATTGGTATACTTTGAGGTTCCTCTAACTTTTCACCATTGTAAATAACATTGTAGTAAGTATTTTTATTCTTCTGCTGTAGTTTGGATTATTTCTCCAGGGTGGATTTCCAGAAGAGGGATTTCTGGACCAGAGGAGAAAGAAAAAACCTCCAGTATTATTGATGATGATGATGATGATGATGATGATGATTGAATATGTATAATATTCCAAGTAGTGTTTAAAGTACTTTGTATACTATCTAATTTTAATTATCATAAGAATTTTTGAGATAGGTACTATGGTATCCCCATTTTATATGTGTAGAAGTTAAAGCACTGAGAGGGTGAGTAATTTACCCAAGGTTTCTCACAGCTCATAGGTGGTAAAACTAGGATTTGAAACTGGGATTCAAACTTAGAGCTGTCTACCTCCAAAGCCTGTGCTGTCAGTTTCTGGTTGAAGCTTTATAGTCTCATAATTTGGGCAATAAACTGCACCTTAGCATAGTTGAGGTGAACACTGTCTGGTCTTCTTGTGTTGATCAGTAAGACTTGGAGTTTCTTCTTTGACAGCTGCGTTCCTATGTCCTGTGACATGTTGGTAGGTGGATCTTATAATTACCTAAGAAAGTCCTGAAATGAAAAAACTGTGGGGTCATAAGCCAGAGCAGGGGGTGACTCACATTTAAATACAGTTCTCATCCACTCCCCTTCTTTGTTGGCAGAATCTCTCTCCCACTACAGAGACTCTGTCACATTTTTGCCTGTTTGCTCGTGGAAGGCTTGCATAGACATTATAGTGGCATGAATAAAGCCATTAGCAACAAAGAACAATGATTTATGTTTTATTTTAAAGTACCAAAGGCTTGACTTTAGGGTAAGTATGTAGGGGTGAGTATGTGTTTGCATAATTTCTCTTTATACTGAAGCACTGTTTTTTGGGGGGGGTAGTGAGGGGGGAGGACAGAAATAATTTCCTAATATGAAGTTAATTTCGAACAGCAAAATATTATTTTCTCTTTTGTTTATAATACTGACTTAGTATGTTAGCTTGAGTAGACGCTAGTCTTGTGTTTCCATTCCAGAAGGCTAGTGCTTTATTCTCTTAGTTAACCTTAAGTCAAGCCCAAGCTTCGGTGATGGCTAGTTATAATCTGTTTTTAATAGAAGTCTTCAAAGGTGAAGTTTAAGTAAACAGAGGGAGCCATTATTTTAAAAATAGTTAATGGCACTGCAGTACCTTTGTGGCTTTCTTTGGTAGTTAGAGGCCCTCCCTTGAAAAGTACCAAACATTTAAAATAAATATTCATATAGAGAAGAATCATGCATTCTGATAAACTGATATCCTTTCAATAAAGTTGAAACCTGTGCTATGAAAAGCTATGCTTAAAAAGTAAAGATATAATACTTTACATCTGAAAAATGAATCTATAAAGCTTGATTACATGATCTCTCTGGAGAATTTTTTTTTTCCCTTTCTGGTTAGTGAGAATGGGGCCCAATTTAATGGAACTTTAACTGCCTCCAACTTTTCTGGAATGACGGAGGGCTTTGGTAGTTGAATTCTGTTAAGAATGAGACTTACGGGGGGAAGGTATAGCTCGGTGGTAAAGTGTATGCTTAGCATGCATGAAGTCCCGGATTCAATCCCCAGCACCTCCATCAAATTGAATAAATAAATCTAATAATAATAAAAAAAAGAATGAGACTTACTTTCCTCCATTCCTAGAAGACATGGGAGTTCTTGTCTGCTACTGGGCACGGGCCACCCAAAGGTAAGTTTGGGGCCATTGCCTGTAACCGTGTAAGATGTATATTGTACAGTGATACCAGTTAGAGAGACATTATTATCTAATGTGTACAGAAGAACTGTATGTTCCCCAAGCCAGTATTCTCTGGGCCTGTAATCACTTGCAAAAGGTGCCTTTTTCTAATTTGTACAAAAGTGAAAGTCACTATAGCAATAGGCTGTATTCTGAGACTCACTCTTTACCAGACCATTTACCATCATTGCTGCCCTCCTTGTTCTGCTCCTGTGTGAGCTGCTGACAGATAATCTGTGTGTCTTAGTTGCTAAACCAAAGACCAGTTATCCATTGCATGTTATGTCAGCAAACCTTATGACTTCCCTGGAGAAGTGAATACTTATTTGCATTTGCTTTTTAACACTTCTGGTCATTATAAATGTGAATGGGGATTTAATGCCCTGTAGCAATAAATCTTAAATATTTCAAATGGTACTCTTAATAGGACAGTCTGTATTCAGCACTACTCTTGAACAGTGAAGTTTTAAATCTAAAAACATTTGCAAATTTTTATTCTCTTAGTTACAGAATTGCCTTAGGGCAGAAACTGTTTTATTCTGATAAGTAGGTACTGTTTCTTTTTAATCTGGTAAGTGCTTTCATTTCTCCTTTTAATCGAATAGATTAACTCTCAGTTAAATTAGTCACTGGGCATTTTCTGACCAAATAAGTCTCTTAACTGACACTGTCAGGATTTTGTGGAAATTGAGACATAGTAGGATTTTGATCATACTGTTTGCCTTTTTGATCCCTAGGATAATGGTCTGAATTTGCTATAAGAACTGATTTGCATAGGTATATGGTAAATATAACTGTCCCAGAATTTGGGATTAAGAAGTTTTTACTTCTCCTTTATTTTAACACTTAGATGTTTTTCTAAATTTCTGTTTAGAAAGAAGATAAATTTTCTCTTTGGATAGGCCTGGCAGGGATCTTGAATTGTCATATAATCCAAATATAGTGCCTAAGGCCTCACAGCTACATGAATAATCTATTTTTAAAGACTTTTCATCAAGGAGATTCCACACTGTCCCTGGAGAATTTTTTTCTCTATAATCCTCTCAGGAAAATCATCTTTCTGTGTGAACTACATCCCTTTGGTTTAAGCCTATTTCTTTTAGTCTGGCCTCAACAGACATAAATTAGGATTAGGTTGTTTCCATTTGTAAATCAGTAAGATTATGGTCATTAAATATTTCCTCCTCCGCATAATAAATAGGTACATCAAATTTGTGCGAGAAGTATTCATCTCAAAAAAGGAGATACAAGGTAATTTCTGCTGGAGGCGGAATAGTTTCCAGATGATCAATAATACCTCCTTTTTGTTAAAAGCTGGTGTGGCAATTAAGGAAATGTCCTCTTCCAGTTTTATAGATTGGCTGGTTTTGTCTTGTATGTCCATTGTCAGAGACTTAAGCTGCAGCTGTAGTAAACTCCAGCTGCACATCTAGATGGTGCACTGTTTGAAAGGCTTTGGTTGCAAGTGACAGAAAACTCAAGTGGAAACAGCTTATCACACCAGAGACATTTATTATCTCACATAACGAAAGGCCTGGAAGCAGGTGTTTCCAAGGTTGGTTGATTCAGCTGCTCAGTGACTTCAAGTCTTTATATAGCTATTTCCAGAGACGTTAAAAAGAAACTACCTGTCCGGTGTCCTTAAAGCCCGAGGAAAACCTTCCTGGAAACTACCCTTCACATCTCCTAGGCCAGAATTGTGTTCGTGCCTAAACCAATGGCTTGGCCATGGGAAAACCATCACCATGATGATAAACTCTGACCCAGCATAATTCACCCTGGGTCTGGGGAGGAGCCCAGCCTCCTGTAGAGGTCACAACAGCCTCAGAAGGTGACCAAGACTGGAGTTTTGTTAGCTAGGTGAGAGAGAAGCCGGAATGGTTATTGGTTGGGCCAACATTCCAAGAAGTCTTGGGAAACTATTAGTAGGTAGTTGTCTAATTTAAGTTTTTTCTCTGTTCTTTGTAAAGTAACAAGGAGGGGCCTGGGTGTTTGGAGAAAAACAGGTGATTATTTTTTTCCCCTAATATGAGGGTTCAGTACAGTTAATGCTATTGATCAGCGTGGAAGTATCACAGCAGTTCTTTTGTTGGCTGTCTGTTTCTATTTTACTGTCTTCCTGTTACAGAAAATGAGTTTGTTGGTCAAATTCAGTAGGATTTTAGTCTCTTATTTATGACGTGTCATAAGTTTTATTATTTTGTTTTAAAATATTTGAATCTACTCTAGGCCAAGGAGAGGGGATTCCCAGGAGGTTCAGAATTTTTATATGCATTTTGTGGGGGAGATTCAGGCATTAGTCTAGGCTAGAGGGAGAAGGGAGAGCGTTAAAGTCTTCAGATTTTTCTGCAGGCCGAATGAATGCTCTTGGAGTAAATGCTAATGGAGTAAGTGTGAGTGAAGTACTTACTCTGCTGCTGCTATAAATTGGTTACAATGACGGCATCTTTTTGTTGTCTTCCCGACTGATTATTGCCAGTATGTAAAAGTACTGCCTAAACTTCCTGTTTAGTTTTAGTAGCTTTTCTGGTGATTCATTTGCTGCTTTTTTCCCATAAAGATATGCAACCATATTTGTCTACAAATAATGTAATTGTGTCTCTTACTTTTTAAATAGTTACACCTTTTGTTTGTTTCCTGCCTCAATGCCTTTATTAGAACAGAACAATGTGTAAATCTGTAAAAGGTACCATTTTACTGTACCTTCGATAAGATAATGGAGTAAGAAACTGAAATATATTTTGAGATTTTTTTCAGGTGGTGACAGGAACTTACTTCTTTTACCAAGAGTATATTATGTATTTCTGGTGATTGCTTTGAGAAAATTTAGTTTCTTAAAGTTTTAAAGATACAAAGGAGAATAAACATGACTTTTTGGAATTAGGAGTAAGATTAATTTATCCTGATTATTTTGAAAGTCAATTTTAGAAAGATAATTATAATGCCATATTGAATACTTTATTTTTAATCTAAGTGCCAGCCATATCTTTGACACCAGATGGGATACAGAGATGGGCACCCAGCCTGGTAACTTATACTCATAAATACATAGAAAAAGTTTATACTTGCTATTTCTTTCTTGCCTATGGCTTCAGACCCTCGGGGATTTTATTCCCTGGGGATTTCAGAATAGGGACCAAGTGGGGAGTCTAACCTTTCCCACTTTCCTGGTGTCTTTCCTGAGCATCTGATATGGTCCTTCCAGCCTAAACTGTTTTGGTAAATGTCTAGTCCTGGGTTTAAGAATGAGACTTTTCGAGCATCAAGGAATTCTTGGAAAGGAAGCTTGTTTTTTTTGTTTTTTTTGTTTTTTTTTTAATTGAAGTATAGTCAGTTACAAGGTGTCAGTTTCTGGTGTACAGCACAATGTCTCAGTCATGCATATACATACATATATTTGTTTTCATATTCTTTTTCATTAAAGGTTATTACAAGATATTGAATATAGTTCCCTATGGGAAGCTTGTACTTTAAATATCCATGAGATTCAAGGGGATGCTGATGAAGAAATCACACTGGTTAAGAGCTGGGATCCTGACAGCAGCCAGAGAAGCTCTCTACAGTCTCCTATTAGATCCACAGACCCTGCTCTGGTTCATGGAGTCACATAGCGAGTGATGGAAATTGTTTATCCCCAAAGCATTATGTAATGCAAGCAGTTTTAGACATGAAAGAGTACAGGCAGGCATGTACTTTGGAAATATTGCCTAAGAGGGAATTCTTTGACAGGAAGGACAGCTAGTTTTTTTTTTTTTTTTTTCCTCTCAGAAATAGGATAACAGTGGGAGTGCCCAACTGATGTTTCCACTTTACCAGAGAGAAGCCCTCATGGTGACTGTATGTTATGAAGATTAGGACGTCCACTTTCCTCATTTAAAAACATTTAACATTGATACGATATTATTATCTGAGACACAGTCCAGATTCCAGTTTTGCCAGTTGCCGCAACTGCTCTTTTTACAAACAGCTTTACCGAGGTATGATTGGCATACAATAAACTGCACATATTTAACATATACAAGTCGATTAGTTTTGTGTATCTTTTTGGAACCATCCGCCACCATCAAGATAATGAACATATCCATCACCCTTGAAAGTTTCTTCACGCCCTTTGTAATACTTTTTTCCGGTGTCCTTCTCCAATCCCTCTCTCCATCGCTTGGCAACCATTAATGTGCTTTCTGTCACTGTAGAGTTAGTTTGCATTTTGTAAATGGAATTTATATAAATGGAAATATGGAGTATGTACTTTCTTTTTTCCTGGTTCCTCTCCTTCCCCCGCCAACAGTATAATCATTAAAATTCACCTGTGTTGTTGCATCTATCATTTACTTTTATTTCATTTTTTTTAATTTTCATTAATTTTTTTTATTTTCATTTATTTTTATTGCTTGGTAGTCTATTGTATGGATATACCAAAATTTGAACATCCATTCACATGTTGTTGGACCTTTGAATTGATGCCAGTTTTTGCCTGTAAACATTCATGTACAAGTCTTTGTGTTGACATATGCTTTCATTGCTCTTGGGTAAATACCTAGGAGTAGAGTGGCTAGATCATACGGTAGGTGTATATTAGCTTTTAAAAAAAAATAGCTAAACTGCTACTCCAAAGTGGATATACTGTTTCACATTTCCATCATCGGTGCGTGAGAATTCTAGTTGCTTCATATCCTTGCGGATCTTTTAAGTTCCAGTATGTCTGGTAGTTGTGAAGTGGTTTCGCAGTGTGTTTTTAGTTAGCATTTTCCTAATGACTAATGATGTTGAGTATCTTTTTAATGTTGTTTTGGGAAGATGGCCTTCTTTTGAAGACATAGAAGAGGATAGTTATCAAATCTTTGTTTTCTTGTAAAATCTGACTTTTATCTTTGTCTGTGTGGCATGAGTTGAAAAAAGAGAATGAGAGTTGGAAGGGATAGGGGTGGTGAGACATGACTCTGTTACTGAAAGGAGAGAGGTGAGGAGTACAGCCTAAAAATAAGAGCTGTTTTGAGGTTGCACAGGGTAACAAAGAACTCAGATGAAACAAGGAGAGCAGAAGAGAGAGACGAGGGCCTGTGACCACTGAGGACAGTCTGTGTTATCAGATTCTTTCATTTTGTTAAAACCACGTGTTCTTGTATTCCACATGAAGGATATGAATGAGACTTTTCTTAGAAGCGTGCCTTTGAAAGCGGAGACTGGAGACACTTGCTTCTGCTTTCTTTCTAGTCATTTTCTATTGTCATCTGACAGTTTTTCAAACCTGGTTTTTTGCAGGTCTCTGGGGGCCTCAGAATTGCTATGTGTGCCAGCTTGTTTTCAGCCCTTATCTTCTTAGGTTTCTCTGTGGGACCTGGCTTTCTTGACCACCTCTGTCTTCTTAACAGTCATCTCTTTGGCCTTAGTGACACTCTAATGTTTTTTTTATTTCTCTCTTCTTCTCTGCCTTTTTTGAAGTTCTCACTTCTTCGTGAACCTGTGTTTCGAGGATGGCTATACTCAGTGTGCTGGTCCCTTTTTGTTTCTTTGCACCAGAATGTGCAGCCTGCATGGACTCAGAGCAGAGGGCTCCTCTTCCCTTCTAGAGCCCACAACCTTACCTGCTGACTTTCTGTTTTCTTTCTTGGTGTCACCTCGATAACAACCTGTCTGAAACCGAATTTGCCTCCTGTGTCCCTAGATTATTTCCTCTCCAGACTCGTCTCCTCCTCTCATGCTGCTGTCCTTCTCTTGGTCTCCCACTTTTGAAACTATGTCATCTCTGCCTCTTCCCTGTTCATTCAAGTCTGTGAGACTTTGTATCATAACTTTCCTCTCTGCCTCCATCTTTATAGTCCCACGGCCACCATCCTAAGTCAGGCTTCCATCAGTGGCTTCCTAACAGAGCTCTCAGTCTCTGGTCACTCCCCTTTCCAGTCTACTCTCTGACGTCTCTGACAGGTCAGCCTTCAGTACATTGTTTCTTTTAAAAGAGTCTGTGATTTCTACCAACCATCATTTATTTCTCTGAAATTTGTTTTTTTTTTTGGGTTCTCCTCATGGCATCCCTGACTACTTTACCTTACTCAACCTTGTCTTCTATTGATCCCCTACAGAACACTCACACTGCAGCAACATTGGTCTCTATATTATTCTCTGAATACCTGATGGGTCCACATGCCCACTGCTGCTACTTGTTAAAAACTCTATTCCATGCTCTGAGAAATTCTTCATTCTTCTTTCCCCATAGCTATGTCTTGTCTTTATTTCAAGGCTCCCTTCAATTTCTGGCTCTTCCATGAATTTTTGGTTGGTAAGTCAGCTCTGAGTTATCATTCCCTCCTTTGATCTTATGGTTTGTGACAGACAGTCGATCATTTTGTGTTGTTATTCATTTTTTTAAATTGAAGCATAGTTCGTTTACAATGCTGTGTCAGTTTCTGGTGTACAGCATCATGTTTCAGTCATACATATTAATATTCATTTTTTTAATTGAAGTACTGTCAGTTACAATGTGTCAGTTTTTGATGTACAGCACAATGTCCCAGTCATGCATATACAGTACACATATTCATTTTCATATTCTTTTTTAATATTCATTTTTAAGGTACTTTTTCTCTGCAGCCGGAGTTAAGCTTCCTTGAGTTTCATGCCTCTGTTGAGTCCCTGTGGTGTGCCTGCACTGTTCTAGATGCTTGCACTCTAATACTAACGATGCCTCACAGTAATGCTAGAAATAATGGTGCCTTACAAATGAAAAGGAAACACCAGGTCGTGTGAGCGCATTTGCGATCACTCACTTCCCCTGGAAACCACGGGCCCTGCGCATCCTTACCGTGGAGTGGCTGCCTGCAGCATGCCAGGTGCCCTCCCTGACGCTCTCACTGAGTCCGCATCGTCTTCGGAGGCCACCGCTGTTACCTTCATTGACGGCTGGGGAAACTGAAGCTCGGACTACTGTGTGCCCAGGTTACACAACTGCTAAGCAGCAGAGCTGGGATTAAAATATCTCCCTTGTCTTCCCCACTTCTGTAGCCCTCCTCTTCTGTGTACCATGCTTTTTTTTTTTTTTTTTTTTTTTTGCACTTTTACAGGCCTGGTTTGGCAAGGCATTCACATGGGGATTATTTCTGAGGTACTGTTAACACTCAGTTTCTAACCCTTCAGATTATCTGTAACACATGTTTCAAGTACATGGCAATGGAATCAAGTAGAGGAGATAAAGTAGTTTATTTACACCATTCACTTGTATCTCTTTGTTTTTCTCATCAACTCTTGTGGCTTCTGTAATGTATAGTCCATCCAGCAGCCCTTTAAATAATGACCAAGGAAAATGCAGATTAGATATATAGACTTTAGAAGGTTAGCCTGGTGAGTGGTTTTCATCAGTTTGACAGGTCACTCTATTTCTGGTTGTAAGGCAGGGATTTTGAGAATGGAGGCTGGCTCTTCAGAGGGAGCTAGGCACCATTCTCCAATTTAACTCGGCCTACCCTTCCAAAGATGGTTCAATTATGTGGTTAGGGGTGTTATAGATTATAGAACATCAGGCATGCCTCAGTTTTCAAAAGTAAGTACAAAAGAACACATCCTAGAGCTCAATTGAAAAAAAATAGTTCTATCTATAGCCTCCCTCGAAAAAGCATCATGCAAAATAAAATTATACATAGTATTTAGTGAGTATCAAAGAGTGGGGAAATGTAAATGAAAAATTTCAGCTGCCTAGGGGTGGAAACAGTAATTCATAGACTTAAGATTTGAAACTCAAATATGCTTGGTTTATACTTAAAGAAGAGAAGCATCAGATAAGTTGCATGACAGAACAGAAAATAGCTTACTGACAGTGTGGGAATACCATAGAAAGGTACAAATGTCATCCACTTTATCTTATTTTACCTAATGTCACCAAAATATATGTTTCCTCTACACTAATTATCAAGTTAAAGGAAAGGCATTTGAGAAAACATCCAGGATGAGGAGTTTATAGAATTCTCATGTACAAAATGGACATTTTATACTTTGAGGGGCTTTTTGAATCATACTGAAAACCAAGCAACTCAATTCTTAACAGGTAACACCAATAGCTACCTCTTTTTCAGCCTCTCCAACCTCAGGAAACAGAAGTTGCTTTGTTATTCTTTTCACACATGCAGTTATTACTAATCACCATTCCAGAGAAAGGTGAGGTCTCCTAGGATGAAAACATAATATTTCCTCAAGCATTAGATTAAATTTCCCTTTGGCAGTATTGAAACTGAGTTGAAAAATGTTTTTACCTTCCTGAAATTGAGTAGAAGTTATGGCTGTGAGTGTTCGGGTTAGTGTTATGCTTATTTTTCCTGTTTAGTTGTTGTATGTCTCCTTTCAGATATACCGTACTACCTTGGTGCCTTATACACATGGGTACCCCATAAATGTTTGTCAAATTAATCTCATCAGAGAATCAGTGAAGATTAGTGCTATGAAGGGTTTTTGGTAGCTTTTCATTTTCTCTAGAATCAAAGTTTAATCTAAATAATTTTGAAAATATTTTCTTTTCCTTAAAATATTTTAAAATTGTGATAAAAATCATATACTATCAACCATCTTAACCATTTTTAAGTGTACAGCTCAGTAGTGTTAAGTATAGTCACGATGTTATGCAGCAGATATCCAGAACGTTTTCATCTTGGAAAACTGAAACTCTGTATCTATCAAACAATAATTGCCATTTACACCTACTTCTATCCTTCTATAACCACCATTCAACTTCCTATTTCTATGAATGACTAATTGAGATAACTCATGTAAGTGGACTCATTCAGTATTCGTCTTTTTGTGACTGGTTTATTTCACTTAAAATGTCCTCAAGATTCATCTGTGTTGTAGAATGTGATAAGATTTCCTTCCTTTTTAAGGCTGAATGATATTCTGTCATCTGTGTGTACTATATTTTGTTCATCCATTCATCTGTCAGTGGATATTTGGGTTGCTTCCATCTTTTGGCTACCGTGATAGTGCTACTATGAGTATGGGTGTGTAAATATGTCTTTGAGATTCTGCTTTCATTTTAGGGGGCAAAATACCTAGAAGTGCGATTGCTGGATCATATAGTAGTTCTATTTGTAATTTTTTGAGGAATTGCCATACTGTTTTCCATAGTGGTTGTACCATTTTATACTCCTACCAACAGCGCACAAGGGTTCCAACTTCTCCATTTCCTCACCAACACTTCTTATCTTCTGTTTTTTTAAGTTGGAGTCAAACTAATGGGTGTGAGGTGATATCTCATATTTTTATTTGCATTTCTCTAATGATTAGTGATCTTGAGTATCTTTTCATATACCTGTTGGCCATTTGTATATCATCTTTAGAGAAAGGTCTATTCAAGCCTTTTGTCGATTTTTAAATCAGATTATTTGTTTTTGTTGTTGAGTTTTAATAGTTCTTTATATTCTAGATATTAACCCCTTTTCAGAGAAATGGTTTGGAAATATTTTCTCCCATATTTCTAGTAATGTTTTTGTAATTTTTTATATTGATATAATTTCAAACTTACAGAAAAGTTGCGAGTCTAAGACAAGGAACTCCTGTATACTCTTTATTCAGAGTTACTGTTTTTTAAAAAAGTGCCTGGGTGTCTTGACATTTTGTTGTGCCCTTTAGACAGAATGAATTATTTGTGACTTTGGGAGATATACAAATATAAACACGGTCCCTGTCTGAATGTGAAAAAAAGAATGTTTATAAGCAACAGGTACAGGTTAGAATAATGTGGATAAAATAAGAAGTGAGAGGGGGCCAAAAGTAAGAATAACTTGAGTAACTAGAACTGCAGACCTGTCCCAGTGATTTTCAACATGGGGTTTTGTTTTGTTTTGTTGGGGGGTAGGGAATTAGATTTATTTAACGAAAGTACAGGGGATTGAACCCAGGATCTCATGCATACTAAGCACACACTCTGCCACTGAGCTATATCTTCCCCCTCTCAACACGGGGTGTTTTTGTCTCCTGGGGGACTTCTGGCAATGTTGGAGACATACTGATCCCAACTGCAGAGGGCATGGGAGAAAGTTGTACTACTGGCATCCAGTGGGTAGAGACCAGGGATGCTGCTAAACGTCCTATAATGTATAGGACAGCCCCACACTACAAACAATTTTCCAGCCCAGAATCTTAATAGTGACAAAGCAGAGAAACCTTGCCCTATGCTTGGGAACCAGACTTTGCAGAAAACCTGTCTTGAGAACTTTAAAGGCTTTGGGCTTAGAAACTGTCTCAAACACATCCAAAGCACTTGGATAACACAGTGAAGACTATACTTGGTAAAAGAATAAGTATGAAAAAAAAGTTTCTTTTTTCTTTTTTTGTGTATAACCCACAATAAGAGGGCTTAGTTGGTTTGCTTACAATAAATTTCTGCAGTGAGCAGTCTAAAAATGCTTTCCCTGGTTGTATTTTGTATTGCAGTCACTTACAGCTCACGTGTTCCTGTTATTGTGTTCTCTTTTCTTTGCCCTCTCTGCTGTAGAAAAACTATATAAACTCTGAAAAAAGCAAACATTACTATACAAAAAGTTTGAAGCTTAGAGGAAGAAAGCAGTGGTTTTGGGGGAAGGTCCCTTAGATGGCTTCCCTTCCATTCTCGCTCACTGTGGAGAAGCTAGGGGTCAGCTCTGCTTTATCACTCGCTCCTCCAGGCTGGGAGACTAGAAATAGGATGGATGTTGACATCCTGTAGACGCAGATTTGATTGCCAGCCCACCCATTACTAGCTGTCTGACCTTGGGCAAGTAAACTGTATCCTCTGAACTCGGTATTGTCTTCTCTGCTAGGGGGATAATATGTGCTTCTCTCTGTGGTGAGGGGCAGTGGGGTGCAGTGGTTAAGGCTGTGAATTCTCACACTTAATTGCCTGCCTTCAAATCTTCACTCTGCTACTTCTTATGCCCTTTGGTGAGTTTCTCAACCTTTCTAGGCCTCAGTTTCTTCCCTTGAAAAATGAGAAGAGGACCTACTATATAGCACAGGGAACTATATTAAATATCTTGTAATAACCTATAATGGAAAAGAATTTGAAAAAGAATATATATATGTATATGTATAATTCAATCATTTTGCTGTACAACTAAAACTAACACAACATTGTAAATCAACTGTACAATTAAAAAAATCTGAATACAGAAAAATAAATGAATAAATAAATAAAATACTTCAAATTAAAAAAAAAAAAAGAAAAATGAGAAGAAATATAATAATATTTACCTCCTAGGACTGTTATGACATTATAAATGAATTAATACATGTAAAGCACTTTAAGTGGTGCCAGGCACATAGTAGGCACTCAGTAAATATTGGCTATTTTGGGGATTAATTTGACAAATAGGATGTAAAGAACCCTGTAGTGTCTAGCAAATAGAAGGTGCTGTTAAATGCTTTATAAACATTTAACTTTTAGTAGTAGACCATATATTATAATATAATGCCATTATTACAAAATGTCATTAGCCCCTGAAGTTAATTAAATGAGTGGGGGTTTGAGCTTAAGAAGTCTTCAGGATGCAGAAAGGAAACTGATCATTTTTTTGCCTCCTACTTGTATCTGGCAGACTCCTTTGGAACCTTATTCAAAAACATGCTTAAAGAATTACAGGCGTAGCCAGACTTCTGAGGAATTATAAAAGGCCAGAATTCTGTGGAATTATGAGAGCCACCTGGATGCATGGAATGATGAGGGAGGTTTGGGTTGGAAATAGTTGTTTTTCTAGTCCAACTTTCACAAAGATACACTTGGTGGAGAGGAAGTGGAGAAATAGCAGGGAAAGTTTCTTTTCAAACTCCATGTTGATCCTTGGAGTATGGGTGGGTATCAGGGTGGGTGAAGGGGTCCTGTGCTTCTTGACTGCATAGGGGATTTAGACTCACTCAAAGGCAACTTACTGTGGAACCAAATATTGGGTTGTACCAGTTGCTGCTGGGTGTTGGGTTTTAGACAGACGTATTTATAGGTCACACGTGGTGCAGCCCTTTCTTGAAATGCAAGAATACGTGATCTCATTGTAAGATAGTGTTTGTAAAGGGTTTGGCACAGTGCCTGGCATTGTAGTGCTTTACTAAAAAGTTAGCTAATGTCACCATCATCATCAGCTTCATTGTTAGTCTTAACCTTTTATGTCTGAGTTCAGTTAAGAAATGAAGTCTTCACTATTCATTCAGCAACTTGATTTCTCTTTTTCTAATTTTATTTTTATTTGTAACTTTTAACGGACCTACACATGTTCAAAAGAGTGCACATCATAATTCTATAGCTTGATGAATTTTCACAAACTGGACATGCTTATGCAATCAACACTTAACTCAAGAAACAAAATATTATCTGTGCCCTCCCCATGCTTCCTCCTGGCCATTACCCTTTAGTTTTTAGTAAAAAAAAAAATTTGTTTTCCCTTTAGTGACATTCAAAGCTACTTATGGCTTTATATAAACTCTTAATAGGTATGAAGGACAGTTAGAGCCTTAAGGATGGCTTTATTACATGCTTTTGTTTTCTTTTACTTTAAAAAGCACATCTCCTGGGCAGGGATTTCAGTCCTGCAGGTTGTTATATTTGGACACGGATAGGCTGAGTGACCTTGTAGCTCTTTCTCTGCAACTAGGTGATGTGTTCTTTGCTTTTATTTGCCTGTACTGTAAAAGTCCGTTGAAACCAAAAAATAGTTCATTGTACTAAAAGAAAAGGAAAATGGCTTGGCCACACAGACCTCTTAGATGTCCCCTCTAAAAGCATTCCACATTCAAAAGAGCTCAGGGAACATGAAAGAAATCCTGTGGTGGAGGAAGGCTGCATTTGTAGGCCCTCATCTGCCATCGCTGAGGTGATTAGGCCAAAGGACTGGCCACTTCTGGAGGTAATGGACTGCAGTGTGTTTACCCTGCTTTTGTCTGGACATATTTAGAAAACCCATGGTAATTTTTTCAGAAGGCAGCTTCTTGGAAGAAGAATTAAAAACTGAGGGGTTTAGTTTGAGGCTCTTTATATATCTTCTTTTTGAAATCAAAGGACAGAACACATTAACTCTGAAAACACCAGTATGTTAGCCTTGCCTGGAGTGTTTTGTTTAAGTTCCTGGGCCCAGCTAATGGCTCTGCTAACATAGTTTATATGCATTTCATAATGTTATTTCTCATTTTTGACCAATACTTTTATTTCTTGAGATTTATTTATTTAGTCTTTTTTAATTGAGCTATAATTCACATACCACAAAATTCACCCCTTTAAATTGTACAGTTGGGTGGTTTTTAGTATATTCATAAAGCAGTGCAACCATCACCACTATCTAACTCCAGAGAATTTTCTTTACCCCAAAAAGAAATCCTGTGGCCATTAGCAGCCCCATTCAGTTTATTTAGTTTTGCCAAATAAATATTATTTTCATTACTATCTTTATTTCATTGAAGTCTTTCTTCTACAGGATGTCATGTTGGTTGTGTGACCTTTCATGTAGAGGTTTGCCCCTTCTAACTTCTATTCTAAAGTTGATTCGGGGGTGCATTTTCCAGCACTACCACCAACACCATGTTGACTGACACTGTTGTAGGACATAAAACGATAGTGTGTTAGTCACAATCACTTATGAAAATGTCAGTGCAGATGAACAACGGTGTCGTTCCTACAAAACTAACTGAGTATGGTGAAGATTTCTGATAATCTGCCGAAGTTGAATGGATTGAGAACTCAGTTCTTCTGGCCTCTGTGGAAAGGTTTAGGTTTGTTTCTTTAACTTTAAAAAAAAAAATGCATAAAATGTATTTGTATTTACTCTTAGTTGATTTCTGAAGGCCTGGAATTGATTGTTTCTAAATGAAGGTGATTAACCTATTTTGAATATCTCCTTTCGATGAAAAATTTTTTGAATCTGTATTTTTATTATTTTAAAAGTAATATATGTTAGTTAAAGACATTTTTTAAATGTGTAAGCTTAGAAGAGTTGTAAACTGAAAAAAGAGAGTTAATCCTATCTCTCACTTTATGCTTCAAGTATTTTTATGTTTAATCGTATAACCTGCTTAATTTTTACTTAATTTTTTTTTTTTTTTGCTTTTCAACATTAAAAATGTTTATTTTCAAAGATTTTTTTTAACATTTAAAAAAGTTGAAATACAGTTGATGTACAATGTTATGTTAGTTTCAGGTTTACTACATAGTGATTTTCCATTTGCATATATTATGAAATGATCACTATGATAAGTCTAGTAGCCATCTGTCCCCATACAAGGTTATTACAGAATTACTGATTATATTTCAATTTTTACTTAATTTTTAAATATACTGTGGAAGTGTAATTGCTTATTGAACTGTGTTGTTCTATAACTTAACACTATTTTAATGTTTCTGGAAGGTTTAAAACTTTCCTTTCAAAAAACTCTTAAGTAATCTTTCTTAAAAATTACTTTGGCTTGTTCATGGTCAAGTGGAACTTCTGAGCAACTATGGAAGTGTACATACTTCCAAAGTGAGGTCTGTTTATCATCAAAGATGGCTGCATGAGTCCAGAACTCTTAAAGAGACCTCCTCTCCCTCAGAGCAGCTTTTATCCAACGGCTGCAGGACCAAATGATTTCCAAAGTCTCATCTACATCTCTTCAGGCACAAATATTTCATCATGGTGATGAACACTTTTTAGTAATTCTCAGGAAGAGAATGATGTTTATCATATACTATGTATAGAAATTAAACAGTGGAGGTGTCAAAATTCAGTGGTTGACTGGATTCACTAGAAAAAGGGACTCCCCCACCCCACCCTGGTATTAAATGTCTCTCCTTTTTCGCTCTTAAAAAAAAAAAAACCTTTTACATTGTTCACTGTGAGTGTTTCTCTGTCATTTCCTTTTTCACCCTTGAATCCTAGTGTTGCACACTGTCTCCTGGAGTTTGCTGAAGTCTCCTTGTAATTATGTAGGAATGCTTGATTTTAGAACTTCATTTTTGGAAATCCTGTGTCAGACCAAAGAAATGTCTTACAGGTAAAGAGATGGCTCTAGCAGTAAGCTTTTTTAAGTATCAAAAAATGGATTTGGAAGAGAATCCTACACTTATTTTAGGTCAGAAGTATCTAGGACGAAATATAATGTATGTGAACTTCTACTTAAACAAGCTGGATTCAGCTATTGCCTGAGCAACTATCTAATAATGGATTTAGCATCTTTGAACTTGCAATGTTTTCATTCTATGTATATCTGTATCTTTACTGTATTTTTTTCTTTTAATACAAAGGCTTTTAGTTTTATTTTTTTAACAAACATACATGGGACACAGTAAAGTTTACTAACTGAAGGAGATCTAACACACAAGTTCTCTGTGGCTTTGACATACTCAGCTCCTAAATGATCTCCAGCCAGCAAGTTAGGAATGTACACATTGGTACTAAATTTGATTATTTTTCACGTGTATCAAATAAACACAATTACTTTTTTGGAGTATTTTTCACTCAGATTGATTGAAAGATTTGTGCTATCTCAAAAACAAGTTGAGGCTATGGTGCAAATTGTTATTAATATTACTGCCAGAGATCTGGGGCCCTCAAAGCAACTTGGAAACTAACATTTACAGAACCTAAGTGATTTCACTACCTTAATCAAAATGCAATACCCAATATTTTGGCTCTCTGAGACTTTTTTTTCTTTTTTTTAAGTTTTATTTTATTGAGTTATAGTCAGTATACAGTATTGTGTCAATTTCCAGTGTAGAGCACAATTTTTCAGTCATACATGAACATACATATATTCATTGTCGCATTCTTTTTCACCGTCTTCACTGTATTTTTAAAATGGTTTGATACTGTCTCATCTGCCATACTGTTTCATTCACATATAGTATCATTTATTGGAGTGGTGTGACTATTGGAATGTAACTTGATGTTGATAACATACTAGAGAAAGTTGTAAAGGGCCAATAATTCTACTGTATGAACAGTTAATCAGAAATAAAGAGTATCTTGCAGAAAAGTCTGGAGCCTCTTAATGGGTATTAGCTAGGACCCACTATTGAAAGAGAAAATGGAAAAAACAAACAACTCCACACAGTGTAAAATGAGGTCCGGTTACACACACTTTGTTTTCCCAGTAAAACAGTGGAGAGTTTGTAGGCTTTGAAGCTTATGTTTCAACAGTTCACAAAAAATTGGACTTAATACTTATTAAACAGTATTTTAAAACATTGTCTTCTTTTTTCCCCCAACATGCTGTCTCACCCAAAGGCAAATTCACTTCCTTGTATAAAAGAATCACCCTCTTCAACATTAATTTATCCCAGCAAATCCTTATTTATGCTCCTACTATGTGGTAAGCACTGAATTTTGGAGAGATCATTGGTCAGTTGGGTTAGGTGAAAAGAGAGTACTTCTTTAATTTGTTCCAGGTAAACCTTGCTTAAGGGAAGAACTGGGAGGTTGAAGAAAAGTTATGCTGATCGACAGGCTAGGATTGGAAAAACAAAAGTGGTGATTGTTTTGGAGAAGGTACATTATCAAGAAACCACTCTGACCAGTATGTCTGGCTCTGTGGTTGTTCTGAGGGTGGCTGGAAACTTTCTAAACCTCTGTCTTAAACAGGAAGTTGTTTCTCATGTTTGAAGGCCAGTTTTGGGGGGTATATTTTGTTTCACCCAATTCATTTTTTCTTTGTCTCATCTAGTAAGCATTTATGAAGTATTTGTTTCCACCTTGTTAACCAGTGTGCTCGGTGTTCAAAGCCAGTGGTTAAATCGTTAGGATTGTGCTTAAGTATCTAAGTATCCACATCTTTAGAGGAAAGAATTTTAAAAGTTCGCTTTCTGGTTTTTTGAATGTTCTATATAATTCTAAGCTTTGTATAAGAAATAGTAAATGGATATTTTATTAAAAAGAAAAAAATTTGTTTTAAAGAAAAATTGGTGATTTGTAGTACTGTAAGTCTGAATGTAAAATGAAAGTTATATTATTCTTTTTATAATGTAAAAATGCCCAAACTAAAACATTCAAACAGTATAAAAATATGTTTAATGCAAAATTAAATTTCCGAATGAGTTATCACCTCATACCTGTCAGGATGGCCATCATTAAAAAGTCTACAAATAATAAATGCTGGAGAGGGTGTGAAGAAAAGAGAACCCTTCTGCCTTGTTGGTGGGAATGTAAATTGGTGCAGCCACGATGAAAAGTGGTGTGGAGGTTCCTTGACATGGAAATAACCTAAATGTCCATTGACAGATGACTAGATAAAGAAGATGTGGAATAGTACTATAAACAATGGCATATTACTTGGCCATAAAAAATAATGAAATAATGTGATTTGCAGCAATATGGATGGACGTAGACATTATCACATTAAATGAAGTAAGTCAGATAGAGAAAGACAAATATCATATGATGTCATTTATATGTGGAATCTAAAACCAAAACAAAACAAAATAAAAAAAAAACCCAATACAAATGAACTTATTTATAAGCCCCAAATAGACTCATGGACATAGAAAACAAACTCTGATTACCAAAAGGGAAAGGGGTTGGGGGAGGGATAAATTAGGAAGGAAAATTACAATCCCTTCTACCCAGATCTCTCAACCTCTTTCCCAGAAGTAATTATCATTACCAGTTTCCTCTTGCATCTTTTGAGTAATATTTTAAGCATGTACAAACATATCTATGTGATTCTGGTCTCCTTTTCATACACATGGGAGTGTGTCCTGTACACTCTTCTGTTCCTTGTACTTTTTCAGATCTAGTGCTTTTTTAAAAAAACTGTCTGCTCAGTATTTCATTGTATGGGTGAACGGTTGTTGTTCATTATTTAATCATCCCTTGCTGATGGAGATTTAAAATTTCTCCAGGTTTTTACTTTAATCAGCTGTGCTACACTGAATTTGTTTGTTTGAAGATACTTCTCCCATGTATATCTTTAGGGTACATTCCTAGAAGTGAAGTCTAGGTCAAAGAGTATAGAGTTCTAACTTTGACAGATATTGTCACAAGGAGCTCCGTGGGTGTTAACTAGTACATACGCCCCATTAGTGTTGGGTAAGATTTCCTAAATCCCCACATTCTTACCAGAACGTCGTATTTTAAAACTTTTGACCTTTTCTGTATAGCACAGGGAGCTATATTCAATATCTTGTAATAACCTTTAATGAAAAAGAATATGAAAATAAATATATGTACGTATATGCATGACTGGGACAGTATGGGACATTATGCTGTACACTAGAAATCAATACATTGTAACTGACTATACTTCAATAAAAACAATCCCCCCCCCATAAAACCTTTTTGACCTTTGCCTGTTGGATAGATGAAAATGATATCTCATTTTAATTTTCAGTTCTTAAACTATGACTAAAATTGAACATCTTATGAATTAAAAGCCATTTGTTAGTGTTTATATTTTGTAAACTTCTGGTCCATGTTCTTTGCCTTTTTCCTACTGTATTGTTAGTCTTTTCCTGATCAAGTTATAGGGATTCTCTCCATATAAGAAAAACTGCCCTTTGTCATATATGCTGCCAATATATTTTTGCATCTTGTTTGTGTTTTGACTTACAGCACTTTTTTCTTTGCAGATTGAAAAAAATTCTGCTGTCAAATTTAGCTATTTTCTTTTATAGTTTGGGGATTTTGTGTTTTACTTAGCACATTTCACATTTAGAGGAGATAAAAATTATACATTGTTTTCTCTTAGTTTTTTTGTGGAATCATTATTTTTATATTTGATCAATCAGAAATTATTATCTTATGAGAAGTGATGTAGATAAAAATTCAGTTTTATTTTGCAGCCTACTAGAGTAATCCATTTTTTTCTCTGCTTGTTTGTAGTGCAGTTTTATTGTATACTAAATTCTTATATACACTGGTCTACAGCAGGACTTTTTTCTATTTCATTGCTTTTCATGCACCCAGTACAAATTATTTTAATTGCTATAGCTTTATAATGTTTTAAAATCTAGAATTTTCCTGGCTATTTTAGCACGTTTCATTTTACTATCTGAACTTCAGAATCAGCTTATCTGGTTGCAGACAACAACGACAAAAATTCTTTTGGGATTCTTACAGAGATTGCATTACCATTACAATTTAATTGAAATAAATCGATAATTTTATAATACCCAGCAACAGGATACGTCTTTAATTTATTTGGGACTTCTATTATGGCTTTTTTAGAGTCTTAAAATTCTTCATATAGATTTTTTACATTTTTTTTCGTTTGCTGATTGCTCATAGATGAGATCTTTTATGGTATAATGTTTTCTACTTTCTTTTTTTTTCCCCTTTATATACAGAAAAGCTGCTGTACTGAATTGTCTTACTGTTTGTAATATTTTTTCTAGTTGATTCTCACAGGTCTTCTTCTTGTTATTTAATTATATTAGCTATAAATACTGATAATTTTTCTTCTTTCTTTGCTGTTTCTCCCTCATTTTTTTCTCTGTTTTAATTGCATTGACTTAGACTTCTAGAATCTTGTTAAATAATAATGGTGATAATGTACATCTGTGTTTTGTTGCTGAGTTTAGTAGCATTGCTGGAATTTTATCATTAATCATGATAAAGACTTTGGAATATACCTACATCTACATACATGCTTATATTATATAATTTTGTTAAGGAACTTATATATACTTTGTTGTTCCATTAAGAACTTTTAAAATTAGGAATTTATGTTGAATTTTATCAAACATGTTTTCAAATTTATAAGCATTATTATTTTTCCCTTCCTTTGACCTGCTAATAAGGTAAACTACACTGGTAGATCCCTGATATTGACCTGTCTTTGTCTTACTATATGAACCTCACAGGTGCATGCAGGTATGATACTTCTAAAGTAGTGATGGGTTCTGTTTACTCATTTTTCATCAGGATTTCTACATTGATATTTTTCCTGAATAACAGTATGAATCATATGATAGCTGATGGCTCTATAGGTTGTTATCTTTTAAAAAAAGATTTGTACTAGAGTTATTCTGGCATTATATGAAGAATTTTCTTTTTACTTTTTTTAATTTTTAAATTTCTTTAATTGAAGTATAGTCAGTTTACAATGTTGTGTCAATTTCTGGTGTACAGCATAATAGTTCAGTCATTCATATACCTACATATATTCATTTTCATATTCTTTTTCATTATAGGTTACTACATGATATTGAATATAGTTCCCTGTGCTATACAGTAGAAACTTGTTTATCTATTTTATATATATGAAGAATTTTAAATCTCTCTATCTTTTACTCCCAAACATTTAAATTTCATTGAAATTACCCATTCCTTCGAAGATTTGGTTGAATTCATCTGTGTAACTCTCTGGGCCTAGTGCTTTGTGAGGTAGAGCTTGATATAATTCTTAGTTATATGAACTGTTGTTAACCTGTTTTGATGTAGTCTAACACTAATTAATGACATGACGTTTGTATGTTTGACATTGATTTGTTTTTGAGAGTTCAGATGATCGTTTTTAGCATTTGAAGTCTTACCGATATTCTCATTCTTCTGTAGCACCTTAGAGAATAGGGATGCTCCTTTAACTGTAATATGTAAAAGAAATTTTCGGGGTAAAAATGTAACACAATTCTTTGCAAACATGTTGATGTAAATGCATAACAAGATGAAGTAAATTGGGGAAGGCAAACTGGCCTGGTGGAGAAGCATTGAAGGGGGGTTGAACATCATTTTTTGGGTGGAGGCTCTGACTGTGGAGAGGGTCACATTGGGGAACACAGATTTTGGAAAGCGAAGGGACACGAGGGAGAGCCAGTGATGTGATGGAAATACTCTGAGGGTAAGATGTCTCACTGTCACGGAATCTTGCTGAGGGTTACATTCCTTGTGAATGCTCTGCGCAGTTGGATCTTCTTTTTGGAGATGGAACAGAGTGACAAAGCCGAGCTGCAGGGAGATCACTGAGGGATGACAGAGCCTGCCATGGGGAGACCAGCCATATCTGGGTCACTTAAGGGTTGGCATTTAGATTTACATATGTAACAACTTTCGTATTTTCTCATCCATGATAGTCAAAGTGTGTATGTTTGACCTGGGAAGGAAATGGTTAAGAATTAGGTTAGTCAAGGTTAAGCTGACCTGGTAGAGTTATTTTTAGGTTGTACTGTGTTCCTAGAGGATTCTAGGCTCTAGGTGGTTTGTTTATGTCATATTTCAGTTGAATTTGAACTTGGTGTTTTGGCCAGTAGAGAGATTCAGGAGGTCTTTGACTTGTAAACATCTCACTAGCTCACAATGTTTCCATTCACTGTGCCCACCTTGATTAGTGCTACTCTCTTCTGTTCTATCTAGTTTTATCAGGCTAAGGTCACAGTCACTGCAGTCAGCATTCTACTGGACTCCTAGTTGTCATGAGACCATTTTTCAAAGAGGGTTGTAACATGAATTGGGTTGAG
Organism: Camelus ferus; assembly: GCF_009834535.1. NCBI lineage: Eukaryota > Metazoa > Chordata > Mammalia > Artiodactyla > Camelidae > Camelus > Camelus ferus. Next base: position 88,751,559 of record NC_045696.1, on the reverse strand, counting down.
TTTATACATTAAAGGAGTGGAAAGAAACTAGATTTAGAGTCAGTCAGATGTGAAATCATGTCACTTTTGCCACTGAACTGCTTATAAGACTTCTCCTAGCCTTTATCTATCAATAGTAAGTAGGGATAATAATATATACCTTGCAGGGTTTTATTTAATGAGATAATGTATCTGAAGAACCTGGAGCATAATTAGCATTTAATAAATTTCTTAATAAATTTATTCCTCTTTCTCTTGATAGCTTGTGACTTAGTCTTATCATGATTTTCTTTGAGTATAGTTCCATTTCATTCATTTATTCATTCAGAAAACATACACTGAGAGCCTGCTCTGTACCAGGCACTGTTCTAGGAGCTGGGACTAGAGCAGTGAACAAGGTAGGCAAGGTCCCTGTTCTAATGAAATTTGCGTTCTAGGTAGGTAGGAAGAGATAAAGAACAAATAAACTATAGAAAAATATCAGGTGGTGATTAGCAATGTGATAAAAAACATAAACAAGGAGAAATAGAAATAGAGTGTTAGAAGTGCTCCTTTAGATTGGATGGACAGGAAAGTCTTCTTGGATAAAGTGACGTTTTACTGAGACCTGAATATCAAAAAGGAGCCAGCTGTGTTAAGATCTGGAGGAAGAAAATTCCAGGCAGAGGGACCAGCTAGTACAAAGGTGGCAGTGAATTTGTTATGCCCCAGGAAAAGGATGGAGATGTTCAGACAGGGCCAGATACTGAGGGACCTCACAGGCCAGCATCTGGAGTTTGGTGTGAGGGGAGTTAGCAATTTCTTTTAAGCCTAAGATGAATGATATGTGTTCATTTTTATGGCTGAATGGTTGTGGTGATAGTTGAATCTCAGCATGCACCCAGATAATATTATTCTTTGGGGAGAATGAGAATGAGAGTCTTATCTCAATATAGTGAAGTAAGTGGAATTAAAATAATCAAAGTGCAGCCTAATGCACATAACTAATTTTTTATGTTAGCGAATGAGAGGTGATTAAAGTAATATGTTCATATAATTAACTTTTAATTATTTTTCTTAGTACCATTTAGTTTATGATAATTCTTGAGATATTGTGGCATGAAACGAAATGTATGACCATTTAGGTGATACATTTGTACTGAACATCACTCATATTTGATGGTAGCTTAGAATTAAGATAATGGTATATTTTTAAAAGGAAATGTTTAAGAACAGTTTTAGATTTGCAGAAAAGATGCAGAGATAGTACAGAGGGTTTCCATGTACTATACAGCCAGTTTCTGCTGTTATTAACAGTCCTCAATTCAGACCCCAGCTGTAAGCATTGGGGTTCCCAGACCACCTGTGTTTCTGACCAGCTAGCTATAAATTCAGGGGTTTCCACTAGCTCCTTAGGTTCAATAATTTGCTAGAATGACTCAGAGCTTGGGAAAGTGCTACACTTACAATTACAGTTTTATTATAAAGGATGCAAACCAGGACCAGCCAATGAGAGACACATAGGGCAAGGTCTGGGAGGGTCCCAAATGGGACGCTCCCATGGCCCCAGGATGCATCATCCTCCAGGCACATTGATGTATGATTACCAGCCAGGAAAACTCATTGTGGAATGTCCCTCGATTTGGGTTTGTCAGATGTTTTTCTCATGATTAAATCGGGGTTTTGGTTTTGGGGGAAGGCAACCATAGAGGTAAAGTGACATTCTTATCCTGTTGATGACTAAAGGAAAAATGCGTAATGTAACAGTTGTGAGTTAAGTTTTATTTGGGGACCTTACTGAGGACTCTAGCCCAGGAGACAGCCCTTAAATAGCTCTGAGGAACTGCTCCAAAGGGGTAATGAGGAGCCAGGATATACATATAGGTTTTTTTTGTTTGTTTTGTTTTTGCTGAAAAAATACATTTAGTTAAACATCAAAAGATTGCTGCTAATCACAAAGAACGGACATCTCAAGTTAATGATTTTAGTGCTTTTCTGTGTACGGGAAGATACAGGAATCTGGGATCATTGGAATTGGCTAATGGCTTGATCCTTGTAGAACTAGAATGGCAACAACATTTTTTTCTTTATAGTGCCCCTGTTGGTCAGAAATTTGATCAAAATTTGGGAGGCATTTCATGACCAGTTTGTCCCATTCCACTAGGAATGCTTATACCTAGGTCAGGAGAGGGTCTCGGTGATAGGCCATTCATTTGCTGTATCTGGAATAAGCCCTGTTAATACCCTAAAGTTCTCTGCATCATCTGTCTTACTAGTCTATTATGATTCAGGGAAATTTTGCTTCTTCCCATCTCTAGATTTTATATAGAGCTATATATGTGATCAATTGCCTCAAGACATTTAGCCATCACTAATTTTGTAGGAGGTCTGGTTACACACTGAGAAATGCAAGAGAGCAATCTTATAGACAGGACATAAGTAATATAGCTAGTAACGTGATTAAGGTCATAGTACAGCAGAAAGAGACACAAAGCCTAAGTAGTTTGAAAACAACAAAGAGAGAACAAATTAAAACAATGATTAGCATAACTAGTTGCAATCAGGATCTTGATAAACCTTCCAATCCAAAGGGGAGCCAGCTGGAGAAGCCAAATTCTGGTGGGATCAAGTAGAGAGAAAAAAATAAATGTTCCATCTTCATTTACAAAGGTATACTTTATCAGCTTGCTGTAGGTCATAGCTAGCATAAGAGAAGAGGTTTTCTGGAAAACAAAGATTAAAAGTGAGTAATATTTCAGACAAAATTCATAAAATTATAAATCATATTTATGTTTATTCAGTCCCAGGTAATTAATCCTTATTGATCTGAATGAAGTCAGTAGGTTTTCCATTAGAGTTTTGTAATTTCTTAATCAATTCAGCGGTGTGATCTAAAAGTCATCAGAAACATATTTGTCAAAAAGTCCTTTTTATAAATCTTCCTGAAGGCCTTTATTTTGTAAAAGTATCAGAGAAAACAGTGATAGTCTGTATATGACAAAAGACTTAAAATGGCGTAAAGATCTGATTACAGTGCAATTGACAAAGAAATCTATTTATTTCTATGATATATAACATTTTAAGATAATAATAGAGCTATGACAGGTAACATACCAGGACACACAGGGCATACTAGATTTTTAGGAACTCCATATAATTTCTAGAATATCTATATTAGTGACATTTACCCATACACTATAACTTAAGAAGATCTATCACCAAATATCACTTATTTGACAATGTTTCCCATGTAATTTAACATACCAAATAAAACTAATCAGTTTACTATCTCTCTTTGGGAGGTTTCGGGACCCTCTGAAGCATCTCAAATTAACGAGAGGTCAAAAGAACTTCATTCTGAATTTGACTTTGTGGAGGTTTGTCAAAGACAGCAAAAGGTTTTAAAACACTTGGTCAAATAGGATCACAGGTCACTGTGAGACAATATTTATTTACCTACCCAAAGTGACAATAAAAGATATTCAACAGATACAGAAAGTTCAACAGGTCACTTAAAAGGTAGAGAAAAAATTTGTTTTTTTGATACTCAAAAACAGGTCAATATTCCGAGAAAACCAAATTCTACTTTTGTATCAGTGGTTTTAATATTAAAATTTATTTACTCAATTAAATTTTATTCTACTCTTAGTCCTGACTGTGCACAAAACTCTTTTCTCAGGGTTATTGTCCCACAAACCTTATATAATTTCCTTTTTTACCTTCAGATTTTGCCCTATGCTTTCCCTTTCTTTTTTTATCTCTCCAGGACAAAACTACTTTCTTCTTCCTTAACAAAACACATTTCCATTCCTTATACCTTTTTGTTCTTCACATACAAAGCTGTTTTCTTTATTAATTTAGTAGTCTTAATTACATATATTAATTAGAATTCTTAACCTTTAAAAACCTTAATTTCTAGTGAAAACTAAGAAGTAAGCAATTATGAGCTGTCTTACATTAGCATATTGTAGCTTGGTGAACTAGTAAATATTATTTATAATTTCTAAAAATGTGTTTTTATTAGAGAAATTTTCAGTGTGGCAACAATCATGTTGATTAATAGTCCTAAATATCTTTAGTTTCTCTGTAAATGGAAGTTTATGTTCCATAATTAATGTTTCAGTGTCTTATTTTATTTGGAAGTGATCTAGGTATTTAGTGAACTTTCATCGTTTAACTTAGCAAATCTTTAAAGTTTCAAGCTATCAAAACTTTGGAGAAACTGTTTTTAAGTAGGCATACTATAAAATATAATTATCCTTAAAGAGTTCACATGAAAGTTATTACCCTATTTATATCTACTTAATTCATTTGTTCCCAACAATTATTTAGGTCACCCATGAAAATTTCATGAGACACTTGACCAAGTCAGCATTTATCCCAAGCTGTTTTTCTTGTTGATAAATTTTATAACAGAGTTAATATCACCTTATTTGACTTTTAGTAAACCTAGGTGCAATAAAAGACATGTCTGTATTAATTAAACCAAAAAATTTAAACTTTAAAACTGAATGTTAATTTAATATCGAATATTTCTCAGATCATATGAACTCAAAATTCATTTGGGTTAGTTTCTATTACATTTAGAAATATATAATTTATAAGCACTTATTTTTAAGTCAGTTAAATAGAGCTCTTTTACAAATTAATTTTGATAATACTATCTGGAGCTAGAGACATCTCTAATGGACATGCAAATACAGAAACAGACATAACCAGAGATCTCATAGCTTCATTTTAATACTTAGTCATGAATCAGATATTTTACTATAAAACTTACTGGTTTTTAAGTAACAGTTGGAATAAGTTAAATTTATTTTCTCAGATGACTAAGGCTTTTTACTATTTGCAGAAGAGACTTTTAAGATTTGTATTTGTCCTTAAGGAGGCTGTGAATTAGATTTTGGATAAGGGAGCCTAATCAGCAGTTTGAGTTTAAAAATGCCATTTCCTCCTTTTTTTTTTTTTTTTTTTTTTTTGGTTTTAGGTTCTACTTGATTGAGCTAATTAGGCTCAGTCTCAGGTCCTGTGGGCTGCAGTTACACTTCTGATTGATAGAGATTTGCAAGATAAAGACAGTTACTTTTAATTCCCCAGAGAACTAGGTTGTCGCAGAAATGGTATCAAGAGATTGATTTGTCTAACCACATTAAAAAAATTTGCTGCTTTATATCAGTGAGAAGATTTCCAATTAAACTGGAAATCAAAAGGTTTTTATGTTACAGAACTTTAGGGTTCAGTGTATCATGCCTTTAAAAGTCTGTACAAGGCATTCAACAAAGGCCCTCTTTCTGAGTGCACAAGTCAAACAGACCAGTTTACCCTAGGGGTTAAAAAAAAAAAAAAACCTCCATTATTGCTCTTATTATCTCCTGAATATTAGACTCTGATTTTTACTTCAACAGGTAACCCTGCTGGTTTTCTTTAATATGTTTAATTAATGTTGTCTGAGGGACAGATTTATATGCCCTGTCTTATAATACTAGGCAGGGGAAGCATTCCCAGCTGAGACATAATGTCCATCCCACAACATAATCAGGTAAAAGAGATGTAGCTATCTCACATAAAGTCCATTTAAAGACACTGTTTTAAAATAGACTTTTACCTCAAGTGTGTCAACTCTTGTATCTTTAGCATTCCTTAGGATCCCATCAACAAGTATTGGTCCTAGAAGGAGTCCCAGAAACTTTCCTTTTATTCCCGCCATTTTATCTATTTGTATAAAAGGCTTTGGGGTCCCCACTGAGCGGTTGAACCAAGGGACCCAGGCCCTTCGGTCAATCTTTACCTTGATTAATGGCCCCAAGCAGTTGCTTGTCAGGTATCTCAGTGTAGTTTTCTTTTAGCCTTTAAAAGTTTTTTGTTTTTTTTTAAGTAGGGTGAAAAAAAGTGGGTTGCTTGGGGCCTTTAATGTTGGGAGGACCAATAGGGGGTTCCTTTGACCCACCAAACCTTAGGTAGTATTGAATTAAAACCTTTGTGTTAATCCCATCAATGTCTGCCTTATTTATCCTGCTTTTTAATAACCATTTAAAGATTTCATCTTGCTGGGGTGAGTCCCTTTAAAATTTTCACCTTGATGGGAAGCAGTTGCTTGACTTTTCCTCAGCTGCTTCCTATTCCCTTGTTAACCTAATTAACATTAATTTATCTAATGTTTTTATTAGCATCTGTAAGACCCATTGAGGGGAAGCTGAGATCACAAATAAGGGTTCCTGAGGCAGTTTTGTTTACTTGTCTGTTTGTCTTAAACTAAGGTTAGTTGTTATATTTCTTTGTATCTACCTTTTAATTTGGTCTTTTCATAGGTACCCATAAAACAGCTGTTTATAATGAGAGCTCTCTAAAAATTTACCAATTTAGAAGTGTTTCCAAATTAAAGGATTGATCATCTGGCCATTGAGGAATAGCATCTTAATAGCGACTCAGACTACTAAGACACAAGAGAGTGCGAAGGATGCAGCCTTCACAAGATTCAGAAAGTTTCTCCCAAAAATAGTCTAAGAAAGTAAAGGCATTCGTTGTACAGGTGGACCAAGGAAGGTTGAGATGACAGAGGCTCCTTATGGTCTGTGACCCCTTATGAAGAGTTTACTAAAAGTTGACATGGCCAGGCCAAAAGACTGCTAAGAATCCCAGTCTATTCGACTGGCTTCCAAATGTATACCATATGTATACCCTCTGGATGGCAGAGACCTAGCTCTCAAAACAAAAAAAGCCCAAGATGACTAGTAGAACATAGAACATTTACATCTCAAGGCACAGGGAGAGAAATGCAAGCTTCTTCTAAAAGGGCTTTTTTTTCCTTTAAGGTCAGAATTCTGAGGAAATGTTTTATCGAGCCAGCTTTCTCTAACTGCATATGCAAAACCAGTTTTGGCATGTCAGAAGATCCCCATCTTGGCCATTTTCAGGGAGCACTTTCCTTCAGTTCCAAATTAAGTTAGTACTTGCAGGTGTAAGTTTCCTACGTATAGTACATACATCTGTTAGTTGAAGACCGGCTTTCTGATGCCCCTGGTTTAGGAATGACATTAGGCCAGCCTCCTATCTAATCACCCAGTCCAGCAGGCTCAGTGTCTTTCAACTGAGTAGATCCCAGAGTCTTTCAACCAGTTACCTTCAGTATCTTTTACCTGGGGCACTTTTCCCTGATGTCTTTCACCTGGGTCAGTCCTCTTCAGCATCTCTCAGCTGAGGAGTCAGGTTCCTTTTCATCCACCACCAAATAAAACTTAAGATCATCAGCCAGTAATGGGTAAGGTCCAGGAGAGATTCATCGAATTGTCTGGACTTCCTGAGGAGGTGGACAGGTACCCTTGCTGGTGCCAAGGCTCCGGATCCTTGTAGAGTTCAGGTAAAGGAGAGATGTCTGCTCTGAGTCTCTTTGTGTCTCCAAACCTGTGGCCTGAAAGGAAAGTGCACAATGTAAAAGTAAAGTTTTATTCGAGGACCTTTCTGAAGACTCTAAGGCGACAGCCCTTAAAATAGCTCTGGGGGAACCGCTCCAAAGGTAAGGAGGAGGCTGGAAAAAAAATATGTATATAAAATCATGTAGTCAAACATCAAAAGATTACTGCTAATCACAAATAACGGACAATTTAATGATTTTAGCATTTATTTTAATGTATGGGAAGATGTAAGAATCTGGGGTCATTGAAATTTTTCCTTCGATATATCTTAACTATCTAGGGGCTGGTATATCCAAAGCACAGAATGTGTCCTGTTCTCCATCCTGTATTCCCCTCAGGGTGCATTGTTGGTGCACAGCTGTAGTGGCTAATGGTTTGATTCTTGTAGAGCTGGAATGGCAGGCAACATTCTTTTCTTTGCACCATCATACCATGGGTACACAACCAAGCTGACTTAGGACTGTGGATGCTGACCTTAATCATATGGCTGAGACAGTGTTTAACAGTGTTCTTCACTGTAAAGTTACCCACCCATGTTCATATTGTACTCTTTGAAAAGCAGTTACTAGGGGCAGCCCACACTTAAGGAGTGAGGAGTTATGTGCTATCACCTTGAGTGTGGATATTTATTTGAGTAAGATAAAGGTATTTTGATATAGAGAAAGAAAAGATTAGAAACCTGTAGGTCTTCAAGAATCTGTTAACTTTTTCAAATATTAGGAAAACAGAATCATAAGAGCTGAATGGGACCTTTCTTCAGACAAGCAAACTCAGAGGGGCTATAGTGATAGAGTTCACTGCTGGAGAGAGGGATTGTGATGATTCAGGTGCTGCATTTACAGGGTTCTGCCTCAGGTTGTTCTGTGTTGGTTGTGAGGTAACCTATGGTAACCCTGCTGAATAAAAAGCTGACCTCCTCCTCCCCTACTCCCCGCCTCCCAGCTTTCTAATGGGTTTCGTGATAGGAAATATGGTGAGAGATGCTTCTTTCCATGTGTAGAGTTGTGTGCATGCTATTTAATTTCAGCCCAGTAAAGTAGTGTGCACGTTTATGTTTGGGAGGAGAAATTTCCTCTACCCTTCTCGGTTCTTCTGGGTAGTCTAAGAATTAAATTGACATGAGACAGATTGACTGGAGAAAATTAAACAAAAGTTTAATAACATGTACAACATAGGAGAGACCCAGAAGAACTGAGTAACTCTCCAAAATGGCCAAAGGCTTCACCTTAAATACTACCCTCAGCTCAAGAAGAAAGAGGATGTTGAAGTTGAAGGGATCTGGTCTGTTACTCCCAGGAAGAGCATTGCAAACAAGGGTAAGATTGTTATGCAGATTTAAATTGTTGCTTTTTCCGTTGGTAAATTTGTAGAGATTTGGTCATGCTCCTCTTGCTGGTGGGTTGAGGGAGACTCTCTTACAGATGGAGATTTCACTTACAAATATAGATGTTTCTTAGAAAAGAACTCCTACTTGGTTTTCAGAGTTTTCCCCATGTCTGCTGTTTCTTAGAAAATAACCAGCTTAAAATAATTAATATGCCAGAAAGACACATTTTGAGGTGGCAAATTCTGCTCCTCTACATTTATTTCCATGAAATTTAATTCTTCCATGAAGGAATTCCATAGACGTTGAATTTTGGAGATTTTCTTACTGTTTTTATCTGGGAAGATTTGACTTTTGGCTTGTGGGAGGATTGTTTTAATGTTTTATATATGTTCAGGTTCTGTGGTCTGGGATATCAAATTACTTGTAGGATTACTTTGAGAAAAGATGATCACTATATTAAATCTGATAGTTGCTGAGTGGCAAAAAGGCATTCTGAGTTGGCTGAGGGATTTGAGAACCCTACTGTGACTGGTGTCCTCATGCAAACAGCTCTCCTCTTGATAAAACTCTAGCTTTCAGCCATATGCAAATCGTATGAAATTTTAAAATCAGAATATTCACTGAAAAGCATTTGGCCGGGGGGTGGGAAGAGATGTTGTTCACCTTGTAGTTTGATTTGCATGTTTTTATTATTTTTCCTTCAAGTGCTCTAAGTAGCAAGTATCATTTGTAACATCTGAAAACACTTAGCCCCTTTTGTCTTCATTATAAAACGTGAAGTTCTTAATGGGCTGATTAGTCCCAACAACACCCTCTGAGAACAGGAGTGTTATTTTCACTTTACGGAAAGAAGAAACCTAGGGGGTGATGGTTAAATGATCTGATTTAAGGCAATGGTTGAACCTGGGAAATTAGCCATCTAACTGAAAAGAAAAGCTGCTTTTGCTGTAGCTGGTGAACCACCCCCCCGCCCCACCCTGCAGGGAATAACACGTCTAGGGAAAAATACAAATATTACTTATGGATTGGAAAATGGGAAAGTACCACCTGGAGGGCAGACTGTGTAATGTATTGCCATACCTTTTCTTCAAAATTGTGATCCACCAGTAAGTATTTGTTTCCCAGTAAGTTTACCAACTTTCTCTTTCTCTCTCCCTCTCTCTTTTTTTTTTTTTTTTTTTAACTTACACAACAGACACTTCCCTTTTCTAATTAACTTTAGACTAGGACCTCTCAACCTGGACACTGTTGTCATTTGAGGCGGGGTAATCCTTTATTGTTCTGGATGTTGTCTTGTGCATTATAGGATGTTTAGCAACATCCCTGGCTTCTGCTTGACACTTCTACCCCAAGTTGTGACAAACAAAATTATTGTACATTTCCATATCTTTTAGGGAGCAAAATCTCTAGGTGGGAAGCACTGCTCCAAGATTAGCAAAACAGCCCTCAGACCCCATTTTTGACTGTGATGTGCAACTTGGCAGTGCCAAGCATCCCCACTAGTCTCCTTTTCTCTGGCTGCAAAAATGAGAGATGTTATTTGTGCCTATTTATGGTGTTTCTGGATTTGGTTTAGAAGATAAAACACTTATGAATAACTTTAGTATAGTAAATTTATCTTGACACAATGTTGAACAGTTTTAAAGTAACCCAAATCATATTTACAACTTCATTTCCCCAGGGGAATTTAAACCATCTTCAGTCACTGCTTAATTGTATTCTTATTATCTTTTTACTTTTAGGAAAACTACTTATTTTCCCTCACTTACCTCTTTGAAAAGCCTCATCAGGCTCCCTTAGTTTTTGTCTGCAGCTCTTTGATCTCACAGTAGCTTTGCTAACCAGTGCTCAGTGCTACTGATTTCAATTAGTTATTTTCCTAGAGAAAGATCTAGTGAGGTCAAGCTCAGGGAAATCCCTTTACTACTTTACCCTCAATCTGAACTTACAGCAGAGAAAGGGAATACCATCTTTTCAATCAGGGGACCAACCAGAAACCATTCCTTCTCTCAGCCTCCTCCTAAGTCAAAGCTGGGAGCCAAGGAAAATGCTGGTCTGGAAATACTTAAAAAAATAAATCTCCACTACTTTCTTTGAACATTTTATGGACATTGTGAACAAAGGTATATGGTTTTTGTGTGGACGCCTTTACGTAAAAATGGAGCAAAGCAAAAGAAAAGCTGCAAGCATCTCTTGCCTCTGTCTTCTTTTGGATTTCCATATCTATAACCCTCTTTCTGGGAGGTTGCATCTGCCCAAGGGCTGGAGGTAGGAGGGGCGCTTGGGGAAGCGGTAGAATATTGCTGCCTGGACTCTGTGACAGCTGTTTTTGAGCTGCATCTCTGCTACTTTGATTCCTAATTCGCCCTTCATTCTTGGTTTTTGAAATTATCTTTTGCATCAGTTGGCATGTTAAGTGCCTTGTTTTGGGTGATCTGGGGGGTGGGGGGAAGAAATCCTGACTTGAATGTACTGATAGAAGCATCACATGGATGTCTGCTGTGTAATTTTGCTTTTCCCTTTGTGGGACGTCAGTTAGTTTGAAGATTCTCCCTTTTACAGCTGGTGCCTTTGGGTGTCTCAGGGAAACAGAGGAACGTAATGATTAAGGACTTTTACTTTGGAGTTGCAAGGCTCTGCATTTAAATTCGGTTCTGCTCCTTAGTAGCTGTCTCCTAACTTCTCGGTGCCTCATCTGTAAAACAGGTGTAACAACACCTGCCATGGGAGTGGGTTAAATGAGATAACGTCTTTTATCATCCACTTAGTGAGAGCTCGATGAAATGTAGTTCCTCTCCTTTAACTTCCTACTTTTCTTACCCTTTGCTGCCTGAAGCCAGTTAATTCCAAATGCTTTGAATAGTCCAGAGTAAACCAAAGGACTTCTCCCATCCTCCCCCACCCGCATGCTCACTCTGCCTACCCTTTCTAACTCTCAACACCCCGTCCGTGTATGGTCACACTCCAGGGCCTTTGCATTTATTGATCTTTTGCCTGGAACATGTTTCCCAGATCTCCATGTGGCCTGATGCTTCACTTCCTTCAAGTCTCAGTTCCTATGCCACCTATCAGAAAAGCCTTCTCTGACCATCATATATAAAATAGGACTTGCCCTCGATTTCCTGGTATTTCCCATCCCCCTTACCCTGCTTATTTTTCTCTGTGCCGTTCAGCATCCACGGGCATATTTTTGTTTCTGTATTGTCTGTCTCCTTCCACTAAAATATAAGCCTCATAAAGACAGAGAGTCTTTGTTAATCATTGTATGCTCGGTGCCTAGGACGATACTTGGCCTGTATTTGGGTCTCAATAAATGTTTACTGAAGGCATGAATAATCGGATATTATTTTTTATTCATGTTACATTTTCCTTGAGTTTTTCAAGAAAAGAAGTGTGTACTGATTCAAAAAATAGTTAGAATATTTGAATTGTCTCACTGTTATCACCTCAAAATATTACTCAATTTAGAGGTGACCATTTTTAGCCTTCACTGCTTTTATATTAAAATATGATTTCTTCTGAGGCTTTTTCCCTTTATGCAATTTTAATTTTAGAGGACTTTTAATTGTATCATTAACATTCTTGCCTGTAGGTCACTGTTGTGTGGTGGATTGGGAAAACAGGAAGAGACCTGTGTTCTACTTATATCAATTTTTTGTAACCTTCAGCTGATTGTCAAAAACCCAGTACTTTTTTTCCCTGAAAATACGTGATATATTGAGATAGATTTTCTTAATAACTTAAAATGGTATCGAGAGATGTTTTGTAGCCAAAAACCAGTGGGCCACTATGGAATAATCTGCTGAATTGTTTTAAAAAAATTTTTTCTTTGTTTACTCTGAAAGAATAACATGGAATATTTAAACAACCAGAGTTATGGTCACTTTTACTTTAGCAATTCTGATGATAATTATACTTGCCAGGCATGTGATTACCATGCATCTTTAAAACTCTCACCTAAGATGCTTTTCACTTCCAGCCTATTTAATGCTTTACCTCTGATTCTGCACCCAGACTCCTTTGGGTTAATAACGTATTCTCAGAACAGGAATATCTGGTATCCTTATCAGTCTATGGCTTTCACATATTTTCTGTATTTTAATTTTAGGTAGGGAACTGTGATTAGCAGTTTAAACAACTTTTAAAACAAACTCTGATAAGATGGATTTTCTTATGAGCTCATTCAAAAGTTTTTTTTTTTTTAATCTGCTTACAGCTTTAATTTTCTGTTTATTGCTGTGTATAAAGCCTGTTCAAAGGGTGTGATACTTTGCTATAGGTCAGATTTCATAATTTATTTGAGAAAACATACACCTACAAACCTTTTCAATATGAGATTGATGAGATTTACTAAATGTTTACTAACATCATAAGGCACTTTCATTTTTCCTTTTATGTATAATGAGAGAAAAGGCAAAAATATTTACCAGGTTATTTATCGTATCTCCCTAGATCATCTCAAACATCGGTGATCTTTATCTGGGAGGTTTATCCATTTTAGGGCCAGTCTTTTCTGAATATGAACATAAAATCTTTGCTTTGAAGGACATTTTGCACTTGGAGCAAAGCAAAATTTAAGTAAGTGGATTTTATATCTTGCAGGGCTGGGGAAGTAGTAATAATTAATTTCTGGCAACCTGGGAGAGAGAACCCTGTTCGATTTAAGACTGCTAGTCCACACCCTTCACGTGAGGAGTGTTTAAAGCAGAACGTCGACATTTTCTAAGTTTTATGTACATCAGCAAATGATTCAAACTATGTTTGTTCCCATGTGCCAAGGGGTTCTTGTGTTGATGTGATGGAACTTGGCACAGTGCAGTCCCCCAGCGGAGCAGTGCCTGGCTCTTTGTGCTGGGGTAACTTGCACTGTCCTGAATTTACTCGGGGGACTACTACAGTGGGTTGGTTGTTTTGTTTTGTTTTTTGTTTTTTCCCTTTTCAAACTGTGTCCCCTGCCTCTAGCACCTTTCTCTTTCGGTGTTTTTCCTCTCCCGCGGTGGCTCAACCTGAGATAGTTTAGCTCTCTACAGTGTATGCGAACCTGGGGGCTTAGATTATCTTCAGATTAGAAAGTTATATAGATTCACGTTGCCCAGTTCTGATTGGCTCTGATGTACACATAGTTTGAAATTGTACAGTCATTTCCAGCTCCCTTCCAGTTTCTTCTTACTTTCATGTACTGTCTAATTGGGACTAGAGCTGTCCTATCCATTGCCTTGGTCACTAGGAGAGCAGGCTCCAGCTCCCCTCCCATCCTTAGCTTAGAAGTGCTTTCCTTGTTCCTTCACAGAAGGCATCTTGGTGGCTCACCTGGGTTCTGCCCGGCGTCCCCTCCATACACGTCCTGTCCTGGGAATTAGGACAGCATCCCCCACTTAGACGGCACCCCCAGAATATCTTGTCCTCCTTGCTGAACTGACTCCTTTCATTGGAAAGCCTTGTCTTTGTCTTTTTGGTCCTGTAGTGTTTTGGAAAGCTGTAGGTTTCTCACAATTCTGCCTTCATGGTTATGCCCTACTTTCTCTCACCCTGGGTCCCCAAACTCACTCCAGGTGTTACCATCCCAGACCTGTAGACTCTTTAATCAATAGAAATTGACAAAATGCCAGGCAAGAAATTCAGGTGAGGCTTTATTGGGGCTTGTGCTGCAGCACGAGGCAGTGAAAACAAGAAAAGTTTCTCTTGCTGGCTCTCTGAGAATTGCTGCTTGAGTCCTTAAAATGGGTAACAACAGGGGTGGATGGGTGGGTTGGCCAGGAGCTGTAGCTTAGGTGGTCTGCCTGCCCCCTTGGTGGTGCTGTGTGCAGGGATCATGCACAGGATCCTGCTTTTGCTCCTGGCACCTCAGAAATGGCAGTGGGTTTGTGGCCTTCTTATATCTTATTGTTTATAATTGCCCTAGCTGCCCATGTGTACAGTTATTTTTAGTTCCTTACAGTTTCTTTTTATTTTGTTGCTTGAGGAGACAATTGTCCAGGTACAGGCACTCCGGTAGAGGGTCCCAGGTACCAGCCTGTCTCACAGGTGTTATCTGTGATAGTGCCTGGTCATGTGATTTGGAGAGAAGGATGTGGTTATCATGTGGCTAGGCTGTGGTATGCCATCCATCTAAGCAAGTGGCTAGAAATCTATAAGCCAGAGTTCAGAAACGAGGCTTAAAGATGCTAATATGATTCTATGCAGGTGAGCAATCCACTCTTTGTTAGAATTTGTTCGTTTTAGAAGGTAGGCAACTGGGTCTTAGGAAGAGCCTGAATGTTTATTGAGCCCTGTTCTCATTCAGCCCTCGTTATTCCTATGGAGGAGCAAGTGAGTGGCGGGAGCATTTAGGAAAACAAGCATATTGATGCAAATAGGTGCACATATTATTTAGATGGTATATTTTCAATGTGCCTAATAAAGTCATGCTAGAAGATAGTGTGGTATGGTGGAAAGACGGTAATGGTACGGTATGGGTTTTGAAAAGTCAGAGGCCTGAATTTAAATCTCAGCTTTATCTAGGCAAAAGCAGTAATCCTCCTGGGGCACAGTACTTTAAAATTTTTTTTTTTAAATAAATAAATTCAGAGTTTTGGTTAAGAAAAAGCATAATTAAAAAATACTTTTTAATTAAAAAAAACTCACTACTCATACCACTGATACGGTTGTACAGGCCTTTTGGAGGTAGAACACGGACTTTCTTAAAAAGAATGGTTAAGTTCCCTCATGGATTAATCGTAAAATTCCTAGTTTTTCCGGTAAGCCCAAACAGGTGAAACTGGGAAAAACAGTGCTGGCAGGCTGGTTTGGCTGCAACATGAAAGCAAGCCCTGGAGATAACTCAACACTTTTGTGTGAAATATGCAAAGCGGATCAGGGTGCTGCTCAAAAGCTAATCCAGGAGTAGTAGAAACACTGGTAATTTCTGCACAAACACTAATTTCTCTATCAAGAAAAGATGAAAATTATATGTGGGACACATTTAAATAAGACTTGATGAAAAATGTTCATGTTATTGATACATTCTAACATACAGTACATTCTAATATATGCTTTGTGGATTCACTAAGGTGACTATTTTCTTGCTGAAAAATGAAGTTCTTTTCATGATTTCAGGACTGTTATTTCTTTATTTAGCTGTTTAATTGTGCATGGCAATTGATGGATGGAGAATGGTTTTTCACATTAAATTTTGAGTCTTCATATTCAATGATATATTCCCTTTTCTGCCTTTAGAGATCTTTCATGAGTTTACGTAATACTTAAACTTTAAAAAGATATTTGAGAGACTCTTGGTGTAGAGATTATTGAATGTAATTTAACTTTAAACAGCCTCTTGTGAAAGAAAGGACCATTGTTTTTGCTGACTTAGAAATGTTATTGTATAATTTCAAGCTTTCAGAGATTCTAATATCTTGCAGTTCAGCAGCCCCTCTTTGGAAGGCAGAGTGCCTGAGAGAATCCCATTCCCATCTCTAAAATTAGAAATGACATGCCGGGACTACAGGCCTTTTACCAGACATGGTAATGGTATGCTTTCTCTTTTTGTTAAAACCTGAAGGGAAAAATCAAGCAGTTCATGTTTTACTAGATAAACAGTCTTTCCTGGGACAATACTTCTATCCACTTATTTGATTGGAGACTTAGTTGTAACCATGTGTCTCTGATGGATTCTTTACCACTGCCCAGTTTTTGACTGAGGCTTGTTTTTTCCCTAATCAAATCTATAAGATCATGCAAATGTTCTTAATTCCTGATTTTGTGTGCAGATAACTATGTTTGTGAACTATACCTTTGGGAAATGCAGGCCAAGTGCCTTTTCACAGATTTTTTGAAAATCTTTTCTGAGTGCTCTTTTTGCCACATGTGGAGATTTGCCTTGTGGCTATAAATGGATACTAACTTAGAGTGCGGAGAATTCCTGTTTGTAGGTGGCCCTTTTAGTATTTGACTACCAATTATCCTGTGTAGGGGAACTGCCTCTTACCTTACATTGGGAAATTGACCTTGGGGAGGAGGTTGAGACTGGGCCCAAATGGAGGAAGCAAAGTCCTCTCTGGGGACTGCATGACCTTCTCCTGGCATCTGGGTTTTCCACTCCCTCCTGTCTGGCTGTCCCGCTTGGGCAGCTGGCTATGTTCCCAGACTACAGAGGATCACTGCCCAGGGCCTAGAGCCCTAGCCCAGCTTGGCAGATCATCTGTGATTTTTGATGACCACCTCTGTACTCCAGCTGCATATGTAATTCAGATCTGACTCTAATTTATGTCACCTTGAAACCCTAATAAGTGTGGTCCTCTACCTTCATCTTAATATTTACCAGATTGTTTTTTTTCCTTCCTCCAATTAAAACTGAGAAGATCCTGTATTGAATCTGAAAAACGAAAAAGTAGGGGGCTAATTTCAGAACTGTGGCACCTTGACTAGCATTACTGTGGGGGAAAGCTTTATACCACTGGACTCATCAGATTGCTGTCTGCAACACTGCAGTTCAATTTCACATTTAAAAATGTACTTGAGTCTAAACTGGACACTGCTGCCTTCACCCCTTGAAAATGCTTAAGTAATTTTCCATAATGTAGTAAAAAGTTATGGCCCATACCTGCAGCGCTGTAGGCAGTGTCTGGCTGGCAGACTTGTTTATTTCTCCTGCTTCATGTTTTAAAACCTGTAAATTTCACATAAGGGCCAGATTCTTGGCATCCCTTGAAAATCTCGAAGATGTGTCAACATTGAGCCTTTATTCTCACATTAACTGGAGCTAAGAAGCAACAGCCCCCTCCCCTCCTCCCTGCCTTGGGTTGGGCAGTCTGCCTACAAACTGTTGCCTCGCACTCAGACTGCTTGGTCCACTTACATGACCAGTTTGGGCCCTCTGGGCACATGGGAAAACCCCCAGCCTTATTTCCCTCTTTATTCACGTCTACCCTCTGCCTCACCTGTAAAGAACAACATACAGTACTCCAAGGAAGGGGCCGCACTCTCCAGCTTCTGGGCCTTTGCACATTCCAGCCCCTCTTCCTGAGATGCCTCTCCCCACCTTCTCATGGTGTTGGAGAAGCTGCCCCGACACCACTGCCTCTCTGCCTGGTTGTGTTAGATGCCCGTCTGCCGGGCTCCCTTCACTGCTCTCTGCCCCTCGGTCACAGCACTTAGCACGCTGTGTGGTAACTGTCGAGTTACATGTCTTTCTCCCCCTTAGACTGCGGGTCTTGAGGGCAGGATCCGTCCTATACTTCTTCTTTTACTCAGTAACAATTCTTGGCACATGGTAATCTTATAATACATTATTTTTAATTGATATGTTTAATATTGTCTGAGGCAGTGGTTCTCTGTCTTTGCTGCATATTAGGATCAGTTGGAGAGCTGGATAAAAAATTGCCGATATCCAGGCCTCACCTCAGACCAATTACATCAGAATCTCTGAGGGTGGGGCCCAGGCAGGAGTAGTTTTTAAAGCTCCTCAGGTGATTTCACTATGCAGCCAAGATTGAGAGAAATGGGTCTAACACATGCGACAAGGCTGATCTAAAGAAAAGCAATTTGCCATGATTTTCGTTATGGATTAGAACATTTCCTGACAATTTTAGGAACGTCCACCTGCGATGAACATTTTTATTTAACTTTGGTAGCACATGGGTGTTTAAACAAATGGGAGCCTATCTTCAAAAAAATCAGTTTCTCCTGCAACAGTTAAATAATTCTGCAAGCCATCATGGTGACAAATAACTAATCAGCAATGCCATTGCAGTACATTAACAGCTTTTATAATTTTGGGAGTTTATGTTGTGTAACCGTGTGCCATTTTCCACCTTGCTGCGTTTTGATTTAAAATTCATGTGGATTATTTTTCAGTTACTCTATAAATTAGCTTAGGCATTTGTTGAGTTTCCAACACCAACTGCTTCTCTTTTCTGCATGTTCTTCCTTGTTTTATATTGGGGCATCTAGTTGGAAAGTAGACAAAAACAAAACATGAACTTGTGTCCTGTGGAAAACACACTTGAGATAAAAACCATTTTAACTTGGTGAAAGCTGTCACCAGCTGCATTGTCTAATAATTAAATGACCAGTCCTTAGCTCATAATTAGTTTGGAAAGGGTTCAGGAAAAGAAGAAAGAAATTAGTGAAAGAACTGAGGAAACATTTATGGATTGGGATGTTTTTATTTTGGAAAAGAGACTGAGGTGAAAAAATTTCTGTATGGACACATTTTTGTGGGTAGCAACTTTTGTTTCCACTGAGAATGAAGTAGTAGGCATTTGGTTTAAAGTTAAATGAGTTTTAGAGATTTATGTCTGAAGAGTAATTTCTTGTTTATAAAGACTGGTAGTGGTATTAATGGTGTGATTTCTTTCCTAGGAGAGCTTTGTGAAGATCGACTGCTTGTCTGACCAGATAACTTCTTGAGATTTCTTTTATCTCTATGATCAAAAAAATCTCTTCCAATTAATCTTTTGTATCTGAAGCAAATGATCTTTTTCAGACTGCCGACAAAGCTGATTTATCTAGATTGAATCCAGCAGTAGTACCTCACTGGCATAGGATTTTAGCTGTTCTAAACATTTTCTTCTTGTTCAACTCTGCTCCCACTTTGGCCTAACTCAGGCTAGAAGAGAGGGACCTGGCGGTTCCCTTTCTCTTCCCTGGGATTCTCCTCTCCTTGTGGGAGGAGTCAGAGGGGTGCTGGGCTTCTGGAGAGATGCAGAAATCTGTTAAGAAGATAGTCAGGTAAGTGGGGCTGCCTGAGGAGCTTTGACCTCGACTTCCAGCCCCACCCTTGACCCTGGCTGGCTTAGTCCCAGGCCAGCAGCAGTGGCATCACTTGACCTGGATGGAGAGGCAGCCAGCCCAGAGAGGCCAGACCTGAAGCTCTGCACAGCCTGGCTGTCACCTTCAGGTACCTGAGGACACTTGGGTGTAATTATGTGCCTTGAGACAGTGGCTTCCATCACAGAGCAGAGGAGGGGGCTGATGAATCATCTGGTCAGCCTAGTGCACTCAGCTGGATCTCTCGTCAGTCATAGCCCAGTGAATCAGGGCTTGAATTTTGAATTCCTGTCCCCCTCCTCTGCCGTGTTTGTCCAGTAGCTTCTTTCTGGGGAGAAGACGGGGGTCCCCAGGAGGGGGGCATTGTACCTTCCTGGACACCTTTCCTTCTGTTCACTGCCCCGGCTGCCAGTTTCCTTGCCTTCCACCTCACACGATCCAGGACTGGCTTCATCTGTTTGGTTGGATGATGTGGTAAGAAGTGTGGCAGTGGCCCGCGAAGGGTGAGAGTGCTGGAGGCTGGGGCAGGGGAGGGGTGCCAGCTGCTAAGGCTGGCGTGCCTGGCACCAGTGTTCTCTCTGAATCTGCTCCTGAGCCCCAGCTCTGCCAGCACGGGGCTGGTGTTTGGAAATAGAAATTCTGATTTAATCCTGGCAAAATATGTTTTTTCCCTCTCCTTGAGTTTGCTTAGATTATTATCCTGTTCTTTTTATTGTGGAGAGCTGGCCTTCTGGGAAGGTCATTGAGGGAAGACATGGAAAGGAAAGTTGGTTGTATTTGCTGTGGTCCTGAGGTTAAAAATGCCAGTCCTGTCTCATAAGCCCTGCCCTACTCCCTTTTCCTCCCCACGGTGAGTTTCTCCCCTAAAGGCTCAACTCTAGTTCCTGGACCAATCTGGAGCCAAGGCAGTATTTAAACAGCTTCAGACTCTCAGTCAGGAGGGTCCAGGTTACTTGGACTCCCGTGATGCCAACTGTGTCCCAGGTCTCCCCACTTCCTGCTTGGTGCCCTGGTTTCTAGCTTCGTGTTGACAGTACTGGCCTTGGGAACTGACTTCGGGAAGATCATTAGTGCCAAGTATGACATCATTTACAACTGTAGCCCTTGCGTCCCAGCTCGCTCTTGCCACCTCTCCCATGGGATGGTAGAGCCCTGGCCTGAGCCTGGAGCCCTGCTGCTTACCAGTACCACCTGCCTGTGTAACTCCTGAGTGTTGTCTATTCCATGCTCTGTTTCGTTATTTTATTCTAGGAGATGAAGCCTGATGAAATGAAAGGGTGGGTTGGATCCCAGACAGATCCAGTTCAAATGCCTGGCCTGGTACTTCTTACCTGTGTGATCCTGGGAATGTTTCTCCAAGTCTCAGTTCTTCATTGGTAAAATAAGGGTGCTGTTTCCTCTCTTCCAAGCTAATGATGATTGTATGATACACTGTGTGTAAAATGCCTAGCACACGTCTAAGCCCTTAGGTGCCGGATGTCCTCATGACTGAGGTTGCCATGCCCTTTGTACACAAAGAAGCACTTTCCTTGTTTGACTGCACCTTGTAACTGGCTTTTGAGGTTGGTCACTTTTTTTTTTCTAGTCTTGTTTTAATCTGTGTTAGTAGGTCTTGGGCCAGGTCTTTTTCCTGACCATCCTGGGTTTCACAAGAGGGGATTATGCAATGGGACAAAAGAAGCAAAATTCAGGAAGGGATCTGCTTTTATTGCTCTCACTCCTGCCCTAATTTGCTAGCTGCTTCTGTGATTAAAATCAGCCTGTATATATTTACCTGTAAGATGGGCTGTGTGGTTCCACACGTGGCCTTATGAAATTAAGCACCACCCTTTGGAATCTGGAGACTTCTGGTTTCCAACTTGTTTAGCTCAGCTGTGAAAATAACATTTG
This sequence comes from Camelus ferus, assembly GCF_009834535.1. Taxonomy (NCBI): domain Eukaryota; kingdom Metazoa; phylum Chordata; class Mammalia; order Artiodactyla; family Camelidae; genus Camelus; species Camelus ferus. The sequence continues at coordinate 88,730,223 of NC_045696.1, read as the reverse complement.
TTGCTATTAAATTGGTCTCTAGTGGCCATCCTCTGTTTCCACTCTGTAGCTACCAAGCAGCTGGGCATGAATCAGCAGAGTTGAAAATATTTTCACTGGAGACCTGGCACTAAAGTTGTATTGCCAAGACCAAGACAGAGGTCAGCCAGCCGACAACTGACAGGGCACACGGGTAGCGTATGCAAGTGTTCATGTCTAAAGAGAATATTAAGGAGGTCATAAATGGTAGATAGATTATTTTTGCTTGCATAGTGGCATCTGAATGTCATTTAAAATGCACCTCATTATGGGCTCTCGTGTTGATGAACTGGATCCAGTTTCCAACATCTGTTGGGTTGACTTGGTGATTATTGCAAGTTGCAGGGAGTGTTCAGAAGCCTGTTTTACAAGTGTCATAAACTGAATGGAAAATATTTTCTATAATTTCACTTAACAGAACCCCAGAGGCCTTTGATCATATTAAAAGAGCCCATGATCAGCTCAGATCTCCCTACATTTCTGTTCGTTATGTTATGACCCTCTGAAATAGTCAGTTTTATTTAGACTGCAGAAAGCATTGGTTTTCAGTGACAGATTAATGCTAAAGTTGGAATATGCAAAGGCCTAGAAATAGAATGAGTCAGTAAATGAAATAAATGCTACAGCTTCTAAAACTATTCTGATGCAGGAGTCTAGGTAAGGGGCCACTGTTCCGTACACTTTACTTCATAATGGGATGTATGTGCAGGGACTAGATTGAATGCTGATTATCTAGCCCCCGTTTTTCTCCCCATTCTGAAATGAAAAGCATCTTGGTAAATCCGGAGATTGAGTCAGAGATAACACTTCTCATCCATCACAATCACTGAGCTTTGCTTGGACCATGTCTTCTAATTGAGGGGTTGGCAAACTGTGGCCTATGGCCAGTTTTTGTACAGCCTCATGAGCTGGGAATTTTTTTTAAAAATATTTTTGAAGGGTTGTAAGAGAAAGCAAAAATGAGTATTCAACAGAAACTTTACATGGCTTGCAAAACCTAAAATATTTCACTGGCTTTTGACAGAAAAAGTTTGCCAACTCCAGTTTTAACATACTATGAAAAAGATCTTTCTCTTTATGAGTTTAAGTTGAATGTCTTAAACTGTGTCCTGGATGAGATCAGCACATTGGAAGAGTGGAAAAGTCTTGGGCTTCAGAGCTGGGCAGACCTTATTCTGAATCCTGGCCGCGTGACTTTCTACCTGAGAACCTCGGGAGAATTACTTCACTCCTCTAAGCCTCAGCTTCCTCGGGGTTGTTGTAACTCCATGCCTTGCACTTAGTAGGATCATAGCAAGCAATAATTCGTGACCGTCTGTAAAGCCTGTGAAGACCTGTAAAAGGACTGCAACAGTCCTGTCTGCAGATGGGCAAGTTGGACGTGCCACACACTTGGCATGGCACTGGGTGGGTGTCACCTTATCCCTCCCATCCCAAAGCAGCTTCCCTTAGACTGTGGAATTGCTGTTGTCCCTGCTAAGCTGGCCCCTGCTTCAGACCTTGAGGAGGGCACTTTTCTCTCAGCTCGCTGCTTTGGTGCCTTCCTTGCCCTTCAGCTGCCCAAAGATGTTCATGTCTTTGAGCTTAAGCATCTGGCACTTACCCAAATACATGTGAACATTTGAGCCGTTGATGGTGATTTGTTGCCAAGAACTGTTCTTCCTTCTTTCTCTGCTCCTGCTTTTCCTTAAGCACGGTTTGTGTGCATTAATTGGGTCAAAAAGAAGAATTCGATCCTTGACTGTCACTTTCCTAAGTATTAATTGTTATTTCCAGGTGACTTCAGGCAAAGGATTTAAACTGCTGTTCCTTTTTCTTTTTTCATAAAATGAAATAGATAACATTTTTGCTTTATACCAAGAAGACTCAAAAGCATTGCATTCTGGCATGAGTATGCCTGGGTACCTTTCAGTGGAGGCTGAAGTTACAGGTGTGCTTTTAGAAAAAGTCTTTTTAAAAAATGCTTGTTGTTTTGAAATAATTGGGGCTGAGGGGTTCTCTGATTGTGTAGTTCTGCACTGCTTGATTTTCCAAGATCAAGTCTGATAGAATTATTCCTTTGGAGCCCTGCACTCAATCTATGAGATTCTGAGAGATGTAACAAGAGGGTGTGCAAAGTTCAGACTGTTTTCCTTTCCCTGGAAGGGTGGGGCTGCTGGGCAGCCTGGCCTTAGAGGAGTGCTTAGTGTGTGACATCAGGGATGGAGTGGCTGGCCAGAATTTCTAACGTGCTAATTACAGGTAGTAAATGCTAAATTAGGATTCTGCACCCCTAGCGCATGGCTGTATTTGGCAGGAAGTAAAGAAACCCAAATGTGAGAAAGTCCCTGTCAACCTTACAAGAAAGGGTATGATATTTATAATGCCTTTTATTTATGTAGCATTTTTTTCTTCAAGGATAAAATGACTTTATTAAGATGTTACTTAAATATTCTTTAAGGATATTCCTTTTGTCCTTTTATGTAGTATTTATAAATCACATTCTATTGTTGTTTAAGGGCCAGATGGCAACTTTTTTCTGGAATGGCTTGAGAAACCCAAGTTTTCTGGATCTCAAAATCTGTTTCATGTACTTAATGCCACTAAACTGTACACTTAGAAATGGTTGAGAATACATTTCTTATGTGTATCATACCATAATCTTACAAGTCTATTTTTTTAAATTGCCAGAATTCAGTTTTAAAGACATTATTAAATAGAAGTTCTGTCTTGGTAGTTTTAATTTTCTTCTTTGGCTTTTTTATATTTCTAAGTTATTGTTGCTTTGTTTTTTTTTTAACGATAAATAGGCATTACCTTTATAATCAGATAAAACCAATTTTTTTAGTACCATTCTACAAACACTAACAGTACTCCTTAACCCCTCACATTTCTGTAGTAAGTTTAACCCATTGGTTTAGCTTCCTGTGTGCATTTAAGCCACACATTTTTATTTTTAAATTCAAAAATACTACTTTCTAATAATCCTTGCCTTAGAGATTCAGAGTGAAGGGAATGAGTTTTACTCAGTGGAACAATCTGCACACATCACACAGCTACTTTATTCTAGAAAGCTATAATTTTTGACAACTTGCCATACAGATCTCCACATCTGAAACAAACAAAGTGGGGCAATGGTACAGTTTATACATTTGGGAAACGGTTTAGAGATACATAGAAAAGCAAAGATTTTTTATTCTCAAGGATTTTTTGTCTTTTTAAAACTTCAACTGGCAAGATATAGTAACTGGCTTGGACCGAAAGAGAGTTAAAATAAGGAAATCTTTGGAAGGAGGTTGGGCGGGGATGAGAAGTAAGCTCCCAGTCTTCCACTCTTCTAGGAAGGTGCCTCTCTTCTCCCACCCATCATCTCCTTGCCTTCCCTTCCTCCTTAGAGCTGGGTCTTCATGTACGGGCATCTGGGGCGTGGTGGGGTCTGAACAACAGACACTCCCCCAGAGTGGGTTCACCCTGGAGCACAGGGCAGGGAGGACGAGCTTCAGTGTAAGTGAAGTAGGTCAATGACCAGAGAGGCACCACTCAGAACTTCCCAGTGCTCGCTGTCCTCTTCCCATTTCTGCAGTCACACCTTACCCATCCTTCAGGACCTGGCTCAGGTGTTCCTCCCTGAGGTGATTTCTCATTCTTCTACTCCAGTATAGGGGCTCTCCACCTCCTCTGAATTCTCCAAGCACAACTTTTTTCAAACCATTTTACAGAATGGCAAATGGGTGTTCGGTGAAAGTAGTCCTGGTCAGTAAAGTCCGGGAGCCTCTGCGCTGGTACTACTTCTGAGTCCCAGGTGCTCATTAGCATATTAAAGGTTCTGAGAAACCTGCTAAATCCAGTGTTAAAACCAACCTTTTGATGACAGAACCTTTCTCTCCCAGGTACAATGATTAACATTTTGAGGAAGGTCCAAATTGTTCATCATGGGTGCTTAATAAACATTTGTTCAGTGGCTAACTGGCTTGATAACCTCGTGGTATAATATCTGCCATTCTAACATTAGAAATTATTCCTGAGGCCTGTGCAGAGTGCACCAGATTTCTGGGAGATATAATCAAAGAGAAGGGAAAGGATAAAGAATGCAGAAAAAGACTTTTGCTCAGACAAACGGAACATTTTACATTCTGCCCAGGGCAGGGCATACACTGAATCCTGTGGTCAAATACTGGAGCAGTGAAAGGTTTGAAATGTTTGGGGCCCTTTTTCCCCTAGGAAGGATGGTGTGTTTAAATTAGATGCCATGCAATGAAAGGAAGAGAAATCCTAAATGGAAACACTGCTTTTCAGTTACCTGCAATTCATCTTTTCCTCCTCCTCTGCTTTTTGCATTCTCGCAAAAATATGCTGTCTGAATACAGATGACCTTCCCTTTTGCTTAGAGCCCCCAATTTTTCCTTCAATGAAAGTAGAGACAGAGGAAGGGAGAAGTTTAAAAATATCTAGATGTCAATAAATTGATTCCTCCTTCTTTAGAGTAAAAAGTGTCGGGGGCAGGGAGAAAGAATTGAATGGTGTGTATGGGATATCTGTGAACAAGAGTAATTTCATCTTTGGGTAAAACCCATAGACTTCAGATTGGGGCTTTAAATGTGTGTGAGTACAGTGAGAATTGTTTGTTGTATTTCATTTCTGTGAAAGACAGAGTATTTTATGAAATGGGAAATAAAATTCATTTTGCTGTGAAGATGTAAATATGACCTAATGCAATTAAAATGTGAGACTTAAGAAAAGCAGAGAAAGTTTTTTTTTTGGAGGGCGGGGAGCTGGGAGGTCCAACCCCAACTTATTGGAAGCTCTGTAAGGACAAGATATCCTTGGTTTGATGGTGGGGGTAGGGGACTGGGGTATGGGGGTGAGGGGATAATATAAAAATGTCCCAAGATTCCTTAATTTTAATTCATTTCCTTTCCATCTGATACTCATCTACTCTGGGGGAAAACCCAGGGCCCTGTCTAGCTTTTGATGAGATATAGGGGAAAACTACAATGAGAGGAATTATGTTTGTGCTACTTCTGTATTCCTGAATAAATGGGCAGCAGGCCACACTCTCCATACTCAATGAGGCCTGCATTGTCAGGTCTGAGAGCTTGTATGGCCTCACTCCTGACTTTATTTTAAAATTTCAGTGAGAACCTTGGGGACACAGTTGTGCCAGAGCTAAGATCTCCTTCCTTCCACTCTCTGTTCTGTTCCATCTCTTATTATTAACTGTTGATTAAAACAACAATCAATAATATTTTTTGTTCTTAGAGTTACTAGGGATTAGAAATTCCTGTTGGAGCCATTAGCATAGAGAAGGAGGTGAAAAAGAAATTAAGTACAAAAAAGCAGTAGAAAAGAGGAAAAGTTATGAAGAGAAAAATAGGAGAGAAAGAAAATGAAAAGGAAGTTGTAGATATGAGTTGAATCTACCAGTTATTTCTTGGTCTTATACCTACATGGATACCTTCAGTCTGTGAACTGTGAGGATATATCTGAAGCGGAGAGGCTTCCCAACCCTACCACCAAGAGTGGAATATAAAATTATGTGCCAAACTGAGGAGTTTGAGTTGTTGAAAATCTTTGGGTAAGCGAATGGCATGATACATTTTAGGCACTGATTGATGTCAGAGGTTGATGGGGAGAATGGATTGGAAGAGGGGCAAGTCTTGTTGAGATGGGAAGTCATGAAAGCCTGAGCTAGAGCAGTGGTGTTGGTGAGTAAAGAGGAAAAGATGGCTGTGAAGACAGTAATTGCTAAAATAGGTGTGACAGTAATGGGGTATGTGGATTTTTACATAGGACATACTTCAGATATTCTGTCCTCAAACTAGTGTTATTTGGGAATACCCAATATTTTAATATTAAAGCTATTTTTCTTTAATTGCTTTACTTTTGTGGTAGCCACTTTTCTTTTTTCTTATTTTTGTAGATTGTGTCCTAATTTTGGCTAAGTAAAGATGAAGACATAGAGGCAAAGGTGTCTCTGGATATCTGTGTCTTGGTAACCGGGAGAGCTGTGGCACCATTGTTGAGGGTAGAAAAGTTGAGAAAGGGAGTTGGATTTGAGGGAGAGAGTTCAATGGTTTGGCAGAGGGAGTTCAGTTTTAGGCATCATGTATTCAGGTTGAGGAGATAGTTGGCCGGATAAGTATATCTTCTTGGCTATAACTTGGAATAGATAGTAGAGATGGGACTCGAGATTTGAGAATCAACTATGTGGAGTTGTTGGCTAAAACCATGGAGTGCAATCTGTTCATCAAGGGATAGTTAGCAGATGGAAGGAAAAGGAGTATTTAAAGAGAGATGAAATCATAGTATGAGAAAACTAGAATGTACAAGTCAGAATGTACAAGTCAGAAATCATAGTATGAGAAAACTAGAATGTACAAGTTCAAGGAGGAAAGAGTTTAATAAAAAGAAAAAGTTTAATATTGCCACATGCTGCAAAGATGGCAAAGTGAACTGAGCACACTGGATTTGGCAAGAAGTTTGGAAATCTCCAAAAGCGATATCAAGCATGACGGAAAGGTTATGGAACAAAGACAAAACTGCAGCTTAAGAATGATTGGTGGTGAAGTTGAAACCAGCAAAGTTAATAAGAATAGCCCAGGACATGTTTTGTATGAAATTAGTGCCTCACACAGATTTCTGGGATAGCATGTTTATTTGAAAACCTTTGTCTACCCATATAAGCCTTTGCGACATAGTTCTAATAAACTGAAGTGCTTTTGATCCGATGTCCAACTGAGTTATTGAGCTCACTGCCCTATATTTCTGTCAATTCCTTATCCCATTTAGTAGCATTCCTACTACATCAAAGTGTTGACTATAATAATCAATTGGTAGTTTTTAAACTCTGATAATTATAGCCCTCAGAAAAATGAAACAGTTGTATTATTAAAAATCTGATTCTCCTTGTCTTTCAACTTCATTTGTCTTGTCAGACTGCTTTTCTTTTGCTGTCATTTTATGGTATCTTCCAATATGTTTTGGGACAAGCAGAAACAAGCCTTTCCCTTTTTTTTTTTTTTTTTTTTTTTTGACTTGTGCACAGTTCTAACTTCTGTTGCCCTGTCTCTTTTGGTGAGCTGCCAGAAGTCTTGCCTTGATAGAGTTTGGTGAAAAGTGATAGATATATTTCTGTTTAACTACCTGGTGGCAAAGTTGAACAGCAGCTGAAAAGAAATGTACCATAATGTAAACTTCATATCATAACTTAGATAGATGGTAGCATTGAGTGTAAAATGGTGTCTCTGAGTCTAAGATTCTAAACCAGTCTTTAATAGGTCTGACCCCAGACAAATTGCTTAGTCTCAGTTGGTCTAAATTTCTTCTTTTAAATTAGAAGAATTTTTTAAAAACTGAGCTTTGTAACATATACTGAGATGTGTAGTTTAGTGACATTACATAGCCTCATTTAATATAGCATAAGAAATTGAGTAGTTCAGGTCATAAGAACCACTTGGTGGAGGTAGACTGTAGACTTAAATTTCTGTTTGGATCCCAGCATTGTTGAAGGCAAGATATTTTGCCTTTCCAAAATTCATTTTCCATTCATTATCATTGTATGTGTAGTAGGGAAGGCCGTGTTACAGTGATAATGCTGATAGCGGTTAACATTTAATGGACACTTGTTTTCCCATATGTTGTTCATTCACTTAACAAATATTTATTGACTGCCTACTATGTGTTAGGTGGTATTCTAGATACTGGGGATACAGCAATGAAAAAGTTCTTGCCTTCTTGGAGCTAATACTCTAGAGAGGGAAATTGGTCAGTAAACAAATAAGTTTCACTGTCTAACATACTGTCTATCTTATGTATTTATTGTTCAATTGTCTTTATTTATCCACTAGTATGTAGAATCCAGCAAGGAAGGGAGCTTGGAGAACTAGGCTGGCCTCATCATCATCACTGGTTTTTAAACAGACCTTAGCTATACAGAATTAGATTAACCATAATCTTTGCTTCATGACAGACTGCATCATTGGTCATTTTATTGTTATTTTTACTGAAGACATAAGGAAAATCTATGAACCCACCACTAATGCCAAGAACTAGAATGTGGACGATAATTTTGATCTACTAGGTAAGTACTATTTGTGCTTTATTTTAAAGTGATTTTTAAAAGACAGGCAGTGGGGACAAAGTGGAGTCCAGTTAGGAGGTGGGCAGACATTTAGGTGAGGAGACCAGTTGGAGGTGAGAGGTGATGATGCGTATATGACCATAGCAGTGACAGTGGAAGGCAGAGCTAGATGGGGTTGGATTTAAAAGAGAAGGCATTATTGCATTGTCATCATGGCACTGGATTATTATTCACCAACTCTTCACCGCTGTTTAGATAAGGTGCATGATGATGAAGTCATCCTTGGTTTATTTGCTTTTGTACTTTCAATATTTAGTGCTAGGAAGCTAGAGAATCTGAGAATTTTTATTTGAAATTTAAATTTTTATTGTAAAATATTTAAGACATAAAAAGATAAGCAAAAGGATATAAAATTTAATGCATTGGATCCCCATATGCACAACTACCTGGTGTAAGTTAAATACATTAGCCCCTGTATTCTCCTCGTTGATTTTCTTTCTTTCTCATCAACCTCAGTAGTAACTCCACTATTTAAACTGGCTGTTGATCATTCCCTTTTAAAACAAAACAAAACATCAACAAAACCTTTTACTACATATGTATGTATCTCTTAGAAATTTAATCATGTTGTTGTGTATGGTCTTAAACATTATATGAATGGTATTGTGCTGTATATATTCCTTGGCAGCTCTGTTTAACTCAGAGCTATTTATGAGATTGATTCATGTTGATGCACTAGCATGCATTGTTACTGCTGTCCATTTTGTGCGTATACCAGGCTCTGTTTACCTCTTCCTTCTTCCCGTTAATGGACATTTCAGTGTTTCCTCTGCTTTGGTACTATAAACAACGTTGCCATGAACATTTTTTATACATACTTCCTTGTGTACATAAGCAAGAGGTTTTTTTTTTTTTTTTTTTTTTTTTTACTTTCTTTGCAGGAGTGGAATTGCTAGGTGATAAGATGTACACACCTTAAACTTTACTAGATATTATTAAATTGTTCTCCAGATTGGTTCCGCCAATTTACACTCCCGTCAATAATGCATTGTAGAGAGTGTTCTTGAACTTTGCAGCTGAGAAGAGAGCCTGTGTTTTGTAGACTAGTGCTTCTTAACAGGGGCAAGGCAGTATGTGATGGATGAGAATCACCTCCCAAAGCACACACTTTTTCCTCCATCAGTTTCTCTCTAGGTTTTGACCCCTTGGTGTGTATGTGTTATTGGTTTGGGAAACTGGGACATTGATATAAGAAGTCTAGGTTGGTGAGCCTTCTTGCTCTTTGAAAACCTTCAACTTAGTGAATAATTGATTTAATGCCTTATTATTATCCCTAAAGCCCTTGTAACCCCTCATTTTCGTTTGTTTTTGTTTTTTGGTTGTTCTACCCAATCCTAATCATTTGCTTTTTTTTTCTTTATTTCTACAGTTTAAAAAGTTGGAATATAATATTAGAATCCTTATCTCCAATATTATTGTCATATACTGTTGGAAGCAATGATTGCAGGTTTCATATGTAATCTTAAACTTTTTTGCTTAGCTGGCATATTACATCCTAGGATTTGGGAGGATATAAGATGAAATATATATTCAATGTGCCTTCTTTTAATAGTAACTGTCTTATTATTTATGGAGCCCTTACTATGTGTCAGGTACTGCACTAAATGTATTACCTCTGTGATTTTATTTAATTCCCTTGATAGCTTTAGGAGTAAAGAGGCAAAGACAGAATTAGAACTGGGGTCTTCTGGCTGCAAAGCCTGTTTTCATTCCATTGTACTACACAGTCTCTAGGCTTAAAAAAAATAATTTGAAAAAGATTTATAGTACTGTGTGTATGTGTTTATTTTTTGTACTTTTTGATAGCAGTGTTAATTATAAGCTATTTAGGATTAAGAAGAAATCACCCAACACAATTGTTATTCTTTTGAAATGTTTTCTTTTAGCTTCTCTTTCTAAAAGCTGGCTTCTTTTAAATGAGATATTCTTTGTATGAAGAAATTAGCGTTCTTTTAATGAAAATATGACTTCGTCCTAGGATTCTGGTTCTAGAGAAGGGACTCAAGAACTCTTATCATTTGAATAAACCAATATATTTATCTTTTCTCATTTTTGCTTCTTTAGTTATTACTATTCCTTACAGGACTCTTGCCATGATTATAGTCCTCAAATATTTTATATATATATAATATATATTCATATATATATATATATATATATATATATATATATATATATATATATATATATATATGTTTGTATATAATAAGAGTTTCTAGGTCCAAAAATTTTGATTAGTGCATTTAACATTTAATATAATGCCATTGTCTTTAGATTGTTAAAAGCCTGCCTTTTTGAAAAATTGTCTAGTTATTCTCCATAAATAAACTTCCTAACTTTATTGAGCATAATGGTAATAATTGTCTATGAGCAATTGGGTTGGAAGACATTTTAATTTTAGATGTTGTCAAGTAGAAATTACCCTACTGCAAGTGATAATTTACGTAATCCCACGATGGTGAAAATGTATTAGTAGTCATGAAAACTCATGCACCCAGATCTAGAATATTGCAAATGGCTGATCTGACCCTAGATACTTTGCTATAATTATTTAACCATTGGCTGAAGTATCTATTACATTTAAGGCACTGTCCCAAGCCCTGGTACATAAAATAACCTGAATGCTAAATCAAGGAAAGTTGAATTAGAATATCTAAACGGGAAGATTTTCAGTAAAAGACTATATTTAAGGAAAATAACATGAGGTCAAAGGAGAAAAACATACAAAAAATCTGTGAGACAAAAGGAATACGAAAAGTGAAGCTTAGAAGATAAAGTTAACATGAAAGTCACAGCTCAGAATAATAAGATGGAACTGTCTTCTGTTATCTCAAGAGAAATAATTAGCCTGATTAACATAAATTAGTATGCATAATTTGTACAGGCATGGACGGTTGCCAGTGTAGCCTTTGGCAAGACAAAGTTGAAGGGAGTTCTAATTTACAGGAAACCAGTTAATGTTGTTTTCTGTTCTTTATCTAGTTTATTCCCTTGATCTTTCTTAGTATTCTTCTTGATTACAGATGGCTAGAGTGAGGGAGTTTTCAAAAATAGTTGACGTGATATATTAGTAAGACGTAAAGTTGAGGCTTTTATTTCTGTTGCATGGATGGATGATTATACTTTTTATCTTCATATATAATGATTGCTCTCTGTAATGTTCATCATTCATTTTCTATATTTATAACATCATTATTAGTATAGATATAACCAGAGGTGATTAGTATGACAGTAATACTGACTGCTACCATTTCTTCAACATTTCCCATGTGCCCAGTACTCTGCTGAGTATTTTTCATAGATTAGCTCGTTTAATTCCCACAAGAACACTGTGAGGTAGCCATAATAGTGCCCCCCATTTACAGATGACAAAGGTGAGGCATGAAGGGGTTAAATAATTTAAGTTCCTAAAGCTACCAAGCCTGGGATTTAAATCCAGGCAGGCTGTCACTGGAGCCCTCGACAACAATGCTATTCATTGTAGATGACCAGGTTTACTCTAAAGTTTTCTCTAAAGTTGGCTTATTTGAGTCATTGTGCACATAATATTCAGAGACCAGGAGAGCTCTCATTTTCATTATGCCTTTCATATCTAGACATAAGATTCTCACTGAATTTCAGAAAGGGTTATTTATGAGTGCTTGTTAAAGTACTAAGTCATAAAGTTGATGGTATTTTAAATGCATGTTTTAGCACTGTTAGTGTGTGATCAGGGTAGGGAGTTCCCTTATGAGGGAAAGGTCAGGGCTGGAATCCTGTGGGTGTCAATTAGCTTGCTCATTCTGTGGTCCAGAGTCTGCCCTTTTAACCCTAGTTCCCACCTGACAAAGTGGGCATTTGGGCATCAGGGGCACCAAATGTGAGGATGGGGATAGATCAGTGCACCTCCATCACTCAGATGATAGCTACACATCAAAACTCTGTTAGCTAAAGCCTCAGTGAAATAATACATATTTATACTCTATAGACAATATATTAAAATATTTTAAATATATAAATATATATTTTTAGTCTCATATTTTTATACTCCACTTTCTGCTTTGGGTCTCATTTTATTTTCTTTGAACCCAGCCTTATTTTTGAAGTTCTTCCTTTGATGGTCTCTAAACATCCATATTTTAATTTAACTTTCCTGAATTTGAATTCTTTTGCTCCAGGTCCTAGGATAGTGTCTTCAAATGGTTAAACTGCACAGCAAAAGGTGACCTCAGCCTTTTGTAATGTTTTGTACATAATGTAGGATGACTCTCCAAATTCTTGACACATCTTTATGGGAAGATAGACAAAGATAGATCGATAGAGAGGTGCTGGCAATGGAGTAGTTTCTATTTGTCAGCATTTCCAAATTGAAATGAGAGCATCTGGGAACCTAAAGTAGGACCTTAAGAGGTCAAAAATCTTTGTCAAGACTACTACTATTATTAATACTAATAAATTGATCATAGTCAATGATATAAATTTTAGGTTGGGCTATATGAAATTGCCAATATTGGGCCATTTTTGACCTATAAAATGGCATTTTTAAATTGAAGTATAATTGACTTATGGTATTATATTACTTTAGGTAAACAACATAGTGGTTTGATAGTTTTGTACATTACAAAATGGTCACTATGATAAGTCTAGTTACCATCTGTCACCATACAAAGTTATTACAATATGATTGACTATATTCCCTATGCAGTGCGTTACATCCCATGACTTATTTATTTCATAACTGAAAGTTTGTACCTCTTAATCTCCTTCACCTATCCCCCCACCCTCTCCCTTCTGGCAGACACCAGTTTGTTCTCTGTATCTATGAATCTGTTTCTTTTTTATTTTTGCACATTTGTTTTGCTTTTAGATTCTACATATAAGTGAAATCATACAGTATTTGTCTCTCTCTTGCCATTTGTGACAATGTGGATGGACCTAGAGGGTATTGTGTCAAGTAAAGTAAGTCAGAGAGAGACAAATACTGTATGATTTCACTTATATGTAGAATCTAAAAAGCAAAACAAATGTGCACACACACACACATACATAACACCACATCTTTATCCATTCATCAATGGACGGATACTTAAGTTGCTTCCATATCTTGGCTATTGTAACTAATGCTACGGTGAATATAGGGGTGCATATATCTTTTTGAACTAGTGGGGTTTTTTTGTTTGTTTTTCAGAAAAACACCCGGAAGTGGAATTGCTGGGTCACACAGTAGTTCTGTTTTTAATTTTTTAAGGAACCTCTGTATTGTTTTCTACAGTGGCTACACCAAATACAGTCCCACCAGCAGTGCACTAGGGTTCCCTTTTCTCAGCATCCTTGCCAGTACAAATATCTTCTCCCATTCAGCAAGTGGCCTTTTCATTTTGCTGATAGTTTATTTTCCTGTGCAAAAGCTTTCTAGTTTGATATATTTCCATTTATTTATTTTTACTTTTGTTTCCCTTGCCTGAGGACATATATTCAAAAAAAAAATTGCTAAGACTGATGTCAAAGAGCTTACTGCCTGTGTTTTCTTCTAGGAGTTTCATGGTTTCAGGTCTTATATTTAAGCCTTTAAAGCATTTTGAGTTTATTTTTGTATATAGTATGAAAGTAGTCCAGTTTGATTCTTTTGCACATAGCTGTACAAAAAAATGGCATTTTAATGGTTAACCTAAAATGCTGGTAACAATAGCAGCACAATCCCTTTTGTTGATTGCTTGAACTGTACGCCTGGACTGTCCTAAGCTTGTTCATGCATTACTGCATTCTGCCACCCCAAGAGACAAGTATCATATCCCCCCTCCACTTCCTAGACAGTGGAATAGGTTAGAGAAGTTAAGTAACTTTTTCAGAGTCACTTAGAGCAGTACCCTTAACTCATGCTGAACTCCCTCATTATTTTGGCTGCCAGTGCTGAGTCAATAGGATGAGAAGGAAGATAAGAATATTTGACTGCAAAAACAGCTCTGACGCTTTTTGAGCCATTGGTGTTGTTGAAGTAATTTTGCCATCAATTAGAAGAGAAATGCATAAAGGCTCCTAGCTTCTTTCTGGCTCTGATCGATGTTTATGAACCCCGAACACTCCATCCCCAGTAGCTTCTATAAAACAGGGCAGAGTGCAGCCTGCTTTTACCATTCAAGCAGGGTTTACTATTACTGCTCATTCTGGTTGCATTTGCCAACCTTTAACTGATCTAGGTGAGAGTTTGCCTTTGTGCTTCGACTTTTGAAACCCAGCTGCTCCTGACTGCCTAGCTCATCTGCATGGATCCAGTCACTTTCTTCCTAGTCTTGTGGTATGTGTTGGACCCTGTGCTGTGAGAGGGTTCTTGTTTTGGCCCTCCTGGTTAGCCTGGCTAACCATGCATTGACTTGACTGTTTGGATTCCATTGTTTTCAGGCATTTTTTTTTACTGTAGGTTAAAGTATTAGTCTTGCCCCTGAGTTGAGTCTTATGATGGACATAGGAATGCACTGGCATTCAGGTGCTTTAACCTTAATTGTTGAAAGAAGATGATGAACCGCAGCTTGGGCTTTACAATGGATTTTGATCCATGGCTCAGACTATGGTTTGGGGTCTTTGTTTTTAAGACCCTGTGTTAATGATACTATTTGTTTGAATTTTTTCTTCATTATGCTTTTAATAGCGTTAGAGGCCATTAGGACAGTTGGTGAATTGAATATAAGTGAAATAATGTTTGGTGAAATTAATGAATATGAAATGTATTAACAACAACAACAAAAAAGTCACACTTGTATACTGAGTATTATAGATGAGTTTCTTTGGCAGTTTTACATATTAATTGCTAAAAATATATCAGCACATTTTCTGTGATTATACTTACCAGGTACAGATGAATTCCCTCCCTGACAGAATCATTATTCAAAGTCTATTTAGATTTATTTGGGGTTTTTTTGCCTCTCAAAGTTCATTTTTTAAGATAATGTGATCTTGGAGTAGGGAGTGAAGGAAAACGTGGAAATGTTATCTCCTGATACTACTCAGCCTAGTTTTTCTTATTGAAAAGTATTATCTTTGAAAGAAAATGTATATTTACAACACTCATTGAAAAAGATGTCTTGGAAAATGGCAACAATCCTTGGGTCGAAGACAGCAATTCAAAATTTGACTTAGTTTGATCACTCTCAGGAATTTTCATTAGATCTCTTCTGCAGAATTATCAGCTATAAATAGAGATCAACTAATTTGATGAAGAGGCCGCAGGTCTACAGATAATTGAACAAATATATCATGGTTTAAAAAAACTCACGTGAGATGACAGTACTAGTGAATAGGGCAGAGGAGGGAAAAGAAGGGGGAAAGAAAAGGAAAGGGAAATACAAAGGAACAATGATGGATTTGTGTGCAACAAAATGCGGTTCCAATACCGACCTACTTAACACACTTTCTCACCAGGAGGCCATTGTTCTTTCTCAAACCCTTTTTGCTTGGCTGCTTTCCTTCCCCATTTAGAAGGAGGACAGCCCCCCTCCCTCCCCCTCTGGCCCTTTGGCCAGAGACTAATGTTGCTGAGGTTGTTGGGGAAGTAATGGAATTTTGCATCTGCAAATGTGGTCAGCCTCTGTGAGGGCTGACTTCCAGCAGAAATCCTCTTATCCTCTGAGATTCTTTTTCACGAGCTGATTTTTTTTTTCTTTTAATAATCTTAATGCTTAAAGAGGCTTCTTTAGATACAGCAGTAATATTCCTTCTTGTTACACTCTTTCCCCCCTTTTAGGGGTGTGTGTGCCTTTATATACAAAATGCCTACTGGGAAAGTGTCTCAGTATAAAGTGTGTGTGTGTGTTTTAAATTCCAAGAGTAGGAGTGTCAGAACTGGGGAAAATACGTGCATGCTGTAGTATCCAAAAACACTTCTACTTTTAAAGAAGACAGTTGGAGAGGTAGGACAGAAAGTATACCTGTGGCCAAATCACAGCGGCTGACAAAGGGATAGCTATTAGACTGTGTTTTCACATAGACCTGTGTACCTTATCCCGTTGGCTAATGACTTAATGTGATTAATTAAGTGTAGATTAATGTGTGTAGAAACCATGTGGGTTAGTAGGTTAGTACTTCGTGATGCTATGTAAGTGTGGTACTTAAGTAACTCTACAAATAGCAGGTAATAAGATACTCTGAACTCTGAATAGTAGATATTAAGCTACTTTACCTGCATATTGTATGTATTCCATGCCTTGCTTGACCATATTTGCCAAACTCTAAATCATGATACATGATATAGGTAGGGGTATGTTTATGGAGGCAGTGTGACAAAGTGTTTAGAATTGAGACTATTCCATAGAATCATACATACAGCATGCATTCAGCAGGCACTTGTTAAGTGCCTGCTATGTGGCATATCCAAGCACTTTTATGGGTGATAGGGATGCAATGGTGATAAAATAAGAAAAATCCCTTATCCTCTGGTGTGTGAAGTAGACAATAAATAGATAAATAAGGGGGGAAAAAGTAAGGTAGGTTAGATAGTGATGGGTACTAGGGAGAAAATCCAGCATGTAGAAAAGAGCTACCAAGTGTGGCTGGAGCTGTGTAAGGATTGCAGTTTTTGGTAGGCAGTGAGCCATTTTCATATCTGGGATGTACGATATTGGCCAACCTATGTGCTCTGCCCAACCATAGCTCTTGAGTCTCCTGCATTATTTCCTTAGATTAACCCCTTCTGACCTCAAGAAAAGTAATTCCAGGGCAAGTTATCACACAGTAAGAACATGATACCTGTTGTCATTTACTGGCCCAGGAAGAGTGAGCAATAGAAGACACTGGTCTCCTCAGTCATCTGGAACATGCTGTGCACTTGCTGCCTCCCTTTGTATGTGTTACTTTCTCTATCAGTTGTGTGTGTGTGTGTGTGTGTGTGTGTGTATAACCAGAATGCCCTCCCTCCTTGTTTTGATTTATCAAAACTCCACCCATCTCCTGGACGACAGGGACACAGCTCTTTATCTCTGTATCCTTAATAGCTTTTGTGGTATCTGGCATCCGTAAGTGGTCAATTAATGTGTAATACATACACGAGTGAATGGGATGAGAGGGGAGGACACCTGGCATTGACTCGCCTGACTTCTCAGTCCACAGATAGCTGTTAGAAGTGGCATTTCCAGGCTTTGCCCCATCTCTGACTTGTCTTAGACTCTCCTTCCTTTCATATTCTTGTGATTGAAACAAGGCAAAACTGTGGTTAAGGAGGCTGCCAGACAACTAACTCAATGACCAGAGAGGGGGGCTCTTTTGCTTTCCTTTGTCTAAGTGGACATCAGATGCAGTTTACCCTTTTCCATCTACCTTTAAAAAATGGCTGATCATCCCTTATCAGGGGCCTTCTGTTCCCCTCCTGCCTCCCTTTGCATCCTGCAGGTAGACAGGCTGGAACAGGATTTCATTTGTAGCCTGTCAGCTCTGCTTGTCAGCTGGCAGAGTTACGGTTGAGCGTTAAGAGGGGCTTGGGAGGTAGAGTTATTAAGGGAGCAGTAGCTTTGGTTTATCAAGGGGTGGGAGGTACAGGATGAACATACAGATATTTTCCAGTTCATTAAAGACAGCAGAAAATCTCAAGCTTGGGTCCCATTGGCACCCCTTTCCTGGCCTGTTCCTTAACACATTAAGGTGTCCTTCACACATTCTGCACCTCAACTTGCTAAGGTGCAGGCTGACCGCTGCTTCTCAGCCCTGGGAAACTCAGGTGGATTGGCCTCTCACATTAACAGGACTGAAATCCCTAGGGCAGTGGAGAAAACAAGAAGGGATTTTACAAGCTTGGTGTGATGAATCTTGGCTTTGTGAGCTGAGCTTACTCTCTGTTTAAGCATTTCTTTTGAATACAATGGTTTTTAGATTAATTTAAAATGAAACTTCTGTTCTCATCATCATTCTCATCCTGATTATCCTTTTGGTCATTGTCATAGCTGCTGTTTGTCAACTCTGAGATAGCCGTGATCCATATGATTTAGAGACTAGCTTATTTAATCCCCCAGTAACCTTCCCGAGGGAGGACTGAATCTGAGCTTTAAATCACAATCTGATACTAGATCAGAAAGAAAAGCCATATAAATTTTCCTGTGAAGACATATTTTTGAGGTAGGATAAAGCCCTGAAGGGAAGTCATTTATAAACTTTTTCCTGGGAGTGAGAGGATTTTGTGTACTGCTATGCCACCCTGCAAGTTTAGTATTTTGTGTTCCAAATGGATTAGAAAAGTTTGGATTCACATAGAAGAGAAACAAGTCAAATAATGATTCAAACCTTTGTTGCTCTGAAAATTAGACTCTAAGGTCTTTGCATTGATTGATGAATTTTTCTGGCCTCAAGATCCACGTAAGATTGATAGGTGAAATTCTGTCCTCAGTCTCCAATTGCACATTCTGCAGTGGGGAAATTAAGACCTAAAAATTATACTCCAGATATTTTTTTTCCTGATGAATCTTGATGTTATATTTTCTTCCGCAATTTCAAAACTAGTTTAAATCGTTTAAAAATAGCCTTAAGTTTGCTACTTGTAAATATGCATAAGGTTACAGTGGTAGCAAACCTAAGAGTATTTAAGAACTATTTAAAGAAGCTTTCTAATTGCCCACTTTAGCACAGATTATAAATCAATAAAACGTTTTCCAAATTCCTATTCCATGCCAGGAACATGTTAGGTGTTGGGGATAGTATTCAGTTGAACTGTACCAGCTGTAGCCTGCACCTACCTTGGACAGCACCCAAGAGGGTTTGATATTAGATGCATCAGAATGCACTTGTTTAAACGTGGTTCTTATGTTGCCAGGAAGAATCCAGGTTTTCATTAGTGGCCACATGATTTAATATAAACCTGTGTGGGGTCTGAATTAACTTTTTAATAAAAATCAGTGATGAGTTGGTGGCAAGGCAGTATTAGGTGTGGTTCAAATATGAGTTGATAGCAGTAGAGGCTTTGTTTATATATATTTGCTTTTTGGAGTAGTCCTTTATGATACCTCAGTATCGCGATCTAATTTGAGTGGAATTAAACAGCTCAAAATTACGTAATAAGACATTCTGTTTAAAATATTATTTCAAGTTAATCTAAGCAAGCTATCGTGACCCCTGCTACACAAAGCCTGGTGTGGAAAGGATGAGGGCCAGGTGACTAAGGCCTTCTGCATTGCTTAGTTCATGGGAACTGATTTTGTATTTTGGTTTTTTCCACCAATAATCTGTTAGGCCACCTTCTAGGGTCAGACAGGCTGTTTGTGAGAAGCTTAGCATCTGCATGAAGCAATGAGCAGAGGTATAAGAGGTCTATATTTGAGTCCCAGCTCTGTCTTATTTACCACCTGTATTATTTTAATGAAGCTTAAGCTCTTTGAGGTTTGGTTTTCTCATCAGTAAAATGGATACATTAGTACTTAAATCGATAGGTTGTTGTGAAGATTAAATCCACAGCACTTAGCAGAATGCCTGACATGTTCCAAGCCAATGTTGGCAGTCTCTCCTTAACTCCTAGTGATCCCTGGCTGGGAAATGGTGCTAAGAAGGTACTTTTTTTTTGTTCTACAAGTAATATTTATGTAGTTAATGGTAGTCACTAGTTCTTCTATTGGTTGGGGTTTGAAATATACTACTTTCATATAGATCAGGTATAAATTAATCTACATTTATTTATGGAGTACCTTCTGTGCAGCAGGCTTTACGGAATATTAAAGATATAAAGATGAATAAGTCTTCATTTTATTTAAAGAGTTCACACCGTATTGAGAAGGGATGACAACTTAACTAACCAGAGTACAATATGGTGAAATGTTTTACTCTCTGAATGGATACACAGCTGTGGATTATGAAGATGGAGGAGAACAGTCAGCATTCTGCCTGATAAGGCGAGGAAGCCCAGGCCAGGCAATGCTTCTCAGAGATGTCATTGAACTGGGCCTTGAGATAATGATGTAGTTCAGAGAGACAGAAAGGGGTGGTGTGGAGGGGCATTCTAGGCAGAGGAGACAGCCTGGCAGAGGCCTGGAATGCTGGCCCGACTACTCAGAGTCTCTGCTCTAGTACTGATCTTGTGGCTCTCTAGCAAGAAAGTGTGTGCCTTTGAGCAAGTTATTTAACCTGCTTTTCATAATTTGTGAAAGACAGGGGCTAAGTTGAGTTTTTTTCAACTCTCAGATTTTTGTATCTGTGATCCACAGGTGCAAAGAAGCTAAGTGAGTTGCTTTATGTCTTCAGGTATTAAGTCAGTTTGGGCTGTGGTAACAAGGTACTTAAACACCAGAGATTTATTTCTCACAGTTCTGGAGGTTGGGAAGTCCCAAGATCAAGGTGCCAGTAGACCCGGTGTCTGCTGAGGGCTTTCTTCCTGATTGCAGATGGCTACCTTCTTGCTGTATCCTCATATGGCAGAGAGAGAGGAAGCCTGGGTCTCTCCTCCTCCTCTTATAAGGACACTAATCTTAACCATAGGGGCTCCACCCTCTTGACTTCGTCTAAAACTACTTCCCAAAGACTTCATCTCCAAATATCATCACACTGGAGTTTGTTAGGACTTCAGCATAAGAATTTTGAGGAGGCACAGACATTCCCTCCATAGCACTCATGGTCACATGACTCCCCGTGACAGGGCCAGCCCTGGAATGCTAGTGTCGTGGTGCAGCACGTGTCCCTGTAGCATCTGCCTCGTGCATGGAAAGTAGAGTAGCTTAGTGGAGGTTGGACTTCTGTGCTTTCTGAATGGACTCCTCTGGTCAGCCCAGCTTTAGTCAATGAAGCACTCTTAGCTATTACCATGTACATTCCAAGCATTTTTAGGTTTCTTAGGCTTTGACCTCTTAGTGGATTATTCCCAGTCTCATTTGCTAAGGATTATGGAGTCCCTAAATCATGTCCTTTAAGTGCAAATTGGTATTCCACAGCTCTTCTTAAAGAGACCTTCACTCCACTGAAGGAAGAAGACACAATAGCTCATTTCATCTTAAGAATCAGAGTTCTCTTACCCTGCAATCTAAGGCAGTATTTTCTACATTAAATTATTTGAGTTCCATCTTGACACTTTTCCTTTTGGATTACCGTCCCTACTGTTATTACCTTAATATTTTTTCATTAAATTGACTTTATTTTACCTACATATACTTAAAAAAGGTAATAACTGTGAGCTCACAGGTTGATTTCATTACATTGCTCATTATATTTGTTCAGATTGTTTATTATATACTTGTTTCATTGTATTGTTTCCAGTTCTCTTTGAAGTAAGTAACTAAGTATAAAAAATGATCCTCATGCCATCTAAAAATTTCTCTTGTATGTGTGCTGTGTTTTGGAAAACGTTACTCAGGACCATCTGGGTCTAGTGGTTGAATGGTGAAAGAAGGAAGGAATAAAAAAGATAAATTAAAATAATACTGTTTTAAGCATATAAATTATATAGGTGATAAATTCCTTGACTTCAAGCCCCTGTTATTGTCAAGGTACAGTTGTGCATGTAAAGAAGGAAGTCTAACAAAATGACATTTCATTTGGACCTTAAGTGCTTGACTTTTTTTTTTTTTTTTTTTTGATGCCTATTCATTGAATGGCACTGGGGTCATAGACCACATAAATGTAAATGCTACGCTGTACATCTTGTCAAGAAGGCCAGTCTTTGTGCCAGGAAAAGGAATGTTTGTCCTTGTTGCAGGAAACAGAGGCAGAAGCAAATGAGGTCAAGTTCAGATTGCCCAGCCAAAGGCAGGACCTTCGGAGGCCAGAAGAACAGATTGGAGAGCTTGGTTAAAATGAAGGGAGTGGACAGGGCTGCTTCAGGGGCACGTGACCTGTGTGGTTGCAGCTTCCCACGTTTAGAAGGGCCATGTACTTGGGCTCTGCTGACACTATCTTGAAATTCTTAATAATTCTGAAAAGGGGGTCCTGAATTTTCATTTTACCCTGGGCTCTGCAAATGTAGTTAGTTCCTGGGATAAGGTAGGAAGGTGTTTATCGAAAGCTTCATGGAATAGAAATGGAAGAGTGAAAACTAGAAATGAGTTGCAAAGAGGAGATTTCACGTACTACATGGTGGATCCTTTTTGATTAACCTCTGCTCACAGGTTAAGGGATCCAATCAATGGATTCCAGGATTCCTTTTGCCTTAAACTCCTAGGCTGGCTGGCTGCCTTCCTGTCTTCCTTTCAGGGTTATAGAGGAACAGAGGGAATGGCAAATTATACGAGGAAAACTTGGGCCATGCAATGAACTCACCCTTAAGAACTTGAAAAAAGTGTGCAATAAGATTGGTCTCTGTGAATTACATTGTAAAATTAACCCCTGGTGGATCTAGCAGGGGCTGGCACGTGTAAATATCCATCAAGAGCGGCCGTGAAGACCACAGGGAATGGGGAGCAGTCAGGGTGGACATCAGAGGAGGCATGACCTGTGTAAGGAAGAGCTGTGTTCTACTTCAGCCTGTTTTTGTCGTGTTGCGTTCAGCCATGTCCTTGTCTCGTGTGGCTAAATCCTTCGGGTTTGTTAGGAGGAACTGGAAACCTGGATTTTTTTTTTTTTTTTTTTGACTGTGACATTTTCCAATTAAAAAAAAAATACTGTGTGAACGAAATAGAACATGTGCAATTGAATTCATTTCAATCCTTAAATAGACATTAAAAAGAAAAAAACTTGTTTTCTAAAGGTAAACATGGAAAATGACCAAATTACTGTTTTGGAGACAGACAGCCATAGAAATAGACCTAATGTGCATGCCTTTGATGAGGCCATCCCTAGTAAGGAGATGGAGTTCGGGCAAGAGTCGCCAGTGGATGCTGAGGATTATGATACAGAAGGAGCTCCAGATGTTCTGTGTCGGGAAGCTCATGGATTAAAAGGGAGATCAGTTTTGGGAGACCTATTTTGGAGCTGTGTTTGCGTAGCAAACTCACTGTTTTTGCTCAGATTCTAGGACACAGGTCATAAAAATTAATTCAGCTTTCTAATATATACTTTCCCTCACACTTTCGGAAAGATTGGAAAGACAGCAACTGCCCATCTCTAGGAATGGACAGAAGAGGTTCAGGGCTGCTACACATTCAAGAGGAGTAAATTTTCTCACTCCCCTAGAACAATCTTTGGTTCCCCGCTGTTATAGTTTATTGTTAAAACAAGATACTATGAACTGGACATCAGACTTTCTTTGTCTGATGCCATTAAAATGCAGTTCATCTACCCCCCCCCCCACCATTGTGTGCTCATCTTTTTTTCTTTTTTTAAATTGTCTTCCCAAATGAATCCCCAGAGAGAGGGGAATGGGTTGGTTCTGAAGGTTAGAATATTAGGTGTGTCTGTGACTATTGTTAATTGTAATTTAATAAATTGACATTCTGGTGTGATGCTTATGACTATGGTTACTGTCGATCTGCTAGTGAAATTTGGAATCTCTCTGGTGGTCTGCTGTGCAGTTTTGAACTTGCGAAGACCCTATACTATGGCAAATTTGCCAAAGTAATGAATGTCACTTTGGGAGACTCCTTGGCAGGCCTTTCCCTGAATGACACCCAAAATATGCCCTGAATGTATGCATCTTTCCTATTTGAGTTTCTTTAGTAGTAAAAATGAGACATATAGTGCATAAAAATCATGAGATGAAGAGGACTAGCCCCATAAAAGTAGATTTCAGGGGATTTCAGATGAGCTGGAGAAATGCTGGCTCAAGCAACAGTAGGTTGGTTTCTTTTTACAAGGACTTTTTTCAGAGCATTTCATTTCCTAATGAGTGATCTCTAGTAGGAACACATGGTAAGTAGTGTTTCCTGACTTCATTTACTAATGGTAACTTTAAAATGTTTCCTTTGGCAGGGCCTTTGGAAAACACCACAAAATATTTACAAAGCATGGCTTTAAGAATGCACCAAAATAGAGTTACTTCTGGAATTCTCCTGGGGGAGAGATAGGTGTCTAATGAGTTAGGGGAATTTTTGTTGAACCCCAGTTTGCATTGGGTACCAAAGAATCTACCCGAGTCTCCTGAAATTCACAGGAAAGCCTACTGTGACCATTTGCTTATGAGGCATTTGAACCTGGAATTATCCCAGTGGACCCAGGACAGAAATGCAATTTGGCAGTCTGGTCTTGGGAATTTGGATCTACATGTTGTGAGTCAGCCTGGAATTCCCAGAGTCTAAGACTTCCTTTATCTGTGTATTTCTTCTCCTGATAGCTCACTTCTTAAAAGGGAACTTGGAAGGTTGCTTATCAAGCCCTATCCCAGAACTCAGCTGTATTCTCACAGGGAGGACTCGATGACTACGATGACTACGATCGTTAACTATCTTTATAGAGATTACCTTCAGCAGATCAGAGGTCAGATTATAGAGTAATGTGGTTTTATAAACAGTCATATCATTTTCTTTGATTCTAGAATTAGGAGAGTGAATGCCAAACTCTAAACATGAAATGGTGATTGCAAGTACAACTCAATTGTGTATTCCTGGTGTGTAATGACAACATTGAAAGAAAAATTGATTAGTATTTTTAAAACGGCAGGAAAATTATTTCCTGCCCAAACATTGATTAGTCTTTGAACAGGCTTTCTTATAATCCTTTTCTTCCATAGACTGCAGGGTCATATTTTATGTGGAGTCAAGCAGAGAAACCTACTTGCTGCAATTAAATTTATTGCTGCTTTTTTCAGCAGGTGCAAATAGCTTTGTCTTCAGTAGTTACACTTTCCTGGCTTGATAACATATCAGGACTTCTTTAGTTTTACTTTGATTAAAGAAACTATTGTCTTGTATCATGAAGTGTGGAAACAATGAAATATTAAAGTTTTCTGATGATATATATTCCCCTCTTTGGCTTACAAATAGCAATTTGCTTAGCATTCTTGCAAGGATACTTTAAAATACCATTAGCTGAAGTTCATGTAATGTTAATTTGTTACTGGTTAGAGGTAATATAAAATACAGTGATAAAGAAGACTGAAGTCCTTTCTCTCAGGGAACTTCAGATCCATCTGAGGACTTAAGACATAGAAATAAGATAAATATTAGCATGAGAGAATTTATGTTGAGTCCCACATGAGTGGTTTAGAATATTGAATAACTGGTCTAGGATTTCAGAGGGAGAGAGACTTTTTATGCATCCTGGGGTAGTTGGGAACAACGCATGCAGGAGCCGAGCCTTGAGCTGGTCCCTGAAGATGAGAAGGATTCAGCCAGGTCGAAAGGTAGGAAGGATGCTAGTGGCATTACCAAAGGTAGCTGGACTGGAAGGTGCCTACCTTTTCAACAGTAAGTAGACCCGTTTGGCTCAAATAGAGGGACCCATGAAGGAGAATAATGGGAAACAAAGCTGGAAAGGTAGGTTGAGTTCAAATTAGAAAGGGCTTTTAATGACAAAGGAATTTAGACTTCATTCGGTAGGACATGGATAAACAGCGAAGGTTCTTGGACAAGAATAAGTAGCAGATGCAAGAAATGGCTGTTTAGTTAGAGCAGCACAGCACACAGCTGTGAACTAAGGTGCCTTGTGACGGGGACAGTGGTGAACTCCATGAGCATGCTCCGACTTCACTGCCGATGGGATTGTAGGCTGGGTTGGCTGCTTAGTTGTCATTCTTCTCTTTATTTTCCCTGTTCTCTTTTAAAGCTTGTATAAAACTTTTTTTTTTCAGTCTTAAAATGCATTAATTCAAATTTGACCTTCCTTGCTGCATGATAGTTTGAATACCCAGAGCTATTTTCAGTTGTTCCAGATTGTCATGAGTTTGATGTCCAGGTGCCAACTGGAAGGGCCAAACCTGGCCTGTGGAGGATTGTTTTAAAAATCTGATTCTAAATTAAGCATTTTGGGACAGAAAAATGAGATGTGGCCTAGTTCTATCTCAGCATTTAACTGAAAGTATATGTGTTTTTCTTTGCTTAAATATTTGTCTGGATGTTTCAGACTCAAAAGGCATAGAACCCAGAGCCAAGAATATTTAGATTCCTCTTCACTCCTTTTTTTTTTCTAGAGCAGTTTTTGGCTTCTGCTATACTTAAAAAGTTATACCTATAAAAGAATTTCTCCAAATATTAGGTAATAGTTCTCAAAAAATGTTTTATTCCTGGCCTTCCTATTTCATCTCTCACAAATTATAGAAATGGAATTTAATTTTTTTGAAGTGTGAGCCATTATTAAAAGTTAGACTTTTAAACATCTAAAATTAAGTTCTAAAGGACAGTGTTTATATTAGCAGCAGGAGTTGTGTATAAGTAGATCATAGTACAAGCTTTGGAGCCAGAAAAACCTGGTTTCAAGCCCTTCCTCTGCCGTTCACTGTTTGGATGACCTGAGTGTATTACTGTTACCACACATCGTTTTTTGAGTTCCATGGGTGGAACTTAAAGCAGATTCTTACACTCTATGTAAGTGGAATTTATTCTGAGACTCACAGTGACAGAATATGGATAAAAACATAAACAGACTTTTAAGGGGATCTCAGCCTGAAATCTTTCTGACACTTGTTGGGATACAGACTAGAGGATGTGGAGAGAGTCTCTGGGCAAAAAGTGGAGTTAAGGGTTGTGTCTTCTCAGAATCTAGGACCTTATCCTCTCTGAGCCTCAGCTTCTTCATCTTTAATTTGGAGAACAATACTTACCTTATAGGTTATTATGAAGATAAAAATAAATGATTTAGCACAATGCTAGGTCTATACAGGGCACTCAGTAAAATAGTAGATGTTGTTATTGTTGTTGTTGGGATTTGAGTGGGTTTAGTTTAAATTAATTTTGTTTTTTAGCTGTGCCCCTCTTTTTCCTGTATTTTATTTCCTTTCCACTAACCTAGAGGATATGGATGTGTTCACAGCCTAGGATCTTGAGCTAAGAGGAAAAAATAAGAAAAAAAGAAAACAATAGGGATCAGAGTTACCTTTTAAGGAAGGTGCCAGGAAACTGCCACATAATACCCTTCCATCCCATTGGCCAAAACTTAGTCACATGGTCATGCCTGGCTGCAGTGGAGGCTGGGAAATGTAGTCTTCCCAGGTAACCATTACCATTGAATAGGGGAACATCTGTTTTTGATGGATAGCCAACAGCCTTTGCCAGGACATTCAATATGCTCCTGTGTCTTAGACCAGCATCCCCATGGAAACTAAACTAATTGTGATGTTTTTCTCATGGACATATAATCATCTTAAATATTCTATATGTTTTCATTTCACTGATATTCTGTAGAATATTCTGAAACTGTAGAATAGTTTCCCCTTGGTTTTTAATCTACTATAAAGCATTCTGACTTTCCCATTAAAAAAGTTAAGGTTTTGTTTGTAATCAGTCTAGTATTTCTAGTATTTCTTTTTATTGTAGTGAAGTGTTAAAATTGGGGATCTGATCTCAATAGAGTCTCACCTCAGTCTCAACTGATATACACTTTGTGCTAGTTTCTGCTTTGCAATCACAGATTCTGTACTGGTCATCACCTCTAGAATTCTGAGGGTCAGACGCAGTAAAATATATGCCACAATCACAGTAAGAACAAATATTAAAAAAAAAACTTATCACATATCTGAAAATAACCTTTTGTGTACTAAAACCTGCTGTTGCAAACACTCTTGTACTTTTTCTGTTTTTCACCATCTTTTGGGGTCCTTAACCTGAATTTTTAAAAGATTTTTATTTTGAGATAGTTGTAGATTCACAAGAAATTGTAGGAAATAATACAGAGATACCCCATATACCTTTCATACATTTTCGCCCAAAAGTAACATCTTGTATAACTATAGTATAATATCACAATGAGGAAATTGACTTTAATATAATCTAATAATAGTGCTTATTGAGATTTCACTGGCTTTACATGTGCTCATTTGTGAGTGAGTGTGTATGCATGCATGTGTAATTCTGTACAATTTTATAACATGTATAGATTTGTGTGATCACACCACTGTCAAGATACAGAACAGTTCCATCAACATAAGTCTCCTTTGTGTTACTCTTTTTAGCCACAGTTACTTCTTTTCTTTCCTCCTCCCTAACTTCTGACAACCCTGGTCTGTTCTCCATCTTTGCCATTTCAAGAACATTACATAAATAGAACCATGAAGTATGTTACCTTTTATTTTTGGTAAACATTCTGGGCTTAGGAACCACTGTTTAAGTCTTAGTCATTTACCACAGAAAAGAGGACAAACAACAGCTCTGTCCTCCAGACTCTAGATAGCTTCCCTACTTCACAGAGATGTTTATAAAAATACATAAATCTGATATGCATGATTTTTTATTAATTAAAATTTTTATTAAAATAATTATATATCTAAGTTGTTGAGATTGGCTTTCTTCACTCGGTATAATTGCCCTGAGATACATCCAAGTCGTGTGTATCAGTAGTTCATTCCTTTTTATTGCTGTGTAGTATTCCATGGTGGAAGGACATTTGTTTTGTTTTCAGTTTTTGGCTAACACAAATAAAGCCGCTATGAACATTTATGTACAGGTTTTTGTGTGAACATAAGTTTTCTTTTGTTTTCTTTTCTGTGGGGTAAATGTCTGAGAGTGCTTTTTCTAGGTCGTATAAGAAGTGCGTGTTTAGTTTTATAAGAAACTGCCATACTCTTCCTCTAAGCAATGTTAAAACCAGTTTCTCAGCATTCTCTGGGTCCTCGCCAGATTTGGTATTTCTTTCTTTCTTTCTTTCTTTTTTTACCTTTAGCTAATTTAACGTGTGTAGTGATGTGTAACGAGATTTTGATAAGCATTTCTGTAATGAGAATCCCTTTCTCTACCTGCCCTCTCCCCCTATATATGTATCTCCAGTAAGCACACAAAGAGAATATGGCATAGCTTCTTTGGAGAAATGTCGATTTAGATCCTTTGCCCATTTTAAAATTGAGTTATTTATCTTTTCATTGTTGAGCTATGAGAGTTCCTTATATATTTTGGGTATAATTCTCTTATCAAATATATAATTTGCAAATATTTTCTACATTCTTTGAGTTTTTTCTTTTTCACTTTCTTGTAGCACAAAGGTTTTTAATTTTAATGAAGTCCATTGGGAAAAAATATATATATTTGTCTCTTGTGTGCTTTTCTTGTTGTATTTAAGAATCCATTGCCTGACCCAATATCACAAATTTACTCCAATGTTGTCTTTTAAGAGCCTTATATTTTTGATTCTTACATTTAAGTCTGTGGTCCATTTTCAGTTAATTTTTGTGTATGGTGTAAATATTTCTAATGCTTTAAAATTTTTTCCAGCTTTATTGAGATATAACTGACATATAACATTGTATGAGTTTAAGCTGTACAGCATGATGATTTGATACACATATATATTGTGAAATGATTACCACAGTAAGGTTAGTTAATACCTCTATCACCTCATATAATTACTATTTTTCTTTGTTGTGGTAACATTTAAGATCAACTCTCTTAGCAACTTTCAAGTAATACAGTATTGTTAACCATGGTTGCCATGCTGTGCTTTAGATCCCTAGAACTTAGTCATTGTATTTCTTATGCTTTTTTATATAAGTTTTATAATTTTTCATTTATATTTAAGCCTGTGATCCATTCGAGTTAATTTTTGTAAAAGGTATGTCCAGTTGTGCCAGTACCATTTGTTGAGCTCAAATACAATTTTTAGGTTAAAATTTAACTGTCTCATATACAGTTAGACTTCAAGCTGGATTTTCTGCTGAGAAGGAAGTACATCAGATGGAATCTTCAACTTATTAGCCTTTAAAAAAGAAAAATAAATAGGAAGTAAAGGTTTCAAGAGACTAAGAAGAAGGTGAACCACCTCAGTTTTTCCATCTGCAAAAGGAAGGTAATACTTCTTGTCAAAATAAAAAAATAAGGAGTAAAATTAGAAATCCCAATTTCTCGTTATAAAGGTCCATTTATCTATAAATACCACTTAAAACACTTACAAATGGAATAGTATTTGATAAGGTTATCTCCCAGTAAAGAATGTGGACAGGAGGTTTCTCCTTAAAGATGAAAACACATGTTATTTTTAAAGTTGTAAGGTGTTCAGGCTAAAATAATGAACTACTATTTAAAAAAAAAAAAAAGAGTTGGCTTTTCATATTGTAAGTCTTTTTGTCTGGAACTTGGTACATCCATGTCCTTAATTAGGTTGTTTGTGAACAGCTGGTGGACATACGGTAGAGTTACACCTCATTAATAGAATATAAATTTTCCATGTGGTTTTGTTGCCTCTTTTTTTCTCAGTTATTTTGCTTTAAGACAAATTTCTGTTTTATGGAAGTCTGGCCTTTTTGTCTTGGGAAACCTCTGCAGATACTTGTATTTGTTTTAAATTACCCATCATCTCTTAAGTTTTACAGTCATGCATTAGATACTACCTCTTGTGTTCCTTTAAAATTGGGATCATTGGGTTGCTCAATTTGAAAGATATATAACGATTATAACATGTAAGATAAGCTTTTCAAACTACAGCCTCCTGTTATCTGGAGTAGCTGGATAACTAAGAATTACCATGTAACTGTAGGTGAGTTATCAGTGAAATCAGTAGGTTAGTTATAGAGTATGTTTGACATTGACATTGACAGTGTAGATAGGGCTTTTGCTGTGCTCTTTTAAAGAGGTTTTTCTTGGGGGAGGGTATAGCTCAAGTGGTAGAATACATGCTTAGCATGTATGAGGTCCTGGGTTCAATCCCCATATAACTCCTCTAAAAATAAATAAACCTAATTATCTCCCCCAGCCAAAAAAATAATTAAAAAAAATTTTTTAATAGAAGAATTTTATTTATTGGCATACAGTTTTATAATTCACATACCATTAAATTTACCCTTTTAAAGTATATGATTTAGTTATTTCCTCTTTAAAACTCCCTCTTGATTCTCACAGTCAGAAGTCACGATTGTGAGTTAATACAGTATTGTGTTAGTTTTATATCCTGGTTCATCATGTTCTGATACATAGTAGATATTTAATAAATATTTTCATGAATTGATGAATTCTGGATGACAGTAGTTTGGGGAGTATAGTAGTGCAGATAAGTCTGTTTTGGGGGGACTTGGTAGATTTTTTAAAAACTTCAGGATAAATGGTGTTTTTGTACATCTTATTCCCTTTTCAGTGCACTGTGTTTAGGCTTCTGGCCCCCGACAGTGTACTGAAATTGCTCTTGCTGGGTCAACATTGACCCAGTTTCCAAACCCAGTGTGCCTTTCCCCCCATTGCTGTCTTTTTGGAGCTGTCTGCTACACTTGACTCTATTATAGCTACTCCACTTACGAAGCTCTTCACTCTCTTCTTTCTGGATCAGTGTGCTGTTCCCCATCTCCTCTTGTCAGCCGTCACATCCCCACAGGCTCCTGTTTCTCTGACTGCATCTTCAGTTTTTGTTGGTGTCCCCAAGTTGTATCTTGGGCTCCTGCCCTTTTGTACATGCACTGGGGCATCCCAGCTACTCTCTCTCTTTCTGTTCTCTGGCCGTATGCCCCAGACTGGGGTCTTGAGTGAACATCCTTCTAACCACTGCGCTTGTCTCCTCAGTATTGCCACCAGGATAGTCCAAAGCTTCACAAGTTCTACATGTCTAAAATGAAATTCCCCTTCTTTCCTGCAGAATTAATTCTTCTCTATTCTCTATTCTCTCTCTCTCTCTTTCTTTATCTCTCTCTCTCTCTCGTATGTTGAAAGCACCATCTACTCAAGATCCTTCTTCCCCACTTATCCCCTTCACATTAGCCATGAAGACCATTCAGTTTTGGCCCCAGCTATTTTACAAATTAATTTTATAATTCCAAAACTACTGCTGTCTCACTCCAGTACTGCTGCAGAGTGGAGAGTGCACGTGGGGAGTAGAGGAATGGACAACGTCCAGCCCAGTGACTTCATTTTTACCTCAGGTTAGGAATTCCAGACTTACCAGTTATAGGGGCAGATGTTAAACACAAATATCTGTGTTATTTTCTGGCCCTGATATTTCTGGAATCCCTCATTATTTTTTCTCCTCACCTATCCATGCACTCTGTCTTGATTTACTGCCTGGCCTGGACCACCCTAGAATTCCCTGGGCTGCCTGAGAAAGACTTGAGTTTTTTTCAGAGCCTCACGGCATCTCCAACAGGGAATGTTCTCCAGATCTTCTCTCACATTCAGTGTACCCTGTATTTGAGTGGCAGGCAGAGGCCTCTGGGATGTCCAGGAGGCTTACAATCTCTAAGCCCAGCCTAGAGCTTGGGCTGGAACTGAGGACAGTTTCAGTTTTTTCTGGACTCTTCAGGGAGCAGGTCTGCTTAGCTGGCCGGCCATCAGTCTGTAGCTCCGTGTCTTAGCTTCACTGCTAAACCCATGGGAGGAGGGAGCTTACTTCACTTTAAGGAAGGTTGCTTTTTTGTCATTACTGTTGTTCCTTCTCTGTCCTCTCCCATACTCGTCAGAGAATAATTTCTTTCTCCACTCATTCCTGTATCCTTCCAGTGCCCATTCATAAGGAGACCTCCTTGTCAGTATGTCATTTTGCACATTTGCTTTTATTCTCCTCCTACTGTCACAAAGGATTTAAAATATTACACAGCTGTAAGACCTGATAGCTGTTAAATTTCACTTAATTTTATGCAGCTTTTTTTTTTTTTCTAATAGCAGAGTGGGGTAAAGGAATCTCGTTGAGAAAATCGAGGTATGGTTCCTGTCACCAGAGATGATTAAAAATTAAAGATGGTACTTGCTTCTGATTAATCTGTGTTTACTTAAGTAGATGTAGTTTTGATTGTCTACCATCTAGGGTGAAAAAAAGGCATCGAAGCAGTGACTCTATTCTTTTCTTCACAAAGCTGAGGGCTGTGTCCAAACTTGAGGCTAACCTGTGTGAAAATAGGCAATTCAAATGCTGTTTTGTTTTTAAGAAGTAAATTACCTCTGACAGTAGATTCCGTGGCTCCTTGGCAGGCGTAATTTGATTCAGAACAATGCTTTCCAAGTAGAGGCAAACTATTCCTTTTAGGAAAGTAGATATTCCTGGAAGAGGTAAATACTTCATCTTTGAGAAGAAGTGTATTAAACTATTGAAATCATTTATTGAGCATCTAACCTGAAGCTTTTTTAAAAAAAACTTTTTAAAATTAAAAATATAGTTGAGTTACAGTATTGTGTTAGTTTCAGGTATACAGCACACTGATTCAGTTATTTTTTTCTAATTATATTCTATCACAGGTTATTACAAGATAGTGAATATAATTCCCTGTGCTGTACAGTAAATCCTTGTTGCTCATCTGTTCTATGTATAGTAGTTTGCATCTGTTAGTCCCATACTCCTAATTTGTCCCTGCCCCTCCTCCCCTTTGGTAACCATAAGTTTGTTTTCTGTGAATCCGTTTCTGTTTTGTATATAGATTCATTTATATTATTTTTTAGATTCCACATGTAATAATATCATATAGTATTTGTCTTTCTCTGCCTTACTTCACTAAGTATAATATTTTCTAGCTCTAGAACTTGAAGCTTTGATAGGGGAGGAAAAGAGCTAAATTTTAGAAAACAAGACTTTTTATAAAGAGAATATTTTGGGGAGGGTGCTTAGTAGGACATTCGTTAGCTAGAGGGAAAGGTCAGTCTGCCATCATTCCTTAGGGTGAGGCTTGCCGGAGCCTGTGTTCTCCGAGCCAAGACCTTCTAGTCTCTTCCTAAGCCCTGGCTTTGCTCTTCATAGAAAGCAGTGATTTCATTGTTGTTTTTGACATCGTGTCAATTTTTTCCCCCTGAAGGGATGGATAATTAGAACTCTCTGATGAAAAAAAAAGGTCCTGTAATCTGTTTTATAGATGAGCATTTTCTGAACCATCAAGTGAAATTCAGCTTTAATCTTTAGGGCAAATGAAGATTAGTTAGGATGTATTAAACTCTGTGAGTTTAATGTTCATGACAAGTGTTTCATAAAGGAAGATGCTGGCTATTATCCCTCCTCAGAAGGAAATTGTTGATAAGAAGCCATCTTGAGAAGTAAGATTTATGGCAGTATCAGGAGCTAGAGAAGCTGGGGCATCTGAGCATTCAGGACAATCAAGGACAGATAGGACAACTAAATTTTTCTTGTGCAGTCTTCTGTCTTACCAAAAAAATAAAAATTAAAAATTGTGTATTCTTCCCGCAAGGAGATTAAGGAAAATATTTATTCTTTAAAAGCATACTCTGTTTTGATGAAGCAAGTTAACTCCTGACAGAGATGCAGTTCAATGACAAGGAATTCCAGTGAGAGAGCTTTCCTCAATTTTTGTCTTATTATTTTTTTCCTCAGATAAAATCCTTACATTTGAATAATCTGTTGATTCAGGATACAGTGGGTTGATAGTCTTATCTTGACCTTATTCATCCAACGAAGCATATGACCTGAATGCAAAAAGTCAGACCCTTATGCGGTAAAACCCAGCTCATCTCATTGGAACAAACTAGTTGGAAGGGTCCCAACTTTTCACTGTCAGTCGGCAACTACTATTTTAATATTGTACTTTTCCAGTTGTGTTTTGTGGGCAATTAATCATCATTTTTCCAATTGTATTCTGTGGATAATTAGGTACTTCAGGTGGTTTACTGTGAAATTTATGTTGATAATACAGTGGTGTCTATATTCTGTTTTCTTTGGGGTGTGCCAAAACCAGTGTCATTTCCCCAGTTAACTGAAAATATATTCTTTAGGGTGCTGTATTAGTTTCCTGTAGCTGCTGTTACCAAAGTATCACAAACTTGATGGCTTAAAACAATAGGAATTCCTTCTCTCTAAGTTCTGGAGGCCAGAGGTCTGAAGTCAAGGTGCTGGCAAGGCTGCGCTCCCTATGAAGGCCCTAGGGATATACCCACCCCTTGCCTTTTCAGCGAGCTGCTGGCATTCTTTGGCTTGTGGCAACAGCACTCCAGTCTCTGCCTCCGTGATTACATCAGCTCCTCAGAAAATTCCCTCTGATTGCATTTAGGGCTCACCCTAATAATCCAGGGAAAACTCTTCTCAAAATCTGTCATCACACCTTTTTCATGCAAGGTGTAATGGTCACATGTTCCAGGGGTTAGGACATTGATATTCAGACAGAATGTACCTTGTTCTTTCTTACTGGTGTGTAAGATTTAGAATGTGCAGTCTACCTAGTCTACCTAAATTAAGAAGACATCATCATAATCTTCCTAAAATTTTGAGTCAATCTAGATAAAGATGAAAATAGGAACTTTTTACCTTTCCCAGTGATCAACTTAGATTTAATTATTCATGCTATAGAGCACATTAGTGAAATAAAAAATAGAAAATATGAAAGGGAAGATAATCCTAGGAGCATTTATATTTGATCTTGGTCAACTATATAGGTATAAAAATATTAAAATCATTAAAATACTAAAAAGTCATTTTACCATCATTTATACACCTGGAAAGTTTGAGTGATAAAGGGTACATCTGGGCTATGCTGAATGGGTGCTGAAAATAATTTATTTGGGGTTGAAATTTTGTCAATGAAATAATCTATAAGGCATATGCATTATGAGCAAGTTAGCAGGAGTATTTTGATACAGAGTATCTGTGAAACAAAAGATAGTTTGCACTGGATTTGTTTTCAGTTTAATTCATTTTTGACAGATGCCAACAAAATGTTTCTCCTTTTTATAGTACTCAGAAAGAAGAGAGCACATCATGTCAAACCTTAATTAACCTCTCTCTGCCTATGCCTGGACTTTCCCTATACATACAGGTATTTATAATTACGAATCCACATACATCAGTTGCTGGCAGCAGTGTCAAGTCAGTATATACCCAACTAGTAAGTTTTACTGAATTTTTAGGTGGTCTTGGCGTGCTAGGCAGGCAGTGCCAAGTTATTTAGCGAGATCTTTCTTTCAGACTGTAGAAATGTCTGAGATGTGTAAACCAAATAGATGTCTTGACACTGATTATGTGGTTCAGTTAGTTTAAAAAGGAAGACTGGTTCTGGGGAACAGTTGTCCTGTTACTCATGTTTACCTGAAATTCAGAGAACTCATGTTGAAGGAGCCAGAGCCAATTGGTGTATCTCTAGGGTCTGACCTTAGACTCTTGGCTGGGGTGGGGGTGGGCATGGGGGGGCGTGTTTTCCCAGTCTTTCTGTGCAGGGGTAAATGTACAAGATACCGTGTTTTTAGGATATACCTGTCTGGGTACCACTGAGGGCATTTGTAGGGAGCAGTGAAAGATAATCTTAATCATGAGAAGCCTTGAATATCAGGCTTCGAAATGTGGATTTTCTTCTTTTTCTCTCCCTCTTGTATAATCTCTTTCTCTCTACTTTCTCTTAGATGATAGTGGATTTACTTAGATTATTTTTGTGGTTAATTGTTCAGTAGTATTTTCCTTTCTTTAATTTTAAATAAATTTCTGAAACTCCTTTCTGAAAGTGTATTTTGCTGTTTGATGCTAAATTTTCAACCTTTTTTTGGCCAAAAGTAACAAACCAAAAAACCCTGAATTTTGAATTTTGAAAGTTTCTACCACTTAAAAAAAAAAAGAGATCAATATTCTTGGTGTTTCACTTTTTTTTTTTTTTAAAAAATGCCTTTTCTTTCCAAACAAAATATGGAAATTTTGCTTCCAAAAGGTCATGGTTTCTTCTTTCTAATTACATTCTTTAAAATTCTGACAGTGAGGACCCTGAAAATTATACTATCATAACTCTTAAATGTACTTTTCATAAAATTCAACACATTTCATCTTTCCCCTTAACAGTCCTTGGGACTTAAACCGTTATCAGTAAAATCACAGGTTTTGAATTAAAAAAAAAAACAAAACAGAATTCCTACTTTGATATACAACTAAAATTGTTTTGGTTGTGTTTCTGGTTGGATCATCAGGGTTAGATAGAGTCTATAACTCAGTGATATAATTAAAGTGGCTGCCTTAAAAATATAATGCAAAAACTCAGTCATCCCTTGTCTTTTGTCTTGCAACTGGGACCATATTGTTTTCTGAACTTCATATGTATAACAGTCCTTTTTTTGTGTAGACTTCATTCATTTATATTCTGTTTATTCATTCTTTCATATTGAGTGTCTGCTCTATGCCAGTCCTGTGAATACAGCAATGCAAGGCATGATCCTTGCTCTTAAAGGAGGATACAGGCTTGTGGGAGAGGCAGGCATATAAACAAATAATTACAGCCTAAAATAATAAATGCTATTATAGTGCTTAGACAAAGTCCCCCTAGTGGCTTAAACTCTCAAGCCCACGTTCCCCAACTGATTATTTTCTTCTGTGGATCTTTTCTCCTTATCCCTCAAACTTTCTTTCAGATACTCGGGTACATATTGCTTGCTTATT
Source organism: Camelus ferus (assembly GCF_009834535.1). Lineage (NCBI taxonomy): Eukaryota > Metazoa > Chordata > Mammalia > Artiodactyla > Camelidae > Camelus > Camelus ferus. The sequence goes on along the minus strand of NC_045696.1, from coordinate 88,692,878 downwards.
CTTTTCTGCTCCAAGTTTCCTCATTTTAGGTGCATAAGCCTTTTCCTGCGTCTGCTCCTTTTCCGGACTCTTCTGGTAGCCCTCTCCAATACCCTGGCTTTGCCTTTAAGTGCTAACAGAGTGAAAAAGAATGTGTCTCATTATTGTTGGAGCATTTAGGGTGTTGCAGTCGGTATGAGAAATGGCAGAACCTACAGTCCTAAAAGGAAAGTAAATTATGTTATATAGTGTCAACTATTTATAGAATATGGAGCCAGTTATAAAGGTATAAACACACGTACACATATATACAGTTAAGAAGAACCGTGCCTCCATTTTAGGGCAAATAACTTTCAAAGCAGCTTCAAGTGTAATGATTCATAGTAGAGTCTTCTCTCTTTATTTTTATGTTTGTTTTTATAATGAAAGGAAATACATTACCCTTAAAGGGGGCTCTCTCCCTTTATTTCACATTAGTTATATTTTGAGTAACAATACAGGCTTAAGAGAGTGTTTGCTAAATAATGAAGCACAGGTAAATAAAATCCAACCTTGTCTGTGTGGGTGGTATTAATTTATCTGTTTAAATTCTGAATGCATTACTGAGTGAGGTGTAATTCTCTCTGACCGTGGGAGCTTTAGTTTCCCGTCTATAATAAGGGGTTGGTATGGTAGACATTTGTTTTTTCTGCTTAGCTTCCATTCCTCACTATTCTTAGGGAGTTGCTGCTTTCCCAGATTTGGTCCTCACAAAGATGACTCCAATCCAGTCCAATCCCTAAGAGATGTGCATGTGACCCGGCCCAGTCAATTAATCGCTGCCTTCTCTGGCCATGGTGGATGGGTTGAGTCGACAGGCGGTCCAAGCTGGATGACTCAGAACCCACTTCTGGGCTTTGTCTGGAACTGTTGAGAAGAAGCTTACTTTTCAATAAGGTTCCTAAGTTGAGGAGACTGGAAAGCTAGAACTGTGGGGAGCTTCCATGTGAGGGGCGCTAGAGGTGGTGCCTGCACAGAGGAAAGGGGTCCGGTAGATCCCTAGACCTACTTGCCTTTTCAGGTATTTGACCAATAAAGGCTTTTGTTGTTGTTTTTAAGCGTTTGAGTTGTCCTTTCTTCTGTCACATGCAGATGGCAAGGTCCAGGCTAGTTCAGTTGGGTTAGTTCACCTCCGCAGCCTTCCCATTTCCACACTGTGTGATTCTCTGCCTTCCTGTATCACGTGCAAGTTAGGTTACTTTGATCAGTTGAAGCTAGACAAATAATAACTGGATTTTCTCAGGAGAAGTACTTTCTTTGTCTGAGAAGTATCAGCAGAAGGTCAGGAGTAGTAGTTGTATATTTTTATCTCATTTATCTTTATTTTCACCTTCCATGCCTCTAATCTACCCTTGGTCCAGTTGTATTCACTAGGGCCTGTAAAACAAAACAAATAAAAAAGAAAGCAACTCTGCTTGATATTAGAAATTATCCCTTCCTGAATCACATGCACAAATGATATCATTCTGAGCCTTGCCACTCCTGGGTTAACATGTGCATTTTGTGATGATGACTTTTTAAGAATTCTGCATGAGAATGAAGAAAAAGAGAACACGTGTGGGACACGTGAATAATTAGGAGGCATTAGTGAGAGGGCTCATGTGGGAAGCTAGTGAACTGGAAAGGGGAGAACTTGGCTGCAGAAGCCCAGGTAGCCTCGATCCAGTTGTGTAAATGTCCCTCATCTTTCAGGTGTTTGGGTTCTTCTGAGGATGATGTGGTATATAATGTGTGTGGAAGCCGTTTTTGTATAAAAGCTGATGATGGCTGAGATCATTTAGGAATGAGTGAGCCTAATTTATTCAGTGAGTTTCATTGATGATTTATGACAGAAGCAACAGATGGGGAAATATCAGAGATAACATTAGATATGAAGGTAGTAGTTTCAGATTTTGAAATCCAGCCTGAGGAGTTTAAACTTGTTTAAAGAAGCAAGTGTTAGTTACCACTTCCAAGTTTCTTCCTCCAGATCATTTCCTAAACTGTGTTCTTTTCTCTTCATTCCCACAATCGGTACAAACTCCTAACTCACCTGGTGGATGCCAGTCTATTCTGTATTCAACATCCTGTTGCCACATTTATCTTCCTGAAAATAATATACCATAATTACATGAAGAGGACAGCTGGATGTGTTGAATGATAGGATACAGAGAATGAACGATAGGATTGGGTAAAAAGATATCTGAGAGACTGGGGCAGTGGTGGTATTGTTAACAGAAGGAGGCAGATTGATAAGGGGCTCAGGATGAGGTGATAAGACACCCAGCTGGAATCATTGCATAGCAAGTTGCAGATTTAGGAATAGCACTTAGTGGAAGGAGTGGAGTCCCTGTATAGGTCTAGATGTTATAAAGTCGTTGACTGTAGCAGAGTTGCCACAGGCTTGGATGGCTTCAGCAGCAAACATTCATTTCTCACAGTGCTGGAAGCTGGGCAGTCCTGGGAGATTGGATGTTTGGTGGGTGCTCTCTTCCTGGTTTGCAGAGAGCTACCTTCTTGCCATGGCTTCACGTGGCAGAAAAAGTGAGAGAAGAAGCAAGGTCTCTTGTGACCCTTTAGAGGGCTCTAATCTCACATATGAGGGCACCACAATCACAACCTAATTATCTCCCGAAGCCCTGCCTCCAAGTGCCCACACGCTGGGGATTGGGGCTTCAACATATGAATTTGGTGGGCAGAAACACAAATATTCAGTCAACAGCAGGTCCTTGAGACATCATTTGGCTTTGTTGTTTGTTTTTTTTTCCCAGAAAAGAGATTGAATCAAAGTGGAAGGTCACATAGTGTATTGTTTGTGGCACAGCTAGGAATAGAAAGTTTATTTGCTGACTCCAAGAACTGTGTTCTTTCTTCTCCATCATATAGCCTTCTCATGCCATCAACCCAGAGATAACAATGGAAGCTTTAATGATAGAGTAAAGATTAAAACGAGAACTAACTATGTACTAGGCAGAATATGGTGTAATTCCCTACTCTTGGCTGGATACAACTCTGAAGATACTGGTAGCTTTGACATGAAAAAGCCAAGATGTTGGACCATTTAGATGGGGTGGCTGACTGGGATAAGCTGGCCTATCAGGTGCTTAGCGACTGACATAAAGAAATATTAACTCATCCTTTTTCTCCTGCCAACTGAACTTTTATGCATTAGAGTATAATTATGTATTTAGAATGTGAGTATCAATGCTGAACAGTCTTGCATTCTATTGCTGGTTGTGTTCCTTCCTGTCTGACGTGCTTTTTAGCTTCAGTTTCCTACTCTGTAAAGTGGGGATAATAACACCTGCCTCGTAGAGTTGATGTACCTACTGATGATTGCATCACCGCCCTGTCTCTGCTGTAATACATTACCAAAAATTAGTGGTTTAAGGCCTCATGAGTTTATTATTCTAGTTCTGGAGGTCAGACTTCTGAAAATGGATCTTAGGGGGCTAATCAAGTTGTTAGCAAGACTTTCTTCCTTTTAGAGGCTATAAAGGAGAATTTGCTTCTTTCCTTTTGTAGCTTCCAGAGACTGCCTGCATCCTTGGCTCATGGCCCCTTTCCAGCAATGGCATCACTCTGACTTCTGTATCCATCATCACTCTTCCTCTGACATTCCTGCTTCCTTCTTAGAAGGACCCTTGTGATGACATCGTGTCCACTCAGATAATCCAGGATAATCCTCCCATCTCAAGATCCTTAACATCATCACATTTGCAAAGTCCCATTTGCTAAGTAAAGTAACATACGCAGGTGTCAGGGATTAGGACTTGGCCATCTTTGAGGACCATTATTCTGCCTCTCATACCAATGATGATGATTCTAAGGAAGACGATGAGGAATAGTAACTACTACTATTAATATTTCAATTGCTTCCAAAACTACTTCCAGTATTTCATCAAAGAAAATAAGGTCTTCTATCCCAAAACACGTGTGGAGAGCCAGGCCGGCTTAATAAGGGGATGGAGCTTCTGATTTGATAAAAGCTTCCTTGCCCTGCAGTCAAAAATGGGTTTGTTTTTTTTTTACAGGGCTGCCTGGAAGCCCATGGAATGTTTACATTAGTTATCCTTTTGATTCAGGCATTGAAAGGCTAGCAAAATGCAATTATGTCTTCTGGAAAGAAACCAACTATCAGTCTAGCACAAGTGACTATTTGGAAAATCAAATGAGGTGCTAAGGAGACGTGAAACAGAAGAGGTGGATTTTGATTTAGAATGTTCTAAAATAATTGTTCATAGCAGAGGGTCAATAATCATACTTGAAATATTGAACAACCCTTTTGGCTTAGGTCCTGGAGAAGGGATAGTCTTACACAGAAGATGCACAGAGAGTTTTAGTCTTATCCCTGCTTCTATAGACAACGTGCATGTGCGCAAATGCACCACACACACAGAATTCTCAAAACATAACACTGCAAATTCCTAAATGAGTCTTAGTTTTCAGGAAAAGCTATACATAAAAATGAAAAGGTCATGTTTGGGGAATTAGTAAAAGAAAAAAAAAGATTGAAGGAAGTGGCTATAGAATGAAATGATGATTGGCTTTTAAAAAACACTAGCGTAAAGAATACCTCTTGCTTTAATAGTCCTTCTAATTTATTATAAATTACAGGTCTGCTAAGGAGAAAAGTAAAGAGCAGACTGTCATTTCCTTTAAAAACACAAATCAAATTGTTACACAGCAGGAGGATACTCCGCTAATTTTGACAGTCACTCAATGTGTTCATTTACTTGCCTTTCTTAGACACAATACCTGTGTGGCTTTTATTTTTCCAGATGCTTCCACGAATACAATTTCACTTATCAGGTGTTTTGTTAATTTATGACAAGTGTAAATTAGAATTTTTTTAACTTCAGATAAAATACCACATATTAAAATGGTGATTTTTTAAAGTGAAGTCTGTAACATTAAAAAAATGCAAACTTGGAGACCACAGTCAAAACACTCCTAGCAACCCAGAGGCCCTCAGTTATCTGGTCCTGCCTTAGCCCTGTAGCCTTCTTTCTCAGCTCCTGGGATACCCAGTGTTGTCTACCAGTCAGCTAAATTCACTCCTTTCTGCTTGGCAATGGTATATTCCCCTTCACCTCACTAAATGCCTTTATTATTAAATTATTATTTCTGCAGAAATTTAACTTCATCATTATTGCCATCTGGAGAAAGCTGTGCTCTCTACACCCTGCAGTGAAATAGGTGAACATTTCTCCTTAAAGCCACAACCCCCAGTCTCAGCCCTGATCTAGGTCATGTGCTTTTGGGAAGAGTGTCCAGTACCTGCATAAAGTGTGACTCTGAAGTTAGCGGACTGGAAGGAGCACTGTATAGATTGGAAAGCTATCAAGTATGTTGCTGCGGTTTGAACCTTAACAATTTATAATCGAATTTATAACAATTTATAATTAGGCTTGATCACACAAGCCTAATTCTTCCAGTAAGCGGTTCTTCCTTTTGCCTGAAACCCTCACGTCCCCCTCTTCTCCTTGACCACTCATCTCTTCCGGGGGTCAAGGGTGCACTTCTGGGGATTTCACAGTCCCCTGAGAGCCCCCATGGAGAACGCAGGATGAGCATGTTTATTCTATGAGGAAGTTAACTAATCTAATGGCAATATTTGAGTTGGAAAAACCAGCTGGGTGGCTGTGGGGAGATGAGTCCTGGGTAGGTAAAGGAGCTGATTTCAGCATGGCCTGAAAGTAACCTGACAGACTGGCTCAGTCTCTACCTCCCTCTCTCAGAATTCCACTAGATTTGCTACCACTCTGTACTGCCCTGTAGGAGTCCCACTGATTCTTTTTAAAAATCATGTCCTTAGGAGATCTTAGAACTTCCTCCTTCTGTATGTATGTTTTTTGACCACATTTGCTACTGCCCCAGAAGATGGGTGTCAAACGATATATAAAGTAAAATTAGAATGCCAGAGTAATCTGTGTATTTCCACTTCATCATAATTGATTTCAAATCTTGATCAACTCTTTCAGCAGTTATTTTATTGAATAGCTACTATCGGCCAGGTGCTGGGCATAAACAGATGAAGAAGACCTGAGCCTTGTCCTCATGGAAACCACCACCACAGACATGATGCCATTTCCAGAAGAGACCCTTCCTATCCCCAGGGAAAGGCTTAAGGCTGAGTCTTCATGGGGGGAACTAGAACGTTTTATTCTCAAGAGGAAATAAAGGGTAGGAGGTGACAGAAACTTATGGATAAAGTATTAGCCAAGATTATCTAGGACGTTTTTATCTTATGAGTGGGTAGAAAAATTGGTTAACAAATTCAGAGTTGCAAGTTTAAAGAAATGCATATACTAAAAAGTCCAAAAAGATAGGCTCTAATCAGTCAAGTGTTTCAGGTTAAAGACCAGTACTTCACCGAGTGTTGTCTGCAGGTGAAGACAGCCCAATCTAGCAGTTTATACAGGATAATAAAAACCAGCCAAAGAAAGAAAGGTTTTTTGAAAAAAAAAGTCTAGTATTTTTGTTGTAGCCATCATTTATTTCTAATGTATCCAGTTCTGATGCCAAATGTCAGAAAGCAGAGAGCTCAGGTGCTGGAAAAATCAATAATTGAGTCTTTAGAGTAGCTTCAGTATAATGACTAACCAGGAAGACTGACTTTCCAGAAAGATGAAGTCTCAGAAGAGACATAATCCGGTCTATGAAATCATAAAGTATGTGAATAGGACAAATATGAACTTGTTCATCAAATTATAAAAACATTTTAAAGCTTTGGAAAAGTACTTTCAGGGTGGATGGAAGGTCATGGGGATTGTATTTTATTGCTGACTTTAACATCGAAGCTGTAAGATTACCTAAGGTGAAACCACTTTTAAGAGAAATACCTTTTGCTGCAGTAGTAATTAGCACCCCCCTTGGATTAGTTTCAAAATTGTTCTGCCTTTTTTTTGATTTTAGTTACAAGGCAAATGAGTCTTTTAGCAGATTTTCAGATCTAAGGAAATTCTTTATTTCAGTAGTGATAAGTACTTATTAAATGAATACCTATTAAGTAGTGGATTATTAAAAAAACGGATAATGTTAAAAATGTATGTCTTAGCATGAGAAGTTGTCATGGAGAGCCAATGTATTTTTTCTTAAAATGTGTTTTGGTATTTCTGTCAGAGACCAAATACCAAGTTAACAGTTGGTCTCATTCAATAAACCATCTCTTATATTATCCTGAACTATTACAGCTGCTGGGGCTTTTTTTTCCCCCGTCAGACATATGGAATTTTTTCCCTCTCCATGCCCAGAAAGTTACTTGGCTAACGCTCTTTTGAATGTCCAGAGAGTAAAGCTCTACTGACAAAACATCACCTTTGTATTTAGTGCTGTGCAGAATGGTCATGTAGACAAACTCTTTGGGCTTTTACTATTAATCGGATGATTTCACTTCGTTAGTTTTATAAATTATAAAGGCTGGTGGAGTTGTCTTCTAGATTCTACATAGGCTCAAGCTAGTGAGGACTTAGTTCATTAAAACATGGCAACCTTTACAGTTTCATTCTGCTTTGTTGGAAGGATCCGTGTCCCGTGCATACTTTATGACTTACATCTCCTTTAGAAATAGCGAACATGTAGTACTTGATTCTTACTATTCTAGATGGTGATGTGCTCATGATGAGACTATTAATACTGGAATAATGATATATATCACCACATAATATAAACATTGAATGTCTAAGATTTTCAGCTTGAAACCACTTTAATGGGCCTGTCTTAAGAGCTGGAGGTGATAGCCATGGTGCTGCACACAGGGTGGTGATGGTAAAACAGCCTGTCCCCAGGCAGAGAACTCATTCCCCCTTGTGTCTTAGGTGCTTTACCTTCATTCATTGGGTATTTTGAGCAACTAATAAGACCTCTGATTACCTCTCTTTTTCTAATTCATCATCTCTCACACCAATTTTATACCCAAATAAAAGTTTTTTCTTTTTGCTCTTCTTTTTCTAATTCTTTTAGCTGGTAAGTTAAATTGTTTATTTGAGATTGTTATTCTCTGAGGAAGGCCTGTATCGCTGTAAACTTCCCTCTTAACACTGCCTTTGCTGCATCCCATAGATTCTGTGTGGCTGTGTTTTCATTGTCATCTAAAAGTATTTTTTAATTTCTTCTTTGATTTCATCATTGACCCATTGACAAAAGCTTTTTAAAATTGTCTTTTTGGACTCTTAGAATCAAATTATCTTACAACTCTTTAAAGTAACTGAGAGAAAAGATGATCAGCAAATAATATATTGTTACTGGAAATTACTGAACTGTTTTTGAATTTTTCGTGAACTTTTGAAAGTACCTTAAGCCTTAATTGATTTAGCAGGAATCTTAAAATAAGATTCCTATTTACATTTTGGCCTAAAATCAGTTTCATGTTCTTTTTTTGTTTGTTTGTTTGTTTGTTTGTTTTACAATAGGACAGACAAGCTGGTTAATATGCTTTTTTCATTTCTATCCTTTTATTTCAGGACATATATCTAAGTGTTACTCTAGGTTTTCCGTCTCCCCCTGCTTCTCCAATTTACACCTTACACTGTTAGGATGTAACTAAAATTATATTCGTTATAGGTGACTTTCCTTGACACATCATATTTCCTAGTCTTCCCTTTCCTTTCTTTTCGTTGGGTGTTTAAATCTAGAAACTTTCCTCCTGAATAAACTATTTTTTAGTCAGTATTGCAAACAGGCAATTGTCAACCTCATCTTTGTAGGTGATATACTTGAAAATAGGATTCATTTTCTCCTTTGTTATTATGATTAAAAAATAACGATACTGTTTTGGTGAACAGCTGGTGAAATGCGGCTGACCTGGTGCAGCTGGTGCGTGCGATCAGTCTGAAGGTTAATAAGCAGCTGTGCTGAAAGAGTCACTTTGGTTTAGTCCTTGTAATCGGCCACTTTCTTGGACATTGAGCTTCAAGACAGAATGTCTGTGACTCTTTAATGTATTTAACATATTTTCAAAAATGATCAGAATTCAGGCCAAATAACTGTAACCACTTGATTTTCTACTGGATTATGTTTTGATTGTCAGTCTTGGAGGGAAGTTGAGAAGTATATAAGCCTTAGGCTGATACTGTAGAAGAGCTTCTAAAACTGAGGAATTGGAGGCATCTTGTTTTAATCCTTCGTAACCCAGCCACATGCGTCAAACTGAGCACTCTTAAAACTTGATACTTTTAAAAGGGTAGGAGACCTATTTTTCTGTGTACAGGTGGACAGATACTCAGGTGACACTTACTGCTGTTCACCTCTGTTCTCCTAACCCTGGTGTCAGAGAATGAAGGCTCTGTCATTTTTCACATGGGGAGAGAGGTGGCTGGCAGCAGGTACAATATCGATGACTTCCTGGACTGTGGCTTGTCCTCAAGGTGCCCTGCCAAGACTTGAGTGTGGGGGGAGCTGGAGGCTTCGGGTCAGGTTTTAGGCCTCCCCTGCACTGCACGGCCAGCACAGAAACCCCAGGAGTCCTGGCCTGTGTCAGCCCATGTCAGCCCTGACACCAAAGCAGGACCTAATTGTCACTGGCCCCTCTTCCTTGAATGTGTTTCAATAAAAATCTGTTTTTTTCCCCCATTGGCTTTTTTCCACCTAAGACTAAATCTGAGGAATAGGGATCTAGTAATTGCAACTGCTTTATTTTACTGACATGGACAAAGTTTAGTGACATTGTCATGATTTCAGTCTTAGTACAAAGTTATCTATACTTTAAATCAAACACACTTAATATTTGAATCTGAACATATTTAATATGACAGTTAGTTTCTCTTTTCCAAAGTGAGGAAATTGCAAACAGGGCTTTAAGGACATCTCTTGTGTAGCTGGATAGAAACATTTCAGATTCATGAAACTTAATACCTTTGCCCTTAAGTTACAGCTTTGGGTTGAAAACTCTGAGGTTCAGCCCTTTGTTCTCTAGGGGGATCTTTTGTTTGAATAGAATTTCTAGAGCTGTGCTATGAGCAGAAGTTGTATCTGAGCTCTGGACTTGGAGTCTGGGCTTTACCACACACTTCCTTAGAACATATGCTTAAATCACGCAGCTCATCTAATGCTAGATTTCCTCGTCTGTGCAATGATGTCTTGCTCCCCAGGGTGTTGTGAGGTTTTCACGAACTCATGAAATCTAGTAGTACAGCACCTGGGACGGAGGAGCTTCCTTCTTCTTTCCCTTCTCTCCAGCCCACGTTAATAACTGGACTTTTAGGAGCATTAGGGTAGAGGTAGGGCTTTAAAGTGATCATTATCATCGTAGTGACAACATAACTATTTAGACATAAAATTTTCTGCCTCTTTTGTGAATTTCCTATTCATATCCTTTACCCATTTCCTTATTGTTTGCTCATCTTTGGTTTGATTCGTAAAAGCTCCTAGCTGTTAAACCTTATGTTAGACATGTTGTAAATATTTTTTCTGTTTTGCCTTTTAACAGTATAGATGGTAATTTTTGCTGTGTAGAAGTTTAAAGGTTTGCTTTCATGTCATGAGATCTGTTGTTTTTCTTCGGATATAAGAGCCATTGATTATGTGGCATACATGGATTTTAGATATCTCAAAATGTGAAAAAACAAAGTGTTGTATTCAATAGAGTAAAGTCTAATCTTTTTTTCATAGTTCCTGCCTTTGGAGTTGCATGTGTGCGTTTGTGTATACAAATGTTTGTATGTATGTAAATTGGGCTTATTTTCAGGACTTAAAGGAAAGATGTTGCAGCCATGACTGGGTATGGGAATGTTCTTTCTAGCCAAGAAAATTCTGGAAAGAATGTAGTTGCATAGAGCTCAGAAGCCCTGGCATGTACTTCTGGTATTGCTGTGGGATAATTTAGCCTTGCCTTGTCTGTTGTGGCCATAATCACATACTGCGTGTCCAGCTGTCACTGTAACTTGGTCCCTCCTGATAGCTATCTCTGTGGTGGCAACAACTCAGAATTTGCCCTGAGGACTGGATTAGCATTGCTTGCCAGCACCTGCCACTAACTTAAGGAGAAAGGAGGGGAGGGGGATGCTGAACCCTGTAAAGCAGGCCACAAAGTAGAAGGCTAAGGTACCAGGTAAAGGCTCTCCAGTCAGAGAGCTATGACTACTCCTTCACCACAGCAGGAAAGTTGTCCTGCCCTCCTCTCCAGAAATGAGTCAAGGTTGGACTGAGGCCAACAAGCAACTGTCCTCCTAAAGTAATCCAAGAATATAAGACTATAATACAAGTTTGTCTCTTTGGGAGTCAAGACACCAGAAGTGTCTAAATAGTTCAAAAAGGACTTTAAATGCATTATACATTTTAAAAAACCATGCCACTGTAATAATTAAGAGCTACATGTTCTGGTGCAGGGCATAGTAATCACCAGCAAATCATTAGCTTATGATGTCACATGTGTCCTGAGACCTACAACACAGACAGGGCGGGGGACACCCACAGAACACTGCATCTCCGTGGTAATTCATGAATTGTGACAGTTCTTTGTCATGTCTATGCTTTGGCAGGTAATGGTGTCTTTACAGCCATTGAATCTAAAGGCTTAAGATTGTAATTTGTTGTCTGAAGCTGATAATTAGACTTACTGAGGTCCCCCCACATAAGATACGCCCTTAAAATTTATGAAAATAGAATAATAGGGAATTATTTAATTTGTCTTTTGTAATGTTTCATTTAATCAAATATTGTAGCATGGTTTTTGCTCTTGGTAAATCCTGAAATAAAAATGGTGATGATAATAATAATAATTAATAATAATAAATAAGAGTGAAGGTAGCTGGGTGAAAGAGTAGTTATTTTTAAATTTTAATAGACAAGTGGGACATGCGCATCATCTATTGAGCACACCTTTGTAATTTCTCAGAAATTAAATAGCTTTACCCTTTGATTAAATCCAAAGCTGGAAATTTTAAAAGGTAACTTCAGAGTAATTGGTTTGAAATCCAAGGACCTATTCCGGGATGCTTTAGAAATTTTACTCCCTGTTTACCCCAGCTTTTAAAATGTGTGTAAATGTCAAGGCTTCAGTTTTAAAGTCTGCTGTTAGACTTCTCTAAACTGTTCTCTTATAATTGGCCTTGTTTGAATCCTTTTTGGATTTGAACTTGAGTGAGAAGAGGAGATGATTTGGGAGAAGTATTTAACAGTGGGATCTAAAAACCAAAACAAAAAGAGATTGAAGGGACAGTTCTGATTTATTCCAGAGGAGCAAGGCTAGAAAGGTGATACATTATTGTGAAGGTCTTCCTGCATATGAAGTGTTTGGTTTTAGTCTGTGGGGATTAGCTGTTCTTCATCTCTGCAAAGGGCAAAATCAAAGGAAATGGTTTTAAGACCAAAACATGAAGAGGTCAAGGTTAGACAAAGAATTGTTTAGAAATGCTCGTTTGTTAAACTAAGTACCTCAACCTTCTAAACAAGACTAAAAACACCAATAATGCTACCCTGTTAATCTGATTTGGTTGTAGAATCTTGACTCTTCCTAGATGGCCTTTAAACTAATATGGAATGGTTAGCTATGTCTCAAAGTTATTTCCAGTTCTATGATTTAGTGATTTATTTTATTTTAGCAGACTCTGTAGCTAAATTATGTACTTATTTCCTTCCTTTTGTTCCTCTCTGCCTCTTTTTTGGGGGTGTAATATTGAGGAGTATTTTACATTTAGGTGTCATTTTAAGAAATTTATGTTAAAGTGGCTCCATTTACTGTGGTTTGTGTTGTATGTTTGGATATCGTAATTAGAACATTTTTATTGAGAAGGAAATGTCCACTTTTGTGTTCTAACTAAAGCATCCTTTTAATCTCTTACTCATTTTTTCAAGCAGTCCTTGAACACTAAAGTTACATGTAACACAGATCTCTTGTCCATCTTCCTCAGAACAATAATTTACAGAGAAATAAGTCTTTGCCCAAAATGAGATGCTCCTGTAGCGCTGCAAGGCTGTACGGGCTTTTAGCATGCACTGAACCTAACAGCTGGAAATGACTCAGTAGTTTAAGAAGTGTGTGTTTTCTGTCATTTTGCAGGGTGAGGGGTGAGGCTAAGAGACAAGGCATCTTAATTTTGGAGGGAAATGGTTTAGGGAGTTATTTATTGTTTCCACCTGTCCGGAAGAAATGAACAGTCCTTACAGAAGATGTCACTGGCCTGAATTACATTTTTAAAATAATCCATTATTATTTTCTTTCTTCTTTTTTCTACTTTTTTATCCTCTCTCTCTTTAAAGCTTCAACAACAACTCAGTATTTATTGAGCACTGCCATATTGCTGCATAGTAGGAACTGGGCACATAACGGTGAACAAAACAGGTCAGGTCCTTGCCCTCATAGAGGTGACGTTTTATCCATTATTTTGTGCTCACTTACAGGACAAGGCGTAAACCAGAATTAGTGCCTGAGATGTAGCACATAGTCAATATTTCAACTGTATTTTAATTTATTGTTAACGTAATATAGGAAAACACTAAATATACTACTAGTTTTACACACCTGAAATTTGTATAAAGGCATTAGGTATAAGTCGTCCTTCGGTATCTGCAGGAGATTTTTTCTAGGATACCCGGGGATGCCAAAATCTGGATGCTCAAATTTCTCATACAAAATGATGTGGTAACACTAGGCCCTTGAAGGGATCCACAGATTCAGAAATTTGATCCTCAATAGTTTGAAACCATAGACGTGGAACCCGCAGGTACAGCAAGTCTACTGTACTGTTTGGGGTTTGGAGAGAATCATTTACTTATCTGTCAACATTTGCATTCAAAAGGTTGTGAGGGGTTTAGATAGATCCTTTATCCTAATATTAGGTGGTGTCTAACATGGTTTTTAAAAAATTAATGTGCAAAATTTCCTTCCATAGGAACAGTCACCTTGGCATGGAAAGTTTTCTGTCCCACCGTAACAGGGCACCTCCTTTCCTGCTGTTAGTACAGGTGAAGCAAGGGAAGTCTGTCTGTTCAGGCTAAGGCAAGGGTGGGTTTAAGGTTCTAATGAGCATGTGGGCATCCCTTTCCCTTAAAAGCCATGTTCTAAATACTGCTCTTATTTTGTAAACAATATTGCTAGCTCTAGTCGGCTGTAGACATTTTAAAACCAATTAGATATTTATGTGCATTTATTCATTGTTTGGAAAATTTTATTTTAAATTCAAAACACCTGACCTATAGGTAGACTTTGAAATATCTGGTGTGTACAAGCCCATCCACCATGAAGAGAACAGGTAGATTTCTACTTCTGGGATGTGCATACATTGTGTTAGAATTCGACCTGCTCCAGTAGAGTCATGATCTTAGTTAACCTCATACACTTCACTGTGAGGAATTTACATCATGGAATGAATATTTGGCCTTTATTCCAGGATGAAACCTGGTCATTAACCAGGCTCTTTTCTTACTCTTTGCTTCCAGAAAATGGTATGATCTTTCTTTTCAAAGTTGTTGAGGACTGTTAGTTTTCTGTGTATGTCAGACATCTGCTGGGGTTTTTGGCTACTGAACCTCTGTTCTTACTTGGGGTGAATTATTTTCCATATGGGCCCCTGTGGGAGGCAGGATTTCTCCTCCAAAAGGGACCAGATCCTCCTCCTTCCTGTCCCTGGGATGCTAGGTCTCAGGCATGTGACTTAGGCCAAGCCAATCAGAATTACTCAGAATTTGGAATCTTGAGAGTGTGACTCAAAGAAGCATTGACATTTTGTTCTTGTTAGCAGTCGTGGTGTTGAGAGCCCAGCAACACCACTGTCCAGTCATAGCAGTGGTGGTGAGAAGGGTGTATTAACCAGCTTCTTTGTGGCCCAGACTCCTGTTTCCCAGCCTCCCTCCATCCTCCCTTGATTCTGGCTCATTTCCAGGCCAGGTTTTCAGCTTTTCCTTTGAGCTTAAAATTCTCAGCACCCTTCAAATGAACTCTTTTTTTTTCTTCTTTAAGTCTCCCTAACTTGGTTTCTATTGCTTTTAACCAAGTACTCTGACTGTTTCGTTGTGGGAAATCTAATTGTGGCTGATTACATTTTCCAAAAATGATCCCACCAATATGTTTCCCACACTATTGCTCTTCTTACAGTGTGGTTTTACAGTCCTCCAGTGAGAGGTGGGACATCTCTGTTCCCACTCCTTAAACCTGGGTGGATCAACAGAATGTGGTGGAATTACCGATAGGGGTTACTTCCAAGGTGAGGCCATAAAAGATAACACTGTTTCCTCCTGGTTCTCTTTCTTTCTTGTGGCCTATGCCTTGTGAGCCCTGAGTCCAGATGCTCTGAATCTCCCACGTTGGGGAGATCACATGGAAAGGCTACATGGGGTTGGGGGGGGGGTGCCAGAGGAGCCCCAGCTGTTCTAGCTCCCAGCTGATCGAAGTTTTCCCTGTTTAGATGACGTTTAGCCATATGAGTGAGTAAGCTTTTCAGATGATGTCAGCCCCAGCCTTTGAGCTGGCCCAGCAGATGCTGAGTGGAGCAGAAATAATATCTTCATTGAGCCCTGTCCAGATTGCAGATTCATGAACAAAATAAACATTGCTATTGTCTGAAGCCGCTTTGGGTTTATTATGCAGCAGTTATCTTTCTGGAACTATAGCTATTATAAACATGCAAACTAGGACACCTGAGTTGCAAATCCTAGCATAGAATCACGCCTTCAGATTCTTAAAAGGCAGAGTTACTGATATGGAATGGACTTACTGATCTAGTTTCCCCCTTTTGCATTTTATAGATTGAGAGGTACTCGTTTGGTCTTCTGTAGATTACTTGGTTGGAATAGCATTACAGAGCTTTACAAAATATCGTGGCTGTCTTCAATATCGAGATGTTAAAAATATTTGTTTCCCAAATATTTATGGTAGCTTTACACCTGATTCCACCATGACCATGACACAGTGTTGCCTGGCAGTGCCCTGTGTGTGGGTCATCGCTAACTGTAAATTTATTTCCTCCAGTAAGAGTCTAATACATCTTTCAAGAGGCAAGATGACAACCCTACTTTTCTCTTGGGTTGGATGTCCCACTTAACAGAAGGGGGTTTAGAGGGAGTTTTAGAAATTAAGTAAAAATGGCCAAAAGTTATTGAGGATTTACCATGTGCCAGGCACTATGCTGCGTGCCTCCAGGTCATCTCATTTAATCATCACAGCCATCTTATGAGGTACATTTTATGACTCTCCCTGTTTTATGGGTGAGACAGCACATTTAGGTTTAAGTAAATGTCCAGGTCACATAGCTAGCAGCTGGGATTTGAACCCAGGACTGTATGTGTGTCCAGGGTCAGTGTATTTGTAACCACCATGCTGTACAGCCAGAGTGGCTGTGAGTGATGCTTCAGTGTTTTAGTTCACTTCTCCCTCTTCCTCATCCTAGATTACCTTTAAGGCCCCTAACTGTCAACGACTACACACACACACACACTCTCTCTCTCTCTCTCTCTCTCTCTCTCTCTTCTCTCTCTCGCCCTTTTCACACATTTCTCTTTTGAAGATACATTTTTTCATACCTTCTCCCATTTGCTATAAGCCCTGATCTTGACGTATTTTAAGGGGCTCCATGTTTTTAGGAAAAGATTGAGAACATAAGCTTTATGGGGATCTTAAGGGCCTCTGTGGCGTCTGTGTTCGCCAATCCTTAGAATCACTTCTATTATTTTGTAGGAATTGCACAAGTATCCAAATGATGCAGAATAATTTATCCTTCATGATGACACTAATTGTTAAGTATTTAAACTAGAAGATTCCTACCTCGAGTACTTCAAATTTGAGTGACTGTGACAGTGATTCAAGGGTCTGAGGGCTTCTGAAGGAAAAACCTGGAGACCGTTGTTTTGTGTGTGTGTATGTGTACCCTGCCGCCCTTGCTACCTGGGATGATGTCAGCAAACTATGCTGACGTGGAGTCGAAGGAGAACAAGGAAAATTACACTGCTGTTGCGTGAGGTCCCGATGACTGTAGTGCTTGTTTTTAATACGTACATCACGCCTAGCTTCCTCAGCATAGATGATTTATGGGAGAAAACTGGTCAACAAGATGTTAGAAGAAATTCACCTCTGGGCCCCTCACCAAAGCCCAGATCTCCTCTCTGAAGGTCCTCCTCTACATTACTGCAGACCCTGTGCTATCACATGTGCCAGCACCACCGAGTTTTATATTTAGAGGAATTGATTTCCTAGCAAACAACAAGCCCCTGGAAGCTCAGCACTTCTTAATACTCTGCATCGAGTTACCAGAAGTCCTTTTAATATAGAGGCTTTGTGAGGGCATGATTGTAATGGTCAAAGTTGTCTTATTGGGGAGGTGGGCGTGTCTTATTTTCCCTAATGACATAGAAGGGAATGAAAAAAAGACTTCATGTTGTTTTTATCTTGCACACAGCAACCTGAGCCCAACAGGCGACAAAAAGCCTTTGCTGTTTTTATATTCTTTGAGAATGACGTCTGCATCTAGGCTGAAGACCCCCAACTACAGAGGAAAAGAAGTTTTACAAATTAGCCACAGAGAAAGGGACATTGCCACATTCTAGGGCATCTAGGTTTGCAAGAATCCAGCCAAGGACACAGCTTTGCCTTATTTCTTACGTCTAATATTTGCTCTGGTGTTTCACTGCAGGGACCTAGATTTAACTGGAATGCTCTTCTAAGGGCTATTTATTATGAGCCATGTGTGTTATAAGTATAAATCCATCTTCAAATATTATATTCACAATTTAAATATTCACAGTTTAAAAATTCTTCTTAGATAGCTTTATTTTCAGCAGAGGGTCTTCCTTTTTTTTCCCATCAGGCAGGAGAGAGAGCTGACCTTTGTCATCCTTAGAGTTCTTCCCAACTCCCAGTTCACGGCGAGCTGGGGATGCCCAGTCATTTCTGCTGAGATGCCTCTTGTCTCAGTGTGCACTTCCTCTTAACGTCTGACAGCTCTCTGTTGCTTTCTGACTGTACGTGGCTCGTAGAAATCATTTTGTTTGTTGAGGCTGGGCACCCATTGCGTGCCATCTCCTCTCCATAGGTCATTCCTTACATTGGCCCAGCTGGACCGCATGCAGATGATTCAGCTCACACATGCATTGGCATATGCAAACAAAAGCTTTTCTTATCTTTACTTAGAATTGGAGTCAGGTCTAGAGAGAAGCCATGGAAGAGAAATTCCAGGGTTGGGACCTGTATTAGTCTCTTCAGGCTGCTGTAACAAAATATGATGGGACTGGATTGCTTAAACCACATTTATTTCTCACAGTTCTGGGCAGTCCAAGATCGAGGTGCCGGCAGATTTGATTCCTGGTGAAAGCCCTCTTCCAGGTTTACAGACAGCTGCCACCTCACTGTGTCCTTGCCTGGTGGAGTGAGAGAGAGCGCATGCATGAGTAAGCTCTCTGATGTCTCACGAGGGCACCAATCCCATCCTGAGGGCCCCATCCTCATGACCTCATCTAAGCCTAATTACCCCTCAAAGGCCCCACGTCCAAATACCACTGGAGTTAATTTCAAGACGTAAATTTTCAGGGCATACAAACATTTCAGTCCGAAACAGGGTCCCTTTTCAGATCAGCTGGATGAACCTACAGATGTGTTAACTGGAAAAGCAGAAGAACCTAGGAGAAGCATCTCCCTCTTAAACGTGCAGACACTTCTTAAAAATATCAGTTCCAGGACAGGGGAGGCACAGGTGATCCTTTCCATCGTAATGTGGAACATCTCTGCATATTCAATTTAATAGGATATGTGCTCAATGCTAACAGCATGTCTGAACAAATTTCATTTATTTATGCCAGGTGGAGGAATTCCGCTGTGGTTAGATTCCTCCCCAGAAACCACCACTAAGCTCTGACGTTTATTAAACTCAGAACCTGAATCATTAGCAACTAGTTCCACTTTGCTCAAGGATAGTGAGGACACCCTGTGTATGAGGGGAAGTATTTGCCTTTTATGTTTTGAATGTAGCAAAGAAGGCAAACAGAACCACATCTTCATATTAAGGGTTTGGAAGGTTATATCCTGCCACAGGGGTGACTAATGAGCATTCCCATGTATGTGGCCCTGATTGTGTGCTTCTGAGAAGAACATTCTACTTCTTCTTTCTCCCCTCTCTATTCAAGGTTGCCCAGCCTTTGGGGGGAAATATTGTGTGTAACTTCTAATTTTTTTTTCAGTTGGATTAGCCACATTCTGAAGCTGAGCAGTTCCATCCCAAGAATGAATGAATCCTCTCTAGACTGTAGATTGGAGAACTAGAGCCTTTTATGCCTAGATCTTAATTAAGGAAACTAGATCTATCTCAGGTAGATGGGAGTATCAGACTCACAAAGAGAGAGCTCTCCCCAAGGACCCCTCCCTGTTCCTGTCACCATGAATGCTCATTATGTTTCCTTTGGCTCACTGGCTCTAGATGAGGTACTGATGGGCGAGGGAAAGCAAAGGGACAAGAGGAGGGGATTTTTGCCCCAAGGATCTGATAAATTAACTGGAGAATGTATACACATGAATATGTTTAGTAACAATTTCGGCTGCATGTGATTAAAAGCAAGAATGAATTGGAAGATAGTTTCTGGAGGACTTGGTTCATCGAGTTGGAATCCCATGGGATGCTTGTTGAAACAGAGTCTTGGGTTTTACCCTCCCGAGTTTCTGATTCTATCAGTCTGGGGCGGGGCCAGTAATCGGGATTTCTAACAAGTTCCCAGCTGGTGCTGCTGCTGCTGCTGCTGCTGCTGATTCGGAGGCCACAGTTGCTGACTGCTGCTCTTGGAAGGAGATCAGGGAACAGAGAGGTGATGACAAAAGGTATGGTTGACATGTATTGAGATGGTACCTCCTGCCGTCCCCCCAGTGCTGCAGTTACCCACGCTTCTGTTTTCTGGCCCCATTTTAAGAGGACAGCTTGTAGCCCTCTAAAATATATCCACTTTTGATATCATAAGCAGAGAGCATGCTTTTTCCTATAATTAGGTAATTCTCCACAAGGAGAGGAAATTTATACCATCTTCTTGGCAACAGTAGAAGGAGAGAAACAATATTCTTGGTTTTGCTTAGCCATTATTATTTTCTCTTTCACCATTCTCTTACTTTCAGCATTCACCCCTACATTCCCTAAAGTAAATTAAGAATTTGTTTCTGCAGCCAAATGCAAATAGGAAACACGTGTTTTTGGATTCACAACCAATTAAGTTAAAATTAGGAAAATGGAGAGGAGAAACATTTAGAAATTATGTAGGGTGAAGAGTTCAGAAAACAAGCTTCCTTGGAAGGAGTTATTTCGTGCTTTTTAGAAGAACACTTGCTGACTGAGTATATATACATTTCTAGAGAAGAAATGCATTAAGTTTCCTATCCCCTAGAAGGCGGTTTGCCATAATGTTTTACTGCAGCGAAATGGGAGGTTTTATTGCTATGAAGTTAGTAGCAATTCAGATGATTTTACTCCTAAATATGTGTTCCTGCTACTTTGTATTACTTAGGGAAAAGTATTCTGCAGTTTTTAAATTTTTTTTAAGCAAGGAATCTTTACTTAAATGCACTTGAATCCTTACTTAAATGCATCTGAAGTTCCTATCAAATACCAGTACAAACAAAATACAAAGTTTTCCTACAATATCTCTGTCCGCTGCTGAAACCAGCTCTTAATCTGCCAATAACTTAATGTTGACTTAATCAAGTTGATTCTGGACATTTTGAGCAGGAACAAGTTACCACAAGTCCTACTCCTCTCCAACCCAGATCTTGCAGCTTTATCCCTTTCCTCTATTCTCTTCCAGTGATACACAGTTCAACTCCCCAAATACGGTGATACTAGGATTTAGGGGTTTAGTGAAACTTGGTGTATATTTCATAGGACAGTAGTTCTTTGTTTTACTTTATGGTAATTTTGCAAATGCTTGCTTGCATGTGGTTCTTAATATAGAGAGCAGCTTGTTATTTTTTTCCCCTACTTTTTTCAGCAGCATTTAAAAAAATACCACTCTCTAAGGTAATGTTCTATCTTGAAGCATACCAGTGCATATGTATAATTAAGCACTAAGGAGGACGGTACTATTTTTTTTTTTTTTTTTTGCAAAGATTTTAACTACAGGATCCGAAAATAATCCTTTGGATGTGACAGTGCAGGTTACATGATGTCTATTACTTTTGTTCTATTTTTACTTCTATGAAGATTGAGGACCTGTTTTCAAGAGAGGACATCATTTCTCTAAATGTTTTCTTCCAAGTTTTGTCATGACAAGGAAACAACTGAATTGTACTATCAATTTCTGGAAACAGTTACCAATTTTTTCTTAATTTGGAAATAGCATTGGAACAGGTTAGGAGAGGATAGCTGAGCCTGATTTGTACATAATTCTGTTCTTGACCACTATCTTTTCAGAATAATTTTAAGACATTCCCCCTCTTCTTTCTTAAGATGGTAGAATCCTCTAACAAGACTCTTTTATCTCCAGTTTTCATTCTCTTAACACTAGAATTTTAATGATTTCGGAGTCTGCTTCCATTTTTAACTATTCTCTTGAGTGGTTTTTTTTTGTTTTGTTTTATTTTTTTAATATTTATTCTTTCTGTTTTCAGAGTTGATAGAGTTTTCATGCCATGGTGCACATTCAGTGACCTTACTCTCTTGTAATTTTTGTCTTATCTCCCAAGATGCTTCTCGAAACAGTCAAGTAATGACTATATATTTGATATCATTAATCTTTGAGGAGAGGGAAGGAGAAATATAATTCATCTCATATATATGGTTGAATAACACTTGCAAATTTGATCTTAATCTTAATTCCCAAGATATATGAATAATGCTTTTACTACTAGTTGGTATGATCTGTTTCCTTTACAGTTATTTGTAAGAGTAGGCATCATCTAAAAGGAGAGGAAGGATCTGATTTCTGGATCCTCCTGAACCTTTCCCAGGCTACCATGTCTGGCCCAGAGTAAGCACTTGACTGAAGTTTGAGTGAACTAATTAATTAATGAATAAAGGAAAATGGAAAGCTTTAAGGAAAAGTATGCATATTTTAGTCATGGGCTCAAGGTAGTTACTAAACTGTACTATAAAAAAGATAGAACTTTTGGTTTACTTCATAACTTTAAAATGTTTTTATTAGACTTTTTTTTTTTAGAACAGTTTTATATTTACAGCAAAATTGAGTGGAAAGTACAGAGGTTTCCCATATACCACCCACGCCCAAACATATACATGGCCTCCCCCATTATCAACATCACCCACCAGAGTGATTGGTATGTGTGTTACAGTTGATGAGTCTACAGTGTGACACATCATCCCTCAGACTCCATAGTTTACATTAGGGTTCACTCCTCAGTGTTGTCTTTTCTGTGGGTTTGGATAAATGTATAATGATATGCATCCACCGTAGCAGGATCATACAGAGCAATTTCACTGCCCTAAAAACCCTCTGCTCTGCCTGTTCATCCTTGCCTCCACCCTAACCCCTGGCAACCACTGATCTTTTTACTATCTTCATAGTTTTGCCTTTTCCAGAATGTCATGTAGTTGAAATCATATAGTCTATAACTATTTTAGATTGACTTCTTTTACTTAGTAATATGCATTTAAGGTCCTTC
This sequence comes from Camelus ferus, assembly GCF_009834535.1. Lineage (NCBI taxonomy): Eukaryota > Metazoa > Chordata > Mammalia > Artiodactyla > Camelidae > Camelus > Camelus ferus. The sequence goes on along the minus strand of NC_045696.1, from coordinate 88,670,362 downwards.
CATGTCTTTTCATGGCTTGATAACGCATCTCTTTTTAGTGCTGAATAATTTCCGCTGTCTGGATATACCACAGTTTATTTATTCATTCACCTACTGAAGAATGTCTTGGTTGCTTCCAAGTTTTGGCAATTATGAATAAAGCTACTATAGATATTCATGTGCAGGTTTTTGTATAGACATAGTTTCCAACTCCTTTTAGTGAAAACAAAGTAGCGTGATTTTTGGATTGTGTAGTTTTGTAGGAAATTGCCTCACTGTCTTCCAGAGTGGCTGTATGATTTTGCATTCCCATATTGCTCCACATCCTCACCAGCATTTATTTGGTGTTGTCAGTATCCCAGATTATGGCCATTCTAAGAGGTGTGTAGTGGCCTCTTATTGTTTTAATTTGCATTTCTCTGAGGACATGTGTTGTGGAGCATGTTTTCATATACTAATTTGCTGTCTATATATCTTTAGTGAGGTATCTATCAAGGTCTTTAGCCTGTTTATTTTTTTTTTAAATCAGGTTGTCTGTTTTCTTATTCTTTAGTGTTAAGAGTTCTTTCTATGTTTTAGGTAAGTCCTTTATCAGATATATCTTTTGCTATTATATTCTCCCAGCCTGTGGCTTGTATTTTCATTCCCTTGAGCTGAATTGATTTTACTTTAATTTTTGAGTACATGGCATAGTCACATTGTATAAAATTTAAAAGATGTTGTATTCATTTCTTGGGGTTGCCATACAAAGGACCACAAACTGTGGATGGATTTAAACAACAGAAATTTATTCTCTCACAGTTCTGGAGGCTACCAGTCTGAAACCAAGGTACTGTCAGGGCCCTGGTCTCTCTGAAGGCTCTAGGAAAGCATTCTTCCTTTCCTCTTCTAGCTTCCACTGGTCAAGAGATAGCCTTGGCTTGCAGCTGCATCACCCCAGTCTCCGCCCTTGTCATCACATTGGGCTCTCCCTGTGCACCCCTCTGTGTCTGCATCCAATTTCCTCTCTTCTTATAAGGACATTAGTCATTGGATTAGGGCCCACCTGAATCCCCTACGACCTCACATTCATAGATGTGGGGCGTGGTGTTAACGCTCGAACGTATCTCTTTTGGGCGGCACGGTTCTACCCATTCAGATGTCCCCAGGTCACCCAGCTGCCCTACTCAGAGGCTAGCAATGTTATTTTAGTTATTTTAAATAGCAGCAATGAGTCTAAAAGTGATAATGGGGGAAAGTCTCATTTTCTCCTTTAAGAATCATTTTTTTTTCTCATCTGTTTCATTCATCAAAACTTCCTGGTTTTTAGTCATCAGATTTCTCCCATGTCCTCAGCTAGGTTCAGGGATGGGGAAGAAAAGATGAAATGTTTAAGTACAAACTAAATATAGTGAACCTGTATTAATCATTGAGTGAAACATATTCTATATTCATGTGAGTCCCTCATTAAATGTCAGACATTGTGTGTGTAGCACTTAATCACTCACTGGCACAAAGTAGATTGTTGCTAGTTTTAAATCCAATAACATTAAAGCCTATATCATTGGTTGTGAGATTTCTTATTTAGATATGTGTTATTAAATGGTTTTGAATTGACTTTGTTGCTAGGTATGTAATATATTGTGAAAATGATGCTATTAAAATAAGGTACGACTATCTTGAATCAGGAGGAATTTATGAAGGGTTGTTCTGTTCCATGATACATAACAAAATCCAGTACCTTCTAAAGATATAAAATATATGTACAAAAACTGTATACAGCGCTGCATAGTAGCATATTAAATGATCTGCAAAGCCCTGCAGTAAGCAACCAACATGTCTAACTTTGTTTAGTCTACAGTTTCCCATAAATCTATTTAAAAAAATTGTACCTCTCATTACTATTATTCCCTAGAATACGCTTGGAGAAATGAGGGTTTAAAAGCAGAAGGTAGAGTTAAAATATTAAGTCAGAAGCCAGGCAGTGAGTTAGGGCAGAAAGGCAGAACTTTTATGCTGCCTATCTCCTATTGGAGGGGACTTATGTTCTTTCTGTTGCCAGAGGAACCGTTGACTTTGCTGTCTAAGAGGTGGTGAGGGGTGAAGGATAGGAGAAAGAGCCTGGGTTTGGGGGTTAGACAGGTCTGGTGTGAAGCCCAGCACTGCCATGTACTAGTTATGTGACCTTAGGTGGCTACATTTTTCTTTACCTATATGGGAGGAAAACACAGTTCCTATCCCTGAAGAATTTGCCATCTCATTGGAGGATGAGACTTGAAGACCTATAGTCATATAACAAGAATATGATTATTGATTTAAGAGATATACACAGTGGCTGAGAGTTTTTAAAGGAGGTGGAAGCCAGCCAAGAGATATACACAGTGGTTGGGAGATTTTAAAGGAAGTAGAAGCCAGCCAATTGTGGACAATCTGGAAATGCTTCACAGAAGACCTGGCATTTAGATAGGCAGGTCTTCATGGGTTAGTAAGACTGACATTTGGAGACCCAATAGTGAGGAGTGCATTCCAGGCAGAGCAAAAGGCAAGAGCAAAGATATGAAGACAGGAAAGGAAGGACATTTAAGGGATAGCAAGTGGCCTTATTTCTCCAGAGACAGTGGAGATTAAGAAGCCATTCTGCTTTGTGGCCCATGTGCTGTAAGGGACCTAGTGGTACAGATAGTTGTAGCAGTGCTGGTGTAAACACAGGCAGTATCGGTAGCTTTGAAGTAGACTAATGCATTTAATCATCACTGTGGTACCATTATACCAGGTAAATAACCTTGTACTTGAATAAAATTTAGCTTTTGCTGGATGTTCGTAAAAATTTGGCCCCTCTACTAAAGTGTCAGGACACTTAGTAGAGTGACCAGTAATATAAGATGGCACAGAGTCCCCATACAGTGAACAGGACCAGTTTCATAAATATTTCAGGATTTCTAAATTATCTTCCCAAATTAGTGTTGAGGGAAAGTGTAAGAGATGAGTATGGCTTTAACACCATTCAGTAAGGTGAAACCCCCTTAACCTCGGAAAATTTACTGGGCTAACGTGCGGCATGAGTACTGTGAAGGGCGATCTAGCCTGTGGCGTTTCCCAAGCTCATGGGACCTCAGAACCCATTTTCTCCTGAGTTTGTATTAACATCTCCCCAAGACGTTCTCTTCCAGTCATCAGGTTCTTTTTACCTGTGGAGCTTTGTCAAAAGCAGATGATCTACTTACCCTTCTCCTTACCTGTATCCCCTTCCAGTGTATCAGCCTTTTGGTGGGGTAGGGGCAGGACAGGTACTCAGAGAGCTAGGAACAATGTAGGCTCCCCGGCAATTCTGATAGCTCTTGTTTATGCCTTGAGCCTCTCTCTCCCTCTCTTTTTTTTTTTTTTTTTTTTTTTTTTTCTGTTTTTTGGGGGAGGTAATTAGGTTTATTTATTTTATGGAGGTACTGGGGATTGAACCCAGGACCTCATGCATGTGATGCATGCACTCTGCCACTGAGCTATACCCTCCCCCTCAACATCTCACTTTTTATCCCCACCCCTTCCTTGACCTGGCCTAAGAGATCATAAATCATTCTGTCAGTTGCATGAACAGTTAAGGCTCACTCTCCTAATCCCTAATTGTTAAACTTTTGTAAGAAAAACCTTAGTAAAAAGTTGTGAAGAAAAATGTAAATACAAACATGTAAGCAAAGGCAAAGTTGGTTGTAGACCACCTCTAGGAGAGCAGTAGATCATTGGACTAGAGTGTAATACGCCTGGACTATAATCATGCGAGGAAATATATGTTAGAATTTATAAGCTTATTAAAAGTCTAATTAACTTCACTCTGAATATTTTAAATCTACATTGATATATCTTTAAACTAAACAATACAGTGTGGAGACAACTTTCTGCTACAGATTGGGGTTTGATGTTTTGAAATCTAAGAAAAGCGAACTCATAATTTGGCTCATGGTTATCAAGGATCCGCTCTGCAGCTGCTATTACTTCTCTTGGACTTGTTTCTCAGATTGTTAGCACTTTTTAAAGAGATCAGAAAGAAGATAAAATTCGAGTTTTTACTACATGTCATCATCTCTGGAAGCAGGAGAGATTACGATTAATCACTAGAGTCCTGGAATTTATTTATAATTGGCTAATAGGTATCACTTATTTCAGTAGAAATCATTATTCTTTTGGCTGTATTTCTCATTTTAATCTTAAGTGTTTGATATTTTGACAGGGATTTCCATGATAATTTTTTTCTGTATAGTTTTCAGGTAAAATTATATATATAATATTATATTATTATACAGTATATTAATTATATAGATATAATGAGTGCCTGTTAAATGTAGTATCAGGTAGCAGACCAGTAAAGGCTGTCTTCAGTAATTCTTAGAAGCAAGCCATCTTCACTTCCTCACTGAGTACCTCAAAATATACTGAACTTGCTTTCTTCTCATCATCAAAATGCATATACTTCTTGTTGGGAATTATAACATCTCTCCTTTCTTGTGATGGATAAAATTTTTCTCGATATGGAAGGCAGGGAACCAATACAGGTAAATGCCTAAAGGAATGTGTATAAGTTGCCAAAATTTATACCTCCTGAGATGTTTCCGAAAGCATCATAAATAGCATATAGTGAATGCCTTCCCTCTAGCTGAGCTATTGAAATAGCTCCCTCAGCATTTTTGTTAAATAGTATCCCTGGGACATGAACCAAATAGCATTTCCTGTTCAGTCTCATCTGTCATTTTCCTGATTCCACAAACTAGTCTCCAGATGTCAAAATATGAAGGTGAAAGGGAATGAAATTGTTTTTACTTACAGAGCTCCCTAAATCAAACCAGTAGACCACGATTACTCTCTGTTCTCCATGCCCCATTAGATTGGCCCAAAGTAAAGGCTTGACCCTATGAGTTTCTAAGTCATCTTTAACCTTTATTGTAGTTTAAAACAACATACCATGCTTGAAGGCCATTTCAGCTGAGTTATGTAATTTGTTTTACAAATTCTGCCGAAGTGAAGTTATGATGGGCCTTAGATAATCATTGTAGCAAATACTTCTAGAACCTATACAAATACTACACTGAAACTGTTGCCATTTTAATATCTCCAGCATTGCAAGAAAGATTTAGATTGGTTTCTGTTGCAAGTACTTATGAATGTGCCTTCAAGGAGTGGAAGATAGGTGAAAATGCACTTTGAAACATCAAAGTGCTATGTAAGTATTGGGTGTTGTATTGCTTTTGTGGAGTTTGATTTATCTGTCCTGTGTGCATTTTAGGTTTCCAGTTGTACAAGTTTTATAATATTCTATTAAGGGAAAATGGCTCATGTAGTCTTCTGGATTTCTTCTCAGCTGAAAGCTTGAGAATTAATAATTTTAGAGAAGGACTCATAAATATTACTCAGTTGAATTGCTTCATTGTTTCAGATCAGAAACAAAGACCTAGAGAGGTGAGGTACCTTGCCCAAAATCACATAACCAGTTAGTGGTAGAGCTGAGACAGGAATCATCTAATCTCTGGATCCCTGGCTTATTATTTATTCTTCAGTTGAAGAGATGTTGAATCTTATTTAGCAACAAGGGGAACAACCACAAAGCATGTTGGCTTTGCTCATTTTGTTAGTATATATTCCTTCCTTCCTTCCTTTTTTCCTTCCTTCTTTCCTTCCTTCCTTTCTTTGCATAAAAATATACTCAACAAATCTGCCTTCAAGAGATTTGATTTTCCCATAATCATGCATCATGATCAATTTAGAAGTGTAGATCTAATGATTTTGAAATTCTGGATTCCTATGATATTTTAATTCACTTCATAAGGACTTGTTAACTTATTGTTATCTGTTTTTATTTCTTTTTGCTAAACCACATGTCTTCTATTTTTTTCTCCTATGTCTTCTATTTCATTATGCCTTGGGGAAGAAAAACCAATTTTCATAGCGTCTGTCTGGTGTTACATTCACATTATTGCTTAAGAACAGGGGTTAGTTAGATGTATCTTGGGACTTTACTGTGTGCAGCCTCACTTGGAGCTTCATCCTCACTTTGGTGAGCCTGGTGGGAAAAGCTCTTAATGCACCATTTTTGAAGATCTGCCTGAGTTCCCGCAGGGCTACTTTTCACCTACTATTTTCATCTGGGTCATCACTGTGCCTGCTGAACTTCACTGTTCTGTGATAGACAGTAGGAATAATAGTTGTCCATTCTGCATCTTAGAATGTGACACTCATAGCATTTCTGAGAAATGTTTAAAAGAGTGCTTTGTTTTGTTTGGGGTTCTTGATCCTTTGGGTATGTTGTCTCAATAGGGACACCCCCAATATCTGTTAAGGAAGAAGAAAGGAGGTGGGGGAGGAGGAAGACAGTGGCGACAAGGAAGAGGAGAAAATGTTTTATAAATTGAAAAATGTAGTTTAAAGATAGTATAAAGTGGTCTAATATCGTTAGGAACACAGCGCACACACACCCCCCTGCCGCCTCAAGTTTTTTTCTTGATACCTTAGGACCAAGCAATTGCTCCATTCTGCTGTTTTTTCTTATCTTTCAACATCTTACCCTTCCCTAAAGTCCCCTCTCTAACACTGCTGCTTCTTTAAGTTTCTCTGATTCCTCTTTCCCTTCCCACGTTAGATGGGGTATCATAGTTATTATTATTATTTTACTTAGTCCTGAACTAGAATGAAAATTCCTTCAGGGACTGCTCTCATGAAACATCCAGGAGACAGTCTTGCACATTATAGTTGCTCAATAATATTTGTTAAATTGATTTTGAGGGGAAATACATCTTTAAATATTGTTTCTCAATTCCTCCCTTATAATTTTACTTTGAGTTATTTACCTAGAGTTTAAACAATAGTGTGGGGAAAAATCTTTAACTTCACATGCCTTTCAGTATATATTCTTTTGTTAACTGGAATTTTAGTGATTGAAAAAGTGATATTTTAGAAGATTATAGTTTATTTTATAAATCAATTCAGCTGCCCATCTTTTTTATTAAAAGCTTAATTTTTAAATATTATTTTCCATTCATGTTTTTCTTTTTTCTCTAGTGATCGTATTTAAGTATTCAAAATTAATAACTGAGTCTTGGGCAAATAATTCCTCAAAAATTATATTTATTTCTTAAAAGGAAGTTTACTTCCATTTACTCATAGCAAATCAATTCTTAGGATAAAAACATGTTGTCCTAAAGATTGATAACATGTTCAAGATGCTAACCTTCCTATCCCCTTTAAAAAGCAAGTATAGGAGCCATTGTGAGCAATGATGCTTCACATTTCATTTTCCACTACCAGAGTGTTTTAAAATGATAAAAATCTTTTCTTTTTCAACATTATGGTCAAAAAGAAAATGTATTTATTGGCTGCGAGCCTTGTGTTTCTGATAGCTTTATCTGGAGTTATGATAGAAATTTTGACAGAATCATAACTCGGGTTGACACTAATAGGAATCACTTCATTATGGTCTTGCCTAGCCTTATTAGAAGGTCGTTTGGCAATTTTAGATAATCAGATGGCTCTCTGACCAAGTAGAAATGGTGCTTTATTTTTTGTGTTTTAACCTTTGGGTCTCACAATAAGTGTAGCTATATGTGTGTCCTTCTTTTGACTATTAACACTTCTTTAGCTGTGATTACTAGTCTTCTCACGGGGGGCTGACATTTCTAATATTACTGACTTTTGTAGAGATTCATTATCAGATGATGCCTCTGGAGTCTCTGACTAGATGGTCCCTCTTTGCTTTTCCTAGTCTTCTGCTCTGACCCCGCCATGTGCCTCTAGAGTGGAGGTAGTCTTTAATCCTAATATAGAGAAGTGTGGAATGGGGCAGAAACCAAGAGAGAGCTCAATGCTAGCGTTGGTTCTGAAAGCTAATGAGCTTTAAAGCTTTGAGCAAATGACTTCTCCTCTCCAGACTTCATTTTCCTGATTTGTTATATGTGGGTTATATCAGGTGATTTCAGAGATCCCTCTGACTCCTAAGATTCTGTAATTCATCAAAATTCATCTGCCAGAATGGCACTGTGATAATTAGATAGACTGACAGCTGAGTACAGAGAAATGGCAGAGCTAAACGCTCCAGTCTACACTACCTCTAGTGAACGTTCACGTTTGCATATTTTAATAACAATATTCTCAGCATCCCACCTCCACGCAGTCACTCACTTAGCAGGAACCCTTCTCCCCCGTAGCATTTTACAGCTATATAATTTAATGAAATCCATTCATGCCAGCAAAGTAGAGTAACAGTGATATTTTAATATACCTTTAATTTATTTCTAGGATTCAAGAAACCAATTGAAAGATTTTTAGCTTTGACTTTTAAGGAAGAAAAAATCATCTGTCTTTACTTAATGGAGGGAAAAAGATCTCCAGTAAAGGATAATGCCTCAGAATTGTCATTCCCTCACACTGGCTCCTCTTCTGACATGCAGGACCTCGTGTGTTCTTAAGCATAAAATGGAAGGTGACACATTAAATGAAGGGTCATTCTGAAAAACAAAGTGTGGGCAAAATCGCTTTACTCTCAGGGATTGTGGTGAAGTGAAAACCAAAATAATAGCTTATTCATGGCTAATATTTGGAGATATTTCTTAAGTCTGGAAAGGTCAGAGGGAATCCAGCAAATGTCAACACTGTTTGTCAGGTGGGAAGACTCACAACGTCTCCTGAGGAATTTAATTTATATTAATGAGGAGAGAGACTGGCCTGGGGCTCTCTCGAAGATTGCTCTGGTGCCAATTTTAATGATCTAACTTCATGAAAAGGATTCCTAACAAATTATTCAGCAACACAACTCCTATGAGATTGCTTTTTAATCCCGAGGCCTCCGTTACTCTGACCCCCGCTGAACCACAGTCACGAATTGGGGATTTGCCTCACTAAATTGATAGCTTGCTGTCATTTCTGGTCCTTGTTGGGTTATCAGAGGACCAAGCCAACCCAAGTAAGATTCCAACAGTAAAGTTCTCACTCAATTCAGCCGAGAAGGGAGGCAACGTGGGGCTGACAATAAGAGCTGTATTTATGCACACTTACTATGTTCCAGACTCCTTACTAAGCATCTTATATTCCTGATTTCTGATCTTTACAACAACTTCACAGAATTACAGATGTGGAGAAGAAGACTCAGAGATGTTAAGTAACTTGCTCAAGATCACACCGTCATCTGGCAGAACCAGGGTGTGATAGGTCTGCTGGGCTCCAGTAGCCATGCTTTCCCACTGTTTACCCATCTCTTAGGTTTTTCCTTTATTCGTCTAACTTCTCAGTGTTTCCAGTAGCTTCCCTTTGTCTAGCATGGGCTGTGTTTCAGATGTTGTGCTTGGTGTTTTATTCTGTAAACCTACTAAAAAGATGATACTTGTTCCACATATAAATGAGAAAAGGGGCTAGAGGGTTAAGCAGCTTGCCCCAAGTCATGCAGCAAGGAAACAGCAGGGCTAGGATTCTGACCTGGGTCTGTCTGACCTTCCAGACCCATGGTCTTACCATCAGAGAGCAGTGACCCCCACAGTGCGGGGCCCTGAGTTGGTAGAAAGATGATGAGAACGTGGTCCCTGTGCTCTGGTCGCAGGAAGTCCACTGTGTTGAGACATGATTTCAAGTGTCTGTAAAGCCAAGCAGGATGATGCAAATGTGTAAAAAGGCTATGGGGAAGTAGAGAGTTAGGAAAATTAATGTCAAATAGAAGGTCCAGAGTCATTTTGCCAAGATAGAGGTATTTAATGAATTGGATTTTAAAATACAAAAACTGAAAAGAGACACATTTCAGACCAACGAAGTAGCTTCCTATTGAGTACAGCTTTGGCTACATTCCTTAGATTTGAGTGTGTGGTGTTTTGTTATTAATTTCAAATACTTTGAATTAAATTAAAACTTTCATTTTTATTTTCTCAGTGGCTCATGACATTTTCTAGTTCTCAGAATCTCTTAAGTGGTTAGATTTTTTGATTATCTATTAAGCTTTTTTGATTTGTATTGTCTTCAGGTCAGAAAAAAATAACTGAACTACTCTTAGTTTAGGAATTTATTAATGTTTTCTATGTGGCTTATTAAATAATTTTTAGAAATATTCCATGGATATTTGAATTGAATATTCAAATGTAGGTGAATTTTCTAAAGAGTCAAGGGTACAAACTTGTTTATTAATCAGGTTTATTAACTGGATTACTCTGATCGTCACATATTTTTTCTTTGTCTGAGGAGCTAACAAATTCTGAGAAAAGAATCTCCCACTGGTATTTTAGATTCATGAGATTCTTCTCACATTTCTCAGTTTTTTTCTTCATATAATCTGATACTCTGTGTTTGGTGTATAAAAGTTTGTGATTTTATATCTTCTTGGATTATTCCTGTTTTCAGTATAAAATATCTATCTTTGCTCCCCTTAGGTTTTTTGCTTTAAATTTGCTGTATTATGACAATTGTCAGAGCTTATCTGTTTGATATCAGATACATTGTACCCAACCTTTTGTGTCGTTTGGTTTTCGGGTTGTCTTTTATATTCGCAGCTCTCTACTCAATCAGATGGTCTTTAAAAATGTAACCAATTAACACTTGTTTTGATTATTTGTATGATAGGTCTTATGCCTAACATTTTATTTTGTATTTTCTGATAGTTTTCTGGTGTGCTTTGTTTTAGCTTTCTTTTCTTTCTTTGACTTTATTGATTTCTTTAAAAATGCTTGAAAATTATGTATTCTTTTACTTTTCTATCAAGGGGCTTTTAATCAATACATATATACTTTATAAATATCAAAAATAAAAAATATCTATAACCTCCTAATGAACACTTAGTTAGCATGCTTTAATTTATCCTTTCTTCTTCCCCCTTCCTTCAAAACTTCAAATATTTTATAGAAATAATCTGAAATTTTATTTCCACATCACTACCCATATAGTGGGTATATGGGTATATTTTACCTATATGTTTTTTCTCCTTGAAAAAATTTTTCTTAACAATTATATAAACACAGCCACAGTATGATAACTGCATATTTTTAACTTCGAGTTTCACTGTGTTCGTTGCTCACAGCCATTTCATGCCTGTGGTAAGGTCTATTTCATGAGTTTTTAATTTAGATTAATTTCTCATTTGGCTGCAGCATTCCCTCAAGTATTTTCTCCAGAAGGGATAAATGTGTGGACAGTGTCATTGCTACCACCAGTGACTTCTATATCACTATACCTGGTGATCAGTTCTTTTTCTTCATCTTACTTAAGCTCTCTGTAGCAACTGACAAATAAGTACCTTCTCTTGTCTTCATTTGGCTTCTAAGATGCCACTTTCTTTTGATTCTCCTTTGAGCTCACTGGACATTACTTCTTTGCTGGTTTTTCTTCATCTCCCCAGTCTCTTTATGGTGAGATGTCCCAGGGCTCATTCCTCAACTCTCTTTTCTTCTGTTTACTCTCATCCCATAGGTGATCTCATCCAGGTTCATGGCGGTTAACACCATCCGTATAAATCCAAAGTTACATCTTTGGCTTAGACCTCTCCTGTGAATGCGTATCTCCCATTGTACACTTGATATCTCAAACATGCCTCAAATGGAACTCCCAGTCTCCCCATCAAAACCTGGAGTTTCCTAAGTGTTACTCATCTTGTTAAGTGGCAAACCTAGCATTGTGGTTGCCCAAGGCAAAGACATTGGAGTCATCTGGGTCATCAGGCAAGATAAAACCTTGAGGCTGTCAAATTCATTGGGAAGTCTTATAGGCTCTACCTTCCAAAATATACCTAGACTTAGACAACTTTTTAACCACCTCCCTGGTCACACCACCTGGTCGCAGTCACTACCATCTATTGCTGTTTTTTCCTGGCCTCCTAGCTGGTTTCTCTACTTCCACCTTTGACCCTCTACAGCTCACTCTCCACACAGCAGCCAGCCAGCCAGCATCCATTTCACTAATAGTCAAAGTCCACATCCTTGTAACATGAGATCTGTACCCACCCTATGCCAAACTCATCTTGTAAAACTCTCCTCCTCACCCAGTCTTCTCTGACTATGCTGACCTCCTTGTTGTTCCTCCTTCACAGGAAGCAGGTACTTATTTCCAGGCCTTTGCACTTGCTCTTCCTTCCTCCTGAACGCTCTCCCCCAGGTACCAGCATGGTTCCCTTCTTCACTTCCTTCTGGTCTCTCCTCACAGGTTACCTTATCGCCAGTACTTGGACCCTGCCTCATGTGTCATAGTTCCTTAATACATGTTTGTGGATGTCTGTGCATAGTTGAAAAGTGATTTTTAAAATAATGACTGGTGTAAAATTTCATGTCCTTTTTATTCTAGAACTCTGATCAGACCAGTGTGGATAAGTTCGATCTCATTTACTCGTATCTTCCAACAAATTTCCTTAAAATTGATTTTCAGTGCTAATTCATGCTTATAATTATTGTTTGTCTTATTTTCATCATCGTCTTAGGATTCCTTAGAAGGATAGGAGGTAAAGGTACAGACTCAATTCTGAATCTTTAAAACAGAAATACATAAAATGTGTTTGGATTTAACCAATTCCAACCGTATCTATTCATTTGAAAAATTAAATATTTCTCGGAGTGTATATGTTTGTTTTAATTTAAGTCTAATGGCAATGTTCAGTGGTGTGTATGGATTTTCAGAACCTTTCGCAATAATTCCACAGCCCTGGGGTTTAGAAAACATTGTTGTGAATACATAGCAGAAACACAGTTGTGAGGAATGGTGGAAACACAGCTGTTAGGTGGTATCTCTTAAGGGTAGAATATTTTCATCTAGAGGAACCCAGTCTTCTTATTTCATACTAGAAAACCATTTTAGGTCTTTCCCTGATAGTATCTTTGAAAATTCAGGCTAAGAAATAGAAGTATAGGAGAAAAAAAAGAGTAGGCAGCTCTTCAGAGATGTTACAGAGATTATATTTGCCTTCATTTTCTGAAGACTGTAGAGAAATGGTTGATAAGAGAGCTCAAAGGGTGCTGTCCTAGCATAGTATGTGAGCTGTACCCATTTATGACACCTGTTTTACTTCTTCATTTTTGTTGTTATTGTCCAAAGAAAGCCAGTGTTCTGCATTGGGTAGGTTTCTGGAGACAGTTCACACTCAAACAGTTTTATGATGCTGAGAATTTAAATAGTAATTTTTTTTACATGTTTTGTGATTTTTCTGAATATGGAACTAGCATGTCCTAAAAGTGAAGTTTGGAGAGAGATAGCTTTTTTTCCCCAGAAATTTTTATTTATTTACTTTTCTAAACATTTAGTTTTTCTTCCAACATTTTTAGATTCAACCATCAGCTGCAGAAGACTTTTTTACACTTGTGTGGATAACCTTGAGTTACATCTCTGCTGTGTTACTTGTAGTACTCCTCTGCCCCTCATATATATACCATTTAAGGCATATACCTCACTAGACTAACATTCAGTACAAGAGTCTGCAAAGTCAAAGATTGAGAGGCTTTAGATAACGTTTCACTTGCTCTGAAAAGAGAGAAAGCATGAAAGAAAGGGCTTAGATTTGGAATCAGACAACTTGAGTTTGAACCCATCCCTGCTTCCTGTGAATTCACTTTTTGGACATTGGACAAGTTAATTAACCTCTCTAAACCTTCCTTACATATCTGTAAAAAGATGGCTAATACTACCCATCTTGTTAGCTTGTGAAGACTGGAGACAATGTGTATGAAATTCATTGCTCAGGGTTAGTTATGAAATAATGGCTTGCCAGGGTTCTCGAGAGAAACAGAATCAATAGGGGGGTGTGTGTGTGTGTGTGTTGAGACTAGGTTTAAAGAATTAGCTCATGTGACTGTGGCGGCTAGAAAGTCCAAAAATCTGTAGAACAGGTTGGTAGACTGGACAAATAGGGTTTATATGTTACAGTTTGAGAAAGAATTCCTTCTCTGGGGAAACTGTTTATGTTCTTTAGGCCTTCAATAGATTAGGCACACATTATTATGAGTAATCTTATTTACTTAAAGTCAACTGATTGTGATGTTAATTACATCTACAAAATATTTTCACAGCAACATTTAGGTTTCCGTTTGACCAGAGAACTGGGCACCATAACCTGGCCAAGTTGGCATATAAAATTTAACCATCTTACTAGATACTTAATAAATAGTACCTATTATTTTAGGAATAATATATTACTTCAATTATCATTATTTATTCACTGAACATTTATTAAGGGTTTACCATATTTCAGGCATGCTTTAGGTATTTGTGTGGGTGGATGATAAATAAAATATGCTACTTGTTCTGTAGGAGTTTATATTCTAGTGGGAAAGACAGCAAGTCAAAGAGATACAGTGTAAGAGGAATTATGGATAGATACATAACACTATGAAATAAATATGTATGCTATTGGTATTATACCTGTATTGATATTTATCTTTATCAAATTCTATCTATGTATCCATCCATCATTCATCTGCCCATCCATTCATCTGTCTGATCAGCAGGGCCTTGTTTCCATCTTTGCTCTGTGTTGGAGGGAAGAGGAAAATTGTCTTGAATGAACCTACTCTGGATAAGCATTGGTTGATGCCTTTGGGCAAATGAACCCCAACCATGATTGTAGTGTGTCAGGCAGCTATGTTGTTTACAAAGGTGTTGCAGAGACCCTCTTCAGAAGCAACGCATGAGTAATATACTTCACCTGTGTCTACCACAGCTAAAGTTTTCTTCCCCTATAAGCTTCCGTGTTGTTCTGTATAATGTGTGCTATTACATTATGGCTTATCCATAGGGTAAAATATTATGAGGTTATTAAGTCATTCTAAAATAATATTTGACATTTTTACACTTGGTTAGGAAAAAGTTAATATAAAATGCTATGTGGTATAACCTTTATATGTATTGAAAATGACTGGAAAAGACTACAAGAAAAAGTTCACAGTAGCTATTTTTGGATGGAGGGATTATAGTTGGTTTTGATTGACTGTTTAATATATTTCTGTATGTCTTAAATTTTCTGATATGAATATTTATTACTTTTTCCTCTTTTTTATTGTGATAAAATCCCTTGTGAAATGTCTTGTATGTGATGATTCGCGTCTCTCTGGCTGCTTTCAAGATTCTGTCTTTGTCGTATTAAAGTTTGATTTATAACGTGTCTTGTGTGTGTGTGTCTCTAAGTTCATGTTACTTGAAGTTTCTTGGGTTTCTTGGATGTTTATATTCATGCCTTTCATCAAGTTTGGGGGGTTTTCAGCTTAAGTTCTTCAAATATTCTCTCTCCCCTTTTCTCTCTTTCTTCTCTGTCTGGAGCTCCCAGGATGCAGACATTGGTCCACTTGATGGCATCCCACATGTCCCTTAGGCTCTGTTCACTTTTCTTCAATGTTTTTTTTTCTGTACCTTAGTCTAAATAATTTTCATTGTCCTATCTTCAAGTTCACTGATTCTTTTTTCTGCCTGCTCAGATCTGCTTTCTGAATCCCTCTAGTAAATTTTTCATTTTGATTATTGTACTTTTTAGCTGCTGAATTTCTTTTTGGTTTCTTTTTAGGCTTTCTGTCTCCTTTATTGATATTTACATTTTATTCACACATCCTTTTCTTGATTTTCTCCACATCTTCATTTAGTTCTTTAAACATCTTAGTGCATCTGTCATTAAGTCTTTTTCAGAGTCAGTTTCTGTTGGTTTGTTATTTTTCTTTTGAATGGGACATACTTTCCTATTTCCTTGTATGTCTTATAATTTTGTTGTTGTTGTTTTTGTTGTTGGACATTTGAACCTAATAATGTGCTAACTCTGGAAATCAGATTCTTCCCTTTCCCAAGAGTTGGCTGGGTTTTTTTTTGTTGTTGTTACTGGGTTTTTGTTGTTGTTGTTGTTTGTTTTATTTTGTTTTGTATAGTTGTAGGACATCTCTGTCAATGATTGGCCTGAGATGTAAACTTAATGTTTTTTTCAGGTCTTGTCTCAGCCTTTCCCTGGGCATGTGCAGTCACTTTCTAATTTTCCCTGTGTGTGCAGTTGTGTGCCCTAGTTTTTAATGTCTGGCTTCCAAAATAGGAAGAAGTGAAAATGAAGAGGGGGGAAGATCACTAGCTCTTTAAATCCCCTGGAAGTCACTTCAGCCAGAAGGGTAGGGGCTTACAACATTGAGGGAAGATGCAAAAGCAATGTTTTTTCTGTACCTCTGTGATCTGAAGCAGCAAACAGCAACCAGTCTCCAGATCACCAGTGTTTGGAAGACAGGGTCCTTTTTACTCACTCTCTCTCATAAACTGTGTGCAAGCTGCTTTAGGAACAAGGGTATAGCTGCCTGCCATGTGGCTAGGGGTTAGAGGTGAGCAAGCACTACTGTGTTAAGAGCTGAAATTGATTGTCCAAGAAATTACAATCCTTCAACAGATTCCATTGAGTTCCAAAATAGTTATTATGTCAGACAGATTCTGCCAGTGTAGTTATTGTCTAGGTGAGGAGACAGATTCCTGGTGCTTCCTACTCGGCTATCTTAGCAGAATTCTCTCCTATTATTTTTATATCAGAGAAAAATATGGAATTGAAGGGGAACAGTTAAATTTCTTTGATATATTCCTAAGCAAAATACACAAGTTTGTATAAAATAATGTGAAAGCTACCTGTATTTCCAAAATTTCTTGGTATTTACTAAGTATTGCAGCATTTGGCATTACTAAATTCAGAAAAGGAAAGATAAGGCACCATGTATAAATTTTTGTGAGATTTTTGAATTGACGGTAGTAAATAAAAGAGAGGCTGCCTACCAAAAGCTAATCAACTTTATTAAGAAACTTGTTGCTTAGTGTTTGTAGGAAGGATGAATAATGAAACAATCCGTATTTCACTTTATATGTGAAAGGATCTTTAGGGTGTAAGTATAGGATTATTTTCTAGTGAATAAGTGAAAGCCAGAGAGAAAGAGAACTGGGCATGATGCGAATGGACAGGAAATTTTTTGATTGCTGGTTATCTGCTCCAACCCTCCTGGGTATGGAGACAGTGTGGACAGTGGATGTGGCATACCATCCAGTGTTCTAAAACAGTGTTTTCAAAGTGTGGTTGCCTGGCTGCCACATCTTCATCAGCACCACCGCCACCCGAGAACTGTTAGAAGGCAAGGTCTACTTGGGGAGGCAGTCTTCTGCATTTGAGAAGCCCTCCGGGTGATTCTGATGCATGTTAACAGTTGAGAACCACTGTTCTATAGGAAGGGTCCTTAACTTGAAGTTCAATATTGACAGTATTCCTTTCTGTTCTTTGTTCTATTTGAGAGTCTTTCCTATATATGTATTTTAGGAAGGGGATATGTCATACCTTTTTACCCCGTCTAATTGATCTTCGCAACATTTGGGTGAGGTTGCAAAGGAATGTGAGATATAGAACTGAAATGAATGTTTAAAAGCTCTGGAGGTAGTGTCAGAAATAGAATCAAGTCTTCTAGATTCAGAACTCTACCCACAGGAACAGTGCATGCTCAGATTTTCTTGTCAGCAAACTGACAAATTACAAACATTAATCATGGAAGATTTTTGTTGATTTTTGTTCTGCTTTTCTTTTAATTACTCAAGAAGTAATTAATGTTCATTAGTTAAAATTGTTAATTAGCTGAAAATTGTCTTGCAGTGTTTTGTCTCTTTGTTTGTCACAGCCCATTGCTATTTATCCTTAGTTCTAGGTCCCCGGTACTGACAAATAAAACCTTTTTGGGGGCCTTAGGGTGAGTCTCGAGAACGAAGGTCCTCTACCAGTTACTTCTTACTGAGCCCTATCTTACCTTGAATGGTAAGAGACCAAGATCAGTGCCTTAAGACATTTATTTGATTTCATCTTTATTTTCTTTTGAAGTTCAGACTTATTTTTCCGGTAACTGTGGTGAAGTGAAAGCCAACAGAAAAATCAGGAACATGGTGTGTGACGACAAAAATCAGTTGAGATTTATGGCAGCACAACCTGTGGATAAAATATAGTGAAATACAGTGCCACTTAGGGCAAATAGTAAGAACAGTGGACACTCAAGAGTGTTCCAACAGCTGATGTGAGTGGAAGACTCATCAGCTAAAGCAATTTATCAGCCAGATGAATCCATTTTCTTACACAAACTGGATATACAGTACATACCATATAAGGGCAAGGGTGTTTTTTAGGTTAATATCCATTAGAAGAAGGCTTTGAAATAAAACAATTCATTTCAATGCCACTAAGTTACATTTTCTAAATTTGATGTAGTTCTGTGTTTTGGGATTAAATTGCTCTTTGATGGACAGAAGCTAACTAAAATAAACATGCTAATTATTGTTTTTTAAATCATAGTACTTTTTCAAATAACTTGGTTTTAATTAACTCTCTTGAATGGCGTATAAGTTCTTGTCCTCAACCTTTCTATTAGCAGAATTTTAATTCTAGGCATTTTCACCTCTTTCTATCTCTCCCTTTTTTTTTTACAATATACCTTTTAAAATTAAAAAAAAAAGAAAGTTGATGAGGGGTGTGTGTGATTTTTATAGCAGAATAAAATCCCAATAACCTTCTTTGATTTTTTTTTCTCATACGAGCAAATAATCTCAGTTTTAAACGGGTTTTCTATTTTCATTTAAGCACAGACCACTATCCATATTCTGGAAGCCTGTCCTAGACTATGAAGCCAGAATAGACAGGATACCTTGGACAGGATTTGATTTGGAGAGTTTCGTATCAGATTGGCACAAGGAGCTAATGAGGCAGGGGTGTCAGTTTGATATCCTAGGAATCATTTGCTTCTCATTCTTCTGTTCTTTAGGTAAGGCGTGAGCTCCATTAAACAGACATTTAATACATTTGTATTCCAGTGATGTCATCATCCTCATCAATAACATTTATATAGAGCTTACAGTATGGTAGACACTGTATGAGGTGATTTACATGTATTATCTGGTTTGTCTTCATAGCAGTCCTGTTGCAAAAAGGATATTATTGTCCCCATTATAGAAAAGAATGAAGCTCAGGGAGGTTATCACCTTGCCCATTGTCACAGTTAGAAAGTGACAGCACTGGGATTTGAACCCAGATATATTGGATTTCAGAGCTCTTAAGCATTAGGCTGGAACACTTCATAAGAGATGGATTATGGTACCAGGAAAAAAAGATTTCAAAACATGATATATGGGAAGTAAAACATAATCCAGAGCTGAACATTACCTTGGAGAGGTCACTGTCTAGGATAATATGCTTACATTTCTAAAAAGAGAAAGCTGACGCCTAGAAAAGTCATGGGACATGTTCATGTTGACACAGCTAGTGTGGGGTAGAGCCAATCTAGAGCCGAGGTCACTTTGAGAGCAGTGCTGTTTCCATCCCCCTTGGTGTGTCTGTCTTCCGTGGCAGGGAAGAGCTTGGTATACTCCCAGTGTAGAAGAGGGATAGATGATAAGGGTAAGACTACGATCTATTGCATTAGGAAGGCTAAGCTCAAGTTATTGGCCAAATTTGTACTGACCTTACCTTTTAAAAGTATCAGTGCTACATTGCTACTAGCTGTCATCATAATTGGATCTTATGAGAATGGAGAGAGAGAGGGAGAAAGGGAGAGAAGGAAACAGAGACAGACAGAGAGGGAAGGAGGGAGGAGAGAGAGAGATAGACAGAGATGGGGGAGGGAGAGAAGGAGAGAGAGACAGAGACAGAGAGAGAGACAGAGACAGAGACAGAGACAGTCTTTCATGATAAGAGCAGTCCCCGTCTGCTGGTCCTGGAGTGCACCTGTGATGTGAGTTGTGAAGCTGCTGCTCCTCAGTGATCTTGTTTGCCTAGTGCTCTTGTGAGCCTCTTGTCATGCTGACTGTGAGTTTGGTGTTGAAAGACATGTTACATTTGGAACAGTAAAGAATGGATGTCATGTTTATACAAACAAATAATTTTTGTTGGATAGTTGCTTATCAGTTTCTTTGCTATTTTGTAAATACCCATAAACTTGGAGAGGAAAATCTGCTTGACAGAAGTTGAGGCCCTGTGTAATCTACTTACCATGACTTTCCTTTTTAAAAAGCATATCTGATATTTAGAAATAGTCATCATAACACAGAAGCAAAGAGGATTGATGAAACTTACTCACCAAATATTTATGAAGGCCTGCCTACCTAATGTGAATGCACAGAGATAAATAGTGTAAGGAATATGCTTATTACCAGGACAGAGTCCTTGCTCTCAAACAGCTCACCACCAAGTAGAGCAGTTAAATGCTTGAGCAGCTAACTGTAATGATGAACAGAGTCCCATAAGTGCTCTGTGAAAGGCACAGGCTGTCTGCTCTTCTTTACAGAGTGCAGAGAGGGATCACAGAGGGGTTGGTACTTGAGTTGAACCTGGAATAGTGACTACGCTATGACAGTGAGGAGAGGATTCATTGTGAACTCAGGGAATGGTACGAATAAGGCACAGCTGGAACAAATATAAATGTGAAAGGGGGTGAACTCCTGGATGTGCAGACAATGGCAAGAGTAAAGGGTGTTCAGAAACATTTCATAAAAGGTTAGTCCAGCAAGAGAGAATAGGGCTGGATTGTCAGAGCCCTTGAGTGCTTTGCTAAGAGCTTTAATTTTCTTAATAGTGTCTAAGGATTTTTTTTTTTTTTTTTTTTTGGAAAGGGAAGATAAATAGCAATAAAGTAAGGGATCAACCAGAGATGTAAGAGAATGGTTCAGAGAGGCTGTTGGCAATAGTGCAGGAAGGATGAGAGGGAGCTTTGCACATAGGCCATGGCATGGGAACAAACTGGAGACCACAGATGTGAGGCATCATGGGTGCTGATAATATAATAGATGTGGAGAGAGCTTCTTAATTTTCATTTGAGATGGTTGCTGTTCTCTAACAGGCCATAGTTGACAAAGAAGGAAGTTAACAAGTTCAATTTTAGACTTCTTGAGTTTGAGGTATTGGAGCGTTGGTCTGCTGTAGGTGTCCTTTGGACCCGTTGGACAGGAGTTCAGGAGTTGCCTGGGCTCAGGGTGGAAATCTGGAACATCAGCCTGAAGGTGGATGTTAAAGCCATGAGAATAAATGAGTTCTCTCCCATGGAGAGAGTTCAGGGTGAAGGGCCAAAGAGAGAACTATTTAAGGAGAGGTTGGACAAAAGGCCGTAAAGAAGACTGAGAAGGAGATATTGAAGAGTTAGGAGGAAAATCGGAGGACTGCAGTTGTCACAGAAGTCAGGGGGAGGGAGTTTTTAGAAGTCATCAATATAATGTTAAGAGCTTAGGTTTATAGCAACTTGCAAATTAGCTCTTTTTTTCCCAGGAGCTCTAAATTCTGCCCATCTAGGTGGGTTGAGGGGCTCTTCAGCATTTGCAGGAGTCACTGGTTCTCTAAAAACACGACGATGATCCCTGTAGCCGAGATGCTGCCCCTTAGTCCTGGGAGGAAAGAAGGGCGTGTGGCTGAAAAATCCGTGTGTGTCATGAAAGGCCCTGTCATGTGGTGTCAAATCCTGTCATGAAAATTAGCTCTCTTCCCCTTTAAGCCACCAGTGAAAGAAGAACCTGGCTGTTCCGTTAAAACATTGAACAGGTAGGGAGAACAATAATGTCTTCTATTATGGATTCTTAATCTTGAAATACAATCAAAACTTGAAACAAGTTTTGTTTATGTTTCTTTCAGTTTAACTTCATGGCTTTTCTCTTTATTTTTTTAAAACTCAGTTGTTTTCTTAAATCTCATTTAATTTTTGTATGTGTGTGTGTGTTCAAAAGTTTTCTTAACAGCTGCTTCTGCTAAGTGATCTCCTATAAAGTGTTTCTTTCAGTTTTTGTGCTTCTGGGGTTTTGTTTGTTTTTGTTTTTGTTTGTTTTTCTTCAGAGAAATCAAACTAACTTTATTTAATGTTACATCTTTGTTGCAGGCTGCAGTAGGTAACCAAGATGATGTACACTGTGGTGAGCCATTTCTTTTGATACTCAAAGGCATTTTTTGAACTCAGGGATTCAGGAACTGAAGTTTGAACTTACCCTGCTCTACAAAGTGCTTCAACATTATGGTGTTTTTACACAGAGTTTCAAGATTAAAGTGCTTGACCAAACAGGACAGAGTAACATCCGATCATCTGTAATGAGGAAAAATAGCTGTCATGCGTGTTGGTTGGGTATCAGGGATGTCCATCTATAGCTTCATGGACAACAAGGGTTTTTACTGGTGTTTTCCTACTACGACTGTATTGTTCCCATAGTGATAACCTCATCCTTTGCGTCTCCATTACATTTGGCAGAATATAAGAGATCTGAGTAAAGATGAATGTGATTGAGTGTGTTCTTGGGAGGAGTGGACCTCACTGTCAGAGTGATGAGATTTACAGTGAGGCTGTATTGTGTTTCTGATGGAGAGAGTTGAGGGGTGGCCAGGCAGAACCCCAGACCTCAGCCCCAGCCATCTCGCACTGCCGGAGGTTCTCTGAAGTGCTGCCCTTCCTCGCACATGCACGCTGTTCATTGTTGCTGGGCTGTGTGGAAGGCCTGCCTCTGAAGGGTTAGCCTCAGCCACTTGCATGTGAGTTTTCATTTTATCCCTCTGATCTATGGCTTAGACTAAAAGAAAGCTCCCCGGGCTGTACTCCTTTCACTCGGTCCAATCTTTCACTTTTTAGCCTTAGGTTCTTGCCAACCCTATGATATGGGAACAACAAACCCCAGGGGGACAGAGAAGGGTGAACTAGCATTACTTCCTAGTCTGGGCCTTCACAGGGCAGGGGTCCTTCCAACCAAGAGGCAGCCTTAGTCTACATGGGAGGAGGCATTTCAGAGGAGGACCGGCAACCTCTATAGACTAATAGAGGAATCCCAAAGGAGCATGCAGAGTGGACCAAGAACTTTGATCTGTGCCACTTCCTAACATGTGGACCATTTGGCTTCGACCCCATACCAATACTAATTCTGCTTCTTGAGATGGGGAAGGAGGAGTCTTGAACCCCTGAGGATTGTTTGTATGTCTGCACTCAGGAAGGAGAGCCGAGAAGCTGATAGAAAAGACTTCTCAGTGTATGAGATTAATCTGTGTTCAGTCAGAGGCAGTAGTGAGAAGGGACAGTTGGGACTGAAAACGCTGAGGAAGACCTGGATAATGATGTGTGCAAAGTCATAGGATGTGTGGCTTTGCTAAAGCTAGAATCACACACCTGGAAAGTTGGATGGAATTTAGAGATCACCTGGGGTATTTCATTTTAAAGCTTCCTCCTGGGCCCAGGGCAAACCTGGCTCTCAGCTTTTCCTAAAGTAGTGCTTCAGTCAGGCAAATTGTTACGCAGGGTTGGATCTATTTGTCATCTCTGAGCAAATCCATGCCTCTCCACCCCTTATTTGTTAGGAAATAATTCTTTATAATTGTTGGTGTTGTGTTTTCAAAGAGCTTCCCCTTATCTTGACTTTTAACCCTACCCATGAATTGCGAAGGACGAAATTGAGGCACTCAGAGTATAGCCTTGTTTAGGGTCGGCGCTCTAGAAATCACCACGGAGCTACCTTCTGTCGACAGGATTCTGCACTGGGAGAGCAAACTCTTAAAAGTAGGGGAGAAGATATTAAGAGGCACTTGTCTGAGGGATGCTGAAGACACTTCCTTTCCTCTGCTGAGACCTGAAACTTCACCTAGTTTCACCAATTCACATCCCTGAGTCCCCTGTGACCTTCTGTAAGAATGCGACTATCCATTGCTGGAGAGTTGTTTGCTCCAGCTGAAATGTGTCATATAGAAATTGTTGAAGAGGTGTTAATTATAGCAGATTGGCTGATAGCTTGATGTACTAATGATTGTGACAGTTATTAAGAATTTATGAAATTCAGGGCACTGCTATAGGAGCTATGAGGGATAGAATGTGAAATAATAAATGATCCCTTCCCCAAAGGTTTTATAATGTAGTGGGAAACCTAGCAGAGAGAGAGAGAGGGAGATCTGGGAAACAGAATGGCTGTGGGAAATAAAGAAGAATGAAACAAATAACCCTAAGTTTTCTTCTGTGAAAGTTGGACTTGATAACCATTTTGAGATGTTTATTTGGTAGCATTACATGCTGTGATAGGGTAACTTGAATATGAAACAGGTTTTCAGGGGACAGATTGAGATGTTTAGTGGGATATCCTGTAGCTAAGATGTTCTGTGGATAACATATGAATGTTCCAGACAAATGACTTATGAATTTTTCAAAATAGATGAGATATCCCTAGGCTGTGTTTAAAAGGAAGAACAGAGGTCCAAATAAGAGTACACAGAGTTCTTGGCCCTTCAACAGCTCGTAGAGTTGGATTAATGAGTTTTGAAGGAGATGATGTAGAAAAAGTGAAATTATGAGGTTGCAAAATTGATGAATTCTGTGTGCCAGACAAGTGTAGGGAGCCTACGCTGTCTGGGAATAGGCAGTGAACCATGTTGTCAGAGGCTGAGGAAAATAGGATTTCAGTAACGTTTTTTACTTTTGTTAACATGAAACATTTTAAAATCAACTTTATTGAGGTATGATGTATCTACAATAAAACAAACCCGTTTTAAGTATACTTCAGTGAGATTTGCTAAATTTCTGTAGTTGTGTGATCACAACCACAATCAAGATACAGAACATTTCGTCACTCCAAGAGTTCCCTTGTGCCCCTTCCCGGTTGTTTTCTACCCTGACTCTTGGCCTCAGGCGACTGCTGATATACTTTCTGTTCCTACGGATTAGATTTGTCTTTTCTAGAATTTCATCTGAATAGAATCGTACAGTACATACTCTTTTATGTCTGGCTTGTTTTTGCTCTGCATGTTCTGAGATTCATCCATGTTGTTCTGTGTAGCAGGAGTTCACTCCTTTTCACTTCTGATTAGTATGTATCCATTCAGCTGTCCACGAATATTTGGGTTGTTTCCAGTGTTTGATACCATTAATAAAGCTGCTATGAACATTCATGTACAAATTATTGATTGGGAATATTTTCATTTTTCTTGGGTGGATACCTAGGAGTGGAATTGCTAGGTTGTATATTAAGTCCATGTCTACCTTTATAAGAAACTGATGAACTATTTTCCAAAATGGTTGTACCATTTTTCCTTCCAGCAGCGAATGAGAGTCCAAGTTCTTCCACATCTTTGCCAACACTTGCATGGTCATTCTTTTTAAATTTTAGTCAGTCTAATAGGTGTGTAGTGGTATACTATTGTGGTTTTAATTTGTTTTTCCCCGAAGACTAATAATGTGCTTTTTGGCCATTTATGTATCTTCTTTTTGTGAAGTGCTCAAGTCTTTGGTCATTTTTTTATTTTGCCTTTAGCTTTATTATTGAGTTGTAATGGTTCTTTATATATTCTGGATATAAATTCTTTATTAGATATTGTAAGTATTTAAACTAATTTTTGATTACTCGAAATTACTGCAAATCTTGCCACAGTAGTGATCTCAATGCGTAATTGAAGTAAAAACAATGGTCTAGATGCTAAAATGTAACACATCCACTATGATGTAGCTCATTTGAGTATAATAGAAAAATATAGATTAAAAATACTCCTTTTAGTCATCTTCAATTTTCATGATCTCGGATTTCAAACAAGAAGCCTGCTTGCCTGTCTCTTTTCAGTACACTCTGAAATCCACCTTTATTTTTTTTTAAGTATATTTTTTTAGACAGCTGCCAGTTGAGTTCCAATTTCACATTCCAGTTTTTTTCTGGCAACACCTTTGAGAGACATATGCTTCCAACTTCAGCTCCTGCTTTTTGCTCCATATGCTTCATGTTCCATTTCTAGGTATCAGAAAGGCATTTGGGCTGGATATCTGCATGATTAAGTTCATGGAAGTTACTGGAGGAATCAGGCCCTCCAAATAGAAGGGAAAAGAGAACTTGACCACTACCAATTTTGAAAAAGTGACTTAGAAGTGTACAACACCCTTTCTGTCCATGATTTTCCTGTTTAAGCTGTAGGAACACTTGCTCATCAGCTGTTTCTTGTGCCGTCTCTGTGCGTTGTTCTAAGCTTAACCTCGTTAGGAGAACACAGACTCAATTCCCAAGAGCTTACTTAAAGAACAGGTGCTGAGGACAAGAGACGGAATTAGGATTCTTGAATGCTTCTAATGCCATTCGTTTCTGTTCCTGTACAACTTCTCGCCATCTGCTGTCGTTGACTTAGAACTTACATGACAGTATGTGGTTCAGTGACATTGAGTAGGCATTCTGCAAATGGGTTAGTGCGAGAAATTTGGTCTTACAATCCCACTGTTGCTTAAAGGTATTAAAGAAATCTCCCAATCTACTGGCATTATAAATAGCCTGTTCTAGCTAGATTCATCTAAACTTACATTGTTATGTAAGCTATAGAGTGATGGATGAGTGAAAGTGTTTTCTTCTTTTAGAAATTGTTGACCTTCCTAGAAATGGCATTTCTGGCCTTGATTACTCTGAATATAACTAATCAATGGACAGTAAACAGAGTGGTCTCTGGACAACTAAAATAGATATCATAAGGTCTTTTCCTTCTATCTCATGTACTTTAGGCAGAATTCCTCCAGCTTCACTCAGAGCTTGTGTATTCTTATGTTGGACATGATTTTCACAAGTCTGGTTATCTGGTTTCCTTGTCCTCAGTTATTAAAAGCAAAAAGGTAGGTGGGGTGGAGAAGGACTCCTCTATGCAGAACCATTGATAGCAGATCAGAGAAAGAGACCACCATATTTAAAAAAAAAAGGATATAATTTCAGGGGCAGGTATAGCTCAGTGGTAGAGTACATGATTAGCATGCATGAGGTCCTGGGCTCAATCTCCAGAACTTCCATTAAAATAAATAAATAAGTAAATAAATAAACCTAACTATCCCCCACTCCCCCCAAAAAGGATATGATTTCAAAGCCAAGGCCAATTTGGCATCAAATGGTATAGATGTAGCGAATCCCAATGGACCCCGAGTACATCCCTGTGATATAAGGCAAACCAACAACACGATGGCCCTGAGTTTTAAAGAAAATATTAAATTATCATCAGTGTTCCTTTTGTTCTTTGTAATAAAATTCTAAGTAGATTTCAAACCAAAATCAAAAACAAAAGTGAAAAGTCGTTACACCTCAAGATTTAAGGCCTTTGACCATCAGGAAAACTTTCTCCTGTTCCCTGTCTTGATGCCTCTGTGCTCTCCCTCCACTCCCCTGCACATACACACACATGCACACTAACTCCTTTGCGAAGGGCAATTTCCCTAGGAAAAATTCGTTAGCTGCCCCTTCTTCGAGTGTCCTTTGCTTGTATGTATTCTCATGATGTTCACAACCCTGTATGGTAATTGCCTGTTTACTCGCTCATCTTTCCCACCAGACCAAAAGCTGCTCACTGCTGTCTGTATATGCCTAGCACTTAGCACAGTAGTACCAGCACATAATAGATGCTTAACAAATAGTTCTTGAATGAATGAATGGCTGAATAAACGTGAATGAATCCAGAATAACTTCTAGGTAGCCAAGATTTGTCTGTACAGTACTTTGGAAAACCAGCATGCCTAAACTTTTTGAAAATATGTGTTCTAATCTGTTTGGAAAGATTTGTTACAAAGCATCACAGCAAATAAAAATTCAGGGTAGGATCAGGGATGTCTTTCAGATGTGAAAAACAAACCTGAATTTAAAAGGTGGTACTATGCATAAATATTCTAACATAACAGAAGAGTTACGGATTAAACGTATCTTTCCTCAACAATTTTTTGTTATTAAAAATATCTACATCAAATCGCACAATTGGATAGGCTACCTTTCTATAATTTAAAAAATATTTTGGAAAATGATACTTTAAGAATCATGAATAGCTCACCATTGACTTGGCCAAAGAGAACAATAAGAAATGTGTTATTTTATATAGTTCTAGTAATTAATCAAATGCTGTTGTCTGGAATAATTTGAGTCCAGAAAAGACACAAAACTCATTACTAACAAGTTTGCTAATGATCAAAAATTAGATGGTGGTAGATAACATTAGGCGATAGTATTGAATTTCGAAATGCCATGTTGAAGTTATTAGACCTGGAAGCCCAGTGATACATACAAATGAAGAGGGACTGAGTTTAGTGTGGTGCTAGGAATACAACAGATTACCAAGAAGGGTTCTTAAACCCTGGATGGTTAATGAAAGAGATTGTGAAATCTTCTCAAAGTAGGATAATGTCTTCGAAATTCCCTTTATTTGTATGAGTAAGAATCAGAACCACCAGTGCTATTTAGTTTTAGAATAAAATTGGTGAAACCTACTAAGTACAGGAAGAGTCAGGTTAGACTGGATATTTTTAGGGCCAGCTCTGTGCACCCTTGGATTCAGCAGGACTGACCAAGAAACCTTTTCTGAGAGTTCATTTCCCCCTGTATTTCCCCTCCATGTGACAACTATGTTCTTTCACTTTTTCATTTATCTGAGGTTGTAATTGAGGTATTTAAGAACTAGGCTTTCTTCCAAAATGAGATATTTGGCTGTGACCATTTTGACAGTGTTGTCTTCAAGATAAAAAGGCACACTTAAAAAAAATAAATAAATAACCAATGAATATAATAGGTCTACCTGGTCCTTACCCTCATCCGTGCACAGTAGGTGCCCTCACAGGCTCAGGGATGGAGAAGGCTCTCAGAAAGGGAGAGGGTGTCTGTTATACGTGTTGTTTACTTGTTATACAAAAACTAAATGTTTAATAGTTTGTTTTCAGACTGAAGAAAAATTTTCCGCTGTCAGAAATAGCTGCATCCAAATGTCATATATCTGCTTTTTCCTGTTTTGTGTTAGAACATTAACACGTGAGTAGCTGGTGTGAATTACTCTATAAAGCCCAGGCTCAAGAAAACATCACTTGTCTTTATTTTTATCACTCCAGTTAAATCGATTTTTGAGCCCTTCTTGTCAGGGCTGGTGAGGACACACACACACACACACACACACACACCACACACACCACACACACACCACACACACACCACACACACACACCACACACACACCACACACACCACACACACCACACACCACACACACACACCACACACACACACACACACACACACACACACACACACACACACACACACACACACACACACACACACACACACACACACACTGTCCTGGCCTCCCAGGGCTTAAATGGTCCTGGGAACACAAGGAGAGCTCTGGTCCTGAGCCGTCGTCCTGGTCACCGTGGCTGCTTCTGTCTACTTTGCCAAGGCTGAAATGTCACTCCACTGCTCTGGTGTGAGGGTCTTCTCTGCAGTGCCTGCCCATGGTCCTTGTCCCTGCAGGCAGGCTCTGTGCTGCCAGCCAAGGGCAGCATGCTCCAGGGCCAGCCAATGTCTACACCCTTTTGTGGTCACCCTGCTCAGAGGACTGCCATCTCTGAGAGTTCTATGGAAATAAGGGCCACAGGCCCCCCAGACTCGACTTGAGGGACCCACTGCACCCCCACCCTGCCCCTCTCCCTTCCCAGCTCCTCCTGCCTCAACTCTGGAAGGACTTCCCTTGGCCTTTTCTTTCACAATGAGGCTTATGACTAATCTGGAAGCTCTAAACAGATAAAACTCTAGGACTATGAAAGCCTATTTACGTATGTTAGAAGGTCTGAGTTTTTAGTAATACACTATGTGGTCTCCCATCCCTCAGGGATGAACTACATATTTTGTTGAGACAGCTGAAACCCAGCAATTGCATTTATGCATTTAGTTTTCATATCCTACCACATTAAATCCTCAGCCACCCACATTCCCCCAAGTGTTTGCAAGGCTAATCATTCATGCTCTACAGCTGAAGAATTTAGGTTCTTACATGGCTGTCACATAATCTTAAAATCTAACCCCCGAAACCTTTCTCTCTCTCCCCTCCTCTCCCCCTCTCCCTCTGTCTCTCTCATTCCCAGCCCGCCCCCCACACACAATTTTTAAAGATCTGGAGAATATTTGTTTTGGACAATCTCTTAGCAATGAAAGGGCAGTAGTGAGAAAACCTTTCTCTCAGAATGCTAATGTCATAAAGTTATCCTACTCATCCCCCAAACCTTCTTCATACACTAGAAGCTGATTATAACACAGCCCAGAAGTCTTCATCATCCACCAGATTCATTACTTGCATCTTTTTGATTCCTGTTATGTAAGTGACTCTCCCCTCTTAAGTCTGAAGAACTAGATGGGCTCATATGTTCTTTCATAGTCTTAGGACCAGACAAGTCTGACAGATACTTAAAATGGTATCAATTGAATTTGCATATCTCAGTATCTGCCTTGAAGTCACCTCTTGTGAAGTCATGGTTCCCACAGCAGTAAAAACCTAAAGAATTTTTGCATTTTTGGTACTTACAGATAAGCAAACGTAACTTTCATTTTTTGAGAACCATCTATATGTCCGGTTCTGTACTAGGCAAAAGGGGTACAATCATAGTCAAGACAGGCGTGGCTTCTCTCCCCATAGAACTTGTGATGAAGGGAGGCTGAGCATATAATGTGGGGAATACAAGGACAGGTGTTTATCTGTTGGGCCTGATTTGCCAATAAATAAACTGATAGACAGTGAATAAACTGCAAAGGTACTAATTTTTTCCCCTTCTCTGGAGTGAAGCTAATGCCTATTCAGTGGAGTTGCTATAAAATTAACGTGGAGATTTTTACTAGCAAAGTAAGTTGAACTTGTATCTCATTATATCAGGAGTAACCTCATGAAACAAAAGGAAAGGTTCTCTTCTAAAAGCAATCGATTTATTCCCTACTCACTGATGAGCTTTATTTTAAAATGAAGTTACTCTGCCTTTTAAGATCTCACATTAGATACCACAATAAAACTTGATCATAAGGAGTTTGGGCAGCTCTCCTTGAAGTCAGTCAGGAAATTGGAATGAGTCACATATTACAGAAACCAGTTAGGCTGATTCCTGCCTTATTTCCACTTGAAGATATTTTTTGAATGAATATTTTATTGTCCTGAAAGAGCTTCATGAAAACCATATGTTTTATTTCCTGATTCTCCAGAAAGGGCTTTAGAAATCAGTCAAGATGACTTAGAAAACATGACCTTATTTTAGCAAGTTTTAGGTCACTGAATGGTGTATGCACCTGGTTTATTAAGTGGGTTTAACTCATGGCAACACTTGGGAAATAGCTTTATTCTCTCACCACTGCCCTCAAGTCACGTCACATCAAAGAATATTGAACTGGGTGGAACAAAGGAATATTAAATAGAATATTAAATAGAAAAGTAGTTAGCTATACTTCAATTAAAAAAAGTAGTTAGCCATAAGAAAATACCAGTGTCCTCTTTAATCATCTTCACTTTTAAATGAATATTGTGATAAGTTGGAAATTCAGACAGTATAGGGGTTTACTTGTGTTTGCTATGACCCCAGAATGAGTCTCTGCTGAGCAAAATAGGCTTTTTCATCAAAGCTTGTAGGGTGTGTTTGAACCTTTGAGCATGATAAGGTCTCATGACTGTCTTCTTGGGTTCTGGGACTCTTGACGCGTCCACAAGGTGATTTTTTTTTTTCTGCTCAGGGGAAGCAGGTGGAATTAACAAACTGTTATGTGCCGTTCTTAGGCAATTTAAACCACAGTCCGTGTGCCCCTTTCCCAGAGAATGAGTTATTACTTTAGCAAAGAAGGTATACGTTTTTCTGCAAATAGCTTGTTAAAAGTCTCTCTTTAGAAATTACATTCACTTGTTTCTGTTTATTTTAGAGAAGAAATTAGTTAAGATTCACAGTCTCTCCCAGAAGACAAAAGAGGATGTGATTGGACATTGCCATTGAGCCATAATTTCTGCCAAAAGGAAAATAACTATCCTCTTTGGAACAGTCAATTGGTTGCTCCCACAGCACTTGGCTATGAGCTGTGAGCAAAATTCAGCCACATCAGCTTGAAGCCTAGAAATTTTGGATACATTGAAGAATTCAATCTTTTATAGAGGGTTACAAGCAGTGGGTGATAGCTAATATTGTATTCGAGAAGAACATTAAAAACTTTTGACTGTTCTCTGTCTCTGTATATTCTGAAACCTCTAGAATCAAAGGAAGGTCCAGCCCAGAGAGGAAGTTATCCCTAGTTTTGGCAAGTTCTGTTAGAGGGAGAGAGAAAATCAAGTCTAACCAGCCAAACCTACCCTGAAAATGAGAGGGACAACTTCCAGATGTGGAAGTCAGCACTTAGCTATACACTGTTCTTTAGGACAGTATAAAACAGTTTAATGAGCCTTGGGGCTTAAGTGTTTAAAAAAAATGCATTATCCTCAGGATTGTGGTTCCTAGAAAACAGTTGCTATTTCAAGGCTTGATAGAGGTACTGGCGTATGCCCTCCACAATCTAAATGTAATGTATAGCACTGCATGGCATATTATACAGCATGGGAACAGTTTAATAGTTAAGCTGACTTCTCCAGATGGGACCAAAATAGGTCAGTTATGATATTTTTGCAAAGTGAGCCTTAAATGACAAGCTAAATTCTGACTTATGTCTGATGATATGAAATAATTCACATTTAGATTCCCTTTCAGATATGTTGTCCTCTGTCAGCTGTTTACTGACATAAAACCTCATTGTGAAAGTGCTGGAGGTTCATTTTTACCTAGCTCAGCAAAGATAAGAGAAATGACTATTCTCTCCTGTTTGTTTTATATTCTCTGTAACAATAAACTGCATCTGTCCAAAAACAAACTCAACTTGTAAAATACAGAAAAATCAGGAAGCTACTCTTAATCATTGAAATCAGCTCTTAGAATTCTAAATGTGGAAACCACACGTTGTTATCAAACAAGAAGCAGTCGTGACCATTTGCAGCAGCCGCTGTTCCGCCAATCTGATTTACTGGTTCACTAAAACCCCTATTTATAAGTGTCATTTGCATGTGTAAAACTGAATTTCTCATTCCACTTCATGCTGCCAGTCAGTTTTGGAAGTAGGAATCATGACATTTTTGAGAGGTTTTTAATTTCTTTAGTATGTGTATGTTATGGAGCACATAGATGGAAACACAGTATAGTTTGACTTTAAGCTAGCCACTTGGTGATCAAAACAACAGTTCAGTTGAGTTTGGCATATTGTTCTAATTGGTCATTATTAACAAAATTTGCATTATTAACAAAATTTGCAGTCTTCAATTTTTACAGCAGTTGAAAAGTGTTTTAAGAAGGGAGTCCTCGTGTTCTCAGGAGGCTGTTTTGCGTAAACTAGTTCACTATTACTGAAAGTAGAATGCCAAACTCTTTTAATTCATTGTCTCAATAAGTCCTCACATCTGTACCATTAATAATAAGAATAAAAAATAACTGCCTTATGTTTCTAGAGAACCTTAAGGTTGAGTCATACCTGTTAGCTCATGCAGTTTCCTCAAATGAAAGTGGTGATATAACCGAAGCAGATCTTTTGAAGGAGGAGATTGAAGTCTAGAGAGGTGACTGGTCCAAACCTGAAGAGTTAGTTAAGGGCAGGGCCAGAGACGGCAGAAACCCGCCTTCTAGTTCTGCTCATTCTGCTCTTGGGAAAGAGAGCGGGGAGCTAGCATTCTTTACAGGACAGTCTTGCCAGGGTCGATGGTGGTCGAAAATGAAGCCTACTCTAGCTGCAAGGCTGGCTCATCTCACAGCCACAGTCGTCTGGATTCAGAAATCCAGCAGCAGGGAATACCGCTGACAGCACAAGTGGAGGCAGAGGTGAGGGAAGCAGGGGGAGGGAGATACAGCCTGTAACCAGGAACTTGGAACCAAGGGTCCTAATTGAGAGTCTTCTTCAGGGACCTGGCGTCAATGTGGCCAGAAAGGCTGGCTCTGTGATTCGTGCCCCTTTGCCCCATCCCTCTGGCTTCCGTTCTCTGCTAATTCATATCACAACTCAGATGACTCCCTCTCTTTCTAGAGGACTCCAGCCCAGCGGCACCTCCCTTTTTGACTTCTGAACCGTGATAGGGTGTACCATGCATTTTGAATGCTTGTTTAGAATTCTGGGATTTGGAAACTGAAGTTTACAGACCATCTAGCCAGGCCCTTTGTTCAGAGGTGCAAGGAATGAGCAAACTGACATGCTGGAGAGGAAACAGCTAATAAATAGGCCTGGAGCCAGAACTGCTTTAGATCTCTTTTCACCACATGACTGCTCTCTGTAGCTCTTTTCAATAAGCGAGACGCCACACCCAGAATTTAAGCGCTTTGCGGGCAAGGATTTCTTAGATCTCCCCATGATAGCTACATAGTGCTGAAAAATTCCACGGTCATGGAAGTGCATACGGAATTGACTTTGGAGCAAAAGAATTTGCTACCTCTGCTGGCTGTGGCCCCCTTCATCCAAGTGTGCGGTTATTTATTTCCCTTTGAGAAATCTCTTTCCTGGCTCTGCTCTGAATGTGCTATGGCAGTGGTGGCTGTGGGTGATGGGTTAAAAAATCAAATACTGATGTCACAGGCCTGTACCCTGGCCATCAGATAGATGGACAACATTCTCCTGAGCCCTCCTGACCTGTGTTGAACCTTGGATGGGTACAGCAGGAATTAATACAGGGACTTCTTTAAGAGGCAAGTCACTTCTGCTTATTTTATTCCAAGTCTATTTCAAGGAAGCTTGTTATAGCCCTATAAATAGTCATTGATCCTCCCAGGGTGCCTCACAGCAAGTATTTCTGTTTTGCAGATGAATCAGGAAAGCCGGAGTTGTTAGGTTTTCTACCTGAGGCAAACGGGTTGATGCCGTGTGGGGCAGGGGGCCTTTTTCTGCATCTTTGCCTTTGCCAGGTGTGTGTACAAGCAACGTCCCATGCCTGAGAGTAAAGCTAGAAAACCCTCACCCGTGTCACCTTAATATATCAACATCAGCGAAGGCCCAGAATCAAAGCCGGGCTGCGTTATCTCTTCTAACCAGAAGCTCTCCAGCCAGCGTAGTTGGAAAGGCAGAACAATTTCCAGTTGTGTCTTTGAAGTTGTCTGGTGTGATATCATAGGTATTTAACATACACTGTGGATATTTTTAAAATAAGGAGAATTATAAAGTGATAAATAGAGGAGCTGTTTGAATAACTACAGTTAAGGCTTAAAAAATAACCTACATGAAATTTTGTTTTCTGCCTTTGCTTTGTAGTTGTGTCTGTATTCTGAAGCTGAGGAATTTTCTTTTTACATTGGGGATTTATACATGCTGGTGGCAAAGCTGTTACACTTGTGATTTTTACAACTGCTGTGACAAAGTACCACCTACTGAGTGGCTTAAACATCAGAAATTTATTTTCTCACAACTCTAGAGGCTAGAAAGTCAGAATCGAGGTGTTGACAGGGTTGGTTTCTTCGGCGGCCTCTCTCCTCGGCTTACAGATGATTGTTGTCTTCTCTGTCTTCACGTGGTCTTCCGTCTATGTGGATCTGTGTCCTAATCTCTTTTTATAAGGACACCAGTCCTATCAGACTAGTGCCCATCTTAATGACCTAATTTAACTTCATTGCCTCTTTAAAGGTCTTATCTCTGAATACAGTCACATTCTGACTTACTGAGGGTTAGGATTTCAACATACGAGTTTTGGGGGTTTAGCTCAGTCCATGACAGATATTTTGTTAAGTTTTGGGTATGACTTACTGCTAAAAAAGTTTCAGCTAATCTAGCAACCACAAACAAGATTCATGGGGTCTAATCAGAAAGCATCTTTATTTTTGTTTCTCACCATCCAATTAGAATTTATTGAATATATTAGAACTTATTGAATATACCTGTGCTATACAGTAGGACCTTGTTGTAGATGTATTTTATATATAGTAGTTAGTATCTGCAAATCCTGAACTCCCAATTTATCCTTCTATCCCCCTTCCCCCTGGTAACCATAAGTTTGTTTTCTACGTCTGTGAGTCTGTCCCTGTTTTGTAAGTTAAGTTCATTTGTGTGTGTGTGTGTGTGTCCCGCCTTTTTTTGCTTTTAGATCCCAGTTATTAGTGAAATCATATGATATCTTTCTTTTTCTTTCTGGCTTACTTCACTTAATATGATGATCTCCAAGTCCATCCATGTTGCTGCAAATGGCATTATTTTATTCTTTTTTATGGCGGAGTAGTATTCCATTACATCCATATACCACAGCTTCTTTATCCAGTCATCTGTAGATGGTCGTTTAGGTTGCTTCCATTTCTTGGCTATTATAACCGAATGGTTCTTTTGAAGCACTGCTTTCCTGACATGAAGTGAAAGGAAACGCACCCCCACCTTCACCCTTCCCTCTGTGTTGTGTGTAGGAAGGGACACAAAACAGCACTCTCCCAAGAAATCTTCCTCAGAAACCTTTAATTGTCATTCTCTTGACCCTTTCATTTTGAATATGGGTTAGGTCTGTTTAGAATCACAAGTGGTTTGTTAAATGTTTCTTCTATAAACTTGTCTGTGTGCCTGGAACTTCAAGTGGGAATTTCATGACCATTCTATCTTGGTATCTCAGCTGAGAATTCCAATTTAACAGACCTTAAAAAGACAAGTGCTTTGTCAACCATAAAGTGCTACACAGCCTAGCTCTGAAGAGGTACAGGGACTGTATGAGCCAGCACTGGGACAAGATGGCTGTCCCTGAAGAAGCAAACATTTCCAACAGATTTATATAGGTGAGTCTGGGTGCCTCTGTTTTGTGTCTAGTTGATACATGCTTTATTACTTAGCTAAGGTAGAATTGTTAATAATACATTCCTTCCAATTTGTGCCGCTCACCTAACTAAGTGTGTAAATGGCAGTAATCAAGACAGTCGGGACAAACATTTAAAATGAAAGATGAGAGTCACCCAGGGAGCCAGCATTTCTCTCTGTTTTAGTTTCGGTGGCTTGCAGTCCGTACAAGCACGCGCACGTCCACACGCTCAGTGGAGGTTCTTATGGTTGTGGTACTCTGCTAAGGTGCACGGACTGACCAGTCAGTATGTCACTCAGAGAAGCACGTTCTTCATTCAAGGATCAGAGAAAAGTAGAGATCTGGATGGAGCTGCACCTGTCCTTTGGAATTCACAAGTCCTCCTTCACCTGTGTAGTTCATTCAGTAATTATTTATTGAATACCTACTGTTTTCCCTCAGGCACTTACTCCAGCCCCTAAGTCCACAGGGGTGAGCTAAATAGACAGAGCTTACAGTCTAATGGCAGAAACAAACATCAAACACTTAAGTGTACAATTGCAAGTTGGGCCAAGTGGCAAGAAGAAAAATGATAGGATGGGAGTAGGGGAGTGGAGCGCAGGGATCACCCACCTGAGTTTGGGGTGGCAGAGGAAGTATGAAGGGCACGTATCACTATTTGTCCAAGTTTGCAGTTCAGATGTATTCCTAATTAAATAGCAGTAGTCAGTAATGCTACGTGAAATATTCCGTTTGGTTAGGACATAATGTTTTCCAAGAGTAAGACTCAAGCCTGTTCTTCTAAAATGTTGTCTTCTTCTTCAGATGGTGCTCGATTCTTCCCAAGTAGAGCTTAGAATTTGTTTTAAAAGACTACTTTGGGGATTGGCAGTGTTTGTGTATAGTGTCTTCTCTAAGTGGTCAGTTCTGCCCTCTTGGAGCTTCTTATTATCAGAAACCTAGAGAGTGCTCACAGAGGAGTCATTCTTTTGTTTTCTGTTTTCTCTTTCTTAGTGGTTAATCCCTCTGTTTATTTATTCTACTTCAAAGCAGGGATCCCAGGGAAATGGAGGGCGTCAGAAGGGCGAGGGAGGAAAGCCGTTTCGGCTATGAGTAGTTTACTCAAATTAATGCCTTCTCCAAGACAAATGACCCAAGGTTTTCTTCAAGAAAGTGAATGTGGTTAAGAGCATACTGTGAAATAGAACAATTTGGCTAGACAGAAATGGGCTGACTTGAGAAAAAAGCCTGTATTTCCAGTGCAATACAGTGTCTGCTTGACGTGTGGACTACAGAGAACGCATGACACCTGTTCAGTTGTCAGTTTTATTTTGCTGAAACCCATTTCCCGAATGCGGCATGACACAGGAGAAGTAGCACTGGACGGCACATTAAGAAACTTGGTTTCTGGCTTCTGTTTGGCCCCTGACTGATGGTCATCTTTGGGTGGTCACTTGGTGCCCCGTACCTCAGTTTCCCGAGCTACAAGAAGAGGACAGCGGTCATACCTGCCTCACTGCCTCTCAGGAGTGTTGGAGGGATCAGTGCAGCGACCTAAAGATGTTTTTTGATAATAAAATCCTTCCCAATGATAGATTTTTATCATTGCCATTTGTCTGTTTATTATCATTGCCATTTGTCTGTTTTTGAGGCTTCTACTTATGACTGTTCTTAGCCTATAAAACCATTCTCCCCAAGTTCATTTATCCTGAGGCCAAGATTCATGACATCTCACCTGCTATCTAATTGGGTAAACATTTTGTGACATGGCTGCTCCTAATGCAAGTCTTCCCGAGGGTCATGTAAATTAGAAAAGTATGCCTTTGAAGCAGGAAAGAACTGAGTGTGAATATCAGCTCCAACATTCCCAGCTAAGTGACCTTAGGGGAATTTACTCTTTCTGTGCTTCAGTTTCCTCATCTGTGAAGTGGCTTTGAACAGTAAGTGATAAAACTGATGAAAGCGTTGAACACACTGCCCGTTATGACAGGCTTTTAGTAAGAGCTAGTGTCCTTCCTCTTAAAAAAAAAACAGTATGTAACCTAGTATTTGCAAAATAGATTTTTTAAAATAAAAACATTCATGAGAGGTTAGGACTAGCACAAATTCAGTTTCTTTTTAAATTTGCTGTAGCTGAGAAAGTGAGGCACATCTATAATTGTTTTTGAATAATATGTTTTAAAATGTTGCAGTCTTTGTAGACTGATAATGAACTTGGTATAGCTGTTGGATAGAACTATTATAGGAAGCAATTTATTGTCAGTTTATTAAATTTAAAATGTTATAACTTGCATAAATGATTTTTTTGTTTATGTGGGATTTATATCTTACCTATTTTCAGAAAAGTTTTTAAATTGTTTACAAAATTAAGCCCAATAGAAAACAAAATAATTGAAAATAAAATTGGAACAGAAATAAGAAAAGCAGATAGGTAAATAAATAATTTATTCTTTTTAAAAATTGATTTTAATTTTCACTACTAGAAAACAAACAAGAAGACATATAGGTGTTTTTAGACACCTGATGACACTTGATGCAAAATACCTCCGAGGGAAGAGAAGGCTCTACTTTGTTGCATTTCTTGTCACTTGACCATCAGTTTTCCTTGTCCCTCTTCGAGTGTCCCTACCTCCCTGGCTGCCCAGCCCCCTCACCATTTGCAGGGCTGGGAGACATGGGAGCCTGGGAGGTTGGTGGGAAATGAACCACAGCTGACCAAGAATTTGCAGCACACAAATAGAAAGTATACATTCTTTTCGTTGCCTTGACAATTTTTCCTGAATTGAGAGCTTTCACTATTGCACCTGCAAGTGTGCTGTGTCTTGCCTGGGCTATCACCTAACTTTCTTTCTTTATCTGAAATGTTTCTGGTCCAAGAATGGTGGAACAAATGACTTCAGACAGTCTGATTACAGAAAAAAAGGATTTTGATGCATAGCTTTCTGTTTATGAATTGAAAATGGCTGAATTTCTTTTTAGTAAGAGTACCTCTTGAGGAATGTGTTTAGTGGAGGTTTAGGCTGTGATGGTTGTTTTCAGCCTAATGGTGTAATTACCATATGTCATTAATCCTTTTCCTACGGGAATTTGTCTTTTTTTTTTTTAACTTCTAATGCTACAGGGTAAAAAGAGCTAACATTTTCAACTTCAGCACATTATTCATTTTAAATGTAAGTTGGCAAGTTGAGGATATGGAAAACAAGAACTCTAGAGGATCAGTTTCTTAAAAAACAGAAACCATTAAGCTCTGTTCAAAATGCACGCCTCGTGGCACCCCTCTCTGTGCCGGTATTAGTTGTACAATAACTTCTTGCTGCTGCTTCTGTTTTTAGTCTTTGATTTTCTTTGGGTTACATCTGTGCCTGCTCTGCTCTTCCCCACCCCAGATGCTTTTTTGGTAGGTTTCCTGCTGTGACCAAAGTCAAATGATTGGACAGGAGGGAGGGTTAACATTGAAGAGGGTAAATTTAAGAGACTGCACATTGTATTCCCATGCTCGTTCCTCTCTGGGAGGAAGAGGTGGTACCGCCCATTCAGGCAGTACCTTCATCTCTTCTTTTTCATCCAAGATTATTTTATTACAGAGTAATATGTAGTCATCATAGAAATCCTGAAAAA
Organism: Camelus ferus; assembly: GCF_009834535.1. Taxonomy (NCBI): domain Eukaryota; kingdom Metazoa; phylum Chordata; class Mammalia; order Artiodactyla; family Camelidae; genus Camelus; species Camelus ferus. The sequence goes on along the minus strand of NC_045696.1, from coordinate 88,630,299 downwards.
TACAAAACTTAAGGAAGAAAAAAAATCATGTGTCATTCCTCCACCCAGAGAGGATCACTGTTGATAGTAGTTCCGTGTAATGACGTACATCCTTATGTGTATGTGAGTTCATACCAGAGGGACAGTTTGGTTAAACTTTTTTTTTCCTGTAATACTATAAATACTTCACATTATTAAAATTTCTTTTACATTATCACTTTTGATGGTTGGATGGTGTTCTCTTGTATAAGTGCATTTATATAGGGACAAAACATTTATTTGAAGACAGAAACCTCATGCCCCAAACCCTGAAGGTAAGTCACAATCCTTGTCACCCAGGCACCTGTGAGGGCCTGGGTGTTGGTCACTGAAGGCCGGGCTGCTGGGATCGTCCGGGGAACTGAACTGGTAGGACTTGGAGGAGGGTCTGGAGTGTTCCACTTCGGCTTTTTCATGCATGGTGCTTTGCTTCCTTGGTGGCTGGAAAAAAAAGCCTTGGGAGAGGAGGGTTTCTCAGCTATCATTGCTCAAAGCAAACAAGATAATGTATATACAGTTTTTTTTTCTTTAAAGCCATGAGAATGTGTAGTCTGTGGAACTGTTCAACTCCTTTTAATTGTAAATAATGACATCTGTGAACTTTCTATGGAGCATCATTTAATTCTCTCCCCTACAGGATGTAGTTTAGAGTCTAATCTGTTCATCTCATCTCTACTCCAGCTCCATCTTTGAAGAATGGTGTAATTTGCAACAGCCAGGGTGACCTTTCTGGCGGGGAGGAGGCTAAGGGAATGAGTGACGGGCTATATACATCTGTGTGTGTATGTAAATGCCCCTTTCTTGTGTTTGGTTTCATGTGGTCAGGAAGAATAGTGATCTATCAGATGCAATTTACTGGGCCAGAAATGCTGCACTGCAGCAGAGAGACTGGCAAACATGGAGCAGAGTGTGCTGAGGCAGTGCTGTGGGAGCGTTGCATCGGTCATGGAAGCTGCCCCTCCCGTTTGCTTTTCCCAGCTACTTGTCCTGGGCCCCGGAGCCAGTGCACCTCAGGAACCCCAGAGGAGAATGAGCCTCAGCAAAGGAGTCCTAATTGCACCAAATCAAAGCTCATGAAGTCAGCCAGGTCGTTAACTCCTTGATATTTAATAACTCGCTGCTCCACTGCTGGAAAATGTCATCAGGCCCTTGCACTAAATCTGCTCTTAAAGAATGCATTTTCCCTTTGAATGGTTCAGTGTTTTATTGTGCGGTAGAAAGATCAGAAAAAAACATTTGGACTGTCTTGTAAAGCTGGCGGTGCCAGCTGCTGCGTCCTCAGCCACCCCGTGTCTGTCTGACGGCCAGCAGGGCCTGTAGAAGAGACCTATTCTAAGACTCGGCCCGAACCTGACTCACCTGGGTCAGATCTGAGACAGATCCTTGGCGTGGGTGTTGTGTTTGTCTGTTTCTTTCCTCTATGACAACTGTCGTGTGTGAGGAATTGGGGGATAATTTTTCACTGAATTTTTGGACGTCGTTTAATGGCTCTAGATTCATTCACCCTAGGTATCAGTCTAAAAACACATGAAGAATTTATGCAGTATCTTCTTTAAACAGCTCTCAGTGAGTAGAGTTTCTCTGATGTTTAAGTATTCCTGATGGTGTTTTATTTTGTGTTTTGAAATATGGTGACAGCTTCACAGAATTGTTCCCGCAATGAACAAGGTATTTTACTTGTGTAACTGTAGCTCATTTGCCAGAGAGCTAATGGCAGAAACATTGTAATGCAAAACAACATAAAATATAAAGCATTAGAAATAGTTGTGAGATTCATGTTTCCCAAATGAACTTAATATATCTTGCCTAATGTCATTTTATTTCCAATTTAGGAGGGTCTAATTTATTGGTCACCATAATTATTTTATAGATCATAACCTTTTAAATTATCCATTTTTTTATTATTTCACATAGGTGGAGCCACATATGGAGTAATAGTTATGCAATGTTTTGATAGAATAACTCTGAAGTAGAGCAAATTTCATTTGAGAACACCAACCTAGTGTAATTTTTGTGCTAGCCAAGTGGATTTTTTTCCTCCCCAATTTTTGTTTATTTTCATTGCGGGAATACATTCATGGTTCTTAGCCTAGTGCCTGGCCCCATAGTAAATGCTCAATAAATGTTAGCACTTGTGAACATTTTCATTCTATTCACCAGAATATTTCAGTCTATTTTTTACCTCTACTAGCAGCTAGGTATGTTTTTAAAATAATTAAATCTCTGAGAATTTACATAGTCCCACAGAATTAAAAGTAAAACTCTGAAGAAATTTTAATAAAGTGTGTTTCCCTTGAGCTAGTAAAATAATTAAATTCATTTCATCGTCATCTCTGAATTTAAACTTTTCTCATTTATCATCCATTTCACTTATTGATAAAAGAATGCAAAACCACATAAGGGAAATCTTTGACACAACAGAAATAAAATGCCTCTTGTCTGGTTAAAGCACTTCAATGCTTTGTACTATTTTTAAAATTCTAGATTCATCTAGATCCCAAAGGTTTTATGTTCCAAAGTGTAATGAATTAGCATAAAGAGTCATTGAATGATAGAAACTGTTATGCCACAAGTTCAGGATATACCTTCTAAGTGTGTGCATTTCAATATTTAAATTATTATTCAATACTGTTTTTTCCAGGTATAGATCTACATAAAATTAAGAGTGTGTATGTTGTGCATGTAGTTTAAGTCTTACGATATTTAAGACTGGCATCAAGAGTGCTTGTCCTAAAGTGTTGTGTTTTTAAATTCTTACAGGTGCTTTTCCTGCTTCATTCTTAAATCATGGCTGCTTATTAACACCACACTCTTGTAATGTTGAAAATCAGTCACACTAGGTCTCGTTTTTGCTTCCTTAGTTAAGACTCAGCAAGAGAATTGCTATTATTTAATAAATGGATTTAATCATTGTTGCTAATGTGACAGCAGGAATTTGAAGCCATCTGATTTCTTAGCTGGTTCTATTAATTCAGTAATAGCTTCACACTGCCAATTGATGGCTGCTAAGTCACTAAAGTTAACATAGAGGTTTTGGAGAAACTTCTGTTCCAATGATGCATGAAAATATGAGCATATTTTGAACCGTCTGGATAATCAATACGCCTTCTGTTCATGAGGCTTATACAGTTTAACTTTGAGAGATTACTACTTAATATGATACCTGCAAAACAGGAAGTTTGCAAAATGGATGTTAGGAGCCTGTGAACTATTATTGTCCTCTGCGATTAGTCTATTGAATTATAATTATAGTTTTTTTTTTTTTTTGTATCCTGACTTATATTACTCACTAGCACCTCCAAAATAGGATTGTGTGATAGAGGGATATATTAAATACTTACAATCATATATATATATATATATTTTTTTTTTTAATTAATAGAATAAAATTTAAGACAGAAAGGAATTTGAAGATCCTCCAGCCCAGGATTTTCCCTTCAGCCCACCCCTCTGTCTTACAGACGAGGAGACGGAAGGCCAGAGAGGTTAGGGAATGTGTGCAGGAGCACACAGCCACACAGCCGGCCAACTGCAGACCTGGAACGCATTCCTAGCCCTGTTTGGGACTCCTTCCAGAAGAAGCTAGAACAAGAGAAAATTTATTGTCCCACAGTTTACCATGGAATAGGATGACTTGCCCAAGGAAAGCATGCTTTACCACTTCCAAAGGTTTTGAAAGTAGGTGGGTAGTGGGGAGAAACTGTCATTAGGGCAGGGTCACAAGGACAGACCAATGGCAATGCTCCAACATATTGTTTAGAATGAGTTCTGGGAATTAGCTGGGAAATTTGTTTTTTAAAGTAACATCCATAAATTGGTTCAGCTATTCTTTTAAAGTCGTAGAGAGAACAATAACTCCATTTCTTCATGCATTCTCAAACTTTAATCCATGACATTTGACTCACAAGCCCATGAAATTGCTCAACAAAAACGTCATATTTCTTTCTTCTTCCACCAAATGTATTAGAAAAATAAGTTATCATGTAGGTCGTTTTAAGTCATCCCTTCCCTTATTATTAACTACTTAAAGAACAATTGAATTGTGTAGTTGAAATTTGCTAAGAGAGTAGAACTTAAATGTTCCCCCCTCTCCAAAAAAAAAAAAAAAAAAAAAGAAGGAGAAAGTAAATATGAGGTGCTGGATGTATTGATTAATAGATTCGGGAATCCTTTCGCAGTGTAAACGTGTATCGAACCACCGTGGTGTACACTTCAGTATCTTACACGTTTGTATGTCAGTTATACCGCAGTAAAGCTGAGAAAAGAACAACTGAAACTTCGCTCCGTCGTACCTTGGAATTTCTCTAAGAAGTATTTAGTTATATGGCCCCAAAGCATAGTTAACTATGCAACCTGGTCATTGTTTTTTTTTAAAAAAAAAAAAAACCTTTCTATCTCAATATGGTACAGTCAGTTGAAGGCTCCAGCAGGTAACTGAAAAGAATCTGTCTGATTCCATTTGAGTTAATATGATGAACTTAGTATATCTCAGATTTCCCTCTTGCCGGACTTTTCAGGTATCACAACATCCTTCACTCTGCTGCCCTACTTGTTGTTTTAAATCACAAACCCTGTGGTCCATTCTTTTGTTTAAAACACTTACGGATTTGTTTTTATCGTGGACTCTGCAGGAACATTCTTTTCAAGCTACGGATTTAATAATTTGCTCCTAGAATCAAATAGTGACTTGAGTTGAAATCCCAGCTCTATCATTTACTAAGCTAAGCAAGTTAAGTAATGTTTTTAGCCTTATCTGAAAAATGGATCTAAAATGGGTCACAATAAGGAGTAAATAAGACAGTGCATTTGAGTATTTAGCCTGGCATTCAGCCTATAGAAACATTTCAATAAGCATTAGTTGTTGCTGTTAATTGTTCTCATAGAATTTAAATTCCTAAATTTACATACACGGTTCCAGCCTGCTGTTAGTTCATCTTCTGCCATTTCCTCCCCCTTGAAACACACATACATACTCTTCTCTCCAGCCCTCAAACCCAGTGTTAGCCTGAAACATACCAGGCTTTTTTGTGCCTGTCTTGGTGTGGACTGGACTGTGCTTGGATTACTAAACCCACCCATCAGTCCTCATCCCTTACATCTCTCAAGACTCAGCTCATATATCCCTTCTGACATGGTGTTTCCAAGGCTTCTCCGAGAATTTATTGTACTAGTGTGTAGTTACCTCTTTACCATTCATCTGCTTCCTTAAATCATAAGCTCTTTGAGGGCAAGTTCTCTTTCTTTTTACTCTCCGTATTCAGCAAAATGCTAGGAGCATTATTAAGGCTCAGTAATTATGTTGAATGAATACTTGAATGAATTACTAGGCTTTCTTTGTAACCTAGTACAGGCAGCCATCTGCTTTTCATTACTGAATTTCAGCGAATGCTCATCTAGTCTACAAAAGAACAACCAGCCCTTACTGCATTTTTAGTTTCCCTCTTGAGTATCATGGAAGTCAGTTATTTCACTTGATTCATGGATGCCATCTGGTGGGGAAAAGGGTAACTACAGGTTCATGCTTAACCAAAACCTTATAGAAGGTATGATTACTATTTATGGTATGAAATTTCCAGTTTCATGTTGGATTCCAGAAGCAGAGGTCAAGAAAAAGTTTCTGGTATTGTTCTTCCATTCTTGTACATTTGCTTTCTTAGTATTTTAAGAAGTTGGTCAATCATGAATAATGTTTGAAAACATTGGGCAAATAAGATTTATACATGTATGTAACTAAATATTATTTTTCTTTTCCAGTATGTGATAGAATAAAACTGGAAAGTTTTATAATGCTTGTTTATAAAAAAAATTTAAACTATGACTTTAGAAACTTCCCAGACTCTAACTGCTCTTCTTTTTTTTAATTGAAAAATGTGTCAATTTCTGGTGTACAGTATAATGTCCCAGTCATGCATATACATACATATATTCATTTTCATATTCTTTTTCATTAAAGGTTATTACACGACATTGAATATAGTTCCCTGTACTATACAGAAGACATTTGTTTTTGTATATTTTTATATATAGTGGTAAACATTTGCAAATCTCAAACTCCCAAATTTATCCCTTCTCACCCCTTGTCCCCTGGTAACCATAAGATTGTTTACTATGTCTGTGAATCTGTTCCTGTTTTATAGATAAGTTCATTAGTGTCCTCTTTTTACTTTTTCTTCTTTAGATTCCACATGTAAGAGATATATGGCATTTTTTTTTCTCTTTCTGACTTATTTCACTTAGAATGATGATCTCCAGTTCCATCCATGTTGCTGCAAATGGCATAATTTCATTATCTTTTATGGCCGAGTAATAGTCCATTGTATAAATATAGCACAACTTCTTTATCCAGTCCTCTGTTGATAGATATTTAGGTTACTTCCATGTCTTGGCTCTAGTATATAGTGCTGCTATGAACATTGGGATGCATGTATCTTTTTGAATTAGAGTTCCCTTCAGATATATATATCCTGGAGTGGGATTGCTGAATCATATGGTAAGTCTATATTTAGTTTTTTGAGGAATCTCCATACTGTTTCCCATAATGGCTTCACCAAACTACATTCCCATCAGCAGTGTAGGAGGGTTCCCTTTTCTCCACACCCTCTCCAGCATTTATCATTCATGGACTTTTGAATGATAGCCATTCTGACTGGCGTGAGGTGATACCTCATGGTAGTTTTGATTTACATTTCTCTGATAATTAGTGATATTAAGCATTTTTTCATGTGCCTATTCACCATTTGTATGCCTTCACTGAAGAATTGCTTATTTAGGTCTTCTGCCCATTTTTGAATTGGGGTTTTTTTTTTTTGTTGTTATTAAATTGTATGAACTGTTTATATATTCTGGAAATTAAACCTTTGTCAGTTGCATCATTTGCAAATACTTTCTCCCATTCTGTATGTTGGCGTTTTGTTTTACTTACGGTTTCCTTTGCTGTCCCATTTGTTTATTTTTGCTTTTATTACTATTGCCTGGGTAGACTGCCCTAGGAGAACATTGCTGAGATTTATGACAGAGGATGTTTTGCCTGTGTTTTCTTCTAGGAGATTTATAATGTCTTGTCTTATGTTTAAGTTTTTAAGCTATTTTGAGTTTATTTTTATATATGGTGTTAGGGAGTGTTCTAACTTCACTGATGTACATACTGCTGTCCTAACTGCTCTTCTAATTGCTTTAGCTCATATAGGGAATAGTGAAAACCAGTGGCGCAGATCCTAGAGCTAATGGTCCATCCAGTGTACACAGCTGTACCTTCCGAGGTTGCATACGATTTTTTTTTATAAAATGGAGAAAATATAGTGTAGTAATTTAAGTGATCTAAAATAAACTGATTATCCAAAACTTGGATATTGAATTTTTTTAATGTTTCTGTAACACTGAAGTCTTTTGATTCATTCATTCACCATGCATTTATTGAGCACCTATCTAATACCCGATATTGTACAAAATGCTAAAGAACCAGAGGTAAAAAACGTTGTTTCAGTTTTGATCCAATTAATGAATATTTTGGTAAGAATGTAAAGCTGTGTAGCTTTTCATAAGACAGTCATACCAACTTCATTTAGATTTTTATTAGAGTTGGTTGACCCGTATAGTTTATATGTGCATTATAAACATCATAGATATAAAGATACCAGTTCTATTCATGCCATTTTGATGGGTTTTCCTGGAGCATATGACTCTAAAGGAAGTTCTTTATGATTTCTTAAATTTTGGTGGGAGGAGTAGGTCATTAGGTTTATTTATTTATTTATCTATCTTTATTTGACGGAGGTACTGAGGATGGAACCCAGGACCTTGTGCAGGCTAAGCATGCCCTCCACCACTGAGCTATACCCTCCCTTCTATGATTTCAAATAAAAAGTAGATATGCATTCGGTAGTCACATTTCTGACTTCTTATACTCTACTTAGCCGGTGGGTAGACTTTATTTTTCCATTTCAACTATCTGGAGCACTATAATGGACCAGGGAGTTAACACAGAAGGACTAAGGGGAAACTAATCACAAAGCCCATGCACCTTTCTCCAGTAAGAAGGTTAAATATTTTCCAAGTCTTGAGGCTAAATAATTGTGTGTGAAGTGACCACTTAGAAGCAGGATTGTGGAGGGAGAACCCAGAACTTCTTACAGCAGTCAGGGTGATTTGGTGTGGGAACTGTCTTCGTACACAGGCAACGTGCACATTACCGTCTTCCCTTCATGTTCTGAAGATGGCCTTAAATCATCCAAAAATGCTGGATTTTCTTCCATACATTCTCTTTGAAAAACTACACAAGTATATGTTTCAGCTTAGAGACATTTCCATCAAAAGAGGTTAAGATACTTTTTCATCTTTTAGAGTAGTAGGGTTGAGTTAAATGGGACATTCACTTATGTGGAACTCTTCGTTCCCTGATGGCACTTGTTAAATGAGGTATTACAGAATTGATCTATCATTTATAGAACTTTCATTTGAAAAATTACATAGGACACACACACATATATCCAAGTGTAATTTTCTCTTTAACTGAAGAACAAAAAAAAAAGGGCCTTGAGAATTTACCTAGTTCTCTGGAAGGATACCATTAAAGTACTAAGTTCAAATGTGTTATATATAAAATGTTGTTTCATACAACTCTAGAAGGAAAGATTTCAAGCTGAGCTGGCAACTCACTTCATTTATAAATAGCTATTCAAAACAAAACTGGCCGGCCACCTGTCTTCTAAAGTTATACTAACCTTCACTATTTAATTGCCTGAATGTGGCCGTATGATTTGTGTTAGAAAAGAGAGCTCGGTTTGGTGAGTGGGTCTCATAAGTCATGCTGACTTATTTAATAACTTCTTTATCCTAGGGCACTCAGATCAATATGTTTTGAGGAAGAATCCTAGGTACTACCTTGGAGGATAAAAGGAAATTAATAATAGAGTATGGTGAATGGCAAAGTTTATACTTTTTCTTGTCTAACAATTTCTATACTGATTTATGGCGCTTGGAAGTTGCTGATTGCAGCAATAAATCTAAAGGTGAATCTTCCCTTAGATATGAACTATCTGGATATAGGACCTAAAGATAGGGCATTGCTCTATAGTAGATGGTTTTTGCTTGCCATTTCAGAGACAGCAGCCCTCATTAAGCAATTCATTATTGTCTAAGGTTGAAGCAGCTGTGGATTACTATAATTATGAATGTATTATGTCCTTGCCAATCTACTATGAATCCTAATTCAAACTTTACATGTCTCTTTGGAGCCTTGTTCGTTTTCTCGTGATTATGTTATTCCTGACAAATGGTAGTTTTGAGATGCCAAAGTTGCTTAAGTTTGTTTTTTATAGGGGCATAACCTGTTGTCCCTTATTTTTAGAATGCCTAATAACCTTTTCATTTTTAGTGTTACACCAGGTTCAAGTAGCCAGTCTTTATAACGTCTGGCTGCATTTTTATCCACCCATTTCCTCTGAGGATTGCCACAGGACTGCAATTTCCAAGACTCTCTTGACTTTTTAGGTTGTGTGATGAAGTGGAAAGCAAGAGAGTGCTTAAGAAATCTTTCTGGGGTGTTAGAATTTTAAATCACTTTGTTGGGTTCACATAGTGAATTGTTTATGTATTTATGGTTTAGAACTGATCAGATTGTTTTGTGATTATCTGTTTAGGCATTTCTGAGGCTAGACTGTAAGCTCTTTCAAGGTGGCAACTCTGTACAACTTATTTCTGTACACCTGGAACCCAACACAATGTTCAAAACATGAGGGCAAATAATAAATGCAAGCTAAACAACGTCAGTTGTGTGCACACACACGTCTGCTAATTTTGCTTTAGTTTGGCCATTCGTCCACACCAGCGTTTGGTAAACATTCTGTAAAGAGCCATATAGTAAATACTTCAGGCTTTGTGTACCATATGGACTCTATCTCAGAACTAGCTATTAACAATATATGAACAATTGAGTGGAGGTATGTTCCAATAAACCTTTATTCACAAAACCAGATGTTTTCACTGTGGTTTGCCGCCCTGGATTTAGATCAAGGCTCACGAACAGGTTTCATCTCCTGTGCTAACTTTGGTTGATTGGTTGCTGCCTGGAATATTGTATTGAGAAGGATTCTCAGGGTGGGTCTGGGCTCAGCGGCAAATAATTCTTTGATTGATTAATGTCTGCCATTGGCATTACTTTGATCCTTCCTGTAATTTACTTTAAGGACACTGTGACCTGTGGAGATGGCTAACTTTATTTCTTTGCTTTGGGTGCTGGCATTAGTTTTTAATTCCTCGCTAACAAATCAAAGGCATCTTAAGGCACATGTTTTGTGTCTCAACTTTATCCCTGGCTTCATCTCAATTTTACTGTCTTTTTTTCCTTAGTCTCAAATTCCTAAAACTTACCTACCTAATACATTTATGAAACTATAGATTTTGTTGAAGCAAAGGACTATAGGAAATATGAAAGGGCCCATCTATAAAACATTGATTATCACACCTACCTTTCAGGATCATTGTGAGGATTAAATGAAGTAATTCATATAAAGTACCAAGCATAGTACCTGGCACACAATTAGTACTCAGTAAATGGTAGCTGTTGGATATATGTCTGCTAAAGAGCTGGGCCAACCCACCTAGATAGGTATATTACACTCCCTATGATTTCTCCAGCCCCCCTCCCAGGTAGGTGGGAAAACTGGCAATGGGAACACTCTCTTGATTACTCAGATTTTGTCTTTTGAAAGTCTCTCTCAGTGGCAAATACTAGGCTACCCTATGCATTTGAGTCTTTTTTTCCTACTCTTCTGTTTGTGGGGAACTTGATGATGAAATAGGATCATGTATCCACAGGGAGGATAATGAAGTGGGATTTGGGGTGGGGAGACCACTGGGCTTCTTTCTTACTCTACTGAGGCAACTTCCATACATGTCTTAAAAGAGAAAAGCTCATCTTAGTTTTATTCCTCTGACTTTTGGGGCAACAGTTTTACAATTTGGGGTGAATGATTCCAAGTAAGTTGATGATACTTTAGTTAACAGTTCTTTTCATAAACATTTTTGCTGACTTTTAAAAGAAATGACTAGCATAAGACAGCCAGATGTGTTATAACTCTGCATATTTTTAAAAGAAGTTGGTATAAAAACTTGGTATAAATTCTACACTTGAGAGTAATGTGGAAGGAAAGCCGAGAATCTACCAGTTGTCTGGACCAACCAGAGACGTGAGAATGTGAGGACTAGATGAGGAAGAGAGAATGAAAACCACACTGGGTGCTCTTTGGGCAGTCAAGGCTTCTTAGGGCCTAATACTGTTCTTAACTCATATTCTTTATAATAAACTCATTTTAATGAAAAGAAATTTAGGAACTAATAACCCCCGCCTCCCCAACAACAGAAAGTTATGCCTGGTTTTATCTGGGCAAGCATAGTACACATCTCTCCCTTCCTTATGTTCCTCAATGGACCCAGTGGCTGGTATCCCAACATCTCAGAGCACGAGGCCATCTGGAAGCTTCCCTCCTGTTATTTGCAGCTTTTATTCACCCCTGGCTCGCATTCATCCACATTTTCGAAAATTCCTGTCAATAAAATATACCGTCTGTGCTGCCTGTGTTGACCTCTTCTTCCTCTTTCTCCTTACCCCTTTAGCTGTGAGCCTCCTAGTCATGTCGTAGCTCTTAGCTCAAGCATCACTCTCTCAGGGAGGCCTCCCTTCTCCTCTTTATCAGGTGCTTTATGTTCTTTTGTTAGACCCCCTCAAAGAACCTTGTTCCTTGCCTTACCGCACTTCTGCTCGTATTTATTCCCTTAAGTGATTGGTTGATTCTTGTCTCCCCACTAGATCATAAGCACTATGAGGGCAGAGACACATTGATTTGTGTCCACCATTTGTCCTAGCAGCTCGCACAGTGCCTGACACATAGTAGACACTCAAGTATTCATCAAAAAGGTTGGTTCTAGCCCACGACTGCACATCTGCTCATCCAGCTGTTGCCTTTTGGAGCTGAAGTAGGACGTGGGAAAGGGTATATTTTTCTCTGAACTATTTGCCTGTTCAAATTTTAAAATGTGCCATTTTATATTTACACAAGCAAGTGCATTCACTGCCGAAATTATAGCATTTCCACGCAATTAGGTATCCCATTTTCCTCTTGCTAAAATAAGATACCCTTTTAAACTCTGTATGCAAAGGGTGCAGCACTGCTGGTGATGCTGATTTCCTTTCCACTGCATTTTGCTGCAACTCTCCAGGCTTCAACATTCTACTGGTGGTCCCCAGCAGAGGTCAGGTCAGTGCTCCGATCATGCCTGGGCATGGTCAAGAGACCATCACTGTGTTTTCAAGGTGCTTTGCCACAGGTCATTCTGTGGCCTGTTCCACACAGCTTGCTGAGATTTGCTTGATTGCTCACAAGCTGTTGGAAGAGGGTTGCAGGTGCTCCTAGCATCAGAAGTACTCAAGGTCAGTTAGCTTGCTTTAGGGAGGGCTTGGTCTTTCAGAGGCTGAACAGACTGGCAATGTTAGGCTGTTAAAAAAAAAAAAAAAAAAAGCCTGTGGCACTGAAGGTAGACAGGCCGTGTGGGAATGTCGCTGCTACATGCAGTCAGGGTTGTTACAAGAATTAAAAATATTTACGTGCCAGGCTGAGTCCTGGGGGATGCAGAGGGCTGTTATTGTGGAGAGTCTAGTACGACTCTGGAGGTCCATCAGAATTTGTTGTCCAGCTTTGTGAAAATTCACATACCTAGACTGTTACAAAATCAGAACTCTATGGGGAAGAAACTGGTGGGTTTCACCCTTCAGTGAGCTTGTTAAAATACAGCGCAAATTTAGAAAGCAGATTCTAGAGTCCTACCCAAAATATCTTGATTTACTAAATATAGAGCAGGACCCAGATTTTGCATTTTTAAGAAGACACCACTTATCCCCAGTCCCAGGTAATTCAGAAGCCGTTGGTTAGAGTACCACCCTTGAGAAATACTGATCAGATCCAACCACCTGATTTTGTAGAGGAAACTAGAGCCATGTACCTAGTGCCCTTCTCATGTGAGGATCTAGTAAAACTTCACTGTGACCTGGTTCATGAACTTAATACCTGAGTTCTCAGAATGGGGCGCTAGATACTCTGTGTGTGTGTGTGTGTGTGTGTGTGTGTTTCTGGGAAAAGGATCCATTGCTCTCATCGGATTTTCATTTAGGTTCAAAATTATACAAAAATAACAGGAAGCACTTTCTTGGTTTGAGATACAATGGCTCTGGCTCTGCCTAAATCAGCTGTCCTGTTTCCCGTGGAATTAACAAGATTTGGTGCTCCAGAAATATAACATAGTAGGACCTTTATATATGCCTTATGGCAGAAGAGTGGCAAATGTCAGTGATAGAAAGAGACACAAGGGGCCTGGTCCTTTTATCTTTTATGTTTGTTTTTGTATAGAATGAACACTCATAGAGCATTAAGCCTAGTTTTAAAGCTCCCCCCCCCCCATCACTTTCTTCCAGCATGCCTATCCCGGGTTAGATGCTGGGGAAACCTTTGTATGTGAAAAAAGTGTTTGTCCTACCTGCTAGTTGCTCATAAACTAGTGAGGAGACAGATAGGTGATAAACGGAGACAGTCTGCCTAATTGATGGAGAGCTGTCATAGAGGTCTGACGAAGGACAGGGCTGTGGCAGTCCCAGTGAAGGAGCAAAAGCTTTTGTTCTAGAAGATACTTTTACGGCATGTGATGCCTCCTATCTGTGCTGGAGACGTTTTAAGACAAGTGGACCAGAGATGCTGCTGAATGCATTCTTATTGACCAGAGTGTGAGAGGCAACAAATTACGTTTGCCTTCTTCGGTGAACCTCGAAGTAGTGTTGCTGGTTGGTCCTTGCAGGTAGAGCCAGCAATAGAGAAGAGTCAATTAAACCTTCAAGCTGTACAGGTTTTTGTGTTTTCCTCCATACAGGGTTAAATGTCAGAGTAGACATTTATCTTTCTTGACCTTCACTTGCCAACTTCACGTCTCAGTCCCAGGAATTTCCTTGTGTGCTTTTCTGCTTCTCATTCCCCCTCGCTATGTGTAACAGTCTGATCAGCTTGTCCACATTAAGATTTGAACATTCCTTGATGTATTACTTCTCCTTAACATTTTTGCCTTTTGAGAAAGAGAACTGGCATAAATCAGAGATTGAAAGCTATGATGATAGAATTTCAGAACTCAAAACCGAAAGGGAAAGTGATTTGGGGCAGGGATCCTTTTTGGGTTCCTCAAGTCACACTGCATGAGACAGTTACTAGATTCCTGGCAGAAAGATGGACCCTTCTTCAACGCCCCACCACCACATTCAAGGAGCTTAAATCTGATACTAGTTTTGAGGCACTTATTTTTTTTTTAATTGAAGTATAGTCGATTTACAATGTATGTTAATTTCTGGTGTACAGCATAATGTTTCAGATATATATATATATATATATTCCTTTTCATATTCATTTTCATTGTAGGTTATTACAAGATATTGAATATTGTTCCCTGTACTATATGGTAGGACATTGTTTATCTAGTTTATATATAGTAGTTAGTATCTGCAAATCCTGAACTCCCAGGTTCTCTTCCCCCTCTTCCCTGCCACCCCCACCCCTGGTAATCTTAAGTTTGTTTTCTATGTCTTTTAGTCTGTTTCTGCTTTGTAAATAAGTTCATTTATCTCATTTTTTAGATTCCACATATAGGTGATATCATACGGTATTTTTCTTTCTCTTTCTGGCTCACTTCACTTAGTATGACAATCTCCAGGTCTATCCATGTTGCTGCAAATGGCATTATTTCATTTTTTATGGCTGAGTAATATTCCACTGTGTGTGCACGTATGCATATATATATACACACACACACACACACATATGCACATACATACATAGATAGTTACATCTTCTTTATCCAGTCATCTGTTGATGTACATTTAGGTTGCTTCCACATGTCTTGGCTATTGTAAATAATGCTGCTGTGAACATTGGGGTGCATATATCTTTTTGATTTAGAGCTTCCTCCAGATAAATGCCAAGGAGTAAGATTCCTGGATCATATGATAAAAGTCATGTCAGACTGAGGACATCAACTCAGCTGGCACTGGCCTTGTGCTTCTCTGCCACTGTGACCACACCGGCACTGTGGAGGTGCTCCCTAAAGAGCCTGATAGGAAGCTGTGGGCAGGAGTCAAGTGAGGCCCAAGAAGGGTTCTCTGGCCCCGTTACCGGCCAAGGAACATTTTGTCTAAGTTTTGGCTGCCTCCCTGAGGGACTGCTCTATTGTCACAGCTGCAGAGTTCTTCTTGATTAATAATTCATGAGTGTTTTATAATTCATTTATAACAGTTGGTGCCATTGGCTTTCTAAATCCCCAAGGGCATTTTTAGTTAGCAATATGCATGGAATTTTCTAGAACACATTTGTATAGCACTCATGGAAGTTATTTTTTCCTCAAGCCTTATAGCCCAACATTAAGAAATGGAAGGGAATTTTACCAGTAATTAACCATAATTTTCTCTGAAATAGGAAACATTTTTTTCTGTAAACATACATTACCTTGCATATTTTTGTTCTGTAGATCTCAAGTGTATAGAATGTGAAACAATTTCTTCCTTTTTTTTTTGTAACTGCTGAAAAGATAAGAACTCACCTATCACAATTTGACAAGACCACTTTTGGCTGAGTGCTGCTTGTTTTCTCAACAGATTTATGAAAAACTACTGGTTGGCTGTTTTTATGTTGCCATCTCTCAGGAGAACTTAGATGTGTGTATGTGCTTTAAAAAAAAATTGGAAAGAAGGACCACAGAGCTAGTTTAGTATGACCTATTCCCCCAACTCTCGGAATGTGTGTGGTAAATGAGGGACAAAGAATTTATTAATCATACTTTAGTAGTAGTAGAGAAATAACCACAACTTTTCTTTAGACAGTAAAAAGATAAATTTTTAATCCCTTAGAGTTTGAATGTAGATTTGACCAAAATAATAAGATTAGGGAAATAGACCACATGGCTAAACAGTATTTGATACCTTACTTTGATGTTTATATATAAAAAGGAACCATCTGCTGTCAGGGAAGCCATCATTCAGGAAGTGGAGTTTGAGTTGTGTTTTCACACCTTGGCATGCTTGGCGCTACCATGTGAATATGCCTCAGATTATGTATGAATCAGATGACTCATAAAGATGTCCAAGTTTATCACTTGAGGAGTCTCAGAGGAATTGTCCTGAATAACCCATAACTTAGCAGTCATCAGCTGAATGTTTAAACTAATAAAACCTTCAATCTCCATATCAGGTAGGTTAGGTTATGGGGCTCCACATCCCTAGCATGCTGACTGTATGCCCTCTGTGGTGGTCATCCTGCCACAAAACTGACTAGCATTTGCACGTCCACAGCTTTGGTTCCCCAGAGCAATCTCATCTCCGTAATAAGCACAGGATTTCATTTACATACTTAAGGCGTAAGCCTGAGACTTTCCTGATGCCATGTCTCTTGAAGGAATCAACTTTGCCTTCCTGAGGCAGAATTACAAATTAAGGAGTGCAGGATGGTCCTCTCAAAGATGCTTTTCTTATTTAAATAACCCCTGAGTCAAAAGTGGCAAAGACTGAAAATGGCAAGAAATGACGCTCTCAGCAGGCAAGAGGGAAGAACGACTCCCTTACCTTCTGTCTTCTTCCTGGTGGGCAAGGGCATGCCCTCTGACTTTGTTTTTAAGTGCCTGGTGCCAAAGAGCAGTTGTCAAAAGTTAATGATGCTCTGCCTAAGGAAGATGGATTCTGAGGTGGACTTAAGTATATTCATGTGCGGTCTGCGCTTGCTGCTGCCAAATCCTCACATGAATATTCCTTTCCCTTCAAGGGCAGAGCAACCTTGTCTGCAGTAGACTCCCCCCTCTAGTCTGTCTTCTGATGGCACGGATTTTGAAAGATCTCCTTTATGATCTCTCCTTTATCCCCTCAATGCCTAGCGATCATCGCTGAGTTACTGTTTCCCCAAATTCAGCTCTTTTCTGCTCAGTATTTGCAGAATTGATTTCCTACCTTACCTCCCTTGTGTCTTCCTCAGTGTCAAAGTCTGCTTCTCCCCAGAGGGTCACTGATCAGATGCCGTCAGAGCCAGATATAGCGCCTTATTGTGTGAGATCAGTGTTAACTTTACCCCTAGCGTGGATCCAAGGAGCAGCCGCTTTGCTTTAGTGTCCTTTTGATCCAGTTTTAGAAGCCCGTGTCCTTTCACGATCGCCCCTCATATCAGAAGCATATCACTGTGTGTTCCAAGGCTGGCATGTATGTTGTGTAAATAGAAACTGAAGGGCGCTGCCATCTGTTATTCGCCCCATTCCCTTCAGTGGAGCTTGAGGATTTCTCTCTGCCAAATTATAGTATGTGTGCGCGCACACGCGCTCACATTAAATAAAATGAAGGGGAAAGGGTAATTTATAAAATCAGAGAATTTGAAGGATATTAAAATTCCGAAACTTCCTTTTATCTTCGCAAAGCACACTCTAGAGCTTGAGGCAAAAGAGGGTATTTCTTCTCAGGATGCATTTCCCAGGTTTTGTCATCTTAGAATCTCATCTGTTGGCTTTTCAAAGTTGCTTTGAAATTGGGTCTTTACATCAGGACCAACAGTTATAACACAACTCATTACAAACTTAATGATAAGTCCATTCCTTGGTTTTAAAAATAATTTCTAAGTAAGAATGTATTGGGAAGCTTTCTTTTCTTTGAATACCATACCTAATTTTTAAAAATATAAAACTGCATACTATAGACTAAGTTTTAGGTAATAAAATAGGACGTTTGATTAAAAAGTGGAGGGCAAAAAATAAAAAACTCCCACAACTATGAAATATGCAGTATTAAATGGAAAATATAAGGCATATCTTCATAGTTAAGGGCATCAGAAGCCTGTTTTTATATTAAATCTATTACAGTTGAAAATGAATAGTAACTTGCCCTTTGCAAGTTTCCAGAGAAAAATACTAAAAGTGATTTGAAACTAGGTCTAATTTACTCGTGATCTTTTTCTAATATAGGCTCTATTAGAATTTAATTCAATATTACTTACTATCTTTTCTTGAAAATAGCTTTTGTCTCCCTGGAACTTACAACCAAAATCATTTGTCTGGCGTTTTTCTTTGGAGTTCTATAAAATACGTCTAATACCTTTTCTTTTTTAAGGGGTGGTGGGTATTCCATAAAATACAGAGAGGTGGATCGTTTTCAGGCTTACAGTTAAATGTTCAAAGTCAATTTAGCACATTATGTTTCGCCTTACTCTGCTTTCTCATCATTTTCAATAGCACCTCCGTCATCTTTAGTTTCCAGTTTTGCAACATTGAAGCCATTTTATGTGTTTTTCTTTTCCATCTGTCACCAAGCTTTGCTTGTGAGCTTTTATTCTCTTCTCAAGGGCTTTATCCTAGCTTGGGGCTGCTTTACCCAAAAAAGGAAGGACCACAGTAGGCATCACCTACTTTTTAAAATACAATTTTTTTTCTGGTTCAAAAGTGATTGGTAGTTTCCTGCTCCAATCTACCATTCATTGCATAACCAGGGATAAATTACTTAGCCTCTCAATTACTTAACCTCTCTGAGTCTGTTTCCTCATCTGTAAAAATCTCAAAGGGCTGTTGTGAGGATGAAATAAGCGAACACAAGTGAAGCATTCAGCACAGTGCTTGGCACATAGAAAGTGGCCATTTTTCTATTTTTTTTTTATTTTAGAAAATTTGGAAAATACAGACAACTGCATAGAGAAAAAATATTACTCAAACTCTTTCTACTCTGAGATAACTAATTATACATTTTAATATAATTCAGCCACTTTACCCTCATACAGGTAGTAAACAAACTGCTATGTAATTTGTTCTTCATTATGAACACCTTCCCACGTAATTAGTATTCTTTCAAATTGTATTGCATTGCATGGCTGTCCAACAATGTAATCAACCAATTTCTACACAAATTTTCATTGTCATGAATTATATTCTGATAAACATGTTTGCACACAAGTCTTTATGCTCATCTTTAACTTTTCGTAAAATGAATTCCTAGACAGACAATTACTAGGTTAAAAGTGTAAACTGAAGTTTTCGTTTCATTTTTTAATTTACTGTCTGAAAAGATGGTTCAATTTATATTCTAATCCTAGTGTAGAGGGCCAGTTTTTCTTTCCTTCAGACTTTTTGCTTGTTTCCTCACTTTAATCTTCTTTTATTTCAGTGCATTTTAAATTTAGCTCCAAGCACATTCATCTTCAGATAAGATTGAATAACGTCTTTCACGCTTTTTGATGTTTCAGTTGTTTCCTGTTACTAAGTGCTACAAATCAAAACGCCCTGGTTGAACAGGGAGTTAAGACTTCTCCAAGTGCCAGCTCTCTCACATGCTTCATTTCATCAACTTTTTTTTTTAATTATTTCTCCCCATGAACTCACATGTACTACTTTCTAGATTGCTTTTCTTTCCTCCAGCCAGTACTTCTTACTTGAAAACTGATCTTTAAACTCCACTGGAATGATTTCTTCATTTTTTTTTCTTGTGCCCTCTCTTTAATTTCTCTCCCTAGAGGCCACTCAGCATGTACTAAAGTTCATATATTAAATAAATGTTAATTCATCTCAAGATTCATGCCTATGTTTGTATTGGTTTGTAAAATGCGTTTTTCTAGTGTTTCACCTGTGCGTGTTTGTGTGTGAAAACTGCACATAGGTTTATGGCAGACGTTTGTCCTCCCAACAGTGTCCAATCTAATGTGCTTTACTCAGCAGACATTCAATAAATTGGAATTGGCTGGCTGATGGGTTTCCTTTTTAAGATGAATTATGAAGCATTTAGCAGCTTTAAAAATACACTTTTTTTGCACTCCCCCTTCCCCCTGTCAAATTCTTACATATACATTGGTTATTTCTTAAAGAACACGCAACTGTTATAGTAAATAATGTTTTAGCATAATTACCATTATCAGCATCCTACCTACTCAGTACTCAGAATTTATAGCCTTAATCATCCTGCTGCTTTTATCCTGTCATCCACCGAGTCCTTTTTACAGGGCTTACTGCCCTTTACTGTCATCCAGACTGAAGTTGGCATGGGTAATATAAATGAATGCACATTCTGTAGGAAGGTGCTTTGGCACCTTTTGTGTCCTACCTCATAGCTCATCTTTGTATTCCAGCTGTTAATCACCTTCTCAGGTGTAACCAGAGGAACCTATGAGCCTGTATCTTCCACTTTCTGCCCTGGGGCTTCTCTGCCACCATCTGGGGTGTGTTTGGGAACCTACTCAGCAGTTCAGACAAGCAAAAAACCTGAACGTCCCGGTGGAGTTAACATCCCCACAAGGCAATCTTTAACTCAGGGCACACTTCTGAGACACTCAAACATGACTGCTCAGAGGGTCCCTAGCGGAATTGGGTCCATTGCCAAATGAAGAAATAGAGGCAAAAATGGAGAAGATTAAACAATTATGGAGAGGAAGTTGTTAAATAAAGCTTCATATACAGCCTCGTATGTGAAGTATGTAATTTACCATTTTGGCATGTAAATGATGACTTGGGTTTCAGCTGTTTACTTCCTAAAATAATGGCATCAATGGTAATTAAAGACCAAATATAGTTCCATTTGCCAGGAGAAAACCAGACTCTTATGTTCCACGTAGAACATGAAAGGAAGTTCTGATTACAGGCAAAGAATTATGAGCTGACACAAAGTTTTCTCCAAAGGCTATCTCAAAGTCCCCAATTCTTGGATACAGTGAAGATATTAAGCTTCTATGGTGCCAAGCACTGAGCTGGATGCTGGGGAAACACGAGGATGTATAAGATACAGGCTTCACTTCAGCCAGACTGGAGAGCTAAAATACCTATACCTCTATAAATGCTTAAAAGACTGTTGGCTGCTATGAAGTGGGTTCACTGATAGAGTTTATAGCATTTGAGCCAACTTTGAAGGATGTGCAGGACTGGCCAAACACATAATTTGCTTCTTTCCCTCAAAGCTATTGTGAAAATGCAGAATGATAACAGCCTAAATGCTCAGGAAAGTATAAAGCACAGCACAAATGCAAGACACTGATAATGCTCTGACAATATTACTGTTTCTGGAATAGTCCGTTTACAAGAATGTTCCATTTGGGACTTAAACTTAATAGCGCTTATCACTGATTAAAGACTAGATAAGTAATCCTATGTTTTATTTTTTCACTTCATTTTTAGAGTGCCAGTGAAATTTTAAAATTTAAATTGCTCTTTGTATTATCTATTACTTGTGCAGTAATTCCCACCAACAGCGTAGATGGGTTCCTTTTAGTCCACATCCTGGCCAACACTTGTTATTTGTTGTCTGTTTGATAGCAGTTCTGACAGGTGTGAGGTGATAACCTCACTGTGGTTCTGATCTGCATTTCCCCAATGATCAGTGATGTTGAGCATGTTTTCATGTGTTTGTTGATTTTCTTTGGAGAAATGTCTACTCAGAGTTCTACCCATTTTTTAAATGGATTTTAAAAAATAAAATTGTATGACTTCTTTGTATAATTTAGATAATAAAAGCCTCTTACCAGATACATTATTTGCAAATATCTTCTCCCATTCAGGAGGTTGCCTTTTTGTTTTGTTGATGGTTTCCTTTACTGTGCAAAAGCTTTTTAGTTTGATGTAGTCCCACTTGTTTATTTTTGCTTTTGTTTCCCTTGCCTCAGGAGACAGAGCCAAAAATATATTGCTAAGATCATTGTCAAAGAGCATACTGACTATGTTTTCTTCTAGGAATCTTACGGTTTCAGGTCTTACGTTCAAGTCTTTAATCCATTTTGAGTTTAGTTTTGTATATGCTGTAAGAAAATGGCCCTCCTGTTGTAGCTGGGCCACACTTGCTGTGGGCATGTAGTTTGCAGGGCTGACCCCCAGTGAAGCTGGTTGTATGCCCGGCTGTAACTATTGCAGGCGTTCTGGTTTGCAGGGCTGGCCGCTGGGGCAGGAGTCGCTTCGCAGGGATGCCATTGCCTGACAGGTGTGCCGACTGGACTGGCGAGACAGGGGGCCACCTGGGAGGGGCTCTGGTGCTGGCTGAGGGCGCCTGCCTGGACGGGCGGGCAGGGTTTCTTTCCGGGTATTTTCAGTCTGCAGGTGGCTGAACCCACAGAGTGGAATCCGCAGATACAGGGGGCTGACTGTACGTGCAGTTATTGTTCTAGAAATGAAATGCCAAAATTTAACTCCAATATAGTAAAGGATATAGTCTCTACTCAAAGACCTACATTATGATTTTAATTAGAAGAGTAAATCAGTGGACACAATGAGAAGGAAATGTGTGGTATGCTTTCAGTCATACAGAGAACACCAATATTTGTAAAATGTGCATTGTGGAATTGCTCCCTGTACCTCAGAGATATTTCCAAGGAAAAAAATTAGACAGATGTTACACTGAATAGTGAGGTAGTATGAGTTTTAAAATAGTTATTTGGCAGTGTGTCTCTGCATTTTCCATTGTCAGGAGAAATTGTTATTAAACTCTAGAATTAAATATGTTGTGCTAATGTGCTGAGTCCATTTACTTTTATGGAATAACTTTATTTGTTCTGCACTGGCTGGCTGGCAGAGAAAATGAATCGTGTTTGGTGATATTTTTAAGCTGTAATTTCATCAGCAGCCTACTTAGGGGATCTAAATATAAATCTGGAAATTAAAAGTGTTGTGTGCTTTACTTGGTTGCTCTGAAGACAGAAACTCCCACCACTTCCCAGTCGAGTTTTCCTGAAAAGTCGGTGGTCATTGTCCTGGCAAGTTTCT
Source organism: Camelus ferus (assembly GCF_009834535.1). Lineage (NCBI taxonomy): Eukaryota > Metazoa > Chordata > Mammalia > Artiodactyla > Camelidae > Camelus > Camelus ferus. The sequence goes on along the minus strand of NC_045696.1, from coordinate 88,607,505 downwards.
TTTCATCCTAAATTGTGCTAACATTTAGAAGGAAAACTATGAAGGTTACAAAAAATAACATTTTTAAGATAATATTTTAAATTACAGGAATTTTTTTTTAATATTGCGCTATGTAGATGTGTCTTTGCCTTATTCTAGGCCCACATCCCAGAGACAGTCCTGTTTAACAGTTTTCTTCTGTCAGTTTTCTAGTGATTGTGAGTATAATTTTAAATGATACATGTATGCTACATTTATGTTGTCAACTTTAGACCCTATACATATGAGGCAGGACTGCACTGCAGGGAGGTGCCAGACTCTTGGCATTCTCAAGAGATATGCTTTTTTAAGAATTTCGATTCCCCTGAGTCATACATTCCTCTCTATCACTTAATTTGTCCCTTAAAGTTCTAGTTCTCTGGGATTCTCAACTGGAAGGGAGGAGAGTGCCATGGCCCTAGTTTACCAGAATAATGTACCAGAATCTTTGGCAAGGCCTTTTTCAAAGTACAGATGCCTTCCTTCCTTTCTGCCTCCAAGGGAGGCATGCTTACCTGGTTGAAAGTCACTGCATTTAATTTCAGATGTTACTAGCGGGGAGTACATTGTGCAGATAGTGTAGAAGCGGAGGGGAAAAAAAGTTCAGAATAATATATATAAAGGCCAAGACAAGGGATGAACACTTGAGTGGTGAACAGTTCTTTTTTCAGGTTAAGGGGCATCATTGTCTTAGATTTCTTTGTTTTCTGTTTCTCCCACTATCCCATCATCAGCCCTAGTGGAGGGCTTTCCTTTTTATTCACTTCAGAGAGTTCCTGCATAAGCATTAATGAGCCGAGAACAACAAAGCAGAGGTGTGGATGCCACAGCACAGGAGCACTTGCTGCTGAGACAATTACTAGCTTCTGCATTCTAGACAAGGATGAACCAGATTTATATCCAGCAAGATGACCATCACAGGGCCTTCCAGGTTCAGTGTAATAGTTGAAATGCTGAGTTCTAACTCCATGAGTGCCAATCCATCATCTCTTATACCTTTTAAACCTGGTAGAAAACCCTCAGAGGCCTGTGATTCTATGTATTTGAAGATCCCCCCTTACTTGGTAGAGTGGGGTCTACAAATAGCAGTGACAAGGGCATGCTCATCTAAAGGTGTGGATCCACGATGCTTTGAGTTCTCACTACAGCACCTGAGGGGCAGGGAAAAGCCCAAGATGAGAAATGCTAATGGGGTTCTCTACTTCTTTTATCTGCAGACAGCAGCTGAATATGTAAAATCTCGACTCCCAGAGGCCCTTAAACAGCATCTTCAAGACTACGAGAAAGACAAAGAAAATAGTGTACTGTCTTACCAGACCATCCTTGAACAGCAGATTCTATCCATTGACCGAGAAATGCTAGAAAAATTAACGGTATCCTATGATGAAGCAGGTATGTTCATCTTTAATACACATGCACACACACACATAATTTTTTACTCCCTGCAGAAATTTCTGTTTAGATTTGGGTCAAATTTAGACCCTTTTCTTTGGTAGAAGATAAAGGGCAAACTAGATTCTAAGTTATATAACATGGATTAACAGTAAATTTCTTCTCTGTAGTTTTGTTATCAAAGATTTTGTCAGGAGATGTCTAATAATGGCTCTTAAAAATCAAATCCCTTTTAAATTTTTTGCTCATTGTTAGATGGAATTTTTTCTGGCCTTTTCTCAAGCATGTGCTCCTATTGATTTAATCTTTTAACGTGTCACTTCAGGTTTGGATATCAGCTGAAAACTTTTATATCCGATAATCTAAGAACTGTTACTTGCTTCAAGTATTATTTTTTAATTTCAGAGATTTTTTTCTAAAGAGGTCCCATTCTTTTTCTTAAAATTTCCAGCTGAACTTGGCTTTCTTTTCCTTTAGCTCCTCAGATGAATGCTAGCCCCTAACACCACACTGGACACTTCAGTTCACTGCCATCCAAAAGTTTATCCTGTCTGAGGGAGCTGCTTAGGGAAGGCATAGATAGACCTCCTCATGACATCGTTTTTATCTATTACATGACCTGTGAGCTAAAACCTAATTTTAATGAAACTGGTGCAGTATTACTTGAATTATTAAAATCTTTAGTAAAATTAAACTTACTTGGGAAATGTACCCTGATTAAAATTGTCATCTTCCCACCCCCCGCAACAAAAAAAAAAAAAAAAGGAGGAAAAAGTTGGGAAGATACGTTTCCAATGGTCAAATGTTGGTAGTATTAATCCCTATTTTAATAACAGGAACTTCTGTTTTTATTTCTACAAGGAAGTTGCTATTATGCATCTTATTTTCTTCTCCATGATATAAATGGTCTCGACACTGACATTCTTAACATTTGATTTCAAGCTTGAATAGCAAACAGAATAGCAAATTTAAAAAAGGCCACCCATGCCCAACCACTAATGCAGTTTTCTAGTTATTAAGCTGTCCCCACTTACATGCTGCCCTCTGACCCCCTTACATCCCTCCTGGCAGGAGCCACATTTCTAGCCTTGCCCAGGACACCTCTTCTCTCTCTGATTCTCCTTTGCTTTATCAGTTTTTTCACATATATTGACTTTCATCTGCCTGTTGGGTGTTGAGGTATTTGGTCTCTGTATTTGTCTTGTTTTTAACATTCTTCTCTTTGAAATTCCCATTTATCTCCTTTCTCATCCTTAGTGAAATAAAGTAAGGCTGTGATCGGCCCAATCAAAATAATATTTAAATATTTATAGCATCTCAGAGAGCCTAGAGCTCAAATAGTCCACCACTTCCTGTCCCCATAACCATGTTATAATGTGAAAACTGAGACCCACAGACTTGCCTGCATTAACACAGTTACTTGGTTATAAACCTGGGACTCCAACCTCCTAATTACTAATCAAGCTGGGCTTTCAATGCAGGTTCTTACTCACTCAGTAGGCATTTGTTGAATGCATAGCAATATACTAGGCAGTGGAAGAAAGAGGAAAGAGTAGAGAAAAGGTGGGGAGGATTCTGAGACAGAGAAAAGAGATCTTAGTGAAGCCTAGCTGGGAGCTCAAACATAGATACGTGACTCCTGGAGAAAACTTCCCAAGGATCTGGGAATAAGTACACTCTGGAATATCCATAAGCTATTCAAGTTAAGCTGAGGGGATGTGGAGCCAAGGAATAGTGGAAGTGGCTCAAGTTGTGAATGGAATTCTTTAAGGGAGGGCATTTGCTTACACCCGAAGGACAAGCGATGAATGTGGATTTGTGAGGAGAGAGGTGCAGTTTATGTGATAAAGGGGCCTAAGCAGACACCAAGGTGGGAATTACCATCAGCTGCAGCCTCCCACCACTCAGCGTTTCCTTCTGCAGGGATAATTTTCCATTCACCTGCACAGCTGTTGAGCAAGATTAATCTACAGAGGTCCACTGGTACATGACCCTTAGGCCAAATACTTTGGCATGGAATTAATCTATCAATAAACTCTGTGGCATGAAGCAGTGGAAGTAACTACAGGATTGAAACTTAGAGGATCTAAATTCCCAGCCTTTCCTCTAGCTCAGTACCGGTGTGATTAATGCTTAGAGCCTCTCTTTCTTCATGTATAAAGTTGGGCTAATAACATCTCAGGGGGTTATTATGATAATAAATTATGTCATGTTGGGAAAGTCCTTTGAAATCATATTGTAAATGCCACCAATGGTGAATGAGAACAGATTTGGATCTCGTCCATGGCTCAGACCACCTTAAAGTACAATTAGAGTTTTTTCTGACATGTAGTGTTTGGGAAGGCAGAGGCGAAGTTTTTAAAATGATCTTCAGAGGCTTTGAGAAGCCAAGCAGCATCTGTTTGTTATAGTACCCACTCCAGGCTCAGCTTGCCCTTGGTCATTCCTGCATGAGGTGACATGTTCAGGGGGGTTGTGTGTACGGATGAATAAATGAATGTCACTGTGTGTTGTAAAATCAAATGGTCACTGCCTCCTCCTCCGCTATCTATATATGAATGATTTCATTCAGAAAAATTAGGAGAAAATATGAAAAGTCATTGCTACTTAACAGAAAAATATTTCATCATAATACAAAGGAATCAGGTTAGAAAATTGGTAATAGTATCCAATACCTTCAGATATAAACATCTCCATTGAGACACTCATGTGCTTCGAACTGCTTAGCTTCTTCCCCTGCTACCCCAGTTTTTACTTCTTTGCATTCTCAATTCAGTTCTCCCAGTTTTAGGAAGTGGTTAATTGTTAATTAGATGATACCCTGGTCTCTAGAGAGGTTAATTTGTCTTTAATGCTTATCCACTGATAAATCAGCCTGAGTGACTTAATGACAGTTACCACCATCTGTGACTTCTAAACTTCTAAAAACCAATTAATGAAAAAATTCTTAGATGCTTTTCTGAAAGCATTGGCTCAAAATCTTTTCTCCCTCTTTTCTTTCTGTCTTTCCCTCTCAGTGTCCTCTGTTCCCCTTTAAATACATACATATCTTAATGCTCTGCTCATTCACAGTTCATCTATCCAGCAACCTGACATATCTGAAATCCGGCGGAGAATGGGAAGGAAGCAAAAGACATGAACAACCATACCATGTTGCAGAGGCTATAGTTTCTCACCCAGGACCTATATATATATATATATATATATTAAATATAGTTCTGACCAATTAGGTTATATTTTCCTATGTGACATTTTCTTTTTTAAAATTCTTTTTCTGAATTTGAGTATTATACTTTCATTGCAGAAATACATAGAAATAAGTAGAATGGTATAGTAAGAGAAGAATAATTCTCTATTATCGTACCATTGTAAACATTTTGTTATATTCCCTTCACTCCAAGCATTTCTGAGATGTAGTTGATATCTTGCAGTTTTATATCCTGCTTTTTTCACTTAACATTATTACCTCATTTTATTAAAACTTCTTCATGTGAAGATAATTTTAATGGCTGCATTATATTCTATTCTTTGAAAGTACTACTCACCAAACATTTCCTACGTTGGCAATTATGTTTGGTTTTGTTTTTGCTGTTATGAATAATACTGCGATGAATACGTACATTTGTCTGCATTTCATAATACTCTAGAGAACAGACTTCAGAAAACATGAGTGAAGAATTAGAAGGCAGGGAAAGGGGATGATACTTAGAGCATCTGAGAGTAGCAAGGAATAAGAGCAAAGAGAAAATCTACAGAAGTCCATAAAAAGCAGTTGTCCTATCCCCTGTGAATGCATTCACAGACCCTGTATTACAGAGTTGACATTATCGATCTTCATAATGGTGACCTTCATTCACACAAAAAAATGGTTCAATAGTGTTAATTATATTCTGTATATAAAAAGTTACATAAACTGGTTTGAAAGGTTTTCATCCAAATGGTTTATTTTTAAGTTTTGACTATTATAAAAATAAAGATGCTTTGTGCTATAACTAAAAGAGGTCTTGGAGCCAAAAGACTCAGATTTTATTCCTAGTTCTGCTGCCAACCAGATATGCAATCTTGAGGAAGTCACCAAACCTCCCTGAAGCCCATTTTGCTGTCCATCAAAGGCTTGAGCAGGACCTCATAGATACCTTCCATTTCTATAACTATAATTCTGGTCTCTTGACAGTGAAAACTCAGGTAGCTGTGGTTTGTGCAAGGTTGCATGTGGCTTCTTCTCAAACCTTTTGCTTGCTCTGTCTCTTTCTCCTTTCTCCTCAGGCAGCCCGTGTGTTGTTTATAGTATATTGTATATATTGTTTATCTGACTAAAAGAAGACCATCGCTTAGCGTTCTGGCATCTGCACATGGGTGTGTCTGGACATACATTTGTTGGTGGGTTGGGGAGTGAGACTGTATGAGTGAAGCAAAACTAGATTTTGGAAGGAAAGCTCCTGAGCCATCATTCAGGGGTCCTCAATAAGATCACCTAGATATTTTTATTAGCCTTAATTAAAGCTGAACACAACTTAGAGGAGGAAGTAAGATATGATTTGCATTTGCTCTATTAATGTTTTTATTTGAATTGAAGAACAAGTTCATACACAGTTCAGTAGATTGGGCTTTAGCACAGAGAAGCTTCCAGGGAAAGCAGCTGCATGATTTGAAGAGATCAAAATAGTACTTCATGCTGTCTCAGAGAGCGTCATTAACCTAAATATTCATCATGTGTCCTAGTGGGAAAAGGTGAAGGATCGAACTAGCAGGAGAGGGAGTCCTTCCTCACATTATTTACCTTTACGCTTGTGTATTATTTATGTTTCAAATTGTTTATAATTTTTTTAAGTTTGGGCGTGAACAAATGACCTGCATACTCCCTTGTTAAGGATAAAGCAGTATGTGATGCCTTGTGTCTGAGGGAATTGTGAGGAGAACAAGCTCACTGGGTTGAGGTTGGCACTCTGTCGCACACTCAAGAACCCCACGGCATGGGCAGTGGGAATTAACAGTGCCTCCTTCTCCCTTTGGGAGGAGCCGAGTCTCCCTGTAAGTGGGTGGACTGTCCAGCAGAAGTGTCGTGCTTCAGGCCTTGAGACAGTTACCTCTTGCTTCTTAGATCTCCTTAGAGTTAAACCTAAGACCAGCAAAGGTTTTATTTGTTCTTACAGTTTACTAGAAACCCCAACAGCTTTCCAATGAGCATGTGTTTCTACCACGTAGAAAGAGCACTTAGAGGGGGAGGGTATAGATCAGTGGTAGAGCACGTGCTTAGCATGCACAAGGTCCTGGGTTCAATCCCGGTACCTCCATTAAAAAAATAGATAAATAAGTCTAATTACCACCACCACCCCCCACAAAATACCAAAACAAAAAAAAAAATTACTAAAAGAGCACTTACAAGTAGAAAGTGGACCAGCAAGCGGAGAAGAGGGGAAGGGGCAACTCAGCCAGCTGTTTAATGCATCCATTTGGGCATCAGTTAAAGCTGGGGGCCTGCAGATCCATTTACAAGGGGCAGGCAGTCATGTACAACTTTCCCAAAGGAGGTGAGGAAAAAGGGGCAGCATTAATTTGTCAGCCTTTGCTTTGTGATTGCCTGACACAGCTCTACATTAGACATTCCTGAGAGCTGAGCCCAAGCAAAGCTGCCTCTGTGAAGACACACCAAGTACTATAATGTACTTTTTGGAGAAATAGCTTTTAAAAAGGGCGGGAAATGTGCTGTAAGCAGTTTAGGAAGTAGCTGGAGGGTTACCTCCTATTGAGCTTATTTTATTCTTCTTAATATAGATGGTACCTAAAAGTTACACCTATGATTTAATTGAGCCATTAGTGTCAGAGTAATTGGTGATCTCAAAAGGAAAGCCATTTACTGTCATGGAGGAAAAAAATTGAACACACATCAAGAAACCAAACCCAGGAAAGAGAGTGTGAATTATTTAGGGCTCCTTCAGGTTTTCTAAGAATATGAAAAATGGAGTAAAAGGCCTTTGCAGGAAGTTCTTCACTTCAACAAATACACTGAATTCCTCAGTGTGTTTCTCAAGCAGGTCCTAAGGGAGGAGGTAGCTTTAGGTTTTCTTACTTTTTATCTTCTATCAGGGCCCTATTTCTAGGCTCAAAAGATGTTCTAGCCAGAGGCTTCCTCTCAGAATTTGGAAGGAAGAGAAAAACAGGGAAATTTACAAAGATATGATGGGAAATTTAATATTGGTTGACCAACCACTAACATCAACTTCTGAATTTCTGTAAAAAATTAAATCTGTTTTATTTCTCCATTATGACAATAACAGAAATACATTTTAGAACATTTTTAAAATATGGAAAAACTAGAAAAGGAAAAGATAATTCCTAATGCTACATAACCACCATCTCCAGTATGTGTACTTCTAGTCATTTTTCTCTGCTGGGTTTTAATAATTTGTGCCCAATTTTTATGCTTACTTTTTCTTTCCTTTTTTTTTTAAATTGAAGTATAGTCAGTTACAATGTGTCAGTTTCTGGTGTACAGCACAATGTCCCAGTCATACATACACACACACATATTTATTTTCATATTCTTTTTCATTAAAGTTTATTGTAAGGTATTGAATATAGTTCCCTGTAATATACAGAAGACAATTATTTTTTGGTTTTTTTATATAGTGGCTACCATTTGCAAATCTCAAACTCCCAAATTTATCCCTTCCCACCCTCTTTCCCCCAGTAACCATTGTTTACTATGTCTGCAAGTCTGTTTCTGTTTTGTAGATGAGTACGTAGTATCCTCTTTTTTCTTTTCTTTTTTTTTTAAGATTCCACATATGAGTGATATCATATGGTATTTTTCTTTCTCTTTCTTATGCCTATTTTTTTATTTAACATTGACACATCATAGTTCTCAGTGCTCTTACAAGCTACTCATAAAAGTAATTTGTAATGGCTGCATAGTATCCTACTGAGCGGATGTGCCATGGTTACCGTTCTCATAACATTTTAATATTTTCAGCATGGCCTCTCTCTTTTATGTTCAGTTCATGTCACCGTATAGAATCCGTGAATTTGGAGGTCTGTTTCTTGTCTGTGAAAAGATGAGAATGGTGGTATGATTAATGAAACCGTAGTGAAGACTTCTGTAATGCAGCCAATTACTAGTCATATGTCAGTGGGAGCCCGGGATTAACACAGGTTGTCAGCATCCACTTATAAACGGAGCACTTCTTTCTAGCCAGTAATACCAATCTTTTAAACCAAGCTGCTTTGAACTTCAGTTACAATTTTTATATTTCTCCCTTTGTATCATGGATTTAAAGAGCCAAAAGGTAAGTGGGTGGGGGAGTAGTAACAAAAGTGACTTTGCCATCTATAAACTAGAAAATTATCCTCCGTGGCTGTCCCAGAGTACCCAGACATGCCATTCACCAGCCATGGGGTCCGTTTCCGTGGCTGTGACGAGACATTACACCTCTCTCTGCTTGGTTTCATTGACTGTAAAAAGGGACATTGAATTAGATATTTTCTTAAGTCTCTTCCAGCTTTAACAATGTGTGATTCTGTCTCCAGTTGACTTAGCAATCATTGGTTCATTCATTTACTCACTTTATAAACACTGACTGAGCCCCTGGGTGCCCGCCACTGGGAATACCCAGATCACCACGTGGCCCTTCACTCCAGGTGTGTGTGTGCGTGTGAACAGATAACTAGAGGACCGAGGAATTGGTGGAATGAGTGTTTAGAGGACGCTGAACAGGTAAATGAAGGAATTAGGTTTGGGATTGAGAAAGAGTTCTTAAATAAATCAGAAAATCATAAGTGAACCTGTAAATCTCTTGAACTGTTCATCTTGAACTCTGACATCAGTTGCATGACTAAAGGCAGCCTTATTGTGTATTTCTCCTCCACTCTGTAACTGGTTGTATAGACCACTTCTTACCCTCTGCTATGGCATTGTCCTCCACATTCTAAGTGTCGTTCTCCAACTCATTTTAGTTTACATTAATTAGCTTATATTACTGTGTTATCAGCACTGCTTGTTTTCTTATGAAATCCTCCCCCCCAAAATGATAATTTAGGCTGAATTTTATAGAAGTAATATGATGGGGAGTTATTTTTTTAAAAGTCACATTTCCCAACTTAAGCCTTTTTTTAAAAAAAATTATTTTTATTTATTTATTTGGGTTTGAGGGGGTAATTAGGTTATTTATTTATGTTTTTATATTTTAATGGAAGTGTTAGGATTGAACCCAGGACCTCATCCATGCTAAGCATGGGCTCTACCGCTGAGCTATACCCTCCTCCCTCATCTTACCTTTTTAACAGAAGCCCTCATATGCGCTCTGAGAAGACATTGATCTAAGTTTTGCAGTGGGCAAATAAAATTTTTAATTTTAAAGAACTTTGCTGAGAATACTGGCAACCACAGGCTAATGCTGAGATTTAGAAGCAGGACATGCTGCCTCTGGTGATGAAAACATTTGACTGGAGCTGTGTTTATCTTTCTAACCAAGTTGTCATTGCCGTAAGGGAAGTAATGTTACTACCTGCTCTAAAGTAGTATTTGATTACAAGGCCTAGAGAAAATGTGTACACTTCAAAGAATACTTGTACCAGGTGGTCACAATTTAGACTGCGTGGGCCAGCGAGAGACAGGATGTCAATGCCATCTGTATCTCTTCCTTTCTGTACTATTGGAATTTTGTAACCAAGTTTCTGTAGACCTTGTTGGAATGCTTGTCTAAATTTTAATGAGATCCAAGTTGATGGTAAGACCTGCAGTCTGCAGAGGAAAATAGAATAGTTTTTAAAGTGCCGGAATTTCCAATGTACTGTGACTGTTTATAGCAGTGAGACGTGAGCAGAGTGCCTCCTCTGGCTGACTTTCAGACACGGAAGATCTGTAATCACAGGCGGCTGGACTGCTGTTTAACGTCATTTTGCAAGAATGTTAAGTTCGATCATTGTGAACTAGTAGGCACTCCGGAGTTTCATCTGGTATATTGCATCCTGAAAGACACTGTGTTTCAGCCACCTTCTAGTGCCCAGAGGCGTTCTCTTTGTGTTTCTTTCTGTAGTTAATGTCCTCGTCTCAAGGCTCTGTAGCCATCTCAGATGTGGCTGGTTTGATGAAGAGTTTCTACAGTATATACTGTCAACAGGCACCTGAATGTGATCTTGTAGTTCTGTAGTCAGTCCAGGGGAACGGTACATCAACCACAGAGAAATCAGTAAGACAAACTGTTCATTGCACACAAACATTTACTGTGTGTAGGTTCTGGCAGATGCTGAGAGTCTAAGAAATGGGGAAGGACAGTTAAGTTAGAGGTCTTTTCCCTTTGAATTTATTGCTAATCTTGACTATTATCTTGACAATTGACTCTATAAATCTGTCTTCTAAGGCCTGCTGCAATGTGACATCGTAACTGGCTTCTTCCTTACCTGAGTCAGGGCTTTCTCTTCCTCTGATCTCAGTCATTCTCATTCAAGGAGGTAACACAAATTGTGAGTTTATTATTTATATCCTACTTGGGTCCTGAAAGTTCGATTTGCCACGCTTACTATAATAATGTTAAAATAAAAGCAGAACATCAAAGCCAAGAAAAGGGAAGGAAAATAAATGCATTAACCATAAAGAACAGACAAAATGAAACCACTTTTCAATGGAGACAACTTCTCTTCTAATACTAAGGTTTATGGAGACTTCTTCTCTACATACCTTGGACTCTGGACTTTGAGCAACATTTTCTCAGCTTGAGTTCCCCCAAAGCAGAGCCTGAAGTAAAGGGCTTGATTGCAGATAGTTAATTTAGGACTCAACCCCAAGAGGCAGGAGTGAGGGGCACTGGGAGTGACCCAGGAGGGAAGGAGAAAGAGACACAGGGAAAGCTACCGTGAGAGCATTTTGTGGAGCTGGCCTCCGCTGGCTGCCGCTGCCGCTTACCCTGCCTGAGGGAGCGTGTGAGCAGCGTCCCAGAACCACCTGCCAAGAGGTGAAGGGGGAAGCATTTAGCATCCAGTCTCATCTCCTTGGTTGTCAAGGGTCACTCCACAGGCATTAGCTTCCCCGCACTTCTAATTTATGGATGCCTGAGTGTGCTGAGTGGGCCATGTGGGCGTCCCACGCCTTGGCATCAGGGAAGCTCCAGGGAAGGGAGCAACTGATAAAGGGTTCAGGCCAAGGCTGCATCTGGGCTGAGCTGGTCACTGTACTGGTGGTGGGACCAAGAGTGTGAAATGCTACACAGGAGATATGTCATACAAGCACAATAAATGAGGTTTTAAACCAACTTTGCAGGAAATACCTCCAAGTTCATCTTACAGCCATTTTATGCATGATAACCATCTCTAAAAGCATGAATGTTCATGCTTTTCAAAGTTTCTGTATAGTATGTGGCCATGCAATGCAGAGACTGTTCAAAAATTTTTATAGAAAAATGGTACCTATAGTAGAAGACATGTGTCAGAAAAGGAGAGGGTGTTTTGTTTGACTTGAGAGGTGGCAGCTTTCCAGCTCAAACCAAAACAACAGACTAATCCTCATTTTTATAACTAATGAATTCATGCACCTGGGCCCTTCAACCTGAGTGGCACAGTAGGAGCCAGTTATTCATGTGTAAAAAAGAGTTGCCTTCCATAGGTGACCCCAGCAGTGGTTACTCTGGGGAGGAGAAACTGGGGGAGGAGACAGTTTTTTCACTGAATCCGCTTATTGTCTTATTTGAATTTTTAACTTTGTCCGTGTATTTTCTGTTTTTAAAAATTTACAAAAAAATAAATAAAATGAACCAAAACCTTCCAAGTACATCTCCCCTTATCTTCAGTGCCGGAAGTGGAAATATAATAAGGCAGAAAGCCAGTCTTCTGGTTTTCAATAAAGCCTTTTACCTCTAAGTTATGTGTATCCCTGGAATACGTCGAGAAAGGAACTCAGCGACAAGGTCAGCTGTCATGGACCTGCAGTGCCGAGGTCAGAGAAGGTCAGGAGTGAGGCCAACTCAGTCCTGTGCCAGTGGGCAGCTGGGCTCAGGGCGCCCGCCATCGGGTTCTTGGTAGTCTTCATGCCCTGAGCCAGAGCTGATCCCAGAGTCCAGGGTGGGCTGGCCTTATTGCAAAAACCAGTGAACCAACCAAAAGCTCACCTGAAAGAGGCCAGGATTCCTGGGCAGCGAGCAGTTGGGGACTCAGCAGATTGTGACCCTGTACTTAACCTCGGCTTGGTCTTCCTGTGTCTTACAAGGTGTGTGACTTGCTGCTTTACTTGGCCTTTTAGTCAGATTCTCTTTTTCCTGACCTGCAGCCAAACCTCTACTGATTCTTTTTTTTTTGTGCGCGAGGAAGTGTAGTATAGTGGAAAGAGACTACCTAGTCTTTGAAGCCAAACTGGCTCCATGTTAATCCCTTATGCTGTACCTTACGTGGGACTTTTTATAAGGATTGAAGATAGTGTATGGGAAATGGTGGACATTTGGTGAATGCTCTAATGGCGATGGTCTCTTATGATTTTTGTTGTAACTTAACTTGGCATATACTTAGCTTGGTATATAGGAGTGTTTTTCCAATTTCTTTTATGGTAGAAAGGATTAACTATCATGCACTTTGCATAAATTAACTTCTTACCCAGAACCCAACAGAAACCAACAAAATACTGGCTCCATCAAGCTCCCCTTCCTTCATTGCCCTGTCCCGGATGGAAAAGCAGTTCCTTGATTTTAGTGTATTTGTACCATGTTCTTATATATTTGTTTGTCTTTACTTTTTCTAATGCTGTGCGTTATCTCTTGTTGGGTAACAAATTACTTAGTAACTCATCTCACAAGCTTCTGAGGGTCCAGAATGCTGGTTGGTTCTCTCGTGGGGCTGCAGTCAAGCTGTCTGCTAGGGTGGTAGTCTTTGAAGATAGGCTGGAAGTACTGTGTCCAGGCTTACTCACGTGGCTCTTGGCAAGAGGCTTCCTTCCCTTTCCACATGGGCATCTCCACAAGATGGTTTGCTCCATGTCTTCCTTTGGTGTACGTGACCTAGGAGAGAGAGCAAAGGAGAACCCAAGACGGAAGCTTACAGTCTTGTATTACGTAATATCGAAAGTGAGATACCATAATTTCTACCATACACTATTGGTTACACCGACCAACACTAAGTCATTGCCAGAGGGGACTACACAGGAGTATGAATACCAGGAGGTGGCGACCAGTAGGGATTGGCTACCAGTCTGCACTGAAAAAATGTCTACTCTGACTGCCAGCACCTCCATCTCCTCTCTAGTGTCATCATCTCTTCCTCTCATTTCCTGATCTCATTTCCTTCCTCTTATAACCTACGTTCTGCTTCCCTTAAATCCAAAGCTGGAATGTTCCACCCTGCACCAGCACCAGATGGCCTCAGGATGCTTGGACCCAGCATCCTTTTCCACACCTGCAGCTTCATTTTATTTGAACCAGTGGCAATGCCCTCATTGTGTCAGTTGTTAAATATTTTGATTATCATTTCTGACTCCCTGAATTCAGGCAGATATTTCCTTCTGGAGCATCTTAACACAGTGCCCAGTGTCTTAGTCTGTTCAGGCTGCTATAACAAAACATAGATAGTCCCCAGCTTATGATGGTTTGACTTACAATTTTTCAACTTTATGATGGTGCAAAAATGATACATATTTTGTATTTTGAGGTTTGATCTTTTCCTGGGCTAGCAGTATGCAGTGGGGTTCTCTCGTGATGCTGGGTTAGGGCATCGCGTCACAGCTCCCTGTCAGCCATGCAGTCCCAAGGGTGAACAGCCGATACACTGCCATTCTGTTTTGTACTTTCAGTACAGTATTCAGTAAATTACATGAGATATTCAACACTTTATTACAAAATAGGCTTTGTGTTAGGTGATTTTGCCCAACTATAGGTGAATGTAAGTGTCCTGAGCATGTAGCAAGGCTAAGCGATGATGTTAGGTAGATGAATTCAGTGCATTTTTTACTTAATGATATTTTGCATTTATGGTGGATTTATCTGGAGGTATAACCCCATCATAAGTCAAGAAAGATCTGTACCATAAACTGGGTGGTTTATAAACAACAGAAATTTATTTCTCACAGTTTTAAAGGCTGAAAGTCCAAGGTCAGGGTGCCTTCATGGTCAGGTGAGGGCCCTCTTCTGGGTCACAGACTTCTGACTTCTTGTGTCCTCACAGGGTAGAAGGGCTTTGGCGCTTTCTCAGGTCTCTTTTATATGAGCACTAATCCCATGTGTGAGGGCTCTGATCACCTCCCCAAAGCCCTACCTCATAAGACCATCACATGGGGCATTAGAATTTCAACATGAGAATTTGTGAGGGGACACGAACATTCAGACAATAGCACCCACGTACCTCAACAGTTGTGAAATTGCAGGTTAGTTTTCACAGCGGTATCTAAATGCTTCCAAATTAAGGCATTGCCCTGATGGTAATAGTCTCTGTCTCCCCATCTCTCTCTCTCATCCTTCAACAGTTCCTTACCCCACCCCTCACCTTATTTTTCTATTTCTTTCCTTTGACTGGCTATGTTCTAAAATTTATTACATTTTTAATTTTTACATAAAAATTCAGAAGACTTGTTCTCTTTTTAATTTTTATATGGATGAGTAGAATAACTAGATGAATTTTCTTATTTGACCCAGCTGTTATTTCAGTAAGAAAAGAAGTTTCCTGTTCTTTATGGCTTCTTGGTTATCTCTTTCATTGTGTAAAAAAAAGAAAAAAGAAAAAGTAAAGAAGCAGAAATGAGGACGTCACTGAGTATCTTGTCTGTCTATTCCACTTTTTATATCATAATTTCCCTTATTTGTGATCTACTTTTCTACCATATCCCCACCTCAGGTTCTTTGTTCCTAAAGAAAACAGCAGTAAACAAGCGAGTCCCTCATTTTGTCAGACTTTGTGGAAGAAGAATGTGGATAGATCTAACAAGTAACTTACCCCTCACTTCCTGGGGACTGGTTCTTTATGGCTAAATTTTTAACAAATGTTTTGAGAAAAACCTTATTTTTGAGAAAACTTTTCTTTTCTGTATTTTCTTTTCTTAATGGAGGTACTGGGGCTTGAACCCAGGACCTCATGTATGCTAAGCATGTGCTCACCACTGAGCTATACCCTCCCCACAAGAAAACTCTTATTTTTAACCTACCATTCTTTTCAAATTGCTTTTTGATCTAGGAGGAAATTCAATATGAGATTAAGGAATGAGGCAAAATGAAGAAGCCCTCACGGAATTAGAAATGTGCTCAATTTTTGCACCCAAGGTTCAGCTTGCAAAAAGTATTGGCCCACATAAATAGAAAGAAGTAAACACAGCCAAATTTGCCTACTTGTCTGCTGGCCTATGTGTATTTTAAAAGCATACCTGAAAGTATTATGGGCCTGGTGTAATTACATTTGCAAATAAAATGGAGGAAGCTCAAGAGTATAATTAGGTGGGTTAATTTTCCCCTTTTCTTGTAATGTCAGTAACTTCAAGCCTCTTTGGTTGACTGTACTTCCTTGTAAGCCTTCCTCTGTGGGGGAAATCAGTATTCCAGAGCCACCAAAGAAAATGAGACTGTCTAAAAATAGTTGCCTGTTGACAAGACTGTAGATTTTTTTTTCCTGGTAATACGAAAGCTTTCCAAAATGGAATGAGGTCAAATGTGACAGATGTGGCCAAAGCCACTTCTAATCTGTAAATCCCTGCAGTTGTGCTAATTTTTAAATGGATATTTTGAAGGGACTGAATTTATGGCATTCTCAGTATTTCCCCATAACTCTTAAGCATTTGGGGGTACTCGGTTGCATTCTGTGCCTTGTCGATCAGTGCCCTGTTCAATGGTGCCCACTGGGCCCTACTTATGAGAGTCTCTAATGAGGTTCTGTTTTGCCCTGCTTTTATTTGCCAGGAATCATTTTATTTCTTTTTTTTTTTTTTTTTCAGGGATCATTTTCTAACCACCCAAAATAATAAAATTGGTTTACTCTAATATTCTTCACAGCTGTCCATGGGCAATTCCCAACCTTCCCACTACCACCCACACCCCCAACATTTGGCAACGTCTAGAGGCGTTTTTTGTTTTCCTAGCTGAAGAAGGGGAGCAGGAGTGAGGGCTAGTGGCATCTAGTGGGTAGAAGCCAAGGGTGCTGCTGAACACGCTGCAGTGCACAGGAAAGAAGGATCTGGCCCAAAATGCTGATAGTGCTGAGCTTTGAGAACTGCTCTGGAACAACGTTCTCAACCTTTGCAGTGTATTAGAATCACCTTGGGGGGGCTTGTGCCCAGATTGCACTCAGACCAATTAAATCAGGATCAGTGCAATGTGACCCAGGTCTCAGTATTTTTCTTAATCTTCCCAGGTGATTCCAGTACACAGCCGAGGCTGAGGACCACTGCTTCAGAGCAAACATTTGAGATGGCAAGACTAGCTTAGGCATCGTCCTGGATGCTGTCCTTATTACAGGACCTGAAAGGGCATGATTAAAATGTGGTTGGACATATTGGACAATATCCCATTATAGTATAATAGTGAGGGTCAAGTGAATTTGGGATAACTTTATATTCTCTAAAGCTGGCACTTAAACCCCGAGAAACTGCTATCCTCATTGCCATATTGGAAGTTTGTTTCCCGTGGTTTTTTTATCCTTCTGTTAAGTGGAGATAACAAGTATTTCCTGGCAGCTTTAGTGAATAAACTTCTCTCTGATAACATGTGGGGTGTTTGGAACATCGATAGTTTGCTTCCCTTGAAGGTTTCTTGTGTATCTTTTTTACTTGATGAACAAGTCACATCATTTTTATCTAGCTGAATGGATGTGCTATGCAAAGTGTAGGATATCAAATATCCACTCCAAGAATATTTTATTCGAAGTTTTGCTCTTGCAGTATAGATTCAGGTGCCAGCTTTTTAGAATTGTTAGCCAGGAATACCAGCTTTCCAGCCTGGAAGACCTTGGTCCCCAGGAAGCTGTAGCCCCTCTGGCTGGAGGAGGAAGCTCCAGATACCATGGGAAGCTGAGTTTGGGTCCACCTGCCCTGCTGGGAGAATCCTTACCCATGAGTAGCTCATCGTCCAGGCAAATTACAGTGAGCCCTTAGTGTCACTCTTGGACTATACTGTTCCTCTAGCCACAGATATCGTCTGTTCTCTGCTAAACTCCTAGTCTAGATCTGAGCCCCAGTGGGAACAGGGATTTGGGCAAGAAATTTAAAGGAACTTAAAGTCTCTGTGTTGTGGGAGACTCTGGGCATTAGTGTTGCTTTAGTATTGGGCCTCAAGGTGCAGGAGAATAGAGGACCAATTTCACACCACTGCTTGGGAATGCCCTGACATTCATTAGGGTCCTTGAGAATTGGCAGCTTTGGTTGCAGTGGGAGATAGCACCTTTGTCATGGACAGCCTCGTGATGGGCATTCCCTTGTGGCATGTTGGATTATAAGGAAGAAGGCTATTCAGATGATCTCAAAAACAAAGGAGGTTTATACAAGAATCTTTTGGAATGTAAGAAGAGCTTAATAGTCATATAACCAGGGCAGCTCTAGAAACTCTCAGAGAAGTATATGGATCCTCATTCTGGGACATGATCATTCATGTGATTGGGCATTTCAGATACTACTGCTGTGTAACAAACCACTCCAGACTCCCTGGCAAAAAAGAACACCATTTGCTTATGCTCATGGACTTTAGGGCTTAAGGCATAAGGGGAATGGCTTATCTTTGCCCCCTGATGTGTGGGGCCTCAGCTGGAAAGACTCAAATGGCTGGGGACCTGGGACTGGGGAAGCCACTTCCAGGATAGCCTCTTTGTTCATACTGTCACCCTGGTAAGAACCGCTTAAAGGTTGGGCTTCCCTTGGGACCGTTGGCCTGAGTGCCTACACATGGGCTCATTAATGTAAGGACCAAAAGACATTCAGACTTTTTATTTGGCAGTGCAGTGTTTTGAGAGGGCACGTCCAAGAAGTAATCATTCCAAAGGACCCAGGCAGAAGTTGCAAGCCTTTTCTACCCTAGCTTGGGAGTCACTTCTGCCAAATTCTATTGGTTGAAGCAGTGAAAGCCCCACCCACATTCAAAGGGAAGGAGCAGAAACTCCACCTCCTCATGGGAGGAGTATCAAAGCATTTCCGGTCATTTAAAAAAATTATTACACTGGGCCTCCAGTTTCACTTTGTTTCTTCGTTTAAAGTTTCGAACCAGGGACTCTGTCTCAGTTCATTATATTTGTGTTATATAGATCAGTTCCTCTGGTCCTTTCAGCTGTGGCAAAGTGGGCAGGCTTATGTATTTAGTAGAACTTCTCTTACCTGGCTCTGGAATAGGCAGGTTCTCTAAAAAAAAGTGTTCATGATTGAGGAAGAAATAATGAATCTCTAATGTAGACACTGCCAAGAATGGCAACCATATTACTGCCTTCCATAAGCACTTTGGTGAAATAGAGGGACCTTGGGCAAGAGAGAAGGAACAGGGGAATAGGGTGACTGAAGCCCATGGGAGGTATGGGATCTGTCAAGAGCATGGCGTTTGAGTTATTTATGTTCGTGTGACATCTACCAGAAAGTGAGGTCTGGAAGCACTCAGGTTAAAGGATAAGTGAATGATAATGAAAAAAATCAACCTTGTTCTTGAAATAAGAACAACTCTGACCTTGAGCAAAATCAGAACAACAGAACCACTTCACAGCTGCTATAGATTTCCAACTTTTAGAAGCATGTGTTAAATACCAGATTTTCTTGGCTTTTAGTCTGTCAGCTCCAGTCAATAATTAAGAACACTGAATGAAACATCTTTCCTCTGAGATTCTCAAGCTGCTTAACTGATCGGTTCAGCTTAGCTGAGCATCCTGGGGTAGTAAGCAGTGGAAAAATATGGTTCTAATTTTGGTGTGTGAGTTACTAGAGCAGGCACTGAAACAAGAAATAGACTGATTTTTAATCTTCCTTTCTGCTTTGGAGAATTAACTCATGGGGAGGTTAAGTAACTTCCTCAGAGTCTCAGAACAACTTAACAGAAGGGCCAGTCTTTACCCAAACTTTCCTGGGAGCCAACATTTATGCTCTACTAACCAGCTTCAGATAGATTTTATAGTGGTGGTGCAGTTAGCCAGAGATGTCTGTACGATCCTTTATGCTTGTGAAGAGGTTAGGGAATGTCAGTGATGTCATAAACTAGTTCTGTGGATCTCCTGAGCAGCAGATTTTAAGGGTAATCACACACTTACTAGAAAAAAAAAATAATTTTACGATGGAAGGGGAGAAGGCATGATTCTTTTGCAGAAAAGATCAAACCAGAGCTAACTAATATAAAACCCGACGTATTGATTAAAGTGAATGTTGTTACTCACTTCTTAACGTCAAGGGGAAGAAGGGAGAAAATAGACTGAAACAAACAGAACAGTTCCTTAGGGAAGTCTGACATCTGAAGAGTATCAGGCCTTCCATGCCTCATGTTGAAGTCTGCCTTTCCTGTCGGTGTTTCTTCATCTGTTTATTTACCTGCCCGTTTTCCCTTGTTTTCTTTAATTTTTATAGCACCAAGTCCTGTAAACCCACCATGATGCCTGCCCTGTATGTAGTAAGTGCCTCTGGATTGGGACGTCTTAGAGAAAAACGATTTGAGCATTTCTTTCCACTCTGTTAATACTCCAAAACAGTTTATTTCTCACCCTCACAGAGCCAGTATTTTTTAAACAAATACTTTTGAACACTCTAGTTACCGTCCTGAAATGAAATGTATAGATAATAGAATCTACCTCTATGCATAATGCTTTAGAAATTCAGTGAAATGCCCTAATAATACAATGGGGACAATGGGAAAGTAAGTATAGTAAAATTATATATAATTCCACATATAAATATGCAGGCACCAATACATTCGAAGTCATAATGGAGTTGTCAGATGCCTGCACTTAATGCTCGCGGTGCCTTCTACAGGTGCGGGCTGACAATTGGATTATTTTGACAACTCCAATACGAGTGGTGCTGTTGTTGGTGAAGTGATTTTTTCCAAGATGGGACTAACTTTTCTTTAAGTTCTAAACAAAACAAAGCACAAGTTCCTCTTTATTCTCACAGTAGTTGCATTCCTGGAAAATTCAGTGTATAATAAAGCCATTCCAAAAATATTTTTTGTTTACATGTAAAACAGAAGTTCCAGACTCTTGTGATTACAAGCAGGTTTTTCACCTCTGTTACTGGAAAGTTGTGTGGGGTGTGGGAAAATCTTTGTTTTACAGGACTGTATATTGTGTTGCAGAAGCTCTAGCGTCCCTGACCCACGTGTGTGCGTGCGCACACATGTGTATGTCAGCCACAGTCATTGTGACAACCAAAAATGCTCCCCTAAATATTCAGAGCCAGTGCTCTAGACAATGTGGAACAGAGGTGAAGAATTAGGTTCAGGTGAGAGATGTGAGTCTTCGAGTCCATTTGAAATGTTTTTGATTGATTTTCTTTAGTTTTAAGATGTTGAGAACCACTGTTTCATTGTCTATTTGAGTTTTATTAGAATCCCTAGGATTTGGTTAGGGAAAGATGACTCCCAATTGCAGACATTGGTTCAAGCCTAAACACCATTTTAAGGAACCTAGAAAACAGGTTCATTTATATCTTGGGCTATTTTATGTAATTTTGTGTGTAAAAAATAGTGTAGCTATTTTATGAAATTATATATATATATATATATATCTGTATATAGATATAGATTATTCTTCCTAGAAGTAATCTAGATCTACACTGAGTCTGTTAGGATCTCCTGAAGGTCACACTGTCTCATCTGTGGAGTTCTTGGAACCTGGCCCTTAACTGTATTCCCAAGGGCTATGGCCTATGGGAAAGCCCCATAGGAGGAGCCAAGTGCTTCAACAGCCCTAAGCGATGAGTATTTCACATGGGGAAACTGAAGCACAAAGAGGTTAAATAACTTGCCTAAGGTTCTGTAGCGAGTAAGTAACAAAGCTAGAATTTGAACTCAGGCAATCTCTGCTACCAGAACCCAAGCTCTTAATCATTATACTACACATGTTTAAGAAACAACCAGACTTAGTAAAGAATATGGGTTGGCAATTCGTAATACACAAAGAGACGCCTCTTAAATACATCCTGCTCCCAAGTCTGATCAAGCTAAATGCTTAGAGGTGATAATGGCTAAGAAACTGGTAGTTCTGTTACAGCTTTGTTCCTTAAGTGTCTACAGGGAATTCCCAGTATTACTTCGTATGTAACCAGATGCATATAAACAGCACTACCCGTAAAAGTGGGAAAATTTTAAGTGTCACTTTCACTCAAATTCAAAATTTGGGCCAAGGAATCTCTATTCCAACTGACAAATTCAGTTCTGACTCATTTAAGCAAAAACAACCACAACAGGGTGTGAAATTTACTGGTCCCGAAAGTCCAGGTGATACACTTGATTTAGAACTGGCTTGATCCAGGTCTCAAATGATATCAAAGCTCCCTCTCTCCTTCCCTGAGCTCTGCTTCTCTTTGCATGTTAACCTTATTCTTGTCCATTGCAAGTAGTTTGCAAGTAGTTTCCTCCTTAGAGTGGCAAAAGATATTCAGAGCTTGCAATTCCAGAGGAAGAGAGAGACTCTCTTTCCTGGTATCCACAGAAAAAGATTTTGATTGGCCATTGTGGGTCACATGCTCATCTTTAAACCAAGAACAGTGGCCAGGGAGGAAGAACTCTGTTTGGCCAGCCTGGGCCATGTGCTCACCTGCCTCATCCCTCTGCGGAGGGTAAGCAGGCACTGTGGACCTCAAGGCTCAGAAGACAAATGGCTCCTGGGGGTGGGAAGCAATGCTGGACAGGTGAAAACAACAGATGATGGCTTCCAGAACCCAAATTGAGCCAGAACCTGACCTCTGCTATTTCTGCATGTCCAGGCCACTGAATGTCTGGCTTGTAACTGAATTATTGATCGAGGTACAGTGTACACTGCTGTTACCACGAGGCTTTTTTCCTTTGCATGTTTTGTTTTGTTTTATACATGAGGATGTAGAATTATAAACAGTGCCTGGCATCAGGTAATAGTTCAGTAAGTGTTAGCTGATATTATTATTCTATGCTTATAAATAAAAATGATATTTCTGCTATTGCCTCCATAATGAATGTCTAACATAAAATTTATTACCAGGCATATTGGTCTCAGGTGATGCCTAGCAACAATATCCCAAGGCTTGTCAGCAACTAGGTGACTTATGGAGCAGGATTTCCTAATCTCGATTACTCTAGGGTTTGATAAATTATCTCATTCTCTACCACAGAGTTGGGTAGGGGGAAAGGAAGTCAGATAAGAAAATATGGGATCTGAGTGACAACCTTTCATACTAAAGAGGGTCAGAGAAGAAATGGTCACAAGGTAGTAAAAAAATTGCCTCTTGCCTGCCCGAGATCTGCCATTTGGAAAATACTGTTCTGGTCATGATTTTAAACCATCCACAGCTGATGGCCTATGCTGGGGGAGCTTTGTAAAACTAGATCTCTCAGGACTCAACCCCGGAGACTGATCTGGTCAATGGGGAGGGGCCCAGATGCTCAGAGTAAGTGTGATGAGTAGCTGGACATGAAAACTGCAGTCATCAACCTCTGTGGTTTACAGATGGGCAGATGCCACAGTAAGAACACAGAGCAGCAGTTCAGGCACATTCACACCATAAAAAAATGAATATCTGAATGGTATGTACAGACATACAGGTGTTCACACCTGTCCCTCCTTTCGAAGACAGAGCCTTTCTGGACTCTTCCGGTAGCACAGCTAACAGGTCCGCCTCAGTTCTTCATTTTTCTCTCATCAGGGACTCATACACAAAGCCTGCTCTTTCCTCCCCCATACCAACCCCCCTCCCTTGCTTCCCCCTTTTTCTTCCACTGCTCATTAATTTCGCTTTGAACCTTTTCTGTCTCATGCATATGAACAAATTCATCCTGACACCTTTGCTAGTCTCTTTGCAAATCTTACTCAAGATTTACTTGGAAGGAAAATATTCTATTTATCCATGAATAAAAATAACCTTAAATATAGTTGAGAAATTATATTCATTTATGCGAGAAGTAGTTACCGGGCACCTACTACATGCCAGGCACAGTTCTAGGTTCTAGGAATTCAACTGTGAACAAGCCAGACAAGTTCCCTGCCCTCATGGAGTGTACAGTGTCGTGCAGGAGACCACGTGATGACCTGACAGCAGGCCGAGTGGAGGTAAGTGCCGTGGAGAAATTAAAGCAGGTCAGGGCACTGGAGCTTGGTGGGTGGGGCCAGGAGAGGCCGAGGTGAGCGGGCAAGGAAAGCCTCTGAACAGAGGCCTGATGGGGTGAAGAAGTGAGCCCATCTCAGACCTGCAGGGAAAGCGCTCCGAGCCCAGTGACCAGGAGATGCTGGGGCAGGAATGAGTTCGGCCTGTTCAAGGAATGACAGCATGAGCGAGGCAGGGGGCGCGAGGGATGAGGAGAGCCATGAGGCTTATTGCAAACACTATTCAGTGGTGGTGGAAGGTGAAGGACAAAGGTTGACAATTGGATTTGGCAAGATACAGGCTGTCCATGCCCTCCACGGGAGCAGTTTTGGTGAGAACACAAACCTCTGAAGTGGGTTAAGGAGAAACTGTGGAAGGTGAGAAAAGTGGACATTTTAAGTAAAGACAGATTTTTCTTGCAATTTGCCGTAAAGATGAGCAAAGAGAGGCACCAGTAGCCAGGGGGTTTTAGGTATTTCGGTACAGATTTGTTTAAGATGAGAGAAATAACAGCATCCCGGTATGCTAATGAGTGACCCTCTAGAAGGGGAGAAACTGATGATGCAGGAGACAGCATAATAATTGCAAGATGAAAGCTCTTGAGTAGATGAGGGAGTTAGGAACAAGGAGGAAGACAGGCAAGAGTTTTTTGATTCTGGTGGGTAATAAATTGATCATGGGAGAATTCCTGAGTTTTCTCTGGTTGCATCTCTTTTCTTAGTAAAATGGGTAAGGTTATAGCTGAGAATAAAAATGGTTTTGGAAATTTGAGAAAAGGGGGAAATATGTGCATTGTCCACCCAGAGACTGAGAGACTGAATTAACTAAGAAAATATAGTAGAAATGCAGTGATGAGTATCCTGAGATTTATGGTCATAAATTTAAGGTGAGTCAGGAAGATTGTGTTCATAGAGTGCACATGTGAAGGCAAAAGAAGGTTCAATTTAACCAGATTTGGAGATTTTCTAAGCCAGGCAACAGAGGGAAAAATAAGGGAAGAATTTCTGTGTTTGGCAGAGTAAGAGAGATATGAGGACTTAAGGGAGGAGTGAGGGACAGTGAAAAAGTGGTAGAGCTAATGGATCAGAAGTTCTGTTGGGCTGAAGAATTACTGGAGTCCAAGTGCCAGTGAGAGTGATCTGGAAAATTAGGAGGTGGTAGTTGGAGAAAAAGATGCTTCAAGTCAAGATTTCAGGAGTGGTTCAAGATTCACTAAGGGCTTCTAATGGATGGTCTCTGGTTGGTGGCAATGCCAGTCGCAGAGAAGGTGAGAGAGAGAGATGCTAGTCCTCCTGTCCAGCAGGAGGACAGTAAATGACTGCAACATAGAGCAGGGGGTCAAACAGTCTAACTGCAGGTGCTTCCAAGGAGCTGGATGCTTGCAGGAGAGGAGGTGGTGTGGAAGCAGCATTGAGGAGCAGAGAAGAGCTCAGCCCTGCCCTTAGATCCTTTGGGGTTAGGGGCATGAGAGAAGACAGAGCCAGGCTTCAGGTGGAACCTAGAAGTGGAAGGGAACGATCAAAAAAGAGTTTTGAGCATCAGGAGATTTTGCCAGTAAGCAGTTCCAGTGGACATAGTGGAAAGGTCGGAAAGGGGACAGAGAAAGGGAGAAATAGGAGATGGGGGACAGCTTAGTGGGATGTATAGAAGCGAACTGGGATGTGTCCTGATGGTGAGACTGGGACTTTTCGTGATGATGCGGTAAACAGGGACATACAAAATGGTGAATGTTGATCTTTTAGGGGAACTTGAGTGTGACCTCCTTTTAGAGACTCTTTCTGGCCCAGAGATTGCTGGTTGCCCATCCTTCTATCTTAGAACCTGATTTTTATTTGGGCACAATGCTATCTAGAATAAAAACCATATTCCCCAGGTTTCCTTGCAGCCACATTGGGCCTTGTGGGACTTCTTAAGACTGCTTGAGATTCAGAGGCTAGGACAGGTTTGCCTGATTACCTGGCTTGGGCCATGTGCTAGTTGCCAGCTGTCACAAAGGGAGTATCTGGGCTGTTTGCAATGCATCAGGTCAAACAAGCTACATGCCCAACAGTAGGGAATAACTGCAGTAAGCTAAAGGTTCAAGATAACCTGTAATAACCTAAAAACCCACCTACTAAGGATCAGTTAGAACTTCAATGCTTATAAATAAGTTATTAGATGGAAAAATGAAATGTCTAAAAACCTGAATGACCTAAATGTACTTCAACCTTACACATAAAATTTGAAAATATAAACAATAAAGGCGAGCAAACATAATTGCCTTAAACTGTATTAGAAAAACATTGAAAATAGAAAACAATACACAGATTCCCCCTAGAAACTCAGATTTGGGGGAGTTGTGGTTTATTTTTTAATGTTTTATCTTATTTATTATAAAAGCAATGGAGTTTTGTTCTAGTGAAATCAGAAAGTACAGACTACCAGAAGTAGATTTAAAAATCCACAATTCTGTTTAGAGACAAATACTGCTTCTACCATCATATATATATTTTTTGCCAGATCCATTTTCTATACATGTATAATCATATCTTATTATCTTCTGTAAAGCTGGAGTCATTCTGTACATGCTGTTTTATAACTTACTATCATTTATTTAAACCACCCACGAATTTTGGATGTTTCAGTTACTCCAGTGAATCCCTATTATGGGCTTTTAATTTGTTCTGGCTAATCCTTCATGTACTGTTAGACATTCAGGTTGTTCTTACTTTTCACTGTTGACAACAGTAGGAATACTCGTTTAAACACGAATTAGGAATTACATGGCGGAACAGAAGTAATTTAAGCCAATACAAAAAAAGTGAAGTCTATAGAGGAGATTCTCCTAACCCACCTCCACTTAACTGACTTGTCGGATTAACTGAGTGTTTCTGGTCCGCTGACTGACACCCCTGGGAAGCTGAACCCTCCCCGAAGACAGCTACTTTCTCGAACCTACTTTGCTGGAATGTCAGCTCTGCCAGGGCTAGGAATTTTGTCTTATTTAATGATATATTCTCTAAATGCTTTAGAACATGCTTGGCATTTATTAAATGATTGAATGAAAAAATAAATAAGGAGAAATATGTAAAAATCAAAAGTATTCTGCTTGCAGATCGTTTTTCGCATGTGTCTTTAAGTGGATGACGTTTTACTGTGCTCAGAGAATCTGAAACTGGACACCCAAGATCAGTGGTTCTCAGACCTAAGCACACATCAGAATCATCTGGAGAGCTCGGCCCCACCTTGGGGTCTGACTCCGTGAATCTGGAGTGGGCCCTGAAAATTCATCTTTCTGTCATGTTCCCAGGTGATACCGATGCTGCTGGTCCTGGGAACACATTTTGAAAAGAACTGTCCCAAATAATACCCAGATGAGTGTGGTTTATGTGAAAAGACAGTCTTGGACTTAGATATCGGGCAACTACCAGTCTCAGGTGTGCTGACTAAGGGAGTTCCTACTGTCCTTAGGGACCCAGGAAAACTGAGTAACTCACCAAAATGGCAGAAGCCTTCACCTTAGATACCATCTGCAGCTAAAGAGGATGTTGGGGTTGTGGTTTGGGACTTAAAAAAAAGGTGAAGGCAATTCACATGGAGATGGAAAAGCAAATATTTGGTAAACACATGTTGGCTGGGCCATGCAGAGACAAGGGGACACAAAATGGACTTGATTTCTAGGCCCTGCTCTTACCCCCACCACACTTGGCCCATATTCTTTGCAGAGATCTCTTGTGATAGCTCTATTCCAGGATCAGGCCCTCCGTCTAAATTCTTCTAGGCATTTAGGAAGAAGATTTCTTCCTGAGTCTTTAGGTCTTGATTCTTTTCAACTCAAAAAAATCCTCATGCCAAAGAGATATTATGGGATGGCAAATTTTATTCCCCAACACTGGCAAGGGAGGCTGCAAAAGTGAGTTTCTGGGCTTTTTGGTGTCTGTAGCAGGAGGTAGACTCTGGCTCCCACTGGTTATTAAAGTGATGAAGATACCCCCATATTTATTAACTATCCACTGGAGATGACTTGTGATTTTTTGACCTTGAGTGAAAGGGAGAATGATAATGCTGTTGGCAGACATTAGGATGTTAACAGGGGAATCCAGATTGGGAAACCATTTTGTTGTATACTTCTACATGTGTCTGTTATGGCTATTGTAAGTTTGCCATAGGAAATCTGGGCAGTTCCAAACAATCACATTGTCAGATGCCACATGGGCTGTTTTAATGACTAATTTGTCATCTTAAGAACAATCTTAGATCTGGCTTGAACTAGACGAACTCCAGGTCTTGGTAGCTGGTTTTACTCTGGCTCTAAAATTCTCTTGATGGGATTAAAGGCGGGGGGGGGGGGGGGGTAGGGGTGGAGTCATTTGGACAAGCAGGAGGCAAAGAAGCATATATATTTTGTAGTTTAGCTGTTCTAGTATTATAAATTACTTCTTCTCATCTCAATTAAATAATAACCTATTACTGACAATCTCTAAATAAATTGATGCATGTCCTAAAGAACCTACTGGGTTGACTGAAAACCATGGGAAGCAGGATCCTAGTCTCATATACAAGGAAATAGGTTTGATGAAAACTTCAAAAGAGAATATCACAGAACCTACTTGGAAAATATAATAGAAGACTATAATAGAATATAATAGAAAATATAATAGAAGAAAAGTTAACATGTAGCTAAAAGCTCCTATTGTACAGACTACTTTGAATATGTAAGTAGCTTTTGCATTCATGACAAATAACATTACTGGAAAAATTTCACTCAGTTGGAAGACGTTTCCACATTCCAGTTTCCACATTAACAACAACATAATGAAAGTGCCCCAAGTTGTAGTGAAATCACCACAAACACCATACTTATGCAAAACAGGATTGATTGTCACCTGGGACTCACTAATCTAATTGTTCAGCACCTGTGCCTTCCTGGTTGTTAATGTTTTTATTACACCCCGCTAGAGTATGTATTTATTTGCTAAATAACAAAAAGTACCAATTAATATAATAGGAACAAAACACATAAAATATTATTTAATTTCATGTGGTTCTTATCATTGTTACTCTTGTACTTCCCTCTCCCTGCCCTCCCTTTTTTTTCTTTCACAGCAAATCATAAAGGTGACTTTGTCATCACCTTCATTAGAGTCAGAATTCAGAAGGACTTTTTTCAGGGAAACTTTTGACAGGCATCTTGGGAGAGCTGTCTGGGGAAACTTGGAGCCCCTAGGTGACATTTTAGGAAACTGAGCAAGAATGTCTAAATTTATTGGCAGTATTAGCAAAGCTGTTAAAAAGTCTTTTCCTTACTGTACATTTTTATGAAGAATAAATATTGTCCATTAAGTTCTATCTCTGTAATTCAGGGGTCACTGTGGGTGGAAAGTGATATGATCCCGGGAAGCCCAGAACTGGCAGGGTTGACCTGAAAGTTATTTCATAATGGCACTGATTAATAGTGAGTTACAAAGGAACGTGGCTTTTTAATAAAGAACTTGCCCTGTAAGAGAATGGATTTCAGTTTTTATGACGCTATTGAAATTTTTTTAAAAGTTGCTTTGGAAAGGAGCCACCTTTTCTCAGTAAAGGCCACTCGATATGACAGGGTTGCTACCTCTTGGCAAAACAAACACAGTTTGGGTACAAAGTGGGGTCAAGTGTAAATACGCTAATAATAGCTTAGATTGTCTAGCACATTCTGTGTGCCTACATCTTTTACACATTCTAGATGTAGTAACTCATTTAATCTTCCCAACCACTCTGTGTGGGAGGACTAATTCATTTGTTCATTTTTATAGATGAAGAGACTGGAGCACAGAGAGGGAGAGTTGCCTTGCTTAAGACCACATCGCCTGTATGTAACTGCTGGTAGTCCGGCTTCAGAGCCGATAGACAGTAAAGCTTTATGTCATATAGTATTGGACATAGTAAACCATATTTCACTGCCCTAGTCTGTCTGTGGCTCATAATACTCATTTTGAATCCAGATTATTGCACAGAGTGGACAGAAGGAAAAAAGAACCTCTTAAACCCCAGCTATTGCTTCCCAGGGTATCACTTCATATGTGCTCAATGTTTTCTTTCCAGTCCTCTCACCTTGATACTAGGGTTTCTGTATAGAGGAGCAAACTTTTCTACCCCAAAATATGTCTCTTTGGCATGAAGATTAATGTAGGTTGATTGTTTTTAAGAAAACTCAGGAAGTTTTTCTTGTTACCTCTCCCTTAACTGCCTAAAAGAATTTAGATACAGGACCTGTTCCTGGAATAGAGCTATCACCAGAGATCTCTGCAAAGAGTATAGACCAAGTGTGGTGGGGGAAACAGCAGGGCCTAGAAATCAAGTCCATTCTCTGTCCTTTTGTCTCTGCAGGGCCCAGCATACCTGTGTTTATCAAACATTTGCTTTTCATCTCCATATGAATTGCCTTCTCCTTTGAAGTGCTAAACCACTACCCCCACCGTCCTGTTTTGTCTTTAGCTTGAAGATAGTATTTAAGGTGAGGGTTTCAGACATTGCTACTCAGTTTTCCTGGGTCTCTCCCATGTATGTGTGTTATTAATCTTTTGATTTTTTTCCTGTTAATCTATCTCATGTCAATTTAATTCTTAGACCAGCCAGAAGAACTTAGAAAGGTAGAGGAAAATTTCTTCCTCCCTGACATCTGCTACACTGTTAGCAGATTGCTGCTATGCCAGGCATAATCATTTTTTAGATGCAACCACCTTGATCCTCCAACTCTGACCTTAGCAAGGACATAGCTTCCTGTAATTCCTCAGAGTTTAATTGAAATCACCTAGTGACTTTCAAATTTCTGCTCACATGCCCAATTTACGATGCCAATATCTCAATCTGAGGCTTCTATAATTTAGGTCATTTTGCTTGTTCAAGACTTCACCAAAAACAAGGCAAAGGTTCTTACATTTGGCTCACTAAAACTCTCTTTCTCAGAATCAAGAGAGAATGTGCAGCCCAATTCAAAAATATTCAAATGAAAGTGGCAGTTTTATGGCTTCAAAATCTTTTGTGTATTTGTATTCCAAGTACTGAGTTACAGGTGTTTTTCCTTCCCAAGACTGAGGTGATCCAGAGCAGCATCTGTCGTGTTCACATTTGCAGCCATAGAATCTAGCACATAATAGACATTTAGTAAATGTTTGTTATATGAAGAGATGATTGAATAAGCAGGTCATAAAAAGGAGCAGTTCTTTGATACAGCAAGTTGATAATGAAAGATTTGAATATACATGTACTTTAAGTAATTAGAGGTTAGAGGCAAGAAATTGGATGAAGCTACACTTACACTCAGATTTCCAATAGAGACTTTGAAGCTGAAGCTATAACTCAAAACAGTGAAGGATGGCAAAGCAAAGAATGAACCTTAAAGAACACATACAAAGTATAGAAGAAGGTGATCTAGCAAAGGAGCTAGTGAAGTAACATTCAAAGAGGTTAGAAGCAGTTCAAGAACATGCATATATCAGAAGCTAAGAAAGAAATAAGTTTCAAAATGTGACCAGTAAAAGCCAACAAACACATGACCAGTAAGCAGGGTCAAATATATAATAAGGAAAATCAAGAAAAACGAGGATGAGAAGGCCACTGAATTTGGCAACAACAACAACAACAACAACAACAACAAAATGTTATTAAAGGCTTTTAAAAGTAAATTTCCAGTGGAGTAGTCTGTTTTTCACATTTCTGGTTTATGTATTGCATTGATTTCTAAGAAAAACTGTTTCCCAGTATGTAGTGTTTTGCCATTTTTATAAGATATACTGGAGACATTTACCAACTAAAAATAATCATCTGGGTTGATCCCAGGTTTACTGGCATCATTTTAGGAATGTCTCCCCAGTAGCACTGTGGAGTACATTCTTAAACATCATTGGATTTTTTTTTTCCTTTCTGCCAACACTTTACACAACTTGAAGATGTATCTGACTAAAACCTCTTTAATCCATCAGTGACCACATTAAAGGCTATGCTGGGTGCTTCCTTTCAGGGAATGATAAAAATACCAGATAATTTCTCAGTTATACAAGGAATCAAAAAAAAAAAAAAAAACAGAAACAAAAAGCTCAGAGATACAGAAAGATTGGTGGTTGTCGAGGATGAAGGGAGTCAAAAGGTATAAACTTCCGGCTATAAAATAAATAACTCATGGGAATGTACTGCACAGCATGGCAACTATAGTTAATAAGACTGTATTGCATATTTGCAAGTTGCTAAGAAAGAAAATCTTAAAAGTTCTCACAAGAAAAAAAATCTAACTGTGGTAATGGATGTTAGCTAGACTTATCGTAGTGATCTTTTTGCAGTATATACAAATATTGAATCATTATGTTGTACACCTGAAACCAATATAATGCTGTATGTCAATTAAACCTCAGTTTTAAAAAACAGATTATTGAAGAATTAATTTTATTAACTAAAATTCAGATGTATTTAAACTGTTCCTTAGGAATTTAATTTCAAGAACATGGTTTGAGTCTACTTCAAACTATTAAGATTTAAGATTGTCTATAAATAATTGTCATTTTTTATTATCTAATAACAATAATTGTTTCTTCCTTTCACATGTTATTCTTCTAAGAATCACAGACCAATTATTATGTAGCCAATTCTCAGAGCATTCTATAGACTAAATTGCAAAAAAAACACCCTAGGAACTAAAAGCCTATGGTTTTAAAGCAAACAAAACCAGCTTTTCCCAATGATAGGAAAATACATGAAACTCTATATTATGTATTTATATATCAGGCCCAGCCATAAAAAATTATATCTTAAATATAATTTAAGATGCCCCTAAGGCCTTCTTTTTTCCTCCTATTAAAAACATCACTAGTTATCAATGCCCTCAAGCTTCTTTCTTCTCTCTCCTAATTAGAATTGGAAAAGATCTTTTATCAACCACTCATAACATAATGTGAAGTTAATGTGAACCCTCCTAAGGTATTTACATTTTAAGCAGTTTTCTAATTTATGTATTTATTCACCTAATAAATATTTATTGAGCTTTCTGCATAATACTGGTTTCTGTGGGAAATAAAGGTGAATTTGATATGAAAGCTACTCTTTGAAGTAGCAGGATATGTATGCAATTAACTATGATCTAAGGTTTTAAAAAGTGAGGAGTACAGGTTTTCTAGAGTTCAGGGAAAGGAGAGAGCCAGCTCAAGCTCAGCGTGGGTAAGTGTTATGGAAAGAGTGGTAGCTGAGAGGGTAGCTCAGCATAGCAATTAAAAACGTGATCTTCAACCAGCCTTGCCTGGGTTTAAATCCTCTGTCACTTACTGAGTAACTTTGGGCAAGTTACTAAGTAAGCTGTCTGTGACTCAGTTTCCTTACCTAGGAAATGAAAATAATAGTGTTTACCTTATGAATCTCTTCTGAGTATTAAGTGAGTTATGACATGTAAAGCACTTAGAACATAAGTTCCTCACAAAGGTTTAGCTGTTATTCTTTAGACTGGACCTTGAAAGATAGATAGGACTGAGACTTGCAAAAATGAGTGAGAATGAAATAAATTTCAGAAGAAGCAAAGATTAAAATATAAAAATTTAAATCTTAGAAGAAATCTGAGTAAGTTTTGCTTATAATCTCAAGGTAGGAAAGGTCTTCCTAAGTATGACTCCAGATCTAGAAGCTATGAATGAAAAGGCTGATGAATTACCACTAAAATAAAAAATTGCATTAATAATACCATAAATGTCACTAAAATTTTGCAGAATTAAATATAGACCAAAAAAGATAAACTTAAGTATTAACTATCTGCTTATCTGATTATTTTTAAAAAGTAAAGTTTGAGTATAAAACAATATAACTCCTAGAAGTAAACAGGGGGAAAGCTTCATGACACTGGATTTGGCAATAATTTTGTGGATATGGCAACAAAAGCAAAAAATAAATAGCAAAAATACATCAAACTTTAAAAAGTTCTGCACATCAAAGGAAATAATCAATGGAATGAAAAGGCAGCCTATAGAATAGGAAAAAACAACTGCAAATCATACATCTAATAAGGGATTAATATCCAGAATATACAAAGAACTTTTCCAACTCAACAACAAAACCTGATTTAAAAACAGACAAAGACTTTAGTAGATATTTCTCCAAAAAAGATATAAATGGTCAACAAGCATATGAAAAGATGTAGTGCTACTAATCATCAGAGAAGTACAAATCAAAACCACAGTGAGATACCACCTCAAACCTGTTAGGATGGCTACTATCAAAAAGACAAAACACATGAAACAGGAAATAACAAGTGTTGGTGAGGATATGGAGAAACTGGAACCCTTTGCTGGTGCTGAATGGTAGTGGGAATGTAAAATGGTGTAGCTGAAAACAGTATGGAGGTCACACAAAAAACTAAAAATAGAATTACTGTATGATCCAGCAATCCCACTTCTAGTAATATATCCAGAAGAATTGAAATCAGGATCTTGAAGCAGTATCAGCACAGCCATGTTCACTACAACATTGTTCACAATGGCCAGGAGGTAGAAACAGCCCAGATGTTCATCAATAGATGAATGGATAAAGAGAAAGTAGTATATGCATACAACGGGGTATTATTCAACCTTTAAAAAGAAGGAAATCTTATCACATGCTGCAGTATGGATAAACCTTGAGAACATTATCCCAAGTGAAATAAGCCAATCACAAAAGGACAAATGTATGATTCCACTTATGAGATACTCTATATCTCATATAATGCTAGAGAGTGGTCAGATTTATGGAAACACAAAGTAGAATGGTGTATGCAAGCGGCTAGGGTGGGAGAAATGGAGACTTGTTCAGTTGATATAGAGTTTTCATTTTAAAGGATGAAAAAGTTCTAAAGATCTGTTACACAACATGAATATAGTTAACTGAACTGTACAATTACAAATGGTTCAAGGGGGGTGGATCAAGATGGCAGAGAAGGAGGACATGGCACTCACCTCCCCCCACAAGCACATCAAAAGTACGTCTACCTATAGAACAATTTTCACTGAAAACTGGCAGATCTCGTACACAATCTAAGCTGCGAGAAAGATCCTCACGTAACTGGTAGGATGGGGGTGGAAAAAAGGCATCAGGACTGGCGCCCCTGGGAGGGATCTGTGGACGAGGGGGGTCCCCATGGGCAGGCTCTCATCCTGGGAAGCCTCTTGCTTGCTGAGAAGTCCACTGGGACAGAAAGAAGGGCTGGAGGAGGCTGGAGGAGGCTGGACTCTGATCACGAGGAGTGCATGTGTGCTAGCTTACTAGCAATCAGCTCAGAGAGAGACCAGCATGCTGACAGCTGCCACCTCACTGCACTTCCGAGCTCAGTATGCTCTCTGGGCAGAGCTATTAGTACGCTCAGCAGCTAGGTGCTGAAACTTGAGCAGGAGGGTCCTGGGAGAGGACTCGGTCTAGCTGTACAGAGACAGCCCAGGGGGCATGGAGCGTGATCCAGGCTGAATCTGGAGCCCATTGTCAGCTTGCACACAGCAGGTGCAGGTCCACCAGTGGGTCCCATTGTCAGAACACACATGGCAAGGAATGGGTCTGGGATTGGGTCCAGCAGCAGTGGACCTTGTTGTTGCTCATACCAGGTGGCATCACAGAGTCTTACATCTCTAGTGGACAGCCCCTGGGGAGGAGGATGCAGCAGTTTCTTTCCTGGTGAGAGCCCTCCAGTCCCACCCACTCACACTGCAGCTTGGAGCCAGATCTGAGGAGCACAAGTCATGGAAAATACCTCCTACAGAGGCTGCCCAGGTCCCAGGTGGCAGTACAATCTCCTCAGTTCCTGCAGCCACAACACCCCAGCCCCCAGTGCCAGCCTAACACTAGCTCTGGGATGAACACAATATGAAATGCGATGTGACCTTAGCTGCTTCTGAGCAGAACTGCAGATGCCTATCCTGGCAGCACATAGATTCCTTGTGATCACAGGGGCCTCATCTGCTTCAGCACTCACTTTCTTTCAGACAGAGCCGACACTTAAGGGCAACAGAGCTTTATAAGACCTGATCCTCAGGGTTTCAACTCCAACAACTGGGGAGCAGACCCTGGCCCCGAAAGAGCTGTGACAGCCAGAGAGCAAAGAGGAGGCCCCAACCAACATCCAGTGCAGGCTCTGGACACCACAGCAGCAATCACACCCACTATTAAGGGGATATCAGCCAGCACACTCTGAGGACAGATGTGGCTGGCACTGATACCAAGAACAGCCATCATACCAAAAATATTGGACTCACACATTCTACACAGGGACACTTCCACATCAAAATATTCCTTTAAGACCACAGTAGATAAATTTCCCTATCACTATGAATTTATAAGAAACAGTTAAGTGAAACGGAAAAGCAAAGAAACTACTCCAATTAAAAGAACAAGAGAAATCCCCTGACAGAATAATGAAACAGGCCTCTCCAGTCTATTAGACCCCATAATCAAAAAGGAAGTAATAAAAATGCTAAAGGAGCTAAGAAAGATTATCAATAGAAAGGCATATCACTGCAACAAGGAACCAGAAACTATAAAGAAGAACCAATCAAAATTAGACAACTCAATTACTGAGATAAAACCCAATCTAGAAGCAATGAATAGCAGACTAACACAGAATGAACAAGTGATCTGGAAAATAGAATAATAGAAATCACTCAGTGAGAACAGCAGACAGAAAAACAAATTTTAAAAATGAACGCAACATATAAGATCTATGGAATAATATAAAGTGTGCCAGCCTACACATAGTAGGGATTCCAGAAGAAGAAAGAAGAAGGGGGATCATAAATGTATTTGAAGAAATTATGGCTGTAAGCTTCTGAAACCTAAAGAAGGAAACAGATATCCAAGTATAGGAAGCACAGAGGGTCCCAAACAAGATGAACCAGAACAAACCCACACTGGGAGATATCATAGTTAAAATAGCAAAGGTTGAAGATAAAGAAGATTCTAAAGGCAGCAAGAGAAAAACAAAGAGTCAGTTACAAGGGAACCCTCATAAGGGTCTCAGCTGATTATCTCTCTGCAGAAACTTTACAGGCCAGAAGAGTGGCATGAATACATTCAGAGTCCTGAAAGGTGGGGAAGGGTATAGCTCAAGTGGTAGAGCGCATGCTCAGCACACAAGAAGTCCTGGGTTCAATCCCCAGTACCTCCTCCAAGCAGAAATAAAAATGAATAAACCTACTTACCTACCTCTCATAAAAAACAAACAATACAAGCAGAGTCCTGAAAGGGAAGAACGTGCAGCTATGATACTCTCCCGAGCAAGATTATCATTTAGGAAAGAAGGAGAAATAAAGAATTTCTCAGACAAAACAGTAACAACAACTAAAAGAATACATCAACACTAAAGCTACACTAAAAGAGATATTGAAAGTTCTTCTCTGAATAAAAAGGGAGCAACAGTATATAGGGAAGGGAAAAACCACAATAAGAAAGGCAAATATATAAAAGGGTTGAGGATCACTTAAATAAGTCAGTACATAGATTAAAAACAATCATTTTTGTAAAAGTGATTATAACTATAATTCACAGCAAAAGGATAAACATGAAGATGTGAAATAGGATATCAAGAATCACAAAACATAGGGGTTAGAAGTAAAAAATATAGATCTTTTGGATATGTTTGAACTTACATGACTATCAGTGTAAGAAGATATAGTTATGGGTCAACGTACTTGAAAACCACGGTAACCACAAATCAAAAACATGTAATAGAGTCACAAAAATCAAAAAGAGAGGAACTCAAGCATAATAAAAAACAAAACCATCAAACCACAAAACAAAAACCAAAAAGGCTAAGAAATGAACAAAGAAAACCTGCAAAACCAACTGGAAAACAAGGCTTAAAATTGCGATAAGTACATACCTATCAATTATTACTTTAAATGTCAGTGGGCAAAATGCTTATGATATAGAGTGGCAGAATGGATTAAAAAACAAGAACTTATCTTATGCTACCTATAAGAAACTCACTTCAGGGCGAAAGACACATACAGAATCAAAGTGAGGAGATGGGAAAAGATATTTCATGTAAGTGGAAATGACAAGAAAGCGGGGCTAGAAATACTTATTTCAGAGAAAGTGGACTTAAAAAAATCAAAGAAAGACAAAGAAGGACACTGTGGACACAAAACAAAAGGATATTCCACTCATTAACACAGATGCACCCAATATAGAAGCACCTAAGTATGAAACAATTACTAACAGACATAAAGGGAGAAACTGACAGGAATTCAATAATAGAGACATTAACTCACTAACAAAAATGGACAGATCTTCCAGATAAGAAATAAACAAGGCAGCAGAGATCCTCAATAACACAATAAACCAGGTGGACTTAATTGATATCTAGAGGACACTACATCCAAAAACAAAAACCAGAATACACTTTTTTTTCAAGCATGCATGGAACATTCCGTAGGATAGACCACATACTAGGTCACAAAACAGGCCTGAACAAATTTAAGAGGATAGAAATTATTTCAAGCATCTTTTCTGACCACAACAGTATGAAACTAGAACAGCCACAGAAAGAAAAACAGGAAAATAAAATGATCACATGGAGACTAAACAACATGCTATTAAAAACCAAGGGGTCAATGATGAAATCAAAGATGAAATTAGAAAATACGTCAAGAAAATGACAATGAAAGCATAACCTTACAAATCAATGGGATGGAGCAAAAGCAGTTCTAAGGAAGTTCATAGCAATACAGGCCTTCCTCAAGAAAAATCTAAAATAAACATCCTAACCTACCACTTTAAAAAAAATTGAAAAAGAAGAACAAATAAAACCCAAGTCAGCAGAAGTAAGGAAATAATAAAAATCAGAGAGTGAGTAAATAAAATAGAAATAAACAATTAATAGAAAAGATCAATAAACCAAGAGCTGGTTTTTTGAAAAGATAAACAAAATTGGCAAACCTTTGGCCAGGCTTACCAAGAAGAAAAGAGAGAGGAACCAAATAGGCAAAATAAGGAATAAAAGGAGAAATAACAAATGATAATGCAGAAAAAGAAAAAAAATCATAGAATACTATGGAGAGTTATATGTCAACAAATTGGACAACTAGAAGAAATGGACAAGTTTCAAGAAACACAGCCTGCCAACATGGAGTCAATCAGAAACAGATAATTTGAACAGACCAATCACTAGAAGTGCAATAGAATCTGTAACTTAAAAAGTCCTTGCAAACAAAAGTCTAAGACCAGATAGCTTCACTGGGGAGTTCTACCAAACATAAAAAGAAGAACTTGTATCTATCCTTCTCAAACTCTTCCAAAAGACTGAAGATGAAGGAACATCCCTAAGTTATTCTATGAATCCACCATTGCCCTGATACCAAAACCAAAGATGCTACAAAAAAAAAAAGAAAACTAAAGACCAATATCTTTGACAAATATAGATGCAAAAATCCTCAACAAAATATTAGCAAACTGAGTCCAACAATACATAAAAAGGATCATATGCTATGATCAAGTTGGATTCATTCTAGGGTCGCAGGGATGGTTCAACATACGCAAATCGACCAGTGTGATACACCACATCACCAAAGACAAAAATTAAATGATTATCTCAATAGATATAGAAAAAGCATTTGACAAAATTTAACATCGATTCATTGTAAAACCTATCACCAAAGTGGGTATAGAGAGAACATATCTCAACATAATAAAAGCCATTACATCAAACCCACAGCCAACATAATACTCAACGGTGAAAAGATGAAAGCATTCCTGCTAAACTCCAGAACAAGACAAAGATGCCCACTCTTAACATTTCTCTTCAATGTAGTATTTAAAGTCCTAGCTACAGCAATCAGAGAAGAAAAAGAAATAAAAGGTACCCAAACTGGAAGGGAAGAGGTAAAACTGTCACTATTTGCGGATGACATGACATTCTATATAGACACCTAAAGACTCCACACAAAAACTATTAGAACTAATAAATGAATTCAACGAGGTAGCAGGATACAAGGTTAATATACAAAATTCTTTTGCATTTCTTTACACTAAAAATAAAAATCAAAAAGTTTTTTAAAATCCTTTTAAAATGGCATGATATATGTAAAAATAAACTTAGCCAGAAGGTAAAAGAATTTTGTACTGAAAACTATAAAACATTGATAAAGAAAACTGCTAATAATTCAAAGAAATGGAGAGATAGCCAATGCTCTTGGATTGGAAGAATATAGTTAAAACAGCCATACTACCCAAAGCAATCTACAAATTTAATGCAAAAACTATCAAAATACCCAGGACATTTTTCACAGGACTAGAATAGGTAATCCTAAAATATATATGGAACCACAAAAGAGCCAGAATTGCCAAAGCAGTCCTGAGGAAAAAGAACAAAGCTGGAGGCATAACCTTCCCAGACTTTAGACAATAGCACAGAGCTACAGTAACCACAATAGTGTAGTAGTAGCACAAAAACAAATATATAAACCAATGGAACAGAAGAGAGGTCCCAGAAATAAACCCACACACCTGCAGTCAATTAATCTATGACAAAGGCAAAAATCTACAATGGAAAAAGACAATCTCTTCAACAAGAGGTGTTGGAAAAGCTGGGCAGCTACATGTAAATAATGAAAATAGAACACTCTCTCACACCATATACAAAAGTCACCTCAAGATAGTCTAAACACCTGAATATAAGACAGACACCACAAATCTCCTAGGAGGGAACATAGGCAAAACATTATCAGACATAAATTGTAGCAGTGTTTTCTTAGATCAGTCTCTCAAGGCAAAAGAAACAGAAGCAAAAATAAACAAATTCGACTTAATCAAACTTAAAAGCTTTTGCACAGCAAAGGAAGCCATCAACAAAACAAAAAGTAACCTACAGAATGGGAGAGAAGATTAACAATGGACGAACAAGGAATTAATATCCAAAATATACAAAAAGCTCATACAACTCAGTATAAAAAAAAAAAAAGCCCAATCATAAGAGCAGAAGACTTAAATAGACATTTCTGCAAAATAGACATACATAAGGCCACCAGGCACATGAAAAGATGCTCAACATTATTATTACAGAAATGCAAATCAAAATGACAATGAGGTATCAGAATGGCCATCATCAAAAGGCCTTCAAATAATAAACGCTGGAGAGGGTGTGGGGAAAAGGGAACCCTCCTACCCTGTTAGTGGGAATGTAAATTGATTCAGCCACTATTAAAAACAGTGGAGGTTCCTTAAAAAGCTAAAAATAGAGCTACCATATAATCCAGTAATCCCACTCCTGTGAATATATCTGGAAAAGATGAAAATGCTAATTGAAAAGATACATGCACCCCAATGTTCATAGCAGCACTATTTACAACAGCCAAGACATGGAAACAGCCCAAGTGCCCACTGACAGACGATTGGCTTAAGAAAATGTGATGTGAGATATATATATATATATATATACACAGACACAGACAGACACACACACACACAAGAATATTATTCAGCCATTAAAAAGAATGAAATAATGCCATTTGCAGCAACATAGATGGACCTAGAGATTATCATACTAAGCTGAGTAAGACAGAGAAAGAAAAATATCATGTGATACCACTTATATGTGGAATCTAAAAAATAATACAAATGAATGTATATACAAAACAGACTCAGACTTAGACATAGAAAACAAACTTATGGTTACTAAAAGGGAAAGGGAGAGGTGGAGAGATAAATTAGGAGAACGGGATTAACAGAGACAAACTACTTTATATAAAATAGGTAGCAACAAGGATTTACTGTGTAGCACAGGGAACTATATTCAATATCTTGTAATAACTTGTAGTGGAAAATAATCGGAAAAATATATATATATATATAACTGAATTATTTTGTTGTACACCTGAAAGTAACACATTATAAATCAACTATACTTCAATAAAAAAATGTTTAATAAAAATGGTTAAGAGGATACATTTTATTTTTTACCACAATTAAATTATTTTTTAAATGTCAATAAATGTTGAAGAATGCTGAAGGTGAAATGGAAAAAAAGTTTTTTTAATAATTGATTTTCCTCAAAATCCCTTTCCTTTTCTCTTCACTGTGGTGCTTGAAGCTTTTATGCCATATAATACCTTCTGAAATTCTACCCCCTCCAATATGACTCCTTTCCTTAGGCCACTAGGAGAATGTGCCACTTTTAATAACTCCTTTTACCATCCCAGTCATTCTGTCACTTAACATTTATTGAGCACATGCTATGAGTGAGGTTTTGTTTAGACAGGAATTTAGCAGTAAAAGAACAAAATCCTTACACCTTTGGACTTATATTCTAATGTGGGGAGATTATAAACAAGTAAATATACAGTGTGTCAGATGGTGTTAAAGGATCTGGAGAAAGAGTGGGAGAGAAAGGAATGGTAGGGCACAAGAGGAATGCTGCTACATACAGTGTCGTCAAGGGAAGCCACATGGAGAAGACATTTGAACTTAAATATCTGAGGAAAATGAAGGAAGATGAAAGGTAGGTATCCAAGGAAGACTCTTCCATGTAGAGGGGCTATCCAGGGCAAAGGCCCAGAGGCAGAAGCAGCTTGATTTGTTTGGGGAAGAGCCACGAGTCCATTATCTTGAGGAGAGTGGGCATGGGAGTGGAATAGGAGCTTAGATCAGAGATATATTTGGGTGCAGGGCACTGACTTTGTGGACCATCATATAGACTTTGTTTTCACTGTGATCAGATGGGAACTATTGGAGAATGCTGAGCAGGATGGTCTCCGGCAGCGGGGTGGATAACAGACTTAAGGAGGGAGGAAAGGGACACCGGGAGGAAAGTCAAGAGAGAAATGAAGGTGGCGGAGACCAAATGGTAGAAACGAAGTGTGAGAAGTGTCAGATCTGGGTACCTTGTGAAGGTGGAGCCAGTGGGGATTCTAATTGATTGGATGTGAAGTGTGAGGGAAGAAAGAGTCCAGGATGACTCAACGTGTCCTAGCCCAAGCTGCTGTGAGGATGGAGTTACTGTGCGCTGAGGCAGGGAACACTACAAGACGAACACGTTTGCTGGGATAGTATCAGGCTGTTAGCATCTCAGACACATCCAAAACTAAGTTAGGTCAAGAAGGTAAGTGAATATGTGAGTCCAAAACATCAGGAAAGATCAGGGCTGGAAATAAAAGTTTGGAAATCAGCAGCAGATAGATGATATTTAAAGCCACTGGACTGGATGAGACCAGCTAGGGAGTGTCATTGAGGAAGAGTTCTGAACTCTGCCCTAGGGTGCCCCACTTCAAGATGGGAAATAAAGAAGTTGCAGGGGCTGAGGAGCAGCAGGTGAAAGGGGAGAATGTCTCAGAAAATACTCCTTTGCTAATGGCTCTGATTAGTCAGTGCTAATGGCTCTGATTAGTCAGTGCTAATGCGATTTTCCAGTGTTTTACCAGTTGCTAGGAACTTAGGTGCTGTTGTTCTTGGATTACTCTTGATTGTTAAAACTAAGTGTACCATATAGCTTGCCTACAGGTGGTCACCATAAGTGGTTTCAAATTTCTTCCCTGTTTTTAGAATGAAGCATTATCATGTAAGCTTACATGTGGAAAGTTAAGATAAATTCACTCAGAAATTTAAAAAAAAACACGTGACCACGTAGGACCCATGCCATTTAGAGATGCAGTGTTGTTTTTTTTTTAATAGGATGCAAATCGACTTTCTACATCATCTCAATGAAAATGTTTTGAAATCTCAGTCCAACGAGATGTTACCCAACCCCTCTTCTCATTCATCTCTCACCCTCAGCAGTCTGTACCACCTTTCTGCGGCCTCTTAAAATGCTGTGTAAGAACCTATTGATTTCACTTATTTCACTTCCCTCCGTTGCCTCTGGCCACAAATTAGTCTAAGTCAGAAAAGGTGGGGAGATAAGAAGGCTATTTATAGACTGTCCTTTTCTATTCTTTCTCAAAGCTTTTTTTTTTCTTTAACTGGAAAGCCACAAAAAGCAAAGCTTAAAACCAGCTGCAAGCTATATGTCCTACTGATCCTTTGTACTTTAAAAGCAAACATTTTGGCTTGCTATGCCTTTTTAGTTAAGCACAGGAAGCAATGTTTGCCAGGATTTATCTTTCCCTAAAAGTACATGACAGAAGATATTCAAATTCAGTGTGTCACTTAACAGAAGTAATTGTTTCTAACATCAGCCCCCAAATGCTAAATATTCACATTGTTTTTGTGCTCCAGATTCTCAAATTTAAGGAACAAGAAATTGATAGTATCAGCTCATAAAGCCAAACATCATCACTTTCTTTTTCCAAGCCAAGATTTTTAATAGTAGTAGAAAGTAGGATAAACACTCACTCTTCAGATATGTCTCCTTGCCTTCATCTTCTGGCTTGGGATGTTTGGGGAGTTACAATGTACTGCCTCCAAGAAACCGAATTCTACCACTTCTGGTGCAAAGTAAGTATGCTCAAGTTTCTGGTGCTGTATGCTGGCAACTCCACTTCCATACATGAGGAGCTGGC
The DNA here is from genome assembly GCF_009834535.1 of Camelus ferus. NCBI lineage: Eukaryota > Metazoa > Chordata > Mammalia > Artiodactyla > Camelidae > Camelus > Camelus ferus. The sequence continues at coordinate 88,563,468 of NC_045696.1, read as the reverse complement.
AAAGAAGAGAGCTGCTTCCTGGGGAAGGATCACAGTTATAAATCAAGGAGCAGTGAGTCCACATGTGTGGTGTGTGGAAGATAGTTGGTAGAGGAGCAAAGGAGGAGTGAATGGGGAAGATTGTTAGTGGATTCTCGACACACATCCCCAACACACACACCAAAAGCATTATAGTACAATCCTGCACTCTATTGGGTTCTACTTTCCAAATTTTGGCAGTTTGACTCCAGAATCCCTCTGCAGACCCCGTCTCCTCTTTGAGACAATGCTGCTGATCCTTCTTTGGCTTTAGTGCTTCCAAACTAACTGGAGAGCTAAGTAGGTGTTTACAGGGTACCTCAGTGAAATCAGCAGTGGACTGAAATATGGTTGTGCCACTGATGGGCGCAAGTTCTTCCTAAACCTCTGTGCCGAAGCCTGGAGATAATGCAGTCATAATAAAAATGATTTTCAGGTGTGATCGGAAACCCTAAAGGGGATTTTCCGGCAGATGTGCTCTGTGAATGCTGGCGCTGATCAGAAGATGTGAGCGGCATCTCTAAACTGATCATTATTTATATCCTTCAGCTACAACCCCTAATTAAATCCCCCGAGTTAGCTCCAAAACCTACCACCTGAGACCTGTCTGCAGACAAAGGCTTTCTTGTGGCACGCAGCTGAGCCAGGTCTGGGCCCTTCTGTTTCATGTCAGAGTCAATATTTTGATCTGATTCTTTTGTCCAACCGAATTCAGTGATTCTCTTATTGGTTTGCTTTTTTTTCTTCAGCAAGAATCAGTTTACCAAGCTAGCTGCTGTTTGGGCTGGCTAATTAAAACCTGCTCAGTGTGTGCAGGCCGACTTCAAGCCAAATGCTGCCCTGCACAGAACTTGAGTGCCATTATTATTCATTATAATAGATGGGCATTGTGAGTTATGCACAGCGAATCGGAGCCCAGTGTTTGATTTTTATTTGCATGGCCTTGTGAATATATATCCCCACGTGGAAGGAGGGGGTGCCCAGAATGTCCAGTCTTTGGTGAATCCTATGGAAAGGAGACATGTGGCCTGAGTGTTCCTGAGAACAGCCTTGTGGTTAACTTCATGGTTGGCCAGGTCGACCAGATGTGGCTCTATCACCCATGCCATCCAGCCTCCTGACATGTTGGAATTAGCTGTTTCTACTCACTTATGAAGATTTTGTGCAAAGTGGATAACCAGTTATGGAAGCTTTCCCAACACTGCAATTCCTTTGACTGGGAGCACTCTAGGCAGCTAATATATATGTGTGTATATATACATATGTATGTGAATGTAGTCTCAGATAGTTAAATGCATTTGACTATGATCTCCATCAACAAACACTTACTCACTTAGGCAGTGTTGTGTGGTGCTGTACTCTGGGAGAGACTCATCATACTCCCCTAAAGAACTAACAGCCTTGTGAATGAAACAGTATGTAAAGAAATAATTCTACTACAGTGTAATAAATGGTCTCTCAGATTTCTAAATGAGGCACATGGGTGGATGATGATGCCCTAACCAAGATACAGAGCTCTGAAGTAGGAACAGGTTGCATGAGGGGATAGATGGAGAGAGATGTTAATTTGGGTTTCAGGTGCTCACAGGGCATCCGGGTTGTACTGTCTCGTGGGCAGTTCTAAATAGGGCTTAGGAAACACATAAGCAACTGCTTCTTGCAGGAAACTATTTCATGTCCCTGCCAGAGAAGTAACACATAGTACAAGTAGGTTTTGATAAGAGAGAGAGAAAAGATTGACCATGGAGGACACAGTGATGGGACACCAGGTTAGGGAACAGGAAGTTTGTTGAGAGCAGCTTTGCTATTCTCAGTTTTAATCAGAGTGGGCCCTGCTTATGAAAATATGTCCTTGATTTGAAAACTTTCTGAAAAGTTAACCAATGGATGAATCTTTAAGTAAATACCACATGCTCATGGATTGGGTCTTCGTTTGGAGAAGGGTCTGTTTCCCAGTTTCTTAGAAGATGATGTTTTGAATTCTATCTGAACCAAACAATTCTTTTTTTCTTTTTATGCTTGTCTTGCCAGATCATGAAAGAACCAGTTTAAAATGTTTCAGCTGGCATTTCTAGCTGGAAATGCATAGATTTATGGAATATTATTTTTAAAATAGTACTGTGAATAGAGGTGATTCATAGCCTTCTTCTTGCACGTGACACCTTAGAGGGAGTTGGGGGTGTGTCCAGCTAGCTTAAGAAACATGGTAAAACTCCCCTTAAATGATCTCAAGTTAAGGAATATTTGAATCAATGCCATGGTGAAAATTAAAGGGAAAGGGGAATGTCACAATACAATAAACAGCAAATTGTCAGAACTCTAAGGAGTTTGAGATTAGATATAGTTAGTTTTCTTTTTAGCCCAATTATGGAGTCTAAGCATCTTAAGTCAGCTGATTATGCCGGAATGAAATGCTTTTCAGTAGTATTTTCATTCCTTCACCAATTCCTATTCTCCAAAGACCTTCAAGGTTCCAGCACATAGTTTAATGGACTGCCTACATTTTGGTGTTTTATTGCAAGTCCACTGGGTTCCATCTTCATAAGTAAATGCCAACCTCAAAAGTGCCCGTTACGCCTACTGTGTTACAATTTTACTAAGCTCAGGATTGTCACGGGAAGTTGAAAACATTTCAGTGGTCAAAGAGAGAGGGTAATTAGCTCATTTAAATCCTTTGCCATGTCTCATTTTCTTTGGTGCAAAGGTGCCAGCCTGTCTTTATAAAAGTAAATGGGGCATATACCTTGGCATTATTTAATTCAGCTATTAATCTTAAAAGATAAACTAAGCAGATTACAAACCAGATGAAGTTTACATGCAGACTGTGTGTGAGTGTGTTTGCCGCCTCGTGTCTTAAGTGCTGGCAACCCCATGCTCTGCAGCAGGAAGGGTTGTCTTTGTAGAAGAATGCTCCCTGGCAGATCACAAGTACAGGATTTGCATTTACACGTAAAAGACCATGACGAATCAATTTTTAAATTGATTTCAATTTAAAATAAATTGACTCTAAACAAGAATTTTTCAAGTAGAAGTCTTCAGATGTATTCTGTTTCTTCAACAGTAATAATATCAAGTGGTTTCTATGGCTTCTCTCCTTTTTTTATTGACTTGAATAGATAATATAGATATTTTTATAAATGAAATTCCAATATTACTGCTTTGGGTTTTTTTTTTTTAATTTGGATTTCAGATACCATATTATGTAAAATGTCAAACAGCTGATGACAGAGTATGTAATTAGTTTAGGATTAGATTTAACTTGCATTTTAATGAACTTGAATCATATCTTTTTAAAAAGGAAGTTGGTAGTTTCAGGAGTGTGAATATTTTTCTTGTAGTGTAAATATTTATCACACACTTCCCATTACTATAAAACTGATATAAAATTTAAATACAAGAATAATATTTCTTTAAAAATATAACTTAATGGGGGTAGGGTATAGCTCAGTGGTAGAGTGCGTGCTTAGCATGCACAAGGTCCTGCGTTCAATCCCCAGTATCTCACTTGAAAATAAACAAACCTAATTATCCCCACCAAAAAAATTAAAATAATTTTTAAAAGATAAAAATTTAACTTAATAGAAAAAAATTTAACCAAAAATCTTATTACTATGGAAATCTGATGACAAGAGAATCAAAGTAGAGCTACACATTTTCCAATGTAATTTCTTGGGACCCACATATTCTAGGAAGAACATTTGGGGTATGTTGAGCAGCATGTTTCTTCTTGGGATCCACCATTTGGCACTACATTAAAGGCTCTAAAAGACTGATAGTTTAACTGTTTTAACTTTGATAACTTGGTATTTCCCAAACTTACTAAACCATGAACTTTTTAGTGAATAACCCCTATTTACATAAAGCTGAATTGGTACTCCATGAAAACCATTTTGGGAAACACTGGTGTATAGAAGAAGGTTATTTGATGAATTTAGTATTATCTAAAATTGATAATCAACTATGTGTAGATGCTGAAAAGCTCAATCCAAATTCAGACATTGTTGGGGTTTTTTTTTTTTAACTACTGAATATAAGTTCTAGATACTTTTTGGTGAGGTCAATAGCTAGGTTTTAAATATTCCAAATGTGGAAATTAATTCAGAAGTAAAATAGAATCAAAACACCATTTACTGGTAAGAGTTTTTTATAGAACAAATTCACAAATAAATAAATTTGAGGTTTGTATTACTTGCCACTGCTGTATCATCAATCAGCCTGCTCATATTTGCTGAGCATCTATTGCATGATGTATGCCCACTAAGATTACAATAGCACATTAATAAGATAATATATCATAAGGCAAGTTGGCCTTAACCTCTAACATTTTAAGTCAAGCTCTCTGTAAAACATTGTGGTCAATCTAGAAAAAAACAGCTACCTCATAACTCAGGTTTATACTCTGATATATTCCAGCACTTCAAAATATTTGAATATGCACGTAAGTCCTGAGCTCTTATGTAGTCCAATTTGTTCATTATTTAATTTCTTCAATGGGGCAACTAAAACACTCTTTTTTTCCTTCTAAAGTTTATAAGCAACTGAGAAATAAAACAAAGGAGGCAGTCAAGTAGCAATCAGAATAACAGCTTAATTTTGATAAAGCTGATTGGGGAACCTGATTTTAACCTTACCAGGCATTTCAGAGAAGAGGAAATAGAAATACCTCTTTCAAAGATGCTCAACTTCATTACTAATCAAACAAATGCAAATTAAAACCACCATGAGATACCATTTTATGCACAACAGATTAGCAAAAATTAGGGAGTCAGCAATACAAAATGTTTCTTAAGATGTGGAGCAATAAGAGGTCTGCAGTTGGACATGTGATTTGGTGGAAGCACTCTGGAGAACAATTTGGCACTATCTAGCAAAGCTGAAACTGCACATGCCATGACCCAACAGATCCATCCCTAGGTTTATTTCTTAGAGAAATGTATATACTGTGTGAGAAAGCATGTGCAAGAATATTTGTAGCCACTTACTCATAATCAGAAAAAAGGCTGGAAACAAAGATTCATCACCAGGAAAATGGATAAATAAAACACAGTATATAAAAAGAAGGGAATGCTATACACGAGTGAAAGTGAATGGATTACAGCTACATATGTCAACACAGATAAATTTCAAGAATATTAGATGAAAAAAAGCAGTTTGAAGAAAAATACTTAAAGATTCTATTTTTATAACATTAAAACATGACAGATATATAAAATAGATAAACAACAAAGTCCTATGGTATAACACAGGGAACTACATTCAATACCTTGTAATGGCCCATAATGATAAAGCATATGACAAGGAATATATATGTACAATTGAATCACTATGCTGGACACCAGAAACCAACACAACATTGTAAATCAACTATACATCAATAAAAAAATGGACAAAACTAAACATTGCTTAGAAAGCCAGCCATGTATGATTAAGCTAATGAAAAGCAAAGCAATCATTAACACCAACTTCAGGGTGGGAGGGTGCAGGATGAGGTCAGAGAAGGGCATAAGAAAGACTTCCCAGTCACTCTGGCATGCAGGCTTAGCTGTAACCCCCACACTGTATTGGTTTGCTATGATATTTGGATTGCCTTTTGCTGCTGTGATGTTTAATGGATGTTTTTGTTAGATCTGAGTATTCTTGGTAAGAAAAAGAAAAGGACTTTCTTTTATTGGTGTGGAGAGAGGAGTTTCAAGCACCACAACCTCCAGGCAACTACCCATAGTCCCATCATTCTGGTGTCTCATTTACCTGGAATTCTTCCATAAAGAAGTTTGTGGATTCCTGGTCCACAAGACAGGAAATACTCTTTAATGACTAACAGGCATAGAGAACAAACTAGTGGTTACCGGTGGGGAGGGCAGGGGGGTTGGAATTTAGGGGGAGGCAAATGTAGAGGTAGGGTAGAATTTGTGAGGGGAATGTAGGGGAGTGCAGGGTGCAAACTGTTGGGTGTTAGGCTACAGGGATGTATGATACAACATTGGGAATATAGCCAATATTTTGCAATAACTATAAGTGGAATGTAACCTTTAAAAATTGTATTAAACTTTTTTTTAATTAAAAAAATCTGCAACAACCACAAGGGGAAAATCTGTTACTTTTTTCTTTTAAAGTGATGAATGAGTCAGGCCCCTTTTGGCACTTGCGAGAACCTCCTGTGGTAGTCAGAACTCTCAGAGGGTCCCAAGATTCTAGCCCCCAGCATACAGACCCTGTATAATTCCCTCCCCTTGAATGTGGAGGCACCTGTGAATGTGTGGGGCTTGTGACTCCCTTATTGGGTTATGTTCTATGAGCAAGCAGATGGGGCAGTCATCCCAGGATGATAGTACGTAAGATGACTACTGCTGGCTTTGAACCTGCCCTGTTGTAAGACTCTCTATTGTAGGTAGGAACTAAGGGTGACCAGTAGGAGCTGAGAGGGACTCCCTGCCAACAGCCAGCAAGAAATGAGAGCCTTAGTCCTACAACTTCAAGGAACTGGATTCTGCCAACAACCTGAATGAGTCTGGAGAGGACACCAAGGTCCTGATGAGAACCACAGCTCTGCTGATACCTTGGCTACACCCTTGGGAGACTGAGCAGAGGACCCAGTGGAGCTGTGCCTAGACTCCTGGGACCCAAATAGATTGTGCAATAATACATTTGTGTTGTTTTAAGCTGCTGAATTTGCAGTAAGTTGTTACACAGGCAAGGAAAATAACTACACCCCTATTACTGTCTCTTAACTGCTGCAAAGCCTGGGCTGCCAGCCTTTTTCAGCCTTTTTTTTTCCCCCTATCCTTTCCTCACATTTCCATAGAGTTATCAGTTTCTGGGTCCAAGCCAGAGTAGATATCCTCTTTCATCGAGGAAAAATAAAGAGTGCCACAGTTTAAAGCCTGTACTCCAGACAGTCCTTCCTCCCCATCTCCCTAACCCTCATTACATGCCAGGGACGGGCTGCCGACGCTGTAACACTGGTCACCAGGCAAGACAAGTCCAGCTTCCTTCCTTCCTTCCTTTTTTTCCTGCATTTCCCTTTCTTCCTTTCCTTCAGGAACATTTTTTGAATTGCAGCTGTGCTATGTCTCATGCTGGCAAAAGTAAAGAAATATACTTTTTCTTTAAGGAGCCCACTGTTAACAGTGGAGACAAATTACCACATGGTAATCTCTGCTCCTGGACAAGCAGCTAGAGAACGGGAGAGAGAAGACGCTAATTATGCTGGAATCCCTTCCTTGCCTGTTGCCACACACCCACTCTCTCCAGTTTCTCATACACACTCATTAGCATCCTATACAAACAAAATCTTGGGTTTCAGTCAAGGTCGATTTCTCTGTTTAAATCACTCCATTGCAGTTCAGAAATGACGAGGTTCTTTTAAACTGATGCATGAATCATTATGTAGAAGAAAAGCACATAGTGGAGGAAGCAGGTTTGGTCTGCATTTCCCTGTAAATTTGAGCCAGGCCGTTGGTGATACCTTTTGTGTTTTCTTTCCAAAGCGTGGAGTTTGTTTATCCTAACAGTCAGTTGAATATGATATAAATCTCTTTGAAGATCATTCTGACTCCTGTGGTTTCTGATGAGAAATGAGCTGTTTTATATTTACATTGCCAAACCAATCCTGAGGAAAAAGAACAAAGCTGGAGGCATAATCCTTCCAGACTTCAGTCAATACTACAGAGCAACAGTAATCAAAATGGCCTAGTAGTGGCACAAAAGCAGACATATAGGTCAATGGAACAGAATAGAGAGCCCAGAAATAAACCTACACACCTATGGTCAATTAATCTAGACAGAGGAGGCAAGAATATGGAAAGAAGACAGTTTCTCCAACCTGTGGTGTTGGAAAGGCTGGGCAGCTACATGTAAATAATGAAAACAACACTCCCTCACACCATATACAAAAATCACCTTAAAATGGCCTAAACACCTAAATATAAGACATGGCATCTTAAAACTCCCCAGAGAGAACATAGCCAAAACATTATTGGACAAATTGTAGCAGTATTTTCTTAGATCAGTTTCCCAATCAAAAGCAATAGAAGCAAAAGTAAATGGGACCTAATCAAACTTAAACGCTTTTGCACAGCAAAGGGAGCCAGCAACAAAATGAAAAGACAACCTGCACAAGAGGAGAAAAGATTAGCAAACAGTGCGACCAACAAGGGGTTAATATCCAAAATATACAAACAGCTCATACAACTCTATCAAAAAACAATGAACACAATAAAAAAAAAAAAGTGGGCAGAAGACCTAAATAGGCATTTCTCCAAAAAGGACATACAGGTGGTCATCATTCACATGAAAAGATGCTCAACATCGCTAATTATTAGAGAAATGCAAATCAAAACCCCAATGATATATCATCTCACACTTGTCAGAATCACTATCATCAAAAGGCCTACAAATAATAAATGCTAGAGAGAGTGTGGGGAAACGGGAACACTCCTATCCTGTTGGTGGGAATGTAAATTGGTGCAGTGACTATGGAGGTTCCTTAAAAACTAAAAATAGAGCTACCGTATGATCTAGTAACCCTAATCCTAGGAATATATCCCAAAAAGATGAAAACTCTAATTTGAAAAGATACATGCACCCCAGTGTCCATAGCAGCTCTATTTATAATAGCCAAGATGCATAAACAACCCAAGTGCCCATCGACAGATGATTGGCTTCAGAAGATGTGGCATATGTATACATATACATACACACAATGAAGTATTACTCAGCCATCAAAAGGAGGAAATACCATTTGCAGCAACATGGCTGGACCCAGAGATTATCATACTAAGTGAAGTAAATCAGACATAGAAAGACAAATATCATACCATATCACTTACATGTGGAATCTAAATACGAATGAATCTATATTCAAAGCAGAAAGAGATTCACAGACAGAAAAAACAGACTTATGGTTACCAAAGAGGAAACCTATAAAATGGAATATAATCTAAATATATAGATATATAACTGGATCTAACACATTATTGTAAATCAACTATTTCAATTTTTTAAAAAGCTGTGTGGTAAGTATATGGATATTTGTTACATTTTATCCTTGAGGGAAATACTCAACATAAATAAAATCTTTTTTAAAGAGATAGAATCAAGACTGGTTCTGCATACAGGCCTGGGAGCCCAAGGAAGGGACGCAGGGAAGGCAGGAAGAGGAGAGGGCCTGAAAGTGCCACTGGATGAGGTTTACGTTCACTCATTAACAGATGGTCTTTAACTATCTTCTAGGTGCACTGATAAGAGTCTGCACTGCCCTGAACTGGGTGCTCACTGTTTGGAGGGCCCAGCAAGTAAGCAGGTGTGCATGGACTAGCTTCAGGAGAGCCAGGTGCTAGGTACTAGGGGAATGTCTGCAAAAGGAGGCCTTTAATCCACAGTTGGTAGGAAAGAGCTGGGAAGACTTCTCAAAAGAAAGAAGTCTTAGCCGAGTTTTATAAGGAATGAATAGGAGTTGGTAGGAGGTGCTTCATGCAGGGAAATTGCACTTGACAAACCAGTTTGTAATGCCTAGAGGTCAGGGAACAAGGTAGTAGAAGTGAAGGAGGCTTGGGAATCCCACAGCCATGCAAAGCGATGGGTTTAAATCCTGTAGACTGTTGCTTTTTGGAGGATTTTAAGACGAGGAAATGACAGGGCAGAAGGGCAGTGAGTACAGCTGTGAAGATCCTGGCCTCTGGAGCCAAGGGCTGGAATCTAGTATCCAGTTCTGGCTCTGAAACTTACTACCTTTTGTAACCTTAGACACGTTCCTTAAGCTCTCCATGCTTCAGTTTCCTCATCTATACAGTGGAGATAATATCTGTCTTACAAGCTGTTCTCAGCTTTAAGTTCATTCATGTTAAGCATTTAGAGCTCTGCCTGAGCATGTAGAAGGTGCTTAGTGATTACTAGGAAGTTTGAGCAGTTTTTATATCAAGATTAGATAATGTCTTGAAAAGATGGCGGTGACAGCACTGGGGACAGTGTATGGGGTGGAGGTGGGGCTGGAGTGGGGAGATTACAGGCTGAGAGACCTTTCTTTAGTTAAGGTGTGGGCCCCTGAGCAGCAGAGTCAGGATCACCTGGGAACTTGCTAGAAATGCTGATTTTCTGGGATGGGGCCCAGCAATCTAGCGTTTGGCAAGCCCTCCAGGTGAATCTTATGTGCACTCAAGTCAAAGCACGGGTCTAGCTGAGAAGAAATGAGAAACTGAATAAAACATAACCATACAGAGGGCTCCCCATGGCCATGTACCAAACATTAACTTGTTTCAACAACAAATCAGGTGTTATCCCTATTTTACAGATGGAGAAACCAAGGCTCAGAAAGGCTAAGGGCCTTGCTATTAAGCAGTAACCCTAGGAATCTGACCCAAAGCGGATGCTTTTAACCTCTATGCTCTTCTCCTCCTAATCGGAAAGTGCCCAGAGGAAAGAGGGAATTTCAGGGATAGTTAAGTGATAGAATTAGCAAGTCTTACTAGGTAATTAGCTGTGGGCACAGGGGGAGGTGTTAATGTTGGATTTGGATTAATGCTGTCATTCTTTGATTCAGGCTAAATGAATGAGGAAGCAAGTTTAAAGCAAAAAATTTTTTTAATTTAAAAAATTTATTAATTTTTTAAAAACTTTGAATTCCCTATAGGAAAACAGCATGCAGAGTCCCAGTAGGCTGGGAAATACAGATTTGGCAGACAGAAGGATACAGCCAGGGGTGGCTGAAGATGTGGTTGTGGCCAAGACAATCCCAGCTAAGTAAAGCAGAAGACAAAGGAGGGGACTGAGGACAGACTCCTGGGCAACAGGTGGAGGAAGAAATTGCTGCAGAGTAGACAGGGCAAAAGCACTGAGCAGAGATAAAGGAGAAAAAGGGAAAGAGGAGGGTCTTGGAAATCCAGGAGAAAATCAGCTCAAGGTTGGTGCAAAGTGGGGCTGGATTAGCATCTGCTGTTACTAAGTATCCCAGCCATACTGCAAAGCAGAACTGATAACCGTCCCTCTTCCTGCTGCCCCTCCCAGGTGAGTAAACAGGGGTACCTGACACCCAAGACAGAAAGGCCCTCCCAGATGGCAGAATGGTAGGAGAGGTACCCTAAGCCTGAGGCGGTCATTAATAAAAAATTACCAGGATGCTGACAAAGGTCAGTGTGCATGCCCTATCAAGTTTTAATTGATGCAATAATGTACTCTTAACATGCAACTCCATGTAATAGCAGTAACCTTGATGAACTCTGGCTGGTGTGGATTCAGGGAGGTCAGCTGTACTAAGAAGCCTCATTCATCACATTCAGTACACTTGTGGTTTTGTGTTACACTCCCAGTGCCAGTTTGCACTTACAGTGATCGTTTGCCTATTTTCTCATCTCGGTTCCAGTGTCAGAGCCAGCACACATGCAAACAAAAACCTCACTAAATAGGGTAACGGCAGCTGCTAGGTGAAAGGGCAGGTGTGGGTTTGAAGTCTCACACGAAGGACATAGCACTTACTGAGTGTTCCTCCTGGCCAACATTCCAGGGAGGTTCTCTCGTCCTGTCCTGTGGAGCACCCTTGAGGCAGTAACAGCAAAGAGCCCCTCAATGAGCAACTGAGGAAGCTGAGTTTCAGACGGCTCTTAACTTGCCAGGGTCAGCCCACTGGTAAGTAAGGAGCTATGATTTGAAACCCCTGCCCATCTCACTCCAGAGTTTAATTATTTCCATTAATGATGCCAAAACGGAATTGTACAAAGTCAGGCTGCATGCCTTATAAGGTTGTCATAAAATTCAAATAAATAAAGGTACATGAAAGCACTTTTAAACTTTAAGAAAGCTACATGAAGGCAGGATAGTTTTAGTTTCCACTATTAACATCAAAAGTATCTTGAAAGTCTAATAGACGCTTCAAAATAATCTCTGAGTTACGTTCGTCTTAGCCTAAAAAGAGAATTTTAACGTATTACCATTTTCTCTTGACTTTGCTGTTTATCACTACCTCCAGGAGCTCCTTTTTATACCTACCACTTTGTGGGAACCATCTCCCCTCCGCTAACACAGCCCGGGGAATTTCCCCCTCCCTAGGCTATAGGGAAATACTGACAAGAGAAACCAAAAGAGTGCACCTTAAACCTCTCTGCCTCAGTGGCTGTAATAACAGGGTGTGCTTGATTATATTCCTGGTGTCAGTACCCCCGGCCACCTTGTGGCCTCCACAGAGGAAAGCCTGGCCAAGCTAGCCCTTGGAGGCTTGGGAAACTGACCTCATGCCCGCCGATACCGTGGGTGCACGCTATGAGCTGTTCCACGCCTGTCTCAGACAAAACCTTACGACTCTCCTGGTTTCCATTTTACAATAACCTCCCCCATTTCCCAGTCAGCCAGCACCGCCTGTCCCCGTTAGAGTCACAACAATTATCAAGAGATACCGAAGTGGGAACTGGGGTATTTAGAGGACCACAGTTAGGGTCAGACTTCTGGATGGGCCCAGGCTTCCAATATTTTTGCTTCCAAATGTGTTTTTCAAAGCTAATATATGTCCTTCCCCATAAACAGCATTTGTATATCAAAATCCTAAGTTACGTGAAATAAAAGAAAGGCAGTCCCTAACATACTTACTATATTCTAATCACAACACAGGCTATAGAAACAGCATTCCTTGAGCCAAAAAGGAAAGTTTCCTGAGGTCACTCCTTTAGTGTAATCCACCAGCCCTTAGAAAAGGAATGAGGTGTCAGACAAGACTTCTAAGTTAAAGGACTGTTCTAATCTTAGGCAAGATTATCTAAATACCTCTGCCTAGCCTCCCTCCTGAAGTGGAGACCCACAATGCTTCACCCCGTTCAGTTTCAGTACCTTGATAAGCTGTAACCACAGGCTAGACGACCGCTGGGGTCCCTTCTGGCAGAAATTCAGGCAGGTAAGAAGCTTGTATTTCTGAGAAGCACCAAGAAGCAATCAGATGTCCTTTATCCGTCTGATTAGGCAAAGGTCAGGTGCAGTTAAGGCAGAAAGTTCAGGAAGATACCACAGGTGCAAGCCAAGCATAGGGGTTAGGATAACCTTGTAGTGACCTGGAAAGAAAGCCACAGGGAACAAACAACCACTGAGTACTATGTGCCAGGTGATTTCTTAGACCTTGCTATGTATTGCTGAAAACAAGAGAGCCTGGTTCATTTGCCTGGGGGCATTTAGCCGGACTGTGAAGCCAAGTTGTCTGATCTAAAGCTCGTGTCCTTTCCATCACACGCTGGCAGAACAGCTCTTCCTTGTTTTTGTTGATGGCAGCCATGTGTTCTGTATCCTGAGGCAGCAACAGCAACACTCTGTGATGCGGGTTCAGCCAGTTTAGCTCACCTGCTGATGGTGCGGGTGAATCCCAAACAGCTTTTCTCTAGGCGCCACGGAGTGTGAAATGGGGCAGCCGGGCACATCAGTAGCATCTTCCTCTGCCTAGGGGGAGATGGGGAAGAGAGCAAAGTCTAACAGAAGTGGCCTTTTCTCCTTGTCTCCCTTCTCCCTCCCGTCTTCCCCCAGCCCATTTTATTGTAGGGCTTGAACACAGGAGGCCAATTTTTAAAAGTACTTTTCCAAATGGTTCAAGTAGGCCAGTCCCTTTCCCCATAAGTGGCAGCAATGAAATTTCTACATTCTATCCTGTTGGATTGGGTATTCCAGTATTTCAAAGAGTTCCTGCTCTCACTTTGGTTCATTGTTCCACCCCCGAGCAATTTGTGAACACCCAAAATGACTTAAAATTTTATTATTATAAGGGCTGTCCTTACACATAAATGGAGTTAGTCATCACCTACCTGATATACCTTGAAAAAGAAAAAGTTTCCTTGTTCAAATACACATCTCCTATTAGCATATGACAATCCCTGAACTGCTGCCATTGCAGATTCCTGACCTTGTGTTAGTACACCAGGTTTCTGTTAATTCAGCGTTCCTCGAACACCTAGGATCCTCAAACCAAAGTAATAGAAATCCCGAAGAGGGGGTTGGGGTGGGAGGGAAAGGGTAGGAAAATGGGAGGTTTTGGAGGCTTGGAGCATTGCTTGTGAGAAAGAGACCTGAGTAGGGTGCCTCAGGAGAGAAAAACCTTAAAGTGTTGGGTGCTGGGGGATGTGGTTAGGGCCCTCACCCCAGCCGCACCGCCAACCCCTGGGAGGAGCGAGAGGATGAGATCCTTTGAGACAAAAATCAGGCCATCTCAGTTTTGCCTGAGCTTGCTTCTGCTTGTAACGTAAACTAAAGGCAATACAGGAAGTTCTCAAACTTGATGTCACATGTGTAGAATGTTCATGGTTGGTGTGGTACAGGGCCCCTTGGCCACAGAGGAAAGAGCTAATTCTGAGAGAAGTAAGCGTTGCTTTTAAGTCTGTAGAAAGTGGTTTTGACTGTCTTCAGAAGCAGAGTGGGCCTGTCGTAGCTCATCATTGGAAGGCAAGATACTTCTCGTTGCTGTTGATAGAGAAATATTTGCTGAAAGAATGAATAAAAAGAATAGGAGGTGCAAGATTAAATGACACAAATGGGAGACGTACAAGGCTAAACCTTACCTCATGTCAGAATGATTGGTTTATTTCTCAAGTAAATAAAACCATGTCGTGGATAGATATTAATGGCGATTCTTGCTAGGAACACCAGAGTTAAAGTGACTCTACAAATGGTTCCATTTTCTCAGTTCCAGGACACTCCTAACGGATGATTTTGCTGTCTTCAGGACATCCTTCAGTGTTGAACACTTTAGTCTCTTTTGTGGTGCTTTTTGATTTATGGTCTAACATACTCGGAAAGGGTCGTGGTAGTCCACCAGCTGACTTCAGCATTTCTTGGTTGTCTCTGGTTAATAGGCTGTACCTGTGATGTTCTCTTTTATTTTCTTCACCAGAAGCCACAGAAATAAAAGGGAAGTGGTATACCAGTAAGTCTGAATCAAGCTAGGACTCAGGTTTCCTAAGAAGGAGGAAAATCAGAATCTAATCAGTCCTAAATACAGAACTACTTTTGGGACATTGTCAATTATCTGAGTCAGTGGTGGTGTACAGAGATCTCCCTGACCATCCTCTTCATATGATATACTTCCTGACTTGACATGTCTTTATTGCTAACTTGTTCACCTGTGGGGGATGGCTGATTGTGAGTGCACGTATGGAATAGTAATACAGGGACCAACTGGACACTAAAGATTTATATTTAAGTACAGAAGATCAGGCCCTTGTGAAGTTAATAGTGTGAACGTTCCATCCAGGGTGCCTGAGTTCAAGTCCCATCTTTTCCCTAGGTGACCATGGGCAAGTTACTTAACCTCTTTGTGTCTTAGTTCCTCCATTTGTAAGGTGGGGATAATGAGAGTATCATTAATAGAGGTGCTGTGAGGACTATGTGAATTAATACATTTAAACCACTTAGAACAATGCTTGATACTGAGTAAGCACTCAATAAATGAGCTATTACTATCTTTCAGTAAATGGTGACTTTTACAGAGATAGTCATAGAGTTTGGTTGAGCTAAGCCAGGTGCTAGTTAAGTATCGCAGAGCTTGGAGGAGTTTGTGATACTGAGTATGCATTTCGTCATGTTTATCCTTTTTTTTTTTCTTTTTTTTCATGTTACCTTCCGTCTCTTTGCCTAGTCATTATCAACTGTGGTCATCAGTCAGGGCATTCCACGTGCATTTAATTCTGCTTTCAGAGCAGAGATCCATGATTTTAAGACTAAAAAGAAATGTGACAAGCCCATTTTTCCTGCCGAGAATGTAAGTGACTTTCTTGTGTCCATTCCTTCAGCGAGAGGCTAAGTCACACCACCTCACGTAAATTTACAACAGAGGGCTGGTGTAGGTTGTATATGACTGTAAATATGGTTGAGAGTTTTATTTTTCTTTTAAAAAGCAAAATTGATTCCATCCCAATACCTTTTTACTCTTTATTATAAGCACATCTTCTTGGTGTGTGTTATAATCCAGTCTCTCCTCCTCAGTAATTAGCCTGAAAATCATGTTAAAGTCTTCCATTTTCTTCAGAATTGCCTTTCACCAATTAAAAGACAGCCCTGAGGACTCTCCTGGAAAAGTGATCCAGCGCTCTGCCCTCTTAGAAAGCAGGGTGACTGAGTGAGGAAGCAGCAAGGAGGGGGCATGGGTTTTTTTCATCTGAAGCTATTTTAGCATTGAAACTTCCAAGGTTCGGTTTCTCTTGGAATTTTATGAGGCTCGTACCTCACATTTTAAATAATAATATATAACTTCTACCATTTGGTAAATTCAAGTAGAAAGCGCTGAACAAAACTGCTTCCCATCTGCTGAGCAAAATGGAGCCTGAATTCAATAAACTTCTCCAATATAAATGCTAAAATCTGATTTCCGCAAGCCTTTGGATCTTTAAAAGTTGACTTCCAGAAAGCTGGTTCTGGATCCCCAGCAACATACACTCCCTTTGGAAACTGAGTATAAATCTACCAGGTTTGGGTCTAAGGTGAGTTGTTCCATTTGTGTTCCCTTTCTCAGGCAGCAGGAATTTGCCAGAGTTCATGATCATGCTTTGAAAAGTGATGGCTGGCCAGTTGCTTGGGGCTTAATAAAATACATCCTATGCCTGGATAACCTTTACTTTCTTCTTTACATTAAGTTATTTCTTTTAAGGAGTGACAGTTCAGCATTTTTTATTCAAAATTTTAAAGTAAAATGCTCAGTTTTAGAATTGTTTCTGAATCACAGCTTCAGAGATTTAATTAGTAAGTAGTGCTCAAATGCTCCTTTTTCAGAACTCCTCAGCTG
Source organism: Camelus ferus (assembly GCF_009834535.1). NCBI lineage: Eukaryota > Metazoa > Chordata > Mammalia > Artiodactyla > Camelidae > Camelus > Camelus ferus. The sequence continues at coordinate 88,546,715 of NC_045696.1, read as the reverse complement.
AGTGTCATTCAGCCATCGTACCAAGGGACTGACATGACGTGTGTTCTTAATTTAAGTTCTTCAGGGCTGGGAATTTCCCATTCCACGTCAGTTTAAATTGGCAACTGAGCAAGAGGAATACATTCCCTAACTCTCCATAAGGTTAAACATGTGAACTGAAAATAGAGCAAGAGAAAATTAAGTACAGTAATTTACTATCTACAGTGCTGAAATTGAGCACTATAGCATATGGTGAAAGTCTTTACTATTAATTAAGCAATCAGAAAATTCCATATGGATGATTTGTGAACATTCTAAAGTCAGGTTGGGAATTTGCTTCTCTATGTTTTTTTCCTAAGCATGATTTTCTTAAATAGCTCCTGGGTCTATATAATCATATCTGCAACTCAGTGATGTTTGAGAGTTTTGACATTTCTTAATGTCACTAATTTCCATATTGAGATTTGACATATCTGGACGCATGTTAAATCAGATGTCCTAGGCATCATCATATTAAAAGGATATTTCAAAAATCTTTCTCAAGTATAGAAGAGAGAAAAAAAAACCTTTAATTCATTTATTTATTCAACTCCCCGCACCCCATGCACTCACAAGCATAGAGCATCCACGCACACCCAGTCCAAGCTCCCTCCCCAGCAACTTTGGCTAATTCCAATTGATCAGGCAAAACTCAGCTCAAATATCTGCTCCTCATGATTGTAGATGGGTTTCGGTGGCTTGCCTCTCTCAACTTCAACCATAATAGAATCATTTTTCTGTCTTCTTCCCTCTGACACCCCCATTAAACTGTGACTTCACTTAGGGACTGCATCTTTTTTTTTCCTGAGCCCCTGGCTCGCATCAGAATGCCTTAGCAGAAAGTGCTTGTTAAAAGCCTGCTAAATGAATGAATAATTTTAGCCTGCAGGCTGGCTAGCAGAGGGGTTCAGAGGCTAGGTAAGCATCATTTATAAACTCAGCCAGAATCTTGTTGCAGCCAGAGTGGCAGAAACCCAGCAAGTCAAGACAGTGCCCCCCTGGGGTTCAGAACTCCTTCAGGGGCTGTTTGAGGCCAGACCAACTCAGGAGCCCCATGCTGAGATGCTCTCCCACCCCCAGGTCCCTGTTGCCTGGCCGCTTTGTGCTGTCTGTAAGCCACAGCCAACCCTGTGTGAGTGAGGCTCCTACAAACTTTTTGCTTATTCAGGAACTCGCAGAAGTAAGATAGGTAGAGAGAAACATTCCACCTGGAGGAGCCCTAAACAAAATTCGGTTACATGAATCACGCTTAATGTTTAAACCCTTGCTATCTATTCAAGTCAGAGGTTGACTTCATTACATTTGCCTGGAAATCAGAGTGGGCACAAGTGAAAAAAAAATATCTTCAGAAGACTGTTCAACGTTGGGTGGGCCCAAAAGGGCAGTGGGGCTGTGAGAAGCTTCAACCAGAGGGAGGACTTTCCAGCGATCCCGAGAGTAGTGTTGAGGTAAATGGAGGTTATGCCCCTTGAAGTGTTCTTATTTTTTGGTTCAAGAGATGCCTCCCGCAGTACACACGTTAAACAGCTTGGGGGTCAAGAGGGGACCTACTTAGAACCCGGTGTTCTCTAGTTAATGATAGAATCTTGTTCCTAACCGACCTGGCCAGCTCCTTTATGTTCTGATAGCTGATGCCTTAAGGGTCCATTTAAACCCTTCGACATCTGACTGCTGAGGAAGCCTTCCTTTGAACACTCGAAAAACATGAGCCTTTAGGTTTTATTCAACAGAGGCTCAAGCTAGCATCCTGGAATATACCCCAGTTCTGGGGAGGTGCCCGGAGTCCTAGACTGAGCAGCTGAAATGCAGCTTAAGGTCTGGTTTCATTGCAAACCAGCCACCAATCATAGTCTCTGAGCCTGTTGCCTTATTTGATAAATGAAAATTAATGACATCATTCAGGGTCATTGGAAGAAGTATTTGATATTACCTCGAAAACTCAGAAAACCATCCAACCCTCTCTCTGATGCACTGGAAACAGTACATCCTTAAATACCCCAGGGCCGCCTTCCTTCAAAGCAGCTTAGCCTCAGGGACTCGGGAGAGGGTGTATGTCCGATGGTGTTTCCAAACTGAGAAGCTCTGCTTCCTCACTCCTTGGGCTTTTCACTGTATTGTTTCTAGCCTCCAAGAAAATCACATACTTATCTTCCAGTTCAGCCATGAATTTAAAAAAAAATTTTTTTTTTGTATTTGATACATCACTTGTATACTGTACCTATACACCCTATACTATATGTACCAGAAAGATTTCTTTGAATATCTGGTTTGTATGTTGCCCTGTACTGCTCTTCAGTGGAAGCAAATATAAACTTTAAAGAATCCTCAAATAAAGCTATTTGCTGGCAAAACTGACTGCTTCCTTGCCACCCTCCTGATGACATTTTCTTAGAGAAAAAATTTTAAAGCCTGATTGATGGTGTCAGACCTGGGTTCAAATTCCAGCTCTTCTACTCAGAAGCTGTGAGACCTTGGTGAGCCTCTTGTTCCTTATCTGTAGAATGGAGGGATGACGATGATGATAATCATAATAATAATAGCAACATTATTATACAACAAATAAACTTGCAGGATTTTTGTAAAACTAAACGAGATCAAGCATGTGTGAGCAGCAAGTAGAGTGCCTGGTCCACTGTTGCTTCTTTAGTGAATGACATTTCCCTTTGTGACTTGGGATTCTGGCATCCTGAGGCTCCTCTTCCTTTGTCCCTGCCCCCCACCTCCCATAAGCCTCACTTCCTGTAATGTGGCACCCACTCAGCCATGGCCCAAAGCAAAAATAGACTCACCACCTGCTGCCTAGGGGACTGGCTTTCCCTGGTCAAGGCTTCCGGTGCAGGAAGTGTGTCATAATCAGCCTGTGCCTGCTGCCCTCTGCCCTCTGTGGTCATCCCTTGTCCCTTTCTGGGCAGCAGCATCTAATCATGTCACATGGTAGTGTCACACAAGTGTGGTGTCACAAACCTGGCGCTTTCTGGGCCCTACCCGTGATGAGTCTGGGGCCAGCAGTCCCTCTGACACTGTTCCTTCTTTCCCTGGAATTACATTGGCCAAAATGGAAACAGGGGAGGCATAGCCTCAGTCTTGTTACTAAAATGGCAGCTTAGTTCAGTGAGGAAAATCAAAGAGCTCGACAAAAAAATCCAGACAAGTCATCGCAGACTGTGGCAGAAGACCCTCAGTACAGTAGGAAGGCTGAAAATGACTAACCTCAAGGAACACCAAAGTAAAAAGCACTGAATTTGGTTAAAGTGAAATAACTTCTGTAAATGAGTCCCACTGAATGTAGAAAATTTAGAAAAATCTTTTTAAAAAATTTTAAATCAACATGTAATAACTTATCTCTTTTTGTTTCATTCTAATATTCTTCTGCATATATTTATACTATATGTATTTATTGAAGTAAATGAAATTAGAATAATATTTTATATACAGTTTTTCAAGTAAAATGCTAATGTAATATATTGTAAAGAAACTTTAAGTACAGTTTTATTTTTCACTTATGAGCACTTTCCCACAATAGATTCTTCAGAAACACTGTATTTAATGTCCATATAGTACTTCATTATTTGAATATTTCATGATACATGTACATCTACTCATTTTGGTTATTTCTGTTGTTTTATTGTTAATTAATTATATGAGGTCAGTCCATATATATGAAGCCTGTGCACATCTCTGATTATTTCCTTAGGGTAAAATTCAAGAATTGGCATTATTGAGTCAAGGTGTATAAACAAATATATTTTTCTGTTCTTCATTTTCAAGTGAATATAAAGAAATCCCTTGTAGCGAGCTATTCTTTTCATTCATTTTTATCCTGTAGATTCTTTCTTTACCTCCTCCTCTGTGCCAAAAAAAACCCTATTAGGCTAGGCAAATTCCTTATCCTGTTACGTCTTCAAGAGAGAGTTAAGGTCTCACTTCTTCCCAGTTATCCTCTCTGCTGTCACCGCAATCCTCATACCCAGGCTCTTATGACACTGCCATAGCGTTTACTATGCTGGATTCTAAGGGTCTGGTTCCATCTTGCCATTAGGCAGGAAGTGCCTGGGATTAAGAACTATATCTTGTTCATCTTTATTGTTCCAGTACTAAACCTAGTTATTTGCACAAGTAGACACTGAATAAGGGAACAAAAAACATAAAACTAGTCAACACACATGTGCATGCACACACACACATATCCAATCTTATATTATTAGGTGCAGGAGATAGAGGTGGGATAGAGAAAGAGGGTCATTTTCATGAAGTAACATGGTTGTATTTTCTCACTTGTAGATGTATAGATAGGATATCACTTTTTGCTGTGTCCAGATGGGCCAGATGGAATTAAAGTCAGGATTTTATCAGATCTTTGAGGCAGCAGCCTTCCTGGAGACACAGCTTTAGAGTCAGTTTTGAAAGCAAGCTGAAGAATTAATAATTATTGGATCACATCGGCCCATGATTAGATTTGGCTTTATTTATCCTAAATGAACATAATTGTGCAACTTTTATTTTATCCCTTTAAATGGGGATATAAGTGATTGTGTTCTGTTTGGATGGAAAAGATTAAAACAGGAGAGAAGAGGGCAGGGCCCAACCATTGAAAGAATGACACAGCAATTGAGGATACAACATAAGCTGGTTAGAACCAACTAGGCCCAAGATGGCAGGAGATTCAACTCCCAGTAGACCTTGAGCTTCAACATACACTTATTGTAAAATATTAGTATGCTAAATGGCACCCACAGGCACCATGACAGTTCCAAGCCCATAAAAACTAACCACCCCCACACCTCATGACTGATCTCACTTTCCTAGACAACCCCATGTTCTGAGGCTGTCACCTCTCACCTCTTGCCTCTCGAGATGGCCCAAATTCTGCTTATGGATTGTGTATCTACTTTTACTTTAAACTAAACACCCCCAATCCCTCATGGCCTCACTGACCTTCTGAGATGGCCTACACTCTGTCTATAGAGTGTGTATCTTTCTGAGTAAGTCTACCTTCACTCAACTGCGGCTCGCTCTTGAATTCTTTCCTGCACAAAGCCAAAGACCCTCCCTTGGCTTAGCGCCTCCCAGGGACTGGCCTGAGACCTGGGACATGGCCAACTTCTCGTGCCCCATTTTTCCTGTATCAAGATCATCTGAAAATAATTTATGTGTGACTGCCAAGCCTGCCAATGGCATGCTTCACAAGGACAAATTGGGCTTTGGAGACTCTTTCCATCCAGCTGGAATTCTTCAGTAACAGATATACGTTAACTAACTCAATGGCCAGGGAAGTCTTATTTGGTTAGCAAACATTGTTGGTCCTGGCTGTAGCATTATAAAAATTAAATTTCATACTCTCTAGGCCAGGGTAAAATTTAAGGCATGTAATGTGCAACAGACAGGCAGGCGTGCACACGCACACACATACACACACAGCAAAGCTACAAAATAAACATGTTGAAATATAACTTAATTTGTCTCAATAGAACTGAAGTTAGCAGATTTTGAGTCCATATTGGATCTGTTACTAAAATCTTGCTGTATTTGTTTCCAGGTATGTGCTGCAATTTCCTGATTTTTCCTCATGTTCTTATGTGTAAATACCAAGTTGATTTTGTGTGTTCACCTCACTTTTCCCCAGGGATGATCTAAGTGTCAGGATGTAGTTACTATCCTGGCATCTGCTGGGATGACCCGGGGTCTCCAGGACCTGTGGTTGGAAGGCTCTGAAGCTCCTGAGTTGCCATTCCTCCCTCGGGGAAAGCCCAGCAGATCTCAGCTGCTCTCTCTGCTTCCCACTAAACTGCCGAAGTGAGCTGCTCATTCAGCCGTTGCCTCTCCTTACTGGGGCAAAGGCTTATGATTTCTTGGGCTCTGCCCTGGAAAGCAAGGACTAGGTCTCCTTGCTTTGAGCTCCATGTAATTCTTGGAGAACCACACAACAAAGACTCCCTCTTGTTTTTCTCTATGTCTTCCCTCCAACTCTCTCCATCACCACGTCCTGCCTGCCCAGCCTTATGTGTCAGGGGAGCAGAAAGAGAGGACTCATGGGCAGGAAAAATCTCTCCATCCTGATACGCCTGTGGTTTAGTCCAGAACCAAGATTGATGGATGCTCAAAAAGACTTTTCTCTTGACAATATCGTCTCTTTATAAGTTTCCAATCTCCTTGCAACTCAAGAGCTGACATGACAACTTTCTTGGCTGTACACTTCAGCGACAGTGATCCTAATCCTCCCTGGGACAATGAGTGCCTCAGATTGAATGAAAGAGGGTCACATACACACAATGGGGCAGGGACTTCCATTACTATCTCCAAATGTCATCCTTCCAACACACATATATATAAATAGATTGATAGCTTTATGGCAATCTAAATAAAGATAACTTAGTAACCTCCAAGACTAGGTTTGTTTTTAATTGAAACAAGAGGGAAAGGGTTGATTCTGTGCTGAGAAAAAAAGGTCAAAGAAAGTGCAATTCTCTGTTAAACACCGGATGAATCAGGCTGCACCTCTCATTTCCAGCTTCTCCCCTTTTCTCTCTCCACGTTTTATTAAAAAGCAAACGCACCATTTAATAAAGCTCAATTTCAGAAGTTCCTATTTTCCCCGCTCCCTAGCATTCATAAAGATACAGAAGCAGTCCTTGTAAATTGCTGGGAATCCTAAAGGGAGATGAGATCTCTCACTGAAGACTCCTCAGATACCAGGAAGACATGAAAATATAGCCAGTGCATCTCTGGCTTATGTAAGAAGAATCAAAGAACCATGAAATTAATTTTATTTACCATGAAAAGGTACTAGTCTTAGAATCCAGGTTGTGATTATGTAATTATAAATTAATTTCAGTGGCATGTTATCATCTGAACTAAATGTCAGCAAGAGTTATGAGAAGTATGTTAATGAGCTTCAAAAAAGCTTGAGTGCTTGCTTGTACCTAAAAATAGTCATGCCGGAGACTAGAGGCAGGTCTCCTGCAGTAAGAGGACCTGTCGTGGTTTTCTAATACTCCCCGATGCATGTGGTCAGTTGAATAGGAAGGGACTCTCTTTAACCCGTAACTGAAAAGAAAGGATTAGAAGGGGGTCCACAGGCCACACTTAAGAATGAAATAAACATTATTATTGCCGCAATTGAAATGTGATGTCAAGGAACATTTCAGTTTCAAAATGGCGTTCAAGAGCATCAGATGACGCGTCTATATTTTAACTTAGGTGAAGTGTGAACGTTTCATGAATACTCCATCAGATTTTAAAAGCTTGAATTATGACCTTTTCTCTCCCTCTATCCCCCACCTCATTAAACAGGTTATTTTTCTTATTTAAGGTGTCACACTTCATTTGCACAAAAGACCTTTCTGGCACTTGTACACCGTTTCTTATTTCTTCTAGTCATTTTATTAATTACTGTATGTTTGCTGAGGAAGAGCCCACATATATCAAAATCTGGAATTAGACTCCCCAGCACTAGAGTTTAAAATGATAAAATTTGTCATTAAGTTAATTGCCTCACATTCAGCCAGTGTCAGTCAATGGTTGACATTTTTGCTTATGCAAAAATCTTAGATGGAGAAAAAATTATAATTTGTAAGACTTTTTTTCACACAGAATGTTATTTCTGCCTCTCTGCCCTTCATCATGTGATGAGGGGAAGCTGAGGTGGCAAAGGAAGACCCAGGGAGCTGCCATGGGTGGGGCTGGGGCCTCACATAAGCCTCCCTCCGTATACAGTGTGTCCTGTCACTACTCCTGCTATTTGGAAACCCACAAAGATAGTTTGCCATCCTAGTACTTCAGGTCTTGGTGTAAGAAGGCCTTAATGTGTCCTCTAACACTCAGCTGTGGCCTCAGGTGTGCTGCTGTCAATGTTAACCCTTCAGGTTGGACTCGGGCTGCCACCTGTCTCTGTGTGATGTAGAACACGTATAATGTACTGTTCTGCTGAGATTCCTCATTGAATAAGCCTCTTCCATGGTCCTTCCTTCCTGGGGTGGGCGGGAGCAGGGTATGGCCTAGAAGCAGAGTTACCCACATCGTGGTGCCTGTTTGACTAGGAGGCACCGTTCACACTGAGGTCATTGTCAACTTAAACATGTACTATGGCCATTTGATGGAGATGGTAGTAAAGTGTCTTAAGAAAGAGGTATCTTTTTCTGGTTTACACAAAAACAATAACTGTGGGCTAGCGACAGCCTGCTCCAAGGTTGAAAGCGATACTCTGGCAACCTACTGGGTAAGTTCTGTCCCTTACCAGCTGCATGACCTTGGGCCAGTCTCTTAATGTCAGCTTTATCATGCGTAAAATGGGGATAATAATACCTCATAAGCTGTTAGGATGAAAGAGATTATCTACGCCAAGGAGTGAGCCCGGAGACTGGACAGTGTATGGCAGGTCTCGTAGTTTGACCCGCACATGTCTCTGCACACCTAGAGCTCTTCCAAACAACTTTCCATTCAAGGCATAGAAGAGTGTAAAATAACTTTCAAACTCTCCCTACAAGACTCATCACAATAAAGCTATCGACCTACAGTATGAATTAATTAGTGTGAATTCTGTAGCCTTCCTGCGCGGAGTTAGACTCACGTGTCAGGTGATTCTCCGGCTCCAACCATGCACGTGAATATAATTCTAAAGAGGGCCTGCCTCCAAGAGAAGTTAGAGCAGAGGGTGCAAGAACTCAGGCAATAGATGAGAGAAAAGGAATAAAGAAGGAAAGATTAGAGCTTACTCTTTAGTTTTCCAGACAACGGATTGTCCCAGACAGGTCTGTCTCTGCCATGGCATAATTAATTATTACCAGACTGGTGAAGAGGCTGTAAGCAGGTCAGACTTTGGCGGACTTAGAGATTGTGCAGACGGGGGCTGGGGCTGGGGGGTCTTATCCACGAGCTGCCTGGCACTGTCTGTGTTTCAGGGCTTATCACAGTATTGGCTATGGGAAGTGGGGGCTCGAAGCCGCTGCCAACAGCGATCTTACCATCCCTCGTGATGATTTCTTTAATGACTGGCTTTGCCTGCACTGTTTCCAACATGTTGCACACCACTGTAATTCGTGTCAGTTACCGGGTTCTGGTGTCATCGAGGCCCTGGAATTGTGTTATTGAACTAACATTCATTGTCAAACATTTCCAAGATAAACCTATTTCTCCTTATCGTATAAATGTGTTGATTCTCCTATGCTGTGTATAATGAATGGCTTTTAGACGGTTGTAACACCTTCACTGAAACATTTTCTCTTTCTCTCTTTCTCTCTCTGGTGTGTGTGTGTGTCCCCTCCCCTTTCTTTCCCCTCTTCTCCACCCACCCCAGGTTTCTTTCTCTCTTTCCTGAAGAAAAAAAAAACGGCAATTTCCCTTATTCTCTTACAAAAGACTGTCACGGGTAGGAGGAGGGGGTCACTATTAGCATGAACGATGTGTCATTCGTTGTTTGGTAGTGTGTTCGGGTCCACTTGCTCTGTGAAGCAAGGCTCCTGAGGCATGTTTATTGCACTTTCCTCCCTTCCACCCAGCCTCCCAGCCCCACCTGAGAAAAGGTGAAACCGTGTGTCACTCTTATAAGAAAATGTTTCAGTAAGCAGAACTTTCACAAAATAAGGATTCTCCTGACTCCAACTTTTAAGTCATAGCTGTGTGCACACAGGAGGAGGGGGCGGGAGTGCAAGGAGAGGAGGGGAATGTGTCTTGATAGGCACGCAGGGCAGGGTGTTCTGCTCTGAGGAGAAGTTGTAGGTGGCAGTGGCCGAGGTGAGGTGAGGCTGTGCAGGGGGAGCCTGAAGGCAGCTGAGGCTCGCTTGTCTGTCACTGAGCCATTGATGGGGAGCCACTGATGGTCGAATCTGAATCTGAACTTGAACCATCTGTCGACAGGAATGCTGTCATCACCGTCACTGCTCTTCCTCTGGGCCTCTCTTCTACCTGTACCATCTACTACCATGATTTGTCAGTTCTGTTTTTTTCTGTTTTATGTCCTCAATACTCTGTCTTATGCAGTCAATATGCTCCTGAAATGTTGTGAATAAATTGTGGTTTTAAATAACATATTAAATTCATCTTAATACAGAAAAGCATAAAGAAGAAAACAGAGTGGTCTAAAATCCCATTCCCTAGGTAACCCTGTTAATATTTTTTTAAAAACAAGAGTAGGTATATTTCTATGATTAGAGTAGATATATGTACGTAGTACAAAGGTGTGAATTGTACAATTAGTGCAAGTTATACATCACAAAGCACCCCCGCTTCCCTTACCACCTCCTCAGTCCTTAGCACCTCTCCCAGCATTAGGGGTCTGTGCAGGGTACAAAGCACTGTGATAAGAAGACAGCAATGAATAAGGCATCACCCTGCCCTAAAAGAGGCTGTTAGTCTAGTGGGTCACAGAATCATGTGACTTATAGTTGCCTTTTGTTTGGCTTGCACTGTTTATTTAAATAAAAATTGCCAACATTTAAAAATCAGGAGAGTTCACATAAAAATGGCTTCCCTTGAAAAATCTGAAAAACTGTTTACCATGGGCCTGCATTCCCACATGGCAACCATCTTCGTTGGTGAGGAAATGCTGCCCGCTTAGCATGTGTTCTCCACTTGGCTGCAAGCCCCACTACCCGCTATTGTAGACCCAGCACTGAAACCTGATGGCAGTTGTCTCCTATCATCATGCCTGTGCTTTCTTAGAGTAGAAAGTTTTCAGAACCCCTGTTCCTATCAAAAGTAGTGGGGTAAAGCTACTCCAAGAGGACCGTGAGCTTTTTCTTCTATCTGGCCTACTCCTCTGAAGGCACTGGAGTTTGCAATTCCAATCCAAGACCTCCAAAACATTCAAACTGAAAAGGGCCTAGGGGTGGACTAGTCCAAGCCACTTGTTTTTTACTTGGGGAGGTTCAGATGCTTTCTGCTAAATCATTTTGGAGAACTTGAAATATAACAGCTTTGTTTAAGTTAATACAGAATGCAGTTTATACAGTTTTATTATAGTAAAGGAACTTCGTGTCACACTGATTAATTTTTTTCCTGATTGACAAAACTTTTCTGTAATGTGTACCAGGGTATACTACAAAAGGGGGTGAGTTGATGAGGACTACACAAAACATAGAAATGCAGAAACTGGCCACAGAAATCATTTCTTCTGGGGGTAGGAAGAGAACAGAGGAGGAAGGAGGGGAGGTTATCAAAAGGCTTGGCCCAGTGGAGTCAGACAGTCCACTGTGACCTGGGCAGGTTGTTATCCTATCTGAGATTTAGTTTCCCCATCTGTAAAATGGGGATAATTACGCCTACCTCACAGGTAGTGCAAATTAAGTTATATAATGTCAATAAAATGTTTAGCATTATAATAAAATGCTTGAGCAGTAGGTCTATCATTGTCATTATTACTGAGGCACCAGTTCTGGATTCCCGGGTTTTCAGTCATTTGGTCATTCAGTACACATGCATTGGGCAGTGTAATTGTGGATACAACACTCGAAGTCCCAGAATCCCATTTTATGCATCTGCTTAAAGGGAAGCATAATGCCTGCCCCTCCCCCACCCTGAGGTGTCAGGAAATCAACTGCAGGTGTGTTTGGGGGCCACTTAGTGGCATGTGTAGCACTGAACAAATTATTGTAACTACATTATTATTAACTCAGAAAGTTTTAAACTAGGATTTTAAAAGATGCCTGTGTTACCCCAAATTACTTAACCCTCACTATAAGCTTTACATTTTTCTCAAGCTTGACTCATCAAATGAATTCAATGCCTGATATTATCCAATGCAAATATTGAGATAAGCCCAGGAAAGATTTTCTTGTGTACCTTTACTTTGTCTGCATCCCAGAAATTAAATCAGAAGAGAGAATGCTGGTTTAGAGGAATAGCCTGATGAATAATTGGCATTTGTGTGTTTTCTCTAAGGAAAACAAGAATCAACAGAACAACACAAAAACGTGCCTGCTTTGCTGAAGTACAAATTGAAGTCAGGAGCAGACACGGATTGCTCACATAATGACCACCATGATGCACGTTTATTTCTTCCCAAGGTGTTAAAGCTTTGGTAGCTGGTGAGGTTGGAAGCCCCACCCCTGTTTCACTGCACTGGACCAGGAGCCTGGGCTGGAGGAAGGAGCTCGGGGCAGGCCTAGGCTGGAACTTCTCTCCACCTCCTAGCGGTGAGCATGGTCAGACATGGACAGGAGCGTGGTTATGTTTTGATCAGTGCGTAAAATGTATTTGGCTACAGCTGGGTATCTCCCTGCCATGGCAGTCTCTAGAAGACGGTGTACGGTGTAGTACTGAACTGGCTTGGCATGCTCAGAGCAAGACAGTGGGAGCTTAGCATAATGTCAGCTCAGGACCAAGGAGACCGTGTGTGATTATTTATTCACTCATCTATCATTTTGTTTATTCAACAAATACTGAAATGTTCCGGACCTCAGGATTACAGGAGGGAAAACAAGTAGACGGTGATATCCCTGCCCTTGTGAAATCTACACTGTACTTTAGAAGACTGACATTAAATTGTTTAAATAAATAAACGAGGTATTTACATAACTGTGTCTTATGAGGGCAATAAAGAAAATAAAGAGGAGATAAGCTCCCACAATCGGAGATGGCCTCTGAAGATGTCACACTTGAATTGAGATGTCACCACAGGCATTGGTCAGCCCTGTCCTTGACAGGAGATACTCAGCAGAGGGAACAGTGGGTACAAAGGTCCAACGACAACAAAAGTCTTGGCACATTTGGGCAACAGAAGGGAAGCCTCAAGCAAGAGAGAGGGTGGTCTGACAGCACTGGACAGGTTAGGCGGGAGCCAGACCATGCAGGACCTGGCTGAAACAGTTTGCTAGCCGAAACGGCAGTGGCTTGGCCTAGAGTTGGCGCAATGGGAACAAGAGAGCTGAAAGGGTTTAAGGTGCGTTTAGAGGTAAGAGTGACAGAACTTAATGGTGGATTGAATGTCAGGAGTGAGGGAAAGAAAACCCAGGATGACTCCTAGCTTGAGCAACTGAGTGGATTGTGGTGACATTTGCTGAGGCTTAAAAGTTAAATAACTTGCCAGACCTCACTCAGCTGGGACACTGAAGTCTAGTTTGTGAATTTACTTTCTCGGTTTATTTTTTTTAATCTGTGAAGTCAGACAATTAGATTAAATATCCAAGATATCCTCCACATTTGCAGTTACATTATCATCTAGATTAAATTACTGATACAGAAACAACCTGAGGTTCAGGATTATGTAATCCTGTCAGACTCTGGTATTTTTGATAAACTGTGCTGTGATGGATATGTTTATCTCAAAACCAGTAAGCAGAATCTTGGGGGTATCTTCCCTTACACATACAAAAGAAAAAGTAGAAAAAGTGATTTTTTTCCCCTTTTCTCTTGGGCACAATGTTTTTCTGGAGTTTCTCAGCAGCACTGTAGTTTGGGCTGTCGTGTAAGGTTAGATTATAAACTGTCTTTTGTAATCCCAAACTAAGACTGCAAAGCCGAAACAGTGAGTTGTTTACAGTGGAGGGCCCTGTTTTGCTTTCTGTCCTGCTTGTGCCTCCGCCAAGCAACCACTCTAAATCTCTCCCTGAGAAGAGAAGCCCCTTATTGCACTGTAAGCCTCAGGATCAGTTAGGATGCTACAGGGAACACAGAAAACCCAACAGAAAGAGCCTTGAGCAGTAGAGACATTTAGTGTCTCCGAGAAGAAGAACAGGCTGGCTTATCAGTTCGGTGATGTCTCAGGGACCCAGGCTCCTCACCCCTCTGCTCCTCCTGGGCGCAGGGCCATGACCTCGTGGTGCAAGACAGCTGCCACAGCTCTGGGAAACACATGAGCCACACGAGGCCAAAGAAGTGGGTCGTTTTCTGCATTGTGTCTCTTCCGGGGAGAGAGGAAGCCCTTCCCAGGAGCCCCAAGCAGACATCTCCTTGTCCATGGAGCACCTCTTCCCCCTCCTAGACACACGTTATCCTTGACTTTACCCCTTTCCTTTATTTCCTTATTCTCCATGACCTATCCATTCTGGTTGTAAACAATCCATCCCCTGCCCTCCATCCTTGCATTTACTGCATTAAATCAGACCCTCATAAACTCTGCCTGTTCTCCCTGCGTCCAGTTTATCTTCCACAAAGCACTGAAATAATCTTCTAAAACACAACTCTCATCAGATCACTATCCCGCTGAAAACCCTTCAGTGGTTCTTCATCACAGATACAATTCAATTTTTTTTCTAGCTATAGGAATGACCTCTCCCCTTTTTAAAGAGAATACTTGCACAGCAGCTCAAGAGAGCTCCAGATGGGTGTCAGGCTGCTCTGGCTGAAAAGGGGGTGGAGAAGTGGCTCATAGCTCCTCTAGGTGGACCCCTTCTCCTCCTTCACAGAGAGACCCCAAAGCCTTTTCCAGATCCCATGTAGGCAAATGGCAATGCCTAGTAGGCAGCCAGTATGGACCTCAAGAGTGTCAACCAGGCTAGCGGTGTAGACTGAGGTGGAGGTGGAAGCCAAGTCAGGAACACGCTCTATCAAAGTGCACAGGGTGAGGAGGAAGAGGGCCTTAGAGAGGGACAACTCCGAGGGTTGTACTGATAGACTGCCCCAGCGCCATCAGTATCTGACAACACAGTGTTTCCATTTCACCTCTCAAACGCTAAGAATGTTCATTCTAGGAGAATTCGTGCTCTCGCTGTGTTAGACAAGTTAACACAGTCAGATGCTTGAGGGCAAAGTAAGGATTGTTGAAGATCAAAATGCAACTAATATCAAAAACTGCGAATAACGATTTCTAATCATATGAATTGTTCTTCTTGTGTTTATATTTTCATTCTTACAGTTTTTTTTTAAAGGTAAAAGATTTGTGGTTTGCTTTGATAATCCTCAAGATTAGTATTTTTTTCCTTTCACAACGCTTTTCATGTCAGAAATCCTGAGTTAACCAACATTTCATGTGTTTCCATGTCTGATCAGGGCAGTTTTGAGTTAAACAGGCTTTAGAATGGAAAGTCGACTAGAACAATAGTAGCTGAATATGCTCCTGATTTTCCCTCTTGATATCAACCTGTATTTATTCTTTATGTCTATTTAAGAATTCAGTCTTTTTTGTTGTTCTATGAAGACGAAAGAGCTGTTTAGATGCAGCTTACATGCTGCTGTGAAATGTGACCTTCTTAATGAGAAGGTTAAATATTAATGAAGACTAATTGATGAATAATTTTAACAAGTAACAAACAGCATTATCAGTTTGAAGGAAGAGCTTAATGGGTTGTGCATCTCAGCGGCGGGTGTTTGCACCTTCGGTGACACTGTCAGAAGTGGTGGGGAAGGAGAGGGGGCTGGACAGAGGGCACTGGGCAGGTGATAAGGGCAGCCTCCAACTAGACCAGACTGTCCAATTCCATTTGCTTTTATCCATTCTTGTCCCAAGAGCAAGAGGTTTGCGGAGAGCTCATCCCACAGTTCTCCATGACTCTAGAAGAACTGGCTGTTGGCATCTGTCATTTACTGGCCCTTCCAGGCCCTCCAGCTGAGGTGCCCACCCAACCCCCACCATCCTCACTTTTAACTGAGATTTCACAGAAACTGAGCACCAACACGAAGCAGAAAATAAGTATCAGTTGTCTGGAGCTTCAAAGTGATTCTCATTCTCTCCTAATCCTTCTAAGTGTGATACGCATTTAGATCAAGAGTAGCAGAGACAACAGTGATTTGGGAAAATGATCATGTTATCCTAGTCTATTTCAGTGACACTCTAACATGGTTACCTAAATCAGCTGTCAGATCTGATCAGTGTTGTTGAAGTGAACAGCCATCATTCCCAGAGTGGCCGGGGTCAAAATCTCACCCAGCAGGAGCAGTTTTAATGACTGAAGCATCCAGTAACCACGAGAAGCAGCCTAACCTCAAAGCACTGCTGACCTGCTACATGGCCTCTCTTTTCTGTTTTTCAGGCACAACGTGTTTGATTGCTCTGCTGTCAGATAAAGACCTCACCGTGGCCAACGTGGGTGACTCGCGGGGGGTCCTGTGTGACAAGGATGGGAACGCCATTCCTTTGTCTCATGATCACAAGCCGTACCAACTAAAGGAAAGGAAGAGGATAAAGAGAGCTGGTGAGCTGGTGACGCCGCTGAGGACCGTCTGCTGTCTTGCTTAGTGAACAAGGCAGCTCGCTTAGAGGGCCCTGGGAGATATAACTTTCCGTTACCCAGTGATGAGTCGATCAGTACAGAGGCTGCTGCTAAGGCAGCCAAGACTGGACTTTGTATTATTTTCTTTGAAATGAATGGCCACTGAATTTGCCCTTCTTCCTGGCCAAAGATTCCAAAAGAACCAAGAAATCCCTTAGTTTAAAAGGCTAATGGGGTGGGGGAAGAGGGTAACAGCTCAGTGGTAGAGCGCACGCTTGCCATGCACGAGGTCCCGGGTTCAGTCCACAGTACCTCCATCTGAAAAAAGGCTAATGAGATCTTTAAGCCCCTGCTCACCATACTCCGCTTCCCTCCAGCTATGCCAAACCACCAGCCAGTCACCAAATGAACCATGGATTTGATACCTCTGTGCCTTTGCAAGTACCATCCCCATTGTCCAATGGAGAACACCGTCCTTGTCCTTTAAGACTCCGTTTTTAAGGGTGTCCTTTCAGAAGCCTTCCCTGTCACACTGAGCCAACAGCTCCCCCAGCCTGGGTTAGACATCCCTTTGCTCTTCCCTGGCATCCTGTGCAGACCTCTCAGGTCTCCTTTCACAGTGTCCGAACATACCTGGCTCTCTCACCTGTCTTGTCTTTCTGACTGTGAGCTCTTTGAGGCAGGAACTTGGTCTGCTCATCTCTATACTCCCAGCTCCTAGCTCAGTGCCTGTTCTAAGTAACTATTTCAGCTGGGGGGTGGGGGAGGAAAGAACCCCTTTTTCATTCATTCTTTCAACATCTAGGGGCTGGGGATACAAACTTACAGGCTGGAATCGAGGTGGGGGTAGGGGAGGTAGTAGATAGGCAGATACTAACAATAAATAAGTAAAAATAGGTAAATGATCTTGTATGTTCCCAGGTGATGACTGCTATTGGGAGACATGAGGCAGGCAAGGGAATGGGGAGGATCGGAGGTGGTCAGCGTAGGACTCACTAAGGTGACACTGGGACAAAGACTTGAAGGAAGAGTATCAGTTGATGATTACATTTTCAAAATTCAGTTTGGGGAGGATTCTTTTCTATTTGTGCAGAGCAGGATTCCTTCCCTCCCCAGACTGACAGCCACGGCAGGTAGGCTCTGTAATGTGCCAAGTGGCAAGCCCAGCTGAGGGTGCCTGTCCCCTGGGTCTCTGCCCAGGAAGGGCCCCTGCTGCCTGAGGGCATCTGCAGGTTGACTCTCAATCTCTACATATCAGCTTCTGCCCAGGACCTAATCAGCATTGGAGTTTTCCCAGTAGGGAGCTATACTGTTGAGTTCAAAAGTGTTGAATTTTATTATTATCTCCCGCTTCAGTGACTGCTTGAGACGCAGAATAATTTTTAAAGAAAGCTTTGGTCAGGTTGGCGATGAGATGGAACAAACAGTGCTTTCAGAGCATCTATCAGGCTTTGATGAGCCTCCCTACTTACAAAAACACCACCTCCCCATGAATCCACTGTGACCCTGGATGTGCAGTACAGTGAGCCTCCTCCGGTGTAAGCTCAGGCAGGAATATGTATACAGTACATCTGGAAATGTCACGTTAGCACCCAGCGCTCCCTTCTGAAATGTCACTCCCATTTTATCCTCCTTCCTCTTCCCTGTGGTACCCACCCCACCGTCCACCCTCCCTCACCCCCACAGTCATTAGAGAAGCAAATTTGGGCACCATGCCCAAGGAGGTTAATCTAACCTGCTGCGTCAAGGGTGTGTTTTACAGCCGGGCTTAATGGACAATGATTGGCTTTATTATCTTTATGTGTGTTTTCTCTGACCTCAGCCTTCCTTGCAGGACACCTTTCCCCCTCCTGTTTTGTGTGACAGTATGCTGCAACCAGCCTGGGCCAAACACACGTTGGTCCCTCTGTCCCCACCCCCAGGCTGTTTCCCACAACAGCAGCAACACCAGCTGCCGTTTACCGTGTGCTCACTCTCTGCCGGGAGTTAAGCTGAGCGCTTTACGCACATTCTCTTTCCCTACCTGATGAGGTCGATGATGTTGTCCTCATTTTACAACCACGGAATTGTATTCTCAAAGAGGCTTGTGTGCCCAGGGACACACAGCTGGTGAGTGGTGAGACCAGAATTGAGATCCAGGACAGTCTGACCCCATCGTTCAAAGCCCAGCTCACTCCTCCCTGACTGTCACAACCGGAAGTCTTCCCTCCCTCCTCCGTCTGCCTACAGCATTCGGCAGATGCTAGTCTCCCAGAAAAGATACTGCTTTGTGCTTGTAGCTGTTGATACACATGGCTTTCTCTCCTCCCAGATTACTCCTTTAGAGAAAGATCTGGATCTTGCATAACTTTATAGCCTGCAAATTGCCCTTCATGGAGTATAGATTTAATAAATATCTGACAAATAATATATGAATGAACAACATTCTAGCTCCCTTAAAGAAAAAAATAACAATAGATAATATTGAGTGTGTGTTATATTTAAGCATGGTGCTAAGGGATTTACATGGATTAACTCCTTTATTTCTCACAACTCCTTTGTTTCCCTCAATGAAATAGGTACTATTATTGTCCCTGTTTTGCAACCAGGGAAACCAAGGATGAGAGAGAGAGAATTTCTCATCCAAAATCACACAGTGGGAGTACTAGAGTAGGGAATCAAATCCAAGCGCTGTGATATGAGAGCCTGAGCCTTTAACGACGGTGCTGAAATATACCGATCTCTAATCCTGATCCTAATTGGGAAGCTGTTTTGAGATTGATAGAGTCACACCCAAAGGCAGCCTCAAGCTAATGATGGACCCCAGTGGTCACCTCTGTCACCTGTCCACCTGCCTCTTTTGCCGCTCTCCTCGGACCCCCATCCTAGTGCTCCCTACTGTCAGTCACTCAGCTGCCAAGGTGTCCTTAAGTTCACACTGAAGTCCTCACCCATCCGTACTTTCTACTCTCAATATTCTTTTTGATTTAGTCTTGAAGGCCTTTAAGATGAGGGTGTGTGGATCTACTGGTAGAGCGTCAAGCCTGAAGGCATGCAGCGGGAACAGTGCTCCGTCCTGGCAGTACCAAGGTTGGGTGAGGGGTCACATGCACTAGATCCTGCTGTGCCTGCCTCCAGTCTGCACCAGGTGCGAGAGAGCAGCTGGTCAAGCTAATGGGCTCGTTCTCTCTTTCCAGGTGGTTTCATCAGTTTCAACGGCTCCTGGAGGGTCCAGGGAATCCTGGCCATGTCACGATCCCTGGGGGACTATCCGCTGAAAAATCTCAACGTGGTCATCCCAGACCCAGATATCCTGACCTTTGACCTGGACAAGCTCCAGCCCGAGTTCATGATCTTGGCATCAGATGGCCTCTGGGATGCCTTCAGCAACGAAGAAGCTGTTCGATTCATCAAAGACCGCTTGGATGAACCTCACTTTGGAGCCAAGAGCATAGTGTTACAGTCATTTTACAGAGGCTGCCCTGACAATATAACAGTCATGGTGGTGAAGTTCAGGAATAGCAGCAAAACAGAAGAGCAGTGAACCCTTCGGGGTCTCAGCTGCCTTAGACTAAAGGACTTTAAACACCCTGGTCTCTTTTAATGTAGTGAGAGGTGTGGGAGTTACAGTTAGGATCATCCACCCAGACGTGGGATGCCCCCTCCCTGGCCATCTTAAGTCTATGTCCCGCGATGAAGAGGGTGCTTTTGGCCAATGTAGTTGAGAGGCTGGAAAATGGTTTCTTCGTGTTTTCCCATTTTTTCATCCAATGTTCAAAGTATATAAATATATAGCTGTAGATTCACATGTGTGAAGTGAGCGGCATGTGTGCCATATATACTCCTTTTCAGATTGTTTTCAAGATCCCTCACGGGGCCCTCCAGGCATCAGGCTTTGTGTCCTCTTGTTGGAGCGGGAAGCAGGGCGCAGGGAGCCAGGGCCGAGTGGCCACACCCTTTGCTGAGAGAACGGTCCTGAGAATGCTCTGTCCTCCTGAGCCCAGGTTTTCTGCTCTGCAGCAGTCCAGAAACAGATTTGGAAATGGTTTATTATTATTCTGTGGCTGTTCTTGGAGGCTGAGGAAGTGGGGAGGATGAGAGTTGCCTGCACAGCGGAAATAACCTCTCACCCTCGCGCCCTTTATTAGTTAAACAGACTTTGTGTACCACCCGGCCAGTCTTTGTGCGTTTATCCTAATCGTGCATGACCTTAACCTTTTGCTTACACCTTACTGTATGTGATAGGCAGCTGTTAAACTTCACCCCCAGACACAATTTTTTACTTTACCAAGAAGTGACAAAAGCAAATTGCAATACCATAATTCCTTCCATCTCTAAGGGTAGATAGAGGAAAATAATGGCCGAGTAAGTCACGGTGCCCCTGGGGAAGTCTGCCGCCTGCATTGGGAGAGACAGCTGGTGAGGTCGCCATCCTGAATTGAGCTCCAGCTGCCTGGTTTGGGGCATTTTTTTTCTCTCCTATAATGCGTGCTCTCAAGTGTCTTTCAATCAGTGTTCTGAGAAGCAGCGGCCTAGAACTGTGTGTGCGTTCCTTGAAGCCAAGTACAGCTCCCAGCTGCGCCTTGGAACTTGGTGGTGAACCGCTGGGCTGTGCTTCTGCTTGACGGTGCAGAGGCCTCCGTCTTTAACATTTGATTGCAAGTCATTGAGTTGTTGTGGAGCCAGACTTGCTACTTTCCATTTCGTATCACCAAAGTCACGTTTCCAATCTCAGTATTTTATAATCACTAGGTCATCCGGTGTCCCTAATTGAGGTGGCTCAAACAGTCAAACAAGATTTTCATTGCATCTCCACCTCTGTGTGTCCAAAATGCCAGGGTGTCCACCTGGTTTTGTCCTTCCAGCGTGGGCATTTGTCATCATAGCTTCTCAAAGGCCCCACTCACTGGCCACCTCCTGCCCGTGGTGCCGCTGCGCCCCCCACTTCGTCCGCTGCGGAGCTGTCCTGAAGCAAGTTCTAGGAGTGAACTTAGGAGGGTGAAGAGATCCCCTTGCGGCTGCCAAGGACCATAATCTGTCTGAATTCCCCCAAGTATATAACCTTTCTTTGACTGAAAGAATTCAGTCATGAATTCCCAAGAGATTTGCTTACTTTTTGTAAATTGTAACATTAGCATTTTCAATATTAGAATTAGAACCTAGGTTTTTTGTGTTTTTAGCTGTAGCACATCTAGCACAAAATACTTGCCCCCATGTTAGATGGGAGTATCCGCCTACTGAGAGACACAATATTTGGATGTGTGTATTTGAGGTGGGGGTTGGGAGACGAATGTAGGATTCATGCTGGGTGTGATTGATGTTGGACAGTCAGGCCAGGTGGCCCGAAATTTGCTTGGTGATTGAGGACAGTCTGATTCTGGAGAGTTACCAAAGCCCACATCTAACTGGAGTCGAGGAATAAGCAGTGTCTTCGTTTCATGGTACACAGTCCACTTTCCTTTTATTTAAACTTAACCCAAAATTCAGAATAGCAAGGGAAAGACATTTTTTAATTCTGTGATCATTGTTATTGTCTAAAATGAAAATGGTAGTGTTTTGGTGCTTCTAAACTTTGCTTTGTAGAATTAATTTATTTCTGATTTTAACCAAGTAGTGTGTATATTTTCTACTCCCTTTCTGCCTCTTTTTCTCCCACTTTGGCTTGTAGATTTTTTAAAAATAGAAGTTCTAAGCTAAATAATAGTTGGATTAATAGTTATGTCTGAAATCAAAGTACTTCGTTACCTTCTCTCATCCTCCTGGAGTTCTCTCTCCCCAAGCCTCCTCCAGCCCCTGGGGGTCTGCAGACAGCACCCCGGGGTGCCCTGTGGCTCACCGGCCACTTTCTAGGGACAGGGAAGGTTGAGTCTAGTTAGAGAAATTGATTTGAGAAGTTTGCATGTGATGCTTCCCTAAACAGCACTGCCAAAGCTTTGGAACTGTCACCCGAGGCTGCCAGACTCCCTAGCCCGAGTTCGCATTGCCAATAGCCCTCATGGTGCCAAATTTTGGAACAGTTTTACAGCCTTTTAGAAATGAAGCTGGGAACGAATGATCACGTGCTTATGAGCCCTTAGCATGATGCCAAGCCCAGGTCTTCATTAATGCACTGTCCTCCTGCTCCTCCACCAGCATTCATACTTTTAAAATGGGTTGAGATGCGGTGGGCATGAGGTGGAGGATGGAGAAGGCAGGGAAATTTTTTCTTAATTCGTTGTATTTGCAATTCTCTAATCAAAGGAATAAACAATACTTATATGGAAAACTTCAAAGCTAGTTCCCAAGACCGGCATTTATTTCGCATGACCAACTGGCCCGAGGCATGTAACTGTGAGGTCACGGTCCTAATACAACATGACTGTACTCATTACTGATAACCAGTGGCCACGTTCTGTTCCTTGCCTTGGATGGAAGTGGTTGACCTCTAGAATCTTGTCCATGATAAGGGTATTACAGAGAGTATTTTAGAGAGTAAAGGAGCACATGCAATCTGGATCATTTAAAATAGCTCTTGTTTCACATAACTGTTATGATTTCAACCCATGAACATTTTGTGCAGACAGGATTGTGTGTGTGATGGCATCACCAGTCCTATCTGAAGTGATTCTAGGAAGCTGATTACACAATTGAATTGGATCATGGGGATATCTGGCAATACATGAGGGATTCACAGAGGGAGAGCTCACTTTTTCTTGGCCAGATATGCCTTGACTTGCCTGACTTTTTTCCCCCTGAGTTGTTTTCAGATCTAACTCTTGCAATTGTGAACACAGCAAGTTTAGAAAGGGCAACATTTAATTGTCCATCTGAAAGTATAGGAATACATACTCTGGGTAAGGCTTTATTTTCCAATGATCTCAGAAAATGTGGGTCCTTTTGACCCACTGTTAGACTGATCTCTTAATATTCCCCCCAGATTGCCTTAGCTCGTCACACCAGCATTCCCAACCCAGCTCTGCAGAAATGACGCCTATTCAGTTGCCTCTGGATCAATTTTTTTCTAGTAACACCGAGTAACATTTCAAAGAGCTTGTGTTCCATAGGATCTGCTTTAGGAAATTCTGGTTTATGGAAATATTACTATTTTCTCATTGCTATGACTCTTAGTAGTTGAAATACAGTTAGCAATTTAGAAGTACTAATCCTTTCATAGGAGAGGCTGGTGTGTTAATGAAAGCAGTGTTAACAAATAGAATGATTTAATACGACCAACAGCAGCTCCCGTTGATAGCAGAAGCCCAACAATCCTCCTTAAAACTCTAAACATCAGCTCCCTTCTATTTCTGTGAATAGTAAGCAAAAGGCTTGCATAGCTAGGGACTTCTCAAATTCGTTCCAAAAGCTTTCAGTTGCTTTTTTGAAATTATCCTTGCTTTCCAGATGGAATCAAAATAAATATTTTTACATTTTATCACAATGTGAGAGTAAAAAAAATATTTAAAATAATAGAAAAGGGGGAAATGGCATATTTGGTATTAATTCATTTTTAAAATTCTAATGAGTTTTTTAAAACAATGTATCCATGGTATAATAATGGAAATGTAAACTATTTACACTTCCTCTTTCTTCTCATTCATTCTAAAATCCCTGTCCCATGTTGTCCCACCTTTCACATTTTATGTATATAATTCAGTTTATCAAGTTATTTCTTGCCTAAAATGCAAGGCTTGGCTCTAGCTCCATAATTGTTACTCTCAGCCTGGGGAATATGTTTGGAAAGCTCTGAGAGATAATCCCAAAGCAACAGATGAAACAAATCTAGTCGAAAACATGGTACAAAGTGAATTTAGGGTAAAGTCATTATCTTAAAATGACATCCAGTGTTTAGGAATATACCCTCCCTCTGGTTGTTATCCAAAATCGTATAAAACAAAGTAAAATCGCTTAGGCTAGGTGGCAAATGGCAAAGGGCAAGTGACAGTTGACACTAAGGCTTCCATGAGATACATGATTCTAAACTTGTTTTCCAATATGTACATTTATTTGCTAATTCTTTATAATGTTGATGCTGTGTCCATTATTTTTTATTTTTACCTCTGTTAAGCTGCAAACTGTTTAACCAAGGGTTGACGATGATCATGTTTGTGTGCTTAGTAATAACCACACCATCATTTGTACAATCACTTCAATAAATCCAAGTTGAGGACTTTGAAAAGAGCATGTAGTAACTATTCATTTTCACCAACCAACATAGGCATTTTCACAATTCAAATGTCCACCAAAAAGCAAGCAAGAAGCAAAGATGCAGATTATATTTAGAGATACAGTTCCATTTATTCTATAATAAATGGAATAAATAAGTCCTATAACCTGGCATTCTTACCACATAATCCCCTCTGACATTGGCCAAATCCAAATTAATCTCAAAACCTCCAAGGACCAGAGTCCCTAGCTTTGAGCACAGGCAGATTACCATGAGGGCTCTGATTGTAGACTGTGCTGGAGGGAGGGTTGGGGGACAGGGCAGTCTGCCTGGGTCACTCGCTGCCTCTGTAGGAGAGGGACCAGGTACCAGCCACACTCTCCCATCACCTTTTGTCAGGAGGAAATTCAGAGGTTAAATGTGATGTCATGCATTATCACAATGTGGTTCTATTATTCATTAGACAATGGGTAATTTAAAATGTGTTCATGCAGAAACAAAGGTAGAAGTAGTATTCAAGGAATTGGGGGGAAAAACCTTTTGGATACTTAGACATTGAAAACGTAAAAAGTAGGTTATCAAAAATTTGGCTTATCAGACTTTTACCTGCATAGGTTGTATTTAATAGCAATTGCTAACAACTGCACAGAGGTCAGTAGAAAGCAGGCTTTCCCGCTTCTCACCTATTCAAATTGCAAGGCTTCCCATTTAGAGTATTGGCTAGTGCTTTGCTTATGTGTTAATAAAGACAATTCTAAAGCTCCTTGTTTTATAGGACTGATGGCACAGGTAGAATCATTCTTAAAAATAGTTTGAAACATTTTTTTAATTTAAAAAAAAGCAGCATTAATTTCTGCTGTGATCAAGTTAGAATGTACAGAAAAGCATTTGCAAGAAAATGTACAAGATGAAATCAGAGAATAATTTAAAAGGAAATATTTTAAATTAAGAAAAGAAGACCTTATATTTTACTCCATCATGAGTCATGCTTTCTGACATCTGTGCTCTTTCTGAAGGAGACAACATTGAGAAAAAAGAGAATGAATCCTGAGTTATCTATAAAGTTCATAAAACTGCAGTCCCAATTCCATTCTTACCCAATGAAAATGGATACACCACTGTCCTAAACCACTTTTACTGTCCTCGGTTCTGTTCACTTTCCAAATGCTTGACAGTTTTACCCTGAACCCTTTAAGAATTTTTGCATTTTTCAAAGAGGGAATACCCCTTTTTAGAATTTTTTTTAAATAGTAAGAGAGATGAAATGCTAGATCTTCCATGTTGGAGTGCCCAAATAAAATTGAAATCAGATAAACATAATCACAGCTACCTCTGGGGGTGAGTTTTGAAACTGTTAATTTTCCAAATGCCAACATGAATACCAGTGAGTATTCAACTGAAAACAGACAATTTCACTTAAACAAAGTACAAGGTTGTTTAATATTCCAGCTTCTTAGAGAGTTTTCCATATAATGAAAAGGATGTTTGCTTATATAATTTTTTAAAATCCTATAAGAATGACGTATTAGACATCTCTAACTGAAGAGAATGATGTTTCTTGTGCAAATTTTAAATTCCCATCTGTCTCAGCATGCAAAGACAAAAAGTGACTGC
The DNA here is from genome assembly GCF_009834535.1 of Camelus ferus. Taxonomy (NCBI): domain Eukaryota; kingdom Metazoa; phylum Chordata; class Mammalia; order Artiodactyla; family Camelidae; genus Camelus; species Camelus ferus. The sequence goes on along the minus strand of NC_045696.1, from coordinate 88,520,879 downwards.
TTAGTATAATAATGAAAACATGTAAATCCTGCTCCATGGGGAAAAAAAATGAAAAAGCCACGGGACTTTAAGCAAGAATACTCCCCCTGTTTAAGCTGCAAGACTACATTCAGTCTATGTCTTTATCATCCTGACTGCCCTTTTATCTCAGGCATATATTTAGAAAGTAGAATAATCAATACAGAAAAGGAGACGATCTAATAACTTCAGCTTCAATTTTAGAAAGCAGGGTTTGCCTTTTTAAAAATTTATCAGAAATATATGTTCACATTGAAACACTGACATCTATGGCACTGTCTTTGGTTTACTGTTTCAATTTCTAAAGCAAATGGTTTTGATTTACAGCACTCACACCACTTCAGTTCAGAGTACAGAGTTGAAGACTGTTTTGCAATGCCTCAACATTCCCTCAGTCAGTCAGTCAGAAAAAGAAAACAAAAGCAAAAGAAGATGACATTTTAGTGAGTTCAGAAGAATGATGATCCCAACAAGCCTGAAAAAATAGCAATGAAACAGTTAATTCCAAAACACGCCAACGTGAACTATGTTCACATACATAATTCTTATATACCACATGTACAAGTTTTTTTTTTTTAAATACAAGCATCACTGCATTTATAATACATTGATCTATGTTATGAACAGGTTTAATTGGGAAAGCCACTATTTTTGCTATAAGTAAATCTGCTTGTATATTTTATTCTTTCCTTTATGATTATTAATATTAGTCATATTCTTTATTAGTATTCCTTTTTGAGCACCTGTCATATGCCAAGTGCAAATAGTCTAAGGAAGCATATCTAGAGGTGAGCACTTAGGCACCATCCCCACCTTGGCACTCACAGCCCAGCGGAGGCTGCACAGATATCGTAATTCTCAGTATTGGCTGAATGGGGTGAAAATTGGCATCTTTCATTATTTTCTCCAATGAGTTTAGATGTGTAAGGACAGGGCAGAATTAGAGTCATTCTTTCCTATACTTAAAAGACAGCGAATGGTAAAAGATTGGGAATATCTTGCCTACACCCGAGCAAATTGCATCAGATATTTACTCCATATTAGGTCACCTAGTTTCCTAAAGATGGAGTGGGGAGGTGAGACAGGGAGCCTCTGGGGACCAGGGCAAGGGTAGGGCTGTTCCAGTGGGGAGCCACCACTGGAGCCTCCTCCCGGAGGGACAGCAGCCATGCAAGGGCTCAGCCATGGTATAATCCAAGCCAGGGTGTCTCCTCTGGAGGAAGGAGAGAATTACAGCAAAGGAGAACAGGCAACAGTGAGAACATCTCTCCATGGTCTGTTTCTATTTTTGTTCCCAAGAGGCTATGTCCCAACCTCATGTCCCAAAAGAGAACCCAGAACTGAGAGTGTTTATCATCAGTGTTCCTTGAGTATATAAATTAGCAAATTTATGATATAGAAAATGAACATATTTCAGGAATATAATTATTTCTTGAGCTTAAATGTGAAGACTAAATGTCAGATTTTTTTAAATCATAAATTAGGTATCCATAGTTGCCCTAGACATTCCAAAATCTAGGCAAGGAATTTAAGTTTTCTATTTTGAATGAGACTAGCAACATCTGTTTTCTGTATGACAAAGCAAAACAAAATGCCAGACTTGTATTTTTAACCACAGAAGCCATCACTTCTTTCTCAATTCTTTGGTCATCTTCCCTAGACACCTCTTTCTGTTTATGCCACTTGCTTCTTTATCCAAGTAATATTAGCTATTGCCAAATTACATTAGAATTCTATTGAATTCTAATAAGAGTGAGAATGAGGAGACATTGGGAATGACTCATTGGGATCAGAAATGGAATTTTTGTTGTTTTGTTTTTAATCATGAGAACGTATGAAAGGAAACTGAAATTAAGTCAAACCAATTTCTGACTTGGTAAGGTTAAAACCATAGGAGGAGTCCAGTCATTAAGGAAGGAAAGGAGGGTTGGAGGGAAAAAGAGAAAACCTCAAGTACCTAAGAAGTATGTTTTGTGCATGGTATATCTCAAAAGTTCTGCTCTTGTTCTCTGCTGAATTTTGAAACAATGACTTTGTATATGCCTTAACTATAGTGATTTCAACACCATGACAATTTCTCCATTGGCATTTTCTTGCTATTTTAAAAATCATGTTATTTGTTTATAAAAAAAAAAAAGCAGGATCCATGATATATTAGACAATGCTTTCTTTTAGGAAACTTCCAATTATATTTAATAATTAAATCACAGGTCAAAAATAAGTTTCAGATCAATCAGGCTTTCTGGTAAGTTAGTCCCTGAAAATGATTCATAATAAATACAATGAAAACTCTGCAAAACCTCATTACTCTTGGTACTCTTCAGAGGTTTTTATACCTACTAGTCTATATTTGTCTCTAAGAGATGCTTGAAATAAAAGTTAAAATGTCAACCTGGTGTGGAGCCCAGAGTATATGGCAGTGCACGGTGACTCAAGATGCATGGCATGTCATTCAGGTCCCTTGGATGTGTGCTAGGGGTAGGTTTAGCCTTGTAGAGACTAATGTGTTCATGCAATCACTGACTCTGTGTTGTTGTATACAAAGTGGACAGCTAAAAATTCACCTTTGATGACAAGATTCAAGCAAAAATAAACACATTAAAGTTATTGGACTTTATACACAGAATGGCTGCTATTCTTTTTCTTTGGGTTAAAGTCCTTTTACATTCTAATGTCTGGCCTGGAATTTCATAATTTCTCAAGGTTTTTGAGTTAGAGTGGCTGCTGAGCTGGGATTCCACGTAGAAAGCAGGAAAACAGTTCATGGCCCGAGGATAAGACAAAAACATAACAGAAGCAAGAGATAGGAGACATTGAGGCTGGGAGTGCTCCCATCTGGAACACGAATAAGCCTGGCTCCAATTCAAAACAGAGTTACTTTTAAAAATGTATACAAATGTATGCAATAAAAATTGTTTATTGTTAACGCCACTTTAACCCAGCTTTATACCACAACAAAGATTACAGAGTATAACTAGTATTAGGTGATAAGGGTTAGATTAGCTCTACATACAGGTAAACTCCAGCAATGTGGCATGACACGCCTCAGAAGAACGTCCAGAAGAAAATCTCCATCTGCAAAGGTTTTCACAAGATGGAGAAAGGAACAGTGTGGAATTTAGAGACAGAGGGAAATAAGTATACACACACACATGCACACACGTAATGCTATTTTTAGGTATTCTAAAGAGGAAATGCTCAGATGTGAACAGCGCTTGGGACTGGAACAATAAAAGTTAATCACCAGTTTGCTAAATTTGGAATTGGGTGTTAACAAAGCAGAAAAATGTGGCCTTGGATTATTTTTTTCCTTTCCATTAAAAATAATATTTGATAGCCAGAGAAGAAAATGGAGCCTGTGAATTCTGGTCTTCCACTTTTTTCTCTGGATAGGAAATTTCTAACATAAAATGAGGGATGTGATTAGAGATTTCCAGCTGGATTAGAGTAAGAATTACGGACTTTTCCTGCTGGATTAGAGTAAGAATTACGGACTTTTCCAAAACCAACCACAGATCCAAAGAAATAGGAATCAAGAGTCACAAACACTCCAACTTCACTTACAGTCACGGGCTATATTCTCTCTCTTTCACTCCTTCTGTCTTATTATAAAAATACAGTAGCGACAATCTATTTGATTTTCAGAGGTAACAACAGAGGTGCTAGCCTAACCTGAAAGAATGCTTTAATATACGGATTTTACTGGTGCCTCATGGAATCCAAGGGCGATAAAGGTATTTAAATGGGGCCTCAGGAACAATACACATCTAAGGCTCAAAAACTATCAAGGAATCTACAGGGGCTTCCTCTTCCAGATCTCACAGATTAACTGGTATTGCACTTGCCATCCACGGTAAGCAACTGTAAAGCTGGAAAAACTGTACTAAGCGATTATTTTCAGGTAGTGAACAACACTGGACAACAGGCAGTGCAAGACAGCAATCCTTGAGAGAAGGGGTCACAAGTTGTCCTGTGATCACCTCCGCTCTCTGGGAGGGGACAATTTTCTGACTGTGGCCTAGCAAGCTGGAGTCCAAGCAGAGGTGGATAGAACCGAGGATGCAGACCGTGGCTAGAGTCTGTGGAGACCTGTGACAGTGGGGAGCCTCAGGAGTCTGTGTGTGGGCCGGCCCCTCACGGTCCTTAGCCGATGGCAGGCTACCTGTGCGTGGGGTGAAGCACCCCAGGCTTACCCAGAAGTGACTGCTGGGGGACTCCATGTGGAATAGAAACACTGGAGATTGAATATTGCTGGGGAATGTCAAGTTCTGGCCCAAGCAGACTGGAGAAACATCCAGTGGGGACACTTAGGCTGTGTATTAAGAGTAAGGACCACTCTCTAAATTAAGGCCTACTTCAGATTTAACCTAATTGAGCTTAAAACCAACTGCTGGCAAGATCCACAAGAGAGGCAGAGTTGGGCAGTTGAGTTCCAACAAATGAAAGGGGCTTGGGAAAACCTTAGGGTTTTATAGACTCACTGAGACAAACTGTAACACATTCTCCCATTTACCCTGCCCACTGCAAAAAAGAAAAAAAAAAAAATCAAGATGATCAGCTAAGAACTGAACTACTTACTAGAACAAAAATCAAATTATCAGAACTCTTCAGGGGAATATAATAGAATCCAGAATATTTACATGTTTATAACATATCATTCACATTGTCCAGGACAAAATAAAACTGAGAAATTACCAGACATGCAAAGAAAGAGGAAAAGGTGACCAATAGTCAAGAAAACACAGCAGTCAATAGTGGTCAATCCTGAGAGGCCTACATACTGATCTTGCAGACTTTACAGCAGCTATAATAAATATGTTCAAGGAATTTATGGCAACTATGGTCTTAATGAGAAAATAAATAAAGAATCTCAACAGAGAAATGGGAAATTAAAAATAAAAACTAAAACAGAAAAATGAAAATCTGGAATGAAAAGTTTACTGGATCAGCTTGACAGAATTTGGAGATGGCAAAAGAAACAGGGAGTGAACTTGATCAATACAAATTACCTGATCTGAAGAAAAGACAAGAAAAAAGATTTAAGGAAAATTCAACCTAAATGTCCATCAACAGATAACTGGATAAAGAAGATGTAGTGTATATATATATATATATACACACACACACACATACACACACACACAATGGAATACTACTCAACCATAAAGAAGAATAAAATAATACCATTTGAAGCAATATGGATGGACCTGGAGGTTGTCATTTTAAGTGAAGTAAGCCAGAAAGAGAAAGAAAAATGCCACATGATATCACTCATATGTAGAATCTTAAAAAAAAAAAAAAAAAAGGCACAAATGAACTTATCTACAAAACAGAAACAGACTCACAGACATAGACAACAAAGCTTATGGTTACCAGTGGGTAAAGGGGGTGGGAAGGTATAAATTTGGATTTCTAAAATTGTACCTCTTGGGGAGTGATGGAAATGTTAGCTATACTGATTGTGGTAATGGTTTCATTGGTATATACATCTATCAAAATTCATCAAATTGTACATCTGAAATATGTATAGTTTACCATACAGGAAACATACCATAATACAGGTATTTAAAAAAGAAAAAAAAAAAAAAGAAAATTTAATGGAACCTCAGGAACAAGTAGGATACTATGAAACAGTATAAGATACATGTTACTCAAATGCCAAAAAGAGACAAGAGTAAGAATGATGCAGAAAAATAATTGAAGAAATAATGGCCATGAATTTCTCAAAGTTTATGAAAAATACCAGCATATAAAACCAGGAAGATCAGTAAACCACAAGGAAGCTAAATACAAATAAAGCAGACCCAACAAGGAAATATCTGCCTCAAAATGTAATAGTAACAAGGTTGAGAAGCTCTGCTCTAGAGCAATAAATTAAAAAAAAAATTTAAGAGAGTGATAGTTAAGAAAGCAATTGAGGAGATTAAATGGAATGCTAGCAGTTACACAGTTAACTCAGAGGAAGGCAAAGAAGGGGCCACAAAGGTGCAAAATGGAAAGCATAGGATGGTACACTTAAACCCAATCATAAAAAAATTACGTGTTATATAAATGGACTGAACACTCCTTCATGGAGAAAGTCTTTTTTCTCTTCTTTTCTTTTCTTTTTTTTTTTTTTTAATGCTGCTGAGACAACTGGATATTTGTATGGAGAAAATGAAGGTCAAATGCTTTCTCACTCTGAATAAAAATTTAAATCAGAGATAGATCATAGACTTAAATGTAAAACCTGAAACCATAAGCTTTTAAAAGAAAATATAGGAGAAAATCTCCCCCACCGTGGTGTAGGCGAAGATTTCTTGGGTGAGGCACAAAAGGCATAAACCATAAAAGAAAAAGTGTATAGGAATATACAGTAGTACAAACACTTCTGAGAGCTGTTTGGCATTTTATAGTAAACACATATCTACCCTATGGCCCAACAGTTCCACTCCTGAATGTCTATGGAGAGGACTGAAAACATAAGTACACAAAAAAACTCATATAAAGATCTTTATAGCAGTCTTATTCATAATAGCCCCAAACTAGAAGCAAGTCAAATGGATAAACAAATTGCTGTTTATTCATATAAGGGAAAAATACTCAGCAATGGAAAGAAACTTCTGGTACACAAAGCAACGTGGTTTAATCTCAAATACATTATGTTAGGTCAAAGAAGCAAGACTCAAAATACATACTGTATGAATACATTTACATGAAATCCCAAACAGGAAGACTAAATCTATAAAGACAGAGATCAGGAAGTGGGGGTGGGGTGGGGATGGGCTATGGGTTGATTGGAAAGTGGCATTAGGAACCTTTCTGGGATGATGTGAGTGTATCATGGTTTAGGTGATTGCTGTATGGATGTATAAAAGTGCCCCAAATCATTGAACTGAACACTTAAGTTCTATGTATTTTACTGTACATTAATTATGCCTCTATAAAAAAATCCTGTGGACAATAGCATCAAAAATATAAAATACTTAGGAATAAATCTAGTGAAAGATATGCAAGACTGCTGCATTTTGAAAACTTCAGAATATTGCTGACAGAAACTTAAAAAGGTCAAAATAAATGGAGAGACAGACCACATTCATCAATTGGAAGACTCGATATTGTGAAAATACCCTTTCTGTCCAGTTTTTGTATTTAATGCAATTCTAATCAAAAGACTGGAAGACTCTTTTATAGAAATCGACAGGCTGATTCCAAACTTTTCATGGAAATTCAAATGACATGTAATAGCCAAAAAGATCATTGCAAAATAATAAAGTTAGAGGACTTATATTAGCAAATTTTGAGACAGCATAAGGCTAGAGCAGTCAAGGCAGTATGGCAGTGATGCAAAGGCAGACTTACAGAGCAATGGTATAAACTAAGAGAGTTCAGAAAAAAAATCAATACATGTCCAGTGAATTCATTTTTTCCCCCTCATTCCTCTGCTTAGAACACACTACTTGTTTTTACCCCTGTCCTCCTGCCTGCTGGTGGCTTTTCCAGACTCTGGCCCCAGAGTCAGCAGCAACATCCTCTGCACTGTGCCCTCCACTTTGTTTATAACCGTCCTTTAGAACCAAATGGTGATTTAATGACAATTCCCAAGTACTGAGCACCCACTGTCTGCTGGCTCCTCCACATCTCCCACATCAGAGAATTCTCACAGAAGCACTACGAGGCGGACACTCATCACCTCCCTGCCTCGTGTAAGGCAAATGAGGCTCGGGGGGAGGAGGGCAACCCAGCTGGGGAGAGGCGGCACCAAGACTTGAACTCAGGGCTGTGTGACTCCAAAGCTGGTGCTCGCATAGCCTTATCAAGTCTAAGCCCTGCGCATTCTCCACTCCAAACTTCTTTGCCTCAGGACTCCCCTGCCTCCCTTGCCTCCTTTGAGACAGGGGATTCACTCTTCCCTAAAGCAGCCCGCCCGATCCCTGATTTTCTCTGGCTCTGCACTACAATCTCGCTCCCTGTCACTCCCTCACGACTCTTGGCCATGCCTGCCCGAGTAACTCTGGTCCATTTTCTCGGCCACAGGATTTTTCCTCCTCTCCAGGCTGATGGTCCCGGCATCCTTCAAGAGTCCTCTGACTCTGAAAAGAGTGAGAATTACTACCCCTCTTCATAGATGAGGAACTGGAGGTCCAGAACAAGTGAAGTACACTCCAGGGCAAGAGCTGAGGTGAAGGCAGCTAGGCCTGGCAAGGGCCCGGGGTGCCTGAGGAACAAAGGGCAGAGTGGAGAAGGCTGGAGTGCACAGCGTGGGGCAGAGGCTGGGGGCCTGGGCTTCATTCACAGTGTGACACCATACTCCTGAAGGTGCTGGACCCACTCTCCACAGCTTTTGACTCCAAACATCAATCCTTTTACCCTCCTAATCTGCCTAGTAGGGACACCAGCCTGGGGCTGGCATCTGTGGGAGTCCTGGCTGCTTCCTGCAAGGACTGAATGGAAGGGAAGCCTGCAGTCTCAGGCCTACCAGCCGGGCCCCAGGTCGGCCCTGTGGAGGGGAGCTGGGCCTGCCTAAGACGCCATCTGAGTGCGGGCATTTCCTCCGTTTCTGTCACCTACATAGCCCTTGACTCCAGCTCTGAAGCTTTTCCCAGGGATTACAGTCTTAGCCTCACTGCAAGTCCACCAAGAGGCCAGTGTAAACTGTGGGCTTTGGGTGAAAATGTGTCACTGTAGTGACAGCCAGTGTGGTGAATGCACCACCCTGGAAAGGAATGTGGATAGTGGGGGAGGCTGTGTGTAGGTGGAGGCGGGGAGTATATTGCAAACCTCTGCACCTTCTCTCAATTATGCTGTGAACCTAAAACTTCTCTTAAAAAATGAAATCATTTTTTTTAAACAGTTAATACCCAAATTTCCCAGATTTATACTGTCTTCTTAGTTAGGACAATGCTCAGGCTTTGCCTGGATTGCTTAGCCCTAATTCTACATTCTTTGAGAGGGACTGCAATTGCCCAGGTAGTGTCCACTGGACCAGGGGGCTGTCTCCCGCGTGCTGGGATCTCAAGACCAGGGGAATCCTCATGGCTGGGGTCACACTGTACTAACCATGTAGATGGAGTTCGTGGATAAAGACCCATTTCTCAGAAGTAGAAATTTCTGGAGAAGGAAGCTGTTCAGCAGACAATATAATAATAGCCTGCTCTGCATGCTTTCATATTTAAAGCTGAGAAATAAAAACTTTAATTTATACACACATCATGCTTTTTAAAAATTTACGTGATGCTAAGTTTCACTAAAGGAGAGATATAAACAATGTGCAAAAAAATTTTTTTAAGTTCATATAAAAAGAGATTCAATACCAAAAGTGCAGCTAAATTACCCTCCTTTTCCTAGTCCTTGAGCTAGGATAAAGGGTTGATTATCACTTGACTTTAGAGCACCAAATTAATCATTTGTGAATTTTCAACTGTTCTTGTCCGAAAACTTGAGACACTTCATTATTTTTTTTTCTGAGACACTTCATTTTGAATAAAGTAGTTCCAGCAGCCTCGAGGCACAGAACAGCAAGACCTGGGCCCAGAGCACTAGCCATTCCACTGAGAATCCACCCAAACCCAGAGATTTTCCAGCTTCTCACTTACAAAGAGGGCAGAGTGAACGGTGTTAACATTAGGCCCTGAAACTACTTTGTGCCAAGTTCATAAAACCAACCTTCTCTGAGGACCATCAGGGAATAAAGTGTAAAAGGCAAACAGATGTGGCCTTTCTCTCTCTTCTCCCAAATGAGAAGACCTGGCTCCCCTGGTGAGAGGTGGACAGGCTCCTCCTGGCCACAGCCCTCAGCGTCCTGTTCCCAGTAGATGGAACTGAAGACCTGCTGCCCTCAAGGGAAGATAAGCACCGGGAAAGGGGGGAAGAAGGGAGGAAACGTTTCCTGTGTCCTCCACTCTTTCCCTCATCCCTGGGGGCTGCTCACTGGCAGGCGCCAACCCCCAGCGCAGTCCATGCCCCAGCCTCAGGGCTCCAGGTTACCAACCAGTGCTTTCTCTCTGCCTCAGGTTATAGTGTTATAGTCTAATTTCTCTCATCACATCTCCGCACTCAGCATGGGCACAGCCCTCCTGGACAGGGAACTGTTCTCAGTCCCTACAGTCAGGCTCCCCTCAGCGCTGACTGACCACTGGCCCCACCACATCCAAAGGGTCGAGAAGCATGTGGTTCCAGGCTCCGCCCAGGCTCGCTGTCTCCGCACTGCCTGGGCCTTCAGGCTCATGGGATCAACAAGTAGCTGCAGATGCCAGCACTATAGGCAGAACTTCTGATCAAGGAAAATTCGGACACTTTCTCCTTGGCCATTTTAAAATGAGGGACACAGCCAGGCACTCATGGGCAGACATCCCCCGGGGTCCCACCGGCTGGCACGGGGTCACAAACCTCTGATGCGGGAGAAGGCAGAACAGAGCCCAGCATTTGACCCTGCCCCCACGAGCCCTTCCCCCATGACACTTTCTGATCCGCTTTTCACCTTTCCCTAGACTTGTTAATATATTGCTAAAACATTTCTGTTATAAAAGTAACATCCTCATTGTTGAGAACTAAGTAATAAAAGGTACTTTAAAGGTAACAAAGCTATTGAGAGGAGATTCCTGGTAACATTTGGTATTTTCTTCTCCTGCTTTGTTTCTATAGTTTCTACATATGTAGCGAGAAGAGGGGAGAGTGTTACTTAAAACCTTCATTGCAGCTGCTGCAACCTTTTAAGAGAATGATGCAATTCACCATGAGGGACGTTGATTTTTCATTTGGGAAATGTCTTGAAGGGGCTTCTTTAAGGGGAAAATGTAAGTAGCGCTGACCTCCACCCTTCCTCTCACATGTCTAAAAGGTGAGAGTAAAACATAGAAGAGGGCTAAGTCGAAAGACATTTTCAAAATTGTCCATTGAAAACCTAAAGCTTGCAAATGTGGAGAAAGGGTCAGATGTGAGGAGAGACTTATCCAAGTGCAAGTATTATGCCTCTGTCACTTACCTTAAATACTAAGTGATGGTATCCATCCTTGTTGGGCCCTCCTTTGACTCGACAGGACCCATGAGACGGCTCTTCCCGTGGGCACTAATTCTGCCAAGGGACTGCCCGCTCAAGCTGCCTCTTAGCTTTTAGGGCCCATCTCCCCCGCTTGCTTCCATCTCCTACCAACACCATCAACACAGGCCACCTGTTTCAACTCCTTAAAGATTTGGTCCCATATTAACCACACATGGGATAATGAAGCAGCTGATGGAGAGTGTGAGGGGGTCCTAGTGGCTCTCACAAAATCCAGAGGAGTTGGCTTAACATAGAGATTAATTCCTGGTGGATTAAAAGAACCCCAAAGATGCCTGCCGCATTTCCCGCATCCACCCTTCCTGCCCTCAAAGCTTCTAGTTCCTCTTTCTCCCTCCATCCTGCCCTAACTGCCTGCCAGACCCCAGGAGAAAAGAGCTTTATCCCCCACCTCCTGCCCCTGTTATAAATAGCTCAGCTATGGCTACTCTTCATCTGGCGGGTTTACGGGAACAAGATGATGCCAAGGCCGTTTACGGTGGGGCCAGGGAAGGATTAAGAAGGGTGAAGGGGCAGCCCCCTCAGGGAGGGTCTCAGCGCCAGCCGCAAGTGAGCCAGAGCACCTCTGGCCCCCGGGAGCCAGCCTCAGGATCCAGATCCCGAGCCCCTCCTCCCTTTCACACACTAAGTGCGGCAGATGACTGGACCCAACTGTTCCTTCCCCAGCCTGTAAAAGAACAAACATTGCTGGCTGCCAAAACGTGACTTGCACTATTTCCTCTGAGACCACGTTCCCTCACCCCCACTTACCACTGACACAGGGCTTGGCATGGGATTTGCTTTGGTCAGTGGCTATTTATGCCAGGGTGTTTCCACCAGCTTTTTCCCTTCCCTCTGTAAGAACAGCATGTTCCAGGCAGGGGCTGACCTTCAGGTGAGAGGACACACACAGCAGCCAATGCTGGCAACCAGGGGCGTGCAGTGCGGACGAAAAGAAAACACAGTTGTCGTCAACCTCTGAGACCTGGGAGTTGTTCCTGCAGTACAATCCGGCAAAGGCTCATGTGCTGGGGTCACAGACTCAATGCTTGGGGGCAAGCAAAGAAAATGAGTGCAGCAGAGAGTGTGTTAAGACCACGGGGACGGCAGGGCTGTGGATGATGAGAGAGAAGCAGCCAACGGCTAGGCTCCAGTATTAAACTTTGTTATCAGTTAAAATAAAAAGCACTGTTGCTTTGGTTAAACATCAGAGGCAAAGATTTTAATAACACAGCTGACTGATATTTACCACTTGAAAGCTTAGACTATTAACAAACATGAAGTTAAAAACAAAAAATGACTCAACCTCAATGTTTCTCATAATCATTTAACTCTTCAGAGATTAAAGCACCAATCTGTAGTTGTAAAACTTGGCAATTATTCACATTTCATTTCTATTTTTTGTCTTATCTAAAAGTGAAGGGAATTTATTTTTTATTTTAAAAGTTCTTTTTAAAAGTTCTTTGAGTTAGCTTCCCAAACTCCCATGTAAATCTATGCAAATTCAATCAGATCTCATCAGACCACAAAAATAACCACCACCTGTCGTAACGAGTGACTCCCGAATGAATGGGAATCAATAAGGGCACAGACTGAGTCCACAGAATATTTCATTTAATTGATTTTATTGTCACTGGATCAGATCTGAGATGAGGGAAATGGAAATAGCCTGGTTTATAAAGATCACACATTAGGATTTTCCTAGAGGAGAATTATAAATATGAGTATTATAAGAGCTGACTATGTAACTTCATCTTTTCTGCCAATGGATTTCATCTTCTCCCATCATGTAATCCAGAATAAAGGAATCACTCATCCCATATCAAGCATAATAGGAAACTGCAGCCCCAGAACAGGGGCCAAGGAGGGCCCCTCCTTGACCGACCAGTAGGTCAAAGATGACCTACATCACCACGCCTATGAAGAAATGTGCTTCTCTGTGACGTGGAAATCAGATCTGATTTTAGAACACATGGGAGGGCTTCTCTCTGGATGTGAAACTAGTAACAATAGCAGCAGTGTTTTGTTCTTTCTTCCTCTTTATCCGCAAACTGATTGTTAATGAGAAAAACAGGAGGCAGTTAACAATGCAACTCAAATCTTTAGTCTTCTCCTTCCAACTCAAGTGCCGAAATAGGACACTCCTTTCATAATATCCTGGCCATCAGGTTTTTTTTTTCTTTTCTTTTTTGCCTTTGGAGTTCTTTCCAAAAGTAAACATGCTGCCTTGGCATTCTTATTACTCCTAATTTCCAGGTAGAAAAATGAGACAGATGAAGTGACATCTAAAAACACTGGGGATTATATTTTTAAACACAAGACAATAATTTAGATCTTTTTGCTCTAATTCTTCTCTATATTACCATGATGAAATATTTATCAAAGTCCAAATTACTGGTATGCAATAATGACCAACGCCTTCACATTAAGGGAGCTATCAAAAAAAAAAAAAAAAAACTCATCAACAAAGTAACTGGAAAAAAGTTTAAATATAAAATGTGACTTTCACTATTCTGTTTATACAGTACTGAAACAACCATAACATTCAAATACCCAGAAAGTGCAAAACTCGAAGTAATATTAACTAATTCTGAGATACTGCAACATCTTGAAGTACTTTCTGACCAAAAACAGATGAAATTTTGTTCAGTATGACTTTATAGTGTTTTACACTGAACTATGTATTTTAAAAAACTGGTCATCCATGTAACGTATACACAAAACCCTGAACTGACTGGACTATTCAAGGACTAGTATTCCACACTGCTTTGTTGTTACGGACGAATGAGCTTAAAATTTAATGAAACACTTTTAACAAGTTCTAGTCTATAGAATGACATGTTCAAATTGTTTGGTCTTATTACTTTTATTAACAAAAACCTCTCATTCCTTTATAAGATGTTTAATTCCTCTGAGTATCATCTTTAAAAGGCCTGACTTGATTGTTGCCAAAATAAACCGCAGGTCAAGTGCAACCCTCCAGGCTATGGGTCCTTCACGAGCTTCAGTTCTGTGTGAGCCACACGGTGACCTTCCCATGAGTTTTCCACTGGAGATTTCACAGTACTAACTTTAACACTTTCCACAAAGTAAACCCTTCTCTTGGCTTTGGGTAGAATGGCATTTTAATAATGGCATGTGGTGTTCCTTAACATAACCTGCCAAAATGTGATAATTTCCTTGGAAGAAAAGCCATGGGCTGCAATCACACGTCTGAGCTGACAGACATCCAGATGGATCCTATACAAAAAGAAAAGGTTTGTGTCTTCTGGGATGTGAATGTCCACTTTTAATAAATTCAAACAAATCCCAACATACACATCTTCAAACTTGATGGGTTTCACGTGACTCATCATTTCGTAGATTCTTGGCACCAAATCTCTGGACATTATATAACCCAACCCACTGCAGTAGGGAGGAAACACCTTGAAGGGATACTCCTGGTATGAAATATGGTTTTTTTGGTAAAATCCTCTAAAGGAATAATTATCAATTAGAGGATAACCTGTGAAAAACTTCTCTGAGTGGTTTAAATTTAAAAGATACTTCACTAAATTGCCAGTATTGATAAAAACATCAGTGTCTGTCTTCATGATGTACTTGGCATTGGGGCAAAACTCAGTGACCCACCTGAATGCCATAATCGTTTTTAAGGTCAAGTTATTGTAGGTGTCCAAAAAATCTTGTCGTATTATGTCACCATAAAGGAGGTGTTCATCCTCTAAGGACAATGCTAACACTTTGTCCTCCCTTTCAGCCTGTTGGCCTAGTAAGAAAAATGTAAGAACCTCATATCCCCACCAAGACTTCTTTTCTCCCCAAGTAACTCTAATGGCCTGTCTGGCTTTCACGTCTGAGGGGTGCGAGGTCACCAAGATGACAAGAAACGGGTTCTGATGAGAGCAGTTGGAATGCTCTCGAAGCGTGAAGCGGAAGTCTTGTCTATAAATGGGCTCGTACTCGTAGAAGTACATCCAGTTCACACGCTCCACCACATTGTAGTGGGGCAGGCTGAGGTACCACATGACCAGGAAGCTCAGGAGCGACAGCAGCAGGAGGCTCCATTTGAGGGACCTCAGCGACATCCTCCCAGGAAGGGCGGCCAGCAGGGCCGGGGCCATCCACAGCGGCTCGGCGGCACACGGGCTCGGGTCCTGGAAGATTTACCAAGGATCTGCTCAGTAGTCCACCACCCCAAACACACCTTCAGATGTCACCTGATTACCTACTTGAGAAGAAAGAGTTGGGAGAACAGAAGCTCCAAGGCAGAACCAAAAATCCTGACCTGAATCTACTTAACTTCATTTAACTGTAAGCAAATGGCTACCAACAGCCAAAAGTATATTTTAGCTTTTATATGTTTTTAGGTTAAAAACATATCCTTGATTATTTGGGAAAACTTAGTACTTCTTGTCTGACATAAATAACTGTTGAAATAATTATTTACTTCTTTTTCATAATGGTAAAGAACAGAGGCAGTTTTTTGGTTTTTGTTTTTTTGTAGATCTGTATTTTAACCCCCCATTACTCATTTCTTTCTGTCTCTCTGGATATCCAGGACAAAATCATTAATGCGAGGCGATATTACCAACAACATGTCCAAATAAACCCAGGATCTTTCTCAGCTGTATGATCTGATGTGGATTCTAGCAAATCTGGAGTAAGGAAAACCCAATAGCTACAATTATTCATGGTGACTTGCTGATATGGGATGAGATAAACTCTTCTCCTGAAAGGCGCAAGTCCTCTAGACACAAATAGGATAACCATCTCTGTAGTTTTTAAATGCACAAGACTATTAAATAGCTTTTACTTGCCCCAAACACCACCCCAGACTCCTTTCTACCTCACTGGCTGAGTTCAGTGCTCAGTCTGGACAGCAAGTACTTAAATTCAAGACCTGGCTCTGTAGTATGAGTTTTCATGTGTTCCCCATCCTAACCTGTTCAGAAATCCTGCACCATTTAAGAAGCATGGGCTGGAACCTCCTAGAACACTTGCTTTTACAAGGAACTTCCAGCTGAGATAGAAAACAGAGCTAGGAGACACAGCACAGTCAGAATGGAGTGATGGCCACAGCCTCAGCTCTGCTTCAGATCCCAAGGAAGAGGTTGGTTTACAATT
Source organism: Camelus ferus (assembly GCF_009834535.1). Classification (NCBI taxonomy): domain Eukaryota; kingdom Metazoa; phylum Chordata; class Mammalia; order Artiodactyla; family Camelidae; genus Camelus; species Camelus ferus. The sequence goes on along the minus strand of NC_045696.1, from coordinate 88,504,720 downwards.
TTGGATGCCACAGGGCTTTCCCGGTGCCATGATCATGGTCCTCAGTCTAAAGACATTCATGTACTAAGTCCTAGACCTTCTACACCCACAGACTGCGCCAGGCACTAAGGAGGCCAAAGGCAGAAGGAAATGGGAGGAGAACAAATCCCAAGTCAGCACGTAAACACAGCCCAGCGGTGTAGTACAGACTGCCCACGTCACATGCCAAAGGACTTCAGGATGAGGGACAGGTCAACCACACGAGGGGCAGGCTGAGGAGGCTTCTGACCTTTCACCCACAGTCACCTAGGGGAAGGGTCCTAGGAACCCAGAATCTGCTATGGAGGCTGTACATTAATGATATTTTATGGAAAGGCTGGTCTACCAAGGGTTCTACCTTGGTCAGTCTGAGGTCTTTGGACACAGTTCTTCCTCTTAATACATATATAAATGACAGGATCTTGAGACTCCTTGTCCTCTCTATCTCGCTGTATCTTATCTGCCCGGATTATTTCTGGCCACAATAATCTTCCCTATCGCTAATGCTTCTTATATTTTAAGCCACACAATAAATGGAATGTTTTGGCTAAGTCTCCAGTTTGGTTTCATGTATGTGTGTCTTGCCTCTCCACTTACAGTCTATGACCTCACTGACAAAGAACATTTTTCTCACAAGAGTCAGCATGCAAGACAGGGAGGGACCTACAGCGGGAGGGCAATGAACACTGACTTGCTTGATATACTATTTCTATTTGTATAAAGATAAAATGTAGATGTACCCATCCCACCCCCATCCTCCCCTCTCCCTCTTACTAGCTTTACACAGGCAGCTCCTAGAAAAACCTCAAACAGAACAGACCTAGAATTATGGAGGAGTTAATATCTTCCTACACTTTCTCCTCACCTGGCTACTAGACACTCCAGAAGCCTAGGGGGCTCCATTTAATCTCAGCCATTGACGGCCTGTACATTTATTACAACAGTTAATCACACGGTGGTTTTATATCTTACTCTAACAAATCCACACACTGTAACAAATTTTGGACAAATGAAAGAGAAGTGTCCTGAGTAAGGGCATAATTTCCAACTGCACACAGGTGTGGAGGCCCTGCTACTCCTCAACAACGGGAGGAACTCAAAGCAGCAAGTGTTACTATAAACGTTCGCTTATGTGCATTCAACAAGCCGTGGTTTCTAAATGTGAAAACTGACTGTGGCTGTGATGTCTATTGCTCACTGGCCCACAAAGGAAATAAAGCAGCGGCAAAAAGAGGAAGAACTGTCTATTCCAGAAGGGGGAAGGTCTTTCAAGGACTGGCTGGAACAGACTTCAGGTTACCCACAACAGACGCAGCTCCAAAGGCAGAGACCAGAATCCACACCCAACTCTGTCCTTTACCAATCAGGGCAAGGGCATGTTTATCTCTGGGAGTCTCAGTTTCCGCATCTCTACACTGAAGATGCTAACCCGGTGCAGATTAGTGACCGCTTGTGCAGAGCATCTGGCCGGTGTCAGGGACGCCACACACAGGCTGTCGTCACCAGCTTGCTCCGCCCTTGGCAGCTATTCTATCCTGTTGACATTCACTAAGTTGATTTGTATTGTCAAAAGGGATTGTCCTAAAGAAAGAATCTTGATGAATTCTTACTATTTGTAAAGTGTTTCAAAGCCATAAATGGATTTCTATTTCTTACCTTCTTCTTGATTTACTTCTTCTGAGTGAAAGTCTTTCACCTTCACCAACTGAGCATTCAGCAGTGAGTAGCAGTCAAAAAATAATGCTTGAAATTTCTGTAAGATAGATAAGAAACTGAACAGCATTTACTTGTGGGTCAAGGGATTAGAAGTCAAAAGGAAAGGGAACCCCTGCCCACCCCCGCTCCAATTCCTTTCTGAAATGAAACATAGGTTGAAATAAAAAGTTAAAAAAACCCACAAAACCCACCAGTCCACAGAATTCAGAAAGTTCATGAGTTCATCATGGAAGAAGAGCATCTAAGTTCTCATGTCAGCTGATGTCTCAGTTCCACTTTCTACCACAGTTCCACTTTCCTAGATAAAGAACTTGGGGGTCACTAAAAGACGTGAAACACAAAACTTCTAAGAGACACTCTGCTGGCATCCTGTCTAATTCTCTGCACCACACACATTCATGGAAGGCAACCCTGACGTGAGACTGTGAACTACCACTTCCCAACCCACTCCTTCCTGGGCATATACCTACATCTCTACTCATAAATACCCAAGACACGTTCGTAAACTGAAAGACAGTGAGGCACATCTCACTTCCTGCCGTGATTCAGCATTCTCATACCTTGGTTTTCGCTAGTCAAGTTTAAAAATCAAAAGAGGATGTGAAAAAGAGGAAGCAATGATGTGTAATCACTCCTTATGGCAAAAAACACTCCAAAAGGATTAGAGTCAAATGGGAGAAAAATGAATCTGTAGGAGCACTATTCCTTTGATAACTATGTAAGTTTAAAAAGCTAAAGCTCTAATCTATTCTTAGAAACAATGATCAGTACATATATGTAAACTAAAAAAATTGCAGTATATTGTATATATGTATTTACATGCAATATAATGTGTATGTGCAGTCAAATTGTAATAATTCTATGTAATAAAATTGAAAAAGAAAAAAAAAGAGAAAATATAAATGAACATTTCAATGATTTTGAAGTGGGGAGGAACTTTCAATTATTCCATGTAGGGGGAAAACACAGAACACATAAAGGAAATTTGATTAAATAAAAATTTCAAAAAGTTCTTGAACAAGGTTGAAATGCAAAAAAACCAAAAAACAACAACACAACAAAAAGCACAAACAAGGTTGAAAGATAAAAAAAGAAATGGGAAAAATACCCGAGAGACTTATGATAAAGAATTTATATGCCAAATAAAAAAAGTTCATAGAGTAGTAAGAAACAGATGAACACAAGAGAATAAATGGCCCAAAGGGAAATTCCCAAAAGTATTGCAAATGGTCAATAAAATAAGGAAAGATATTCAAACGCACAAGTAAGCAGAGATATTAACAAAAATCCCAAACTAAAAAAATCAAAGAAGAAAAGTGATAGTACTCAGTTTGTGTGAGGAAAAGAAGCATTCTTGTGTACTTTCTGGAGAGAAATGTTAAACATTTATCAAAAATTTGAATGTGCACACTCTTTGACCAATACCATTGCCAGCAATTTCTCTTAAATAATCGGGCAACTGTGCATAATTTATAATATAAAAATTATTTTAAAGTCTCCCAATAGGGAATTGGTTAAACAAAATTATGATACATCCGTACAACAGCATATATTTATTCATTATCTGCAATGATGCTTATCTATATTCCATTGATATATTACTAAACGAAAGATGCAGCTGCAAAACTACAAGTGTAGTACGATTCCTTCTGAAAGATGAGAAGACTCCATCGGTCCATACAGTCACACACACAAAGCAAGATGTCTGGCAGGGTGTGTCCCCACATGTCAATGGTTTCTACTCTGTGGGATTTCTGGATGATTTCTGTCTGTCTTTCTTTTTCCTTTTTGTAACATGTGTATTTTCCACACTATTTGTGTACTTTCTTTGTAAGTAGATTTTTTAAAAAAGCCAAAAAACTGGATTTCATGCTTGCATGTCTCTAAATTCCACTGAACGGAAGTAACTGCAAGCTAGCAGTTAGGACCCTGAGCTGCATCTTATCCCAACTCTTCTCCCACGGTGTGGGCATGTACGATTCATGACATTTCTAGTAGGTATTATTCTCCATTATTTCAGTAAGTCTTATGTCAATACAGTAACAAACGATTTTAAAAATCCATTCAAAGCACAGTAATTCTAATAGAAACCTAACAGGTTTAAATTATCTAATAATAATAGCATTACACACATATACATGAAACAGTTTATAAAGTGTTTCAACAAATATTAATAGCTCCCCCCAATAACCCTATGTTGGGCCAACTGGTTTTACCGTACATATTTCACAAGTGAATTTCAGAGAGTTCAAATGAAATGAAGGTGAAATAAAGACCCTTTCAAATAGAATAGGACTTACAAACTAACAAACTCTAGCTAAAAAAGTACCAAAGGAATGTATTTTAGTAAGGAGAAAAATGAACTCAGGAGGAAGGAATGAAACGCAAGAAAAAAAGTAAATAGAGATTATTAAAAGATAATGAAAATTAGTAAATATAGATGCTAAAAAAGAGAGAGAAAGAAGAACAAGCACAAAAACAGTATTTTTTTGTGTCGTTAAAAAAGCAAAACTAAAATACTATATAAAAATAACATGATTGCTGTAAAAAGATTTTCAAAGGAAAATTAAAATATGTTAACATTCCTATTTAGCTCAGGAGGAACAAGGAAAGACTGAGAAACTTTTTTGCAAAAAATTCATTTAAGAATGCATATTAACCTTTAAAGTGACCACTGAGAGAATACATATGAAACATATACATTCCACACAGACTGGGAAATAAAAGAAAGAAAGGAAGCTATCAGTTCAACAGAGGAGAGGAGAAGAGACAAAAAGCAAAGAAAATGCATGGCAAATGGAAAACACAAAAGAAGACAGCAAAAGTAAATTTAAATGTATCATCAGAGTAAATACGAATGTAAACTCACCTACTGAAAAACAGACTCTCAGACTGGCTCAAAATTCTGCCTTATACTGCTTATAAGATACATGCCTAAAACAAAACACAGAAGTTTAAAGATTAGAACATTTTTAAAAATCAGGAAAATGCCAATCAGAAGTCCATTGTAGTTACTTATTAATGTCACATATTTTAAATGAACAGCACTTAAAAGGAACAAGGAGATTGTGTTACTAGTAAAGAACCATCCAACAAGATTATTTAACAATCATGAAACTATTTAACATAAAAATATAGTCTCAAAATATATAAAGCAAATGCTGAAAAATATGAGTACAAATGGAAGAATCTATCATACTAATAGATTTTTAACAATTCTCTCTAAATAACTAACACATCAAGCAACAAAAACAGAGATCTGAGTGTTTCAAATAATTTTATTAATAACTGTAATTTAGCACCTTTCACCCAATTAAAAAGAATAGGAATATTCATTTCAAGAATATATGAAAAATTTATTTAAATTGATCACATTAAGTTACACAAGTCATCTCTTTTTCAAAACTCAATTTAACACAGGCCTCATCATCTGACTACAATATAATTTTAACTTAACTACAAAAACATAACCTGAAAAACACATAAACAAAAAAGCCTATCTGGAAACTCAAAACCCTTACACACCAAACCCGTATTAACAAGAATACCGTACTGGTAATTATAAAACACCTGCAACTGAATACAGCAATGTATTACATTTCAGTGAGGGAGCTAGTACCCAACCTCTTATATGAAAACTACTGCAGGAGAAGACAAGTTGTTTTATTTTTGTTTGTTTGTTTGTTTTTTTGCCTTAAAGAATGATCTGCAGTTCAGGGGAGCCAAATAGCTCCAAGTGAAGAGGAAAAGCTCTTCTTTATAGAAAAATGTTAATTATAAATGTAGATAGAATGACAGAATGAGAAAACCATCATTTTGCAAACTCTCATGAAATCATCAATTCAGGCAATGACTATCAATCAGTGTTTTAACCAGCAAGCAAAAGACTGACAGAGAATCAGACATCTGTATAGTACCAAAGATAACTTTACTTGTAAGGACTGAAAAAAAAAAAAATTTACACCGGAGGAATCAGAGTGCTATCACTCTCACCCAGTCATCAATCTCAGTATTATAAATAATGGAACAAATGCATTTCTAATGAGAAACGTGTCTCCTAATGAAATACAATGTGAAGTGTGCATCTTAGCCAAAATGTTTAACTGGAATCTAATCATGTTTTACATGACACATAGAAAACAGAAGAACAAGCTAAGGAACTCCACAGGGAAACACTCAAACCCAAGAGGTGGGGTGTTCTGTGGGACAACCATCATGGTGTCTGCAACTAGTCAACCCCATGAAACACGGATGGTTCTAGATTAAAAGAGATTAAGGGACACACACAACTGCAGCGTAGGATCCCAAACTGAATCCTGGAGAAAACTAAAGACAATCTAGACATTAGGACATGCGAAAGGATTATTCATTTTGTTACGTGTGATAACATTAACTGAAAATATTCCTGGGTAAATCAGTGTGGAATATCCATGCAATGGAATGCTACTTAGCTATAAAAAGAAACAAAGTACTGATACAGGTTATAACAAATATCATTTAAGAATTCAGAACATGGATGAACCTAAAAAACATGCTAAGTAAAAGGAGCCCAACACAAAAGACCACATATTGTATGAAATGTTGAGGAAAGGCAAATCTATAGGCAGTAGGTTGATTACCCACCTGCAGCTGGGATCAGTGACTGCAAATGGACAGAAAGGATCTTTTTGGGGTGATGGAAATATTTTAAAATCTGACTGTGGTAATAGTTGTAGATCTCTGTAAATTTAGTAAAAAATCACTGAATTGTACAATTAAAATAATTTTACGCTATGTAGGTCATACCTCAATAAAGCTGTTAAAAGTTTTGTAATTTTTAAAAAACTTTCTTATTTTTAAGAGTCATACACTGATATATATATAGGAGTAGTATGTCAAGATATCTGTGTTTACTTTAAAATTTTTCAGTAATAAAAACTAAAGAGAGTTAAGAAAAGAAAAGAACTCCCTCTCTCGTACATTTCTGGTGGAGTGAAAAATGGCAACACCTTGAGGAGGGCTATCTGGAAAAACAGTACTTACACAAATGACAAATACATTTATTCTTTTATCAGTAATTTTGTTCCTGAAATTTATTTCAGACATAGCTGAGTATGTACAGAATGATATCTGTATATAAGGTTATTGGCTGCAAATTGTTTCTATTAGCAAATAATTAGAAATAAACCAAGGGATCACAATGAGGGATTCCTCAGATAAATCAAGATACCACCACCCCATGGAAAAGTACACAGCTATTAAAAAAAATAATAAGGATGTTCTCTAAGTACTGACATGGAAATACTTCTAGAAAATATCAAGTGAAGATATAAGATACTGAACAATGTTTATAATATGTTAACTCTTATCTTAGAAAGGAACAAGAAATGGAGCCAGTATTTGTATGTGCATAAGAAAAACAATGGAAAGGCACACATGCCGCGGACAGAGAGGAATAGGGTGGACAAGAAAAAAGGTGAGAGCATTCCTGTTTATATCAGTTTGTTATACTATTTAACATTACTTTGTTATATTATTTTGTTATGTATGTAATATTTTTATATTATTTTGATTCTTAAGGTACTTGAATACATTAAAAGTTAAAATAATGAAAATAAAAATTTTCCCTTCCTATTTAAAAAAAAGTGCTACTTATAAAAATGCACTAGATACAAATAAAACAATCTTTACAGAAAATCAAATTAATTAAAAAGTAGAATTACTTTATATATTTTTTGGATCCATGTGGTTTTTTTTAACTGGCATATAATTTATATACAGTAAAATTCATCCTTTTTACTGTACTGTTCTGTAAGTTTTGACACTCATGTAACCACCAGCACAATCAAGATACGATACAGCTCCAACACAACAAAAATTCTACTAGTGTCCCTTTGTAATCAATCCTCCCTCCAACCCCCAGGCAACCACTGATGTTTTTCATCCCTGTAGTCTTGCCTTTACCAGAAGGTCACATAAATGGAATGATTTGGCATGCAGACTTTTTAGTCTGTCTTTTTTCATCAGCGTAACAATATATTTTTTAAAAAAGACTGAAAATAAATGACCTGAATACAAGAAGTAAAAAAAAAAAATTCTAATGTTATTACTAAGAAAATAAAAGGAATAAAAATAAAACAAAATAAAGAAACACAAAAAGCCAATAAAGATTATTAAAAAAACAAACATTAGGGATAGAAGGGAAGTTCCTTAACCTGTTGAAGAAACCAAACTTAATGATGAAACTTTAGAAACATTTCCAATGAAGCCAGGAAAGACAAGGATGTGTGCTATCAGCTCTACTATTCAGTGCTGTTCTAGAAAGCCTTACCACCCACTGAACTAGAGGAGGAAATAATGTAAAAATTGTAAAGGAAGAGGGAAAAACTGCCATTATTTTCATACTATATAATCATCTACACAGAAAACTCAAGGGGAAAAAGACAACATATAAAAAATAATAGGTTTACCAAGAAGCTGAATATGAGCTCACATACAAATCAGAAACCTTAAAAAAAAAAATCTAATAGGAAAAACACAATAGCAACAAAAACTACAGCGTCAAATAAAGCTAACAAAAGATGTGCAGGACCCTGATGTAGAAAACTAAAAAACTTCTCTGAAGAATGTAAAAAAAAGTAGTAATGTGTTTGGGGATGAGAAAATTCCAATGTAAGATTCCACTTCCCCACATTAATCAATAAATTCATACGATTATGAAAGGAACTTAATGATCTAGGAATATCCAACACGATTTTGAAAACAAAGAATGAAGCTGGGGTTGGGTTGGGGTGAGCTGGGTGTTATCAAAGTATTTCAGAGCTACACTAATTAAAACAGCATAATGGAACACCAGATTCAACAGCTGGATAGCACGACCAGAAACAGACTCAGTGGTCCACAGGGACTTGAAAAATGGCCAAAGTGGCTCCACAAACCAATGGGGAAAAGATTCAATAAACTGTTTCAGAATAAATGTGGAAAAAGTAAAATTATATTCATATTCATTTCCAAAATAAAATACCAGGTAGATGAAAGAATTAAATGTAAAAAAAAAGCAAAACTAATAACCTAGGAAAATAAAGCAGATATATTTGTGATCTTTGCGAGGGGAAAGTCTTTGCAAACCAGTCATAAAAAGTATATTCCATGAGGAGAGGAGAAATAGACTGGGTCAAAACAAAATATGAAACTACTTACAGGGCAAGACACCACAAACACAGTTAAAAGATGAGTCACAGACTCAGAGAAGTTATTGACAACAAATAAAACAAAGGACTGGCATACAGAGTCCCTTCTGGATATATGTATTTGTTATATAATATATTCACAAGAATCTGCTATCATTGTTTTCTGTTTGTGTAAAGTTTATATAAAACTTACAAATCAAAAGGAAAATGAGTGGCATATGAACAGGTTTACGGAAGAGGAAATAAGAATGGCCAACAGATATGAAAAGAGGGTCAATCTCTATAGCAATCAGGGAAATACAAATTAAAATCGGATACCAGATTTTTAACCCACTGGACAACATTGAAGTTTAATACTCATCAACTACTAGAGTAACTGCTCTTTGTAAGACACTGTGGGTAGAAGTACAAACTGTGACAGCACCCCGGGTAAGCAATATGGCTGCCTCTAGCAAAATTGAACACCAGCCATTCCCCTCCTGGGAACACACCCTAGAAAAACACACGTGGAGACAGGTACAGGCATGCTCCTTAGGGGGCTACAAAAGCAGGAAATTTGAGGCAACCTAAACGTGCATCCACAAGATAGTAGACAAATAAAACTTGGTCTGCCTTCCTATGGAATCCCATGAGACAGTTAAAATGAACTGATGTAGTATATCAATTGGAACAGTTCTCAAAAATAAAATGTTGAGTAAAGAATACAAGTTGAATGATTATACATATATGATACCATTTACACAAGCAGTTTTAAACCACACACAAGAAGCAGCCTTCAGAAACAGCTAAGCACATGAAGCTGGTTTTGGAAGGGACTGCAGGAGTACCTGCCGCGCTAAGCAGTGCAGGCATCGCTGTGAAAGAATGAAGCGTGGTGAGAAGGGGAAAAAACGGATCAGACACAAACACTAAAATATTAGCAGTTGTTAATTCAGGGTGATAGAAGTACACAGGCCTCTAATATTCATAGTTTTCTTTGTATTTTAAATTTATCAAAACTGGGGGAAAAAAGATAATGAAAATACCTGGGTATCAGTGTTAGACGGCCCACCCTAAATCCTGGCTGCAACACTGACTGGTTGTGTGTGTGAGATTCATGTGGAAAACACGAATTAACCAGTCAGCACAGGGGCACTCAGGAGTTTCTCAAGTTAAACGACATTCAGTCATGTACACAAACGCACACACTATGATGTCACAGAAATCAAGCTGGCCTGGTCTGAGACCTGGGATTGGCTCATTTGCTGACAGTGGGTGCACCGGCCTCCTGAGGGGAGGGACAGACAGAAAAACCTAAAACATCAGTGAACAGAAAAATATAAAAAGGCCCAACAGGGAAGTACACTATTACCTTTTTTACTGACTTCTTAAATAATAATGTCCCGTATCACTGTCAAGAAACAAATTATATTTATAGTTTAAAAATCATTTCCATTTTATAAAAAATAAGCTTGTGATTATATTAACTGCACATGCATTCACCAACTAGATTCTAAATACTTTACCTTAAGCAAACGATCTTCTCTATCTCACAAAGCTAGCACAATGCTGGGTGCACAGCAGGCCACCAGTAATTACTTGTTGATTTGGTGGTTGATCTACAACAGCTGAAGAAATATTTCAAATAATAGGAATGCAAAAAAACCTCCAGAGACAAAACAGTCGTCAGCTCCCAGATTATTAAGTGTGCAAACACTTTAACCATCAAATGAAACCACCACCCTCAGAGAAGGAACTCAGTTAATAAGCACAGAACTTCATGCAGCCAAAGTGGCTGCATCTGTGACTTATCTATGGGTGTTACAGAACCCTATCAGGGCTGTGGACAGAAAAACTGGAAATCATTCAAATAAACTATTACTTTTTTAATGGAGCGCTTCTCAGAGTTTTCAAATGTTAATATATATTCTGAGAAGAGGCTGTATCATGCAGTGTTTCTCAAATTTATCTGAACAAAGGAACTATTTTAAATTTCAGAGCTTCTAGCAGGACTAGAATTCCATACTTTGGGAAATTCTGTCCTAGAACATCTGTATAGTCACTGAATTGAGAAACTATTCAGGCACTGATAGGCACTCACTCATGTCATCTTCAAGAGAGCCCATAAACTAGGGCACTTTTAAAACCTTTACTGTTCACATTTAACAAGTGAGGAAAGTAAGGCTTAGGGAAAGTCAATAACTTGCCCAAAGTCCCCAGCTTGTAACTGGTAGAGACAAAATCAAACAGGACTTCAAACCTCATGTTCTTGGCCACTGCCCTTCCTATCCTAGGGAGTCTGCTGCAGCCCTCTTGACCATAACTGCTCTGGGTGGGTTTTAACTTCTCGCAAACATTGAACCTTGAGAAACAGTAAGGCGGCATCACGGCCTTCCCGTCTTCACACAGAACGACTCAAGACTCCCACTCTCAAACCCTGAAATATGAGTAATTAGCAAAAGCAATAAATAATAACAAATAATTCATGCAGATATAGACCTTTTTATTTTGCATCAAAAACATGCTGGGCATGAGGAAATAAATTGGAGGGGGGTGGTTTCCAGATAGGCGAAAGAATCAGTTCAAATGCAAGGATGCTGGAGAAACAGAACAGAGAGTTAGTGCAACTGTCTGTTTACCATGATTTTAGCAACAGCCCCTGTCTGGTCCTGGCACTGCAGTAAGCACTTTTGGAGACCTGCTCCTTAGTCAAGGTCTCACATCCAGCAGGGCAGGGCTGGGAATCCAGGTGTTCACACGCTCTCAGTGGGCTCTATAACTGCTGCACTGCACGGCATCCTTCCTAATTTGTTTTTACCTTTCGTACTTTCTTCCATGTAGTACAGCACCTCTGATTTTCCTCAGGGATGAAGAGTTGACAAAGCTAAACCAGACACTTTAAAAAAAATTTCTAAATGCAAATACTATTCAATCACCAAGCAAATCATGTTCAGCTCTTTCTAATTCTCACCCAGTCAGTTTTCAACCTGACTTCTCTTCCAAGTAAACTTCAGAAATGGAAGAATTGCTGAGGGGAATAATGTTAGTGAACTTATATTCCAGAGAAAGTTTCTGAGCTCCTGCAAACATCAGTGAACACTCAGACACAGAAGCAGTGACCATCAGGAACCAGCAGAAAACCACTAAGAACATTTCATCTGATTAACCCCATCCCCATTTTCAAAAGCATTCCTCAATCAGAAGATCAAGGAAAGCTTTTGATAACACATAACAATTGAGCATCTCTTAAGAGGGCAGGGCAATGAAAGGTCCTTCTGAACAAAATGGAAAAACCTGAGTCCAGCGGCAGTGCCTAGATGGCTCACAAGCAGCTGATCCACCTTGGCCAGTAGATTTTTTTCACACATCTCGAGGGCTCGTGCTGGACTGTGACTGTGTATCACCAAAACAGCCACAGACCTGCCCTCCCGCTTAGGTTCTAAAGCTGGTAGAGCATCTTCATCAACCTGGGGGAAAATCTTTAGGGTTTAATCACAGGCCCATCTTTAGCCTTTTCCTGTTTGATTTTCTTATCAAAGACAAATGAATGTGGGCTTATTCAATTTTGTAGACAAGAGAAAATAGAAAATTCATTAGAAGATATAATTACAACCTAAAAAGCTTTCAACAGGTTAGAATAAACAGATGGGAACAAATTTATTGTCCTATATCAGAGTTTCCAAAACCAACTGCACAAGAGAGGATGGGAGATCTAAATTTAAGAGGACCTAAAGGTTTTAGCTGAGTATGAGTTCAATATAAAGAAAGGTGGTGATGTAAAGGAATAACTGGAGAGTCAGGAGACAAGGATTCTAGTTCTAACAGCTGTAGGAGAGGGCAAGTTACTAAATTTGGGGAGTTGCTTTTCTCATCAGAACCTTTAAGAGACTGGGCCAGGTTACCCCTCAGGTCCCATCTAGGTCCATCAGAACAGAGACAGTGTTCATTTCTGCACATTGCTGTACCCAGCACAGTGTCTTGCACACAGAAAGAACCCCCAAGTACCTATAAGCAAATGACAGTGCTAACAGAAATTCTACAAGTTAATACCATAATGTGTCCTTCTCCCCCAATACACATACAGTGAAAACCCTAATACACTCTTGGGCTCAAGAAATAGAAAAAAAGTCTGGGCAAAAGGGGTCATAATCCCACAGCCACAGATATGTTCCATTTTAAAAGGACCATCAACAAGTTACATTTAGTTCAGAGGAGGGTTAATCACTTCACATTAAGACTGGATGAAGTAGTAGCTGAAGGAGCTGAGGAATGTTCTATTCTGGGGAAAACAAAAGTTTAGAAGGATATGGTAGACGCTTTCGGGTATTTTGAACAATATGTCAACTCCAGAAGGCAAGTGGAAGCCCAAAGATAAAAGCCAGTGGGATGGGTAAGTATAGATTTCTAGAATCGGCAGAAATCTTCAGGCGGTGGTAGGAATGTTACAAAGGTTAATTCTTTACTGAGCTTTAAGTTATTTTAAGTAACTTCTGAGGTCCTTTCCAACGCCCAGATTCCATGACTTTGTTATTCAGGTTTCAAATGCAGTATATAGAAAAGGTTTCATTTTGCGTAAAATTTTTAAATGGTTTCAAAGAATGAATCTGAAGTACTGAATTTAAGAAAAAGCCCCACTTCAAGCATAACTTCTGTGATTGTTATACAATTTTAAGTAAACAGTGAGTACCAATACCTAACACTCCACTGTTACTCATCCATCCTGCAACCGGATCCCCTGCTGGTTGCTGCAGTATCACCTTCCGATACTCAGAGACAAAGGGGAGAATGTCTTTCATTCTAGACTCATTAAATTAGAAGCCTCCTGCCTCTTGTTTGTTGAGGCAGAAGACACCTGGGTTTTTAAAAATGTATTTTAAAAAGACATATTATATACTATTTGTAAACAAAGTACTTTATTGTAGGACTATCTGGGAACACAGTGTTCCATAACCATAGGCTCCATTAACTTTGGATCAAAAATATTTGAAAGAAATTCCAGAAAGTTCCAAAAAGCAAAACTTGAATTTGCCATGTGCTCGGGCAACTATTTACATATCATTTACATTGTATTTACAAAGATTTACATTACATTAGGTATTATAAGTAATCTAGAGATGATTTAAAGTATAGGGGAAGATGTACGTGGGTTATATGCAAATATAGCCATCTTATATAAGGGATTTGACACGGATTTTGATATCGAAGGGCATCCTGGAACAAATCCCCTGTGGATACTGAGGACAACTATATTTTATAGATTTCTGGGGTTGTGGTGTGTAGAATCCTTAGGCTGAGAAAGATGAGGAGCAGCCAATAATAGTAAGACCTGACCAAAAAAATTTAGTTGCAATTTCCTTTTTGTTTCTGCCTTATCTGTACTTGTATCCAACAACAACAAAAAATACACTCTAATTTGCAATACGTGTTAGAATTTTAAGCAGGGTTTATCTTTTTAAGGGAAAGTGGACTTTGGGGCTTAAGTCTGCATCACTTCTACAGCAATATACAAAGCACATCTCACCATCTGGTAAAACAGGTGGCACCATCCCATTTTTCAGAGGCCTGTGCAGCCCAGATGCAGGTAGGCCCAGAACACAAACTCAGGCTCAAGTCCAAACACTGTGCTCCTTCTCCAGAGCATGATGCCTGCAGAAGAGCCCAGCCTCATACCTGATCCCACAGCCTCTTGAGATTCCTGGGCAGGGAGCAAAGAGTACAGCAAAAGTGAACGCGCCTCTGCCCTCAGTGGCGGGCAGTCTGAGGGAAGAGGCAACAGGAGGACTGGGTCCAGAGAAGCCAGGGAAACTGGAGCAAAGATCATACAAGTAAGGCAGAACAGCACCAAGGCTGACTTGAAAGCTGGCCTGCCTATCTCTGTTTTGTTACTAACACCTTTACTCATTGGAGGAAAAGGACAGGGCGAGCTGCTCTACTTAACATTTCTTTCCATTGTTGCCCTAGGTTAGGAATATTACAGATCTTTGTCAGTCTTGTCTGTCACCTCTTCCCTTGCTCTTAGTCATCTGAGTACACTGCATTCATTCATTCATTCAATCTGCCAGACCTGAGTTAGAGGCTGTGTTGCCTGACCCTCAAGTTGCAGACATAATGCAGAGCATGGAAGAAGGTTCAAGACTCCAACTTGCAGACAACATTATGAGCAAAACCCACCTGGAGAAGATGGAGGGAGACAGCTTAGCTCATATGTCTCCAAACTTGTGGTCAGCATCTATGGCAGGGAGCTGAGTTTGCATTCTCAGAATGTGTGGATGCATAAAAAGGGCAAAATTATACAACTTATATCAGTTTAGACAATGAAACTATTTAATACTGAGATAAGAGTTGATCAGAATTTTTTCTCCTAGAAAGTGGGTAACTCCATCACTGAAAACAAAATCTGTTACCAAAATAGTAGCCAAATACAGCTCCAGATAAAAGACATGGTTGTAGTATGTGGTTGCAGCTTTGTGAAATGTCTAATGGAAGTAGTGCTTCTTTAATTCTAACTTAAGAGACTACTCAAAGTGCACTGCTTGGGAGGTTCTAGTCCAGGAGTGGGCAAATGTTCTTTTTTCTTTTTTTAATAAAATGCCAGATGGCAAATATGTTTCCTGTGGGCCATATGGTCTCTGTCCCAGATACTTGATTCTGCCTCTGTAGTGAAAATGGAGCCACAGACATTATTAAACATATAAGTGTGGCTGTGCTCCAATAAAATTATTTTCAAAACAGGCTGCTGGTCTGGAAGTATTTCTTCTAGCCCCATTATCTTAGAATAGCACTAAAACCTCTTAAGATCTCTCTTCTTTAAGTTTCCTCATTACCCCCAAAGGCCACAGGACAGAAAGGAGATCCTAGTGCTGGAAACATGTTTCCCCCATGAAACGGTTCCTGGAGGGAGCAGGGCTGAGAAGTGTTAACTTAGGCTGTGGATGCTGTAAAGGGACAATAAGAGGCCTTCGCCTCCTGGCTAGCTACTTGGGTCAGGGTCAGACCCACAGAGCATGGGCAACAGAATCTACTCTAGTTTTCTGGGTTTTATTCCTTAATTGCTCAGAGTTTCAAGGGGTGCAAGTTATCTCCCAGGCCAACTCTTCAATCCTGCAGCCTCTTGGGGCCCCACTCTACAGATTGTTCTGTGGCTTCATCTCCCCCTCATCAAGACGTGCCCTCTGCAAATCCCTCTAGCTCATACCCTCACCTTCCCTTCTCTAATTCACAATGTGCCAAGGGCTCTGGCGCCTAAAACAAACCAGTATGTATAATATGCAACTTTTTACTGAAACAAAATCATCGTTCATGGTCCCCAGAGATATTTTGCCAAAGAGACTGCTGTTAAATGAACTGCAACTTTGGAACTTATCTATGGTGCCAGGTCACTTAAGAGCATCTTGTCTGACCCCCAGTTTTGACCTCATTCATGAAGCTGTACAGTGTGGTTACCTACCACACAGTGAGCAGGGATGAGCAATGACAGCTATTAGAGCTGCAACAGAAAAGCATATGTGGCCTGGACATTATATAGCTGTGAAAGGGATAAAGGTGTTTCCTAAAATGGGATTCTACCTGTATCATCCAATGGTGGACAGAACAGAGCTGGAGACTGGTCTCAGAGACAAGGCAAATCATTGGACGGGGAGGGAAAAGACAGAAAAATATCAACTAGTGTATTTTCTTAGGGATAAAGAGAGTTACATTGAGTCTGATTTTGAGGTGAAGATGACCAAAGTTTAGCTAAGTTTTCCTGAGATACCATGGTATTTTAATAATGATACAATTTATATATATTATTATCCAAATATATGTTATCCAAAATGGTTTAGTTGAGCTTAACCCTTGCAACTCCTCAAATCCTTTGGGGGAAAGAAATATACTAGAATATATAACAAAATTTGTAGCTGCATAAATGATCCTTAAAATCTTGTAAAGGACACCATCATGGTCAATTTTAACCAATAAGGATAATTTCTCAATTAAAATGAGATGAACCTACCTGTAGAATTTCAGGTGAGACTAAAGCACTAGCTGAAGTTTTTTGTTTTCAATATTCCATGTTTTAATTAAAAAGATGTGCTGTGAACTACTGAACAGAAGAACAGAAAAGAATGTACCTGGGTCGTAACAACAACATGACACCAAAATCAACCTTCTATGAATGTATGTAGTATGTATATGCATGACTGGGACATTGTGCTGTGCACCAGAAATTGACACACTGTAACTGACTATACTTCAACTAAAAAAAAAAAGAAAATAAATAAATAAATAAAACCAACATTCTATATCTAGCAAGCTGCTAGAGGAGCAAATCATTATGTATCAACATTCTTTTCATTTTCAGAAAAGCTTTGATCCTCACTTCTTCCTCCTTACTCTCAAATCACTTCATATATCTAACATGTAATTTTATTTGGCCACTGCTTTATTTTCTGGGTTGGAATTACCCAGTGACCATTCATTTGAATGAAACTTCTAGTCTAGGAGAACGAAAATGTCTTAGATTCTTATCTCGAAACGTAAACAGTTCCCTTCCCTACACTGATGCAGGTTCAAAGTGTGCTTTTATCAAGCATCAACACATTCTGACAGCACAAAATCAGCTCCCCTACTTCTGTCTAAGCCGCCTGCGGAAAGCTAAAACACAAAGTTGCTTCCAGCTGAAGACTGCAAACTCAAATCTTCCTTATCTCGGAAAGCAGGGGGGAAAAAATAAAAGACATGGTTTGGTTAACCTGTTCCTTGTTAGTAGCTCTACCTGACAAAGCAGCCACCTCCTAAACGCTGGTACTCTGTGCAAAGTACACAGAAAAAATCTGCTTTGCGAATCTCCCTCCTAGAACAGCAGTGGGGAGTGGAAGAGAAGGAATACGAATGCTACTCGTGCTTGCTGCTGGCATCATTCCTTACCGCTTGGAAAAGTGAGACTCCATTGCACCTTAAAGATTTCTTTCAAAATGCCTTGTATGTTCGTTAAGATTGCCTCTTATAAACCATGTTGCTCTAGACCCTTGGGGTTTCCTCCTCTCCCTGCCCAATTCGCCCATTCTCCTCCTTAGGTCCGTATTCCTCCCAATCCCTCCCCAGGAGGAAGCAGCCTCCCACAATTCAGCTCCCAGGCCCTTCCCCAGCGCCTTGGGAATGCGTTCTCTCCGGGCCTGCTGGGCAATCTCACATCAAAACACCGTTCCCGTCCTCTCTCCCTGGCCAATGCGCCTTGAGCTTCTCCCGGCTTCTGTCGCCAGAGCGGCCCGGAGCGACGAGGTGTGGGCTGCGCCCCAGGGCAGAGCAGGGAGGACAGCATGCT
Organism: Camelus ferus; assembly: GCF_009834535.1. Classification (NCBI taxonomy): domain Eukaryota; kingdom Metazoa; phylum Chordata; class Mammalia; order Artiodactyla; family Camelidae; genus Camelus; species Camelus ferus. Next base: position 88,486,534 of record NC_045696.1, on the reverse strand, counting down.
CTTCGCAGCCGCGGCCTGGCCCCGCCACGCACACCGGCGCTCCTCAGTGTCACCCACGGCCCCGCCGGGCCCCACCTCCCGCGCTCACCCCGTGGAGCCGCCGATCATCGCGGAGGCCCGAACCCCAGGGCGCGGCGGCTCGCAGCGCCACCCCGGCCGCGCTCCGGGAGAGGGCCGGAGGAGTGGGCGGCGCCGCCCTGCCCGCCTCCTGCCCAGCCGCTGGGGCCTCGGTATCCCGGAGGAGGGAGCGTCCCGGGAGCAGCGGGTCCCAAGGCCACGCCCGCCACCCAGCCCCGGGGGTCTCCAAGGCCTCCGGCCGTCCCACCACCCCCTGCCCATACTCACCTGCCGTGTGCGGCGCGCACCCTACTCCGACGCGGGCGGGCGCCCGACGTTCCCGCCCCGCGCGCACACGCAGCCTCCCCGCAGCCGCACGCACGGCCGGGCGCGCGCAGACCACGCGCCGCGGCCGGGAAGCCCCTCGCTCACTCGCTCTCTCGCACGCACGCGCGGGCCCGGAGCCCCGGCGAGGTCTCCGCGGTGGTCTGGGCACGCCGTCTGGATTCTCGTCAGCACCTTGTCCTCCAGGCACTGTGGTACTAGGTAGGCATTTTACATTTGAGGCTGGCAGGGGTTGGCGACGTAGCGGCCGACCTCGGCAAGGGTTTCTGTTTAACACTCGCTCCTCTTTGCGCTGCCTGCTCTGATTTCCGGTTGTGTAAATACCTGGCCTCGAGGCATACTGGAGGGGTTTACTTGTTGAAATCCCCACAGAGCTATGAAAGAAAGAAGAAACCTTGGGAAGTTCTTTGCTCTCTCAAGAAATGCACGTGCCTCTTCTGGAGTCAATAGAAAATGAAGGGTGGGGATATGTCGGGGTTACAGTGGTCTGAGACGTGTACAGGAGTCCCAGGGAGTCGCATGTTCTCCGGAAATGCCTCTGGAAACTCTCCCTTAGTCTGGAGAATTCAAAGGTCTGTCCCACCCTGAGTCATCACCAACTCTTGGTCCTAGGGAGCTGGATGTTGCGGTATGGCTTCTGGTTGGACTTGCCTCTGCGTGGAAGTTGTTGAATAAATCCAGAAATAATATTTCCTCTCCCGGCACTCCTGGAATAGTGCCAACTGAAGACAGTTCCCCATTCTGGCCACTCGTCTGTGGCGCTGTGAACAGTTTGGCAGCAGCAGCACGGTGTGGGAAGTTGAAAGAGTAGTTCAGTGAACACTGATACACATTCCTCCGAGAATGAGTAACTGTTACCATTTTGCTGTAACTGCTTTCTTTCTTTCTCTCCTAAATACTTCAGCCGGCATTTCCTAAGAATAAAGACCAAGACACTCTCGTATGCAACCATGTAAGAACCTGAATTACGTCTAAGAAACAATGATTTGATATCACCTAGTATCTAGCCTATATGCAAATTTCTCCAGTTGTCAAAAAAGGTCTTATGTATTGGTTTTGTAGACAGATGGTCCAGTGAAGATTCATGCATCACGTTGTTTGTTAGGTACCCTTTGAATGCAGAACAGTCCTCCACCTGTGTTATTTTGTGGTATTGACTTTTTGAAGAGTCTAGGCCAGTTATCTGGCAGAGGATTCTTTCTCAATTTGTTTGACCTTGTTTTCCTCCTGATGTCATTTGACTTTTTCTCTAGCTCCCACATTTCCTGTAAGCTAGAAGGAAGTTTGAGAGGTTGTTAGATGGCAAGGATCCTCGTAAGATGGCATATTTATGAGGTGCTCTTCTTATTGTTTTCCATCAGGTAGAAAGTAATTGTAAATATTAAACACCTCATATTCTTATATACTTAATATTAGGTCGTCGTAGTATCAGTGATCAATGAAATCTGAAGTGTCCTCCAGATGTCTCTAAAGTCCATTTTCCCTTTGGTGGTTAATAGGTAGTCTGTGGAGTGGAAACTTTGGAACTGTTTGGAAGAGAAAGTCTTAGATCCCTGCAGGATTACAGATGCATTCATCTAGGTGAATAGAATAATCTGTCATCTGGATCATTCTGGTACCCACTACTTCAGATCACCTCGTGCTAGATGCTTCATTGAATTAGACACTCTAGCTTCATTCAAAGAACAGTAAAACTCTGGACTCTGGAGTTTGGGCCACTTTAGAGTTCCTATGGATAATTGTGGTAAAAGCAGTGATACTTTCTACAAGGTCTTGTGATGCTTATTTTAAGATTTGATAAAATCCAGGAGTTTCCTACATTTAGCTGGGCATACTTGCAGTAAACTCCCATTTCCATTCTAATAACAGGAACAAATCAAGAATATGTAATAGTGTGTGTAATCTCTGCCTGTAGTCTTCTGGTCTCTGGCTTATGTCATACATGAGTGTGAGCTCATCCATTTAAGCTCATAAGCTCTGTTGGGTGAGATCTCTGTCAAGTTTTCTCTGTATAACAGTGACCACTTCAGCTCCCACAAGAAAACTCTCAGAGGGTATCGTTTATTCCACAGACAAATGTTGGGTTCTAAACAGGAGTCTATATCCCTACTTCTACAGTTTTTAGTAAGTCAGTCTAAGTCAGTGGATTGTATCAGTGGTTTTTGTTTGCATCAGCAAATTAGCATCTGCTCTTGCCCCTGCCAGTTGATCTGAATTTCATCAGGATCAGCTTTCTAAGAGTCCAAGATAGAAGCTAACCTTGAAAGTTATATAGCATCATTTTTGTAACATTCTGTTGGTCAGTGGCAAGCATAGGGCCATTCAGGTTTCAAGGGGAGGGGATCAGGCAAGGCATGATCACCAGGAGATGAGGCTCACTGCCGGGAGTGTGGTGGGGGCTGTATGTTTATGGAAAGGAGCTACCACACTACTCTTGGCCAAATGCAAACTTAGATCTGTAGTATGGATTGCACTGGGCCTTTGCTCAAAATCAGGTGGTCTGGATCATCTATTTAACTTCAAGCCTAGTGATAACCACCCATCCCCAATTGTGATCCACACAGAAAGCTGAACTAAGTGGCAGATTTCTGCTGTGGGCCCCCCCGAGGCAGACAGGGCTGATACGACCTTGAAATTAGACTGGCTCTCAGAGTCTCATTCAGATTGAGTCATAAAACTTTAGATTTATGATCTCTGATGGCAGATACCATTCTTACTCTCCCTTTGCCCATATCACCCCTGCCTGTTTCTGGTTCTGTGAGCACTCACTCTTTTCTCTCAGTACTTACTTACCGGTGTCTCTGGCTATGAGATCTCAGCTCCTTGAGGGAAGAAACTCTGTGCTACCGCTCTGCATTGCTGTGCTGTATCTTCAGCGGATAGGTATGGGATTTAACTGAACAACCTAACTGAGGTTTAAAGTCAGGTTATTTGCTTACTTCACAAAAACAAAATTAAGTATCTTGTGCTACCTCCAAATTCCAAAAGAACAGCATGCATCAAAGAGTTATATTTCACACCCAAATGCTGTCTAATCAATCAGATAAACTTCCTAGCAATTTTCCAAACATATCATCAAGTGTTCGGAAGCCATATGCTTAATGATAAGTTTGAACTAGCAATCACCTTTAAAGACATACTACATTTTAACTTTAAATGTGTCTGCAGATAAAAATCAAAATGTAACAACAGTTTGTAATATATGCTGTGTATGTTCCAAGGCAGAAGTAATTCTGGAGAGGGTTTCTAATCTAGGGTAAATGCTGCTACTAATTGCTCAGTTGAGTTTTTTAATATGTGTTTTCTCCCAAACCTCATTGTAACTCTGTCTTCTTCCACTTGACAGAAAGCCTTGACAGTTTATTATGTTTAGAAGCAGCTGGGGTGTATTTCTAATTGATGATTTGTTATCTTATATTTCTCACTTGACTATCCACATTTTTCATTCTCTTCTTCATTTTCCTGCAGCGTCTCCTGTCTTACTGAACTAGATGGATGGTGCTGTTTTTGTGCAAATGCAGGCAGTATTTCAGTCTCTCCCCTGCATTTCCTTCCATCAGACCACAGATACATACAGGACTGATGCTGGATAACATGCATATGGCACTTAAACATTAACAAAGTGTACTCACACATACTGTATCAGTTGGTTATTAACTCAGTATTTCTGTGGGATGGATATTGTCACTACCTTCATTTGGCAAGTAGGGAGACTGATGAACAAATGTCCCAGAATTCCTCAAATTTAATGTGTCCTAGTCAACCTCAGTACCTTCCCGTAAAGTCTGTGTATTCTCTTGGATTCCTGATTTGGTTAAAGCAGACCTGTTTATCAGTCACCCAAGTTTGACCCTCAGTTCTTCCCTCTCCATTACTCCACATGTCCAGACAGTTGCCAAGACCCAGTGGACTCTGTCTCTGAGACCACAACTTTCTGATCCTTCCCCTGTTCCCCAAAAAGCCTCCTCTCTCACCTGGGTTTGTGTCAGAGCTCTCTGTGCCCCTGACTTCCAGGTTGCCCGTTGAATCCTTCACATTACCTCGAGGGCTGTCTTCCTCAAACCCAGATCTTTTCATGCACTCCTGCTTTAATTTGGTCAGTGTCTCCCCACAGGGCACAGTCCAGAGGGCTACAAAGCTCTTCACAGTCTGCCTCAGCCGACCAGCTCCTGCTGCTCTGGTTCCTGCTGTAAGTGCATTTTCATGCACTCATCGTTGTACCCACTGCTCCCTCAGAACGCAGCTTCAGGCCATGATTCCCTCCACCCTGGAACCACATCACCTGGCTCACCCAAAGCCCACATCTTCTGTAGTAGTACTTCTCCAGTCTAACTGTAAAAAGAGTCCAGGGCTGCACTGTCTGATAGGACTTCCTGTGATAACAAAAATGCTCTCTGCTTTCCAAAACCATAGGTGCTAATCATTTGTCATTACTGAGCACATGAAATGTAGCTAATGAGACTGAGGAACTGAATTTTTAATTTTACTTAATTTAAATTTACGTAGCCACCATATAGAATCATGAGACTAAGTGGCCGCCATATTGAATAATGCAATTCTATATGAATCCCTCTTCATCCTTCAAAACTCAGTTCAAACATGGCTCAGCCTGAGGACCAGCTACATACTTTGTGGAGCCCAGTGCAAAATGAAAATGCAGGTCCCCTTGTTAAAAAGTTATTAAGAATTTCAAAACAGCAAGAGTGGAGCATTAAACAAAACACAGGGCTCTTCTGAGTGCAGAGCCCTGTGTGACTGCACAGTTCCCACACTCAAGCAAATGGCCCTGCTTAGACTGGGAGAGAAATTCACAAAGGGAATGAAGAGGTAATTTACAGAAGAGGAAATCTGCATAGCCAATAGATAGCTGAAAAGAGGCACATTTTCATAGGAATCAGGGAAATGCAAATTAAAGCCACAATGAGATACAATTTTATACCTACTCATTGCTAGAAATCTTAAAGTACAATAATATCAAGTTGTCAGGATGTAATCACTGGTGATGATTGTATGAATCATTTCTCTCATAAAATTGAAGATGCACATAACCTGTAAACCAGCAGTTCCACTCTTAGATGTCTTCCCTGGAGAAGCTTGCTCATGTGCACAAGAGAGTGTGTACAAAAATGTCTATGACAGCTTTCTTTTAACTGAGAGGAATCTGAAACACAGTCATATGCACAAATTGGGGGCTTGATAAATAAATGCAGCATGTTTTAGGAAGAATTTCATTTGATAGTTAAAATGGGTGGATTAGAGCTATATTTCTCAGCTTGAATAGATTTCAAAAATATAATAATCAAAGAAAGCAAGTTTCATAAAGGTGCTATTTATGAGTATGTTTTACAAATGTGAAAATAGTTACATATTGTTTGTAAATACATATATGTGCATGTAGATATATATGTGCATGTGTATGTATATATATGTAGTAAACTTATAACCAAAGCACAGGCATGATTACCTCTAGTGAGGGGTAAGGGGACAAAGACTAGGGTAGCACAGGGCACTTCACTAAATCTGCAGTGATTTATTTCTTAAAAAAAATGATTTGACTGAAATACACACACAAAGAAAACAGTGCAAGTAGAAGAAAGCGTGAGTGAATTGCTATATAACACAAGAAAGGGAAAACCTCACAAAATATGACTTAAAATTAAGATAATAAAAAATTCATAAATGCATTTATATAAAAGTTTTTTAAAAAATACTTCATGAGGAGAAAACTGTAAGCAAAGTAAAAAAAATGACAACTTGGAGAAAATATTTGTAATGTCTGTCATTAGAGGGCTAATCTTTCTCCCCAATATTTCATTATAAACATTTTCAAACATATAGCAAATTTTTAAAAATTTTGTAGAGAATACTCACTGCCTAGATTCTGCCATTAACATTTTACTGTACTTGCTTTATCATGTATATATTTTATCTCTATTCATCCATTAATCCATATTTATTTTTGGTGCATTTCAAAGTAAATTGCAAACATCAGTATATTGATGCATGTGTATCATTAACCAGAATTCAGTATTTATTTACAGGTGTTTCTTCTGATATAAAATTTAAATATAGTGAAATGCACAAATCTTAAGTGCATTCACTGATTTTTGACATATGCATATATCTGTGTCTTAAACCTTTATCCAGAAGGCTAATATTAGTAACATACAAAGAGCTCCTAAAAATGGAGAGAAAAATAGCAACTGTGCAATAGAAAAATGAGTAAAAGGTACAAGCAGACAGTTCCACAGAAAAAGAACTACAAATGGCTCCTAAACATATGAAAAGATTCTCAGCCTGCCCATAATAAGAGAAATATTGAATAATTATCAATCTGAAAAGGAAATTAAGAAAACAGTTCGATTTATAATAGCATCAAAAAGAATAAAAATACTTAGGAATTAACTTAACCAAGGAGGTGAAAGACACTGAAAACTATAAAACATCGCACAAAGAAATGAAAATAAACAAATAAATAAATGGGAACATCTGATGTTCATGGAATGAAAGTCTTAATAGTGATCTACAGAGTTAGTGCAATCCCTATTAGAATTCTAACCTTTCTAGAGAAATAGAAATAGAAAAATCCGTCCTAAAATACATACAGATTCTTATGGGACCCCAAAACCAACACAATCTTGAAAAAGAACAAACTTGAAGGTCTCACACTTCCCAGTTTCTTATTACAAAGCTACAGTAATTAAAACATTGTGGGCCTGGCATAAAGATAAACTTATAGACCAAAGGAATAGAATTAGAGGGCCTAGAAATAACCCATCAAAATATATGGCCAAATGGTTTTCAACAAGGGTGCCAGTACCATTCATGGCGAAAGGACAGTTTTTTCAACAAATGGCACTGGGAAAACTGGCTATCCACTTCCAAAAGAATGAAGTTGGACCATCATCTAACATAAATAAAAATTAACTCAAAATGGGTTGAAGAGCTATACAAAAAGCTAAAACTATAAACTCTCAGATGAAAACAGGAAAATCTTCATGACGTCAGATTTGGCAGTGATTTCTTGGATATGATAACAACAGCATAAGAAACAAAAGAAAACCATAGACAAATTGGACTTCAGCAAAATTAGAAACTTAACGTGTGTCAAAGGACACTGTCAACAGAGTAAAAAGGCAGTTCACAGAATGAGAAAAAAATACTTGCAAATCATATAGGTGATAAGGGATTAATATCCAGAATGTATAAAAAAAAACTCCTAAAACTCAACACACACACACGTACAACCCAGTTCAAAAACAGGCAAAGAATTTGAAAGGACAGTTCTCCAAAGAAGATGTACAAATAACTAATAAGCACATGAAAAGATGTTCAGTATCACTAATAATTAGGGAAATGCACATCAAAACCACAATGAAATACCACTTCAGGCCCATTAGAATGGTTATTATCAAAAAAACAGAAAACCTTTTTTGGCAAGAATGTGGAGAAATTGGATCCCTTGGGCATTGCTAGTGGGAATGTAAAGTCATGCAGCCACTGTGAAAAAAATATGACAGTTCCTTAAAAAATTAAACATTGAATTACCATATGATCCAACGATTCTACTTCTGGGTATACATACAAAAGAACTGAAAGTAGAGATTTGAACAGATATTTGTAAACTAATGTTCATAGCAGCATTATTCACAATAACCAAAAGATGGAAACAACCCAAATATCTATCAGTGGATGAATAAATAAATAGAATGAGATATACACATTCTATAGAATATTATTCAGCCTTAAAAAGGAGTGAAATTCTAATACATGCTACAACATGGATGAGTGGGATATACTGTTAAGTGAAATAAGCCAGACACAAATGTACCAGTGCCGTATGATTCTACTTACATAAGGTACCTAGAATTCTCAGATATGTGGAGACAAAAAGTAGAACCGTGGTTACCGGTGGTGGATAGAGGAGGAATGGGGAGTTAATGTTTAATAGGTATGGAGTTTCAGCTTAGGATGATGCCAGTTCTGTAGATAGACAGTGGTGCTGGTTGCACAACAATGTGAACATACTTGATGCCACTGAACTGTATGCTTAAAACTTACATATATTTTCCTACGGTGAAAAATGTTTTAAAAAGTGAAAAGTAAGTTGGGAAAAAAAAAAAAAAAAGAAATCTAGGAATGCTAATTAAAACTACTTTGAGATGGCATTTCTGACCCATCAGATTGATAAACATCCAGAAGTTAGAGACTGAGAGGCTGGCAAGTAACAGGTCTTCTCATCACTAGTGGAAAGGAAAAAATGTAGTGTAACCTCTGTGGTGGGGAGTTTGGCAATGTCTAGAAAAATTACATGAGCATTTACCCTTTGACCCAACATCCACTCACATCCAGGACTGTCTCCTGAAGATATACTTGCAGAAATATGAAATTGTTTGTAACATATAAATTACTATAATAGGCATAAACTATAGTGGTATTATTTGGTATAGTAAACAAAAACAAAAACAATACCACAAACATGAAAACAATCCAAATGTTCAGTGATAGGGAACCAGTTTAGTAAACTATGGGTCATGCAAGTACTAGAGAATTATGCAATTGTAGAAAGGAATGAGGTATGGAACTATCGCTAAGGATTGTTAAGGGAGATAAAGCAAGATGAAGGACAGTGTTTATGTTGCGCTACCTTTTGTGTGAGAAATGGTGGGAAAATAAATGCATAAACATTTATATTTTTCAAAAAGTAACAGTGAAAGGATACATCAAAAACTAATAAAAAATGGTTTCCTAGATTGGGGGAGAGTGCAGGGTAAGGGGCAAGGGCAGAAGAAAAACTTCTGTGGATTCAGTTTTTGGCTTTGGAACCATATAATTTGATTTATATAATTTGAAAATGGGAAAAACAGATCCCTAAAATTGACAATGAAAGGAAACAAGTGAACCTAACCATATATCAATTTGGTGCTATAGCTGCATAGAGAAAACAATCTCTCTTTTAAGAATATGGGATACCCCTAGTGGCATAGAATCTAAAGAAAAAAAATCACAAGGAAATTCCATACTGCCGCTTATTGTAATACTAATAGGGACATGATGTAGGGAAAAAAATAGCAACTAAATAATTGTGTTCATGCTACTATAAACTTAGATTTTCACAGTAAGAGAAAAGAGATACAATGTAAAAATTTAAAACTTAAGTTAAAAAAAAGTAATGACTGCAATGGATTGAAACATCAAATATATATAAATCTGAGCTCATAACGAGGCTTTCAAAACATATTGGTTACCATTGGAGGTTGCTAGATTACTAAGTCACCACTCTAAACATTGAAGAACACGGGAAAAAACACCAAAGCGCCTACCTTTCCTGTATAAATAATTAATGAAGAAAAGTCTTTTTTTTTGTAGATGAATTCCAGCTAATGAACAAAGAGGGAATGATAGAATAGCCCTTCACTGTTTTGCAACCTCTAATGAGACTATCACCTAAGGCTACCAAAACTATCAGGTAAAGTGTTGATGGGGAACTTCAAACTGGAGAAAATTGGCCAGCACCACCAGAACCCAATGATCACCTTTAGCAAAAATAAAACTGGGACAACTGGAAATGTGTGCCTCATGGTAAATGTGATTATTCATATCATCAGTGAAGTATTCGTGGGTAAAAATCTAATCAGGCTTCTAGATCTAACTTCTGTTTTATAGGAAATGTAGGAGATAGAGGAACAATTAAAGCAGTGATAGGAGGAAAATCAACAGCCTAAAATAATTTTATCACTAGAAATGGAAGAAGGAAAATAAATGAACGAAAATTGCAATTCCAAACCTGGAAAGAGAGCAATAAAATAAATCAAAAGAAAGCAGGGAGAAGAAAATAATAAACAACAAAAAGCAGAAATTAATGATTAGAATAGGGAAAATAAAAGAACTAGTAAATAAATCATTGGGGAAAATAACCTAAATAATTCTTTGGAAAAAAAAATTAAATAGACAAAGCATCAGCTAGCCTAATCATGAAAAGGAAAAAGGAGAAAATATACAAAACAAGAAATGTCAAGGGAAAGATAAGCATTGAAACAGAAAATGTTAAACATTTAAGAGACTACTTTGTACAACATCATGCAAATGTATTTGAAAACCTAGTTGAAACAAATAATTCCCTAGGAAAATAAAAATTTCCAAAATTGTCCCTAGTAGGGATAAAGTTTAAACAAATCAATTTTCTTGGAAGAAATAGTGAACCCCAAATGCCCATTTTATAAAAATAGTTGAATAAATGATGGTCCATCCAAACAGTGGAATACTATGCAGCAAAGACCTCTATGTACTCATGTGGAGTGTTTTCAAGGAATATTTTGTTAAATGAAAAAAGCAAGGTATAAAAGAGTATGTTTAGTATAAACATTGTTTGAAAAGGGGAAATAAGACTCCATATGTATTTGCTTATTGTTAAAAAAAAGAAATATAAGAGGGATAAAGCAGAAACTAACAAAAATGTTGAAAATGAAATAAAACTTCCCTGAACTTATCTCTTTATATAGTTTTGACTTTTGAACCATGTAAATGATCTGCATATTAAATCAACAGAAATTTAAAAAGCAAACCCTAATACTGAACACAGTCACAAATTAACCTAACTAATGAAACTATCAAATTGATCATGACTACTCAGAAAGAAGCATTAGTTGTTGAATTAACTTTTGAGCACAGTACTCTGTTAATAGAATGTATTTTAAGTACAGAAAGAATTGCAAGAAATACTGATCTTTTCTTGTTTGTTTTTTTATAATGATATCAGTGAAGAAATTCTGAAAATACTTTGTATGTATTATAGGTTAGAGAAAATTGTTGGAAACCAGGTTTTTTTTCTCACTATGGGAGAAGGAAGATACCGATACAGGGGAAAGTTAGGAAGAATCATATTTTTAAAATTTGATTTGATTTGCATTGGAAGTATCAGAATTTATTCATAGTTTAATATTTTCTACCTCTGAAATTTTTATTTTCTAGGGTCCTGAAAAAGCCTAGAAGTAATAATATTCCAGTAACATTGGGCACCTCTAGTATTTGAATGCTGATTTCTAAATACAGTTCTCCACTGAAGGGAGCTCAGGTTCTTTGAAGAAATGGCTGATTTCAAGTCTGGATAAAGAAAGTACACAATGAGTTGGAGACATCTGGTGCACAAAAGTGAGGAAGTGCTCAAAATTAATTGGGGTATGTCGGAGGATACAGGAGCTAGCTCAGAGTTGTTCCCCTGGCCAAGTTTGTGTTAAGTTGACCATCAGAAGAATAATGATGTTAATGGTTATATTATCTTGAGTCAGAAAAAAAACCCATGAGTCCCTAGCGACACTCAAGATAAAGGTAGTGGTGGAGGTGAGCTTTCTTCTTTCACAGGCTGCCAGCTAGTACCTATAAAAGAATGAGTCTCAAAAATCACCATTTTGCCACTAACATTGTAATAATTCAGATAAGGATCAATTTGGATGTTGAAATTATTTGGTGAAAGATTTTTGAGGATTATTGAGCTATAGGATATTCACCCATTATCATGTATCTCCCCACAATTCCTTATCAATTACAATATAATACACACACACCACACACACACCACACACACACACACACACACACGGAATGTGTTGAGATTACTTCACACACACACACACACACACACACACGGAATGTGTTGAGATTACTTCACACACACACACACACACACACACACACACGGAATGTGTTGAGATTACTTACCCGGTCTTTATAAACCTTCAGTAGCCACACACACACACACACACACACACACACACACACACACACACACACACGGAATGTGTTGAGATTACTTACCCGGTCTTTATAAACCTTCAGTAGCCACACACACACACACACACACACACACACACACACACACACACACACACACACACACACACACACACACACACACACACACACACACACACACACACACACACACACACACACACACACACACACACACACACACACACACACACACACACACACACACACACACACACACGGAATGTGTTGAGATTACTTACCCGGTCTTTATAAACCTTCAGTAGCCCAGAAGTGGGAGAAGCTCTTTTCTGAGATCTTCAGCAATAATCTTCATTGGAAGAAGAGACTTCCGTTTGCTGAGGTATGTTGTTTTGGAACACTCCTACCTCTAAAGGCAAAAATGTTGTTCCTGAGTGAAACTGAGGCTGTCGGATTAGAGATGTTGAGAAGCTAAACCAAGTGCTTTACTTTGGAATGTAAACCCCATGTGTCTTTCCATAGGGCAGTATGTTAGCAAAGCCAAGACCCTGCTGAATTATATCTTCCATAGGAGAAATAATTATTTTCCACATTTGAATTTAGCCTGTGCTCTGTTTGGTTATTATCGCTGGAGATGTATGTATCTTCTTTGTGGAATAATATGCAGAGAGTCAGAAGCAGAACCCCCTAAAGCTGCAGGAGAGACACGCACACCTGGTCTACCTCCGGGACTTTGAAGTGACCTGGACTAGGTCCAGTTTAGCACAGAGTGAATTGTGGATACACCCACTGTGATTCCTTAACCCAGACTGTGATGATACTGGCTGCTGTTATGTCTTAATTGTTCTGAGGGGTGAGAAGGGGTGAGTCCAGGATGACCACAGACCTGAGGGTTAGGGTAGGGATTCTTTTGAAGGGAAACAATTCCACTAGCAGTCATCCACCTGAATAATGGAGTGTGTACCCATTACTCATTGACTGGCTCCCCTTTAATAATAGATCCACAATTATAAATTACTGAGTGTAAAACCTGAGGATGGAGGAGGGACAGGAACTGGAGAGGATGGAGAACTTTCTCCTGGTTTGGGTCCTTGTTGAGAGTTTGGTATGTACCTTGAATCATCGCGATAGTTGGGAGCCATTAACAAGGAGGCGGTTAAGGCAGGGTCCCACTGGGGGTGGCATCTCTGAGAGGGGCCACTTCTAAGAGCAGCTGGAAGTGACTGCCTGTGCTCAACTTCCCTGACAGCCTGTCTCAGCTATGCTGGGGGTACTAAGGGAAGGACCTGACCAGTGAGGGGGACAGAGGTAAATGGCAAAGCACTGCCTCTCCCCTCGGGCCAAAGAGGAGATAGCAGGGATGTTACCAGTTAGCAAAGACATAAAAATTTTTTCCAAAGGGTAGAGGTCATCTGGCATAACTTCTAGGTGTCAGTTAATGGAATATGTACCTGTTACTCATTAGTTGTGCCTCTCTCTTATAGTAGGTCCACAATCTCTTACCAGTAATTCTAAATTCCCAGTAATTTTGAAAACTTAATATTTCTTCATAAATGTGCAGCTGTCTCATTTGGTGCAAAAGTTGACTGGGACTTATGGGAGATTACTTATACTCTTTATTTATCTCCCTTGATTTCTGAATATTTATAGGCTTTGCTGCAGAAAAATGGGTGTGTTTGTTACCAGGGCACTTGCCTCGGAGCTCTCTCGGCATGCTACATGGCACAGGCCCCATAAGTCTGAAAAATCAAAAATCTGAAAACTGCTAAATTCCAAAACCTGTCTGGCCACAAGGGTAAAGGAGTTAGACCTAGATAGGGGATTTGTAGCTATATTAACCTTCATCCAAGCTGGAGATCTGCCTCAGGGCCCTTGGGGTAGCAAGTTCCTTTGATCCTTGGATACACACTTCCCCCCTCCTGCTCTAAGGTGGAACCTGCAGACTGACGTGCACCACTTGGTCACAGACCTTGCTGAGTCCACATAGGTTTAAAATATTTGAATATGTTGCCAACAGTTAAAACTCAGGAGGTTACACACAAACGTCCAGATTTCTGCTATCTCTTGGGAAACTGGAAAGCTAGCAGTATTGAGTCTGAACTTTGGGAAATCAGAAGTTTGTGGACCTGAACAGCAGCTACTTTGTGTAGGTGGGACAGTTGTCCGCTATTTGCCACAGTTTCTCCCGCTCCCACATAAGCTACCAGCTATGATATGGGGCTCAAATTAGTCACAACCTAGAAATCTGTCTCCCTTTAAGTTGTTAGTTTGTGTTGTTACTGCTTTTTTGAGAGGGATGGAAAGGGGTGGTGGGGCAAAGGCCTCTAGTCACCCTGCTCTCTTCATTTATTTTTATTATCCCTCTAACTGCTCAAACTAGGCTTTTCAGTTTTCGATCCCTGCTGTACTCCTGAGTCAAAGCTTTTTCCTAAAGTCCCTGGACCTCACCTAAGTTACTGCCCCAGCTGTAGCTCTGACCCAGCAATGACCTTAAGTTGACTTCGGGTCTGGACAGACCCCATGGTGTTTTTCAGAAGAGGCTTGCTCCCCTCCCCCCTCACTCCTCCTCTTCTGTTCCTTTCTCCAGACTTGGAATATCTCCCCAAGAACTGGCTGCCTTCATGGGAGCCCTTTCCAGTAAGTGCATTTCCACCTGCCCCGTAGCTGTGCTGAGCTTTTCAGCTGTGCCAGCTGGGGTCCTCCTCACTTTCACACGGTGGTCCTGGCTCTGGCAGGCAGTGTGTGCTGCAGAATGAGTGGCCCTGCTGTGTTTCTGGCTGTGATGAGATGCTCTCTGTCTGACCCTCCAGGCTGCTCAGTGATGTCCTGTTCTTTGTGTTTCCCACCCCCGCCTGGTCACCGGTAGTTTATTTACCCTGGAGCTGGCGCTTACGTCAACCCCTGCACATATCTCAGCGAGAGGGACCTGAGGCTTTCATCCTGACACGTGATGGAAAAAGCACTGAGCCGGGAGCTGGGAGATCGGGCCTCTACTCCCAGCTGCACCTTCACTGGTAGAAAGTCTATGAACCAATCACTTTCCTCTCTGGTTCTTGGATTTCTCAATTGTCAAATGAGGCCGTTACACTGTACATGTGCTTGCTGTCCTTTTCATCCTTCATAATAGGCACTCCACCCCATGGATAAGATGTGTTTGATTTGTGTAAGCCCCCCCCCCCCCTTTTCCTATTGGTCCTGATTGGAGGACCTTGATAGAAGAAAACATTCAACTTATTTAGTGCCTGCGGAATCTCTGACAATATAAAGTATGTACTCCAGAGCTGGCGTCTCTCCCGGGTGCTGACACGGGCCTGAGTGAGACCAGATCCACCATCGCGGAGGGGCTGGGCCCCAGATCTTGAGATCAAATCCTGGGCAGGCATGTGCTCTGGAGAACAACAGACAGAAAGAGATGCAGTTTAATTTCATCGGCACTTTTTGCATTTCCTGCTGGGTAGCCTGCTCCTGTTTTTGAGGTCAGAGGCCTCATTTCTCATGGGGAGGGGCAAAAGCCATGACCTCTGTTTGAATCACGGCTTAACCTCTATCTGCTGTGTGACCTTGAGCCATTTACCTCATGTCTCCTAGTCTGAAAAAGAGGCCAATTACCCTGCCTTCTGCATAGGTGTGTCAGGATTAAAAGAGATAATGCATGTAAAGCTCCTAGCATAGAGCCTGGCATGTATTAAGTATCTAAAAGGTGTTATATATCTTTATCATTGTTAGCACGTTTTATTTCCCAAGAGCCTCCAGGCCTATCAGGGAAAATTATATTCTATCTCAGGAGTATGCAAAAAAGAAAAACATTCTCAAAAATTACTTTATGAAGATGTCTCTCCATTTAATAACTCTTGCCCTTTGCCCTCCTGGTTCCCACTGGCAACCTGAGTAGATACATTCAGCTGTATTTAATCAAAGAACAATTAAAAGCCACTACCAGAGCTCCATTCAACCTGGAAGAATCAATTCCAAGCTAAAAGGCCTCTGCTTTATTGTATCTTTGCATGTTGCCCATAATGTAAGCTGTAGATATTCTTAAGGCTCTTCTTTCAGTATGAGAAGAACATTTCAGTGATCATGACATTTTCGTTCCTTAAAAAAAAACTTTTTTTTGTGAACAACAAATGGGAATGTTTTATTGACTCCAGTGAGGATTTTTTCTGAATTTGTATTTATTTTCATTTACACATGTAACACTTCAATACATTTTGGTAAAACAGTTCAAACAGTGCAAATAAAATGAAAGTGTGAAAGTCCTTCCTAACACCATTCCTTCCCCTGCCTCCCCACCCCCACCTGCCCTGTCCCCCACCAAAATTCCTCTGCCCTTCCAAGAGAAACCACTACTGTCTGCGTAGCTTTCCAGGTCCCTTTCCCCTCAGCTGTTAGGGAGCTGGGTTTGTATGTAAATGAGTGGGCTAGGCTTACTGATTTTCTTCTTAACCAGTGGAATAGGGCAAAAGTGATGGCATGTCATTTCCAAGATTAGGTTACAGAAAGACTCTGGATTCTGTCTTGTTCTTTCTCATTCACTGAGCCCTGGCTTGGGGGATGCAAACTGCCACATTGTGAGGAGCCCTTTGGAGAAGCCATGTGGCAAAAGAAATATTGATCTCTGGTCAACAGTCAGTTGATATCTGAGACCTGAAAACGAGCACAAGAGTGAGCTGGAAGCAGATGCCGTCCGACCCAGGCCCTGAGAGAGTTGTAGTTGCGGCCAACACTTTGATTGCAGCCTCCTAAGAGATTCTAAGCTGCACCTGATTCCTGACCCACAGCAGCAAGACGATAAGTGACTGTTTTAAGCTGCTGAGTTTTGGAATAATTTGTTATGCATCAGTAGATGTGATGGTTAATTTTATGTGTCAACGTGGCTGGGCCATGGTGGACCTGTTGGTTTTATTTCACTGGAGAACCCAGACTGATGCAGAGTTTGATACCAGGAGTGGCTCTAGTGGAACAGAATGTTAAATATGAGTTTTCTTAATTGGTTCTGGGGTTTGTGGAATTGAAACCAGATTGGACTCTCTAATCTGATTAGATTAAAGACACTAATGTCTCTATTCCCAGTAGTAAAGAGAGCACTGTTAGTCCATGGCATCATCTGGAAATAGAGATATGGAAAACATCTCCATTGGATTCTCTGAATCAACCTCTTGTAAGAAACAAAGAGCTGAGTGACTGTGTATATGATACTGTCAAACATTGTTGGAAAGCTAAAAAATATAATGAGGTTGGCTAGTTGGTTCTAATGTTTCTAGACTGGTGAAGGAAAAGTTTGAGCTCAGAGATTCAAATTCTCAATGCAAGCACCGTGTTAGTCACCTGAAAGCTTTTGTGTGTGTCCTGAAGGACCCTTACCTCCTGTAGCTGTAGGGCTGAGATTGCTTAAAACCAAATGCAGAATCTTATTTTGTGATTGGCTAAATGGCAGCACGTGATAAACTCCCAGACTCAGTAGGGTGTCTTTTGTTATAGTGAGGATGTTGCTTGGGAAAAGACTGAGATCCTATAAGCTGTAATGGGGACATGTGAGAAGACCCTGGTGATGGTGGAGACGTTGAGCCCTTAAATGCCAATGAGTCTTCTTTGCCAGTGGAAAAGGCCTCCCCACCCAATGGGAGCAGCCTCTCCACCCGTCTGAGGGGATTAACACTGACTCCTCTGAGGAAACTGTAATGATCTCCCTGAGGCAGTTGCCAAACAGGACAAGGCTGAGTCTCCTCAGGACCCACCTCTACTACTCCTCTCTGCTTCTATACCTAGAACTAGACCCCAAACCCAGCAGCCCTAAAAGGGAGATGCGAAGTGTGACCCACGAGGAGGTGTACAGCACTTCAAAAGCACTACTTGAGTTTTACGATTTACATGGAAAGAAATCTGGAGACTGTGAGTGGGGTTGGATATTGAGGTGTGGGATGTGTGGGGAAGGAGCGTAAAGTTGGATCAGGCCAAATGTGTTGATATGGGCTTTCCATTTAATCTTGAAGCTTGAGGAGTTAGGAAGGGCTCTAGAGTTTTTTAGGTTTGTTGAAGCATGGATCAGAAAGTGGCCCACAATGAGCAAATCAGAAATTAGAAATGGTAGGCAAGACTTGGCTTAATGTAGAGGAAGGGGTTCAGAGGCTTGGGGATTTGGAGTACTAGAGTGGATTTGTCACTGAAACTCTACTTACCCACATTGTGAGGGTCCAGAAGATACACTGTTCACCACGACTGTGAGAAATAAATTTGTGAGAGGAGCCCTGGCGTCCTTGAAGTCCTCTGACTGTTCCTCTCTACAGACCAGGCCTTACAGTGGGGACTTTAGTCACTGAATGGGGAAACCTAAGTGCAGTGGGACCTGCGGATGGCAAGGGCCAAATGGCTGTGTTCAACCCCCAAAGGCTAGGCGGGCGTGGTTGCTGTAATGGGCCCCAGAGTCAAGGCAGCAATCAGAATAGTCTGATTCCCACAGCCCTGTGGCGTTGGCTGGTTGATCATGGTACTCCTGGAAATGAAATGGATAGGAAGCCAACTGAATGCTTACTTGATCTGTATAAACAGGAAAGCTCTCAGGCAAGTGAAAAATTCTAACCTGAATCCTAAGAATGAGAGTCCCAGCCCCTCAATCAGTTCTCAGACCTGAGCCAGCTTGTAGACCCAGAACCCCTTAAATGAAGGGAAGGCCAGGTGCCCTGGTACACTGTCAAAAATTGATACTGCTAATCTTTCTCTCAGCCTCCCCCAAAGCAACCTATGGCCTTTACCAGGGAAACTGTGCACTGGGGAAAAGGAAATAATTAGGGCTTTCAGGAACTGCTGGACACTGGCTCTTAACTGACACTACACTTCCTTCTCTCTCCTGGTCTGCACCTGGGGCCTCACAGGGAGTTCCCTGCAGTTGATCAGTTGACAGAGGAAGAGTGGGCTTGGGTCAGATTTACAGATGGTTCCATACAATATGCAGGCACCACGTGAAAGCAGGCAGCCGCAGCACCACAGCCCCTTTCTGGGACGGCCCTGAAGTGGAGGGAAACCCACCCTGTGGACAGATCTTTGAATGTTGCACTAAGTTGTTCACTTTGCTTGGAAGGAAAAATGGCCAGACATATGATTATATGTATACTGGTTCATGGGCTGTGGCCAGTGGTTTTGCTGGATGGTCAGGAACTTGGAAGGAACATGATTGGAAAATTGGTGACAAGGGAATTTGGGGAAGAGGCATGTATGTAGATAGATCTCTCTAAATAGGCAGAAAACAGGGAGACATTTGAGTCCCATGTGAATGCTCACCAAAGGGTGACCTCAGCAGAGGAGGATTTTAATAATTAAGTGGATATGGAAGCCAGTCAGCCCTTTTCCCAGCCACCCCTGTCATCACTCAGTAGGCTCGTAAGCAAAGTGACTAGGGTGGCAGGGATGGAGGTTATGCACGGGCTCAGCAACATGGACTTCAGCACAACAAGGCTGACCTGACTGTGACCACCGCAGGGTGCCCAGTCTGCCAGCAGCAGAGACCAGCACTGAGTCTTAGATGTGGCACTATTCCCCAGGGTGACCTGATAGCCGATTGATTACATTGGACAGCTTCCATCATGGAAGACACAGCATCTTGTTCTTACTGGAATAGATCCTTTCTCTGGATTTATATTTGCCTTCTCTGCACACATTGCTTTTGTCAGAACTACCATCGTACTCACAGAATACCTTATTTACCATCGTGGTATTCTACACAGCATTGTTTCTGATCAAGGAACTCACCTCACAGCAGAAGAAATGTGGCAACGTCCCCGGGCTCATGGAATTCGCTAGCCTTACATATTCCCCACTATCCTGAAGCAACTGGCTCGATAGAATGGTGGGATGCCCTTTTGAAGTCCAGCATCAACTAGATGGCAGTACCTTACAGGGCTGGGCCAAGTTTCTCCAGAAGGCTGTGTATGCTGTGAATTAGCGTCCAGTTTGTGGTGCTGTTTCTCCCGTAGCTGGGATTCATGAGTCAAGGGGTGGAAATGGGAGTGGCTCTACTCACTATTACCCCTAATGACTTACTAGCAAAATTTTTGCTTCTTGTTCCCATGACTATGCTCTTCTGGCTTAGAGGTCTTAGGCCGAAGGGGAAGATGCTTCCGTCAGAAGACATAATAATGATTCCACTGAACTGGGAGTTAAAATTGCTGCCTGGCTGCTTTGGCCCCTTCATGCCTCTGACTCAACAGGCAAAGTAATGAGTTACTGTACTGGCTGGGATGACCGATCCTGACTCCCAAGGGGAAGCTGGACATCTAGCCCACAACAGAGATATGGAAAGGTATGTCTGCAATACAGGAGATCCCTTTAGGATTATTAGTTATTACCATGCTTGTGATTAAGGTCAGTGGGAAACAACAAAAACCCAATCCAGGTAGGACTACCAATGGCCCAGATCCTTCAGGAATGAAGGTTTGGATCACTTCCATGTGTAAAGAACCACAGCCAGGGGAGGTGCTTACTGAAGGCAAAGGGAATATAAAATGGGTAGTGGAAGAAAGTAGTTACAAGTAACAGCTGTGACCACTTGACCAGTTACAGAAATGGGGACTATAATTGTCTTGAGTATTCCTCCTTATTTCGTTATGAACGTGTGTGTGTGTGTGTGTGTGTGTGTCTGTGTGTTTTAAAGCAAATTATCTTTGTTTTCTTCCCTCTTATTCTCTTATCATGTGACACAAGATGTATTGACTTAAATCATAATACAAAGTTACAGGATATCAAGGAGGAGAGTAAACACCACTGAGAAACATTACATGACCTCTGCTGGAAAAGGGATTAGTGTATTTCTGGTTGTACACAGAACAGTTGTTATCACTGAAGGTAGAATTAAGATCTTGCTCTTGTCTTTATTTGGGGATTATGTATGGTTTAAGAAGATGCATGTGAATGCCAAGTTGACAAGGTGTAGACTTGTGATGGTTAATTGTATGTGTCAAGAATATATAGGGTGCCCAGATATTTGGTTAAACATTCTGTGAATGAAAACTATTGCCTGCCATACGGTAAACAGAGAATGTTGCATCCGTCAAGCCATCACATTGTAGCTGCTCCCAACTGTGAGCCCTGAGGGAACTCCAGATAGGAACAGGATGCCTGCCATCAAGCTCTCAGCCACTGCAACCACTCCCAGCTGTGCACCCTGAGGATACTGGGGATGGGAAAGGACAGGACACTGGCTGTAGATAGCTAAGGTGCATATCAAAGGAATGACTTCAGTGAGCCCAGACTCTTGTATCTTCCCAAACAGAAATGCACTAAATTCCTTACCTTGAGATATCTGGTTTTCTTTAATGAATGGTAATTTTTTGATGTTCTTACTACCTGGTCTTTGTTGCAAAAACTCCTGCATATCCTGGCTCCTCCTTTACCTCTTTGGAGCAGTCCCTTAGAGCTATCTGAGAGGCAGCATCTGGGCTTGAAGTCCTCAGAGTGTGCACCAAATAAAACATAATTCTCAACTTTTAGGTTGTGCATTTTTTCCCAGTCAATAATTATTTCTGAATGTGAGTGTGAGGGCGTTTCTGGATGAAATTAACATCTGAATCAGTAGACTGAGTAAGGCAGATCTCCCTCCCCAGTGTGGGTGGGTTTCATCTGACCCATTGAAGGCCTGAGTAGAATAAAAAGCTGAGGACAAAAGAATTCTCTCCGCCTGACTATCTTCAAGCTGGGACATTAGTTTTCTCCTTCCTTTGAACTCATAACTTGGACTTGAACTTATACTGTCAGTTCTTCTGATTTTAAGGCCTTTGTACTTGGGCTGAACTTGCACTTGTAGGCTCTTTGCTAACTGCAGATCATGGACTTCTCAGCCTCCGTAGTTGAGTGAGTCAATTCCTTATAATAAATCCCTTTCTCACTATGTGTAGAGACAGACAGAGATAGAGATAGAGGTATATGTATCTATGTGTTTATATAGAGAATATATATTTTTGGCTCCTCTTTCTGGAGAACCCAGACTCTACTAAATAATACACTCCTTTCATAAACTACTTGGTCAGGGAGAGCTTTACCTGTCATACATTTACATGAGCCTCATTCTTTATAACTGCTGCATAGTATCCCTAGTTCTGTGGTATTTCTAACCATTTCCTTCTTGATGGGGCTTTAAGTTCTTTCTGTGTTCTAACCTGAGAATAGCAGCTCAGGGCATCATGGCAGAGTGGGTTGATTCCATGATAGACTGAGAATTGCTGGGTCAGCTCCTGGCCATGGGGTGAAGCACACATGAGAAGAAGATGGAAGTCTCTTCTGATGCAGGAAAACAGATGTTGAGCCCCTGGGATGTGCCCCGTCAAGTGTGGATCCTTGGCTTCGCGCAGAAAAGAATTCAAGAGCGAGCCACAGTTGAGTGAAGGTAGATTTATTCAGAGAGATACATTGAAAGGCAAGAGAAAGGCCACGAGGTGTGGGGGTTGGGTGCTCAGATTAAAAGTAGGTACACATTCCATAGACAGAATACAGGCCATATCTGAAGAGGGAGAGAGAGGGGTGGCCGCGGTGCACCGTGTTGCTGGTTTTTATGGGCTTCGTGGCTTCATATGCTAATAAGTAGAAGGACCAGTCTAAGGGGAAGGGGCTGGGATTCCCAGGAATTTGGCCATTTCCCACTCTTTGACCTTTTGTGGCTAACCTTGGGACTGCCACGGTGCCTGTGGGCGTGTTATTCACCACGTTAATATATTACAATGGGCATATAATCTCTCAGCATCCTGAGCCTCAAGGCCTACTGAGGGTTGAATCTTTCACCATTTTGATGTTAATTGCTGTGGCATTCCTTGAATGGCTGTGCCCTGCCCCCTTCCATCCTGTCTCACTTCCACAGTGAGGATTTGCTCATCCTGTACCACAGACCCTAGGAAAACAGCTTCCATTCTTGTGGCTTTGTGACCTTATTTTGCCCATGTCAAAGGTCATTATTAAAAAAGCAAAATAAAACAAAAAGCTTTCTACCTGTTGCCATCTTCGTTTTCTTAAAAACTATTTTAACATAAAAGCACAGAGACAACCTTAGAATAATGGATGGTCAAATTGGATAAATGCAACTTTATTCAAAGTTCAGTGCACTGTCATTTTTCTCTTTGTGTCAGCAGGTGAAAACTTTCTCATTCGCCTGTTTCAGTTTCTATCTTCACTAGAAGCAACTGCCTTAATATTCTTCTGACTTCTAGTGCTTACTTCAGCAACACATATACTAAAATATTCTTCTGACTTCTAAATGAACAAAGAATTGGAAAGAAAGCTAAAGTGAGAGCTTCTTGGTTTCTGACAGAGTGGGAGAGCACAATCTAATAAAAGATGGGTTCAGAATATTCCCTTGGACCCTGACCTAGGAAGTGATTCTAGGATGAGTTGGAGAGAATTCAAACCTTAGTTCTTGAGATCTCAACCCAAAGGAGGCCTGGGATGGAAAGATGAGCATGATGTGGGTGTGGGGTTTTCTAAGAGACTGCAGACACGTTGGAAATGAAAGGTGGTGTGACCCACCTGGAAGTCAAAGAGCATCTGTAAAACAATTCAAGGCGCTAGAATGACCTGTTTAGAGAATGACAGGAGTCTATTAAATCATCTTTATTCTGCTTTCTTTAACACATTTTCCCACAAAAAAACTGTGAGAAAATAATACCAAGTTTATGTGAAATGAAAAAAATTGGCAATTGTTTTTTGAAATAAAATTGCCACTTCTATTGGTTTTAGCAGCTGTACTGTTTTAAACACAAGGAGAGAAAGGGGAAGAATGCTAGCCCTGTAGAAAAGTGGGCATGAAAAATAAAAGAATGGAGAGGTGCTTTCTGTGGTCAGAAAAGTCCCTGGAGCATTCGAAGCTGGGGCAACAGTTCAGCCAGAGCTGTGGTTCCTCCCACTCTAATCACACTCTGGATGCAGGCTGGACACCTGGGATTCACAGTCAGCTCTGCTCTGCCACCCTCAGGGGGAAACCTTGGACCAACCGTCTTGTCTCACTGATCCTTTGTTCATGCCTCTAAAAAACTGGGGTAACATGATGGCCTTATGTGACAAGAGAATAAGGTAGAATCCCTCTGAAAATTATGAAGTGTTCTACAAATTGTACTATTTACAAAATCCAGAAAGTGAGGGGTCGGGTGAGGGGTGAGCCAAAGCTAGGTCACATGATGACTTTGTGCCAATTAGAAGAAGTCGCCCCTTTGATGGACACGACCCAGTGCCAGGACACACGGCTCAGCTGGTGGAACTTGGGCTGGATTTCAGCCCTAATGTGTCTCCTCATTGGCATGCCGGTGTGCAGTGAACTGTCTGCAGAGCTGCATGTGGCAGCCCCGTAGGTCAGGGCCATTTGTTTTGGGCCTCAGATTCAAGGGAGTGTCAAATTGTGACTTCTGGTCAGTAGAAGTGTGTGCATGGGCTTGAGATGAAACTGAGCCGCAGATGATGGTTTTAAATGGTATCTGTCTAGCTAAACCCAGGGGTAAGTGGGCTCACATGCTAAAGCTGCTTGCGCCTCCCTGGGACTTTTGTAGAGTCTAATTATTTAGCAAACTTAAAAAAATAAGGTGATACTCAGCTTCATTAAAACTCATTGGTTGAGTAGCTGCCTTAGCAATTTTTAGATGTGGGACAAATAAGAGAATAATTGCATACAGACACAAATCCATTATGCGGTGTTCACCCTTGGACAGCATCTCATTTCACCCTATTTAAAACCATCCTCAATCCTGGACTCAGGATTCTGGCCCCTACCTTCCTCGTTGTTGGCTCAATTTGCCCCAGTCATGCTGGCCTTCTTTCCTTCTGTTAAACATACCAAATTCATCCTACCTCTGGACTCTGCATTTGCTGTGCCTTCTGCCCAAAATGCTTTCCTTCCAGATTTTTGCATACTTCACTTCTTTCTAACATTCAGCTTTCTCTTGAAAGATGTCTTCAGAGAGACATCTGAAATAATTATGTTGCTTCTAAGCTGCACTTTTATTTATTTATTTTTAACATTTTAACCTCTCTGAACCTGAGATGCATTAGCAATTGCTAGGGCCTTATGATTGTGATTAACCAGACAGCAGGCATGACGTGGTTGTCATTGCTTGTGCAAATACAAAATTGGATATTATTCCTGGTGGACCTACTGGACAACTGCCTCCCCTTGACAATTCAGTCATCAAGTCAGGGATACCAGATACTGGAGCTTGGATAGCTAAGAAAGAAGACTCAAAATGGTATTTTAAAGATCCAGCTCTGCTTCAGGATAATTTTTTTTTTCTAGACTTCATATTTTAGAGAAGGTTTAGGTTCACAGCAAAATTGAGAGGAAGGCATATAGATTTCTCATATATCCCCTTGCCCCACCCATGTACAGCCTCCCTCATGATCAACATCCCCAACCAGAGTGGCACATTTATAGGAAGATTCTTTGTCTATGAAAATGGTGAAGCAGATACCAACTTTCCTTACCACAAATGAAAAAAACTCAGTTCATCCTCTGAAGGGATTCTTTTTGATTGATGATGGATTTATAAAAATAGAAAGATAGATAGATAGATAGAAAGCTCACCTCAGGTATAACTATACAGTGTAAATTCATACATGTACTTTAGGCTTCAAGTCTGTTTTTTAAAATTATGGACCATAGATATTTACACATATGAATGATACGGATGATATGCATCTTCCCCAAGAAGACTTTATCAAGAATATGACAGAAGTATTGAGATTTTTATCTTCAAATTATTTGCTTTCCAAGTCTAAGGGGATTTTTTGTTCTATTTATCTCGAAATGATAAAGTAGTAAGACAATGAATAATAAATCTCAGTGGCAGCTGACAGTAAATTGATTCTGGGATCTGAAACTTGTGTTTCTCTGAAAGTGAATCTTTTGAGGATTCAAACTTTCTTGCTGTTGCTGCCAGTTACACTGTCACTGACCAAAGTTATTGGAAGTAGCTAACCTTTTTCAAGTGGAGCCAGTAGTTTAGCTTGTAAAGTATTTACTTCCAAAATATGCATTTTACTTGGTCTATTTTGCTATATGCAACTCAGTAGCTAACCTCTCTGTGTTCATTTAAACAAAATATTTCAGAGGCTTTTATGTCTATCCCATTTTAATTTTACTGCAGAGTCTAAATTTGCTTCTGAAAAAGTAGCACAACATTGCTTGGCCAACATATCTTCCTTAAAACTCAACTTTTAGTTTAGGGTTTTTGTCTTATGTTTTTGTTGCTTCTCCCTTCCTAGGCAGCAATTTTATGT
Organism: Camelus ferus; assembly: GCF_009834535.1. Taxonomy (NCBI): domain Eukaryota; kingdom Metazoa; phylum Chordata; class Mammalia; order Artiodactyla; family Camelidae; genus Camelus; species Camelus ferus. The sequence continues at coordinate 88,460,143 of NC_045696.1, read as the reverse complement.
CTCACAGTCTTGATTTTGTTTCAGAAAATAATGTTGGAAATGGAGTAGGGAAGATCTCCTAGTTCTTACTCATTCTCCTAGTTTTGGAACCAGTTTTTCTTGCCATGACTCTTTATAGGCATGTGTCATATGTACATACATATGCCTAATGTTGTTGAAAATAGAAAGCAGGGTTTCATACCTGCTTTGTTGGTTCGGCTCCCTCTTTTTCAGGAACTGACCCTCCATTCCACTTGCCCTGCCCCTCCCCATCTCATCCTCATGTTCAGTCCTGTGCCATCATTAGTTACAGTGGGGACACTCCTGTTCTAACAACTTGACCCCACTGTCTTGGCCCCAGTGATACTCAGGGCACCTGAATCAAAGCTAGGCCAGTCAGAATCCCTCTGCAGGCATTTGGAATCTAGACTACGAAATTCTGGGCTTATTCTACTTGATTTTTGGTAGAAAAGAGATGGAAACTCAGAAGGTGTCAATGGATGTTCCCACCATGTGAACCAGGGAGTAAGCCATGCTAGTGTGTAGGAAGAGGAGAAAAAAGCAGATGCAGAGATTGAAGCCAGAGACTGAAAGCTGGGATAGGAAGACTTCCTGGCCTGGTGCATCCTACTCTCAGGCCATTTGAATCAGTTCTACTTCCTTAGGATAAATTATCCTTGTTGTTTCAGCCAGTTAGAGGTGATTTCTGTTACTTAAATAACAAGAAAAATTGTTAAACAATATGGTGCGTGAGAACATGGGCAATTTTTCTTACTTTCTTAATTATTTTTATCAGACAGCTGTTGTGATAGACAGGAAAGCATTTCCCTCAGATAACTTTGCTTCCTGGTTTGTTTTTTTTTTTCCTACCTCAGGGGTACATTTTTAGTATCTTAATCTTTCTTTCTTTTTTTCTTGCTAAAATCAATATTACATGTTTTTCTGTGAAAGGAGTGTGAGGGGATGCAGCAGAACCTGAAAAGGCTGGACTGATCTGGGCCATATATATTCTCTAAGTAAAACTCCCTTCCAGTAAAAAAAAAAAAAAAAAAAAAACCTTTTCAAAGAGGAAAAACATCTGGGGATAGAATCCAAATTTAGCAGGACACAGGTAGCAAAGGCCAAAGAAAAAGAACATCCAGCTTAATAGTGGGGTGGAGGTGGGAGGGAACAGTCAGGAGAATTCAGAATGTAAGCTGACGTGTTATTGGATGCTTTGAGAAAACATCAATACAAGAGAACTCTAGAATTATAAGGTTTGGATATAAAGTTATCACAGTTTAGATAGGAAGTTAAACTTTAAAAAGTTATCTAAAACAACATCTCCTTTCTAAAAGCTGAGGAAAACACTTTGACATAAAAACTGAGCAACAGAAAAGATGGATAAAGTTTTTGGCTGTGATTCTCACGGTAGACCAGAAGTTTTGGGGTAACTACATAGCCAATTTTTTTTTTTAATTCTTCAAAGCAACAGCGAATGAAATTCAATCCTCAAAATAATCCCACGCTCCAAATCTGCACTGAGCATGGAGTCAGCTCCAAAAGCTGTACACCCCAGGAAAGGCATCCCCTCAAGTCATACCTTGAATGAAGTCTTGGAAGAAAACAGGCTAGAAAAATCCTCCAGGCGTAATTTATGGAATTTTTTTCATTGACATATTTGATCTATCTTAAGTTTATTTGGGGAAAAAGAATGAGATTGTCTCAGCTCCGTCTATTGAATAGTGCTTTTCTCCACTAATTTTTGAATTACTACCTTTATACTACTCTCATATTAATGTTGTCATATAATAGCCTCATATAAAATTCTCGTATGTATTTGAATCTATCTCTGGATTCCATTCTGTTTCATTGATCTACTTATTTGTGAAGTACTATTAAAGTTTAAAAATGATACTATGAGGATGCTGTAGTATTGCATGAAATGTAAGGAACTACTGAAAACCTAAGCCTCTGGAATGTCAGAAATCAGGAAGCTGCAAGGAATAGGAGACCTTCTTTCTAGAATTCTTCCATTAAGATGACTCTGTTCTAAAATTCATGTTCTGGGTGTCTTTTAGTCCAAAAGCTCAGATTCCTTGGGAAATATGATTGGTTCAGCTTAGGCTAAGTATCAATCCCAAAATCAATTATCTATTCTTGGGAGGAGAAATTCATGTATTACAAACATGACCGCTGGGTGCCCAACGCTGTGTGTCAATAGAAGTTTCCAAAGAAACAAAAAGTATTGTTAGCTCCAAAAACTGTATCCAAAAAGTGTCCACTCTATGCTCACCCACCCATTTCTTACTTCTGAAGCTTTCCTATCTCTGCGTGGTACAACTCTCCCACACACAACTGCCGCCACCCCTTTCCAATAGTCGGTGATGCAAACTCATGTCCCTGTATTGATGTAGAGGCAATGTCATAGGATCATACAGCCATAAACCAAGGATTTCCTAGAGCATGCTTACTCCTCCAGGTCTGTCAAAATATCCTTACATATTCTGCAGCCCATCAGTTAGCTGGAAAATTTAATAATTACTAACACATCTTAAATTACAGCGGTTTTCAAACTGGGGTACAAGTAAATTTAGAAGTACATAAAAATATTCTAAGAGATACTCAAGCATGGAAAGTTGTGAGGGTATCAATGTCCAGACCCTCAGCTTTTCTCTTATAATTGATTTGCCTGAGATGTGTTTGAGTTAGAGGACTCTTGAGTCTCTGTGCTTCCCCAACTCCTCTTTTACAGTAGGCTTTACTTACCTTGTAAGTTTATCTGTCCTCCATCATGGATCTTTCTATGGTGCATTCACAGGGTGTAAAACCCCAGGAGGACCAAACAACAAGCTACTTGAGGCCATTGGTGTTGAAGAAGTTTTTTTAATCAAGGCACCATAAATCCACAGGAAAGCTTTGTGTCTGTTGCTGTCTGACATGTTTTTCAGTTGAGAGAGAAGCATGACATTAGAAACGGGATATTCTGAATCTGGATATTTGGGTATGTTAGGAAGTGGCACAGCAGGAGAAATGGCAGTTTTCCTTCAATGACTTAGTCTCTTTTACTCCCTGACTCTTGTAAAAAAAAAAAAAGAAAGATATTCCTCTATGGGAGGGTCCCTTGAAATCAGAGCAAAGACCACTGGCAAGAAGTAGGGGCTCTGGTACCTTATCGCACCCAAGTAATAAACCCATGACAAGGATCTGTGTTCTGTCAAACTTGGATATTTAAGATTTAACACGACCACAGGTGGGGCCAAGATAGCAGAGTAGGAAGGCCCTGAGCTCACCTTCTCTCATGGACACACCAAAATTACAACTATTTACAGAGCAAACTATTTTTTTAAACATTTTTTTTATTGAGTTACAGTCATTTTACAATGTTGTGTTGAATTCCAGTGTAGAGCACAATTTTTCAGTTATTTATGAACATACATACATTCATTCATTCATTCACTTTTTTTCGCTGTGAGCTACCACATATATTTTATATATTTTTCCCTGTGCTATACAGTATAATCTTATTTTTCTATTCTACATATGCCTGTCAGTATATACAAATTTTGAAATCGCAGTCTGTCCCTTCCCACCCCTTACCCCCTTGGCAACCACAAGCTTGTATTCTATGTCTATGAGTCTGTTCCTGTTTTGTATTTATGTCCTTTTTTTTTTTTTTAGATTCCACATATGAGCAATCTCATATGGTATTTTTCTTTCTCTTTCTGGCTTACTTCACTTAGAATGACATTCTCCAGGGACATCCATGTTGCTGCAAATGGCATTATGCTGTCGGGTTTATGGCTGAATAGTATTCCATTGTATAAATATACCACATCTTCTTTATCCAGTCGTCTGTTGATGCACATTTAGGCTGTTTCCACGTCTCAGCTATTGTAAATAGTGCTGCTATGAACATTGGGGTGCAAGTGTCTTTTTGAAGTAGGGTTCCTTCTGGACATATGCCCAGGAGTGGGATTCCTGGGTCATATGGTAAGCCTATTCCTAGTCTTTTGAGGAATCTCCATACTGTTTTCCACAGTGACTGCACCAAACTGCATTCCCACCAGCAGTGTAGAAGGGTTCCCTTTTCTCCACAGCCTCTCCAGCATTTGTCATTTGTGGACTTTTGAATGATGGCCATTCTGACTGGTGTGAGGTGATACCTCATTGTAGTTTTGATTTGCAGTTCTCTGATAATTAGTGATATTGAACATTTTTTCATGTGCCTATTGGCGATTTGTCTGTCTTCATTGGAGAGTTGCTTGTTTAGGTCCTCTGCCCATTTTTTGATTGGGTTGATTTTTTTTTGTTATTAAGTTGTATGAGCTGTTTATATATTCTGGAAATTAAACCTTTGTCAGTTGCATCATTTGCAAAATTCCTTAGGTTGTCGTTTTGTTTTGCTTATGGTTTCCTTTGCTGTGCAAAGCTTATGTTTAATTAGGTCCCATTTGTTTAATTTTGCTCTTATTTCTATTGCCTGGTTAGACTGCCCTAGGAGAACATTGCTAAGATTTATGTCAGAGAATGTGCAAAACTTTAATAATTGCTGAGGTTGTGTGATACATACATGAGGATTCATTATAATATTCACAGTGGAAATTAGAAAAAGAAATAAATGCAACATCTGTTGATAAACCCAAGCTGAATATGGCTATGCAGGAACAAAGCCTCAAGTTGCCAAATCTTTGTATTTTTCAAAAGAAGTGAAAACTCTAGATTTAAAAGAAAAGTAAAAGCTCTTGATTTCATAAAACAAAAACAATGTGGCCAAGCAAAACACATATGTGGGCTGGAATTTGTCCTTGAACCATCTGTTTCTGGTCTTGGAAAAACTTGTTTTGTTAATGAGGTGTTTTCCCCCAAATTTAGAGTGTGTTCAAGCTTCAAATAACTTCTGGAAACCAGTGATAATGGCTCACTCTCTAGGGACACAGAGATGAGTGAGATATTGATATCACCCAAATGGAGCTCTGAGTCTCGTCAGGGGAAGGGCATGTAGGCAAAGGCCACATAAATGCATGCACAGAGGATCCGGCAGGGATGCAGTGTTAGCCCAGCCATGCTGTTACCGGCTGAATGATGCCCCTCCACCCCCAATTTATGTTGAAGTCCTAACCCCGGTACCTCAGAATGTGACTGTACTTGGAGACAGGGACTTTAAAGAGGTAATTAAATTGAAATGAGGTCATTAGGATGGGCCCTAATCCAATATGACTGGTGTCCTTATCAGAAGAGATTAGGGTGCAGACGTGCACAGACAGATGACCATAGAAAGACCCGCTGAGAAGACGGCCCCCTGCAAGCCAAGGAGAGAGGCTCCCAGAAGAAACCAAGCGAAACGAATTCCTGTTGTGCAGGCCACCCAGTCTGTGGTGCTTTGTCATGGCAGTCCTCACAAACTGCTACACATGGGGAGCCTGAATGCTGCCTAGGGACGTCTGTGACGGTTTCATAAAGAAAGTGCTACCCGTGTGTTTGCAGTAAAAGTCCTGATTTCCTGTGTCACTTGAGGGAATTCTGTGCTTCAAGGCATAGCCTCTGCATCTCTCTAAGCAAGATGATCTTGTGCATGACTTTAGTTGCTTCCTTTTTGTTTATGACTTTAAAATGTGTCTCTCAATCCTCATTTTTCCTCTATACCTGACTATTCTGCTGGTCACTAGACACGTTTGCCTAGATGTCTCAGATCTCTAAATGAAACTGTCTTCCTCTTCTGCCCCCTCCCAAAGCACCCTTTCTCTTGTCCCCTCACTATTTATCAGCTGTAGAATAGACATCTCAGCCTAGACTCTCCCTCTCCTTTACCTCCACGTCGAATCCCTCACTAATTCTAGCTCACCCCCTCCTCAGCCCTCCCCATCCTGTCTTCCTACTATCTCTGCCCTGCCTGGGTTCAGGCCCTCACCTGTTCCTCTTTAGAATATTTCCCTTGCCTTTTTGGTTTCTCTCTTCTCTAGTCCTTCTCTATTTTGCTTTGGAGTATTCTTCAGAAAAGGCAAATCTGACAATGTCATCTCTCTTTTTACAGTCCTTTGGTGCTATCTCATCCCCCATAGCATAAAATGAAAGATCCTAGCTCTGTCAGATGAGGACCTTCACCCAGAGGCCCCTGCCTCCTTTCCTTGCTCTCATCTTCTCACTTCCTCGTGTTCACATGATATCACCACACATAACTACTAGGAGTTCTTCAGAGAAGCCATTATTTCACATCTCCTTTGCACATCCATTCTCTCTTTTTCCTTCCCTGAAACTAGGGGAGTTCCTTCACCTTGTTGGAGACTGAACACATATATCATCCCCTTTATGGAATCTTCCTCACCTGTGCCTTCCCAGGCACAAGCTGTTCTTCAAGACAGTTGACGGAGACCAGCCAACACAGGCAACAGACAAATGCCAGTAAACAACTTTGCCTAACCATGCTCTGAAGCCACCCAAAGGCATCCTGGGAAGAGATGCTGGTTACATGCTTACACCAGATGAACTGGCAGCCAATGCTCTAATTTTCCGCAAAATCACCAGGCCAGCTATTCTGCTATTGCTATTTAAAACTTTTCATATGGTTTGTGAATGCTTTTGATGGCTCTTCATTCGATATGACACCCTCAGGCACGTAATTAATCTAGGGACACCATCACAAGACTGTCTAGGCTCTGATGCCATCCTGTTGATGGTGAACATCATCACTAGGATAGGCCTGCCTGCCCTGCCCATCTCTACTCCACTGCAGCAGCCACTGTGACTGATCAAGAAAGTCATCTGCTCCTCGGTTATCAGAGCTACCTGCTCTCTGACCACAGCCGCTCATTGGGTGCTCTGGCTCTGGAAAGTGCTGCTTCACCCTCTTGTCACTGCCATTTATTTATATCCACTAGTCACAGACACTCCAGCAAGGATTCTGGAACAGAGCATCTCCTGGACAACACCTTTGAAACAGAGTAATCACTGGAGAAATTTAACAGCTAACACCAGAATAGGGCCAGTTTTTGGTTCTTTATGAAGGCTCAGTTATCTGTCTCTTTTGGGCCCACAGAAGAGAAGAAAAATTCTTTGGAAGCAAGATATGATTATTTGATGCCTTTTTGGTTTTCTGCAGAATCATTTCCTTTTTGTTCTTTTATAATAATTTACAAAACATTTTAAAGCATGCTGACTTCTCATAGCAATTCTAAGTTGAACAAAACATAGGAATCGAAATCAAGTACAAGTCTTTTGTGTTTCAAGGCACATAAACCTAAACTGGGTTAAACAGTAAAGGGAAGCTAATGGTCTCTGCATGGTACCTGCAAAATCCGGAGGTAGGACTAGCTTCAAGGGAGGCTTGATCCAACTGCTGGGCTAGGTTAATAAGATCTGAGTCCACTACCCTCATGGAACTGAGAAAAGATCACAGTGACACCGGCTGTGGACTTGGGTGGCTGACAACGGCAAGATGCCCGTGGTCCCTCTATGGGAGTCAGTCCAGGAAGCAGGAAAGACCAGCCACTCAGTCTTAGACGTGGAGGATACAGAGAACACTGTATTTGCTGGGATCTTGTTTCCACCTCTGGCTGTGACCTCATGTCAGTTTACCTCATTGGTGGACCCACAGCATGCCTTGGAGAGAATCTGGGAGAAGGTGTGAAGCTCTGAAAAACAGCATTTTCTTGGGTCATTCAGATAGAGACTGAGTTACATAAAAAAGATAGTTTAATTAGTTGGATTGTACTATGTTTATCAGATTGGAATAAAATTTAGCTTTTTCTTCTTATCCATTGTGTTGGGGTATTATTGAAAAGATCGGATCTGTTATGGAGAAATTTTTAAATGCCCTATTTTCACTGAACATCAGATCATAGAATGAGCAAATTTGTGACCACACTGTTATCTTATTTTACCATTAGCAAATAATGTGTGTTCATCAAAGAGAATTTGCAAAGTTTGAAAACAGGAGAAAAATATGATTCTTAGTGGTACCCAAACACAATCACTATAAATATTTTTATCTGTTTCTTTCCAGTGTTTTTTCTATGCATGGATTTTCATTACATAGTCAAAATCATATTATGTATTTAGGATTTTATTTCTTTTTTATTTGATATATAAACTTTTATTTGTCTCTATGCATGTAATTTAAATGAGTGTGTACTATTCGATTAATATTCCTTTGCTTAATGTCCCATAGTTTACCTAATTGATCCTTTAATACTGTATTACATTCCTTAAAGAAGAGGGAAAGTCAAAAGTCAAAAATATATCCATCATGAAACGTACATAAAAAGAACAGAATAATTTTAATTACTTCTTGTACAGATCCTTTCACTGAACTACATCTTAGTTTGTAATAAATCAAGTTGAAATATTGGTTTAAAGCACCTAATAAGCTCTAAAAGTGAAATGTTATGTGCTTCAGCAAAGCAGAATTTGTCCATCTGACCAGTTTTGACAGGTCAGATCAAATGGGCCAGGGAGAGCTTGCTGGTAAATGTGAGCAGTGCCTATTCCTAGTTCGTACCACCATGAATTGTTCCACTAATTCTTGGACTCGGCACTTTGCGAATCAGCAGACTGAATACCTGCTCTGCTTTGCTCGTGTAAAACTGGCCAGGTCTGTACTATAAACTTGCAGACTAACAAGCTTACAGAAAGGGTTTGAAATGACTGAAGAATGCTGAAGCCTTGTCATTTCTTTTTTCTTTTTCATTTTAAAGCACACACAGTCTACCCCAGTTGCTTTACATAAATGAATTCCATAAAGAGATTATATAGATATACTTTCAGTGTGAGTAGCATTGCTCAATTTCTTACCCAATAGCATCTCCTTCTTTCCGTACTAGCATCGAATTTCCTGGCTGACTCCTTTTCCCCACCAGAGGTGAAACCAAGTGGAGGAAACAGTTAACATTTTCCATTTCTTTGGCCCAAAGACCTGGATCTTGCATTTCACTCTGTTCTGCATAACTAGGTACACAAATCTGCATATAAAAAATAAAACTGAGTGAGGAAAGAATAGGAGCATATAAAACACTGTCTTTCCTTTTATTTTATGAAGCTATCAGGCTACTCTAAATATTTCTTACTGTGGTAAAAAGCATACATTATTGCACAGGCATTGTGTTACAGTTCTAATCACATATGTATGCTTAACTGCACACAAACCAGGTACAACAACGTGTAAAATCTGTTCTTAAAATGTGTTTCTAGTAACACAGCCTCTATGTTGTATACAAGCCAAATTTCATGTACATAGCATTTCTTGTTTTAGCACTGACTAGTATATAATTCATTTATTCCAATTCAGGAAGGTGTTTCAGAGTGAAATGTCTAAATAACGGTCAGATTTTCCTATAGATCAATTCTGATGCAGTATGCAGGGTTTAATGATAATGGGAGTACTTTGGCTCTCCTATTAAAGTCAGCGAGGGTAGAATTCTATACATCTTAATCAAATCTCTTGTGACTAATTCAGTCCAGGATTGTACTTGTAAATATTTTATATGTAGCTTCCAGTAATAGTGCTCATTCTATCAATCAATATCAAATTAACCCCAAGATTACTGAAAATCTGGAATAAAACATACAATATTGACTCATTCATTTTTAATAGCATAGGTAATACCTGTATGTTGCTCTGGTGAAATGACTTGTGATTTTCTTTATTGTAAAATTGATGAGACAGTTTGGGACAGTGGAAGTTCTGCCCTCGCTCCTCCGTGTTGGAGGATCAACTCAGCTGGAACAACCAGCAGCCACCACGCATGGGACGTTGGTCCACCTGTGTCTTGTATTCCTGAGGCTGCCCACTCCTCGTTCAATTTGAGGAAATTCTATTCAATGTAATGTTATCTAATACTTCAGTCTAATAGACATTTAATAAGCAAAGCACAATGCTAGGTTGTATTAATAAGGGATCCTTTAGTCATAAGGAAAGACAGTTCTAACTCAGGCTTGCTTGTATGAAGGGTGAGGATGCAGAGAAGCCTCATAGAGCCTATGCTTAGGAGGACAGCCAGGCTAAACACCTTCCTCCTCCCCTTCTCCTGGCCCACACACCCTCTTCGCTTCTGTCCTCTTAAAAAAGAAAGAGAGAATACATAAAAACCTCAATAAAACAGAATTGAGAGACCAGCACAGGGAGCTCCCATGGTCTGCAAGATAGCAGCACTCAACAGGAAGAAGAAAAACTCTGCTTCTTTGCTGGCAGAGACTCAGCCAGTGAAAAGCCATGAACTCTTTGTTCCCTGTAGCCCTCCCCACTTCTTTTTCCCCTCTATAAAAGTGTTCTCCTCCCTTTGCACTGCGGGAACTTGCATGCAGCTTGCCATAGTTGTAGACCCCAAGTTGCAATTCTCTGCTGATACTGAATAAACCCATTTTTTGTTGTTGTTGTTGGAGAAATATCTGGCAGCCTATTTGCTTTGAGTCAACATTTCTGTTTCCTTTTTCTCTTTCACTGAGTGGCATCCTGTCCTACAGTATTTCTGCTACATTCTGCTTTCTGTAAGCCTCCTCTCTGACTTTCTGGTACATGACCTATCAGGACAACCCCAAATGATAGCTTGAGACCCTAAGTCTACATGACCTTCCTAGATTTTGTGTGTATAAGTGACTTTGTGCGTGTTCTGTTTCCAAATTCAGAAGGAGAGAATCTGATTAGCCTAGCCTAAGTTAGGTATCCATCCTGCTCCAATCAGATACTGACATAGGAAGGAGGGTTCCAAGATCATGTATATTTAGTGAAGCTGCTGATACACTGGAGCCCACAGATAAATGGGAATGAGGAGGATGAGTAAAACACCAGTTTTGGTCCGTTGGTCTCAGTCTTATGGAAGAGCCCAGTACATACATCATTATAGCACAAGGCAGATTGTGTAAGAGGTTCAGAAAGCTCTCGGAGTATGGAGGAGGGAAAGATTGAGACAACAAGGGTCTAGGAAGCCTTCTGTGGTTGACAGACACTCAGTATTTTGGTAATATCAAAATGACAGCCTGGTGACGAGGAGTGTGGAATGAAGCCCAAGGAGATGTGGCGTTACGCAGGTTTGATTGAGAAGTGGCTGGTGTTTGTTCTCCTGCAACAAGAAATCATCAGAGGTTTTTGATCAGGCATATCGTATGATCAAGTCTGTGTTTCACAAAGATGACTCAGGATGTGGTCATTAGATAAACAGGATGTGACATAAGGCCTGGAGGTCCTTTCTCCAACAGGAATTGGGCAGGTCAGTGAATCTGTGTGAGGTGTATTAATGGTCTGAATTAGAGGAAAAGCCATGGAAGAGAGTGCTCATGAATAATCATTATATTTAACAAAGATGATGTAACCTTGCTGTGGGATGTATGAGCAATAATTGGAGTTTGAAATATTGGCAAGATGTTAGATATTCCTAGTAAAATCTGGCATGATTTTTAAATAGTTAATTTGTAAGTGTAAGAAAGAAGAATATGAAAATGGGAAACCGTTAAGCTGATTGTTTTTATTTAAAAAAAAAAAATAGCTTTTTGTCACCCCTGGAGGACTGATGGCCCACAGGCCAGTGGTGGGGATGTGTTCTGCCTAGTCCAAGCCTGGTGTGATGGGGGGCCATGGCTGGTGTCTCAGTTGGGGAGAGGGAGCAGCAGAGTTAGTGAAGAGTTGGGGCAAGGAAAAGAGGCGCGATGCAGCCACCAGTGTGGGAGAGACAAACCTTAAATCCTGGATTAAAATGCTGACAAGGATAGAGGTCCCAAGGGCTAGAGGTTGGAGAGCTCCATAAACCATAAGATCCCAGTTCTCTGGAGGATGGTCTAGACAGAGAAACTGGACTCAGAGGATGCTGAGAGAGGATTACGATATAGAGAAAACCAAGCTTATAAATATGAAATCATATCAATCTTGTACAAATGTTATCTCCTAGGATGAATAAGCAGTGGCCGTCAGCCCCACCCTGAGTCACGCAGTGTGTTCTCAGTAAGCACTTAAAAAATGCAAAGCACTGTAGAGGCACCAAGGGGCCTGCAACTTTTTGAGGGGTGGCGGGGCTAACACTTTGAGGACCTTACGTTACTGGAGGCTTTGCAAATGCTATTTATTTATTGAAATAGATTTTTAAAATTCATTTATTTTTACATATGTGTGTGTATATATATATATTCCTTTTCATATTCTTTTTCATTATAAGCTACTACAAGATATTGAATGTAGTTCCCTGTACTGTATAGTATGACCTTGTTGTTTATCTGTTTTACGTATAGTAGTTAGCATCTGCAAATCCGGAACTCCTGACTTATCCCTCCCTACTCCTTCCTACCCCCATCCACCCCCATAACCTATAAGTTTGTTTTCTATGTGAAATCTGTTTCAGTTTTGTAAACAAGTTCATTTGTGAAATAGCAGATGCTGTTTAATTTAATTTTTTTTAACTTCTAGACCTTTGAAATTGTTATTGCAATTAGTAGGACTTTTTCTCTGTCCAGTCTCCTTGCTTTTCTTTGTGCCATGCTCTAGAATCAATTACTTCTCCCCAAACACGCAAGGTTGGGGGGAAACTGCTTCCCTCCAGAAGTCAGTGCTTGGGATGAGGAACTTGGCTTGTCTCCACATCATCTGGGTTTCACCCAGCCTGGGCTTCTGACTCATCCTTCATCCCCTCAGTACCTGTCATCCTGTCAGCGCTGGGCTCGTGCCCTTCCCCAGGGCGCTCTGGCTCATCCTGAGCTGCTGCTGTTTCTCCTCCTCGGGGAGCTGCTTCCTTCTAACCAGAGTCCACAGTCTATTCCGGGAGCTTCATGTTCTGAAACCTTCCTTCTAATGCCTGGGAAGAACTCTTTATCAAAAAGACTATAATTTTCAAAAATACAAAAAACCTCAATCGCCTACTCTCAAACATAGAATTTTGGAAAACAAACAAACAAAAAAGCACACTGAGAAGATAATACATTGCACATTTATTCTCTCAGACCTCACTGCTTTGTATCTCATCTCTTTATTTGTTTATGGAAATAAGAAAAATGTTTGCATTAATTCTTCTCTGTAATAATTGGTTTCCAGTTTACAAAGTAGAAAATCATTTGAGATTAGAAACAAAACATGTACACAGAAGGACAAGGAATGAAAAGACAGGACTCTTAAAATTAAAAATAGTCCTAGAGTAATTGAAGGTAAATTTTTGCTGTTTTCAAGCTTTGACTTACAAATAATTTTTTAATGTAATTTGAATATAAAGTAAAAATCTGGATTTTTTTTCAGTTGCACTGGTGGAGGATTCTCCCCAGCTCTTAGCTTATTACTAAACATTGTATCTTGAACACAGTGAATTATGTTGCATAAGAAATTTGTAATAACAGTTTAGATCATTTTAGCAATTCATCTTTTTAATGAAAAGCATACCCAATTACATGAATCATATTAGAAATATTTCCCACTTATTTAGATTTTTTTCTATCTGGAATGGCCTCATTTCACTCGTTGTCTACAGATTCTTCCTAAATTAAAAATACACACACACAGAAACACATATGCTACATAAATACATTGTAATTATAAAAGTAAAAACAATACAGAAGTATATATAGAAAATATCTTTTCTCCCTTAATGTAAAAAAAAGTTCTGATTATGTTTGGGGTATCAGTGTGACAGCTGAAAAGCTAGACTTCCCAGACTTCCTTGCAGCCAGCCACATGCGGCCACATGACATAGTTCTGACTAATGAGATGTAAGTTTAAGTCTATTGGGAAAGATTTCTGGAAAAGCTGTTTTTTTCCCCTGAGAAAAAGAGGTAAACTCACCTGACGCACATTTTTTTCTATATTCCCGTCTTCTTCCTGATTGGAATTTGGAGGCAGTGCCTAATGATGGCATGACAATCCTGTGACTCTGAGTATGGAAGATGCCCCTGAAAGATGGTGGGACCAAAGCTAGAAAACACCTAGAGCCTTGAGGTGTTCCATGTACCCTCCTCCCCCCACCCCACCCCCCACCCCAGGCAGCTTGCCTCTGGACTTATGTGAGCAAAAATAACTCCCTTTCTTGTTTATATCTGTGTTCTAGGCAGCTACGTATTACATACTTCCAACCACAAATTCCAGCCCTACCCCAGGAGATGAACATTCTTAACGTTTAGTATGTATCTCTTGAGGCCTACCTATATTCGTACATTAAATTTTTACCCCAAATTTTCCCCCAAAGTGGGATAATGCTATATGTATTATTCTGAACCTCCTTTTTTGACTTAATATGATCTAGACATATTTCCGTGTCAGTACAAGAAGAATTATCCTTTTAAAAGATACTATTTTAAAGAAAAGAGATTTTCTTTTTTCTCTTAAAGTTGACACTTGATTGTTCAAGCAACAGAGAAGAATTTAAAGTGAAAAGCAGCAAATGTCCCTGAATCCTACTATCCTGAAATAACCAGTATTATTATTGGTGAGCATTATTCCTGTTAGCTCTCTTTGAACATACTGGGAGTCATTCTCTCCCGCTACCACCTGCACGCACACGTGTTTATGTACTCACATACGTGCACACACACATATGCACACAAAAGTACATACACACAAATATACCCAGGTATACTCACAAATACACAGCATACAATCACACGCACACACAAATACACACAATTATCACGTGGAAGAGGAAGAGAGAAGTCATCTCACAAAATTGGAACCTATTAAAATTTTTAATATGTTAATTTTACTTAATTTACTTAATTTAAATTGTTTAATTTTACTTGAATTGAACAAAAGAACTGGTAGAATGTTTTTGAAATTTATGAATAAAATAGTTATAGAAAGACAAAGAGAGAGCTCCAAAATTCAAACTATATATCATTATAGTACCCATAGGAGTTACAGAATTAATAATAGAAACAGCAAAGAAGCCAAAATATGTCATATTAATATTTTCTTTTTCTAAAGAATCTGCATATTTAGCATAATAGATGGGTAATATTAACAAGAATTTGACTTATTAGATTAACAGGGTAGTTTTGTGATTCCTACTTTAAATGTAGAATTGAGTAATATGTCTACTTAAATTTATGACTTTAAGTAGACAGATTGCCATTATATATAGTATTAGAACATTTAATAGACCTTAAAGTTCACTATATTTTTGAATTTAACTAATTTAATTCATAAGAATGACTTAAATGCTTTGGAAGGCTTGTCATTCAGACAATGGAAAGACTTAAAAAAAGACACTACATTAAATTTATAAGCCCAGTTTAAAACATTTTAAAAGAGTTTAATTAACTAAATTTGAAAATGTAACCAAATATAATTGAGACAATTAAAAGCGACAGTTGAAGTTTTCTAGGCTTGTAATGGAATAACAAAATTTGTAAACTGAACCTAAATGCTTAAGGAAGAATTAAATTAGGATCTGTGAATTAATAAATTAATTATTAACTTTAAAAACCAAACTAACCTCTCTAAGTTGCCTTTTTCGTGATCATAAAGAAACTCACATTCATGCAAGAAGAAAAAGAATCTGAAGTGAAACTTAAAGAATTTTGACTTTGGATAAATGTTTCTTCACCATTCACCATTGTGTCTTAAATCCCCTAAGGTTATGACGAAAGATTATGAATACCATTAAGGATTTGTAGTCTTCATGTTGTTATTTTTTTAAAAACTGCTTTCATTTTCACACTGATGGTTTCCTACTATGAAGGATAACAAGATTAACACTGGAAAGAGTGTGACCAACTATCCCAGTTTGCCTGAGACTAGGGAGTATCCTAGAACTGGAAACACGCAGTGCTAAATCTGGTACTGCTGGTCACCCTAGTGGGAGGCATTGTGGCATAAGCACTAAGATTGTAGATTCCTACAGCTACATCTAAGACTTGGCTCTTCAACTCACTACCTACTTATCATGGGCAAATTACTTATTTTTGTACCTCTGTTTTCTCCTCTGTAAAAGCAGTTACTATGTGGAAAGCATCGCAACAGTACCTCGAGTTTAGTAAGCACTTAGAGATTTGCCTGCTATTTGGGCGCCCTGTCCCCTTTTCCTGATTATATTCTTGTATCTCTTTACTTCCCCAGTTGTTGACCCTTTATTTTACATGTAACTAGATTCATAGATCACCATCAATCCTTTTACCATGGCTTGTCCAATCCTGAGGTTTATTTTGTTTAGTTTTGTTTTTAAAATTGATTCAATTCTTGGTTGGCTGGGTTTCATGATCAAGTAGATTTTTTTACAAGAAGCTCATAGGTGCTGTATTTTCTGAGTCCGTTGGTCTTTGAAAATGTCTGTTGCTTTGCGTAATGACTGAGTGATATCTTGGCTGAATATAATGTTATTAAGACTCTTTCGGCTCTTAGAAGAAAATGCTCGATTCCTTTCTGGCATTGACATTTGCCATACCAAAGTCTAAGCCTCAGCTTGACTTTTCCTTTTCTCTCATAAAGGGCTTGTTTTGCCTGAATGTCTGAATAATATTTTTAGGTCTTTTCAAAGAATTAATATTCTTAAAGTTCAGTAACTTAACTGCATCATATCTTGATCTTTATCAGTTTCCTCTTATGTACAGTGTGTTCTAACTCCAGATTCAGTTCTTATATTTCAATGAAATTTTTCTGTATTTTAATTTTTATACGTTTTCTGTTTGTTGAGTTTCACCTCAGGGACATCAATTATTGGGCAGGCCATCTTTCTCTGCTCTTCATTTTATCATGTTCTCTGAAATTGCTTTAATCTCTTCACCTTTCTCCTCTGCATTCATGGTATCCTCAAGCCTTTCATGCCATCTAGCAGACAGTGGTAGGTGCCTACCTAATAGAACTTTCTCTCTTCTTCCTCACTAACAGAACTCTATTTTGTTTATGACGACAATATATATAGCTTAAAAACCTGATGTACTGGGCTTTCTTGAAACTAGGGGTGGACATACGATGTACGATACAGTTCTGGCCAAGGAGATATATCTACCATGTGGGATATTTAGAAAAGCGCTCTAAAAGGGGTCTAAGCAGGCACATGTCTTTTGTCTTTCTTCCTTCCCATTATTCCATCTTGTAGTATAGATGCAGGGTGGAAGAAGTGCTATCTTGGTATCAGGAGGTGACCATAAGGATGAAAGCCAAACACTAGAGATGCTAGAGCAGAAAGCTGATTGGGTCTTTGACAGCTCCTTCGAAGAAACAATGAAAACAACTTCCATAATTTATTTAAACAAGTGTTAAGTTAAGTTTCTTGTTACATATAATTGAAAATAATTCCTACTGTTACAGACCATGCATTTAATATTTAGCGAAGTCAAAAAAGAGGAGTGCTTTTAGTAGGTTTCATGTCATTTTGAGTTGAGGTTATGTTAATCCCGTTTTGAGTATTTGCTCCAATTTTGATATATATGCTACTGAAAGGAGTAGTATATTGTTTTTTCTTTAATAGTGAAAAAAAGTTTGAAAGGAAAGAAGTCAGGTTACCAAGATCAAGCAAATCTTGTCATCCTCAGTGATAATTACATGAGTCAGTGGGGAGAATTACAGAAAAGGAGAGAGACTGGCAATGGGCTATTGGAGAAATGGGCATTATATTTTGTCTCTTTCTGCCAGGTTTTCAGATTACCATTTAAAAAATTTTGACAATGAGATATTTTTAACATTTATTTTCTGTTTTCTACTGTTTCTGTTTTCTACTCTTTTGTAATATACATATTGAGATAATAAATTTTAGCAATTAGTTAAAGCAAGAAAGTATAAAATAGTTCAACTCAAGAAAAAGGACTATTACCAAGCTTGACTTGGAATTTAGAACAAATTTGTACCTTTTGTTATTATTACGGAAGGAGTTGCCTGGTGGCTCTACCTAGCTGTTAATTAAGCACATAGGCAGCCACAGTCATTAACTCCTTCCCATCTCCAGGATACTATTTAGTTATTGCTTCAATTTACTGTACTGAGCTCACTAATAGGCCATGCCTTAAAACACTGAGAATATCTGGCTTATAATACATTTAGTCTTCTATATGATTAGATGGAAAAGGCAATTCTAATTTAGTTCCCCATTCATTTTAATTTGGGTTAGCAGATGTTCTGTGTGTACTGCAGTCAACTATTTAATTTGCATTATGGAAGAGCCTATAATAGCAATGTATTAGTTTTTTTTTCTCTTATAGTGTGGTTTTAATTTCCTCCAAAATGTTGCTATAAAAATAGGATACATTTTATTTTCTAATTCATGTAGAATATCCCGAGAGGACTGACACTGCATCATCAGAAAAATGTAGAGTTTATAAAGACAGATTTACTGTATGATCCAGCAATCCCACTTCTGGGCATGTATCCAGAGAAAACTATAATTAGAAGAGACATGTGTACCCCAATGTTCACAGCAACAGTATTCATAACAGCCAAGACATGAAAGTAACCTAAATGTCCATCAACAGATGAATGGATAGAGAAGATGTGGTATGTGTATATATATATACACATGTGTGTATATATATATATATACACAATGAAATATTACTCAGCCATAAAAATGAAATAATGCCTTTTACAGCTACATGGATGAACCCAGAGATTATCATATTAAGTGAAGTCAGAGAAAGACAAATATCATACAGTGTTGCTTATGTGTTGGATCTAAAACAAAAAAAGATACAAATTTTATTTACAAACCAGAAATAGACTCACAAACATAGAAAACAAACTGTGGTTACCAGGGGGAAAAGGAGGAGGGGAGGGATAGATTAGGAATTTGGGATTAACAGATAAACATTACTCTATGTAAAACAGATAAACAACAAGGACCTACTATATAGCACAGGGAACTATATTCAATTTCTTGTAAAGAGCCATAATGAAAAAGAAACTGAAAAAAAAAAGTATGTATATGTATAACTGAATTGCTTTGCTGTACACCTGAAACTAACCCATAGTAAATCGACTACACTTAAATAAAAAGTAAGAATAAAAAAAGAAAAATGTAGAGTTTAAAGTCTTCTTATCAAGGGTTCTCATTCATACAGACAAACTAGTTAAAATTTCCAAGGAAGACATTTCCCATGTGTTTATAATCACTCTCCTGTGGATTCACAGTGGTCTACAGCATGACACTTGTTTAACCAGCCGCAAAAACAATAAATAGAAGCCAATCTAAAAAGGTCATCTGTCAGTTGGCTAACTCTGATTCATCATTATAAGGGTCAGGAAAGCTGGGATTCTATCCCAATCACCTCAGCTATGTCAACAATTTGGAGGGTCCAAAATAAGGGTGTTCTGTGTAACTTTTACTCTTTCCACTTTCACAATGTTTATCACTACTGCACGTGTAAAATGTGAGTCCGTTGTCCTTAATCACAATCTCAGGAATATTGTCAATGCATAATTACATAGCAGGAGATACCTTTTGAATTGTTAGAAAATGAGAGAAGATGGCATCTTTAGCCTCTTCCAGATTGGTTCACATTCTGCTATTTATATCCTATGTATTGTTCTTACAGCTACTATTTTGGATTCTATTGATTTCTGGCTATTGAAAAAAAAATAATACAGATTACTTTGTTTTTCTGATAGGTCTGTTAGGTAAAATTTATTGCATTCTAAATTTTGAGCTGTAAAATACACTTTCCCAATTAAAATAGCAAAGCGAATGACTCCATTAATTATATACATTACTCATTGCATAAATTTTGTTGTAACAACTGATTAAGTGGCCATACTTTCCCAGACTGCTATTGACGATAAAATGTTGAACAAGACCCTAAATTAGTCAAATCAATCCAAGTGGAAGACAACTGATCACTAACAATATTTCCTTTTATATGTAAGAAAAATCAATAGCTTTATTTCTTTTAAATATTAAGACAGTGGATATTTTTCATTAGCCTAATTAAGAAAATGAACATTGAATATTAGCAATTCTTAAGAGAATTGGAATATTTTGTAAAAAGTGAAAATAAGCAATTTCTACACAGATTTTGATCCACTTCATACAATGTATTCAATAAGATTGAATACCTAAAAATGGTGAGTCCATTGTCACATTTCTTTTGTCTTCTGAAAGGGAATTGTGAAGTGAGTATAGCTTCTGTTAGTCCAGTCCTCCTGCATATGCCAACTGTAAACTGGGCAAAAATAAGCAACTCCCTGAAGGCAATGGAGACTAAAAGCAGGTAGAAACTGGGTCTGCAGTTGGAAGAAGAAATATGCACTGGGTGAGTTTCCCCATTTTTAAAGACTTTTAGCTTGAGGACAAGCCCTAGCAGGGGTTGCTAAACCCTTGCGCACAGAAATCCACAATTTTACTGGCTTAAAGGACCAGGGGACAGTTCAGAGGGACTACAACAGCAGGAAACTAAAAGGGAACATCCTGGAAAGGACAGGGTCAGAGAGGGGCACCCCAAATTCTGCATATAAACTCTGCCCAAATCTCTGTTTGGGCCCTAACCCATGCATGGATGGGGAATGGGGGAGGCCCTAAGCAGCCCAATTAAGGATTGAAAAATCGCGTAGTGATAGTGATTTCAGATGGACACCCACCATAGGGAAGACAAAGTTTGGGGTTTGGTTCCACCCAAGTAAACTGCCTACTAAAACAACAACAAAAATCAACACTTTTTTCAGAGAAATGGGACCACAGTGGGGTCACATGCCTGTGTCCTAAGTGCAGCTGAGCTGGGGAGGTGATAGTTTGCCATTTTCAGTTACTTTAGTGGGAAACAGATTCTGCCAGACAGGAAGAACAAGGTTGGAAAGTAGGTAGGTAACCTAGAGAGTCAGTAACTAGGCAAATTGATGAAGCTTAGTTGGGGCAACAGAAGCATGTCTGAGGTCGACTAGGAACCAAATTTTAACTCCCTGTCTGATAATCATTCCTGCTGTATACTTTAAAACTTATTATTGTGAACATGTCAATCATGAACAAAAATTGATAATATGACTCCCTGCATATTCATTACTTGCCTTCAACAATTATCAGCATTTTGCCAATATTGTTCTCTTCTGTATTTTATATGAGACTGACACACTGCCTACTGCACTAAGGAGGCAGATTCTTCTATATTTTAAATTTTACTTCCCTTCAACCTTTAATTTGAATAATTTCAAATGTATATAAAGATGGAGAGGACAGTGCAAGGTATAGTCAA
Source organism: Camelus ferus (assembly GCF_009834535.1). Lineage (NCBI taxonomy): Eukaryota > Metazoa > Chordata > Mammalia > Artiodactyla > Camelidae > Camelus > Camelus ferus. Next base: position 88,439,116 of record NC_045696.1, on the reverse strand, counting down.
ATACCTTTCACCTAGATTTAACAATTGCTAATATGTTGACATATTGGCTTTACCTTTCTCAAATACATATATATATATGTGTATGTGTATGTATATGTGTATATATATTTGTATGTATATGTGTATATATGTATATATATACTTTTTTTCTGAAACATTTGAAAGTAAGTTGCAAACATCATTATACTTTACCACTGTATCAGTTTAACTTTGGCTATTAAAAAAACCGTCTAGTGTTTTAAAATAACCATTTATTTGTTTATGATTCTGTGGGTTGGTACTTTGAGTAGGGCCTGGCTGTGGTGGTTTTTCTCTGCTCTGTGTAGGTTTGTCTGGGCTCAGTCATACATTTGTGATCAGTTGGGAGGTTGGCTGAGGAATAGCTGGTTCTCCATGGCCTCATTCACATGTCTGGCAGCTGACTGGGACTTCAGTTCTCCACGTGACCTCTCATTCTCCAGGAGGTCATACCAGGCCTCTTCCCTGGCAGTGTCAGGCAGGGTTCCAGGAGGATGAGAGCAGAAGCTGCAATATCTCTTGAGGTTGAGGCTCAAAAGTCACATAGCATCACTTAAACGATATTCTATTGGTCAAAACAAACTACAGACCAGCTGAGAGTCAAGAAATGAGCCAGTTTGCCCTGCAGAATCCCTGAAAGATTCACATATCAGGGATACTGAGGGTTAAGGTATGGTATTGAAAGCAGGGGAATCTCCCGAAGTCAGTGGCTCATGCTCAAAAGACCCGAACTCCCCACTGGTTTTCAGGGAGGGGTTTTTAAAGGCAACATCTGGAAATGAAGGGCTGCAGGAAGCATGAGTTTCTTTTGATGGGGTGGTGGTGAGATGACAGAGTGGTGTTTCAGGAATCTTCATCATCAACCTTCTGGTTCCAACCAGTCTGGGGTCTACATGCTTGTGTTCAGCAGGTAGTCACCATCCTCCACCTGGTAGGGTGGGGGAGGGGGCAGCTGGGAGAGGGGGTCCTAGTTCCTGCAGAATAACTCAAAGATATTCATCAGATTGTTGTGCATATCCCCTGAGGAGGAGCTAGGACTCTGTTTTATTGCTGAACTATTGTTTCTTGGCTGCTTTTCCTTTGTTTCTGCATTCTCTTGATTCCCTAATTAGTAACTCCTCAAGTCTGCCCTTTGGAACAAGGAAGGCCTAGGAAACCAAAGCCTTTTTCTACAAACAAAAAATGGGGGGACACAGAGGAATTTTTGAACCTGAGAGGGCCCCATGGGGTCCTGCTTGATTTCACCATCCATCCTTTCACTCACTCAAATGATATTACCATCAGATTATTACCTCCTGTTAAACACTTAGACAGCTCCAAAGATGTCACTGTCTAAAGGACAGTAACTCAGGAGACAGTGAGCTCCCAAGCCCTAGAAATATTCAAGTAGAAAGCAGAATGTCACTTGTTAAGGATAATGTATGCAGGACTCAAGTATGATGGGCAACTTCTCAGAAGTCTTCTAAATGTTGTGAGCTGGCTCCCTGAAAATACCACCAACATAAATAAATAATCAAAATAGACACGTTGGTTAAAAAAAGCTGAGTTTATTGCTTACAGTGGTAAAGGAGAAGACTACCTTGAAAAGTCTTAGCAGTATTTTAGAGTGGGGAGGGCAAAGGCAGGATTATTTATGAGGTTTCTTAAGATCTGGTCTATGGTGGACTTTGTAATGCATTTGAAGATAGGGCCTGTAAAGAGGTGCTTAAATTGAAAGGGAATAATTAAGAGTGAGGACCCTAATCCAATATGGCTGGTGTCCTTTTGAAGAGGACATTTGGACACAGAGAGCGAGCACACACAGAGTAAAGGCCATTTGAGGACACAGCAGGAAGGCAACCATTTGCAACCAAGCTGAGAGGCTTCAGGAGAAATCAAACAATGCCTTGACCTTGGACTTCCAGCCTCCAGAATTGTGAAAAAATAAACTTCTATTGTTTAAGGCACCCAGTCTGTGGTATTTTGTTATGGCAGCCCCAGCAGACTAAGATAATACATCTATCTAATCACCGCTTTTCAGTATTGCAGTTGAAATCTAAGTCCAGGACTTTCCCTCACTGTGAATATGAAGATTCCCTGCAGAGCATCGTAGAGACATGGTAATGCCCAGAACAGGTGCTCCTGATCTCCTGATCGTGATTTCTCCAGAAACCTTCAGGCAAACTGTTGCAGACCGTCGTATTTTGAGGCTCATCAAGGAATTTCATTGTTTTGACTGATAACCTATTTGGTTAAACTTACAGGTTGTGTTGCATTCTGTGGATTCTGTTTTGATGAAAGATAAATAGCTTTTCCTAAAGTGACTTTCAACAAACTGATGGTCAGCATCTTAGTGAGGGTCCTTCATGAAGCATGGATGAGCCACACCAGCCTTCCCTAGACTTGAACATTCTATTATCTAGTCCCAAAGCTCTGACAATTTCTCTAGTCTTTGACAACATTTCCTGGCATTTGAGTCATTTTGCACTTGTATTAGTGACAACGACAAAGGCAGCTTTGTCTGTATATGGTCATTCCTCAGTGGCTAATATTTACTTCAAATGATGTACACTTTCTCTAGCTGTGTCTCCATGCTCTCTTGGTGCGCAACTTTTGAAGACAATTTAAGAACGTTAGGACTCCAAACTTAGGTTAAAACTGAACCTTGAATGCCTACTTACTACTCATCTTGCTATTGACTATATTTTTTAACTCCCCTGGTCCTACAAAACCAAAAAATCTCATCTATAAAAGTGGTATCTCCACATGACTATATATAAAATAGATAAACAACAAGGACCTACTGGGTAGCACAGGGAACTATGTTCAATTTCTTGTAGTGAGTTGTAATGGAAAAGAATTAAAAAAATACATATATGTGTGTATATATATACATACATATATATATATGTATATATAACTGAATAGCTTTGACATGAAAAAATAGATATCAGTGCAGAGAAATATGAAAAATCAGAGAATAATAGTAATTTAAAACAAAACCTGAGTATAGCCATTTCTGTCTTCTGGGAGGGGTATGGAAGGGAAGGAGGGCATAATTCATATCAGCAGTTGAACAATGCATCTCTCCCTCTCTCTTCAAGAAAGAAGGGAAAAGACTGAAGTTGCCAAACCTCTGCCCATTTTTCTCTGCAGATAAAGAGTTGGATCTGGAGTCGATGCCTGAGTTGTTAAAGCACTGGGGAGTAGAAATGTGTTTGATGCTCTAGCAGTGGGTGGAAAGTGAAATTGCTTTGCAGACTAATACAAGGGAAATAGAGTTTCTTGGGGAAACTTAGGGGAGGAAGGTGTCCAAAGAGGAGAAGCAGGGAGTGTGGGGTCAGAAAAGGAATAAGAAAGCAAGGCAGGAGGCCAGACCCTGCTGAGATGGAGGTGCTCTGGGAAAAATTCCAGTAACCACAGTGACCAGAAGACTAACGCCCAGGATATGGAAATACAAAGCTCAACTTTCAGCTGTTCACCAGATGTTGCTATCCTGTAGTCCCACACTTCATACACAACATCCTCAAAGTCTAAAAAGCTGCTGCACATGCATGAGGAGAAATAAGAATGATTTTTCTCTGCTTGTAAAGAAGCACATTCCTCTTCCTTCACTTTGAAAGGGTCTCTTTAGAAACATAATGGTCCTTGAGTCCTACTTTCACTTTTTGGAATGTAGGCAGATCTCTCCAGGGTTCAATAAGCCCCTTGTCCTGTTGCTCCACACAGAGTTATCTCCAAGGTCTGGGCTTCCGACCCCCGTGAAATGTCTGCACACAGCTTGCGAGTTAACCTAGCCAGCTGTCTTGAGTAACTATATGTCTCTGAAGGAGATCAAAGAAGTTTTTTCTTTTCTTCTGCTTTACTCAACCATGTGAACTTCATCCTGACTTCATAGTTACTCATAGGCTACCTACATGCTTGGACCACTCTGCTGTGCTTACTCAGTACTGAATTAGATTCCTGGACCCAGTTCTAACATGGAGGGGGAGGGTTTCCCACACAACACCAAGCAATTCTCAGACACCAATAGGGTATCTGAGAATTCAACTCAGTTCTGACACTACCTACCCAGAGATACCATCAGATTCCACAGGTTAAGGGTTCAGTCCATTAATGAAAGAAACGGGCCCCAAATGAGGTCACTAGTGCTAAGCCTCATGTCAGCAAACGAAGACTTAATATGTAACCTAATTGCAGTTTCAGCCTCTCCTAGGAATGTGACATCGAACAACCTGGAATTATAGGATACTCCATTTTATTGTGCTTCACTTCTTTGTGTTTCACAGATATTGTGTTTTGTTTTTCTTTTAATTGAAGGTTTGTGGCAACCCTACATCAAGCAAGGCTATTGATGCCATTTTTCCAACAGCATTTGCTCACTTGTGTCTGTGTGTCACCTTCTGGTAATTCTCGCAATATTTCAAACCCTCAATCAACGAAAATATTGACTCACTGAAGGCTCAGATGACTGTTTTTTAGTAATAAAGTATTTTTTAATTAAGGTATGTACATTGTTTGTTAGACATAAAGCTATTGCACACTTAATAAATTACAGTATAGTGTAAACAGAACTTGTATATGCACTGGGAAACCAAAAAATTGTGTGACTCGTTTTATTGTGACATTCTGTGTATTGCCGTGGTCTGGAACTGAACCCGCAATATATCCGAAGTATGCCTATACTTGGTCAGCACCAGGTAAACTGCCTTATAGACCCCACCTTCCCACAAAGGAAGGTGACCTTGCCTGAGATAATCCATCCTTTGCTAGAGACATCCTCTTCCCACCTCCTTCTGCCTATAAAAGCCTTTCATTTTGTACTGCTCCTTGGAGTTCCTTTTTCTCTGCTAGAAGGGATGCCGATTTATGAATCACTGAATAAAGCCAAGTAGACTTTTAAATTTACTCAGTGAGTTTTGTGTTTTAACAAGTGCTACAAGAACCGCTTCCCACCCCCACCACCAAACACACACACACACACACACACACACACACACACACACACACACACACACACACACACACACACACACACACACACACACACACACACACACACACACACGCGCGCGCGCGCACTTCAGATGCCAGCCGAAAGCCCAGGCTGTTACCTGTGCTTCTGACCAACTGGCTATAAATTAGAGGTTCCCATGACATCCTTCTTGGGTTCAATTAATTTTCTAGAGTGACTCATAGAACTCAGAGAAACATTTTAGTTACTAGATTACTGGTTTTTTATAAAAAGATATAACTCAGAAACACCCAGATGGAACAAGTTTATCTGTATAGCACAGGGAACTGTATTCTGTATCTTGTAGTAACCTATAATGAAAAAGTATATGAAAAGGAATATATGTATGTATATGTAAGACACCTTTATCATTCTCCACACTTATGAAATTCCAAGAGTTTTGGGAGCTGTGAGCCAGGATGTAGATGAAGACCAAATATATATGAGAAATATATTTTGGTCATCTTATTGACCAATATATATGCCTTATAAAGCACAATATCTGCTGTACTAAATCAGTTTTCTGCATTGATGTGGAGGGGTCTCTCTTTGTTGGTAGGACTTTTATTTCACCAATACATGCAAATGACTTATGTTTTAGATGTAAGTCAAGAAAAAGGAGATGTGACCTATATTGCGGACTGTGCTCTAGAGAGTAGACAAGGGGTTCTTACACAGAAGTAATTTATCAAACGGGAAAGTTTAGAGCCAGAGAAGATATGGAGAAATGCAGTACTCACTCCACCGCCTTCCCTTTCCCCCTACCTGTGACATGTCTTAACTCCTAGAGCTGTTCAGAGCAACTCTGGTTTTCTAGTTATGAAGCTGGAATCAATTTTATTAGGATCTTCTTACTTTAGTTGACATTGGGTTAAATACATTAACTATTTAATGTTTGATCTAACTGGGATCATCCTGTATAAATGGTTTTTATTTCTACCAATTTTATAAAAGGAACATTTATGTAATATCCTCCCATGTTAAGGAATGTTTTTAAAAACATCAGTTTGATACACTGAATAACACTAAATGGATTCATAAAAACTTATTTAATCATTTTTTCTTCTTTTTTGGCCATTATAGATAATATTTTAATGAGCAGCTCTGGTTTTTGTTTTTATTTTTTAACTTTCTATTTGGATATGATTTTAAACTCACAGAACATTTGCAAGAATAGTACAAAGAAAACCCATATACCTTCCACCTAGATTAACCTCTCATTCGCGTCGCATCCCATTTGCTTTATCATTTGCTCTTTGTTGCTGAGGGGAGAAACTTTTCCTTTACCAGCTTAGGTCAGAGTAGGGTGGTGTGAGTTAACTGACAATAGCCAGATTCACAGGAGAAAAGACAAGGCTAATTTACATACCTGTGAGACCACTCCTAACAGTCATATATAGCAGCTTAATAGAGAAGAGTGAGGGGGAGGTGTTAAAGGCTTCAGTGGGAAAGTACTGGGCTTTGTCACCTGATACAAATGAGCAGCCTCATTCCTGGCTGGAAAACCCCTGGAGGGGAATTTATGGCAGCTGAATTGTCATCTCCTGGTGCTGAGATTCAATTTTCCCCCAAACATGAAACTCCCTTGGAGAAGGGTTAATGGCAGTTGTATTTGGGGGGTGGGGGGTGGTCTGCATTAGTGAGATAAGGGAAGTTCAGATAAGATTTCTTTATGCGTCTTTTGTTCAAATGTTTCTCATTTAAAGTCATCTTATTACCTCCCCCCTACACAAAAAAAAAACCCCAAAACTTTTTGTACACCAGAAATTGACACAACATTGTAAACTGACTGTAACTCAATAATAAATAAATAGATAAATAAAGTCATCTTTATGCCATTCTAGTGGGCTGTTAGTTCCTTCATTGCTCTGTCTATATCTCTGTTGTCAACTGGGAAAAATGCACAACCTAAAAGTTGAGAATTACATTTTATTCTGCAGCCACTCTGAGGACCTCAAGCCCTGGAGACAACCTCTCAGATCTCTCTAAGGGACTGCTCTGAGGAGGTAAGGGAGGAGCCAGGATATATAGGAGTTTTTGCAACAAAGACTGGATAGTCAGAACATCAAAAGATTACTGTTCATTAAAAAAACAAACAAACAAAAAAACCAAAAAACCCCGACATCTCAAGTTAAGGAATTTAGTGCTTTTCTATGTTTGGGAAGATGCAAGAGTCTGGGCTCAATGAAATCATTCCTTTGATATACACCTTAGCTACCTAGGGCCAGTGTCCTCTTCTATCCCACCCTGAGTCTCCTCTGGGTGCACTGTTGTGGGTGGCTGTAGAGGCTTGATGGCTTCAACATCTTTTGTTTGCTGGTATGGCAGGCAACAGTTTTCATTCACACTACATGTAGATAGATATAATATATAGATACATATATAGGTTTAAACTCACAGATTATGTCCATTTTTCTGAACCATTTTTTCCCATTGTATTTATCCCTAATACTTCAGTCTGAATGAATTGTTAAAAGACAAACTGAGACATATTAAAATTTTTAAGACTTTATTTGAGCAAAAATCAATTCCAATCAGGCAGTGCCAAACTGGAAGTGGTTACGAATGCTCCACCCGACAGGAGCTCAAGGAGAAATTTTATAGAGAAAAGGCAAAAACAAAGCAAAGGAATTACTTGATTGGCTATAACTTTAGTTCACCTTATTTGGAAAAGCCTAATTTGCTGCTGGTTGTTTGTTGTCCTTTGGTTTTGATTTCTTAACCTTGAGGCATTTACAGCCTTAGGTTTTGGTTTGCTTATGTAGTCAAACCATCTTGGTCTAATGACCGCCTTGTTTAATTACTTTAGCCTTACAAAGAATAGGATATGCCTCTTACATAACCGCAGTGCAGTTATCAACTTTAGTACAGTTAACAGTGATATAATTATATTTCCTAATCTACCATCCACATTCCAGTTTTGTCAATTGACCCAATAATTTATTTATAGCAATTTTTTCCTTCTCCATTATAGTGTGAATGAAAAATACTGCAAACCATATCAGTAAACAAGAAATGCTGAAGCCATCAAATCATCAGCCGCTGCCACCCCCCTAGTGAAGACAAGCCTGCAGCCCAGCCTCTGCAGCCACTCACAGTGGTGCACCCTGAGGAAACTCAGAATAAGAAAGGACAGGATACTGGCCCTAGATAGCTAGGTGCTTGTCAAAGGAAAGAATTCAGTGAGCCCAAATGTTTGCTTCCTCCCATACTTAGAAAAGCACTAAATTCTTTAACTTGAGATGCCTGGTTTTCTTTAATTAACAAGTAATCTTTAAATGTTCCAACTACCTGGTCTTTGTTGTAAAGCTCCTACATATCCTAGCTCCTCCCCTACCGCTTTGGAGCAGTCCCTCAGAGCCATCTGAGAGACTGTCATTCCAGGCTTGAAGGGGTTCGAGTCCTCAGAAATGTCCACCAAATAAAACATAACTCTCAACTTTTAGGCATTGTCGACTGCATTTATTTCAGTTGATAATAGGATCCAATTTATGATCAGATTTTAAACCGTGGACCCTTGAACAACATGGGTTTGAACTGTGCAAGTCCATTTATACGGGGATCTCTACTAAATACATGCTGCAGGACTACCGCGTCCTCAGTTGGCTGAATCCGAGGATGTGGAACTACAGACACGGAGGTCCCACTGTGAAGTTATGGGCAGATTTTCAACTGCACAGAAGGTCGGTGCCTCTAACCCTCGAGTTGTTGGAGGGTCATCTCTATTTAGTTGTCACATCTCTACAGTCTCCTTTAATATCGGACATTTCCTTGGCTTTTCATTGTCTTTTATGACATTGACATTTTTGGGAAAAAAATCCCTTTAAAGAAAAGTTCAAATATACTTTGAGTTTGTCTAATAGTTCCTAGAATGGTACATTAGTGATGTGTGTCCTCAGAAGACCACACCTGGAGGCACACAATCTGTGTGCCTTCTGTCCTTCATTTGTGATGTTCATTCTGATCTCTGGTCAAGGTGTTGTTCACATAGTTAGCTGGGTTTGTTGCCGAGTCCAACTCGTTCTGCTCGCCACACAACAGGCCAGTAAATCGGGAGATGAGGTGTTGGGGCAAGGAATAGCGACTTTATTTGGAAAGCCAGCAGACCGAGAGGATGGCAGACTAATGTCTTGGAGAACCATCCTGCTCTAGTCAGAATATAGGCTCCTTTTATACAAAAAATAAGGGAGGGGGTGTGGTTGATTGTTGTAATCTTCTTGCTGCAGGCATTCTTTGTCCTTGCAGCCATCCGTGGGCCAGGTCATGGTGTCCCTGTAAACCTCCAACAAAACAAAGGTTATTCTCTACTTCTGTGCAGAGTTAGTTCAGTAGCGCACCTTTGGTGGATATCAGAACCTAGTCTTGTTAATTGTCTTGGAGGTTTTGTTGTCTACCTGTAAACTGGACTGTATTCTGAATTCTTCTGATTTCCTCAACCATCTGGCTATGAAACTCTCCAAACTAACATTTCTCATTTTCTTCCACCCTCTGACTTGACGTCATTAAGAACAAAGGCTGCCCTTTTCCTTGCAGACTGAAGCTGGACAGTGTGATACAAACTTCAGAGAAATCACTGCAACAGTCCACGTATGGACAACCTCTATGCCTGTTCTTGTGTGAGCCACTCATAAAGTTTCCTGGAAATCACTGGCTGCCCTCAGGACACAGAAACTGGATTTATAGTCTGCTCCAATAATTAACCTTTATTTTTCTTTTGTTTCCATAGAAATACCTCATTAAATACCTGATTGCTTGAACCAGATAGACCTACGTTTGGGAGCCCACCTGTATCACTGCTTTATGGGTTCAGAATATTTCACCCCAAAATATGCCATGTTGGCATTTTGATTATTTTGAGTTAAAGTTACTTGAGAAATAGCTGTTGCAAGGAGGGCACTCTGACCCTCCTTGTTCCCCTAAAAGTAGGAGATAAATCTCCCTTGTGAAAGGTAACTTCCTTGTACCAGGAGGGTAGGAGATAGAATGCATCCTCATCATCCTTATCAGATAGGGAATTTAGGGCCAAGAAGCCTGTATAAACAAACCTTGCTACTTCTTCCCCATTTTACTACCCCAAGCCCAAACGCCCTTGTCTTGTCAATTCTTCACAAATTTATTGTTTGTCTAAACTCTGTGAAAGCTGCCTGCTTTGGTCACTTCTTTGAGTCTCATGTCTTTGTGGGGCTCTCATATTTCCGCACATAATTAAATTTATCTCCTGTTTATCTGTCTTTTTATTACAGAGGGGGTCTCAGCCAAGAACCTAGAAGGGAATAGAGGAAATTATTTTTCCTCCCCTATACCATCTCCTGAAAGAGACACAACTCTTAACTGAATGGACCTTCTCTCAGAACTAAGACACTAGTTCAGTGAGACGGAGGAGCCACCAACTTCACAAGGACTCTGACTTGTATTGGGGATGTATGAAAGATGGGAGTGAAAAGTAGCAGAATATGCCATCCCAAAATATACCTCTTTGGTATAAGGATTATTATCAGCTGGTTGTTTTTTAAGAAACAGCAGATGCAGGAGAAAATCTACAAACAATTGAATTTACCCTTTTTTAAATGAAATCTCCATTGATTAGGGTATCTCCCTCTCTGTACCAGGAAGAGAAGAATGATCCTAAATCACAGGGAATTCTTATCAGTGGAGAAGGTGCTGGCTTAAATCTGCATAACAACTTTACTCTATTTACTGTTTTTCCTGATAACCCCTCATAACTGCCCCCACTCCACTTATTCTTCTGTCTTTAGCTGAAGATGATGGTGCTTTGGGCCATTTCAGGAAGTTTTACTCAGTTTTCCTGGGTATGGCTCATGTATACATGAGATGGATGAGTTAAAAAAAAGTTTGTTTGCTTTTCTCTTATTAATCTGTCTTTTATTATTGGGGGGGGGGGATCTTATCACAAAACCTAAAAGGGTAAAGGGAAAATTATTTTTCCTCCCCTATAGTTGGAAGACTGAAAATATCCCACTTTTCATCAAAAATTTCCTTCTAGATCTGGCATTTATTGATGATTATTGACTAAACCAATCTTTAGTGTTTGGCTGAAAAAAATAAAGGCTTTCCAATTCGAAAACACTCTTTTTTACATTTAAAGTCAGCACTTTCTTACACCTGCAGTGCATGAAATTAACAATTCATCTACCCTCATTAACATTTATTGTCTTTTCCCTAACTTTATAGGTTAGAAAGTGTATCATATTTTTTGTGTTTCCTAGATTATTAATAAAATTTATTAATTTTAAACTGTGTTCATTAAATTATCCACTTATATTGTATCTGTTTTTATCAAGAGTTCAGTGTTTTATGTATCTGCATGAGATGTTTATATATATTAAATGCTGTTAACCCATTCTCATATTTGTGACAATTATTTTCCTAGTTTGTTGTTTGCATTTCAATTCTGTTCATACTTTTGCCTTACATTCAACCATTTAATTTTTGTTCTGAGTCAAATGTATCCATCTTTTCTTTTGTGATTTTTTCCTATTGATAAAATACTTAGGAAGTCTATTTTATAGAGTATATAATAAATTCTATAATAAATATTTTAGTGTTGGTTATAGTCATACTGCCCACATTGAAAAGGGCTTTTTGTATGTGTGGAAGAGAGGGATAAGGAAGAATGACAATTAGTTCCAAAGATATATATATATAATAATAGTTATTAATGCTAGAACTTTTAATGAAAAAGATAGTGTGTGTTTCTAAGAGTTCTTTATATATATATATTTATTGAAGTATAGTCAGTTCACAATGTTGTGTCAATTTCTGGTGTATAGCACAATATTTCAATCGTATAGTAACATACATATATTCATTTTCATATTCGTTTTAACCATTAGTTATTAGAAGATACTGAATATAGTTCCTTGTGCTATACAGTATGAACTTGTTGTATATCAGATTTTGTGAGAATCCTGTATTTTGAAATGAGAGACACTCTGCCAGAGTTCAGTAGGTGTTCTGTGCAATTCAATGGGTTTATAGATGTAATTCTTCGTGTATTTGTGGGAGAGGGTGAGCTGAGAGTGTCTCTACTCTGCCATCTTGGCTCAACGCGAAGAGTTCTTTTAATATCAGGATCATTCACAACTTTCTCCTTAGGGTCAGGAGTATTTAAAAAGTAATATGACAACATCAAGCAAAATATTACTTGCTGTTTTTTATTTTTAAAAAAGATCAAATGGGGTAAAGATGCCCTCTAGTGGAAGCTAGGTCCTTTTTACACACAAACTGAAGAACAGAAAACTACAATTATAAGGCACTTGGGATGTGCAGCTATGAATAATAGAATCAATAACAGAATTAAGAAATTAATTACCTTATATAAGAAATATACTCCCATCTATATGTTCTTCCTGAATGGATTTAAAACATTTTTTAATTACTTCTAAGGTGCATCATCATCCAGTAAATAGGAATGAACAAATTGTCCTGGTTATTTTCTGTTTTGAAAAAAAGAGTTTGTCACTCTTTATTGACAAGGAAATCTGTTTGTTTGTTTTTTTCTCACAAGTTTACACAAGTAAATATTGACTTGTTCAATAGATAATCTGAATATGTTATCAGAATTTGCCTTAATTTTATGAAAGAAATTGCCTTAATATTGTGAAAGAAAATAGTTTGTAAAGTTATCAATGGTTCTAGTGATAAATATCTAGAAAAGTAAGATGTTGAAAGAAATTTTATTTTATGACTTTTAAGGTGCTTGAAAAAGAGATAAAAGGATAAAGGACTTGAGTGTGTAGAGTTGATGAGGGGTGAGAGTTACACCCTCGGAGGCTAGCCCAGGGTCTTGTTCACAGTGGAAATCAATAAACATTGTTGGTGGAGGGTTTTGCTCAGTGGTAGAGTGCATGCTTAGTGTGCAGGAGGTCCTGGGTTCAATCTCCAGTACCTCCATTAAAAAATAAATAAGTAAATAAACCTAATTACCCCCCACCCCCCAAAATAAACATTGTTGAGGTGATACAAGTTGTTCCCTAACCATCTGAAATAAAATGTTTTCTGAATGAATTAGTAAGATGATTGAGGTACTAAAGTATCTGTAAAATGCAAAAATCCATTGCTTCATTGATTTAAATCTGTCTTGTAACAGACTCACAGATGTAGAAAAAGAAAAAAACTGTCTTGTAAGATTCACATATAGGTGGTTCCTTGGATATGACAAAAAGAATACTGAAGTACAATGGTGGAAAGATGGTCTTTTCAGCAAATGGTTCTGGGCCAACTGGATATCCATCTGGACAAAAAATGAATCTTAGCTTCTACTTTGCACCAGAAAAAAAAATAAATTCCAGGTGTGTTGCAGATCTAAATGTGAAAGGTAAAATAGCAAATCTTCTAGAAGAGAACATAGGCACCTCAGGGATAGCAAATATTTCTCCAGCTGGATGCAAACTGCACTAACTACTGAGGAGAAGTTTGATAAATTGTACTAAATGAAAACGAAGAACTTCTCTACACCAAAAAAAACCCCCAAAACCACCACTAAGAATGTACAAAGTCAAGTCACACGTTGGGAGAAGACATTTGCAATACATATAGTTCATAATGGACTTTTGTCAAGAATATATAAAAGTTCTCAAAAATCAATAAGAAAAAGAACACAGTAGAAAAAGGAATAAAAAATTTAATAGGGACTTTACAAAAACAAAAGATATTCTATTGATCAATAAACTTATGAACCTGTTCAACTTCCTAAACCATCAAGGAAGGTAAATTCAAATCACAGTATGACAGATAGCACTATAACCAGCAGTGTGCTGGTAAATGTTTGACAACTGGCTTTCCAGAGGGGAAAAAAACAGTGTGTATTTGTGTGTGTATCACAAATTGACTAGTAATAATAAAATATGCAAAATAACATACACTCTTTATTGTAAATTCCATATAGCCAACTGATTCTTACAGAACGCTTTTGCTGATTTTTGCTAAACTCTTGTGTCCATTTCTAAAGTTGTAATTCCACCATGCTTTGATACATTTTTTAGCTATTCACAACATATCAGCTACAAACTTAACACTTTTGAGTTTAATCTGTTTATTAGCATTTTCCCTACCACTTTCTTAAGTCAGTAGAAGTCAACAGAACAATAAATCAAGCCCTGATTAGTAGCATTTTCCAGTTTTCATAGTGTAAATACTTCACTGTGGTTAATTTCAAACTACACACAGGATATTGCTGAAGACATGCAGAGGAAACCCCATTATTATAGTTATTACCACCATACAGGTACAATTAACGTAAATAATCTTAATAGCGTAAATGATAGTCAGATATAGTAAAATAATTAGGAGGTGATGAATTTTGAATACCTTTATTTATAAGTTAATTTTTTATAATGATTGTGTTTAACAACCAGCTCTCAACCTTTGGCCTCTGAGAGCCTGTCTGAGCCAAGTCTAATACACCTTTGAACCTAACAGAATGAAAAGTTAGCCAATACCACGTGAAGCTCTATGATCTGACAATTAATTCCTAGATAAAGCCCCAACAGAAATGAACACATGTTCACCGAAGACATGTATAAGAATGTTCATGGCAGCATTATTCATAATAGTGCTGAACTAAAAGCAACCTCAAAGTCCATCGATAATAGAGTGTAGATAAATAAATCATACTATATTCAGTGAGGATGAACAAACTATTTTTACATGTACCGACATGGATGAATCTCATAAATGTAATGTTGAGTGAAATAAGCCAGGCCCAGAGGTATCCATACTGTATGTTTCCATTTATATAAAGTTCAAAAACAAGCAAAAGTCATTGACTGTATAAAAGTCAGGAGGCTGGCAACCTTTTGGGGTCAGGGCACAACGGGGCATCTGGGGTCCTGGTCTTTTTCTAATCAGGTGTGTCCAGGTTGTGAGAATTCATAAAGTGTACAGCTTAAGATCTGTGTGCTTTTCTGTGTTGCATTTCAAAAAGAATTTACCTTAAAACATTTAAAAAAACCCACTGCCTTAATGGAGGGAAGAAAAAACCTGATCTAACTGATAGTCCCAAAGTAAAAGACAAAGTGAATTGGCTAGTTTAATTATACCTGAAGGAGCAGGGGATTAGAAACCAGAAGGTTAAATAATGGGGTCCCATTGTCTTACCATGAGACTCTCTGAAAGGCATTTTATTTCTTTTGTGACTCAATCCTTTCTACTACAAAACAGCTGTATTGGTGAATTATACAAACCAGGAAATTACTGAAAGACAAAACTTATCAAATCTCTATATTAACCTTAAATTTTTTATGAAGCTGAATTCTGTTAGAAATTAATATATTTGAAAACTTCTACATTGTCCTTAAAAACATGACTCTAATGTTGAGTGAAGTAGCCTTTTAAAAAGTTTTCAGGGACATAATAACCTTGTTCATTTTTTCCCTTTGGCCTGGATCCACAGAGGGAAAGCAGCTACAAGCTAATAAAATAAAAAAGAAAGGAGTACTTCTCAGTAAAAGATATGGGTAAATGGCTAAATGGCTGTTGGAAATGGAGTGAGGGCTCCATCAGTCATAAACACAGACGGCAAGTCGAATGATTTTGCTTTCTGCTGAGTAGAAGTTAATTCAATATTATATGTTGCAGATAAAAGTGTTTGCTGGAGATTATTAATTCCTATCCATCTACACCTAAATCTTCAAATTATTACACTTTTGAAGGTTTTCTCCTTCCATATATAGCATATCAAAATATTACATACAAAAAGACATTAGACTCTTGCTACATAAGGACCTTCCTTCTGGAAGCTTTACTGCTACAGCACATTTCACATTTCATAAATTTTTATGCCTGTTTTGCCCTAGACTTTTCTTTCTATCTGAGTTACTTAGCAGAACTTAGTTTAAGAATTTGTGATATGTGTAAAAGAGTAATCATTTTAGATGGATGTAATAGAAAGAGCCCTTTCTTAAAGGTTCTTGTGAGCCTTACATTTTGTTCAAGGATGAGAACCATCACTGAGCATCAGTTTCACCATAAATCTACCCATCTCCTATGAAAAGGATCTTTAATCAGCCATCAGAGATCTTGGAACTATTTTAGACATTTGGCTCTGCACACCACACCAACTTGACAAATGTCAATAATAAGCACAGATGGACTAAATAACCAGAAGAAGACATCACTTGGGTAAATCAAACACGGTTTACCTATTTAAAGGTGCAGCATGAAGTCGGAGCAGGTAGGGCATGCGGTAGAGAAATCAGCTCTCATTTCCTATTGACAGTAGTATATCCACTAAGGATCCCTCAAAAGGACCTCACTGGCAGATACCCAGTTGGGGATGGTAAGTCTGAGCAAACGACTCTCATATCAGACCTTTCAAAGCTCAGCTGCCTCCTTCAGACCTCGTCTTGCATACAAGGTGCTAAAGCAGCCCAGGATGTGGTCTTGGTCTTGCTTGGGTACGTGCTGGAGAGAACTACACCCTGGCCAAGTGTACCTCAGCTATCACAGGGTTGCATGACACACACCAGGTTTGCAGAAGTAGAGTACATAGTACTCATACTCCTAAAGAAACTCCTTGTTCATTACTCTTAACCCCTCCAAGCTAAGACATCTTGGGCTGCATATAATCCTAAATTCCATGCTGTGGAGCTAGAGTAAGGATCTGTTATGCATATGGCCCTTGGAGTCATGCTAATGCAGCCTTGGACTAGTTCTAGGACCTAATCTACAAGTCCAGACTTAATTATGTTGAAAAGGAGTCATGAGATTGAAAAAGGAAAAAGAGACTGCAAAATATCTGCTCCAGACGTAGACTGTCCAATTATGTAGTCACAAGGCATTGCAAGACAATTTTTCTACATCATTATTTTATATGTGGTTTTATTTTGCTTATTTGTTTTTGCCCTTTAAACTTATGTACTGAGGTATGAGGAGGTTTATATGTAGTCATCCTTCATCATCTGGGGGCATCCTTTCATCAGGTGAAACATGCATTTGCTTTGGATGGTGTCCTTCCTTTCCACTCAGTTCTGAGTGATAGGATGCCAAATTGCAGTGTCTCAATGAAATCCCAGCAACTGGGGCTCATCATTTGGCTCAATCCATGACATTTTAATCAGGGAAGAATTGTTAGATGTTACACACCTCTGCCTAAAGCTTAATCTACCTGCACTGATCTTTCATGCTGAAACACTTACTCATCTTGGGTCATTCTGCTGAGACAAAGAGTTGATTCTTATCACAAGCAAAGCTCAAATCCTGGCTTTACCAGCTGCTAGCTTTGTGATCTCTAGTAAGTCCCACAGACTCAAGCTTTGCTTTCTTCATCAGTGAAGTGGGATTTACCCTACCTCATGGGTTTGTAGTGACAGTTCAGAGAGTGCTTGTAACCTTGCCTAGAACAGTGCTTGACAGAGTCTATGCTCAGTAAATATAAATTGAGGCTAAATCTGACAGTTTCGTCTCTTGAAACATAGCATGTGCAAAAACTATTGTCTATAATTTTTACTGCCATGGATGGGTTTTATTGAAAAGCCTCTAAATTTCAGCAATAAATTAATTGCTAGGGTTTTAGAGGATGAGTTTATTGTGTTTTGAACAGACATAAAAGTGCTTCAGCTAAAAGCATTTCCTTGTATGTGAAATTAAGGCTTGCAACCACATGCCAAGCAACTCATGAATAAATATCATATTCTGGGCCACCAATTACCCTCTTGGAAGCTTTTTGAGAAAACTAATAACTGTAACCAAGAATTTGTTGAACTCAAGTAAATTTTCACTGAGCTGTTTGATTGCTCAGTCTGTTAGAAGGATTAAAGGTTATTGGAGAGGGGCCGTCGTTGACACTGCTCCTGATGGACCAGGAAGCAGACTGCCTACATGGTAATGCAGACAAGGAAAATCACTCTATACAGGGATTAAGATTTTAATTGGTTTCTCAAGGCACTTACAGACTCTATTCAGGAGCTAATTCTGAATTTTAAAAGAATATTTGAAGAGTGCAGTCATGACCACTTAGGGATTTCTATTTTACATTCATAAATATTAATTGACTACATCACCAGTGTCTAAAAATAGCCCAATAAATATTTACCAAGAACATCCACCTATTAGACTTCTTAATGCATCCAACCATGTTAATTTTGGCAATGAATGTGCAAATTACTAAGCCTGTGTAGGGATTCTACACTTGGAAGGGGCAGACGCTGGGGGGGTAGGAGGGAGTTCTTTGAAAATTAGCAAGAAAGGGACAGGTCTGCAGCTGTCCGTCGGTGGCTCAAACTCTCCCTCCATCTCTAGTTATTGCCCAATCTCCTTCATCTGCTCATGTGATCTAGGCTCTGCTGATTACAGGTGCCTTCCCTGAACTTCTGAGTTAATGATGCAAAAAATCAAAGACTTCAGGAAGCCATGTGGTAGCCACATATTCGAGTTCCTAGGGAGGCAGGGACTGCATTAACTTAACAATGTATGTATTTTTGTTATAAAATTTTATTACAACAGAGATTGAACAATTTTTGCACTAAAAACAATAAAATATTTTTGTTCTAGCAGGACTGTGTCTTAAAAATGTTAACATTAAATACAAAGAACCATTATTTTATTTGGCTATTAGATACTGAGTTGGAAAAAACCTATGGTTTTCCTGTGTTTCTTCTTTATTTTCACACTGCTGCCACACTCTTAACACTTCTCACACTTCTGATCACCAAATGTGTTGGCTTTTTTTCCCCACACCAAGCAATGCACCAGGAAACCTGCTGGATTTATGCTTTAACTCAATTCTGGCACCGTCTACCTGGAGATAGTGTCAGATCCCACAGGCTAACGTCTCAGTCCAACAAGACTGCTCCACCTCACTTCAGATGCCGGTTGGTCTCCATTGGTAGGTCCCCAGGTTACCCACAACTTCTATCCAACTTGGCTACCAGTAGGAGGTTCTCACAACACCTTGGGTTCTACTAATTTGCTAAAGTGGCTCACAGAACTCAGGGAAACACATTTACCAGTTTATTAAAGCATTTGATGAAGGATATAGATGAACAGCCAGATGAAGAGATACATAGGGTGAGGCTTAGGAGGGTCCTGAGCACAGGAGCTTCTGTCCCCATGAAGGAGGTGTGTCACCCTCTCGGTACATGGGTGTTCACCCACCTGGAAGCTCTCCCAACACCTCACCATTGGGATTTCATGGAGGCTTCCTCATGTAGGAATGATCAATTATTAACTTCATTTCCAGCCTCTCTCCCCTGTCTGGAGGATGGGTAGTAGGGCTAAAAATTCCAAAGTTCTAACCATGGCTTGATGTTTCTGGTGACCAGACCTCATGCAGGAGCCATCCAGAAGCCTCCTCAATAGAGCAAAAGATGCTCCTAGTGCTGTTACCACTTAGGAATTTACCAGGGTTTTCAGAGCCCTGTGTCAGGGATAGGAGACAAAGACCGAATCTGTATCTCTTATTATAAATCACAGTATCACAGATATATTTTAAATCTCTTACTAGAGATAGCTTACAAAGAGAATGCAAGATTTCTTGAAGTTTAAAGGTTGAAGAGCCCCTAAAGGCAAAATCCAATAAAGCAGTTTAGCAGCCTAGAAGGAGTTTAAAGATACTTAAATATCTTAAGACCTGAGTCAGAATGGGCTTCCTCTCTTTCTAGTTATTGTACAGGTGACCAGATGAAATTATAGTGGAGGAATCACAGTTCAGGCACACAAAAGCAGGGTTGGGTGGCCATTGAGGATCTGGTCCCAGACATGTCCCTGCACCACTGAGAACCTGTACATTCTTTAAACTGTGCCAGGTCCAAGGACACCACCAGCTGTATTCAGAACAAAACTTGCCAACTGCAATCTGATGGGCTCAAGTTCTCTCCTTAGACCTATGCAGACTTTTTGGACCCCAACAAATCCTTACTTATTAAACACCCGTACTTTTTTCCAGTTCCAATTATAATTCTTTTTTCTATTTTATTTTATTTTTTATTGAAACATAGTTGATTTACAATGTTGTGTTATTTTATGGTGTACAGCCTAGTGATTTAGTTATACATATATATATATTTTTTCGTACTCTTTTTCATTATAGGTCATTATAAGATATTGAATATAATTCCTTGTGGTATACAGTAGAACCTTGTTTACCTATTTTATATATAGTAGTTTGTATTTAATGCTTGATAAACAACTCATGTAATTAACTGTAACTTTGCTGTTTTTGCCTTTACGAGCCTCCTGGAGTTTGTGGTCTGGCAGAATATCTTTCAAGTGCTTCTTTGGATCTGTGTCTCCTGGGCTGCAGTCCTAACAAACCCTAAATAAACATCTTTTTATTTCGATCAGGTCTCCATTTCTAAAATTTTGGTTAAAAGTACCTTTACCTTTACCTTTGGTTAACAGTTACCTTTGCTAAGTAACAACCTTTCTGAGCTTCAGTTCCTTCACCTGGCAAATGGGGATTAATACCCATTTCATAGGACTGTTGTGAAAATTAAATTAAAATGGTAAGTGTAAGGTGTCTGGTTTGTAGCAGACAAATTAACAAATATTTATTCTTCATTTTTCTTTAAGACTTTAAGATCTAGTTGGGATGATAAGCTATAAACCCATGGAGAGGTAAAAAAAAAAATATCCAAGGGTTAAGCCACAGTTCACATGCACTAAGGTGGCTGGAGAGGATGATCTTTAATGTCCCTTTCAGCTCTAAACATCGATTTTTCAAGGACAGCTGTATGAGAAGTGTCGTGGGGCAGTGCATGATGAATTGGCAATTGGGAGGTGCAGACAGTAAGTGCTGTGAGGTCGAAGAAGGGAACGACTGCCCTGGGCTGAAATGGTTTAGGAAGACCATTAAAAAATTCTGAGCTGTCTGAGCTTGAACAAAAGCCCAATTCAATTAGGAGAGTGACTGGCAAGAGTCTGATTATAATACAAATGCAGGCCGAGCTGAGAAGAGTAAGAAACATAAAATATTGTAGAGAAAGAAGAAAGGAAAAGGCAGTATCAGCAATCTGGTTCCTGAAACACACAGAGAATATTAAGCAGCTATCATTCTTTTCATCCCTATAATACTCTTTCATGGTAGGCAAGGTGTATCAGCCCTGCTGAGAATCGCCTGTGAGTGAAGGATCTTTTAGAAATCTGTTTGGTTACAAATAACAGAAAACCTGGCCAGTGGCGGCTTACACAAAGTGGTGTTTTTTTTTCTCTTCCTTAAAGAGAAAGAACTTTATAGGTGGACAGCCCAGGGTTGGTGTCACCACATAATAACACAGCCAAGACACAGGCTCTTTCTAGCTCTCTTCTCCCTCACCATCCTTGGTTTGATGGGCATCTGCCTTTATTGCTCTTTGCCTTATGCTCCAGAGATGGCTGCTGTGCCTCCAGGCGTCACAGCTGCGTTCCAGACAGGAAGCAGACAAAAGGGCAAAGGAGCAAAAAGTGAGGGTGAAAGGGCATACCCACTGAGTTTGTGCCTTTTTATTAAGAAAGCTGAAGTTTTTCTAGAAGAAAGCCCAATAGACTTCCCCTTGTAACCTGCTGGCCAAAATTGTGTCTTGTGATTACTCCAAGTGGGTAAAGAGACTGGGGAGAAGGGGGATGTGGAGGGGTTAGTAGCCAACCAATGATGAAAAAAAAAAGTGTTGAAGCCTTCTGAAAAAAAAAAATTCTATGAAAGATAAAGCCAAGGAGTTGTTTTCCTTAAACAGAAAAATTTACCCTATTTTTAAAGAAATCAAACTTTAAAAATTTTGTGCTAATTATAGATTCATATGCAGTTGTAAGAAACAATGCAGAAAGATCTCCTGGATCCTTTAACCTGTTCTCCCTCTAATGGTAACATCTTGTAAAACTGTATTAATAACAACAAAACAATAAATAAACAATAAATAAAAAACAATACAATAACAACTGGGATATTGACATGGATACAGTCAAAATACAGGACATTTCCATCACCACAGGAATCCTTCATGCTGTCCTTTTATAGCTACACCTACTTCCCTCCTGCCCTTTGCCTCATTCTTAATTTCTGGCAATGACTAATCTGTTCTCCAGCTCTCTAATTTTGTCGTGTCAAGCATGTCATATAAATGGAATCATATGGTTTTTCTTCCTTTTCTGATCTGCTTATTTCATTTCCTTGCCATGTTGCACTGGATAAAACTTCCAGCACCATGTTGAATAAGAGTTGTGAGAGTGAACATCTTCCCCTGTTTGCAGTTTTAGGGGTAAAGCATTCCATCTTTTACCACTGAGCATGTTAGCTAAGGTTTTTTTGTTGATGCTCTTTATCAAGTTGAGGAAGTTTCCCTCTATTCCTATTTTTCTAAGAATTTTCATTATGAATGAGTGTTAAATTTTGTCTAATACTTCTGTGTCAACTGATACAGTTATGTGATTTTTCTTTTTTAGCCTGTTAATATGGTGGATTACATTGATTATTTAGTATTGCACCAGGCTTGCATCCCTGGAATAAACTCCGCTTAGTCCAATGGTGTATAATTCTAAGTATATATTGAATTCTACTTGCTAACATTTTGTTAAAAATTTTTGAGTTTATATTTATGAGGCTATTGTTCCCCAGTCTTTTGGTACTGTTTTTGTCTAGTTTTGGTATACAGGTAATAAATAGGTTCATAAAAATGAATTAGGAAGTGTTCCTTTCTCTATTTTTTGGAAAAGATTGTATAGAGTTGATGTTAATTCTTCTTTAAACATTTGGTAGAATTCTCCATTGAAATATCTAGACCTGCAGACTCTTTGGTGGGGGGAGGTGGGGTTTTTTAAATTGCAAATTTGATTTCCTTAGTAGTTATTGAGTTATTCAAATTACCCACTTCATTTTGGGGGAGTTGTGGTATTTTGTGCTTCTTGAGGAACTGGTCTATTTCATCTTAAGTTTTCAAATTTTGCACGTACATGTTTTCATAGTATTCCCTAATCAGTATCCAACTATTTGCCAGTTGTCTAAATCTTCAAGCTATTCAGAAACATTGTATACATCATCAATTTTTCGTTCCTTGTAGAAATTACATAGCCAGACAATTTTTCAAAGTATTTTTGAGAATCCAATTTTTTGTTCGTTTGTTTTTTAACATTTTCCCCCCTTAATGGAGGCACTGAGAATTGAACCTAGGACCTCATGCACACCAAGTGTGTGCTCAACCACTGTGCTATACCCTGCAACCCCTAGTCAGACATTTTAGAAAGTACTTTTTTCTGACATCTAAATTTGCTTACTTACACTACCTGTACATCCCTGGACTCTTCCCTGAAACTAAACTTCAGATTATATAAAATGTCCATATAGTCAAAGGAAGTTTAATTCTAAACAGTCTTGGCAGGAAAATTCTCCCCATCACCTCCAGATTGGCTCATCATTACAAGTACAATTTTGATGTCTTTTCCATTCCTGCTACAGTGAAATTAAAAAAAAAAAAAAAAAAACAGAGCACAAAGCATCTTTGAGATGTTCTAAGAGCAAAAGGTGAGGAGGCTTTTAAGAAAAATGAGACACTGATATGGTAGCAATTACTGAAAAGAAGGGTCAGAGCAAAATGTCAGTTTCATATCCTCAAATTCTTGGTTTTTTGAGACCCAGTGCATGTAAACTTTCATTGTTGAAAGTTATTATGGTGCATCTAAATTTGTTCATTTCTGTTTTTCCTTTGTTCATCTTGTCTTTTATCATACCTAATAAATTTATCTTTATAAAATATTCCCTCATCTACTACTATAGTAGTAGTTCTCTGCCGTCACTAGCATCTAAACCTAGAGGTCAGTGATTACATCTTTGAAAAACTACAGTAGAACATTACAAATTTAATCTCTGATATTTTGCAGTTTGAAAAAATGGGGACATTTATCAAGTATTAGTATTGTAATTTTTTTTGTCTGTTTTATTTACTGGGATTCTATGTGAGATTTCATTTGTATTTTTTAAACTTTTTGTCTAAATATAATCACATGTAGACATATGCATAGATGTAATAGCTGAATGAATTTCACAAAATGAGCACTCAACTTTTATTTTGTTTATAATTTATTTATCTTGTAAGTTAATAGTGAAGCAAGATCACAAGTGTGATGTTTCAAATTCTATATATTGGTGTACCAAATACAAACCATTCCTTGCCACTTAATTCAGTTGCTGGTAATGAGCTTCATGGGAGAATAGCATACCTCCGTCCTTAAGAGCTTTTTGCAGTTACTAAGCTCATCTTTTTCCAGCTTACTAACATTTCAACATACCTTATCTCTATCAATTCTCACAACAACTTTATGTGGGACAGATTATTACATAGTTTTATAGAAAGAAGGAAACTGAGGCTCAGAGAGGTGAACAACCCCTTAGGGGCACGGGGTCAATAAACTGCAAATCTTGGACTTGAAGCAAGGCTCTTAGAGCCCAGGTCTTGTATCAGTTCTAGTAGACAAACTTTTTATGTGGTGCATGCTGTGAAGTGTTTCCCAGATCCCCATGCAGGAGTGAAGGATTAATTCCTCTGAACGACTTGTTCCCCTATTCCTTCTGCTGACAGAAAGCTCTGAGTTCCACCCACTTCTGGGACTGCCTTGGCTAAAGAGAGAAACCTCACCCAAGGTTACACCTCCTCCCTTGAGCAGTCACATCCAATGACTCACCAATAAACAATGGCCCAGCCCCCTCTGGAAAACTGAACAGTCATCTCAGCTTCAGAGCTTCCAGCATTATGGGTGGTGAGACCTCCATCAGACGGCAAGGGAGCACTAGTTCTCCCTCTATCCAACTGTGGTTCTGTCCTTCCCTTCTTCAGGTGTTGATTCTTAGAGTCCTCCCTAATAAACCTTTCCTGAGCTCTCTCCAATCAATGAGATATTGATATCCCACAAGTGCTATCACATTTGATGGTGTGAAAAAAAAAGTTACACTATGCATTGGAAAGTTCTGTGTAGAATTTCATTGATTAACCTATATTAAGTGAGCATTTACTACTTGCTAGGTCTAGAAGTTACTTAAAATTAAAAAAACTCTACTTCTTTTAAAACACTTATTCAGCCTGTCTCTAAGAAAGGTATATTATAATCTAAAACAAGAGATAAAAATCAATATTTATATTTACCGTAATTGGTCTTGAAAGAGATTTTATGCATTCTGTTATAAAAAAATTTTTTTTGACGAGTTAGTGGATGATGAATTCGCTGAACCTGTAACTTGCTAGGAGGTCAAAGCCATCTAGTCCTTTTAGGAATTCCATTTAAAAACTGAGGTCAAACACACAATTTAAGTTTGTAAAAACAAACTAAAGCTAAGATTTGAATAAGGACAGATACCCCAAATGTAAGGACTATGGGACAAGAGAACCCATTTTTTTCAAAGTGAGATTTGAGAATTAAATACAAAGTGCAAAATGAGTTTCTCTCTGGTATAATTTGCCAATATTATGTGTCTGTCCAACCAGTCCTAACAAGCTCATCCAGGTTTCTGGCAGAGACATTCGACACCAAGCACTTACTTCTGACATCTGGAGATCTTAGTACTGATGGGTGAGAAGTAGGTGGAGAAATATAGGTTCTTCCTACCATAAACATATTTCATTTGTCAAAAGCCTGTGGCCTTTCCACGCTAACCAGACTGAGGTTCATATGGCGGCGTTGTTCTGGGCTCCCCCTTGTAACTTTAAAAAAATTAAATTAAAACATTTTTTTGAAGTTTAATCGGTTTACAACATTGTGTTAATTTCTGGTGTACAGCATAGTGATTCAGTTACACACACACACACACACACACACATATATATATTTTCATACTCTTCTTCATTATAGGCTATTACAAGGTATTGCATATAGTTCCCTGTGTTATATAGTAGGAACTTGCTGTTTATCTATTTTATATACAGTAGTTAGTATCTGCAAATGCCGAACTCTCAATTTATCCCCCCACCTCCCACTTTCCCTCCTGGTATTCACAACTTTTTTTCTTTTCCTTTTTTTTTTTAATTGATTTATAGTCAGTTTACAATGTTGTGTCAATTTCTGGTGTGCAGCATAATGTTTCAGTCATGCATATACATACATATATTCCATTTCATATTCTTTTTCATTATAGATTACTACAAGATATGAATATAGTTCCCTGTGCTATACAGTAGAAATTTGTTGCTTATCTTTTTTATATATAGTAGTTAGGATCTGCAAATTTTGAACGTTCAGTTTATCCCTTCCCACCTCCTTTACCCCCTGGTAACTTTAAGTGTGTTCTGTTTTTGTTCTGTAAATAAGTTTGTGTCTTTTTTTAGATTCCACATATAAGCAATATCATCTGGTATTTTTCTTTCTCTTTCTGGCTTACTTCGCTTAGAATGATGATCTTCAGGTCCATGCATGTTGCTGCAAATGGCATTAATTTTTTATGGCTGAGTAGTATTCCATTGTGTGTGTATGTATATATGTGTGTGTGTATACATCTTCTTTATCCATTCATCTGTCAGTGGACATTTAGGTTGTTTCCATGCCTTGGCTATTGTAAATAGTGCTGCTGTGAACAATGGAGTGCGTATGTCTTTTTAAGTTACAGTTTTCTCTGGATATATGCCCAGGAGTGGAATTGCTGGATCATATGGTAAGTCTATTTTTAGTTTTTTAAGGACCCCTTGTGACTTGAAGGGGAATTTTCACAATGTCTGGAGCCTGCGATGTCCTGCAAATGAAGGAGGAGAATGTCCTCAAATCCTTGCAGTAGAACCCGCTTAGGTGGCACCAACTGTCATTTCCAAAGGGAACAGCACGTCCACAAAAGGAAAAGTGATGGCATTAACTCATAAATCTGAAGAGAATGTGGGAAAGGCTTCTGCTGGCAGCTGGTGCCATTGTTGACACTGAGAACCCAGCTGATGCCAGTGTCCTGTCCTCCAGGAACGCTGGCCAGTGAGCTGTGTTGAAGTTTGCTGCTGCCACCAGAGCCGCTCCCGTTGGTACAGCTCCACCTCTGGAAACTTCACTGACCGGCTCCAGGCAGCCTTCAGCCGTGTCTGCGGGTGGTTACAGATCCCAGGGCTGCCCCCAGCCTCTCACAGAGGCGCCTGATGTTGACCTGTAACATGGACTCTGCGCTGTGTGGACACCGCCATCCCTGCAGCCAGAAGGGAGCTCACCCAGCGGGTCGGGACTCATGATGCTGGCCTGGGGGTTCTGCGCACGCACAGCCGCATCCCCGGGAGCGCCCCCGGGAGGTCAGGCCTGATCTCTGCTTCCACGGAGATCCTGACGGGACTGAGAAGGAAGAGCAGGCGGCTGCTGAAGAGGCTGTGACCCAGGAGAAATATCGGGGTAAGTGCACTGCTCTAGGTCCCAGATTTACTGCCACTCAACTAGAAGTTGCAGATGGGTCTGGAGGTGCCGTGGCCTCCGTGCCCTCCAGCCGCTCCTGCTGAAGATGGCTACGACCTGCCCACCTGAGACCTGACTGCAGCCCCCACTGCTCAGGCCACTGGATGGGGAGGAACAGCCACTGAGTGGTCTCACGCTGATCCTTCACGTACTCTTAAACAGAAAATGGAAATACGGTTGATGGAAAATAAAATTTCTTAAAAAAGAAACAAATACCTGTGAATAAAAATAGTTGGCCTGAGCCTCAGAAGAGCAGGCAGCTTGGTATGGTGTTAAGGGCACAGGTACAGAGTTAGACAAATTGTAGTTCGGGTCTTGTTCTGCCACTTACTTGCTGTAGAAATCCCAGCAGATTATCTAATCTTCTGCAATATCAGCCTCATCTGTAAAATATAAGGTCTGTGAGGGCAGGGACCATGTTTGTGTTGATCACTGTTACATATCCAGTGCCTAACAAGCCTGGCATTGAGGCACTTGGTGCCAAATCAAACAGGGTATGGGAAGAGTGTACTGAGAAAGAAAAACAGAGCAGCCCCCGACATTCAGAAGCTGGCCTAGACTCACAGGTAGCCCACATCATTCTCCTGTTAGACATAAACAATTTAACAGAATATCAACCCCAGACAAGGTTTCTCTGAGACCATGATAAAATGAGCCAAAGCAAAGCCACTGCATGATTTTTTTTCTAAGTGTAGATAAATACAAGGTCACTGTGCCACCCACAAAATACCAAACACTCCCTCTCAGCCAAAAATGAGTGATGGATACTTCTTTACTAATTGCTGCTACATTCTTTTGCCTCTCTTCCTATACATAAGATTTATGGAGCTATCCAGTCATAGACTTGCCTCTGCTTTTGATGGCATCCAATTTAGAGCAAACCTCTGCTTCTTAGACCATCCATCCCCAAGTTACCCAACCAAAGCCCATATTCTATGATGGGCTTTTTTCTAGCACCCTCTTACTGAGATACTCCATGATTCCTCATGGTGTGTTTGCATTCACTTAATGAATAACAAACACAATCTGTTTAACTACAGTTGTATTCCTAGTGGTATTTGGCTCACCAGAAATGATAATGTGAATGGAAAAAATGAGGAGATATACACTGTCTCTTCAGAGTGGTTGTGTCAAATCGATAATTAATTTACCAACATATATTGAGGGTCTGTTTTGTGCGAGGTGAAAGGAATACTGAGAAGAACAAGACCTGGACGGCTCTCCCGGAGCTTAAACCTGTGGACAATGCAAAGAGCAAATTTGTGATCCAATTTAATGTGGCTAGCATTATTATAGAGGCATACACCTCCTGTAAAAATACTGTCAGATCATACCTGAAGGAGGAACATTTGTTTTTAGACTTGCAACCTTCATAACTGTAAGATGATAAATTTGCATTGTTTTAAGGCACACATTTTGTGATAATTCATTACAGCAGCAATAGGAAACTCATACAGCATGCTTGAGCTTAATCTTTAAGGGGGAGTGTCCCAGGTGTAAGCAAAGGCAGATTAGTTCCTGCAGGACCTGACAGTTGTTTGTGTGGCTGTGTGCTTAGGAGTGTGACAGGATATGCCAAGGTCAGATCCTGAAAGATCTTTCTATTCAGAGAAATTGGAAATAATCCAGAAGATCAGAGACCACTGAAGGATTAAAACAGGGGAGTGTGACAAAATTACATTTGCATTTTAGAAGGATGGGTTGGAATCCTGAAGTAAGAAGAAGGAATTGGAGACTAAGTACCCTAGGCAAGAAATGGGAGGCCTTCTTTGATCACCTTCTGTAAGATGACCTTGCTTATTTCTTGAAATTTGGAGAAGACATAAAAAATATGGTCATGATCTTCAAATATTTGAAATTCTGCCAATCAGGGTGATTAGACATGGTCTGAGTTGCTCTAAGATCAAAGTGTAAAGTCTTAAAAAAAATATTAAGTGCACTATGAGAAAGCACATTCTAATTAGAGTGATCAAAAAATGACTCCACAAATAATTATTTCTTACATTTCTTTCTTTCATCTATCCAAAAAATATTCATTTGAGCAGTTATCATTAAGCATATGATGGTGAGCAAAAGGGACAAAGGCACTGCTCTCGATGGAGTTTAATTTCTTTGTGCAGTGTGGAATTGTTTACAGATAACTTTTATATAATTTAACCAATAAGCAAGCTCCCAATAGGGACAGCTGAAAAGTGGTGTTATATACATGTGCGAGGCAGGCTTGCAGTGAATTCTGGCCAGGGAAAATCGGCACGATGTAAACCATAGTACGAGAGCCCCGGCCTTCTCTCCGCATCCCTCCCACCGGCCAGGCCCCCCGCCCAGGCCCCCCCGCCCCGCCCCTCACGCGGCTCAGCCCCGCCCCTCGCCCAGCCCCGTCCCACCCCCACCGCTCAACAATGCCCTCCCCTTCTTCCGTCCCCACCCGCCGCTTTAAGTCGCGTCTCTCAGCCCGCGGGATTTCGAGCCTTTCTCTCGCGAGGTTTTTGCAGTACCGGAGTCAGCTGTGGTGGCTGCTTGCGGGGTGAGAGGAGGTGGTTCTGTCGCGGTTTTCCAGAAAGTCTGCGCCAAGCTCAGAGGCGTTAAGTAGGTTCTGGGGTCTAAGACTCGGGCTGCAGTCGCGCGGGGTCCCCAAGGAGAGAGGGAGCCGGACTCTCGGTCTCGGGCCGACTTCGGGCCGCGTGCGTGCAGCGTGTGCGCCGCGGGCCAGCAGCCGGCGTGAGGTCTCACGGGCGGGGTGAGGGGTGCGGGGCGCCGGGTCGGGGTGGGTGATCCGCAGGCGTGTTGAGACTGCCCGTGGGCTCCTGCAGTGCGGGTTTGAGGTACTCCAGACGCCGGGGTGAGGGTGGGGGTGTGCGGGGCGGCCTCAGTCCCGTCTGGCCCACCTGGAGTTCGCCCTGGTTGGCGGTCAGGTTATTGGCTCTAAGGTCTTGTAGTTGCAAACTCCGGAATGCGCTTGGTTCTGCTATTAACGGAGTCAGTTCGTCACAAGGTACCACATCGAATTGGTTTTTCTTGTTTGCTGCTTTACGGGGCTTGGCTGCCTCATTCAGAGAGGCAGAAGAAAGATTTGTATAAAGAGGTGACTAGACAAATGTCTTAAATCTCAGTATTCTCTCTCATTTTTAAATCAAGGTATACAGAAAAATGGAGTATATGACAGAATCTGTCACCTGCACACCTGGACACATGTAAGTTGCGTCCCTTTTACCCCATTCCCCTTAAATTTAAAAATGTTAACGTGAGTCTTTGAAACTTGCTGTGGGGAAAATCGTTTCTTTTGATGGGCAGATTCTTTTGTCTTAAATGGGAAAAATGGAAAGCCTTATTTCCTGAGAAAATCGAATTCATTTTCCCCTGGAAAGTTTGTTGTAGTAAATACTGCTTTAAGAGTATTAAAATCTTCACTATACATAATTCTAGATTGCTGTAATAGCCATTGGCCATATGTAGCTTTTTAAATTTAATTAAAATGAAAATAAAATTAAACATTCAATTCCCTGGTCTACTACCCACGTATCAAGTCCTCGATAGTACATATGCCTGGTGGCTGCTATATTGGACAACATAGACCTTAGAACATTTCTTCTGGGTAACATCAGTTATTCTTAAACATTTTCTGTCCCCAGTGCACTTAGGTTTATGAAACTCCCATCTTTTGTACTGAATCACTAAACATGTTACCTTTCCATCCTTTAAAATTTTTTCTGCTCTGGGTAAATGTGTTACATTTTGGCAGTCCCTGTGCTACACTGAGGCCTTAAAAGAATTGCCTTTGGACTATGAAGCAGTCTAATGATTACTGTTAGAAATGATTTAGACTCTTTAGATCCTTTGTACTCAATTATATTTTGGGGATTTTTGAAATTGTGGCCATCCTTGTTTTTTGCCTCACTATTCCAAGGTTATTTTTTAATCTACTGTATCTTTGAAGGTTGCTCTAAGTTAGTTTTTTTAAAAAGGCAGAGATATTATAGCCTAACTTGAAGGCTTTTGTTTGTTTGATAGTTTTTTAATTTAGCTAGTACACTTATGAAATCTCATTTGAAAAACGTATGCTTTATTTATTTTAGCTTGTGCTGCGATTGTGGTGTCCCAATTAGTCCAAATCCTGCCAATATTTGTGTGGCCTGTCTGCGAAGTAAAGTAGATATCAGCCAAGGCATTCCAAAACAAGTGTCTATATCTTTCTGCAAACAATGCCAAAGGTATGTAGTACTATTTTATCCTGTTTAAAGTTGAGATTTATATTTAGGAGAACCACTAGGATATGCTGAGATTACACTAAGATACATGGAATAAAGTGCATGTAATTGAGATTTACATTTTATTTATGTTGGCATAGCTAGAGATTTTAGAATTTGCAATTTTGTAGCATACTCTAGTAGTTTGCCCTGCTACAAAGGTATTTGTATCTGTTCTTTCTCTGTTAAGGGATTAATAGGTTTGATGTATACAGTTAATTGATACAAGTTGATGTTTTTAAAGGTGACAGCAGATTTTAAAGACATTACTGTTAATTACCATGATGCTTTTATTTTTCCCTTCAATCACAAGAAGCCATGTATGATAAAAGGCACCTTATTTTTAAAGTAAGTTACCAATGTGTTTTAAAAATTGTATCTATTGATGTTCCCATGTAACTAAAATGACTATAGTTAATGGAAAAAAAGGTCAGTGTATCATATCTAGGATGATCTGAAATAAAGACTGGATTTGAAGGCAGATTTCTTCTGAAAGTTAATGTTTTATTTCTTCTTCATTTTCTTTAGTTGACAGTCTAACAGAAGCCTTTTTAAAGAATGGAATGAATTGCTTTATTGTGTGATATTCTTAGTTACCAGCATGAGAAACTGGCTCAAGCTTAGTTAGGAGAAAGGAATTTGTGACATGCTTTTGGTAGGACCCAAAATCCACAGGAAAGTGGAGGACAAGAGTCAGGGCCATATAGCCAGGAACACCACCCAGAATTACACAGCAGAGACAACTCATCCAGTCAAAAATCACACAGACATCACTCTCACAGGATACACACTGCAGCCTGCGCTGTAGTCACCACTGTTGCTGCTGGTACTGCAGTCACTGCCTCCCTAGGCCTTTGAGTAATACGGAACTTCCCAGTGTAACTTCCCAGAAAATTGTATTCCTGTGATTTCCCAAATGGGTTAGGACTGTAGTGGTTCTTAACTTTTTTGGAAAGGTTTGTGAATCCCTTTAAGAATTTGAAAACTGCACCTCCCCAGAAAAATGCATGAAACGTACATACGTACAAACACAAGAAACTTGTGTATTGTTTCAGGGAGTTTATATATCATATACAAGCTTATATATGCTTATTCAAGTTTGGCAGGTGTGAGGCTTAATCTTTAACAAATATTTACAAGTGTAATAGAGTGAAAAAAACATTGGACAAAGAATCTGGAGACCTAGATCGTCTTGAATTTCTCACAAACTAGCTCTTTGAGACTCTTGGCCACTTACCTTTTCTAAGCTTTTATTTCTTCATCAGAGTGAAGGGGCTTTATTAGATAATATATGAAGTCCTTTCTAACTCCAAATACATGCTTGTAACAAAGAAATCTGTATAAGGTTTTTCAGTGAACCTTTAAAAATGAAAATCAGAATATTTAATTAATAGGTAGGCCAAAAGGAAAAAAAAAGCATTCACAAATGTATCAAAACACATTAGAAGTATTATTATTTAACAAACTTGTTGAGCACTTACTGTGTGTTAGACACTGATTTAAGTCCTGGGCTGGCTGGGCTAAAAAACTTACAGTACATGCATTAGGAATTTAAATTTTGATTTTAGTCAAGTTTTATGTAAGATTTTATTTTATTTTACTTTTTTTATTGAGTAATAGTCATTTTACAATGTTGTGTTTATATAAGATTTTAAAACTTCAGTTTTATAATTTAAAATTTGGAAAGGGACTTGAAGTAGATAAATAGTTTGAACTATATTGACACATAGTATTAGGTACTAATTTACCTCCTTTGTGTGTGAGAAATAAGCAGTTTATAAGTATTTTACATGTACATTATAAACCATTTTAATGCTATTTTCAAGGAAGTGTTGGGCATTTTGTCATCCTCACTGAAATTCTTATTGGTGCTTGAAGTAATAAGACCTTTTAATGAGTTGTTTCAAATTGACTTTCTCAAATACTCAGATTTTACCTTTTTAATTAAAGCTATTGGTTTAACTGAAAGTTTTCTAGAACTATTAAAATATATTTGGGTTAAATGCTTCAGATCAACCTTGAATATTATTATATCTGGTTTATAATCATTGTTATGTCTATATATTCAGATGGAATTTTTTTTTTTCTGAGAGATACTGGGTTTCAATATATTATCTTTTCTCTCAGATATTTCCAGCCACCAGGAACTTGGATACAGTGTGCGTTAGAATCCAGGGAACTTCTTGCTTTGTGTTTGAAAAAAATCAAAGCCCCTCTGAGTAAGGTAGGTCAAATAGCTAAAATCAGTTTTTGTTGGGGTTTGTGTGTGTTTTAATCTCTCATTTTCAGAAAACCGTTGTTTGAGTAGATTTTCCAAAATAACTTAAATGCTACTATTGGTAAGCATGCTACTACAAATGCTGTTTTCATTTTTAAAGTTATATATATTCTCTTCTTACGGAAATGAAAATCTTTTTGCTTTAAAAGATTTAGTTTAGAATCAAATTTTTTCATTCATTATTTAATGAGAACCTCTTACGTGCAGTAGTTTTGTCTGAAAATATATAAAGCCATTGCTCAATGTAATTTAAGAGGTTATAGTATTAGGACTGTGATATTCTGTTTTTTAAAAATTTTCATTACTGCTCTGGAAAAAAAAAATTTATGCCTATTACTTAAAGTTGGTGCACAAATGTCTCCCCCCAAAAATAGGGTTTGTTAGTCTAGTTAACCTCTCTACATAACACTTTCAATTTTATTTCTTTTTTCTTTAATAGAGGTACTGGGGATAGAACCTAGGACCTCGTGCATGCTGAACATGTACTTTACCATTGAGCTATTACCCTCCCCCACTGTTCTCTTTATGTTAAACTTGGTGGGCTCTTGATGGACTCTTGATTTGAAGGCCTTCAGATTCTCTTAAATACTGATAGTAATAGTTCTTCGAAGTTTCTCCCTTTATTTTCCTTTTTTTTACCTCCCTGGAATTTGTATCAGTCGTTGGCCCTACTGGCTTAAAACTTTGCCTTTTTGCACTTGTATTGTTTTTAATCTTTCTGTCTTTTTCCTGTATTCCTGGCAATTTACTTTATTTTCCAATTTTTGTCTTCCTTTTTTTTTTTTTTTAAGTAGTAACATTTTAAGTTTAGAGTTTTTAATGTCTTTGATGCAGTCTATTGAATTTTTCTAAAAGTTTGATAATGGATTGTTACTGTTTTTTACTTTCTTTCTGTTAACTGATTTTTCTCAGTTTTTTG
This sequence comes from Camelus ferus, assembly GCF_009834535.1. Classification (NCBI taxonomy): domain Eukaryota; kingdom Metazoa; phylum Chordata; class Mammalia; order Artiodactyla; family Camelidae; genus Camelus; species Camelus ferus. Next base: position 88,404,332 of record NC_045696.1, on the reverse strand, counting down.
GATTCAGTTTTTTATGTAACTTGGTATTTTGCTTCCATACTTCAGGCTATTGTTAAATGTTATTAATAATTCACTAGCATTCAGCAGATGTTCATTAAATGTCAGCTCTGTGCCAGTCTGTTTTTGGTGATTAGGAATAGTACAGTGAATAAGAGAGAAAAATCTCAGTCTTAGGGAACTTTTATTTTAGTTGGAGGGGAGGGTGTGGAGTAGGCAATGAACAAAATAAGTAGGTATATTAAAAAGTGTAAATTCTGTGGAGGAAAAAACCAGGAAGGGGATAAGAACTGTACAGGGAAAAGTTGGAATTTGAAATACAGTGGTTAGGGGAGGCCTCATTGATAGGGTGACATTTGAGTAAACATTAAAGGCAGTAAGGGAGGGAGCTGCAATCTGGAGGAGAACATTATGGAGAAAACAAATATAGTGGCCAGAGGCAGGAGCATACCTATGTGGTTAGAGTGGAGTGGGGAAGGAAAAGTAATTGGGGATGAGGCCAGAGAAACGATGGAAAGTCAGAGTAGGTCAGGCCTTGTAGACCCTTTGAAGACTGGTTTTTACTCTGAGTATAATAGGTATAGAGGGTATAGGCAGAATAGTAAAATGAATGATTTACAGTTTATCCGGTTCCCCCTGGCTGTGTTTAGAATAGATGTGATGGGGGTGGGCACATTTAGGAAGCGATTGAAATAATTGTGAGAAATGATGATATTTGGATCAGTAGTGGAGGTGGTGAGAAGCAGACAGATTCTGGATGTTTTATAGACAGTCATTAGAATTACTGATGAAGCTGGACGTATGTTTATGAGTTGGAAGAGTCAAGGATGACTTCCATGGTTCTTAACTTGAGCAACCAGAAAGAGGGAGTTGCTGTTAGCGAAGTAGGAAAGGCTTCAAGAGGAGCAGGTCAGGTGGGAGAGAGAAAAGCTCATCTCAGAGTGGTACTTAGGTGTCTGTTAGACATGGAAGTAGAAATACTGAGTGAGGAGCTGGATAAGTAAGGGAGTGGCCCAGACTGGAGATAATGAATTTGGGATATAGATGGTATTTAAAGCTATGAAATTGGAAGAGATTTTCTAGGGGTTTTTATATAGAGAAGGGGAGGAATTTGAGTACTGAATCCTGGGATCCTTTAATGATAAAAGTTTGGGTGAAGTTTTGGTGAGGAAAAAAATCAGTCATTACTTCTTATTAGCTGTAGGGAGAGCAATTGATATAATCAGGAGATCTAGAAGGTGAAGGGAATGTTCAGCAAAGAGACTGAGGGTTTAGGAGATTTGTTAGTGAGTGTGGAGCTCCAGAGGCCGTAGTAAAAGAGTTTCAGGATTTGGGGAACAGTGTTAGGTGGACAGAAAAGGGAATATGTGGAACCACATGGAGATCAGAGTGAGAGATGAGGGGGTGACTGAAGTGTCTGAGACAGTAGTGAAGGATAAATGCTCAATAAGGTGGATAAGTCCTGTTGTCTGAGGACGGATGGTGTGGTGAGGCTGTGTTGGGGGATGGTGAAGTAGATGACAAGAGTCCTCCCTCTATTCCTGCAGATGGAAGTTGGAGGTTGAGGGAAGGGCAGTCTTAGACAGTGCCCATGGAGTTTCCTTTTGACCCCTGCCTGCAGGTGGAGGCTGAGGGAATAAAAAGCTGTCAGTTACCCTCTGTACCTGTGTGGCTTGTTGATTACTAGGCTTTGCTTTAGCGGAGCCAGACGTATGAGGAGGGTTTTACTCTGCTGAGCCGGATCTGCACTCAGACAGGTTCTCACCAGACAGGTCTTAAGAAAATTATCATCTGCCTGCTGTTGTCCCCTAAATCTGTTATCTGTAGCTCAGATTTCTCCATAGAGCTCCAGATCAAACATATATCTTACTATCCACTGAACAACCTCACTTGGATATCTCAGATAAATCCTCTTAAACTAAATGTGTGAAATCAAATATGACATGTTCTTCCCATTTAATCTGTTTTTTATTTGTGTCAGAAAAATAGTGTTACCTAGATGCCCAAGTTGAATACTTGAGTGTCATTCTAGAATCTTTTTCTCCTTCCCACATCTGGTTATTATTAAATCCTCTAGATTTTATATCCTAAATAGGTCTTGGATCTTTCTGCTTCTGTTACTTGCAGCCCCTCTCAGTTCAGCTCATCTACAACTCCTGCCCAAATTACTGAAACAACCTCCAGTTTTGTTCTGCTTCTTTCCTCAAAACACCCATTTTAATCATTGAGCTACATTCTGTTCCTCACTTACGGCAAACTGTTTTTGGCCTCTGCTGACTCTTCTGATTTAGCAGTGAGTTATTGTTATGGATTCAGTATTCAGTGCATGAGACTCCCTCTAATGAAAGTTGATTCTTTTTTTTTTTAAACTCACATACTTCATATAGAGAGAATAATAGAGGTAGAAACTTTTGTTCATGAGATTTCTAGTAGATGATGATGTCATCAGGTCTTTGTTTTCTATTCAAGACTGTAATTTATACTCCAAAAACAGTACATTGTTTTTAGGGGAAAGGAGTTTTCTATGCAAGTATTATAGTTTTTGCTTGTATTATACCAGTTGCATTAATATATCATGAGATTTTCCTTTTATTTGCTGTTTTTGTTGCCATACCTCTGATGATAAATCTTGAATCTTTTTTTTTAACTGATAATGTTGGGTAGATTAATGACAGATTGCTTGAGAATCTTTTGAAATCTGTTAATTACTGAATTATTCTTTCATCTTTTTTCTCCTCATTTGGGAACTTATGTTTTTTTGTGTTTTATTGAAGGTGCGGCTTGTAGATGCAAGTTTTGTTTGGACTGAACCCCATTCCAAGAGACTTAAAGTTAAACTAACTATTCAGAAAGAGGTAAGCTATGCATAATTTTCTCAGCATGGTTAAAGTGTAAATGAGGGCCTGTTGGGAAGTTACATTGTGGCTTGAATAGCTAAAAAGGAAACAGATATACTCTTTTTTTTTTTTTTTTTTTAACAGATACACTCTTAATTTTAGCCTTTTGTTTTCTTTTGGATCATCTGCACAGATTATCATGTCACAAGTGAAAGAAACCATTGTTCATGAGTAGTAGGCTGAGATACTCTTCTTAAAGTTATTTTTATTTGGAATAAGATTGAAGTAAAAACATGAGCTAAGGCAGTGCTTCTCAAACTTGGCTGATTATCATGACTCAGGGTGCCTGAATCAAACTGGATTCAACTAGATGTAAGATCCAGGAATCTGTAAAGCTTTCCTGGTGATTTCTGATGATTGACTGTGTTTGAGAACAGTTAAATTAAGGAATGTTTTCTTTTTTTGAGAGTTTTCGTGTCTTCTAAGGATAAATTTTATACACACACATGCAAACACACATATATATAGCTATAAAAATTCTTCAAGGAATATTCTTGCAACCACTTGACCTAAAGGTAAATTTGAAATGTTAATCTAATAAATCCTATGAATTAAACCTACGTATCTTTCCTGAAATAGTATAATTTATGGCTTTAAGTATAACTTTTATTGTTGATGTCCTCAAAGCTATTATGGAAAAAGTCTTTAAGTTCAGTGTTAAAGGATCATCTTTTAAGGAAAGTGTTTGTTATTAAATAGAAAGGAAAGAATGAAGGAGTGTGATGTTTTCTTTATCAGGTGATGAATGGTGCTATCCTTCAGCAAGTGTTTGTGGTGGATTATGTTGTTCAACCCCAAATGTGTGGAGACTGCCATAGAGTAGAAGCTAAGGATTTCTGGAAGGCTGTGGTTCAAGTGAGGCAAAAGGTAATAAGAGGAAGATCATGCGTGAATCTTTCATGTTGTATTTTATCTTTGTCAGTTACAAATAGAGAGTAAAACTTCCTCCTTTCTCTTCTATCCAAATCCTTCAGGCACCAGGGATATTCCAGGTCCCTGGGGCATTCACCTTTAGAAACATATCACTACTGTACTTTAGATAATCTTTAAAGATTGTTTTTGTTTTAAAAATCAATGTGCTATATCTATAGATGGCTTTTTTTTTTCATTTTGTTTATTAATCTAATAATACATTTATGTTTAGACTTTGCACAAAAAAACTTTCTACTACCTGGAACAGTTGATTTTGAAATATGGGATGCACCAGAATACACTTCGTATCAAAGAGATTCATGGTGAGTTAAAATTTAAAAGCATTTGAAACAATGTCAGAGTTTTATTTCAACTATCCCAAGGAGTCTTTTATCTTTGCTGATAATATCTGGAATAGTACTGTCCAAAAAGAACTTTCTGTTAGGAAGAAAAAAATCTTAGTACTTTAGCTGCAACCAGTATGGGAGCCACTAGCCATATATGGCTTTTGGATATTTTGAAATGTGGTTGGTGCAACTGAGGAACTAAATTTTAATTTTTTTCTATTTTAATTTAAATTTCTACTAAATAGCTACCAGATGAGTAAACCAGTAACTAAATTAATAGGATTTAAAGTGGTATGATAGAAATTCATCGAAAACTTATTTTATGCAGAGATCAGTTTCTGATTGGAAGAAAATTATTTTTGAGATCTGTAAGTTGTAATATTTTTATTTTTCGTGTACCTGTAGGCATTTGTAATGGATACCTTAAATCAGAAGGCTAAACTCAGTAATAATAAATAGTGATATACAAATAATATAGATTCCTTGAAGCTAGAATTTAAAACTTTTTGTGTAATTTCATAATGGCTTAGCACTTTCTGTTGTAGGATACTTATATATACTAGTTGATGGATGAGTATTTCTTCAATTAATCATAGAAAATACAGATATTCTTTAGCAAACTCTTAAGTCTCTTGATAAAAGTTAATATTTTTAGTTGCTGGACGTGTACATTATTTTCCTAGTCTCTAAAGTACAGGTTTAGAGATGGTTATTCTTGAAGAAATGATCAGATTCTTGTACTACTTATTTTAAAAGTGTGAGTTCCTCTGTTACTTGCTAATCTGTTACTCATTATCTCGTGTCTTGAGAAAAGTACTTAGAAATGTGGTGTTGGGTCCTTAAACAGGGAAAACTGAGTATTAGTGTGTCATCTGGAGAAAATCTTTTAAGCTTTCTATCTGACTTGAGTGCATTACCTGTAGACAGAAAGTTAACAGTCTAAATTGGTGAGATAGAGTTTACTGAATTCTTATTGTGGGTAAGATATTTTGCTGCCTGCTTAACATGGTGTCTGTCTATTTGTGGCTAGCCATCAGGCAGAAATTTTTACCTTTGTTCTGAGTAACAATGTGTTGATTAACTCTTGGGGATTAGGAGAGACTAATATTCTAGCAAAGGAAGCAGAAAAAAACCCCTGAGCTTTATTCATTACCATGCTGAAATATCCTCACACAGAATTTTTTGTAGCAAAAGACTTGGATAAAGCATTTTAGGACATGCTTTTGCAGTCACTTTCAGAGCCAAAAAACTTTTTTTCATCCAGAGGAATTAATCTGCTTTTTTCCCCCTACTTGTTCTTGGTATGATGTAAATGAATCTTTTGTTTGCTTGTTTGTAACTTTGATTTTAAAATCATAATAATAGTGAAAATTAAAATAGAAGTATATGTAAATAAAGGAACTCTGTCCATCTATCCACTTGTTATTCCCAGATGTAGCCCTTTAAAACAAGATAATACAGTATGTGCTCTTTATATATGAAATTTGATAATATTTGTTTCTCATGTATGAGACTTTTCTGTAATATTCTGTGACTTGCCATCTTAAAATACTTGGGAACCTTCCTATATCATTGAAGATAATCCTATTTCATCATTTTTGACCACTGTGTGTATTTGTTAATCAATATTTTTTAATTATTTAGTTGTTTCCTATTAATTTGCTTATAAGATATTCTAGGTTTTTGCTGCAACAGACAGTATTGTAAGAAACATCCTTATGTTTGTGCATAGTTAGTGTTTTTTCTGTGGGACTGAGTTCAAGAATTGAAATTACTAGACAAGAGTATGTGAATGTTAGATTTTTATATGTGCTGCTAGAATGTCTTCCAAAATAGTGCCAGTTTACAGTGTCATCTCTTGTGAGAGTTTCCATTTTTCCGGACACTTTCCAGTGCTGCATATGATTTATTGGACTTACTAATTTTCCCGTGCTAATGAAGAAAATAAAGGAATCTTGTTTTTATTTGCATTTCCTTTATTATTAGCAAAGGTTAACATTTTCATGTGTTTTAGCCATTTGTTTATCTAATGTGAATTTTCTGTTCTTCATGTATCTATTTTTTCCTTATTTATTTTGTGTCTGTTATTCAGGATATTAATCTCATTATGTATGTGTATGTCTGTATAAAGAGGAGCATGTAGCTCATGCTCCTGAGTGTGAACCTGAGAGAGCAGATACTTGTCTTACAATGTCTCATGTCTTTTATCATTTAAATTTTTCATTTTTTAATGATACATTTATGGCTTATAATTTTGTCTTACATAGGAAAGTTTTTTATACTCCCAAGATTATTTTTTAAAAAGTAAATTTTTGTTTTACTTTTGGATCTTTAATCTTACCTTTTAAGACTTTTTCCCAGAAGGTTACCTTGCATTGTTGCAGTATCTACCTACCAACTAGTCTGTCTTCTCCTCACTAATCTGAAGTATCTCCTTTTCTGTATATACTAAATTCCTTTATGCACATGGCTCAGTTCTAATTTATTGTATCTCACTGCTTCTATCACAGTATGTAAATTATAGTTTATAATATGTGCCCCTTTCTTTTGCAAAATTTGATTGATAGTAAGAGCACGGATTCTTGAACGAGATTTTTTGAGTTTGAATCTCTGTCCCACCAGTTTTTTGCTTTGTGACCTAAGGCAAGTTTTTTAACTTCTTTCAGCCTCAGTTTCTCCATCAGTAAACTAGAGAGGATGATAACACCTACCTCATAGAATTATAGTGAGGGTTAAATAATTTTGTGTAAAGCCCTTAGAACCGTGCTTGGTGTGTAATCACGTGTATTTAGTTCTTTTCTATACTTAGTGACATACAGTTTTCCTCAAGATTTTGAATGTTTCTTGTTTTTTTTGGACTATTCTATACTTTTTGTTATTATGGATAGCAACTTTTTTCATTACATTTTTCTAAGTGATTATTGCTAATATTATGGAAAGCTCTTGATTTTATATATTGATCTTTCTGAAATTTCTTAATATCAGTAATAGTTTATACATTATACTCATGTATCATTACATTATACATGATACTCTTGATTTACTAGGTAAATTATTATATGTACACAATAATATTATTTCTTCTTTTGCAGTATTTTTCCTCTTTTTTTTTTCTCTTTGGCTAGGAGTGGAGAATAGCATTGAGTGGTAATGTATCAGGCATTATTATCTTTCTGTGTTTTACCCTTAAGTAGAGTATTTGTTGAGATTTCTGCTTGACATATGCATACACAGTTACATACATATTTAAACTGTTCTGTCCAATCTTGCTATCAGTTAATGTTTGATATTGAAAGAATTCGAAAGTTTTCCCCCTTCCTGCATAGTGTTTGTTAATTAACCTCTTGAAGTTTTGTAAGAACCTGCCCATTAAGCCATCCAGTTTGGTATGAGGAAAGGGAATAAAGGCTTTTCAACTGCTTTGTTAGAGCATTAGTTTCTTTCAGGTATTCTGCTGCTTCTTGAATCAATTTTAATAGCGTTTTCCGAGGAAATAAACCTTTTCATCTAGCTTTTTACACTCTTGGCATAAAATTGAACTATATATATCATGGTGTTAAGTCTCGTTCGTAACTATCGCTATGTCTTTATTGTCGCTATTGTTGTCTTTTCTCCTCTCCCCTCAATTCCTCCCTTCCCTGTCATATTTGCCAAAGTTGTCAATTATGTTAGTTTTTTCAGAGAGTTAGCTTTAATTTTATCAAAAGAGCCTTATTTTTCCTTTTTCTTAATTTTTGCTTTTATTACTGATGTTTAAAATTTTTTTTTATTGAGATAGAATTGTAGAATTGACATGTAACATTGTATTAGTTTCAGGTGTACAGCATATTGATTGACTATTTGTGTATATTGCTAAATGTTCACCCTATTGAATCTAGTTAACAAACATTACCACACAGTTTTACAGTATTTCCTCTTCTATTTAGTTTTTCTCAGTTTTCTTTTGTTTGAATTAATTGAGCTTAGTTTATTTTCAATTTCTGATATATAGACTTAAAGTTACAAATTTTCTTCTGTGTATTATATTGACTGTAGCTGGTACTTGTAGCTACCTTTTTCCTCTACCCATTGCATATTTCTTTTTTTTTCTGAGCAAGCATCTCATCTATTTTATTTTCTTGGGTTCGTGCCTCACTGTAAGAGTTGCTGAGTCATGTGGTAAACTTATCTTTTTAAGAAACTGCCAAACTCTTTCCTGAGTGGCTATACCATTTTATAGTCCCATCAGCAGTGTTTGAGGGTTCAAGTTTCTACATTTACTCACCAACCTTTGCTGTTGTTTCTTTTTTTGTAAATAGCCATTCTAGAGGATGGTGTGAAGTTGTATCTCATTTTGGGTTTTTTTTGTGTATGTATATATATATATATTTATATTAAAGTATGATCAGTTTACAGTGTTATGTTAGTTTACATTGTGGTTTTAATTTGCATTTCTTTAATGACTAATGATGTTAATTATCTTTTCATGAGCTTATTAGCCATTCCTGAATCGTTCTTGGTGAAATAGCTATTTAAATATTTTGCCCATTTTTTAATTGGGTCATTTGTCTTACTAAGTTGTAAGAGTTTTCTTAAAATATACTGTGGATACATGTCCCTTATCACATATGATTTGTAAATACTTTCTCTTAGTTTGTATTTTCATTTTCTTTTCTTTTTAAAAAATTTTTATGAACAAATGTATTGTGGTATAATTTCTGTATGGTAAACTGCGCATTTTTCAGATGTATAATTTGTTGGATTTTGATACACGTATATATGAAACCACCACCACAATCAAGAATACCTAACATTTCCATCACTCCCCTATATTTTTATTTTTTAAATGGGGTCTTTTTAAAAAAAATTGTGATAAGAACACTTAAGAGCTGCCCTCTTAAATTTTTAAGTGTATAATACATTATGGTTGTCTATAAGTACAATGTTGTACAGCAGATCTCTAGAAGTTAATCATCTTGCTTAATGCCCATTAATTAGTTGCTCCTCATTTCTCCCTCCTTTCTGGCAACCACCATTCCACTCTTTAATTTTATGAATTTGACTATTTTAGGTATATCATATAAGTGGAATCATACAGTATTTGTCTTTCTGTGACTGGCTTATTTCACTTATCATAATGTACTCAAGATTCATCCATGACGTTGCACATCGCAGAATTTCCTCCCTTTTTAAGGCTGAATAACATTCCATTGTTTGTATATATCACATTTTATCCATTCAGCTGTTGTGGAAACAACCTAAATGTCCATCATTTTGGCTATTGTGAATAGTACTGCAATAAACATGGGAGATACTGATTTCAGTTCTTTTGGGTGAATGCCTGGAAGTGAGATCATGTGGTAGTTCTATTTTTAATTTTTTTGAAGAACATCTGTACTAGTTTCCATAGTCGCTGCACTATTTAATATTCTCTCCTGTAGTGTACTGAGTTGTTTGGAAGAATATCTCTACAAACATTACTCAGCAAGTAGTTTGCTTGTGGTTACCCATTTGCTGCTGATTTTTAATGCTACTGCATTGTGATCAGATAACACTGTATTAATTTCTACCTTTTGGAATTTATTGAAGTTCTTTTTTTAATCTTAGTATATGATTATTTTATGAATGTTTTATGAATTTTTGAAAATAATATATATTCTTTCTTGGGACCACGTTTTGTCATTTCGATTAAATCAGCCTTGATACAGTTCGTTGTTCAGGTTCTATGCATCCTTCCTATTTTTGGTCAGTTTGGTAATTTTGGTTTTGATGTTCTTATACAAGTCTCCCACAGTGATTGTGCATGTGTTAGCATTTGTTAATTTCCTCTTTTCTTTTTAATAGTTTTTGTTTTCTGCATCTCAGTGCTATGTTATTAAATGCATTCCTATTGTTTTCTTAGTAGATTGTTCCACTTTAAATAGAAATTATCCTTTGTTCTGTTTAATGTTTTTCTCTTCCCTTTTGACTTTGAATTTTATTTTGTCTGGAATTTAAATTGTGAATCTTGTTTCTTTTCCTTATCATTTGTCTGATTTATCTATCCTTTTGTCAGACAAGTTTTAAGTGATATGATATCCCTAATTGCTATGGCTAGAATATTATAATTTAACTGTATAATACACATTTAAATCGTGATATAGTCATCTTAGTAGAGGAAAATCTTACTTTGCAGAATTATTTTAATATAGCTTTTTTTTTTTTTTAAAGATGGTCTGGATTTCTATTATTCCTCAAAACAACATGCTCAGAAGATGGTAGAATTTCTCCAGTGTACGGTTCCCACTAGGTATGTTCTGAAACTTCATGTGATTAAATCCAGGGAGCTCGGAGTGAATTTAGGTCACATCCATTCTCCAGGCTTAAGCAACTTATCTCAAGATATTTAAAATTATACTAAGAATACTTACACAGTTAGAAGCATTTATTGGATTAGCCACTTTAAGGGAAACATTAGCCAAACAGCATTAAGAATCTCTTTGGGAAGCTAGACTGTGATAGTAAGCCCTGTAGTTCTGAACCGCTGATTGAACATATTTAAATAAGAGAAAAGAAAATGGGGGTAGAGGACTATGGGAAGAAACTTCATGGAGGGTGAAGGACTTAAGATCTTAAAATGGGAAATTTTCAAAAGTAGAGTTTATATTGGAACATGAGATTAGTGTAAATGAAGACGGGGTGGGCATTAGTGTTGCTTTTAATGGATGCTATATATGGACTAGATTGATCTAAGCCAAGGGAGTGTTTTGTAGGTTTTTAGTAGATAAAGTTGAAAATCGGTAGAGTGCAGTAGATTGGTGAGGGTTTTTAAATGAAATAGATAAAATTAGCTTTATCATACATAGCAGGCATCAGGAAGCTATTTCAGACCTCAGGCAGTGATGATTTGATTTAATGAAAGTTTATATTCCCGAGACTACACAAGTAAGGACCTTTGTCTTTTATTATGGCTAACTTTTTCTCTTAACAGATACAAAGCTTCACAGAGACTCATCTCTCAGGATATCCACAGTAACACATACAATTACAAAAGCACTTTTTCTGTGGAAATTGTTCCAATATGCAAGGTAATTTTTCTCATTTAATTAAACCATGTCTTTCTTATGAAAGAGTACAAGTAAAATTAATTGGTTTATATGTAATTATTAGCTCCTGATTTCCTTCTGGGATTGGTTAAGCATTTATAGTAACCTCTTTCTTAAATGATTTCTGACACATTTTTAGGCATGTTAAAAAGATGTTTGAAAGTAACCATGCTTAAAATTATAAATTTTTGGTGTACAGTTCTTTAACTATAAATATAACTTGTAATTATGAATCTTTGGTGTGCAATTCTTTACCATGTACATTCCTTAAAATTTGTGATCCTAGTGGACACATACAGTTCTATGAAACTGTGAATACAGGAAATGACTTTAAGATAAATATCTTTTAACACTTTGTGGAATGTGTTCAAACTGGATTTTGGCTTAATAAAATTAAACAGTATTGTGAAAATGAGATCATAGAATAATTTTTGTGATTTTAAAAATATAATCTGAGTAACACTTAAAATGTAGATTGTCATTTCATTAATTTTACTCAGGTAAAAACCCTGCTTCAAAAAATAGAAATGAATTAAAATACAATGAATAGTTATTGAGGATCTATTGTACAGAAGGCTGTTTGTTAAGGATTATATACTAGAGGTCTCTGCCAAGTAGAAATGTGTCCGTATTTAAATCATTAGTAATGATAAATGCCATAATTTGTAGTGAGCATTCTACATAAAGTTTTTATCCGAGTACTTAAGTATATTTCACCTCTTCATGTCTCACAACAACTGGTGTATCATCATATCATCATTTTGAAGATGAGGAAATTGAAGCTTGAGGAGGTTAGATGACTTGCCCAAAGTTACGTAACTACAGAATGATCAAACCAGGATTTGTGTCTAGGTTTGTGACTCTAAGGCTTTAAAGCTGTCATCACTAATCTATGGTGTAGTACAGTATCAGGGATGAAATGATGGCGTAAAACAGTCAGCAGATTTTTTTCTGGAAAGGACCAGAGAGTAAGTATTTTCAGCTTTTAAACTATGGAGTCTGTTTTGCAATCACTCAGCTGTGCTGCTGTTGCACAAAAGTAACCATTGATAATAGATAAATGAAGGGTTGAGGCTGTGTTCCAGCAAAACTTTATTTACGAAAATTTGGCCTAAGGGTCTTATTTTGCAGACCTCTGGTTTAAAACAAGGAACATTTTCCTGGTACAAAACCGGGGAAATAAGAATTCAGGTGTAAGGGCATATTTAGGCCTTGTGTATTAATTCCTTTGAGTAATTCATACAGGTATCTGAATGAATACATAATATAAAGGAGTATTTTAATTAATCTTTGGAGACTCTTTTTTATTAAGTTTAAACGAAAAAGTCTGGACTAGGCCATGAGGGATGCACAAGACTGTCCCTTCAGTGGGGGAGCCTATGATTGTGAATAGATACAACTTAAAATATATCTCAGGTCTTTTTCATGTTTTAATATCAGCTTAAAAACAGATAACCACATTGCTGGTAATCTCTCCTAATGCACACATAGACATATGTGCTTTCTGCGGGGCATTAAATCTTTGATTACATATTGGTACATATAGACAAGAAAGAGAAACATGTGGCTTCTCTGAAATTAATTTTTATAGATATTGAACGAAGTCACAAATCAATTTAGCCAATCACGCTCCTGGTATTTATAATACTTTGTTTAGAATGTACACTGTATTAACATAGAGTGATAAGCAAGCATTCACCCTTCAGTAAAATTGAAATAAACTTAACAGCTTGGTGATTAGGATCTGGAATATATTTTTAAAAGCATTTTATTAAGACCTATATCCCCATCTTAAGAAGGTATAACTTATTTTCTGTTTCTCTAAGGTCTGATTCTTTTTTTAGGCCATTTGTTGTTATGGAGAATTAAAAATAACATTTTGATTTGGGAAAATGCACCTGGATCAGATTTGCATTGATGAGTGTTTATTGGAGACTGTTATTTAGGATTTCCTTCACATTAAATGTTAGCTCTTATGCCTAGGATAATGTTGTTTGTCTGTCTTCGAAACTGGCACAAAGCCTGGGAAACATGAACCAGATTTGTGTGTGTATTCGAGTAACCAGCGTTATCCACCTCATAGATCCAAATACCCTACAAGGTAAGTTTTGGGAACTATTTGCCTTGACAGTTCAGTGCAACGAGCAGTAATAACTTGTAGTTGTTGGTAATTTTATCAAGCATTCTCAGTAATAACCATTTTGAAAAACTACTGTGCAGTGTTTAAAAGCACTGGACTTTTTAAAGCTTTTGATAAGTTACCCTTGTATATTTTATTTGGAGAAAGATTTCTGAGAACTTTTAAAATTTTATTAATTTTATTCTATTTATTTTTACTGAAATCGACTTACTTATTTACCTCATTTAATTTTTGTGACTAAGTTCATTGCCAAATTTTAGTGTATAGCAAGTGTTTTAAAGTTTGGAACTTTAGACACTTTGTAATCTGGTAGAATATTTATTTTAAATATGAATTTTAACTAATTTCATCATTTTTATACCTAATTTTTAACATTCTCTTTATAAAAAAAACTATTTTTAAAAGAGACCCCCATGTTGATAGCTGTCTTATTAGTATTTGGTTGTATCTCCTACTTGATCTTTTTCACATGTTTCCTGTAATATGAATTTTCTGTTATAAAACATTATATTTTGTTGAAAGTCATTCATAATCCATGTCAATTAGAATTATTCATCAAAGATCTGTTTGCAACATTGTGATGAACATCTGTCAGGTAGAAGAACTTTATTTCCCATAAATTAAGCACCTAAGATGATTGATAATGTATCTGAAATAAAACACCAGCACATGAAACAACTGTACAACTGATTGGATCTGACCTTATTTTAAAGGCACTTACATTGTGGTGTTCAGATCATAGTAACTACTTACGATATGTTTGACAACTGGTATTTCTCTTGTGCTCTGAGAATTTGGGGCTGATTTATAGGAATAAATGATATCCACTAGAGTGTGAGTGAACCACTGTGGTTCCTTTGACCTGATGCTTCCCAGTTTGTATATACCAACTACTTCCTAGTTAACACAGTTGATGTCTTTTGAAATATTTAAGTTCTTTTGTTCCATAACGTTCTATGCTTATTCTTAGTTGCAGATATTGATGGGAACACTTTTTGGAGTCATCTTTTTAATAGTTTATGCCATCCCAGACAGCTAGAGGAGTTTATTGTTATGGATTGCAGCATAGTACGAGATCTAAAACGCAGTGCAGGTGCTGGAATGATATCCAAAAAGGTAATTTACATCCTGCTCACTTCCTCCTAACCCCCGACTTACTCTTCAAGTCTCTCTCTCTCTCTTTTGTATCTTTGGTTTTTTTGTTGTTGTTGTTCGTCATTCCAGAATGTTCCAGATAAAGCTAACACCACATTAGGTTAAAAAAATGTGTTTGTATGCCATTTGCTTTTAAAATGTGGTCATTGTGGTAAAAACTATCAGATTTATACTATCTGATATGTTAAATGTTTTCTCTTTCATATAGGAAATATTATTATGAAAAAACATTTCTTTTACTTTTGTACAGAAGGACCACATGACAAGCTAACCTTTTTTTACTTCTAAAAAATTTCAAACATTTTGAATTAAATATATATTATCACTAAACACTGAATATTTCAATATGCATCTCTAAAACATAGGTATATTTTCTACATAATCAAAGTATTATCATACATATAAACTATATAGTTTGTTGAATTTCCTTACTTGTCCCAAAGTGCCTTTTATGGTTTATTCAAACCAGTATTTAGTTAGGGACTATTCATTGAATGTGAATGTTGTACTTCTTAAATATTTATGATACTAACTTCCTAAAGCAATTAGGGCCTTTATCTTGTGGCTTTATCTTATTGTTTCCTCATGATATCATTTAACTTACTTCTGAATCTTTTGTATTTTCATTAAGCTGGAAAGTGGGTCTAAAGTCTTGCTTGAATTTAGGTTAATTTAGGCAGAACATTTCAGAGGTGATGCTGTGTACTTTTTGTGATATATCAAGAGGCAAGCAATGGTTGGCTGTTTGACTTATAGCCAGATCTCTCCATTGTAAATTATGATTTTTTTCCCCCTTTGTTACTAGCCTGCCTGCCTGCCTTTTTCCTTCCTTCCTTCCACTCAGATTGCCTGAAATGCAGCCAGTAGGAGCCCCTTCAGAATAGTTTCTATGCCCTTTAAAAAAATTTTGTTTAAATGACTTTTCCTTCTTTTGAGCAGTTTTAGATTCACAGCAAAATTAAGAGGTAAAAGATTTCCTACATATCCCTTGCCTCTACACATGCATAGCTTCCGTTTTTAATGCCCTTCTCCCACCAGAGTGGTACATTTGTTCCAGTTGATGAATCTGCACTGACACATTGTAATCACCCAAAGTCCATATTTTACCTTAAGTTTCAGTCTTGGTATTTTCTGTGGGTTTGGACAAATGTATAATGACATGAATCCCATCATTATAGTGTCATGCAGGATATTTTAACTGCCCTGAAAATCCTCTGTGCTTTGCCTATTCATCTTCCCTCCCTCCTAACCACTGACAATCACTGATTTTTTTTTTTTTAATACTGTCTCTCCAATTTTGCCTTTTCCAGAATGTCATACAGTTGGACTCATACAGTCTTTACAAATTGCCTCTTTCACTTAGTAATGTGCATTTAAGATTCCTACATGTCTTTTCATGGTTTAATAGCTCTTTTTTGTTTTTGTTTTTTTCTTTAATGCCAAACAGTGTTTTATTGTTTCAGTGTACCAGTTTACTCATTCACCTACTGAAGGACATCTTGGTTGCTTCCAATTTTTGACAATTTATGAATAAAGTTGCTGTGAACATCCTTTTGCATGTTTTTGTGTGGACATGTGTTTTCAGCTTCTTTGGGTAAATACCAAAGAGCATGTTTGTTGCATTGTTTGGTAAGAGTATGTTTACTTTGTAAGAAAGTGCCAAACTGTCTTCCAAAGTGGCAGTATCATTTTGCATTCCCACCAGCAATGTTCCTCTTGTTCCACATCTTCACATTTGGTGTTGTCAGTGTTTAGGATTTTGGCCATTCTAATAGTCTGTGTTAGTATCTTACTGTCATTTTAATTTATATTTCCCTGATGACACGATGTGGGGTATTTTCCATATGCTTTTTGCCATCTGAATGTCTTTGGTGAGGTGTCTGTTAAGATCTTTGGCTCATTTCTTAATCAGGTTGTTTGTTTTCTTACTGCTGAGTTATAAGAGTTATTTGTCAATTTTGGATAATAGTCCTTTGTTAGATGTGTTTTTTTGCACATATTTCCTTTCAGGCTCGTTTATCTTCTTACTCTCTTGACATTGTCACAGAGCAGAAATTTCTAATTTTATTGAAGTCCAGTTTATCAACTATTCTTTCATGGATCCTGCTTTTGGTGTTGTATCTAAATAGTCATTGCCAAACCCAAGGTCAGCTAGATTTCTCCTTTGTTATCTTCTAGGGGTTTTATAGTTGTGTATTTTACACTTAGGTCTGTGATCCATTTTGAGTTAGTTTTTGTGATGAATGTAAGGTTTGTGTCTAGATTGACTTTTTTTTTTTTTTTTTGGCTTGCTGATGTCCAGTTATTCCAGCACCATTAGTTGAAAACACTGTCTTTGCTTCATTGTATTGCTTTTGCTCCCTTGTCAAAGATCAGTTAACTGTATTTATGTGGGTGTATTTCTGGGCTCTCTGTTTTGTTCCATTGATCTATTTGTTCTTTAGTCAGTACCATACTGTCTTGCTTACTGTAGCATTATAGTAATGCTTGGGTAGTGTCAATCCTACAACCTTTTCTTCAGTTGAGAAAGTTGGGTAGTGTCAATCCTACAACCTTTTCTTCAGAATTGTGTTGACTATCCTGTATCTTTTGCCTCTGTGTACAAACTTTAAAATCAGTTGTCAATATCCACAAAATAACTTGTTGAGATTTTTTTAAATTGAAATAAAGTTGATGTACAATAGTATTTTATTTTCAGGTGTACTACACAAGTGATATGAGTTTTGCATCTATTATGAAATGATCACCATGGTAAGGACTAGTAATCATTACAGAGTTATTACAGTATTATTGACCATATTCCTTGTGCTGTATGTTACACCTTCATGGCTTAACTTGTTAGGATTTTGATCAGAACTGCATGAATCTTAAGATCAAGTTGTGCAGAACTTACATCTTGACAATATTGAGTTTTCCTGTCAATGAACATGGAACATCTCTCTGTTTGAGTTATTTGATTTTGTTCATCAGACTTTTGTAGTTTTCCTCATAGAGGTCTTACACATATTTTGTCAGATTTACACCTTAGTATTTCATTTTTTTGGGTGCTAATGTAAATTATATTTTTAAATTTCAAATTCCACTGTTTTCATGTTGGTATATAGGGGAGTGACTGACTTTGGTTTATAACCTTGTGTCCTGTAATCTTGCTATGTTCCACGAGTGTTTTTGTCCAGTCAGATAGTCTTTGTAGATGATCATGTCATCTGCAGCGATAATTTTATTTTTTTCTTCTCAATCTATATACCTGTCATTTCCTTTTCTTGTCTTTTACATTAGCTAGATTTTCCAGTAGGATATTGAAAATGTGCAGTGAGAGGGAACATTCTTGACTTGTAGGATCTTAGTGGGAAATCTCCAAGTTTCTCACCTTTAAGTGTAATGCTGGTTAAGTTTTTTTTTTTTCTTAAGTAGATATTCTTTATCAAGTGAAGGAAGTTTCTCTCAATTCCTAGTTTACTGAGAGTTTTTATCATGAATGAGGGTTGGATTTTGTTACATGCTTTGTCTTTATGTGTTGATACCATCATGTGATTTTGTTTGTTTTCCTTTTTAGCGTGTTGATGTGGTCGATGGGTTTTTCAAATGTTGAACTAGCCTTGCACACATAGGTTAAATCCCACTTGGTCATGGTGTACAATTCTTTTATATTTTGTTGAGGATTTTTGAATCTGTGTTCATGAGAAATTGGTCTGTAGATTGTTTTCCTTGTAATGTCTTCCGTTTTGGTTTTAGGGTAATGCTGGTTTTGTAAAAAAGTTAGGAAGTATTCCCTCTGCTTCCATCTTCTGGAAAAGACTGTAGAGGAATGGTATAATTTCTGCCTTAAATGTTTGATACAGTTCACCATTGAATCCATCTGGGCCCAGTGCTTTCTGTTTTGAAAAATTATTAATTATTGACTCAAGTTTCTTTGATAGATATCAGTCTATTCCTGTGTCCTTTTTTAAAAATTGAAGTATAGTCAATTTACAATTTTCATTATAGGCCATTACAAGGTATTGAATATAGTTACCTGTGCTATACAGTAAGATTTCGTTGTTTATCTGCTACCTATGTTGTTCTTTTGACATAACTTCTCTAGTCTTTGAAAGCGTTCTTTGTGGCACACCACCACATCATTTACGTGTTCCAAAATCACATTGTATAGTTCTTACCCCGTATCTGAAATTAGGTATTTCTTCAAGGATGTTAAGTCTGATTTCTTTTCTGCTGTGAAATAGTATTTTGAGGTCCCCCCAAACTGGATACTAACAGTGCTCATTTCTTTTGAGGTAATTTTGTCTTGAGACAAAACTAACCTCTGATAATTTGGGGGAAATCAATGGAAATGGAAAAATTAATTACTTTTCATATTTTTATTTAAAAAATTTAATAATATGATTAAGAGCAAACTTCTTATCTTTTAAGCATCTCTTCTCAGGCATATATAAAATGAGATATTATACTTTCTTTGCTTTCAGAAAATGCATTTAGCTAGAATTTAGTCTTTCCCTGGTGATTCACATTTATTTATTTATTTATTTATTTATTTACTTACTTACTTACTTACTTACTTACTTACCTATTTACAGAGGAGTTACTGGGGATTGAACCCAGGACTTAGCACATGCTAAGCATGAGCTCTACTGCTTGAGGTATACCTCTCCCCGATTCATTTTTTTTTTTCCAGTTTTTTCCCCTAAATCTGGATTTTTTCCTGAATCTGATGTCTGTTATTTTAGTTTCTTCCTCTATTGCTACCTCTTCATTTCACCTCTTTGAGTTTCCTTAATTCTGTGTATAACTTTTTTACTTGGGTCTGTTTTTGTTAGTAAAAGGTACTGGCATGTACTATACTTAATTCAGCCTGGAAGTTTGAAATGTCAGTTAAATTGTAAAATTCCATGTTGGAATGGGGCTTTAATGGTTTTCTACTTTAAAAGTTCAAATTTGGGATGTTATTTCTATGACAAATAGTTTAGAAGAAAAAAGTTAAACCTCAAAATAGTAGGCATTCAAAAAATAGATTTAAAGATTTGGGTTCTCTTGTGGTAGTGGTGCCACTGGGATTGCTAGATTATTTTCTGTGAGTCCTGTTTTTTTAAACTTACGTAAAACAGGGTTGCTTAAAATGTTACCTGAATTTTAGACTCCCCTACGTTTAAAAAAAGTTTTTCTTTTTGCTCAGTCTGTGTTGGCCCATCTCGTTGTGAAACATATCTTTTGAGAATTCTACATATGTGTCTGTTTTTAGGTGACAATGTTAATGTCTTATAAAAGCTTTGAATAAAATCTTAATAAAATATTATCTTATGAGTTACTTATGAATCTTTTTCTGTACTCATAATTCTGTAATTTGTGAACTTTGACAGTATGTCAGAAGTCTGGAAAATAATACAATTTCTGTCTTTAAAATGAAAATCAGAAAACCAAAATCAACATTGTATTTAACTTTTCCATGAGGTGCTTTTTAAGTTATGCTTAGATTATTGAAGAGTACATTTTCTTTCCTGTTAAGCATACCCTCGGAGAAGTCTGGGTACAGAAAACATCTGAAATGAATACAGATAAACAGTATTTTTGCCGCACTCATTTGGGACATCTTCTAAATCCTGGAGACCTGGTGTTGGGGTTTGTATTATCTTGCAGTATTTTAAACTGTCAGTTAGCACTGCAGATTTTCTCTGGGAGCCAGTGGAGCAATCTAAAATACTAGAGTTGTTTATTCTAAAAAGAATTTAAGAGTTCTTAGGAACCTTTTAGCTCATTTTATTTTTGATAAATAAATTAAACTATTTATTGGATAGAGGATAGAAGCCCATAGTTATTCCATTTTGGCCATCATCTTAAAGAGTCATTTGTTACAAGATTTTGAGAAATTGAACCCTGAAGTTATATGATTAGATTATATTTATAGCCTTTTGGAGGAAGCAGGTAGTTTTTTATTATGCATATGCTGCTGTTAAAATATTTCCCTTTTAAAATATGGCAGCTGTATGTGTAAGAGCTCTTTACAGGTATAGGACAGTCCATTCTGATGCAGAACTTATAAGCATGCATTAAACATTACTTTTGCTCTTAGGGTTTCAGTTCCTTTTACTAGACAATGAAAGGTGTTTTGTTTTTGTTATTTATAATCTAAATGGGACCATCTCACTGAATCCTAATGTTAGACCAAATATAATTGTTTTGCTTCTTTTACAAGTATATGGTGAGGTGGACAATAATGGATGACATGTGAAACTCAGAGATAGAGTACATTATTTTATTTACTGGAATCTGTAGAAACATGTTCACTGTGTAGTACACTGCAAAACTTTTAAAGTGAGAAAGCATATTAAATGTTTGATCTTAGAAGGAACTTTTAGGTGATCATCTATGAAATAAAAAGTTACATGGAAAGAATAAATGTTTTTGTAATTAAGTGTCTTATGTTTTCATTTTAGGTTTGATTTGGCCAACTGTAACTTAAATGATGAGCATGTCAATAAAATGAAATCAGATAGAATCCCAGATGTGGTAAGGCTTTAGATTTTTCCCCTTTTTTCCTGTGTTAACAAAGGATTGATGTAACTCTTATGGGTAAGATGCATAAATTCACATTTTTGGAAATAACAAATCAATTTAGAGATTCCTTTTGATATTGCAGTTAAAGTGTAATAGCAAAACCTTCCTTTAAAATAATTATTCTTGGTAGGTAAAATTCAGGATTTATTGAGTGTTTTGGTTGCTCTTATAATCAGATTTTCATTCTGTCAAAATGTTTGATGGTATCTGTAGAACAAAAATAAATTTGCAACGAAAAATGATGACCTTTAGAATTTATTGCTGTTCATTCTTTTAGGCTCAGTATATTATGTATTGTTTAGTTAAGGCATTTAGAGTTAAAACCATTTTTCAGGTTTGAAATTTAATTGTAGTTGAAAATAATCTCACAGTATCAAGTCTTAGAGAAAAAAATGTTACTTTTGAAAAAAAATCTGTTAAATTCTAACATGAGTTTATATGAATCATGAGCAACAGTGAATGTGAAGTGTGAAAAAGACTATATCTCCTGCTTGCTTATTCTTTTAAAATAAACATTGATTGCTTTAGCTGTGGTCAAAAATAACAGAAATAAAGTCATGGCATAAGAAAGGCTCTCTTTCTTACCACCCAGTTGTACTTTTATTAATTAATAAATTAGTAAATAGAAGCATGGTTTAGGTAAGTCTAAATAGGTATTTCTCACAAAGTTGTAAGAGAAGATCAAGATGGTCTTACAAAATTTTGTATTGTAAAGTTATTTTCATTTAAACAGTCCACACTTTATTAAACTGTTGTAGGACATACAGTTGTGAGAAATATGTATCGTTCTATAAGTGCTTATTAGGAGTAAAAGGGAGAAAAAAATGTCTGCCTGTGATAATGTTTCAGAATGATTTATGTGAATGATAGCTGAAAGCTACTATACTTTGGTATAAAGAAAAAAACAGTCACCAAAAACATGAAGTTTTTGGTGTAAAATATTTCAATTTTCAATCATTGGAAGATTTCAGTTTTCATTTTAATAATTATACAATTTATTAATAATTTTAATAATTATACAAATAAGGGTTAAATGCATTCTCATAAAATACTAAGTATGTTAAGAAAAATGTTAAATGGTCTCTTGACACTGCTTCTTGAGCCCTACTCTTTTCCCTGACTACTATCAGGTATGAGGTACAACCACTATCATCAGTTTGGTGACTTCCTGGCATTCCCATAACCTTTCATTTTTTAATTTTATTGGATTTTGAGGTACTGTTACCTAGTTCCCTTTTTTTGTTCAAATACAAATATTTTGTAGAAATATTTGCAAATATTTCTATTACTTTTAGGTATTAATCAAGAAGAGCTATGACCGTACCAAACGTCAACGTCGTAGAAACTGGAAACTGAAAGAGCTTGCAAAAGAGAGAGAAAACATGGATGCAGATAATGAAAGGTTCCACTTTTCTTTAAACTTCATATGTTTTCTCAAAGGAAATCCTTGTGATAAATCTTTATGGTTTTTATATTGTAAAGAAATAGTTGTCACACAGTTGGTCCTTGTACTCAGTATTAATTTTGTATTCTTATCAATGTGTTGTTTGGATCGGTATAAGCGGACATAATGACATTTAACAAAGTTTTAGTTATTATTGGCTGAGTTATGATTGTAGATGATTCATTTGAAAAGTTAAAATATAATGAGCACCTTGTGGATATCACAAATAGCAAATGAGTACTTCAGACGGTATAAAAAGAAAACAGCTCATTGATATGAGATATTCTGTTTGTCAAATAACAATGAGAAATGAAGATATTGTGTTCTAGAGAAGTGTATTGGATGATTGGAAAAATGGCCTTAATGATGGTGAAGACACTGTTAGGATAAAATTGTGTCGTGAAATGTGAGTGGAAAATAGCAGTGTTTCTAAAATATAATCTCATAGTATAATTTAAAATAAGTATGTATAAGTATATCATGTTAACTTAATTAGATATTATAAGTATATATTTGACTATTTCATTTATAGTCTTAAAATGTGTATTTCAACTTGGCCATAAATTTTTGCAGGGGAGGATGAAGTTTGAAGGGGTCTTCTCATTGTCGTGTATTTAATGTCACCTTATATTCAGTGTGTATTTTTTTTATCATGTAATTTTGAAAGAAAAGATTTTTTAAAAACCTGTCAGAGTATTGACATCCATATCTGACCTTCAGTTATTATTTTAAGGATTTTAATACTTGGAACACATTTATCTTATAGTGCTGAAAGTGAAGAAAACATAATTTCATACTTTCTTGGTAAAGATGAAATATTTGAATGTTTCTTTATCCTTCTTAGGCAATACCAAGATTTCCTTGAAGATCTTGAAGAAGATGAGGCAATTAGAAAAAATGTAAACATTTACAGAGGTTGGTGTTTTAGGAGTGTTTAAGTTGTGTCTTCTGTGTATAGATATATTATACCAGTGTGAGTATTTTGTTATCTTAAACTTTGATTCCATAAATGACCTATTACATGTTTTTAAAACAACTAAACATTTACTCCCTCTTCCCCCAAATAACCCCCCAAAACTTGAACAGTAATAGTTATTAAAATGTTGTTTACTATACCACATTAGAAATCATTTGCATCCTAGCATGAGCCCTCAAATTTGCTGATCCCTTTACTAGTAGATAGTTACTCATAATACATTTATGGAAGTTTAGTCATTCAATGCATATTTAAATGCCTGTTCTAGATATGGTATAAGAGCTGTGGATATAATATGATTAAATAATACATCAATGATGATGGCGGCAGTATTTGCATATTTCCTTATTTATATTTATTTGAAATCCTCTTTGTATTTTTCCTTAGATTCAACCATTCCGGTGGAAAGTGACACAGATGATGAAGGAGCACCTCGTATTAGTCTGGCGGAGATGCTTGAAGACCTTCACATTTCCCAGGATGCTACTGGTGAAGAAGGTGAATCAATGATGACATAATGAGATAATGTTGTAGATGGTTTCCACATCCTTAGGCTCAGGATGTTAGATGGAATAACTTTTTGTTTTTTCTGTCTATGCTTTCATATTGAGAAGGAGAAATTTAGTTTTAAACCTGACTAAATATGACTATTTTGATTGCTCACTTGAAGACTGGAAAAAGATTGATGGCTTTGAAGCTTTAGATAAAAGATTATGGAGAATGTAATTATTGCTGATATTTAGGCCATTTTATGTATGGAGTTTTATGGGCTTGCTTTTTTATGAGACGATAGTATTTTCACATACTATAACTCTGGGTTTAAAAGCTGACAAGTTGTGATTCCTTGGAGGTTACCTAAATCCTCAAGCATATAACAAGCTTTTACATTCTTTTTGTATTAATTGCTTTAGTAAAAGAGTATATGAGAAATAATTTTTAATATGAATTTGCCACGCACGTTGATCCACTTTAGATCATTTTTATATCCTTGGAATAGGGAAGTTGGAGTTCAGTTTATCATTGGACATTCGATAGGAAAGTTAATCTTTTTCAATTCACAATATTTACTTCTTTGAAAGCCGGAGGTTATCTTAATTTTTAATGCAGAAGAAAGTATATTTAAAATATTTGTGGATTTGTAGCAAACGTAGACTATTTAAAGGTTAAAGAGCAGTTTATACCTTTGTTGTTTTGGTCTGTGCCAGCAGCTTAGTGCAGTAGCTGCTTATGTCATAAAAATGTCTTCCTATCACTTCAAAGGTTTTGCTTTTAAAATTTTGATTTACAAATTGAGAAGGAATTCTTTTTCTGTAAGTTTCTATCATTGAATGAATGTATCATCATCAAAAAGAATATTAGAATCCAGCAGATAGATGAAGAAGTAACAAAAATGATCTTCATGCTTTATAAAACTGCAAATCAGATATGAATGAGGAATGCCTTCCACATCCTTGAAGGAGAAGCCTTGGCTTGGGTTTTAAAGTGTTCTGAAAATGAAGTATTAAGATCCTATTCCTATAAGCAAGATTGGACTTACTAAGCATGCCAGAACTAAGAGCTAATTCATAAATTCTGTATACACCACTAAATAAGGGAATTGAGTAAGTGCTGAATGGGACCACTTCCCTTTATAAGATTCGACTCCCTAATTGAGAAGTTCTGAATAAAACCGTATGCTTTCTGAGGTGGCTCCTTTTCTGTCTTCATATTTAAAGTTTTTATATGTGGTATGTGTTTACCTCTTCTATGTGAAGAGTTTAAAAAGCATGAAAATAAAAATGTTCTCCCCATTTTTGTGTCCTTGAAGTGGTTACATCAGTGTCTATCTCATGCAGTTTTTCAAAGTAGAACTAATCTTTAAGTACTTGTCATATGATTTTCCCACTGAAAAATACAGTTTCCCACTAGCCATATTTAGTCGTACTCATTTTGATGATGTGTCTTTGTGAGTAATGAAACCTGTTAAAAGAAGGCTGTGCCAAGGTGAGGGAATATAGTTAAAAGCTGTTAGCCAAGAGTGTGCACAGTTACAGAGCCTTGATAAAACCACCATTTTAGAGTGTAGCTCCTAGGCTTCTGGGTCCCAAAATAAACTCGATGTCCCAGAGTTGATACAATTTGGGAATTAATCAAAATCACAGGCACCTGATTTATAAATATAAATAATTTCAAAGTCAGTATGATTCATTATTTTTTGTAGCCAGATCTTCGTGAAGCTGCTGTTTTATAAGTTAAGATCACTAATGAGCAAGGAAATAGTTGAGGGGAGAGAGTTGCTTGTATAGTTCAGATGTTTAACAGCATTGAGCTAATTCCTTGCTTAAGATCCGGTTCATTTAAGCAAGAACCCAGAATTCCAGGCAATGTGCTGAAACACACTTCTCTGGTCAGTACTGAGTAAGTGCCAAGAGTTTTCCCATGACTCTTAATTTATTAAATATGTTCATGTTGATTCCCATCCTTTAGATAACTTGATCTGTTATTTTTAGCCCAAAGGATGTTTACTTTTAAAAATAATTTATTTAAAATTTTGATGTCATTTCAGACAAAAGTTGCAGATTAGTACAGAGAATTCCTGGATACCTTTCACTCACATATGCCAAATATGAATACTTAACCTCATTTACTGCTTTCCTTCTCATTTTTTTTCCTGAACCATTTAAGAGTAACTTCCTAAATATTTGCTTTTTCCCTTTCAAATCAGGGAATTTTCTTAAATAATCACAGTACAGTGATCAAAATAAGAAAACATTGATACAATACTGTTACTTAATTGTGGACCAAATTGAGATTTTTGTCAATTGTTCCAACTATAAAGTCCTTTATAGGAAAAAAAAAATCTAGGATTATGTGTTGCATTGAGTTCTCATATCTGTTTAGACTTCTTTCATCTGGACCAGTTCCTGAGGTTTTTTTTTTTTTTTTTTTTTTTTAATGTAATTGACATTTTTGAAGCGTCCAAATCAGTTGTTTTATAGATTGACCTCAGTTTAAGCTTCTCTGAAGTTTTCTCATGATTAAATTTAGGTTAAGCCCTTTTAGTAGCAGGACTACCCCAGACATAATGCTAAATTCTCAATGCACTGCATTAGGGAACATGGGCTTTCGGTTAGTCTAGATGTTCCGAAACTTTCTTGGTTTATTTGTTGGTTTTCTCTTTGAAGGAATTAAAGGATTTAATCCTTTGCAGCTTTTATTTTAACTTGATTTTTCTTTTGAAATTCATTAATTTATAGATGGTCAAGTTTATGCTTTGATTTACAGTTCTTTGAATTTTAACATGTATAGATTCATGTAATTATCACTATAATCAAAATACAAGAAAATTCTCTTATCCCCCCCAACCTCCCTGAATTCCCTTTGCTACCCCTTTGTTTTCAAACCTTTCACTCATCCTTAACCTCCATCAGCTTCTTATCTTTTTTCTAATCTTATGGTTTGCTTTTTCCAAAATATGTAAATGAAACCATACAGTATGTAGCTGAGTCTGGTTTTATTCACTTAGCATGGTGCACTTGAGATTCGTCTAAGTATGGTATATGTCAAGAGTACTTTTTATTTTGAATAATACTGAATTGTATGGATGTTAAAAAAAACCTGGTCCCCATAGCCTGCCATCCATTTACTTCATTATTTAATTCCACTCTACATTTATAGTGGTATCAGAACTGTTAACTTATGCTCTGTGAAAAACATTATTGCAGTAAGTGCGTGTTCACAGTTCCTTTTGCCTTGAGTTTTACAGACTGCACTCATTTTCAGTTATTTAGTGACCTAAATAACTTCTCCCACCTCCTTCAGTGAAGTTGTTTTCATATATTTGTATTAGTTAGACTCTGTTGTCACATTCTGCATTTAATCCCCTGACCTCATAAATGATTTTTTAAAAGTTGCATACATTAAGGTTCATTCTTTGTGCTGTAAAGTTATATGGGTTTCGACAAATGCATAATGTCTTGTATGAGTCCACCATTACAGTATCATACAGAATAGTTTTACTGCGCTCAGAGTCTCCTGTACTTCACCTGTTCATTCTGAACCCCATACCTTTGGCAACCACTGATCATTTCACTGTCTCTATAGTTTACCCTTTCCCAGAGGGTCATATAATTGGAATCATATAATACATAGTCTTTCATACTGGCTTCTTTCATTTAGTGATATGCCTTTACTGTTACCCTGTCTTTTGTGGCTTGTTAGTGCATTTAATTTTATTGTTGAACAATATTCCATAGTATAGATGTGCCATACTTTCTTTATCCTGTCACCTATCAAAAGATACCTTGATTAATTCCAGCTTTTGGTGATTATGAGTAAATCTACTATAAACTTCCACATGCAGGTTTTTGTGTGGATAAAAGTTTTCAGATCAACTGAATAAATACCTAAAAGCATGATTGCCGGCTTTTACGGTAACACTACATTTAACTTTGGAAGAGACTGGCTTCCAAAGTGGCTGTGCTGTTCTACATTCCCACCAGCAATGTGTAAGAGTTTCTGTTGCTTTGTGTTCTTGACAGTACTTGGTATTACTAGTTTTTTGGGTTTTTTTTTATTTTAGCCATTCTAATAGGTGTACACTGGTATTTCACTGTTGTCTTAATTTGCAGTTTCCTGATGATAAATGATGATTAGTATCTTTTCCTGTGCTTATTTGCTACCTGTATATCTTCTATAATGAAGTATCTGTTCAGATCTTTGGCCCATTTTTAAATTATATGGTTTTCTTATTGAGTTGTTTTTTTCCCTTCCTGTTTTATTGATATCTAATTGACATACAGCACTTTATGAGTTCAAGGTATACAGTATAACGATATGACTTACATACATCATGAGAAAAATGATTATCACAGTAAATTTAGTGAACATCCATCGTCTCAAATAGGTACAAAATTAAATTGAAAAAGAAAAAAGAAGTTTCCTTGTGATGAGAACTCTTAGGATTTACCCTTAACAACTTAAGTGTATAATATGCAACAGTGTTGATTATATTCTTATTGTTGAGTTTTAAGAGTTCTTTGTATACTCTGGAGACAGGTCCTTTATCAGATATGTGTTTTGAAAATATTTTCTTTGTGGCTTGCCTTTAAAAATATATGTGAAAATAAATATGTATGTGAGCTATTTGTATGTAATGTATGTAATTAAACATGATTGTGTAGAGATGGGATCATACTGTCTGTATATTTTTGTACCTTCTTTTTTCTTTGACATTATCTTATTAGCCTTCTCTAAGCCATTAACTATTCTTAAACATATTTAATAATAAAATAATATTCCACTGGTAGATTGCAGAAATAGCTCCAATTTTTCATTCTTCCTTGTGTCCATTCCCTTTATCCTATAACTCACAATAGGACCAAATGATAAACATTTAAGGCTTTGCAGGTCATTTGGTCTCTGTCACAACTACTCTGCTGTTGTAGCGTGAAAGAGCCATGGACAGTATGTACAGGAAAGGAAGAGACTATATTCTAATAAAACTTTATTTAAAAAACAGGCAGTGGGTCAGGTTTTGCCTGTAGCCTACAGTTTACTGACCCCTGACATAACTTTATAGTGCCCTTCTACTCTTGTCTGTGTTTTGGTAATTAGAATGAAGTACAGATTCTGAGCTTAGGTCTTAGGAGGAGTTAGGCCTTTGTCATAACTATGAAAACATGCCTGGTTGAGTGTTGGAGGAAGAGATACAAATAGTACAGACCAGGTTGCCCCAGTTGCCTTGTATGAAGCCAGTCAGCCCTCAGACGTTGAGCAAGCCCAGCTAAGATCATCAGAGGTGCCAAGCCAACTCCCAGCTAACCCTGGACACGTGAACAGTAAACTTAAATGCCACTGAGGGTTTGTGGTTGTTGCACAGCATTGTGGCATTAGACAGTTGGTAGACTGATAAACCAACATTTAATTACCCTGTCTCTAAAGTTGATCATTGCCAGGTTTTTTCCTTTTTCCTTTTTCCTTTTCCTGTAAGAATCTGTCCATTTTGCTCATTATTTTCTTTGGAATAAAATTACTGTCAAAGAGCATGTAAGGATCTCAGGACACTTTAGAAAAATCCTTTCCAGAAAGACACTTATCATGTGGTAGTTTCTGAGAGTGTCTCTTTTACAGTCTTAATGTTGTAGGTGATTGACGTGTTTTCTTTTTTTCACTTAATGCTTTCTAGACTTAAGTAGGTGAGGCCTGGTCCATAGTGATCGTTTTTTTGAACTTCTGTTGCAGTTAGTCTGTCCTACTTGGTTAGTTTTTATATGCCTCTGGAGTTACTACTATTTTTAAATGTGTTTGTCTTTCTAACTAGACTATATTTCTTTAAGGCAATACAAATACAATGTATAGGTTCTCAAATACATAATTAGTAGTATGATCTGGTTGAAGTCAGTATTTTGAAAAATGGGTAGAAATTTTTGTTGGGTATAGTTTTACTTTAAATAATTTCCTTACGAGTCTGTCCATAAACTAGAAATCAAGCCAATCTTAATAGCATTAGAGAGGCAGTAATTGGGATTTGTAGGGAGAGTTGTTCATGTAGACTTCATTTTACTTATAGGAACAAAACCTGTATTTAATTCTAAACTTGGTAAATTTTATGTGAGTAGTGCTAGTTAGCCACAGAAGTCTGAAGTAGTGTTAAGACAAACTGTTTAACACACAGTAAATTGTTTTCTTCCTCCAGGGAACTTTATTGTATATAATAGCACAAAATACTATTTGAAAATAGTCATTTGGACAGAGAAGTGCAAATGATTTGCACAGAGAAACCCGTAACCTATAATCAGAAGGATAAACTGTTGGGCAGTATTCAAGAAATATAAAATACCTCTGGTAGTTTTTCTGTGTTTATACATTTGGATCAGAATAATGTTGAACCACTGACTACTAGACAGGGGCTGAGATAAATTAGCATTCATCTGGATTCTAGAGTCAGCATAAAGGAAGGTGTAGAAGTCTCTGTGGAGTGTTACAAGATAGATTCCTGGGAGTGGTGACGCTCTGAATAGTCTGGCATGTGGAATTCTGTGTTTCAAAGAGAATCTTAAAAATATCTGTGTTCTGAATGTAGAGTTCCATTTTAGCATTTTACCTTTTGTGTCTGTGTGAGAATACACAGACTCTGATGGTAGGTAAATTTGTAATATTGCAAAAAGTCTGTTTGGGGTTGTTCTCCCAATCCCTTACTCTTTGTTTTCCCTTTCTCTCTTTTCATAGGAAATGGTCTGATATTTATAAGTAAGGGATAAATAAATAGTTACGGAATAAAATGTTATTCTTGAGAGTATTTTCATATTTGTTAGAGATCAAAGGCTTAAGCAAAGGCTCATTCAGATGGAGGAAATATTTTGGGAGATAGCAAGTCTTCTGAGTGTGGTAGATTGAATTGTTGGTAACAATTCTTAATTCCTTTGTAAGTAATATATAACTTTCTATTTCCCCATCCTCGTGGTGGTGGAGTGTGTTTCTTTGCCCCTTTGGATTTGGCTGTGTGACTTGCTTTGGCAGTGGGATGTTAGTGGATATGGTAAGAAGGTAAGATTAAAATACCTTTGCTTGTTTGCACTTGTGTTTTTGTCCTTCTGCCTTCACCATGAGAAGTAACCTGAGTAGTCACTTCCTCCCTAGCTGGGCTCAGAATGGAACATTTGAAGCAGTGTCACCCTGTACATCTGCTGAACCCCTGAGTTTAAGACTAAATAATTACGGTTACACCATTGAGTTTTGGGGTAGTTTTTCATGTAGTATTACTGGCAATAGCTAACTAATAGTCTCTGCATCTTTAAAATTTATTTCATTAAGTGGTTCTTGATGGATAATACCTTCTCTGATTGTAGAAATAGGCAACCTCCCTTTCCCCCACTTATCTGATAGGGTTAAACTTAACCTACATGGTAGTGGATGTACTTCTACAGATTCCCTTAAAGCAGCCTGGCTTTCACTGCTGCTTTCACTGTTGTTGTGAGCAGATACAACAGTTACATTGGGTACATTCCCATGCTCTCTCCCTTTTGCCAGTATTACAAGTTTTACTGATTTAAATATAGGTGCCTTGGGCAGACTGGGGAGGCCAAGAAGACCTAGCTCCAGTTGCTCCCAACCCTGCGTCAGGCTCGCAGCTTTACTTTTTTTAGATATTTGGTTTTCAGGTAAGATTTTGTTAGGGAAAAAAAGCTGTTTTTTAGAAAATTGAAAGTTTGTTGCTTATAAACAAACTTGTACATTCATGCCATGGAATATTATTCATCAGTAAAAAGAAATGAACTTTTGATACACACAACTTGGATGGATCTCAAGGGAATTATGCTGAGTCAAAAGATCCAATTTCAAAAGGTTATATACTATGTGGTTCCATTAATGTAACAAACTTGAAGCAACAGTTTTATAGATGGAGAACAGCTTAGTGATTGCCAGGGTTTAGGGATGGGCTTGTATGTGGAGGTTGTGTGTGGCTATAAAGGGAGCTTTTTGGTGATGGAATAGTTCCATGTTTTGATTGTGGTGATGATCACATGAAACTATGCAGGTGATAAAATGTGCAGACAGGCAGATACACATACACATGTGCTTGTAAAACTGATAAAATCTGAATAAACTCTGTGGATTGTCTCAGTGTTAGTTTCCTGGGCTTGATCACGTGCTGTAGTTATGCAAGATGTTTCCATGCTGGGAGCATAGGTGCAGAATGCACAGGGCCTCCCTGTACTTTTTTTTGTTATGTTCTGTGAGTGTATAATTATTTCAGAATTAAAAGTTAAGAATTAAAAGCATTGCCATGTATAAGAGCTAGTATTAGAGGAAAAGAAATAATTCTTCCTTTAATAATCAAATAAATAATAAATCACAGTAATAAATACTAATAAATAATCGAGTGATTTATTTGAAAGAAATTTAAGTGACTATTGAGACATTTTATTGGACAATTCATTCCTGATAATCTGAAATGTTCTTTAGAGAAAAGTTAATGTGACGTAAGAGGGTACATGTGTGTATGTATGTGTTTATTTGGTTCTGTCTAATGGAA
Organism: Camelus ferus; assembly: GCF_009834535.1. Classification (NCBI taxonomy): domain Eukaryota; kingdom Metazoa; phylum Chordata; class Mammalia; order Artiodactyla; family Camelidae; genus Camelus; species Camelus ferus. Next base: position 88,371,835 of record NC_045696.1, on the reverse strand, counting down.
TTTATAGGAGTCCCACAAAAGGGGATCATTATTATTGCTGATGTTGGATAAAGGGAAGAGAGATCAGAGGGTCTTCTTTTATGATTATTAGGTTATTATTAGGCAGAAGGCAACTAACAGAGGACTAGCGATTTTTAGTTTCGGCAATCAGGAGACCTTTGTGTTAGCAAATTAAAAGCAGTTTTCTTTCCATTAAGAATGTTCAAAGCGTAATTGTTTACAGTAACATGCTCCTTTGTTGTCAGATATTTGGGGATAAACTGAAGCTCACAGGAGTTGGGTTGAGGCTTACTGATTTGGGGTGTAAAATCATCTAACAGCCCCTAGCTTTGGACTCTAACCTAATTCAGTGATGATAACATCACCAATGTCCTATACTATTTTCCCCAGTGTTCTGTGATTTGAGAATTTCTAGTGTAAGCAAGAAAATACAAATGCTTTTTTTAAAAAAAAGAATTTTAAGGATTGTGTTATGATTTGTCTTAGTACCTCTTTTAATTATTTTAAAAAATAGTTTATGATGCAAATCTAACATGGATTACAGGTCTGACAATATATTTGCCCGATCTGGTGCTTCTCACTGACTGAACCATGGCAAGTTTAGCATCAGACCTGTACTATGACACATGGAGCCATATTTACCCCAAGCATATGAATGAATCTATCAGAAAGGAAGGGAGGTCAGTCATATCCTTTATTGTGTAACTTATTTTGTATTTTCCTTTTTCTAAGGCATGAGGATACAAAATAAATGCTTACTTAAAAGGCCCACAGGTGTTACTCGGCTATCTTTATCATACAGTCACATTTCTTTTTTAAAATGGCATCACGTGGAAATACAGTTTTACTGGACTTGTGTATGAAAGGAAGAACATAGTGGAGTGCATAGGCTTAGGAGCCAGATGTCCAGGGTTCACATCGCAGCTGTGATCCTCAGGCAAATAACTCAATCTCCTTATCTGTAAAATGGAAATTCGGTTGTTTAAAACTGTGGGGTCCCATTATTGTCAAGGTAATAGAAAAGCAGTATTTTTCAGATGGTCTGTACTCTCTGTACTGACATAAAGGGTCTGGAAGTGCGAAAAGGAAGACAAATGGGCCTGGAACAGTAAAAATGAAGATGAAGGGGTGATGCTCAGAGATCAGAGGTGCAGATGCTGCCACCCTTAAGTTGACCTGTGGCTGTACTCTTGAAGGCACTGTTAGAGGCCAGCCTGGATCTGCTGAAGAGGTGTCACTTAACCAAAGAGTGCTGTTCCTGTGCCGGCTTCTCATCTGGAATCACTCCATTTCCATAGCAGCAAGAGTGTCTGCCAGCAACTGGCACACAATGGAAGCTGGGGTCTTTTTTCTTCAGCTTCCTTGGTTCCTTTCAGTGCCTCATAGAAAGCTACCTGGCAAGAGAGCTTAGGAATATAGTTTGATGTTTCCCAGATGTTCAGAGCAGCATATTGAAGGGTATGTGGGGTAAAAAATAACAAGTAACTAACCTGTGCAGTCCCTTCTTATGCATATGCACTTATCTTCCATAACCAGAAACTGTGTGTCTAGGAAGGAGAATTCGGGGACTTGAGCCACAGTAGTAAAGGGATGCATTCATTTTACTCCTTGTGTTTTGGGCTTTTTTTCTTTCTTTCTATTTTTTTTTTTTTTTGCAGAGGGAGGTCATTAGGTTTATTTATGTAGTTTTTTGATGGAGGGTACTGGGGATTCATCCCAGGACCTCTTGCATGCTAAGCACACACTCTACGACTTGAGCTATATCCTCCCCCGGACTTTGTTTTTAATGCTTTTACATCCACGGAATTGAATTGATTATACTCATTTCATGGCACATTGATTTTGGTTCATGCAAATCATCATGCCCATTCCTTCTTCCCGTTGTCACCCATGCCATGTATATGTCTACCTCTCATGCTTTTACATAGATACATGGAAATTCTTGAAAGATATGTAATGTTTTTCATGGGTTAAATTTAAATAAATGCTGTTGTGCTGAAATTTTTACTTTTTATTACCTTTTTACACTTAACATTAGGATTTTGAAATGGATCCATCTTGTAAATTGGTTCACTGTTTTTTGTTGCATGATACTCTCCCTTTCTCTTCTCATCTGTTTCCCATTGATGGACATTCAGGTTTCCTGCAATTATCTTGCATACATATTACAGTGAACAGCCTCATGCCTGTTTTATTGTTGGTCTGTTGAGTTTCTAGGGTATATATCCTGTATGGTAACAGGCAGCCTCTAACATGGCTCCCAGTGATCCCTGTCTCCTCATACCCATGCCCTTGTTGAGTCTCCTCCCGTTTAACATGGGCTGGGGTTCGTGATTCTCTTCTGGTGAATAGAAGCTGACAGCTGTGATGAGATGTCACTTCCAAGATCAGTTTTTTTTTTTTTTCCTTTAAAGATCTGTGACTTCTATCATACTTGCCATTTCTCATTCTTTCTTCTTTGGGGGAAGCCAGCTGCTATGTTGTGGACTGACCTGTGGAGAGGTCCATGTCTCTGACCAACAGTCAGTTAGTCTCTGAGGCATGACAACAGCTTTGTGAGTGAGCTTGGAAGCAGATGCTTCCCCAGTTACTCCTGAGGTAACTGCAGCCCCAGCTGACCCTTGATTGTAATCTTTTGAGAGACACCTCAGAGGGCCCCAGCTAAACTGCATCTAGATTCCAGACCTACAGAAATTTTGAGCTAATGTTTGTCATTTTAAGCCTCTAAATCTTGGGTAACTTGTTACACCGCCAGGTAACTAATATACCCAGGAATGTCATTGTTGGGTTGTGGGATATATGCATACTTAACTAAGTACTGTCAGATTTCTTTCTTAACAGCGATACTTGATGGCTTCTGTTTCCTTACACTTTCACTAGCACTTGCTAGTATCAGACTTTATGAATTTTTTTTTGTCAACCTGATAGGTGTAAAGTGATACCTCATTTTAATATTTATTTGATAACATGCTGACTATCATTTCCATTTTTAGCCAGTGCTTATTTACTTCTGCTCTTCTTTCTTCGATTTTTCTGTCTTATGTTGACTTGATGAAATGTCTTGTATAAATAGTCCTTATTGGTTTCAGACATTGCAGATATCTTTACTCATTTTAGTAGTTGTTAAATTTGCAAATAATGTCTGTCACTAAACAGAAATACTTAACTTTGATGTAGTTATAGCCATAAATTCTTTCTTCTTATTAAGGTATGTGCTTCTCTGGATCTTGCTTAGGCAGGGCAACTGATATCCATAATTTAGATTTTTTGAATAAATAAAAGTCTCTCTAAAAACTATTGGATGAATGGAAGTAGTTTTAAAAATATTGACAAACACTGTGCTCTCTTATTGATCATTTCACTTGAATTTGCTTTGCAAATTTTACATATAATGTGGTTAACTTAACCCATTCATAAATCTGAATAAAGGTGAGATGTGGCCATGTGGTAAGAGAACTGACTTAGGTTGGTAGAGAACCCCATAGGATTGAATTGGTCACCCAGTTACAGAAACTGTAATATAAAATATATTGCAAAATAATAAAAATGTGTTCTTCTCTTTCCTTTTTTTTTTTTAAAGAGGAGAAAGCCCCAAATTCTTTTAAACAGTAATTTTAGCTTTAGCTAAAAATGTCCACCAGATGGCACCAATGCGTGATAAGTACTTAGAAAATCAGAAGTCTTACTCTCACACTTATCTTAAAATCTGTTAAAATAAAATGTATTGACAGTGTAATTAAGGAGATAATTTTGGCTTTCTATTAATTAGTCTTCAAGAAACCCTTCCTGGGGCTCCAGGTGGAGAGAGGTGTCTTTCTCTGTGATCCTGTAGCTAATAGCACTCACCTGATTGCCCTGTAATTATTTGCTAGAGTCCATTCCTTTCATTTGAGATAGAGAATTGGGATAGTTTTAGTCTCACTAGGCCATTGATAGTGGGGCTTTTATTTATTTTTCTAGTAATCGTTAGGTTATGAGTTAAAGCCAGCCAGGTTTGGGAGAAGTATTAAAATGTGAACTTTCCAATTTTATGTATCTTTCAATGCTTATAAAACCTGCAGCTTTGGGAAAATAGTGGAAATAAACATTTCATTGCTTTAATTTTGTGTATTGAATTGATAAGGAAAAAATAGCCAAGATTATCCACCTCATTCCCTGGACTGATCTACAAATCCAGTTTCCTTTTGAGAAATGCGCATAGAGAAATTTACAGCCCTTGAAAAATGAGTATGAATTAATATGTTCAAGGACCATAAAAGTGATTTCCAAGCAGCAGCTTGTACTCCAAGTGTGAAACTTTCATACCATTTATCCTGAATGGTACTGATGGCTCTGTGAGTCTGATTATCCTAGAAAATTTTCTATGAGCTCCTTCTCTCTTGTCTTTGGAGACATGATACCTTTTCTGGATTATTGATAAGAGGACCAGCCAAGTATCAGGTTTTCTACCCCTGGAAAACATATCTTCAGAACCTTGTTACTGCTGGTTACTTGTGGCAAGTACTCAGTATGTTTTCACTATTGAATTCACTTTTTCAAAATGATCAATACCAGTATTTCCAAAAGTGTGATGAGTGAAATGATAGTCTTTCTTGAAGCTGCTCGGGAAGTGTTCTGTGGTTAAGCAATGGCAAACTGTTGTCTTAGGTACAGCTCATACTATCAGGTTAGAGACACCCTGAAGCCTATAGTGGTGATTTTCAGTGGAGCAGTACTATCCCCGAGGGGACATTTTATAAATTATAAATCTGTGGGAGTGTTTTTGTTGTCACACCAGTTGGCCCAGAGGTCATGGATAGCCTGCAGGGCACAATCTGTCCCGTAAAAGCAAGAGTTGTCCCTTGCTTCCTGGGACTTACTGTTGTCCTTACGGTCAGGTAGCTTTAAAATCTATTTATAATTAAGCTTAGAAACTAATTCTTTTACATATAAACACAAAATCATGATTTCATAAGAGTAGTCACTGATATGCCTTTGGAATACAATGACCATGTAAATTAAGGGGAGATTGTATTCTGTTTTGTTTGGAGCTTTACCAAGAATTTTTTACCATTTCAGAAAAGGGCATCATGAGCAAACAGCACTGGTTGTGTTTGAATCCCCGATACAGTGTGACTGTGTAGCCTGTGTGTGCAGCTGGCACATTCACCATAATTTTCCATGTGAAGGCAGGGGGCTGACTACCTATGTCTTTTGGTTTAGTCATTTCCAAGATTTACATATTAAAATACATATTATGCTATTGTTGGTCTTTCGAAAAATTACTTTTATGTAGGACATACCTATGAATTTTGTTTCAGGATGGTAAAGGAGGTGTTACAGAGATACCTGTTTACAACGAGAGAACATTGGATTTGAGAGGGTTGGAAACCACTATCCTAAGCGGAGAAATCTGGAGAATTTTCTTAACGAATCATTTGCTAAATTAATTTGATAATAGAGCCTTTATTTTGTGTATCTGTTAACTTTAGGGAAAGCTATATTAATGCTATACTAATACTAACTCTGTCACTAGTAAGACTTTTTATAGTACTTTATACTCTCAAAATGCCTTCCCCTGTGTTATTTCAACTTATTTTCACAACATTTATGAGGGGCAGAGCATAGGCATATTCTCATTCTGTAGATGAAACAGAAGAAGAAAGAATTGAGGTGATTCACCATGGATCACTGAGAGGTCTGTGCAGAGCTCGGATGAGAGGCTTGATTCCCAGAACCATGCCCTTCTACATCTGAAAGTTTGCTAATCCTAGCACAGGCTTCTCCCCACTCCTCCATCCTTCTGTAGCCAGGGAGTAGGCAGGGAAGAATTTGAACCCTGCGTCAGAGTAGCACTGGGGCAGGTGAAGCATTCCCCCAGTAAGGGGCTGACCGTCTAATCTGAAATGCACCAGTTTCTTATTTTCCAACTTCTTGTTGCTTGCATTTTTGAGTTCATCACCTTTCTTGTATGTCTAGATCAAAAGGGTGATCAAGGAAGGGAGAGAATATGAAACTGCAGCTCACTGGTTAAAACTGCCAGATGGAATGTGGAATGTGTGATTTAGCATTGCTTTGTATTACTTTGTTTTCCCATTATCTTCTGTTCTGCTTAAGATTTGTGGTTGAGATTTGCATAACCAAGTCAATTGAGATTACAGGCCTATAGGATGTCTTTGTTCTTAAGAGGAAATAGTAATGGCAAACAGTGCTTACTATGTCAGGCATTGTTCTAAGTGCCTTATGTACATTCATGTTATCCTTACAAAACTTTATGAGGTAGATAACTTCTTGAGAAGTTCTCGTGAGTAAAGATTATGTGTAACTCATTTCATCTATTTATACATTTGCAAAGCCTTACACCATGATTGGAACAACATATTTATTGATTTAATTTCCTTTAAAGGACAGTAAGATGGAGATCAAAGACAGTACCACTCTTTTCCTAATTAATTATTTCAACAGATTTATTGAGAAACTAGTAACATGTTAGATACTAGCATGCCCTGAAGAGGCAATTATAAATAAGACATACATAATTTTCACCTCAAGGGAGCTTATAGTCTTCTCTACTTTCATACTTTGGGTCTCTCAGTTTATTTTTGTTGTCCCCAATAAATCACTTGTTGCTCTGGTGGTGGTGGGTTGAACCAGACCACTCTTCACACACCCAGGACATGGAAAGGTGCTGCTGCTGGTGGTGGTAGAAGCAGCAGACAGTGTGGCAGAATTGTGCCCTCCTTCTAATGGTACTCATGGTAATTATAGCATGTCCAGCCATCATGTACTGTTACCCAGTTTCTTCCCAAGGGGGGCTCTAGATAAGCTCAGTGGCAGTCTTGTGCATCTGGCTAATGATTAGTTTGGTCCTGGGAGCCTAGGCTTCATTTCCTGGAGTAGATACTGAGGATGGATTGAGCCAGGAATAAGGAGGGGATTGAATCAGAGAAGTCAAGTCCATTTCAGATCGAAAGGACAAGCATGGGATGGATAATGGGGGACAGTGTTCAAAGTTTAGAGGCAATATTGTACAGAGATGAAACTGGGAATTGAAGGAATGGAGCTGGTGGTTAAGAGATAGTTGACATGGATACAGAAAACAAATTGTGGTTACCTTGGGGAAACATGATGGGCGTACGGGACTGAGGAGGGACAGATTGGGAGTTTGGGATTGATGAATACACATTACTATATGTGAAGGAAATAAGCAACAAGCACCTACTGTATAGCACAGGGAACTGTATTCAACTTCTTGTAATAACACATAATGGAAAAGAAACTGAAAAATATAAATGTATGTGTGTATGTGTATAACTGAATTGCTTTGCTGAACACCTGAAACTAACATTGTAAATCAACTACACTTCAATAAAAAATAAGAATAAAAAAAGATTTAGGTAGTTGATGGAGCCAAGAATTTTGTGGTACAGAATGCTGGAATGTCTAGATTTTACCATTCTTGAATTGCTCAGCTTGCTGAAAGATACAGGGCTAGGTTGTTTAGGGAGTGATGTCAGCCATGTAGCTGACTAAGACGTCCCTCGTTTGTGTCCTTCCCGCAACAACAGTCTGGCATCCATCCAGGGACAAAAGTGCCTTTGTGGGAGCTGTGGGATCCAGTCCCATATGCCAAGGAATCCTGGAGGAGTCTGCCCACCTGTGCATCAAGTAATAGGAATATGGACGTTGGTCCTGGCTGTGGATCCTGCAGTGGTCTGTAATCTGGCTCCTGCCCCTCTCGGCTGCAGTCCAGGAGCCCCTGGAAAACACTGTCTTAGACAATGACCCATGAGCAAGAGAGCCTTTGTGGAAGTCAAGAGTTTCCAGTGGAGAAGTTCTAGCACACGAGTGTAAGAAAAACATGAGTTTGGATGCATTGGAGTGGGTAAGAAGAAAAGTCTTTACCTGCATCACCACATACGCAAGATGGCACTGCTTAGGGCCAAGAGAGATCTTCACAGATTTCTTCTGTAAGGGAAAAAAAGAGTGTGTGAATGAGCATCTTGCTTCCCCAGTTGTGTGAGACACTGTCAAACAGGCTCATTGCTCTCACCCCATCGGGAATACTGAGTTGTGAGCTTCCTGACTAGGTAGGTGAGGGGAAAGACTGGGAGGGCAGCAGATTGGACTCTTGGAGATCATCAAAGGGACATGAATCCCACTAACTGGGTCTCAGACTCCATCAAGAAGCTTGCCCATCAAGTGGTGTTGGGAAAGCTGGACAGCTGCATGTAAATCAATGAGGTTAGAACACTCCCTCACACCATACACAGAAGTAAACTCAAAATGGCTTAAAGGCTTAAACATAAGACAGGACACCATAAACCTCCTAGAAGAGAATATAGATAAAACATTCTCTGATGTAAATCATAGCAATGTTTTCCTAGGTCAGTCTACCAAGGCAACAAAAATAAAAGCAAAAATAAGCGGGACCTAGTTAAACTTAAGTTTTGCACAACAAAGGAAACCATAAACAAAATGAAAAGATAACCTATGGAATGGGAGAAAATACTTGCAAACAATGAGACCAACAAGGGCTTAACTTTCAGAATATACAAACAGCTCATACAACTCAATAAGAGAAAAGTGAACAACCCAATCAAAAGATGTGCAGAAGATCTAAACAGACATTTCTCCAACGAAAACATACAGATGGCCAATAGGCACATGAAAAGATGCTCAATATCACTAGTTATCAGAGAAATGGAAATAAAAACTACAATGAGGTATCACTTCATACTGGTCAGAATGGCCATCATTAAGAAGACCACAAGTGACAAATGCTGGAGAGGGTGTGGAGAAAAGGGAACCCTCCTACACTGTTGGTGGGAATGTAATTTGGTGCAGCCACTGTGGAAAACAGTATGGAGATTCCTCAAAAACCTGAAAATAGTGTTAACCATGTGATCCAGTGATCCCACTCCTGGGCATATATCCAGAGAAAATTCCAATTCAGAAAGATACATGCACCCCAGTATTCACAACAGCACTATTCACAGCAGCCAAGACATGGAAGCAACCTAAATATCCATCAACAGATGATTGAATAGAGAAGATGTGGTGTGTGTGTGTGTGTGTGTGTAATACTACTAAGCCATAAAAAGTAAAACAATGCCATTTGCAGCACTGGGGACCTGGGGATTGTCATTCTAAGTGAAGTAAGCCAGAAAGAGAAAAATACCATATGATATCACTCATATGTGGAATCTAAAAAAAAAAGAGACAATGAATTTATTTATAAGACAGAAGCAGACTCAGACATAGAAAGTAAACTTATGGTTACTAAAGGGGAAAGGGGAGGGGAGGGATAAATTAGTAGTTTCAAATTAACAGGTATACACTACTGTATATAAAACAGGTAGACAGCAAGGTCCTACAGTATAGCACAGGGAACTATATTCAATATCTTGTATTAACCTATAATGAAATAGAATATGTATATATGTATGTGTGTGTGTGTGTATACACACACACATGACTGAATCACTATGCTGTACACCAGAAACTAACACAACATTATAAATCAATTATACTTCAATTTAAAAAAAAAGAAGCTTGCCTATGAACCATTGGGGGCACCTTGCCAGCAGATCCCCCAAATGACCTATGGGCACCCCAGTGCTCTGTGTGCTTTGTCCCCCTCTCTTACACCATGGTGGCTCCCTGTGCATGCTCCCACGGTGGCAGCAAGAGTGAGCTTTGGCAGATGGCTAGTGAGCACATGAGAAAAGCCAACCTGAATCTGCGGTTGAGGGAGATCCCACAAACTTGAGGTTTCGTGCTAGCCATCTTTGTAAAAACAAAGGGAGGCTGTAGGCACCCAGCCTGGCCTGTTGCAGGATTAAGGGAAGGCATACAGGCATATTTTGTTTTGTTGTGTGTTGCTTTACTATACTTTGCAGATATTGTGTTTTTTACAAATTGAAGGTTTGTGGCAACCCTGTGTCAAGCAAGTCTGTTGGCACCATTTTTCCAACATTTGCTCACTTTGTGTCTCTGCTTATTTTGATAATTCACAAAATATTTCAGCTTTTTCATTATTATATTTGTTAGGGTGATCTGTGATCAGTCATCTTTGATGTTACCTTTGTAATTGTTTTGGGGCTCCACAAACTGTGCCCATATAAGATGGCAAACTTAATCACATGTTGAAATGACAACAAAGGATTTAAATATTACATATATTATATAAACTTAGTTAAAAAAGCAACAGTAGGGTTTGAGAGGATTGATTCTAATTTTGAAACAAGTTCTATTTGTGGGTAAAATGCTGTCAAACAGCATTGCATGCTTCAGAGAATCATTTGTGAAAAAAAGTCAACAATGTGGCAAAATTTATTGTTATCTAATTTTAAGAAATTGCCACAGCCACCCTTACTTTCAGTAACCACCACCCTGATAACTCAACAGCCATCAACACTGAGGCAAGACCCTCCACCAGCAAAAAGATTACAACTTGCTGAAGGCTCAGATGACAGTATTTTTCAGCAATAAATTATTTTTAGATCAAAGTATATACATTTTTTTAGACATAATGCTATTGGACACTTACTTGACTACAGTATAGTGTAAACATGACTTTTATTTGCACCAGGAAAACAAAAAATTCATATGTCTTGCTTTATTGCAGTACTCACTTTATTGCAGTTGTTTGGAACCAAATCCATAATATCTTCAAGATATGCCAATAAACTTAAGAATTCTTCTGCAAGAGGGAGCAAGAAGAATGGAGCAGGTGTACCCATAGAAAGCCTCAGAATCACTAGCAGGGCTAATGAAAGGTATTTCTTCCTCAAAGGAAGTTAGTAAAGACTAGAGGAGGATACTGCTACTTCAAATGAGAAGACAGCAACACAAAACTTCAAGGACATGAAAAATCAAAGAAAAATGACTCCACCAAAGGATTATAATTATCTTCCAGTAACTGATCTCAAAAACGTGAAATCTATAATTTACATGATAAAGATTTCAAAATATCTGTTTTAAGGAAATTTAATGAGTCACAAGAAAATACACAAGACATTTCAGCAAAATCAGGAAAACAGTACGTGAATAAAATGAAAAGTTTAAAAAAGAGAGAGAACCAAACAAAAATTCTGTAGCTGAGGAATACAATGAGTGAAATGAAAAATGCAGTGGAAAGCATCAACATCAGAATGGATCAAGCTGAAGAAAAAAAAAAAATCTGAGTTAGAAGACAGGAACTTTGAAATTATTCAGTCAAAAATAAAGAAAAAAGAATGACAGAAGCCCATGTGATTTACGATACCATGAAAAAAAAAGTACTTTGTGAATTATTGGAGTTCCAATAGAAGAAGAGGGAGAGAAAGGGGCAGAAAGCTTATTTAAAGAAATAATGACTGAGAACTTCTCAAATCTGGACAGAGATTTGGATATTCAAGTTCATGAATCTCATAGGTCACCAAACTTGTAAAGATTCTTCCGAGACACATGATTAAAGACAAATGGAGAATCTTAAAAGCAGCAAGAGAAAAGAAGCTTGAAACTTACAAAGAAACCCCCATAATGCTATCAGTGAGTTTCTCAGAATAAAGCTTACATCAGGAGAGAGTGGGATGATAATATTTAACATGCCAAAAGAAAAAACACTGCCAACCAACAATACTGTAGCTGGCAAAGTTATCCTTCAGAAATGAAGAAGAAATATGACTTTCCCAGAAAAACAAAAGCTGAGGGAGTTCAACACCACTAACAATGCCTTACAAGAAATACTGGCAGGAGTTTTTCCAGTTGAAATGTAAGGATGCTAATTAGTAACATAAAAAATGTACAACACACTTGTAAGCCATATGAAAGATAAACTCAAAATGGATTAAATGTAAGACCTGAAACCATAAAAATCCTAGAAGGAAACATAGACAATAAGCTCTTTGACATCAGTTTTAAAGATTTTTTTTTTTTTTTTTGGATTTGTCTCCTCAGCCAAGGGCAACAAAAGCAAAAATAAACAAATGGGACTACATCAAACTAAAAAAACTTTTGCACAGTGAAGGAAACCATCAACAAAACGATAAGGCAACCTACTGAATGGGAGAAGATACTTCTCAATGATATATCTGGTAAGAGGTTGATATCCAAAATATATAAAGAACAATACAACTCAATATCAAAAAAAGAAACCTCATTAAAAAATGGGTAGAGAATCTGAATATTTTTCCAAAGAAGACATACAGATGACCATCAGACATGTGAAAAGATGCTCAGCATCACTAATCACCTGGGAAGTGCAAATCAAAACCACAATGAGATATCACCTCACACCTGTCAAAATAGCTATTATCAAAAAGACAGCAAATTACAAGTTTTGACAAGGATCTGGAGAAAAGGGAACCCTCATGTAATGTAGGTGTTAATGTAAATTGGTGGAACCACTATGGGAAACTTTGGAGGTTCCTCAAAAAATTAACAATACAACTACCATACGATCCAGCAATTCCACTCCTGAATATTATCTGAAGAAAGTGAAAACACTAATTTGAAAAGTTACATGCACTTCTGTGTTCATTGCAGCACTATTTACAATAGCCTAGACATGGAAGCAACCTAAGTGCTCACTGATAGACAAATGGATAAAGATGTATTATATATATTTACACACACACAATGGAACATTATTCAGCCATAAAAAGGAATGAAATCTTGCCATTTGTAACAGCATAGTTGGACGTAGCAGGTATTATGCTAAGTGAAGTCAGTCGACAAAATAAGAAAGACAAATACCATATAATTTCACTAATATGTAGAATCTAAAAAACAAAACAAACAAAACAGAAAAGACTCAAATACAGAGAACAAACTGGTGTTTGCCAGAAGGGAGAGGAGAGGGCAAAGGGGTGAAAAAGGTGAAGGGGATTAAGAGGTACAAACTTCCACCTATAAAGTAAATAAATCATGAGGATGTAATGTACAACATAGGGAATATAGTCAATAATACTGTAATTATGGTAACACTTGGTAACCAGATTTATCATAGTGATCATTTAAATATCAACTCACTATGTTGTACACCTGAAACTAACATAATACTGTATGTCAATTATAATTTAATAAAAAAAAAGGAAAGTGTAGAACATATTGGTAAAGATAAGCATATAATTGAATTCAGAATACTGCAATAGAGTGGTGTGTTAACCACTTAAGTCTAGTGTAAAGATTAAAGGACAAGAATATTAAAAATAACCATGGCTACCCTAGTTTGTTAACAAAAACACAATATAAAAGAGGTAATTGTGACATCAAAAACAAAAAAAGGGAGGAGTAAAAGGGTAGAGATTTTGTGTGTGATTGGAGTTAAGATGCTATCAGCTTAAAATAGACTGTTACAAGATGTTTTGTGTAAGCCTCATGGTAACCACAAAAGCAAAAACCTTTAGTAAATTCACAGAAAATAAAGAGAGGAGAATCAGAGTGTACCATTATGGAAAATCACCAATTCACAAAGGTAGACAGAAAGAGAGGAAAAAGGAAACCGGCACTACAGAACAGCCGGAAAGCAATTAATAAGATGGCATTAGTATGTCTTTAACTGTGAATAATTACTCCAAAAGTAAATGGATTGAATTCAGCAATCAAAAGGCGCAGAGTGGCTGGATGGATAAACAAATAAGACCCGTCTACATACTGTCTATAAGAAGGCTTATTTCAGCCTTAAGGACACGTGTAAGCTCAAAGTGAAGTGATGGAAAAAGATATTTCATGCAAGTGGAAAACAGAAGAGAGCAGGGGTATATTATTCTCATATCAGACAAAATTGACTTTCAGCCAAAAATGGTACCGAGAGACAAAGAAGCACTCAGGCTCATTCCCAGGCAGCAATCTACACCACACAGTTCTCTCTTAATTGGGAACCATGCTCAGGCCACATTTTACATGAACAGAATGCTCAGAATGCAACCATAGCCAAGTCAACTTTTTTCTTCTGAATCCCTTATGAAGAATATCTCCTGGAAATATTCCTGGCTCTCACACTTCGGCCATGGGAAAGCTAAGAGCTCCCCAACTCATCTGTTTGGCCAAAGAGTGGTGTACAGAAATGGCTGCTACTGTGAGGTTGGCATATTACCACATGTGGACGACACATGTCAGTCTGTCTTTGGGACTGGGAGAGTTTCCCATATTCACCTGGAGCTTGACTCACCTTGTTGGCTTCTGTTGCCCTTTCTGTGGCATGTTTTCTGTTCTGCTAGATTGCCTTTCACTGACTGAAAAGACAGCCACTCACCGCTTAGGCCTGTGCAGTCACGTAACTCTTGGTTCTAAGTGGGAGCCCCATGTGTCCTGATGTCTCTCACCAAGTTCCGCGCTTAACACTTGCCTTTGTGTTAGGAAGCATGGAGTTTTGAGTTCCTCTGAGGCATTAAAATAAGATGTTCTCATTAATAACTGGCTTTCCTGTCCTTGCTTTGCTGTCAAGAGAGAACTGGATAATAGAACCTATGATTTGTTGGACTGGCTCTTTTAAGAACTGACAGAGTGATGATTTGATTCCAGTAATGCTTTGTTCTTACTCTGTATTTTGACAGTTCCATCTAGCTGTGCCCCAGCTGGAAGTGACTCTTAGTCACTAATTCTAAACTCACTCCAAGAGTATAAAACGGTACATGTCACCTCAAATCTCACTGGAGTTACCTTTGTCTCCATAACGTAACATAAGATTTTCAAAGTCTTTCTCAAATCATTACCAGAAGATTGAAAAGTTCCCACAATTTGCAGGTTCATTTTTTTGACTGACTGACTTGCCCTTGCAGGTGTTTCAGAGTGACCCTGCTGTTGGTTGTACAGTGATGAGTATGTTGGTTAATTCATTCAACACATGTTTGTTGGGTGTCTGCTCTCTGTCATGTTCTGTTGTAGGAGTTGGGAATAGTGCAGTGAATAAAACAGAAACTTGCCCTCATTTAGTGGAGGAAGATAAGACAGAAAAACAAAGGAAATAAAGTGATTGGTTATTTGAGCATGAGAAGTGCTCATGAGAAGGAGAAACCTGCATTGGGGCAGGAAGTATATAGGCTGCTGGTTTGGTGGAGTCAAGTAGGGAAAGCATTTCAGTTTTAAATATTGTCTGGAAAGGCCTCACTGAGAAAGTGACAATAGAACAAGGGGAGAAAGGAGTGAGCCACATGTACAATGGGGGGAAGAACTGGGTCAGGCAGGGGGAGCAGTGAGTGCAAGGGCCCTGAGGTAGGAAATGTCTGTGACGTTCCAAAGCAGACTGATGATAACATTAGCACACAGACACGGCACGTGCCTGACTCTGTTCTAAAGGCTTTACAGCCTTTATCTTATTTAGTCCTCTGTATTTCCCCAGACCCTGCTTATAGATGAAGAAACCAAGGTACAGACAGCTTAAATAACTTGCCCAAGATTACTCACCTGGAAAGTGACAGAACCCAGGCTGTCTGGCTCCAGACTCTGTATGCCAAACCACTCTGCTCTGCTGCCTGGTGTTGAATCCTTTGGAGACGCGGAAGGCACTACTTACCACTTTGCACTGTGTCACTTCGCTTTCAGGAGAAAATATTTTCCTAATCTTAATATTGACACTAGTCGTGCCTATCTTGAGCCACTGGTTTATTTCAATCTAATGGACACTGATCTGTGACGACTGCTGATCGTGATTTTACATTGGCCATTGAATATTTCAAGGTCCACTCATGTCTTTTTCTTTCATACTTCATGTTGTTATATTCTGTCTATCATTATAAACTATCTTACATCCTTTTAGATAACAGGGAATAATGGATGAATAGAAATACATTTTAACAGAAGACTCAGAATACTTAGCAGTTTGGAACCAGGAAGCAAGCAGCCCTGGCTCTGGGAAGAGCGACCCTCCAGCTCGGCCTTGCACAGCTAGGATTCCCACTTCTCCATTCCCACAGCCGTGGCCCTTCTCCTGTTGTTCATACTCAGGGTTCCCACTGGAGCTGACAGAAGGGGAAAGAAGCAGGCTTCTCTTTGAAATTCCAGCCCTGACTCCTGCAGTCCATGTGCCAGTAAGGAGCATGGCCTGAGATCAAACAATTCATACCCTGACACCATCTATCTGGAGTCTCAGACCTCACATCTCCATCTATAAAATGAAGATAGAAATAGTGCCTACCTCCTAGAGTCTTGAGGATTAAGTAGGATGATGTTCACACACAGTGCACAGCGCAGAGCTGATGCATATAAACACTATGGAAATCTTGGCTGTTACTAGTTACTCTTCTTTAACTAACAACAAATAAAACAAACCACTGTCTTTAAAAACAAAAACCCAGTGCACTTGGTTGAAATCTGGCTCTCCATCTTATCCATCAAATGCCCTGTGGTGCCTCTCTGTGGTACCAATCCCTTACATCTTGGCTCCTAAAATGGATACAGCCTATTGGAAACAAAATAAAACAAATACGAATAGTGAATAAAGCAAAAGAGCACAGCTAGTTTCTGACTAAAAGCTTCAGTCATGCTAAAGATAGAGCTTTGCAGAGATGCCATGAGTGAGAGGACAAGGTGGGGAGATGTGTCCTAGGTACCTGTGCTTTGTCAGCTGGTCCTCCTCCCCTCAAACCGTTTACAACTGCTCAAGAATACTCTAGGCTTCTTATGAAACTGGCATTGACTTTTTTAGGATTGTTTGAAGTTCAAGAAGAAAATTATCCCACAAAAGAAGCTTAAGAAGTTCAATTAAATATATTTTAATGAATTGTGTTAGAATAACACATTTTTTTCAAAAAGCCTACAGTTCTAATAATTTTTTTCTTTTCATCCCATAAGAATGTTGAACCCTGACCTTGGAGAGGAGTGGCCTGGTACTGTGGAAAAAACATGTTCATTGAGCACAACTCCCAGCTCTGCAGGTGAGGGCTGTAGAAAGTTCTGTCAAGGCCACAGGCTCTTCACCTGTACAATGGGAGTAACACCTACCTCACAAAGGCTATTGTGAAGATTGTGGCATGGCTCTAGGAAAGCTCCTAGAAGGTAAATATTTAAAATAATGTTAGTCTGATTTCTTGGAGATTTTTCTTCAGTTATTTTATTTTCTGCCACATCATTAGAACTGCTTTATTATTCAAGATTTTTACATCCAGTTTATGGATTATCAAAGCCTGTTGCTAATAAGTCTGTCTCTTGCTAATTTTTAAAATTGCAGTATAACTACCTGTCAGCCTGTCAGTTATGAGATATAACAGATGTTTCTACATCAATATTGCTGAATGCCTTGGTAAAATGGTTATATGAAAAAGTTTGAAACTATAGTTAAAATGAAGCTTTTTAAAAAAAAAATCTGTGGACAGATTTTATAAGTTGGTAGGGTTTTTTTTTTTTCATTTTTAAGGTTTATTTTTTCCTGTTTTATTCAATTATCACAAAAATGTGAAAGTCAGAATAAAATCACTCATAATCTATTGCCTAGAAATAACCACTATTAGCTTTTAATTTTTTTCCTGTTTTATATGACTTTTTCCAACTAGAAGTTTACCATAAGTACTCTACCGTATTGCTAACATTTAAATTACTTTCATAATGGTTATACCACAACCCATATAAACATTTTCCTAATTTAGACATCAAGGTTTTCTGAAGCTTCTCTGTAAAAAATGTCTTGGATGTAAGCCTTTGTCTGCATTCCTGATTAGTGCCGGAGGATAAATTTCCAGAAGTAAAATTTTGGGGTTAATATCAAGTATCTATTGCTTTGTAGCATGTCTTCCAAACTTACAACCTAGTCACTTAAAACAATAGCAATCATTCATTTGCTCACAGTTTTGCAATTTGGGGACAATTTGTCTCTGCTCCACATGATGTTAGCCGGCTGGGGTGACTTGACGGGGGCTAGAGATCCATTTCCTAGGTAACTTTCACATGACTGACAATTTGGTGATGGCTGTTGACTGGAGCCTCAGTTCTCCTCCAACGTGGGCTTTTCCAGTGGGTTCCAAGAGGGAGGAGGTGGAAACTGGCATTCCTCTTAAAGGCCAGGTCTGAAACTGGCACGGAGTCTCTCCCGCCACTCTCTCTTGGTCAGACTGGTCACAGGCCACGTTCCAGAGGGTGGTAAAATAGACTACATTTCTTTGTCAGGAAAATGACAGAGAATTCGGTGACATATTTAATCTGCCATAGTCAAAGAGCATATTGTTGAAGGATCTTTATTCACCTCACCAAATCACTTTCTAGAAAGGTTATGCTGATATGCAGTTCTACCAGCAGTGGATGAGAATGCTCATTGTCACACTTAACCAACATCAAGTATTTAAATTTAAAAATTTCTACTTATTCAATATGTAAAATGTGGGATATCATTGTTTTACTTTGAATTTGCTTTATTATTGATGAGCTTCCATATGTTTGGTAAAAATTTGTATTTTTTCCTTTGTGCATTGTCTGGGCAATTTGTTTGTGTTAAACCCACAGGATTACATGAGTTGTTTATTTATTACTGACATTCAGATTGGGTCATATTTGTTATAAACATTCCTTTCATTTGTCTCAGTTAAAAATACAAAACTGTTCCCTCTTAATTGAGAAGAAAATAGACAAAACTATTTCCTATGAAATTCACATGATTTTCATAAGAGTTGTAGCCATACATTGGTCTCAAAATGTTGATTTCTATATTACAATAAAATATTTAGGATCTGTGTCAATTTTACTCATCTAACATGTCAGGAGGAATCTAGGAAATAACATGAGTTATTAATTATCTTTATTTTCAAGGGACTGAAACAAAAGTGATTTTAAATAATTTTATTGGGACAGAAATGGAGGAACAAAGCTGTGTCATCATCGCTTAATTTTCTCTTTATCCTTTTAGCTGTCTGGTGGGCAGGCCCCTTAACCTCTCTGACCCTCAGTTTTCTTAACTGTAAAATGGGAATAAGAGCAGATATGCTGTTGTCAGAGCAGACAGTTAGCTAGATACGAGCAGAGAAGGGAGGCATCAGGTACATCTTGTGGTGACAGGCATCCTAGAGGCAAACAAAGAAAGGTAGGAATCTCCAGCATCCAAATATAGCCTTTTTACTCATTATGCCCTCATTATAATAAAATTAGCATTGCAAATGAGAAGTACCCATCACGCACCAATGCCATGACAGTTCCAGGCAAGACCAAATAAGGACAAAAACTCCCCCACCCCTCAGGAAGGCGGACTGGGACGAAAACCAGGAAAGATGACCCAAACCCCTCCCTCCCCAATGAATATTCTGCCCAGTCATTTTCACACCCCATATAACCAGCTTGCCAAAGGAACTCAGAGCATCTGCTCACCTGAGCCTGCCTGCTCTTCCTTCTGAGAGTGTACTGTTGCTTACTAAATCCTTGCTTTGCTTTTTTGTCCTCCATGTCTCCTCTCTGAATTCTTTCTGTGATGAAACAAGAACCTACTCTCCAGTAACATCTGTGAGGCCTGGAGAAGATGTCTTTGTTTTGTTTTTGTTTTTTAAATTTGCATTCTTTTTTATTGAAGTATAGTCAGTTTACAATATTGTGTCAATTTCTGGTGAACAGCATGTTTCAGTCACACATAAACATACATATATTTGTTTTCATATTCTTTTTCAATATAGGTTACTACAAGGTATTGAATATGGTTCCCAGTGCTATATAGTATAAGCTTGTTGTTTATCTATTTTGTATATAGTAGTTAGTATCTACAAATCTCCAACTCCCAATTTATCTCTTCCCACTCCTTTTATCCCCTGGTAACCATGTATTTTTCTCTATGTCTGTGAATCAATTTCTGTTTTGTAAATATATTCATTTGTGTGTGTGTCTCTCTCTCTCTTTTTTTTTTCAGATTCCACGTATCATGTGAGTGATATCATATGGTATTTTTCTTTCTCTTTCTGGCTTATTTCACTTAGAGTGATGATCTCCAGGTCCATCCATGTTGCTGCAAATGGCATTATTTTATTCTTTTTTATGGCTGAGTCATATTCCATTATATATGTATACCACATATATATCCATTTATCCAATCACCTGTCAATGGACATATAGGTTGTTTCTATGTCTTGGCTATTGTAAATAGTGCTGCTGTGAACATTGGGGTGCATGTGTCTTTTCAAATTATAGTTTTGGAGATGTTTTGAGGGGCCCAGCACAGGCAGGGCCTGGTGTGTGGTGGGCACCATTATTATTTGCCTCTTATGTTCTGCCTCGTGAACCAAGAAAGACCTTACTGCAAAGAGTCAAAGCAATTCAATGGAGGAAAGATAGTCTTTTCAACAAATGGCACTGTAGCAGTTGGGCATCCATAGGCAAAAAAATAAACTATGACCTTCTCCCCATATCTTATACAAAAATTAATCCAAAATGAATCAAATTTCAATGTAAAATGTAAACCGATAAACACTTCTAAAAGAAAGCATAGGAGAAAATCTTTTAGACCTAGGGCTAAGTAAACAGTTCTTAGAAATTACACCAAAAGCACTATCCATAAAAGGAAAAGCTGATAAATTGGACAGCATCAAAATTAAAAACTTTTGTGCTGGAAACACTATTTACAATAGCCAAGACATGGAAGCAACCTAAGTGTCCATCAACAGATGACTGGATAAAAAGTTGTAGTGTGTGTATGTGTAAGTGTATGTATGTATGTATGTATGTATGTATATAATGGAATATTATTCAGACATAAAAATGAAATATTGTCATTTGTAGCAACATAGATGGACCTAGAGATTATCACACGAAGTGAAGTAAGTCAGACAGAGAAAGACAAATATTACATGACATCACTTACATGTGGAATCTAAAGAAAAAAATACAAACGAACTTATTTACAGAATAGAAACAGACTCACAGACATAAAAAACAAACTTTTGGTTACCAGGAGGGATAGGGGTGAGAAGGGATAAATTGGGAGTTTGAGATTTGCAGATAATAACTAATATATATAAAATGGATAAACATCAAGTTCATAGTGTATAGTGTAGGGAACTATATTCAATATCTTGTAGTAACTTATGGTGAAAAAGAATATGAAAATGAATATATGTTCATGTATGACTGATGCATTGTGCTGTACATCAGAAATTGACACAACATTGTAAACTGACTATACTTCAATTATATACACACACACACACACACACACACAAAGAAGAAAGAAACGGGCAAAAGACTAAGAAATATTTCACCAAAAAGGAGATACAGATGGAAAATAAACACATGAATATATTCAACATTATTAGCCATCAGGAAAATGCAAATTAAAACGACAACAAGATATCCCACCTATAAGATGAGTTAAAAATAGTGATAATATCAAAAGCTGGAGAGAATGCAGAAAAACTGTATTTCTCATATATCACTGATGGGAGTGGCATAGCCTCTCTGGAAGATAGTATGGCAGTTTTTTTTATAAAACAGAACATGCATTTACCATAATGACCCAGCAGTGGCACTCTTGGGCATTCATCCCAGATAAAGGAAAACTGATACTCACACAAACATCTATACATGAATGTTTATAGTGGCTTTATTTGTAGTAGCTCCAAACTGGGAAAAGTCAAACTCTGATACATTCATACCATGGAGTACTACTCAGCAATAAAAAGTAATGAACTTCACACACAATAACCTGGATGGATCTCAAGGGCATTATGCTCAAGGGGAAAAAATCACTATTAAGAGGTTTATTACTTTAAAACCTTTGAAGGTCTTACATATACTTTATAATTCCATTTATATTAACATTCTCAAAATGACAAAACTATACATGGGGAACAGACTAGTGGTTGCCATGGGGCAGGGATATGGTTGGGAGGGGATGTGAATATTAACAAAGTATGAGAGGGATCCCTTGTGATGATGGAACAGATCCATATCTTGATTGTGGTGGTAGCTACCTAAGTATATATACATGGGATTGCACATGCATATACTGCATAGAAACACATACAAATGAGTGCATGTAAAAACTGATGAAAATTGAACACAGTCAGTAGTCTTGTTAACAGTATCATACCGATGTCAGTTTCCTGTTTTGATATTGTATTCAAGATGTCACATTGGGGGAAGCTGGGTGAAGGGTACTATATATGTTTCAAAATAAAAAGTTAAAAAAACCTAGGTAGTGAGTAAAACGCTTATAAAACACTTGGAAGTATCTGTATTTATTAATAATTTGATTAAAGGCAATAATGATTTTGAACATAAAAATGAATGTGAATTTAGGCTTTGCTGAACATTCTCGGTGGCTTAGAGGGAGTCCTTACCGTCTAGGCGCTTATGGGCAGTAGGGTAGATAGTTCTGTGAATGATACATTGTCTACTAAGAGGTGAGCATGTAAACAACCATCTATAATCTCTGAGTTAAATAAATTGAATCATTACAAGAGAGTGTGGCAGAAATTGAGAGGAAGGAGATTTTAAAGTGGCCTGAGAGTCTGGGGGAAAATTTCTTGGAGAAGGTGATTTCTGAAGTGAACCTTGAAGAATGGATCTGATTCTGAAGGTACAGAAGAGAGTAAGGAAGTTTTTTTTTAATGTATATCCTAGATTCTTTTTGTTAGTATTTTCTTAATCAAATTTCTTTTTCTCTGAACTTATTCTTTCATGCCTTTAGCCTATGAAGTTAGATGTATTTATATATGGTAAAAATTCACCGTGGGGACTGGCTTAAAATGTGCTTTTATTTTTGAAGCTTAAAGAGCATTTAGAGTCACTTTGTAGTTCTTCAAAGAGAAATGCTTTGAGAGAAAACTTGAAGTCCTGGGTCCTATTGCCATTTGCCTAGAAGTACCAACTTGCGGTCATGTAGCTGGAAACTCTGCCAAAATAAAAGAGTATTTCTTCTACCCTCAAAGTTTTCTTTTTCTTTTTCTTTTTTTTTTTTTCAATCAGGAAGAACTTGAAAAATGAATCAGAGTTGAAAACCAAGTACTGCTGACAATAAAGAATATTGCCCCAGGTAGGGACACAACGAACCATTTGTAGTTAACAGAGTTTTGATTCTGGTTTTTTTTGTTTGTTTGTTTGGTTTTTTTTTCAGTTTACTTAAATTCACGCTCCAGTCCAGAGGAGCCAAATTCCAAAGGAAAGCTAAATGTCAGATGTAAACAGACCTGGTGCTCAGGCAATTTAATTCATCATTTGTTGAAATGAGGGGTTTGCATTTTACTTGGGCCTACCTTATCTTATTCAGTGTTAATTGTATTATTTACCTTGTGAAGTTTTACTTTATTTTGGCAGACACAATTTGTACTTTAGGAGAAGATAGAAAGAGCCCTTAAACTCTCTGTATAGAAAAGATGCCCTTACAGAGCCAACCATTAGAATGCACGTGCAATTACAGAAAAAACTCTCAGACACTTGGCTGAAATGAGCCCTGACAATCACCTTATTCAGTAGCCTTGTTTCACCAGGTTAGGAAACAATTAGAAGAAAATGTTCCTCTTCCTCGGAGAATAACTTGTTTTCAAGATATTCATTCATTCATTTGGTTGTTTATTCAATACCTTCTGAGTACCTATTAGTAAGTGCTCTATTTTGGCAGTAGATATTGTTCTGGGTGTTGGGGATATAGGGACCTGCACCAGGGAGCTTACCTAAGTGTGTTTGTGAAGGAGGGACTAGATAATTAAAGAGGAAACAAAGGTACTGCCTATTTCATCACAGTGTCAAGTGTTGTAAAGAAAAGAAGCCCAGGGAGAGGAACTGTCTGATGGGGGTGGAAGAGCTCAGGGAGAGCCTTCCAAGGAGATGACATTTAAGCCTTTCAAGGAGATGACATTTAAGCTGAAGCCTGAATGATGAAAAGGAGAATCGTTACTGAACCAAACTGGGGTCCACTTGCCCCAGCTCAATACCAATGTACCGACACTGGATTATGGTGAAAGACAGTGTTTATTGTAAGGTGCCTTCCAAGGAGTCTGAGACAGCTAGTGTTGAAAAAGCCCAAACTCCTGGATGGGTTTCAGCAAAGCATTTTTAAAGCCCAGGTGAGGGAAGAGGGTTGCAGGGTATGTGATCAGCTGTGCACAGTCCTCTGGTTGATGGTGAGGTACAGGGCAGTGTCACAGGGGTTAACATCATCAATCCTTAGGCTCCAGTCGGTCTGGGGGCTGTGTGCTCAAGGTTATCAAGCAGCTAATTTGTCTTCCATTTGGTGTCTTCCATTTGGTGGGGGTTTTCACATCTGTAAAATAACTCAGGAAATGTGCATCAGATACTATTATCTAGGTACATCAGAGAGTGGCTAAAGCAGAGGATATGGGGAAGGCATCTGTCCCAGGAAGGCCCCCTAGGGTCCTGTTCCATTACACCATCTATGTGAAGGCACTGGGGAAAATTGTCATGGTAGAGGAATAGCCGAGGCCCCAAAGGCAGGAAGGTGACTGGCAGGTTCAGAGTCCAAAGCAGACCAGTGCCTAGGGAAGGAGATGTGATTGTTGCTGAAGAGCTTGAGGGCTGACTCTGCAGGCCTTGTGGGCCCAGGGAAAGGCTTTTGAGGCCCTTGAAGGTTTAAACACAGGAGTTGCAGGATCTGATTTATATTTTAAAGATATTTTGTCGGGTGTGATGTGGAATGGTAGAGAGGCAGGAGCAGAAGCAGAGAGACTAGCACTGCAGTCAGGCCAGGCAAGAAGGTTCTGGCCTAAATGGAAGGTGGTGGCAGAGGTGAGGCAAACAAGTGAATGGATGTAGGATACAGATTTGGAGACAGGACTGTTAGGACTACAGTTCCACTGGATCTGGGTTTGAGGCCAAATGAGAAGGACTCAGAAGGACTGAGGTTTCTGGCTTAAGCGATTGAGTAGGACCATTTCCTGAGATGGGCAGGTCTGGTGAGGAGCAGGTTGGGAGCAGTGTGGGTGGGGTGAAGAGTCATTCATTAGAAAAAATAAGTAGGTATTGAGATCGGGAAAAACAGGAGTAAGCCCATTTTGGTAGAGCAGTGTGTGAAGGCCTCACTCAGAAGTTGACATTTAAGGTGAGATATGAAAGGTACGAAGAGCCAGCAGAGAGAACATTCCAGATAGAGGGAACCATAGGTACAGAGGCACAAAGAGGGGAAACAGCTTGGAAGGTCAGAGGTGAGCAACAGGAGCTATTGTGGCTGCAGGACAGGGAGCGAGGCAATCAAAAGAGTGGTTTCTATTTTTCATATCGCTCAGGAACAGGTTTAACACTGTATCTTGGATGTGCAAAAAGAAATACTGCTTTTTCTCTCTCTATAGCTGACCTGATTTTTCTCACAGATGCCACTCTGAATAGGAGTTGAGACTGAAAGAAGGGACCAGGAATTTAAACCTGCCTATTTGTGGTATATTCATCACTTTCAGTTGACTCCATAGTATTTGCAAGATGTCAGGGAAGAGAAGCCGTAGGTCCACACACCACAGCAGTTGTCTGCTGCCCTCTGGCTCCTCCTGCCTCCATTATGACAGATGGAGCCGGAGCTCTTGTCTCGTCCTTGTGCATCTGGTCAGGTGACAAGGTTGGGGGACACTTTACTTACCTGTCTCTGGAGAACTCTTAGTCTGTTCTCTGGGTTCAGTTGGCCCAGAGGTCTTTCCTGCAGTCACCCTACTTCCATTTTCTCTGATTCCACAGTTTCTTCTCCCTAAGGTCTGAGGACTCCTTTGATTCCCAGTATAAAGCACTTCAGCATGACCTCATCATTCCTCTATGGCATCTTTGCCAGCAGCAACATCATCTTCCCACATCCTTCAAGAGGCAGGCAGGAACCTCTAAGTTTCCTCTGTGCCACAAGGAAGGCTCCGGGTAACTAATGCTCTCATTACCTACCCGGCTCTGCTGCCATTTTCACTTTGTTGCATCATTCACTGTTGGTGCCCTACATGGTGAAATCTTCCCAGAGTTGTGAATGGGAAGTGGTAGAGGCTTCTCTACTTTTGGCTTTCTTCTTGACTCTTGTCCTGTCTGACACTAGCCCCTCAGATCTTACGGTCTAGGGAGGTGTGCTGGTGATCCCTAACATATATGCACCTGACAACTTGCTTCCCCGACCTCTCTTCTATTTCTGGTAAATTCTCTGAGCTGGAAGAAGTAGGTGTCCTTCTTCCTTATGGTGGTTTTAAAGTGTGTCTGCAAATTCCTCGATGCTCTTTCCAACAAGAGATGGAGTCTGTGTTACTTTTCATGAACCTGGGTGGACATTTGTGACTTCCTTGACGAAAAGAACATGGCAGAAGTGATGCAGTGTGACCTAAGGCTGGATGAGAAAAGGCCATTCCATTTCTGCCAGTTTCTCTTGGGACTTGCTGTGGGAGCCTTCAGCCACCATGTGAGAAGTCCAGCTACCCTGAGGCCACCATTTGGGGAGACTGTGGGGAGAGATGAGAGGAAGAGAGAGAGGGAGCAGGGGAGAGAGAGAGATCTGAGGAGCTTGAGCTGTTAGGTGTGCATGTGTGCCCGACCCAGGGGCCAACATGCAAGTTAAGAAGTGTCAGTTTCAGCCACTATCTGACTGCACCCTGAGTGAGAAGCACCTACCTAAGCTCATTCAATGCTCAAATTCATGAGCAAAGTAAACAACTGCTCTTATTTTAAGTTACTCTTTTGGAGTGGTTTGTTCATAGATGACTGAAGCACCCACTCCTCCTGGAGCTCACGTTCTCACCAGTCTTTCTCTTCTTTCTTAAATAATCTCTACACTATAGCTCATAATTAAACTGTGGGTCCAGACCTCTAAGTGGAGTGACCAGTGACCCTGATTTGGACTAAGGGGGAGGGGGGCAGTTCTGGGATGTGGGACTTTCAGTGCTAAAACTGGGAAAGTCCTGGGCAAATCAAAATGAGTTGGCCACCCTACTCCAAGGTTTGCTTATGTTATATAAAAGAAGCTGAACGGATTTAGAGATTTTAGAATTAGTGCATTACTATTTTTTGATAAGAATCTTAATAAACAAATTTGGGCATGGAAGCTGATGCTTTGTTCTAGATGGTATCTGTCCTACCAAAGGGATGGATGCTACAGAGTCAGTGAGTGGGCTGCCATAGGCAAAGATAATGGTACAATATGAAAATATTTCAAAAATGTCTCATAATGTACAGATGGGGAAATTGGATCCAGACAAGGCCACTTAATTTTCCAAGGGCTAATAGTGACTAGGCCATGATTGGGACTTCAGTCCAGGGCTCTTACCTCCATTTTATGTCATTTCCAATCCTTACCAATATCTACCATGTAAATACGGTATAATAGTGAACCCTGGAAAACACTTAGGCTGAAGGAGAGGTGTCTTTATCATCAGTAAGACGGTTCACCATCTTCAGCAACAGGCAGCACCGCTTAGACTAGACTCTAATGTCAGCCATACCTAGGCAAACTAAGATCCAGAAAGTACATCTTGCTTCAAAAAGAAAACCCTAAACCAACTTCAGGTCTGTTTTGAAATGGAGTGTTTAACAATCTCATTATATGTTAGTGAAAAATTGTTGGCTCTGGTGCTGCTGTCCCAGACGAAGCCAAGTTAACTTTGGGCCCAGACTTTAGGGCTCTTCACGAACATGAGGGCTGGGAGGCTTCCAGCTGGCAGCAAAGCTGGTGTAACTGGATATGGGCAGACGAACCTTCCTGGGTGTGTCTTGTGGCAAAGGAACCCAGACTGCTTTGGCTAATAAATAGGAGACTGGTAGCTGTCCACACTGCCTAGAGCTGAAGATGGCAAACCAGGTGGGAGGGAGGTGGAGGAGGAGAGCATTACTGTGACGTCGGACTTGGCAGGAAGCTGCCATTACTGTGCTTGCCCCACCTCTGTTTAGAAAGTACATGTGGTACGTGTAGGTGTGGGCTGTTAACAGCCAGAGTAGAGCTGTTATCAAAGAAGGCAAATTGCTCACTCATACGACTTCAATGACTTGGTTACCCAAGAGCCAGCCCCATCCTGTCCAAGGGAGCCAGGAAGAAACTCTGTTCTGACTAGGAAGGCAACGTGGTAATGAGGCCATGAGTCAGTCACACACAAATTGGATTCAGCTGGTGTGAGCAGGCATGTGTGCATTTCATATAATGATTACAAGAAAAAGCCTTAAAATTTTGCACAACCCTTGAACTCATTCATCAGAAACTAAAAGTTTAAAAAGAAAATGAGTTAAAGCTCTTGGGATGGGATACTTCTGAGATTTTTAACATTTGGTTTTCTTCTATGTTTCTTCCTCTCCGTTCCTTCCCTTGAAGCAGGGTAGTTAAGTATGTTCTTTGCTTCCCTGGAGGGATACGGTAGGGAGAAAAGCAAGCTTTGGGAGCAGAGATGGGGAAGGTGTGGGGCAGAAAACACATAAATAACATGTTTGCCAGAAACCCCAAAGAATAAAGATTTCTCTGAGACTAAAGAGAGATTTCCCAGGGCTGCAGAGGGAACATAAGGAAAACAGAACTCTGCAGTTCTCCCCTCTGAAGGGGCAGAGAAGAAACATGCCCTGACTCTCTCAACATTCATTCATTCATTCATTCATTCACTTCTGTATACACCATGAGCTGTTCTAAGAGCAGTGAACAGATACATAAAGATCCTTGCCCTCATGGAGCTTTCATTTTAGTACACAGCAAAATGTATGAGATTCTGGTATACCATACCCTGTTCTAAGCGCACGGCATGTATTCAGTTCTTACAACGGGTTGTGTTAGATACCATGTTCCCAGCTAACAAATAAAATTGAGACAGAGAGGTTACATAATTTGCTGATCTCATAGTTAGTAGGTATCAGAGCTGAATATTGAACCCAGAAAGCTGGTTACATTTCTCTTAAATGCTTGCTTAATTTCTAGGCAGGGTGTTGGGCGGGTGGCAAGATTCTAGAGTTGAGAAAGCTGCTTGGGGCAGTTTCACAGAGGCACGCAGTACCCTGGAAGTTTAGGACAGCAGTGGGAAGACTCTGAAATGCCACCTCGAGGTTGGATGTCTCTGAGTCGGTCTTTCCCTGACTGCCTTCCACTGTCCAAGATTCTAGGATTCCAGCATGAACAGAGGGTAGGGGCCCTGGCCTGATGCCCAGCAGTAGGGAAGCCCAAAACAATAATTAAGCTGAGTTAAGAGAATAAAAGTAATAAAATACAAAGAATGACAAAAATAATGAGAGAAGGAGAATAAATATTTTTTTAATCCTGAGTTCCTGGGCTAAGGAATATTCTGGGAAGTGTGGGATTAGAAAGTGCTATGCGTTGTCAGTGGGAGGAGTTGAAAGTCTGAATCTCTTCCCTACATTTTGCCCCTGGTATTGGGGCCTTGTGAAAGGAAGACCTAGGATCTCATGATTCCTAAAGATGGAAACCTAATCAGTCAGAATATCCACTCATTTTTTCAGAAAAATGAGTTGTTAGAATTCTACATGGATGTGGTCTACTCTCTGTGTCTATCAACATTCTATTAAAAAAAATGAACAATATGCAGTATAATTAGTCTCTAATCAGTACAAATATATCAGATTATTTGGTTGTCTCACAAAACACAAACCAGGATCTGTAGTAAAGTTTAGAACTGAACTCTCTGCTGTCAGTGCTGTCAGCTACTTACACTGAGAAAATAAATTTTCCAGTCTACCCTACCTGTCATAATCCAGAGATTTAGTAGTTGCATAAACAGATGCAGGCCCTGTCCACACAGGGAAGATTGTTCAGTTTCTCTCTGTTTAAAGACAAAATTAGAAGTCACTGCTATTGCATTGGTTTTTAAAGCCAGCTTTTCTAAGGTGTGAGGCCATTTCCCTTGAATAACTTTTGGTAATTTATTCAGGGGGTCTAAACTCTTTTTTTAAAAAAATTAATTTAAATTACCATAAGTAATATATTCTGACTCTATTTGTCTTCTTTGCTGCTTGAAGACATTATCTGTTTTATTATGAATTTCCCTTTATATAAGAATCCAGTGCTTTGTTCTTTCCAGAATTTATGGACAGACAAATTGGTTTCCTTTGATGACAGGCAGTGTGCCCGCATAGTCCATACTCACTGGCTGTCTTGAGTTCCTCATCCCCTGCTCGTGAATCAGCCCTTTAAAACTAGGCTTTCTGCTCTCAGCACTCACTCCACTTAGGCGACCAGTGAGTTTCAATTTTCTGTCTTCCCACTTCAGCTCTTATCCCAGGTACTGAGTGGATGTCTTGCTCTTCCTCGTGTGTGCTCATGCAGAAACTTGCATCACACTGCCTTGTCTGTTCCTAAATGAGCCTAAGGCATAAGGTGGCCTGCAGTGTTAAAGGGGAGTGGGGACAAAAATGTTTGTACTAGTTTCCTATTGCTGTTGTAACGAATTACCTCCAACTGAGTGCCTTAAAACAACAGAAGTTTATCCTGTACAGTCCTGGAGGTCAGAAGTGCCACATCAGTTTCACTGGGCTAAAGTCAGGTGTCAGCAGGGCTGGTTCCTCTGGCAGTTCTGCAGGGAGAGTCCATTTCCTTGCTTTTTGCAGCTTCTACGGCTGGTTACCTTGCTTGGCTTTCTTGGCTTGTGGCCTCTTCTTCATCTTTCAAGTTTATCACTCTAGTTCCTGTTTCTGATATCACATTGCCTTCTCTCTGACTCTGACTCCTCCTGCCTGCCTCTTGTAAGTACCACTGTGATTATATTGGGTCAATCTGGATAATCCAGAATCATCTTACTTCAAGATCCTTAATTTAATTATATCTGTAAAGTCCCTTTTGCCATGTAAGGTAACATATTCATAGGGTCTGGGAATTAGCATATGGACATATTTGCAGGACCATTATTCAGCTTACCACAAAGGTTAATAGTAAACCTGGCAAACTGGGGGAGAGGGGGCTCCCTCCAGCCCCCAGTACATCCATGGCTGAGATGTTCAGCAGTCCTCTCTCAGTGAGAACACTGTTCAGTGTTGTTCAGGAACTCCCAGCAGTCCTACTACCCATAGTAATCTGTGATGCAACAACAGCTTGACGAACCTGATCATCTTATCTTCCCTTCAGAGTCGAGCAGTGCTGCTCCCCACTGCTGCTTCCTCTAGTGTGTTCACATTCACCCTTCCCAAGTGCAGTAGTCAGGGTTCACCAGAGAAACAGACCAGTAGGATAACTATATAGATATAGATATAGATATAATCAGTAGGATATCTATCTATCTGTCTGTCTGTCTATCTATCTATCTATCTATCTATCTATCTATCTATCTATCTATCTATATCTAACTATATCTATATATATATATGATGAGAAATTGGTTCACACAACTATGGAAACTGAGAAGTCCCAGGATCTGTTGTCTGCAAACTGGAGACCCAGGAAAGCCAGTGGTATAATTTAGTCCAAGTCCAAAGGTCTAAGAACCAGGGAGCTGATGATGTAAATCCCAATCCAAGGGCTGGAGAAGGTAAGATGAGTCATCCCAGCTCAAGCAGTGAGGCAGGGGAAAAAGGGGCAAATTCCTCCTTCCTTCTTCTACCTTTTGTTCTTTTCAGACTTTCAAAGAATGGGATGATGCTTACCCGTATTGGGGAGGACGGCGTGCTTTATTGAGTCCACCAATTCAAATGCTGATCTTATCCAGAAACACTTTCACAGACACACCTAGAAATAATGCTTAATCTAGGCACGCATGATCACTGAGATTGACACATAAAATTAACCGTCACGCTGAGGGAGAGGCTGTGCGTGCATGGGCTTGTCACCGTCCATCATGAAGGGCCCCTACTGGGCATGGCTGAATTCTTAATGATCAAATTCCCTCTTGGTCAAATTGATCCAAATGTCAATTAGTGATGCACAGCCTTAAAACTGCAGGTTTTGTGAACTGTTTTTGAATAGAACTGCATGGCTCATGTTTTATATTTTATTTTATTTTAATTGTAGTATAGTTGATTTACTATGTTGTATTAGTTTCAGGCGTACAGCAAAGTGATTCACTTAAACATATACATATATATTCTGGTTCAGATTCTTTTCCATTATAGGTTATTACAAGATATTAAATATAGCTCTTTGTGCTATACAGTAGGTCCTTGTTGTTTATGTATTTCATATGTAGTAGTGTGTATATATTAATCCCAAACTCCTAATTTATCCTTCTCCTCCACCTCTTTCCCCTTTGATAACCATAACTTGTTTTTTAATGTCTGTGAGTCTATTCCTAATTTGTAAAGAAGTTTGTTTGTATCATTTTTAAGATTCCACATATAAGTGATATTATATGGTATTTGTCTTTCTCTGACTTACTTCATTTAATATTATAATCTCTAGGTTAATCCATGTTGCTGTAAATGGCATTATTTCATTTTTTATGGCTGAGTACTATTCCATTTGTGTGTGTGTGTGTGTGTGTGTGTGTGTGTGTGTGTGTGTATACACATATATACACATATCACATCTTCTTTATCCAGTCATCTGTCAATGGACATTATATTTTATGTAGCCCAGAATATGTTTTTATTTTTCTAGGTCATATCCAGCCATTTTTAATTTGATGGATTTTGAACTTGAGACACCTCAAATACAATATCACTCCCCAAAGACGAAACAAAATTTTTCACAAATTGATTGTGTTTACTTCATACAAACTGCACTGGCTTTCTCACCTGAAACTCCAGATATTCTTTGTGTGTGTGCTGTCCTCTAGCGTGGGCATCTAGTACATGGAAACCCTTGTCTGTGAATTCAGTCCTAGGCAGTCACTTGCTTCTCCTTCAGGAGAGGGAACACTCCTAAGTCCAGTAAGTGTTCCTGTAACGTCCTGTACATATTTAAATTGCTAAATTTAATTCATTCCATTGTCATCATTATGTCTGTCAACCCCACTGGATGCTGGACTCTTCAGGTCATTTTAATATCATCTGTCTGTATATCCACATAGCAATCTTGGCATCTGAGGCATTGTGAGTCCTCTGCAAATTAAATGGATTTGTTTATTGAAGGAAGAACTCATGCACCTTATTTGATAACATGATGAGAGCTTTGCATCACTTTCTGGTTTTCTTTTTCCTTGCATGCCAGGAAACTTCAAGCCAGATTTTATGCTCTGTGACAGTAACTATCTTACTCCAATTCTGAAAGATTTTTGACTTCTATTTTTATTTTTCTTTAAATTAACCTGGCCACATATTTTTATTATAAGTGATGCCAAATGCTTTTTAGAACTACAAATAACATAAATTAAAAATAAACATATTTATGACCCAGCAATCCCACTCCTGGGCATATATCCAGAGGGAACCCTAATTCAAAAGGCCACCTGCACCCCAGTGTTCATGGCAACACTATTTACAATAGCCAAGACATGGAAACAACCTAAATGTCCATAGACAGATGACTGGATAAAGAAGTTGTGGCATATTTATACAATGGAATACTATTCAGCCATTAAAAATGATAAAACAATGCCATTTGCAGCAACATGGATGGCCCTGGAGAATGTCATTCTAAGTGAAATAAGCCAGAAAGAGAAAGAAAAATACCATGTGTTATCACTCACATGTGGAATCTAAAAAAAAAAAGACAAATGAACTTACATATAAAACAGAAACAGACTCGCAGACATAGAATACAGACTTGTGGTTGCCAGAGGGATGGAGAATGGGAAGGGATAAACTGGGAGTTCAGGATTTGCAGATACTGACTGGTATATATAAAATAGATAAACAAGTTTATACTGTATAGCACAGGAAAATATATTCAATATCTTGTAGTAACTTATGGTGAAAAAGAATATGAATATGAATATATGTATATTCACATATGACTGAAGAATTGTGCTGTACACTAGAAATTGATACAACATTGTAAACTGACTATACCTCAATAAAAAAATTAAAATAAAAAAATAAAATTGGGAAATTTTGGTTCACTCTGATTTATATTTAAGGAAAAGCAATGCCTTCACCATAGTGAACCTAATCACCATGATGGTAACATTAAGAAAAATCAAGGAGCAATAACTATTAGATAAACATGGGAAGGTGGTATGTATTATGCTTATATAAGAAAGAAAAATGGGGATCATTCAAAGAATTGACTGCTGATGTATAAACTACAAATACTTATACTTACATGGGGAGAGTTGCTGAAGTTGATTTGGTGTGGGTAGATATTAGGTACCTGGAAGGACCATGTTTTGAAAAAATGTACTTTACCTTTAGTTATTTAATAGTTTTTATTATTTTTTATATCTAGGAGAAGGAGAAAAAAGACATAGAAAATCCCAAGGACTTCTCAGAGGAAAAGGAATATTATAAACCTGGTGAAAAAACTGCACAGTGGTCCAATTATGAGAAAGCCTAAGTACTAAGACAGATACTAAGTACTGGAGTCAGACAGCAGAGTCTGAGAGCTGCACCTCTATCACAATGAGAGAAAAGCAGTATTAGATTTGAGATTGGGGAATGGTTGCCTTGGCTAGTGACACTAATCATCAAGAATATTACTTTGTGAAGTGAGGAGGATTTTCTTTGTCAGATTACTCTTCGTTTTGTTACAGGCTTACCAAAAGGCCTAGGGCCAGAGTGAAATGGGAAAACAGAAAACAACCGGAGAGAGAAGAAAAATCAAAATGCTTGAAGACAAAGCAGAGCTTTACTTATTTAAAGTTTTACTTTGGAAAACTTGGAAAATTTGAGAAAGTAAGGAAGTCCAGCATTTTCTTGAGCTGAAAACAGACCATTGGTCTTATTTATAAAGCAAACAGCACTTTCTAAATGGAAACAAATAAATGAAAGAGTTAGCAAAGAAGCAGTTATCTCACCAGCAAGTGAGTCAATATTTGCTCTTTATGGTGACCAGAAGTATCTGGTTTTGGTTTTTAAATCTGATTGTGTAAAATT
The DNA here is from genome assembly GCF_009834535.1 of Camelus ferus. Taxonomy (NCBI): domain Eukaryota; kingdom Metazoa; phylum Chordata; class Mammalia; order Artiodactyla; family Camelidae; genus Camelus; species Camelus ferus. The sequence goes on along the minus strand of NC_045696.1, from coordinate 88,337,113 downwards.
TTAGAAATTCTTACTAAAGGTTAAAAAAGGTACATAAGTTCAACTTTTAATAAAAAATTGGAAAGAACTTTCTAACAGTAGGAGAGATTTCCTCTTACAAGTAAACTCCAGTTTTAGAATTTAAAATGTTCTTATTTAAAACATTTTTGTTTGTCAAAGTTGATGGGACTATCTAAACAGTAGGAGGTGGGAAAGGAATGTGCCTATGGAAAATGCTGGGATCTGTAGTGGGAAAGGAAGCTCCGAGAGGGTTGGCTGAGCTTGGCCCATGGTGAGAGCTCTCTTCCTTGACAGCTGCTCCCAAGAGGGCACAGATCATTTAGCCCTTGTGTTTGAAACCTCCTACATTCATTACTAACATTTAACCATGAGATTTCACATGCAAATCCACATTTCTGATTTCTCTTGGAAAATCTGATAGCATTCCACCATAGCAACTATCACTGAGTGGGACTGAATAGCAGCTGTTCATGTTCCAGCCCCTTCCTATGCCTCTATTTCTTCAGACATGGAGGCTGAATATCAGTTGTCATCCATCCATTCATGTGATTGCAGTTTTGTCTTATGGGTAGAATTAATGGAATATTGGAATATGTCCTATAATCTCATCTGTATCAAAAGTGTGATACAGACCAAGATGCCACGTAATTCAAGAACAATGGGAGAAAGTATATTTCCTTGAGAAAGCTAATGATCCTGGGGAATAAAATGCATATAATATAGATCTGTACAGAAATCACCTGCCTGTTTTACTCATTTACTCCCTTGTAGACTTTGGGTTTAAGGTGCCTGGTTTAGCTTCTGTACCTGTGATCTCATCTTCGGGCCTACATCACCCCATAGGCTGAAATCACATGTTTATTATTCCAAGAGACAGTCCCCTTTTCTTTCTTTTCAATGAAATGCTTGGTTGTTTTTTTTTTTTAATGGTGGCAAAGTGCCTACAGCTGGGTCTATGCCAAATTTTTAAATCACATTCTTGTATTTTTTAGCTTCTCTTGTTGCTAGCCATGTAACCCAGTTCTGACCAACAAGATGTGGGCAGAACATGCTCACAAGCTGGGGAATTTTTTATTTGCCTATAAAAGAGGACAGGAGCAGTTGGTTTGGCTCTGGACCATTCCCCCTCTTTTCCTGCTTTGAAATGGAGAAGTTCTCTGAAGAGGCAAAAACCATCTTTTCATCACAGGGAGATAGCCACGGGGGCAAAAGCCAGTCTGTGAAGAATACTGAGCAGAAATAAGCAAGAATCTTGGCCCTTGGGTGTGGCTTAGTAGCTAAACCAATTGCCAATAGCTGCCTAGCTTTGGTTATATGAGAAAAATAAATTCTTCATTGTTTAAGTCATGGTTGTTCAGCTTTTCTGGTCCTTGCAGACAAAGGTATTCCTACTTGATACACTCCTATATGCACAGTGCTTCCCACTGTTTCTGTTCATCCCACATCAGCTGAATTATGCCAACACCCCAATTCAGTTCCTATTGGACAATATTTGCAAAGCATGGCACTAGCACTGGAATGGGGGTTCTACAAAGATGACTAAGACAAATTCCTTGTCTTTAAGTAGCTTGTTATCTAGAAGGGAGAACTAGATACATGTACACACAATGCAACACAGAGTAGGACAGTGTTATGGAAGAAGTGCGGGTTGTCATGGGGTTTTCAGAGGGGTGTGACATAGGTGTGTTTTTTGGTTCACAACTTCCTCAGGAATTTCCTGAGTGTAACCTGAAACTGGCACCCATACACAAAGGGCAAAGAAAGACCCAAGAAAAGATGCAGATCACTCCAGATTGGTAGGTGGCAGGTTTAATAAGGAAGAGAACTTACTTATAAGGCTTGTCTTGGGCAGCCACAAGATGAGTGGATTTTCGTGCCCGCCCACCAGAATCTTCAAATGGAGGACAGCTTTTCTCATTAGAGACATTTCAGTGTTCCGTAAAGACAGGCATTGCTGACTATTATTTAAGGCTTGCTGGGTGAATTTAGTTAGGGCTTCTATGTGTGCTATAATGTCCTCCAGGCCAATGGAGAGAACAAACAGTGACCAAATGATTGTACCGGTGGAACACAGAGTATGTCCACCTAACCTTCAAGAAAAGGAGGTTGGCAGCTTTAGAAACTTGACCTGATTGTACATACCATACATGTTGCTTGGGGAGGCAGCACTGTCAGACATGAGGAGGTGGACTGGGGGTGCGATATGCCAGACTAGGTCCCCTACCTTCTCCGCTCTTTAAATTGTGTGTATTCTATTCCAGGTACAATGTGTTTCAATGGGTCTGGCTTGCCGTGGGATGACGGACTCCCAGAGGAGACAAAGTAACTCACTTATCCAGGTGAGACATCCCACTGCATATTCCAGTTTTTTTCCCCAGGCATGATGGGGCTTGGTGTTCTCAGCAGCATAGCATGTTGACCTATTGTGAGAGTCAGGCAATGGCTTTTTCCTACCATTCTCATACCTTTACAGTATTGGGTGCCTTGTCAGGGGTCCCGCATCTGGCATATGCGGCAACAGGCAGTACTGGTTGGTTATTCACATGTATTAAAGCCTGAGGAAGTACTTTAGTTCACCCAGCTAAGGTGATTTTACTTGTTAGAAATTTAATCTACTGCTGAATATTCCATTTTTCCTTTCTACCAGCCCTGTTGCTTGCAGATTATAGGGGAGATGGAAACTCTATTTAATGTCATGTTCTTTTGCCCATCATTATCTTTGTAATGTGATCCTCTGATCACTGTCTATTCGAACAGGGTATCCATACATGGTACTCGGCTTCTGTAATCCCCTAATAGTAGCAGGCTGGTTTGCATGGCAACAGGTGAAAGCTTAAGTTAAACCAGACACAGTGTCCACACAAACCAAGGCATATGTAGAGCCCTCACTCACAGGGAGGGGGCTAATGTAACCAATTTGCCGATCCCTCCCCAGTTGGGAACTGCAGTGGATGTGTCAGATCACAATGTTGCCTTGGGCACTGTTTAGAATACACAGGACATGCTGTTACCGCATTAACCAAGTCACTGTGTTTCCAGGGCAATTAGGCATCCTTGGCAATATGCCATCCCACCCAAGCAGTGCGGTGGCTGCTGCTTTTATGTACCCAATCTGCTGTAGCTACTGAAGGGTCAGTTGCATGGGCTCATTTCTGAGCTGGAGCATCAGGTTCCTGATTGCCAGGGGGTGTCAGTGCCTAATGACCCAGGATGTGGAAAACAGTGAAGACTGCCTCAGGCTTTCGGGGCCAAACCCAGATGTCCCTTCATACATCCTGACCCCACAAAGACCAACTCATGAATCATCCACCCTTGCTTCCCATTGTCCAGACCTGGGACCAAAATCCGAGGGGCATTCTCCTCCTCTGTTGTTCTGCCCCAGGTCCTGATCCACACCTTCTGGGGTCACAAACACATCTAACTCAAATGATAGCCCTGCTTGGGAGGTGCCCAGAGCTTTAATCTGCATCATCAGTATTTTTGCCTTCTCAAAGGTGGCTTGCTCTTCTGATTTCTTTACTGGGTGAACATACTGTGCCAACTAAGGAATAAAAGTCCTCTAAAACCCTAAAATTTCTACAAAGCTTTGCATTTCTTTTGCATTCTTAGGGGTTGGATAGGCTTGCAACTTATTAAACACAGCTTCTAAGACAACACACATTTTATCTGACCAAACGACTCCCAGAAACATGGTGGTGGTGACTGTGCCTTGAATTTTCTGTGAGTTCACTGCCCATTTTCTACCTCACAGATTTCTAGCAAGTCTTCACATGTTAACATTGTATCAGCAGTGTAATGGGCCCATTTTACTGATGTGGGGAAGTAGAACAGGGACAGGTCTTGGCTACCATCCCATGACATGTTGTGGGGCTATGCAGGTAGCCTCAGGGAAGCACTTGAGAGGTCCATTGTTGCTCCTCCCATATAAAGGCAAATTTATCTCAGTTATCAGAAACCTGTTCTTGTGAAAATATTTTCTGTGAATCTCCTTGAATATAAAGCACTTTTGCAGGAACCCTTTTTGTCAAGGCATCAGAGTAAAATAATAACTATTTGCAAATGACAAAAGATGTAAAAATATGGCCATGGTTAAAGTTCTGATGAGATCTTTATAATGCAATTGTTAAGTGAATTTGGTTATTTCTGTGACATACATTTTAAAATTGTGACTGATAAAACATTATACCAGTGTTGCCGGTGGATGCAACCGGTATTCCAGGTTCTTGTCCCGTCCCAGAAAGAATTCAGAGACGAGACATAGTGGTTAAAAAAGTAAAGTAAAATTTTATTAAAAGATGGATAGTACACTCTCAAGGGGAGAGCAGGCAGGCTCAGGTGAGCGGCTGCCCTGTGTTTCTTTGGCAAGTTAGTTACATAGGGTGTAAAAATGAATGGACAGAATATTCATTGGGGAGGGAAGTGTTTGGGGTCGTATTCCCTGATTATCATCCCAACTCCACCTTCCCAAAGGGAGGAGGGATTTTTGTCTTTATTTAGTCTGGATTGGAAGTGCCATGGGATTGTTACACGATGGGTACTTCTAATCTACAAGGCTAATTTTATTGAAATGAGGGTATAATGAGCAAAAGGTTACATTCGGACACTGGAAATTCCTGCCTTTCCTCACCTTTCTTTGTCAGTCTCCAGGCTACTCATCACCCCTACAGGTATGACCACTTATCAGCCCAAAGATTCCTGCTTTTCTTTCTCTGCCCAGGGACCCCTGGTGCTTACATGATGTATGGTTTCCTGCATTTGGCTTATGCCCCTCCATTCTGCCCAATTCCTGCCATTTGGTCTGTGTTCCCCTTTCTCTGCTCACATCTAGCTATCTGCCCACTCTAACACCAGGGCATATCAGATTTTTAGGGATTTCATACAATGTCCTTCATATTCTTTGTCTAAAAAGAAACACATTCTATTTTTCTTATCTATTTTTCGTATACAGTCATTTTCTTTCACTCTTTTTCTAGTAGTTTTGTAAAAAACCTCGACTCTTTTACAAATCAGTTTTGGTAATATACTCTGTAAGTAGAAACGTGTAACGACTGCACAACTTACATCTTAAAGGCATACGTAAACACGCAGACAGACACAAACAGAAACTCCATGACTTCCACTCTAAAACTTTAGCCCTGAATCAGATACACACTCATATAGCTAAAGCTTTTTACTGGTATTTGTGATCTTTTGGAGGCTGTGGACTAGATTTTGGGGCAAAGGAACTTCTACAGCAGTCTGTGTTTTAAAAAGCCTTTCCCTACCCACCCATCCCACCTCGCTTTTTCTTTAGTCTCTGTAGGCAATGTTTTGGTTGTCTCCCAGGGTGTTTATATTTCAAAGACATAATAAGATTTACAACTTCAAAAGACAGAGAAAGAAATTGCTATTTAAATTTTCCTTTGTAGTAGGATGGCATACAGCCAGTTCACCTGTTTCCTCATCAATTACTGTAGCATCCTCCTCTTTAATCTCATCACTTTCCCAGGGATTCCACATCTTAGCACGAAATCAGGCTTTGTCACAAGTGCTTGGACCTTAATCCATGGCAACTTTCTCCCTCCTAGCTTTGCAAAATACTACGCTAAGCTCTCCAACTTATTATCCTGCTCTCTCACCTTGTCTGCCAGCCCCAAAGCTAGCAGAGTAGCGGACAATTGCATGTCTTTCTTTAGCCTCAGCTTTTCTTCCAGCTCTCTAACTCAATCTCCAGCCTGGCTGCACCAGTTTACAGTGAAGGCCAGCCCACTGCAGCAGCCATTCATTTCCCTTCTTTGCTGCAAGGCACTATGTGCAGTTCCTCAAACAAAAATGCCAGCTGGCGTTTTGGGGGCATCCCCATATACATGCAGCAGACCACAGGCATCTAACATACAGGCCACTGTTCCCTGCAGACAGGTTGCTGGCCAAGTCGGGATTTCCCCTCTGGATGCCTCTTTCCCAGTGCACATATATTCAGTCTCCTGCCTGGCTTGCTGATTGTAGATTTGCAGCTTTCTTGGGGGTTTCCCGGCTGTAATCTGAAACTGATGTCTATACACGGAGGGCAGGAAGAGACCCCAAGAAAGAGGCAGATCACTCCAGATTGGTTGGTGGCAGGTTTAATAAGCAAGGGAACTTACTTACCATGCTTGTCTTGGGTAGCTGCACCCACCTGCCAGATTTTGAAAAGTTTATATAGAGGCCTTCACTGGGTTTAGTCACATATACTGTCCAGATGGTCTCAACAATATCCTGCTTTCTCAAGGTAATGTCCTTGGAACAGTTCCACGGTGGGAATGGTAGGTGGGGTGTATATTCCAAGGACAGGAGACATGGTAAAGAGCCTCTGATTGCCCTGGTTCAGCTTCCGCGTCACGTCTTTTGGATGACCTCCCTCAACACTATTGCATCTAATTCCTGGCTGGAGTCATCAGGAGAGATTTCTTAAAGAAGTTGAGATGAGTCTTGAATGTTGGACTAAATTTTAAGAAGATTGCCTTCTGGGAAGAGAGCCTATTAGAAGGAGAGTCATAGAGGCAGAAACATGCAGAAAATCTTAGGGAGCTTATGTTCTACAGCTCTCTGCTTCCACACTCCAGGACCGTGGGCCTCTGTCATCCTCCCAGTGAGCAATCCCGTTCCAGCCCTGCATCCTCACACATGCTCCTCTTCCTGCTCATGGGTCTCCGCTCTCCTCCAGTCCACTGGCTATCCTGGGAATACTGTTTCCTTAGGAAGAACATCTCTGAGTAGCCAAACTCAAGAAGTCCCACCTGCTGTCTCTCTCTTGTACTGTATTCTTTGCCTTTACAAAAATTTATACATTCATTTGTTTAGCAATTGTTAATATTTGTTGAAGATGTGTTATATTTCAGGCACTGGGTTCCTTTAGTAATTATAAATTTGTGTGTGTTTCTAGTAAACTTTTTATTGAAATACATATACAGGAAAGAGCACATATCAAAATTACAACTTCATGAATAAATGAAACATACACATGTAACCAGCCCCAGATCAAGAAACAGAGTATGACTGGGACCCTCAAAGCCCCATCATGTTTCAAGCCAGAAGGGTAATTATTATTTTGACTTCTAATAGCATAGGGTGATTTTGCCTGCTTTTTGAACTTTTTGTAAGTGACACCATGAAGTATGTACCCCTTTGGGCTTGGGTTTCTTTCCATCTAAAAATGATGTATTTAAGAGTGTGAGAATTTTTTAAAATTATATAAATTTTAGGTGTACAGCATTATAATTTGACATTACAAAAGTGATCAGCACCACAAGTCTAGTTACCATCCCTCATCATATAGTTGACCCCCTTATTTCACTGTCCTTCCAACCTCATTCCCTTCTGGTAACCACTAATCTATTCTCAATATATCTGGGTGTTTTTTTTTAAATTGTTTCTTTTCTTTTTTTCAGATTTCACATATGAGTGAAATCTTATGATGTTTGTCTTTTGCCGTCTGACTTATTTCACTTAGCATAATACCTTCAAGATTCATTCATTTTGTCCCAAATGACAGGATTTCATTCTTTTATGGCTGAGTATATATTCCACTGTATATATAGTGTATATGGTGTGTGTGTGTGTGTATATATATGTATATATATCACTTCTTTACCCATTCATCCATTGATGGATACTTTGGTTATTTCCATATCTTGGCTATTGTAAATGATGCTGCAGTGAACATAGGGGTGCATATGTCTTTTCAAATTAATGTTTTTCTGTTCTTCAGATAAACCCAGAAATGGAATAGCTGGGTCATATGGTAGTTCTATTCCCAATTTTTTTGAGGAAACTCCATACTGCTTTCCCAAAGTGGCTGTACCGATTTGCAGTCCTACCAATAGTGCACAAGGGTTCTCTCTTCTCTGCATCCTCTCTGACACTTATTTTTTCTTGTCTTTTTGATAATAGCCATTCTAACAGGTAGAATGTGATATGTCATTATGGTTTTGATTTGCATTTCCTTGATAATTAGTGATTTTCAGCATCTTTTTGTGTGTCTGTTGGCCACCTGTATGTCTTCTTTGGAAAAATGTCTGTTCAGATCCTCTGCACATTTTTTAATCAGGTTGTTTATTTTTTTTATATTGAGTTATATGAATTCTTTATGTATTTTGGATATCAACTCCTTACTGAATATATGATTTGCATATATCTCTCCCATTCATTAGGTTGCCTTTTCATTTTGTTGATGGTTTCCTTTGCTTTGCAAAAGCTTTTTAGTTTGATGTGGTCCCACTTGTTTATTTTTCCTTTTGTTGCCCTTGCCTGAGGGGACATACCAAAAAAAATACTGCTAAAACTGATGTCAAAGAGCATACTGCCTATTTTCTTTTCTTCAGGTCTTACATTTAAGTCTTTAATACATTTTGATTTTGTTTTTATACATGGTTCAAGAGTGGATTGTGTATTTTAGTGTTACTAATTAGCATCTTTTTATTTCAGCTGAAAGAACTCCTTTCAGCATTTCTTTCTGCTGTTTCAGTAAGGCAAGTCTAGTGATGATGAACTTCCTCAGCTTTTGTTTATCTGGGAAAGTCTTTATCCTCCTTCATTTTGAAACATAACTTTGACAGATGCAAGTAATCTTGGTTGGCAGTTTTTAGACATGAGCCCTTTAAGAGCAGGTTTTTTTGTTCCCTGCAGTCCTTTATTTCTGGGTGTATTTATCATTGGTTTCCAAAGTCAGATGTTTTTAGGGCTTATTTTTCTTATCCAAGATCTAGTGATTGGGGTGCCTGATGTGGAGCTCAGATCTCTCACTCTGCAGGGGAAAGACCCATACTTTTGTTATCCTTCTTGGTTGTGGATCACTGTGGCTGGGGTGTACATTTTTCTTGGTAAGACCGTATCTCTGCCTCTCCTACCTGTCTCAGTGCTGTCCTTTGACCTTTTGTTGTGGAGGCTCTGTTTGTCCAGTTTTCTGGTTCCTTTTACAGGGAATTATTCCATATGCAGTTGTAAATTTGTTGTACTTATGGGAAGAAGTGAGTCAGGGTCCTTCTATGTTGCCATCTTGAGCCCTCCCCCATGTGGGATTTTTTTTTAATGTGTAGATTCTGTTGAAAATCTTGATATTCAAAAAAAGTAGTTTTGGATCTATTCTAAAAATTTTGGTTTCTAAATTAATTAAAATCAGAAGTGTTGATTTTATTGTTAAAGGAAATATTCATTCTTGTAAGACTTGACAGTTTCTACATAAATGATTGTTTGCTAAACAAAGTATCAAATATACATAGTAGTGTAGAAAGAAAATAAATGGGCATAAATAATTATTTACATATCAAAACAATCAACAAAATGAAAAGACAACTTATGGAATGGAAAAAATGTTTGCAAACTGTATATATTTGATAAGAAGTTAATATCCCAAATATATAAAGAGTTCATATAACTCAATAGCAAAACAAACAATCCAACTAAAAAATGGGCAAAAGACCTGAATCGACTTTTTTTCACATAAGATATATGAATGACCAACAGATGTATGAAAAGATGTTCAACATCTCTAGTCACTAGGGAAATGCAAATCAAAATCACAGATGAGATATTACTGCATGCCTGTTAGAGTGGTCATCATCAAAAAGACAAGAGCTAATAAGTTCTTGGGACAATGAGGAGAACGGGGAACCTTTTTGCACTGTTGGTAGGGTTGTGAACTGGTGCAACCACTGTGGAAAACTATATGGAGGTGCCTCAAAAAATTAAAAATAAAACTACTGTATAATTGAGCAATTTCACTTTGGGGAATATATTCAAAGGAAACAAAAACACTACGCCAAAAAGATTTCTGCACCCCTACGTTCATAGCAGCATTATTTACAATAGCCAAGATATGAAAACAACCTAAGTGTCCATCAGTGGAAAAATAGATTTAAAAATTTGTACACACACACACACACACACACACACAGAGTAGAATATTATTCTGCCATAAAAAACAAGGAAATCCTGCCATTTGCAACAACGTAGTTGGACCTTGAGGCATTATGTTAAATGAAATAAATCAGATGGAGAAAGACAAATACCATGTGATTTCACTCATATGTGGAATCTTAAAACAAAACAAGCTCATAGAGGTGGGGTTCCAGGGGAGGTGGAATTGAAAGAAGGTGGTCAAAGGGTACAAACTTCCAGTTATAAGATACGTAAGTACTAGGGATATGATGTACAATATAGTGACCATAGTGTTAACACTGCTGCCTAACAAATCTGAAACAGAGTAAATATTAACAGAGTAAATCCTAAGCGTTCTCATCACCAGGAAAATTTTTTTCTTATTAAAAAAATTGTATCTGTATAATGTTATGATGCTAACTAAATTTATTGTGACATTCATTTCATAGTATATGTAAGTCAAACCATTACACTGTACACCTTAAACATATACAGTGAACAATATCAATTATATCTTAATGAAACTGGAAAAAAAGAAAAAATAATTATTTAACCAATAGCAATAATTTTTTCTTTTTAAAAATTCTTTTTAAAGAATTTTGGATACACAAAGAATGGGAAAATACTGTCATAAGATTTTGCAGCATACAAAAGCATTTGATTCTAATTTATCATTGTTAATACTCCTGTCTTCTTCAGTAGTGTTGGACCTATGTCATCTTCTGTCAATTCATAGATTTATTAAGTGAACCATAAAGCATGCACGTATGTGGGATAGGTCTTGAGTGCAACATCTGCCATGGACTGCTTTAGTAAGACACAGGGCTTCAATGTTGATTTCATTTACTAGGTGTATCCTTTTCTTCTGAGCTGGATCATGTTACCCTTCTGGGGCTTCAGTAGGAATGGATGAGCTGCAAGGTAGACAAATAGTGCAATTAATTACCAGGACAGGCAATAACCAAGGCAAGGCAATTAAGAAAGCCATTCTGACACTGTCAACTTTCAGGGGCTGGGATGGCTTAGGATACACTGGAAGCCACCTTTCCAATGCAGGCCATATTCTCTAGCACTTTTCTGGAGCATCTTTACCTTTTGTTGAAATTGCTGGCCCTGCACCAGCATTGGCTGCCTCAGCCTTAGGTGGGTCATGCTGTTGCCTGTGGTTGTAGCTTGTTCATTTTCTTTGCCATATAACATTCCATTGTTTGAGTCCGCCACAATTTATTGATCCATTTTAATGCTGATGAGTTATTATTTTCTTAAACATCTGTCATTCCTCTATGCTGACTCTCTCAAAATTCAATAGATTTTTGTTGGATAAATGGATACTTAGTAGGTGGTATGAGGTAATGCTGGAGAACTAGTTGGGGCCATATTGTGGAATAATGTATCTGTAGGAAGTGTGCACTAACTCCTTTGGCAAACAAGCCTCAGGAAGAAGAGGTTAAAACTATGGACTATGGAGCCAGACTTTTTGCGTTTGACAGCCAGTTGTATTTACTAGCAATTATTAGCTATGTAACTTGGGGCAACTTACCTAGTCTCTCTGCTTGTTTCCATGTCAAAAACAAATGGTATAATAGAGTGATTCTGAAAATTAAATGAGTTAATATTTATAAATTGCTTAGACTAGCACTCAGTGCATAGTAAATTCTACAGCAGTAATTGTTTAATAAAATGAGGGTCCACTGTAGCTTTTTGAATGGGAAGGTGGCATTTTTGAAGCAGGGTGAAAGGTATAATAAAAGACAGGACCAGTGGTGCAGCTATAGCTACTGCTTTAGTTAGGCTGATTCTCATTGACCCAAGGTGTATTGCCTGCATAAGAAACACTGGTGAGCAACTCACATGCAGAGAAAAAACTTGTAAATTAGAATGAGAACTTTACAGTTCACAGATTCCGTTCTTTGCATCCATAGACAAATTGTGAGTAGGTGGTTTGGCATTATAACCTGTAATTAGTAAACTTTCATCCTTTATAACCACCAGTTAGTGAGTAATCTGTAGTTATTATAGCAGTGGAATTTCAGATCAGCAGGAGAGGGATTTCTTTCCATCCCGCTGAAATGGCACAATGTAAAAATCTCCCTTTGCTGCCTATGCATAAGGCTGGTCTGTTGAGATTTGCAGGAATTTCCACTGGAAGTTTCCTGCAGTGAAGTTGTGTTGTGCTAGGTTATCCCACTGTGGCCAAACTATGAAACAGTAAATTTAAAGGAGTCTGGGAAGAAACAGGTGCTACACTCCAATAGCATGATTTGAAAAGGGTGGAAGAAAAGGACGATTTATGAAGTTAGGAAAAACAACCAAGAATAGTGCAGAACCTTAGACTAGAAACCTTAGGAAGACTTGACCACCTTAGACTGAAGGGGCCGTGGGAGGGAGGGCTTACCAGAACCCAAAGAGGGCTGAGGACAGAAGCTGTGGGCTTTGGTAGAGGGGGCATCTAACCAACGGCTCCCTGCTAAGGAGGGAGCTGTGAGAATGAATACCGGACTGCCTCTTACCCCACCCTCCAGTCTCCTGCCAGCATGCCACTTGGCTGAACCTGTCTGGAGGTTGCAAGGTGTGGGGGTCTGTGGATGCAGTTCATAAGGGTCAGCCTTCCTTAGGCACAGAGCAGGTGGAGAAGGCAGAGGCATGGACCTGAAGGAGCAAATAACAAATGTCCAGCAGAAACAGGGAACCAGGATGTGGGCCAGACAGCCCATTTGGCTACTTCCAGGGTCAACCTAACCTCACAAGACAACTGCAATTAATATTTATAGTAATAATTGGTACAGTAAAAATATGGTCTTTATCTGTTGGGCATCCTGTATGGGCTAGGCCATGTACTTGGCATGTTGCATACTTTGTTTAATTTTCACAATATTTCCGTAGCTAGAATCATTCCTATCTTGCAGATTGGGAAAATTGAGGTTTAGAGAAATTAAGTAACTTCCCCAAATCCTATAGCTCATAAGAAGCACGAGAATCAAAGTTTAATACCATGTTTTCTGAAGCCAAAGTCCATGCCCTTTTTACCAGCTTCAATAATCTACTGATCCTTTTGGTTTATGCATTCGCTTAGTGTTTTCCACTCAGATGAATTTATTTTTATAAAAATTGAAAGAATACAGAAATTATAGTGAAAAGTTCAATTTCATCTTTGTCTCTCAAAACACGTCCCTCCTCAGGAGTTATCACTGTTAACGGTGGGATAGGTCTTCTTCCAGACTCTTTTTCCCTACATGTTTATAAATTTGCATATTCATAAGCACATATATAGCTATTCTATTGTACATAAATAGGATCATCTTGTTTATAACTTGCTCAACTCCTTTTTACTCTGGCCTTTCTCCCCCCTCTTTGGACCCTTCCCTGGCATAATGACTTGAATTATGTTATTATCCTGTGGCTTAAATACATGCAGTTATAAAATTAGTTATAAAATCCCTTGTGCTTCAAGGTAGTATACAACTATAAAACCCAAATAAATGAGGGACCAACAAAATTTCAAAATAAAAAATTAAATTATCAATGTTAATATAATACAGTTTAACATAATTAAAATAAAATTATCAGTGGTTTGGTTTAATAATAGGAAGATGTTTTATTTTATTTTATTTTATCTTATTTTATTTTATTTTATTTTATTTTTTTCCTGCCTGGTGTATATATATATATTTTAACTGAAGTACAGTTGATTCACTATGTTGTGTGAATTTCTGGTGTACAGAAAAGTGATTTATTTATATATGTATATATATATATAGATATTCTTTTTCAGAAGATGTGTATTTTTTACTTGACTTGATCCTGTTGATTTTGAATATGATAGACCATAATTTATGTCATCATCATTATCATTTTATTATTTTTCCTTTTAAACAGTAAACAACACACTCTCTTTTGATCCTGTGTGGGGTCAGTGTAATAGTGAATGCCCAAACATACTGAAACATTTGCAAAGGGCCATTTAACAAAAATATTTTCCAAGTCTCTCTACAGTTACATGTTCCAGTAATGGACTTTTTGCAAGCTGATTAGTACAAAGGGAGACATGTAGAAAGAATCCACTTTTTTCCTGAATGGTACTAACAATTATACCACTATATATGGAGCGATGTGTATAGTATGACACAATTCTCCAGAAAATGTTTCCCTCCTCAAACTATTGTTAAGTGACTGCATAGCACAAAATGAGGTAATTCAGCCTCCAGTTGACCTCGGTGCCTCATTTCCATTCTAAGTATGCCTCAATTCTTTCCTTATTAGGTTGCTCCATTAGAGGATATTACTGCATACTGTCATTTTTATGTTGTTTTAATACATGAAAATGTCTTACAATTTTGAGTATCACTGCAAATCTCAAGATTTATCTTTATCATTGGTTAAAATAAAACACCTCAGTGCAATAGCAGATACAGAATGTTGTCACTTGGATGTTAGGACATGCCGGCTCAAATGCATTCAGTGATGCCTATTAGCACATAGAAGTTAAATGTTATCCCTTCTAATGATCAATTGATAATAACCTGATTATAAACTACGGTGCAAAAATGCGGCACTGGGATTAGCAGCTGTTTGTGGGTGTTGAGTGGTCATCCAGATTGACCCAGAAAATACCTATGTTATTTTTTTCAAGAGTTTCAATCATATGAGAATGATGATAATAATCTCAAGGTATTTGTGGATACCGCCCCTGCTGCCTCCGTGTAAGTGAGCATTTCCCACTTTGAGAATCACTGTGCACTAGGTTCTACTTTCCTGCATGGGGTACCAAGGCCATCAGGAAAGCAGTTATCACTCTGCTAGTTTGTACTGTAGCTTGAGGCCCTTTTTTCCTGTTTCAGGATATACTCAGTTACTATAAAAGATAAGAGGGAAAGACATAACGGTGGTTGTATTGATAGGTAATGGCCTCAGAAATGTAGTATCCATGCCATGCAGGTGGCATGAGTGCCAGAAATGTGTTTTGTTTCTAGATCATTCCTTGAGATTCAGTATGGGAGTATCTTATTGAAAGGAAAGTGTCCCCTTAAAATGCTTCTTGTTTACAAAATTACTGAGAGTTAAGAAAGATACAAAAGCTTAATTTTCCCTTTTATCTCTCTCTCCCTCCTTTCCTTCTTTCCCTTTCTCCTCTCCTCCTCTTCCTTCTCCTACTCATCCTCTTCCTTCTTCTTTTTTTCTGAAAAATATCCTTTAGACTGCCTTTTTTCACTTTGAAGTATAAAACAGAAATATTCTCAAGTTAATAAAGCTTTTAGGGGCAGAGTTGTTATTAGACTAGGATCTCTAAGACTCCCAAGACTGTGTTCTCCATACTAGACATCTGATATCATAAATCAAAATTATATTTAGAATCATTCAGCCTTACAGAATTCCAATTAACAAATATAGAAGAAATGAGGGAAATTTAGAATCACCATTAGGCAAATACCACAGTAATAATTGTTGCAGGTAAGAGCCACTGATGGATAAAATCAGTGGGTGAAAATTGAGGTAGAAATGGAATATGAGGAAAATCTCCAAATTATCACCCCCTAGGGAAAATGGTAACTTGCAATGGTAATTTGCAGTGAAGAAATGCAAAAGGTGCCACAGTAGCCAAGTGGTCGAGGTCAGTGTCTCTGGTATTGAGACATATTAATATCATGTACCTCTTGATACGATGTACTGAGAAGGACACAGCATCACTTTTGCTGTAATCTTGCCAAAAAAGGTAAAAACCTCCCTTTAATCATGAGAAAATATCTCATAATCCCAAATTGAGGGACATTCTGCAACATACCTGTCCAGGAGGGAAAGGGGATGGGAAGGGATAAATTGGGAGTTCGAGATTTGCAGATACTAATTACTATATACAAAATAGATAAACAAAGAACCATATTCAATATCTTGTGTTCAATTTAGCATAAAGAACCATATTCAATATCTTGTAGTAACCTTTAATGAAAAATATGAAAAGGAGTATATATATGTATGTGTATGACTGAAACATTATACTGTACACCAGAAATTGACACAACATTGTAAACGGACTATACTTCAATTAAAAAAAAGAAACTATCAATATCATGAATGATAAAATTGCAGGAGACTAAGGGCGCAACCAAATGCAATGTGGGATACTGAGTTGATCCTGGAACAGCAAAAGGACGATAAGGGAAAGACTAGAGAAATTCAAATAAGATCTGTAGTTCAGTCAATAGTATTGGCTGAATATTGGTGTATTAATTTCCTGGTTTTGATCATTGTGCTAAGGTTATACAACATGTTAACATTCGAAGAAGCTGAGTAAAATGTATGGAAACTGCTATTTTCGCAACTTTCTGGCAAGTCTAAAGTTATTTCAAAATAGAAAGTTAAAAAAAGTAAAGAAAAAATTACTCAGGACAGAGGTTCTCTCCTCTTGAGAAGGGAAAAAAGTTGGAAATCTTTAGGGCCACCTTTAGAGGGTCAGGCAAGTTGGCAGGGTAAAGTTCTTTGAGAATATTTGTACATTGTAGTTCGAGTGAGGAGTTGTCTTGATTTTATTTTGTCTTCCCTTTCCCATTCTCCATCAAAATAGTTTACTTTTCCTTGACAAGTGTGATTAGAAAATTGTGTTGTATTTTAAATGTTATTATAAAATTCTGAGCATACAGTTTTTCCTGTTAAGAACTCATTTCCAGCTTTACAGGGAGATAAAATGAGTTTGGGTTCCCTCAGTTATCTGTGGTAGTCTGCTTTTAGGGACTGTATCTCATCTTTTAAATGAGTTACAGTTGTATTTAAATCTGATCAAATTAATCAATCAGCAAATGTCTACTTACTGCTTTCTGAGGACTCAGAACATAGCCATAGTCCTTAATAAGCTCCACAATCTCTTTGCAGAAACTAAGTGAACATAGAGCAGCCAGGGCAAAACCCTAAATGAAGCCCTGAATGAGCTCATGGTGCAGCATTAAAGTGCTGTTGGGGAGAGGAGGTTAGGGGGCTGGAATGGCCACACTAATTTCTTGCGTAAGAAATTCTTTAACTGTCAGTACATCAAGTTGTGTATCTTAAACATACACAATTTTTGTGTGTCAAAGATATCTCAATAAAGCTGTTTTCTAAAAAAGAAAGTATTTGATCTCAGTTGAACTGTGGGCACAATTTCATAGATGGTGAGGAAGGAAAGGATTCCAGATAGGGAGAGAAGAAGCCACCACTCGAGTGGCCAATGAGAGAATCAGCCTGCCTGGAGTGGGCAGTGCATGTTGACCTGAGGCTGAATTAGTAGCCAGCAGTAGGGGAAGAGGAGAGACTGGATTATGGAGATTCCTGAACACTAGGTCAAGGATATTAGAGTACCAGCCTTTTGCAGATAACAGAGAGCCTTTGCATGTTTGGAAATAGGGAGGCTATTGTAATAATCCAGATAGGACCTGAGGCCTTGCCATGTTTGCACGTTGACAGTGGGGATGCAGAATGGATATGACATACAATATCATAGGAAATATTCATGATTTGATGACTGTGAGGAATATGGAGAGGAGTCACAGAGGACTTGAAGATTTTAGGCTCATGTAGGTGGATGCCATTACCACTGACAGCAGGAAGTTCAGGAGGCAAAGGAATTTAGGGAAAACGGATATCATTTTGGTGTCAAGTTTGAGATATTGCAAGAGATTCAAATGAAAGTGTTTTAAAGTGTTTTAATAATAGTTTTATAAACTCATTCATTCATTCAGCAGACGATCACCTGCTTTGTGCCAGAACATGAGGCTAGGTTCTGGAGATACAAAAACCTATGATATGGGGTTTAAGGGAGTCTGGTAGAGACAGGTATACAGGCTGTGTTTGTAGGGAGACTAAAATGTTTCTAGGGGCACAAAGGAGGGACAGTTTCCCCAAGGTTTTGGGAATATGGGACTACAGGTCAGGCAAAATATGGAAGATCTGAAAATTTCGGAGTCATTAGCCAGAAGTGGTAAGTAGTATCCTAGAATGGCTGAGTCCCATTTCAATGAAGGAAAAAGGGCAGACAGTCAAGGTGTGAGTCCTGCTGATACTCTCACTGAGAGAAGAGGAGAAAGTTGAGTCAGTGACAGAAATGGAGAAAGTACTGGAAAAGCTGCAGGAGAATTTGTAGTGGTGTCACAGACACTGAAGAGAGCGTTTCAAGGAAGAGAGATTTGACAATTGTTTGGATTTTGAAACAGCTTTGAGGGGATCATTTCAGTGAAGTAGAAAGGGCAGAAGTTGGAGAGTAACTAGAGAGGAAATAAAAGCATTGAGCACTCATTTGAAAAGTAGGTAATTAAAGAAAGCTACCAAATAGGAAGGTAACCAGAACGGGCACCAAGAGTGAGTGCAATAAAATCTCCACTCATTCACTCCACTCAAAAATGTTGATTGGGGGTTGGGTACAGCTCAGTGGTAGAGCACATGCTTAGGATGCACAAGGTTCTTGGTTCAGTCCCCAGAACCTCCATTAAAATAACAAACAAACAAACAAATCTAATTACCTCCATCCCCCCAAGAAATAATTTTTTAAAAAAGAAAAATAATGTTTAATGTTGATTCATTTGCCAGGCACTGGGATGGGTACTTCATATACATTTTCTCTTTCAGTCCTCACAGTTTTTTGAGTGGGTATTATCTCTTCAGCAAACATTTACTGAGGTCTGCTTGGTGCCAGGTGGTATTCCAGGTGATGAGGATACCATAGTGGACAAAAATAGACACGGTTCCTTGCCCTCTTGGACCTTATTTTCCAAAGGGAGAATTGACATTACATAAATTATGTCACATTATGGAAAATTACAACAAAGAAAGTGTATTACGGGACTAGTGATCATTCAGATAGGGCTGTGCCCAGATTCACCTTTGTCCTGTGAACAAAAGTTTTGCTAAACAAATTAACGGGGGAAAGGCCATGACATCTTTATGAGAAATAGTCCATTTTGCAGAGAAGTGTGCAAATGGGTACACTGGGTTTGCTGTGACTTTTAGGGCCACTATGATTGTGGGTACTGATGTTAGATGACTTCGAGTGGAGACTTGTTCTGTTGCCCTCCTGAATTTTTTAATTCAGCAAAAGTACCTTTTCAAAGTCAAGAATGGTTCCCTAAGAGTGTGCTCCAAAAGGGATGCAGCTGGTGTTTAGCAGTGAACCTGGGAAGCTGGATCAGGCTGACCAAATGTCCCTTCCATCCCAACCTCTCAGGGGCAGCCTGGAATTTAGAACTTTCAGACCCTCCTTACTGCGGTGGGGACCATGGAGTTTCCAGGCAGCATTCCCACTCCAGCCTCTGGAGTTTCTCACTTGGTTTTGACCGCCTCTTTCTATTCTCCTAGCTCCTGATTATTTTCCTTTTTGTCCAGATCCTGATCTCAGGTTTTTTTTTTTTTTTTTTCAGGTTTAGCCAATTCCTTTTTTTCATTTTTTATTGAAGTGTAGTTAGTTTGCAATATTGTGTCAATTTCTGATGTACAGCATGTTTCAGTCATACATATACAAACATATATTTGTTTTCATATTCTTTTTCATTACAGGTTACTACAAAATATTGAATATAGTTCTCTGTGCTATACAGAAGGAACTTGCTATTTATCTATTTTATATATAGTATCAATATCTGCAAATCTAGACCTCCCAATTTATCTCTTCCCACCCTCTTTCCTCCCTGGTAACCCTAAGTTTGTTTCCTATGTCTGTGAGTCTGTTTCTGTTTTGTAAATAAGTTCATCTGTGTCTTTTCTTTTTTTTCTTAGATTCTACATATGAGTCATATCATACAGTATTTTTCTTTCTCTTTCTGGCTTACTTCACTTAGAATGGTGCTGACCTCAATTTTTAACTCCTGCTCCGTAAACTGAAATCACCTCTGACTGGTTTCTTGTTTCTGAGTTGGTTTCCGTCTCTGGAAGAGTCAGGCTCCCACCCTCCTGATAGGTCTCATCATTTTTTCATCATCTGGGGGGCAGGCAACTTCAAGTTTCCAGGATATCAGATCGACCTTTGAGCTTGGTTTGAGTGTCCTACTTTGGTAATTAACTCAGAGGCATTCTGGTGTGGCTTTGAAGAAATGAGAGCAATTGTGTCCTCCTTGCATTTCTTGTCTGAGCTTCTCAGTGCTTGCAGCTCTAATGAGTGAATGTGTCTTACAAGGCTTGTGTCTTTGTGTGTCTGTGGAAAAAAGTCACCACTAAGGTCACGTTGAAAATTATTCCTTATTACAGTAAATTTGAAAAATGTGACTGTTAAATAAAAGTCATGGTCAGCAAACCAGAAATACAAATAGGGTTCCAAAGTGGTCCCTTTTTATTCTCTCTCTGACCAACATGCTTTTCTGTTAGCCCAATCATCCCTAAACGAAGTCTCAGAGTATATAAGTGGAACCAATTTTTATTTGTCTGGAACTCACCAAAATGTAGCATCTTTTCCCTCACATCCTCATAGAGTTACTGGCTCATTGCCTTTGATTTATTGGAGAGTCTTAAGCTCTTGACTGTAAGAGGAAACTACTTCCCTCACTCTCTTGCCCTGAAATACTTTCTCCTTTCCTAGTCATATGAGTTTTATTAAATCTTTCTCTCCCTTTCTAACAACCCAAGATATCACCTAGAAGTAACATTTTAAGCCTTTCATACATAAAGCAAGTTACCATAATTATGACAGGACTGAATTTTTTTTTTTTTTTTGAGTTTCAGGAAAATTTAATCTGAATCCATTCACTTTATATTTAAGTTCATGAGTCACACCCACATTATGTCCCTGGTAAAAATTCTGAGCTGCCACAGCAAAAAGCAGAAAGAGCCCACCTCCATAGGATTGTCTGTCTATGGGCCTAGGCTTGCTTTCCAACCCCAAACAGAAAGGCCTGACTCAGCACCCTCTGGGAAAGTCAGCCTTTGATTCAAAAAGATGTTGTTCAGTGATGGTTATTACCTTCCCCAGCCATACCACCAGCCCCCCAGGAAATCTGAGGAAGGGACACCAGAAGGGTAAGACATTCCTTTCACCAGGAAGATGACTAGCTCCAAGCAAGAGATGGGTCATTTGGTGCCACAGGGGGAAAGATAATTTAGCCGTTGTGTTCATGGAAGACTTTCAGTGTCACTAGGGCCTGGAGCCAAATGTAATCCCCCCAGGCTGTGGGTGGGATGCAGGGTCAGCCCGCAGGACAGGGTCACAGTCAGTCTGTGGCCTTGGCTAGGCACTCTGTAGTTGAGCTTGGGTCCAAACCAGTCTCCACAGTCACGATGGCCCTGTGCTGTGAGGGTGGTGTCCATGGGTGGAGGTCCATGTCCTGCAGCTCTCTCAAGGCCATGAACGTGACTTGGAAGAGGCAGTGCAAAGAAGCTGCTGTGCTCAGGCTCGGCCTGTGCTGTTGGGGGCCAAGCGGGACAAGTCGAGCTTGTCGAACTGAGACAGGCCAGGACCTGGGGCTCTTTACTGCAGCGCTTGCACCTGCACCTCAGCAAGAGTCTCCTCCAGCCACAGAAAGAAAGAAACTGTAAGAGACTAAAAGTAGCTACACCCATGCCCAGTTGGGGCAGTTTTAAACCGTAAGACACTAAAAGGCCACAAGCCCACTGCCATTCCTGAGATGCTGAGAGCAAAGGTGGGGGTACTGCATATGATCCCTGCACACAGCACCACCAAGGGGCAGGCAGACCACCTAAGCTACGGCTCCTGCCCAACCCACCCATCCACCCTTACCCTTGCCCCATTTAAGGATCCAGCCTGCCCTCCTCGGAAAGCGAACAACGGCACCTGTTCCTCGTGTTTGCTTCCTCGTGCTGCAGCCAGCACGAGTCCCAGTAAAGGCTTGCCTGAATTTCTTGTCTGGTCTCTTAACAATTTCTGTTGATTAAAGAGTCCAAAGAACCGGAGTCTGTCACAGATCTCCTTGGGACTTACGGCATTGCCCCCAAGGAGGATCAGCCCTTGTGGTACTAGTGTCCAGGCAAAGAGACCTTCTAGTGGCTGAGGACACTTTCCAGTTCCACCAGGGGTGATTCGCATTTCCTGCTGCTTCCCTCAGCAGTGGCCCAAGGTTTCTTCTCCTCCACTCCCTCTGCCAGGCACTGCGGCCGGGGACTGCACTTTCCGCTCCAGGGCTGCCATCATAACCCGAGTACTGAACTTTATTCTTGCAGGCAATTTAATGTTTTCTTTGAGTTTTAGGGAGGGATAGTCAATTCCGTTTGTAAAAGGATGTATTTTGGGGTCCAAGCAAATATAACCAATTGGCAAGGGAGAATGTTTGTATTAGAGAACAGACTGCTCTTAATTGCTGATTTTAATGTGGTTAATTGGTATTTATCCTTTAATAATTCAGTAACTCAGGCATCACTTCATGTAGGAAGCCTTCTCTGAGTTTCCCCACCCCCATCCAAATAGACTGAGTGAGCAAACCAGGATGCATGCTCATCCTGTATAAAGTTATTTCTAAATCTCAACATGTTTACCACATTGATCTCCTGTAATCACACAATCAGTATATGATATAATGAAAAAAAAATATGGTGTAGAGGATAGCTGATATGGATATTCAGAAGAAGGTATCTTTTTATCCACTGGTTAAATACATTTCCTCTGGAGCAGACTGCCTTGGTTCAAATTCCACTTCTCTCACTGACTGTAACCTTGAGCAAGTCACTTAAACAATCTGTGCCTCAGCTTTCTGCATCTGTAGAATGGGGATATTAATAGTATCTACCTAACAGGGTTGCTGTGAGGATTAAATGAGTTACATATGCAGAATGCTTACAACAGTGCCTGACACATAGTATATGCTACCTAAATATTACCAATTATTATTATGGCATGTGGTTGGTCAAGTAGAAGAAGGGGAATTTGAAATAGAGCTAAAGGGTAAGTGTGCTGGGTAAAGACAGCCATATGCCAGTATGTGGGTACACTCTTTTTTAAGGCTGTAGAGGTTAGCAGTTAAGGTGGTGTAAATAGTTGTTCTCATTTTACTTCTACTGGTCTCCATTCACTACATTGGCTTTGGAAAGTAATTCTCTGGTGTTTGGCCCAGTGGAATTTAAACTCCATTTTCCTTCTCCTGCTCTCATGACGGACACTGATATGTTGATAATGGTATTCATTCCAGTGAGCAGATGCAGCCTCAGAATGCATCGTGACTTGCCCAAGGTGCCATATAGCTAGCCAGAGCAAGAAATAAAACTTGGGTTTTTCTATTCTCTGGTTTGTATTTGTCTTTCCATCATATATGACTGGTATTTATTTTCCTAACATATCACTTGGTTAGCTTAGTTTTTAATTACATTGGTGTAGGTTTTAGATGGTTCAATATATATATATATGTATATGTATATAAATATATGTGTGTGTGTGTATGCGTATGTGGGTATATATTGTCTAAAGTTCATATATAACAGAAGTAAAACCAATGAATCATTGAAGTAGTAATCAGTAAAAGTTCATTGTGCACACACTTCAGAGACAGTTTACGAACCAAAAGCACTCAAACCAAACATAGAATGAGGCTCAGGGTACATTGTTATACAGCAATTTTTATAGTAGGAAGGCAGTGACTATTATTCATCAAGATTGGCTATGGTATTAGAATTTTCTTAAATAATAGGAAATTGGTTAGTGGCTACCCACATCAGTTTTGGGAAAAGTTTTTTAAGTTTTGCTAATGATTTTCAGAGGCATAAGTAAGAAATAACCCAGGTAAATTAGTGTTGCAAAATAAGCTAAATTAATCTTTGCTTGTATGATTAAACTGGTTCTGTCTGCTCAGGAAGTTTTCAAGGTTGGTCTCCATTTGTTTTTGATTTTAACAATGTTGTGTCATATATATGTATGTGTGTATATATATAATGTTATATGTGTGTGTATGTGTGTGTGTGTATATATATATATATATATATATATATATATATATATATATATATATATATATATATATATAACATTAAAGACCTATAGCTGCAAGTAATAAAAAACAAAAGGAAACAAGTACAATCATTCATCCAGGTGATGCCCTACAACATTATAGTGAAATTCACCAGCCTTGCTTGCTCTGCAGCAGGCTGATGGCACTATCTATCTGGCTTAACCAAATTACTGTGACATGATCTTGTACTCAAGTTGCAAATAAAAAAGCTCCACTAGGCTCATCAGCAGCAGATTGAGTATACTTAAAGCTTCATGCCTATAAGCATAAATTGTGATATTTTGCTGCTTTTAAATGATGCATGATGAAATGATTGAGGACATCATTACGTGAAACGATATCCAGCAGGGAGTGTGATGTTCTTAACGATTTAGCACTTCGAGCTCTTCTGGGAGTGTTAAGTACCTTTACTGAAGAACTGCAGGGAAGTGGTGTTTGTTACAATTGAACTGTATCTAGAAAAGCAGTGGAGCCTTGACCATATCAATGACATGTTCAGGGAACCTGGCAAATGGGAGAGAGCAAGTGTCCAGCTGTAAGCTGGATCTGAGTGACTTAATTAACATTGTTGAAGCCCTAGTAAAGTGGTTCTCAGTCTTGCCTGAATATTAGAATCAGTCACCTGGGGAGCTTTTAAACTACCATGACTGGGGCCCCCTCCAGGGACTGTGATTTAATTTTTCTGGGTGAGGTCAGACATTGGTGGTTTTTAAAGCTCCCAGATGATTCTGATGTCTAGCCACAGATGCTCTGTTAGTTTCTGGTGTACAGCAAAGTTCTTCATACACACACACACACACACACACACACACACACATACACATACACATATATTCTTTTCTGTATTCTTTTTTTACTATGGTTTATTACAGGATACTGAATATAGTTCCCTGTGCTATACAGTAAGACCTTGTTGTTTATCTGTTTTATATATAGTAGTGTATATCTGCTAATCCTGAACTCCTAATCTGTCCCTCCCCCACCCCCTTTCCCCTTTGGTAACCGTAAATTTGTTTTCTATGTCTGTGAGTCTGTTTCTGTTTCGTAAATAAGCTCATTTGTGTCATATTTTAGATTGTGATATCCTATGGTATTTGTCTTTCTCTTTCTGACTTACTTCACTTAGTACCATCAAAGCCTTTTCAAGCTCTAGAATTAGTGTTGGGCTATCTTAATCCCTAGGAACAGCCCTACTACTGATGTTTTGGTTAGTCAGCTTTGATGGTGCAAAGTACCTAGAGAATAACATTCTGTTTCTTGGTGGAAAATTAGAGTCCTTTCTTCCCATCAGAAGTATAAAGACTCTTGATGAGATATAGTGAAGCTTTAAAAGCTGGAGAAAACAGTAAAAATATATAAAGTTTGTTTCCATCAACCTCTCAAAAAGAGGGCAGCCAATCAGCTCTGGAAACAACTTTCCCAAAATGAGGAGAAAATTTCCTTTAGGTGAGTTAGATGTGTTTTAAAAAAAGACTTCATGTATTTTTATATATTTAATGGAATTACCCCTTTGATCCAACCCATAAGCAAGATGTGTTGACTTTCTAGCTCCAAATATATGTCACATCAGACTGCATATCTCTGTCTCTGTTGCTGCCACCTTAGTCCAGCTCTTATCTGCATTGGGTCCCCCTACTCAGACTCATGCCCCCATCCTATCCCTTCTCACACAACAGCCAGTGTCCTCATCTTACAGTGTAAATGACATCACCCCCCTGCTTAAAGACTTGCGATGGGAGAAGTTTGAATTTTCCCCTAATGCAGTCCCCATGTTTCCTACCATCCCCAACCCTCTGTTACATTCTCTCCGGCACTCTTTTATTTCTTCCATAAGACCTTAGCACTATTTGTAAATAGTTCATTTGCTTATTTTTTTCTTGTGTCATCTTGCCTACCAGATTGTATGATTCATAGATGCAGGGATGTTTCCGTTTCTGTCTCGTTCATCTTTGTTTCCTAGTGGCAAGCTCAGTCGCTAGCACATGGTGAACTTTTTCCCCAGCATTTTTTTAAATAAAAAATTTCAAACATACAGTAAATTTAAGAGAGTTTTACAACAAATACCTGAAAACCTACACCCTAGTTTTAACTGTACTTTATTACATATCTGCACGTCTCTATTTCTCTCTCTACTCATTGACACATGGTTGGCTTTTAACAAATTTGTTGAGTGAATGGGTAAATGAAAATGTTATTTTGGTCAATACCCAGAAGTTGTTCATCCTGAGATTGGCCCAATACTGAGCTTCCTTGATACTTAGCTTCCTTGTTTCCATGTGGACACAGGGTATGGGGAACTATGCCATGTTCCCTAGGATGTGTATCTATCTCCTCAGCTCTGTTTCAGGCACTGGGCCATTTACTGGGGATTCAGAAATAAGAACAAATTTCATGCCTTCCAGGGGCACGTGCTCTACAAGTTGGAGGACCCAAGTATATTAATGATAGAAGAAGAAAGAAGTAGAAATGTGGACTAGTGATTTTTTTTTCACACAAAACATATGAATAAAAACTGACTAGTGTTCTCTTGATGTTAAAACTGTCTGATTTCTTGGCATTTTGTATTTTTTTGTTGCACAAGTAGATAAAAGCAGTTATTGACTTGGCTAATACCAGTGAAAGAACATTTTATGATTTCTAGTTTAGGGAGAGACATATTCAAACACATTTGAACCATGAAAATCTTAGCTTTTCTTTTCTTTCGTTCTTTTTTTTTTTCTTTTTTTTTTTTTTGAATGTTCTGTACCTACCATTGAAATATACAAATAATAGAAGCAAAAGAAAAGCATGTAAAAAATGTTCCTAATCTAGGCCAACTATGGTCAAGGTAGAGAGCATCTCTGCCTGGTCTAGAAATTGACAGAGCTGGCAGGACAGGTAGAGTTTATTCCCTTCTGCATGCAGATAGGTTTTTTCCAAACTATGTTTGATTATGTTTTTGGAGCCTATATTTATTATTTTGATTTCTCAGAGGAAATGCTTCCCTTTGAAGTGACATCCTGGGGCAGTGCTTTGCAATATCCTTTATTAAGTTTTACTGTGTCTATTCACATTTATCTTAATTCTTATTTTTAGAAGGAGGATTATAAGAAGGTCAATGCAGTATCTTTGTGATTGAATTCCAAGAGTACTTAGTAGGGGTCTGTGTATATAAGGGTGTTGAATCATTGTGAACTGGGAATGCATCCAAGTTCATGCTTAACTGAGACTTCTCTGTTAAATATTTAAAAGTGAAAGCAATCTTTCAAAACAGGCATATGGGCCTGGACAGCACAGAAATGGGTAAACACAGCACTATATAAACAGCAAAGGCAGTTGTTGGGACCTGGTCTTGTTCCTCCGACCTTGGCTATATCCTCAGCTCCTCACCTCTTTTACCGATGGGGTCCTGCTTCCTTACGTGTTGATGACCCCCATCCCATTAACTTTCATTTGCTCATGATGTCCTCCCATGGGCTTCAATGCGGCAAGTGTTTCAGGGCCCAGTGTGTTCCTGACCTGGATTTGTTTCCTGGCTTTGTCACTAATGGTTAAAGGATCTTGAATGAGAAATGTACCTTTTCCAAGTTCTAGGTTCCTTACCTGTAACTAAGAGACCTTAATACCAAATTCAACTTGTAAAATGTGTCCACCTTGGAGAAGACCCTTGATAATTGTTAAGGTTTACCCTACCATTTTAAGATCAGTTGCCCCATTGGATCAATAAGAAATGATAAATTAGGGGAGAAATATGGAGGTAAGCACCTGGATATTTAGTACAGTATGAGGAAAAAGCAAATATGGAGATGGATATTTTATTTATAAAATTAAACCTAATTTTATTTTGCTAAAATCAACAAATACACATTCAGATCTGGTTTATCTTCAAAACGTGTGTTCGTTTTCCAACAAACATGCAAGTTAATTTGGCATGCCAAACATCTTTCTCTCTAGATCTCCTTGGAAATTTTTTTTTTCATCACATAAACAAAGGTGCAAATGTTGTCAAAAACTATTTACATTTTTATCCTCCAGAATTACTAACATTAATATTTATTGAGAGAAAAGAAAAACTGCAAGGCTTGGTTTTTGACATTCACATTTGATTCAGCAGTATAATTAAAATTTTGTATTTGTTTTTAAGATAAACACTTTGAAGGAAATTTAATAAGTCTTGTTTTTGCTCTGCAAAGGAGCCACTATATCAAAGCATTTAACTGGAGCTGTAGAGTTCCTGCTGGTAGAATATTACTTCCAGCCTATTTATTAGCTTTTCTTCCTGTAGCCCAATACATGATTTTTCCCCCTATTCTGCTGAGTGAAAGCACAGAAAGGAAGCAATTTCTTGTCTCTTTCCCCCCTAGCATCATGCAAGGCAAGGCAGCATCACAAGTCACAATATCTGTGTTTACTTTGATTATATTTTGTTTCATACACTTTAAATTATTTCATATTAGAATACTTACTGGGTTATCTACAGTCAACATTGTTGATGTTAAACTGTTATAAAGCCAGACTTTTAGAGACATTTGAAGCAATTCATGAACCATGTCTGTGAGGAGATAATTGCCTTCAACCTAGACTTTTGCACTTGGGAGCAAAAAAATTCTAGGTATCAGCAGGTTATGAGAAAATAAGACTTTCGGGGGTCTATATAATTTATTCTGACATTTTTGTGTATTGTAAACAAGGATAGGATACTTTTGACAGTAGCCTATAAACAAATTTAAAAAAAATATATCCTTCACTGTAGAATCAGTATCAAGGGAGCATTTTAAATGATTCTGGTAGGTCTCTTATAAGCCTACTTTCCAGGAAAAGTTTATATGAAATTTCCTGATTAAAAACAAAATCAGAAGTCATAGATTTAAGTTGAGAGAATATGGTATGTGAGGTAAGGTCACTGTGTTATCTATGGTCTGATGCACAATGTAGCATGTACCAAAGAACCTAAAGAGACATCTGTCTCAAGTTTCAGGCAGGATATAAGAGTGCATAGAGAAGAGAGAGATTTTCAGGTCAGGCAGCAAAAGAAGCCATAGCATTCACCTAAATCAATATGTTGTAAGCAACACACACATATGCAGTGCCAGTTCACAGAATGCAAAGAAGATCAATTAGAAATTGTACTGTGATAGCCACATATTTTGGAGAAAAATTCCCAAGCCAGGCGAATGTGGATTGGGATAAAAACATAGGCAGTATACACCACCATAGCAAAAATAGTTAGTAAGATGGTATTGAACATGGATTGTTCCCAGGGCTCCAAGACAGCACAGCAGCTAATGATTTGATATTGATAGTAGAGCCAGGAGAAATAGTCCTTCACACGCTTGAAATCCATGGTTGGCTCCTTCAAGCTGCAGAAAGTCTGTCCTGTTAAAAAAAAGTACCAGATTAGAAGAAACATAAAATAAGGTACCAAACACAGAATCTCCTTAGATTTTCACAACCTCAGACTGTTAAAATTTTTCAAAGACTGTTAATGATCATTGAGTAAATTATGAATAGAAATATTGTATGGAAATAATACACAACACATTAATCATAGAAATAAAAATATTGCCACTGTTACTATACAATAATTACTACTAGAATTAATAGCAATATTATTAATAACAGTAATATGTATCTAAAGATATAGTTGCTAGTAATAACTCTAGTGAGAATAATATTTACCAATTGAGACCAAGCACATTTTATGTAGCCCTGTATATCTAGGGAGATAAATGTGAATTTTCCATTTCCTACAACATATATTCTGGAAAAAGAGTAAAGACTGGTGTGCAGAAAAGAGTCACTATAGCAAGCCAGAGGCTGCTATCTTTAGAAGGGCCCTTGGCTGGCATCTGGGAACTTGGCTTTTGGAATGTTCTCTCCATTCCCTAATGGATAAGGATGATTCACTATGCCTAGGCTGTGCAAACACTGTAATTTATGGCAAACACCTGCTTTATTTTGGGAGTCCAGAATTTTTGTAATTGCTAGGCAAAGAGTGTCCATGTGACCAGCCCCAATTAAAAACTTTGGTGCTGAGTCTGTAATGGGTTTCCCTGGGCAGAAACATTACACATGTATCACTGCACTTTCTGTTGATAAAGGATAAGCACACTTGTTGTGTCCATTCATGGGAGGGAGAGAGCATTGTTAGCCTGTAAGTGGATTTCTTCAGACTCCACCTGTGTCTTTCTTCCTTGCTGATCCTGTTGTATATCTTTCTGCTGTTAGAAACCTCAGCTTTGAGCACGAATATATGCTGAGTCCTGTGAATCT
The DNA here is from genome assembly GCF_009834535.1 of Camelus ferus. Classification (NCBI taxonomy): domain Eukaryota; kingdom Metazoa; phylum Chordata; class Mammalia; order Artiodactyla; family Camelidae; genus Camelus; species Camelus ferus. Next base: position 88,307,069 of record NC_045696.1, on the reverse strand, counting down.
TTCTAGTGAGGCACTGGACATGTGGGTGGACTTGGGGACCTCCAAAACAAAGGGGAAGCCCAAAGTGCACCTTTGGGTAGTCATTTGGCTTTCAAGGAAAGAACTTACGAAAAACCGTATAAAAATGTTTTATTGGCCTTCAGATAGGACCACAGTTAAAACCACATGTAAAACTTCCTAGGAAGAAGGGCATCTATCATTTCTTTAAAAGATTCTTGGCATGCTTTTGCAGACTTTCATAAACATGGTGGGTGTCCTTGGATCTACAAGCTGACTTGTGCCTGTTCTGCTTACTCCTAAAAATACAACAGTGCCACATCACTGAGCCCACTTTGATGACTTTTAATATTCAAATCAAAGTTAAATTTTTTTGAAGATCATTTCTATATTCTTATTTGAAAATCTCTCTTTTCTTTTATTCTCTTTTGAGGAAAAGCAAGATGTCTTTGCTCCATAAGACTATGGACTCCTCGGCTATGGGGAGACTCTCATGATCCTAATGCCTGGCACAAAGACAGTCATCAGCAAATACTTGCTGAACAAATGAGTAAATGAATGAATGACAAGTAACCAACTTAACAAAATAATTATAAATGACTCAGTTCCCGTTTAAGTGGGATAAGGTTGGCTGTTGCTGACTTTTAACAGCTTGACTTTGATAATGAGTAACTCTTTCTGATAAGGATAATTTCCACAAAAACTTAAAATGGGTTACCAGGTTGTGATTATTTGTAACAATGGCCAGGATGATCCAGATAAGTAGATAATATATACTGGAGTCGCTTTACTTTCCTATGAAAAGAAAAGTGAGCCTCCCATCTTTCCTAGAAGCCAAAATGGGGACTAAGTAATTGGATATAAATGTCTTGTCCTAGCAGGTGGACTTTGGTGAGAAATTACCTCAGTGTTCTTTTTCATTCCTAGTTGCAGAGAAAGAGTGAAGGTGAATAGGGTTAGGTCTTAGAGAAAATGAGTGGCAGAAGGAGTGGTAATTTCAGTGAATAATATTATCCAAGCAACCAAGACTTTCCACTGATAGGCCAAAGAGAGATTGGGAGGTATCACTATTTGAGCTTTTAGGCTGTCCCATTAGGCAACTGTATATTTCAAACTAAATTTAATTTTTAAAAATGTCATTCATGGATACCCACACTTGGTTCCTTTTCATTACCTAGACAGAATTTAGGGTGGCACTAGGTAACTGATCAGGAATGTGAGAGTCTATTCATCAGGCAGAAACTTCCAGACTGTGCTGGGTGAAGATGGGAGGGTGATGGCTCCGATAGATACAGACCCTCCCCCTAGGAAGCTTGGTCCAGATGGGAAGACAGGTAGCCATCGAATAATACATACAAATAAATAATTGTCAACCACCTTACTCCATAAGGGATAAGAGCAACGTAAAGGGAGCTGTAGGAAACCTAATCCAGTCTGAATATGTCTCCAAGGAAGAGATATTTCGAGATAAAATCCAAGAGATGACTTTGAGTCAAACAAATAAATTGGGTAGTCAGGTGAGGAGAAGAGCCAATACAGAGGGGTTCCCCTGTGTTTGTGCAGAGTTCAGCGGTGCGAAGGAGCCTGATAAGCGGTGGGGAATGGAGCCCAGTGACCTGGGGAGGGAGGCTGGGAGTATGAGAAGCCTGAAGAGGAGGGGATGACCAGAGTGAGGCCAAGCACTCTAGGGCCTAGTGTTTTGTCTTTATTCTACAAGGGCAGGGATCTAGGGGTTTTAACAGGGGAATGCTATCGTGGGCTTGAGAGCCTGAGCCTTTAAAGCTTGTATGGACATGCTGCCTTCTCTGCATTCTAAAGCCAAGTTGAAATGATTTAATTTTAGTTTTAAAAAAATTTACTTGTTGAAGTATAGTTGATTTACAGTATTGTGTTAGTTTCTGGTGTAGAGCATAGTGATTCAGATATAATATATATATGTATATGTACACACACACACACACACACACATATATATATATATTCTTTTTTGTCATAGGTTATTACAAGTTATTGAATATAGTTCCCTGTGCTATACAGTAGGATCTTGTTGTTGATCTATTTTATATATAGTAGTGTGTACCTGCTATGAAATAATTTTGAATACATTGTTTCAGTAAATCTGTGCCTCTGCTCTCCCATTGGCATTCCTCATTCAAAATCAACCAGGTACTGAAAAGCTGTTTAAAATATTATTAATACTCTTCACTTTTATAAATGAGATAAATGACTCATTTAGAAATATCACTGACTTTTTCTCTGTACATTTTAGCTTTTAAAAATGTCCTAATTAGAGGGAAGGGTGTAGCTCAAGTGGTAGAGAGCATGCTTAGCATACACAGGGTCCTGGGTTCAATCCCCAGTACCTCCTCTAAAAATAAATAAGTAAACTTAATTACCTACAACCCCCCCCCCCCCAAATTTTAAAAAATATCCTAATTAATTGCCTGGCCATTACTTTCTTTTCAAAAATTAAATTTCTTCCTTGAGCAGCCCTAGTGTTCGTTGTTTTAAGCTGTAAAAGTCAATCAATCAAGGAAGGGACAGATCTAAAGCATACCAACATGTCTTACACCAAAGCTGGATACCTGGTAAGACTGTGGTCACATATTGCTAACAATTTACAGAATTAAGATTAAAAACATTTTTTTTTTCCTTGCCAGTTTCTACCGTGCCCTGGATCACTTCCCAGCCCTCTCAGTAGCCAGCTCTGATGTGTAAAAAGGCTTTTATTATCACTTCTCACTTCAGTCTCATGAAATCTGAGTGATAAAAAGCATCGATCTCCCCCTTTTCTTTGATTCTTTTCTTCCTAATTAATGAAAAGCAATCTAAAAGATTAGTTATTTATTGTTTCTTATGAAAAGGTGAGAAGAGAGTTGGTTATTATTGGCAAACCATCTGCTGCAAACTATTGTTAGAATATGTGCTATATTTAGGTTCTAGATTGGCTTAGGTAATATAATCTTACTTCCTTTTGAGTTCATTTTTAAATCTCCTATGGGACAACATGCAAGATTTAAGAAAACCACTTAAGATAATTTAAGATGAGTCATGTGGGAAGGAGAATTCATTCAATCATTAGACAAATGCATTCTGAGTACTACTACATGGTCTCTTCTGAGTAGGAATGGCTTCAGAAGCAGTCTGCTCCAAAGTGGCACTGCAGACGGGGGGAAGCTCTTCTAGGCAGCAGCAAACTGGATCATGTAACAAACATGCAGTGACAAGGGGCCAGGAATGAGCACTGAATGGGAGGAAAGGGCCTGGGAAAATGCTAAGAAGGAAGCTAGGAAAAGAGGCTGAATTTGGGAAATAGGATGACAGAAACACCATGAAATGAATTACTCACAAGGAACCTGGAACTAGATGACAACAAAATCTCAGTGTCTCAATTTTTCACAATGAAATGTGGAATTAATACGCCCTTAGAGAGCTGATGGCATATTTCAGGAAAGCTAAACAAAGAACTTAAAATGGTTACTTCATTCAAGTACACCATGAATCTCCTTGTCTTTAATTGTGTGTTTTCAGAAGATGATTTCCCTATACCAAAAGGAGGAAGGAAGTATGTTTGTTTCTTTTCTTCCTTCTTCTTTTAATTTTCCCTTTAAACTTGATGACTTTTAAAACCCTCTTAAATCTTTAATGAAGTTGTGCATTCAAAGGCAGCACTGCCTACCTGCACTGTGGGATGTCTTCAGTGGTACAGGGGCCTAGATGGGTATGACTCTAACAGCTGAGGCTGTGTGGTGACACCCCTCAGGTGAGTGGGGAGGGCAGGGAGCCCCTGTGGAACACAAAGCAGGTGAAGCTCTCTATAAGAAGTAGGGGTGGGGCACAGGCCAGCACTGGTACCTGGAGGAATGGGTTATGAGCCTGAAGAAAGGCTTTCTTTGGTCCATTGTTTTGAAAACAGGATAATGTCTTCCTCTCCAGGAGGATCTGTGCAGTATCATATTCTCAGATACCTAATGGATTTGATTTATCAGAGTTTCTCTAGTAATAATAACAAAACAAATTATATTTTCATAGGATTATCTGTAGTTTAGAGAAGGCTTTTACTGCATTTGCATAATGGGTTTGGGAATAAGGATAGGCACTGGTTCAAGTTCTGACTTCTCCACTTACTGGCTGTGTGACCTTGGCCCACTTAACTTAATTGTTCTGGGTGGGCCTCAGGTTCGTCACCTGTAAATGGAAATAATAATCCCCTCTTCTTAAGGTTGCTGTGAGGATTAGCAGAAATGCAAGCAAAGCATCAATTTAAGGGATTTGTACATGGAGGAAGTCCATAGGTAGGAAGATGGAATCTCACTGGAGAAAAACCTTTCCTCCCTCGTTTTCTTTTATTTATTGAAAATAATTATTAACCTGCTGGCAATTGCGCTAAGAACTGGAGATTCCATGGTGATTGAGACAGTCATGGCTATTGCCCCCAGGATTATAATCCAGCTGAGTATATTCTACAAATACACATTTTAGACAATATTTACCACGTGTATTAGTTAGCTACAGTGGAGTCCTAGAATGTTAGTGGCTGTGTAGACTGTAGAATCCCCTATACCCAATCACTCGTTTTAAAGAAAAGGACCAAGACTATGGGACTAAAATTAAACTGACATTAAATTTGTTTGTCAAACTGAATTAAAGTGACTGGACAATTCCAGGTGGTGAATACCCTGTGTTTTGTGAATTGACACTGGATGGAAGAAACAGAAATTCCAGTGGAGGTTTTCCGTGGTCTTCAAAGACTCAGAGTTGAGCAGGACATTGGAATCAATGTGTGGGTGTCTGAAAGACCTCAGTGCCACCCTCCCTCAGGTTCTTCAGACTCTTCTCTTCTCTCACTCAAGCTTCTTCCCTGAAATCCCACAGTTCAGACTATCTTCTAGGCAAATGAAGGTCTGAATGCCTATTGACTGTAAATATTACCAGGAACTGGCAAAAGCCAAGGTTCTTGTGCGTGATGTACAACAGCGTGGGTAAATGACCCAAAGCAGAGTTTTGCCAGGTTGAGGGGAGAAAGAGGGAGAAGGAAGAGATTATTAGAGAAAGATTATGAGAGTCTTGGGAACCAGAGAGAGAATGATTTCTAAAGGGAACCTAATGATTAAATGGGGACCTAATGACAGGAGAAAACAGGAAGGACTTGGAATTCCTCTAGGAAGTGATCTCATAATTGATTGGAGAGTAAGCCGCAATTTTTTACTTCTGAATTTTGGCACCAAGTTTTTTTTTTGTTTTTTTTTTTTTTTCTCTCACTAGATTTGTATACAGTGGGGAAAGATAAAGTTTCATCTCCTCTCCCAGAATAAGAGAGAGAAGTCCTGGAATTGTGATCCACATTACTCAGGGGCAAGGCTTTGTTCTGGCCTGAACAGAGAGGAAAGTTTGAATAAACAGCAAAAAACAAACAAACAAACAAAAAACCCCACGTGTTTGCGTGAACCCGTGTGTAGGAGTCACAAGAGGAGAGCACTGTAGGGGGAATGTGCAGGGCAGTGACAACATTAGAGGCTGAGCTTGCTCAGGAGGCCCTTTGTTTTTGGTTTCTGTTCACGGGAACAGGAATGGTAAAAAGTCAGGCAAGTGCAACGAAAGATAGGTAGTGGGTTTTTTGATACCTTGGGAATCCTGCAAAGGACCCGATTCTGCAGCCCTCCTCTGCCTAAAGAAAGTCCTCCAAATTACTGGATTTTCTAAGTAAGGGATTTCTCTTTCTAAACATTAGCTAAAAATGAATCTTTCCTTCTGAGGCGGGAAAAAAAACCCTAACACATTTTGGTCTAAATTTCCTTCTAAAATGTCAGAAGCTGGGGCTAAAGAGAAAAGTCAGCAGGACCTCCAATCGATTTGAGGTTAACTCCTTCCCAACTTGTTTTGGAATTCTACCTCAATTACTCAGCTTTTGTTGTGTTTCATCTTTGAAACCTAAAAATCTGAGAAATGGAAAAAGTGTCCTGCCTGCTGCTGCAGAGAGAGGCTGTATCTAAAAAGAGAATGTGTCTGTGCTCAGAAGTAGCTTTCTTTGGAAAGAGCTCAATATGACTTACTCAAATTCAAGCCTTCCTTTAATGAAGTAATTCATTTAAAGAAGGAGCAGAGTGATTTCCTTCCAAAGAGTGCAGTGTGGAAAAGGGTGATAAAAACGAGTAAATTCACAGAGGAGGAAACTGATAGGCGCTTCCTCAGCCCGCTCATCAAAGCCAGCATCAGCAATGATGTTGACAGTATGTTTCCAGGATATCATGGTATGAAAATGGCACTTTGCTTCTGTGGTCTTCCTCCCCCAAGCCCACAGCTTCAGTCTAATCATGAGAAAAAAACATCAGACAAATTTCAACAGAGAAGCCTCTTAGAAAATACCTGGCCTTAAAATTCGCTTAGTACTGCTTGAAACTCTCAAGGTCATCAGAAACAAGCAAAGTGTGAAAAACACTCACAGCCCAAAGGAGCTGCCTAAGGAAACAAGACAACTAAATGTAATGTGTTAGGCTGGATGGAATCCTGCAGCTGATGAAGGATTTTAGGTAAAAACTAAGTAAATCTGAGTAATGTATTGGCTTTAATGATAGTGTATCAATATTGGCTCATTAATTGTAACACATGGCATACTAATGTAAGCTGTTAATAGCAGAAACTGGGCACAGGCTACGTGGTAATTCTCTTTATTCGTGCCTCAGTTTTCTGTAAGTCTAAAAATGTTCTAAGCAATAAAGTCTGTTAGTTTTTTTTTTGAAGGTAAAAAAATAATTAGAAAAGTCTTGAAAAGTCCAGAGTTATCCCCATTCCAAGCTCCAGTGAACTTTGCTTATGCTGTTCTTCCCTTCTGGAAGATACTTCCTATTAACTCTGAATGTAGTTAAATAATAGCCTTCCCTAAAGGACTGGATTTCAAACATCTTCAAACCCAGCAGAGAGGAAAAGTACATTTTACCTTGTGATCCAGGGTACGCACACATACACATAGCTATGTAACTGAGATAGACATCTCTCAAAATAATATGCTGCAGTTCACGCTGATGTTTTATTTCCATTCTGTTCTATTCCATTTGATTTGATTCTATTCTGCTGTGTTCTATGTTATTCTCATCATTCATTACAAAATACCCCAATTATGAGCTACCGCATTGATTTCTTAACATGCCAATTGCAACCTGCAGTTGGAAAAACCCTCCTTTAATGCTTAACTCAAATGCTAACTTCTTCAAGAAGTCTCTGCATGGTCCAGGTTGGTAGACACTAGCCACATGTGGCAATTAAAATTTTTAGTGCTCAAGAGCCACATGTGGCTTATGGCTACCATATTGGACAGCACAAACAGAATATTTCCATCTGCAGAAAATGTTATTGGGCAGTGCTTTTGGGCTCTCTCCATCTCTTGCTTGGACTAATGAAATGGCCTACAGCTTGTCTCCTTTTCACCTTATAATCTTCCATGCCTCTGCTGGAATTAACTTTCTAAAATTATGGATTTATTTTTCTGCTTGAAGCCCTTCAGTGGTGCTCCATGTCCTATGAAATGAATCATTCATTTGAGGCCCTTCACAGCTGGATTCCTCCACCTCTCCTACATCATCTCTGAACTCTCCTGCTAAATGCCATTCACTTTTTTTTCATTTTAAAATTTATTTGTGTATTTAGTTTACAATATCATATATTAAAATGGAATTATAGTTAATATATAATATTATATGTTATAGGTATACAATATAGTAATTCATAATTTTTAAAGGTTATACTCCATTTATAGTTATTATAAAATATTGGCTCTATTCCTCATGGTACAATATATCCTTGTTGCTTATTTTATACCTGATAGTTTGTACTTCATAATCCTCTACCTCCATCTTGCTCCTCCCCCTTTCCTCTCCCCACTGGTAACCACTAGTTCCTTCTCTACATCTGTGAGTCTGTTTCTTTTCTGTTATACTCACTAGTTTGTTGTATTTTTTTAGACTCCACGTGTAAGTGATATCTTACAGTATTTGTCTTTGTCTGACTTATTTCTCTTAGCACAATGCCCTCCAAGTCCACCCATGCTGTATGCCTGCTACTCACTCTTAATCTTCCATGTTTTAGTTCATCCTCTTTTCTTTTCTAGAAATATTTTTGTTTCTCTTTTCTTTTTAAAAAAAAATATTTTATTTATTTTGTTTGTGGGGTTTTTGGTTTTTTTTTTTTTTTTTTTTTTTGGTTTGGTTTTGAAGGGGGAGGTAAGTAGGTTTATTTATTTAGTTATTTTAGTAAAGGTACTGGGGATTGAAACCAGGACCTTGTGCATGCTAGGCATGTACTCTGCCACAATACCCTCCCTTGCCCTTTTCTGTTAGATAAAAATCCTATTTACTTTCAAGGCATAACTCCTATCTTCTCTCTTCTATGAAATATTCTCAGGAGACCACTCTTCCTAAGGAAAGTGTATTATTTTCTTTTATGGGTTACTATTGTAGCATTTATACTGTATTATAATTAGCCACGTACAGTGTTTCCCCACTAGACTATGAGAGGTTTAAATACTGGGAAGATGCCATCATCATCTCTTTGTCCCCAGTGCCTGGAATGGGATACTTATGCACCGATGAACTGGTTGGCTGGCTGACTGATTGAATTGTAAGGATGTTGAAGGCAGGGAGCAGACTTGTACTTAAATAATATCTCCATAGCACAATGTGGGGCACATTGAAGGTACTTATGAATTCTCATGGTCTATTTTCAAGCGATGAGTTTTATACAGACTGTTTTCTGAAATTTCAGTGCAATCTGCCTTTTGTAGGATACAAGGGAGTTGTACTAATTTTTTTATTATAACAAATACTTTTTCATTTTCTCATACTATTAAAAGTTCATGAACTCTGGGGGGGGCATGAAAAACACTTGTGAAGTGGTTTTAAATCCCATTAAAATGGCTTTTACAGGGGTTTACTCCAGGTGAGTTGGAATTTAAGACTGGTAGGTAGAAAAGTGGTTCTAATGAAGAAGAAAAAAAAAAAAAATCCCAGGATGAGAACATCTGAAGTTCTAAATTCTACTGTGGCTTTTTTCTTTTCTCTTCTCTTTATCCTTTTCCTTTCTCTTTATTTCTCTTCATTTGTTGATTCATAGTTTCATTTTACTTTGTGTCCTTGGGCAAGTTCCAAAATCTTTCTGTGTCACAGCTTCTCTGTGTAAAATGAAGATGATAATTGATAATTGCCTCTAAGTCTGTCTCAGTGATGTGATAAGAAATGTAGGAATAGTTTGTGAGCTCTTCAGAAATAATTGTAAGTGTCATAGTAACAGTAATAGTAGTGTTTACTGTTGTTCCTCGTGGACTGGTACAACTTTAAACTGCTTGCAAGATTTTATTAAATTGTGGAGTCAGAAAGTCTTCATGGAATATTCTATAACGGTTACCTCAACAATGGTGTGCCTTGTATATTTTACAGGGAAAAAAATACCACCCCTGATTTAGGTTTGCTAATTGAATTGCCTAGTACATTAAAAAATAATAAAACAATATTTGTATATAGCCATTACCACAAACCGCTATTTGAAAGGCATTGCAATCTTTACACAAATTTTTAAACAATTGTGCTAGGTAGGGCCACCACATACCATTGTGTGGGCTGAGCGCTGTGTAACCTTATGTCATGGTTCTTATATTCGGGTCCTAATCACAAACTGCTTCTTTATGTGAACACAGTTTGATTCACAAAGATACAAAGTTTGTATGATTAAAGGCAAAACCTCATATTGTGTCTGTGTAAGAATCAGACACAATAGTAGTTTATTGACTTCCCAGTTTCCATATATTTTGCTCTAAGTTTTCTGTGGGTGACTCCATTTTCTGTGTCCCACAGAAAGTTCTATTCTTTTTTTTTTTTTACTTTATTGTGTAATTTCTTTTCTTTTCTTTTCTTTTAAACTTTTTTTTATTGAGTTATAGTGATTTTACAATGTTATGTCAAATTCCAGTGTAGAGCACAATTTTTCAGTTATACATGAACATACATATATTCATTGTCACATTTTTTTTTTCGCTATGAGCCACCACAAGATCTTGTATATATTTCCCTGTGCTATACAGTATAATCTTGTTTATCAGAAGGTTCTATTCTTGCTTAGCATTTTCCAAGGATTTTCTTTTCATCTTAGAATACTTTCTAGTCATCCTCTGGCAAGCAATTTCTCATGCTGATACCGAGGTAAATATTGGAAATCAGGCCAGAAATAATGGATCTGAAGTCCAAGTCTTTAAAGGGAGCTAAAAAAAAAAGTCAACTTAAAAGTCTGATAAATCAAAGCCAGAGAAGAAAATCAAACAGCCATAGGGCAATTAAGGAACTTTCTTTACACATTCATTAATTAGCTGGACAATTTTATAGACTTCTCAGAGAGGAATAAACAAATAGTTGCAAGTCAAAGCATGTTTCTGCTTTTAGGCAACTAAGTTACTCTAAGTTTTATAATCTTATAACAATTTAGCCAAGTTGTTGTTGGTACTGTGTTGGTTTGACTTACAGACAAGAGTAGTGTTTTTGTATCTGATCCAGACTTACTGCTTCCAATAAAAGCAGAACAATAGAAAACATGTATTTCCAGTCCAACTATCCATTGTGTAACTGTATTTTCAAAGCAGTCCTTGTTGTGTGGCATCTTATGAAAGACTCTAAAGAGATTTATGAATGAAAGACTTCTAGCTGGGAAAGAAAATTTGGAATTTCACTTTAACAGAAAATTTCACAATAATTTAGGAAACACTAAGTTCTGATTAGATCAATTGCAATGTCACGTTGGCCATTAAAAAGGAGAGATATACATAGTGAAACTAGAAAAGAGCAGCAAGTACACTGCTGAGTAGATGTTATGAATAAGAAGAGAAATTAGTAACAGGAATGATATATCTTGCCTTGCTCCTGGTGTGCTTTCATTGACTCATACAGAAGCAGGGCAAGTATCCTTCTTTAGTTCTGCCCAGTTTGGAGTGGAGAGTAGGGCTTCTGGACTAAGTTTTAAACTTTAATGCCATTTCCCAGGATAAGCCTCTTTATTACTATTTTATTTTAAAAAGGAAAGAAAGAAAAGAAACCCTGTTATCCCAAAAAGAAGGAAAGAGGAAAGAGTATAGCTTCCAGGTGGCTTTTTCCTTCTGAAGATTTTGTTCCCCAGGACTGCCAATTTGTTTTTAGAAGTAGAAAGTGAACAGAGCTACCACACTAACAGTGGCCTTAAAGTCATTAACAATCATTTTTAAAAAGTCATTAAATGTACACACGTGTTAAAGCGCATTATTTACAATAGCCAAAAGCAACCCAAAAGTCCATTGGCAGATGAATGGGTAAACAAAATGTAGTATATACATACAATGGAATATTATTTATATTTTAAAAATAAGGAAATTCTAATGCAGGCTACAACATAGATGAACCTTGAGGACATTGTGCCAAGTGAAATAAACCAAAAAGACAAGCGCTGTATGATTTCCCTTATCTGAGACATCTAGAGGAGTCAAGCTCATAGAAACAAAGTAGAATAGTGGCTACCAGGGATTGGAGAAAGGGAGAAATTGAGAGTTGTTTTTCAATGGGTATGAAGTTTCAGTTTTGCAAGATGAAAACATTCTGAAGACTGGTTGCACAACAATGTGAATATACTTAATATTACTGAGTGGTATGTGTAAAAATGGCTAAGATGGTAAATTTTAATGTTACGATATCTTCCTGCAATTTACAATTTTTAAATTAAATATTCATTGATAATGAATAACTCTAAAAACTAAGAAGGAACTGAATGTTTTTTAAATCTTATTTTTTTTTGTTGAATTGTAGTTGATTTACAATGTTAATTTCAGGTGTACAGCAAAACAATAAGAGGGACTAAAATTTTAAAATATACTTTAAAATAGTCTGAACAGTGTTTCTAAAGGCCTGATTTTCTCAGGAGCTAGAAGCCTGACCACACACACACACACACACACACACAAAAGTCAAGCCATTGTCTCATCCCTGCCTATCATCATTATATTTGATATGTCTTCAGAAATAGAGGACTTTTTTCCCCAGGGAAAAACTTGAGCAGGGAGGGTGAGTTACTGCCATGCTGATTTCTACTTGCTGAGCACTTACTCCCAGTGTTCTGCTAAAGGAAATCTAGTTTCATAGGCAGCTGGTCAACCAAGACTCTTCCAGTAGTATTTTCTAGTACTAATTTTCTGTTTTCCTTGTAATTTTTTGAGTAGCATTGAATAGACTTGCTCATAAAATGTCTTTGCTTTTGTTTATTTTTCTGTCCTTTGTCTTCTCCTCTTCTGTCTCATTCTTCTGGTTTATTCTTATTTATTTATTTATTTATTTATTTATTTATTTATTTATTTATTTATTTATTTATTTATGGGGTGAGGTAATTAGGTTTATTTATTTATTTATAGAGGAAGTACTGGGGATTGAACTCAGGACCTCGTGTATGTTAAGCATGCACTCTACCACTTGAGAGCTCCCTCCCCCACTTCTGGTTTATTCTTTATTTTTTATTATACTGTCTGGAAATCTTCCAGTGAAGATTTTGGTATTTTTCTTATTTTGATGAGCAGCAACACTGAAACTTTCATAGATGTGATTTTGTATGTGTGTGACAATAGTAACATAGTCTGTTGCTTTTTTTTTTTTTTTTCTCCTGCCCTCAGCTGACCTGCTTCTGTATCTGAGTTATTATTGCTTTTAGGAAAATAAGTGGAGAGCTAGGCTGACTCCAAGGGCCATGGAAATAGACACAGCATTGTTGAGGTGTTCTCTCTGCCAACCCCCAGATCATGGGACATTTCCCTACTGGGCTGGTTAACATTCTAGGTCAGCTAGTTTATTGGGGGGTGGTAGGGTGAGGTGAGGAGGGAAAGGCAGGAGTTAGAGTTATGTTAAAACATGTTGTTGCTTTCAGGCAATTAAATTAATTAAATTTTATAATCTGGTACTTAGAAGTGAATGTCTTTTTTTAAAGGTTTATTTATTTATTATTTAATTTATTAATTTTTTTTATTGAGTTATAGTCAGTTTACAGAAGTGAGTTTCTTAAATGATACACTAGAAGAAAAACATCTCAATGACAATTTAGCCAAGTGGATTTCTCATTCTTCTGCACAGAACGGTGTAGACAAACTATGTTTGCTTCATTCAGTTTCACCTGCTCCCAAGTACATGGGTACCTGCATGAGCCTCGGGAAAAGTGGAAAAGGGCCTAGCTCCAAGCTTGTTCTTTTCAAAACAATTGTTTTGTTTCCTAAGAACTTTGTTGATTCTCAAGTAAATGTGAAGAAGGCTAATGGCACTGGGAGTATTAAGAAAAATATTTTCAACCAATAGATTTTGAAACCAATTTAACTATAGGCTTAAACTGGGTGAAAGGAAATGTTCTTTTATCTATTGGAATAAATGTGGACTTGTTTGTCAAGAATACAAGAGGAAATCTGCCAAGTCAGAAAAATATTTGGAGTTAAATTCTGTAATAGGTTGAATGATGGGCCTCCAAAAGATAGGTCCATATCCTGGAACTTGTGAATGTGACCTTATTTGGGACAAGTGTCTTTGTAGATGTAATTAAGTTACAGATCTTGGCAAGAGCTCATCCTGGATTACCCATGTCAATCCTACATCCCATGATAAGTGTCCTCAGAAGACAGACACAGAGGAGAAGGTTAGCAAAGACAGAGGCAGATTGGAATTATGTAGCCATAAGCCAAGACACCATTAGAAGCTGGAAGAGGCAAAGGAGAATTTTCCCCTAGAGCCTTTGGAGGGAGCGCAGCCCTGCTGACATCTTGATTTCAGACTTCTAGCTTCCAGAACTATCAGAGAACAATTTTCTCCTGTTTTAAGCTACCAACTTTGTGGTACTTTGTTTCAGCAGACCCAGGGAATGAATTCAGATCTCTTCCTTAAAAATACTGGACTCTTACAATGTGGAGTTCTCTCCAGAAAACAGAAACAGCATTTATTAAGTACCACTATGGGAAGCACTGACTAAATGCTAAACTTAAATGATTCCTATTTTAAAAATGAAGAAATTGAGGCCCAGAGTCTCACTGTGACCACATGGGGAGCTGGGTGTTAATCCTGCCAAGAGGCAGTGTGCTAAGTAGTCATGAGCTCTGGCTCTGGGTGCTGTCTGGATTTGGCCCTGGCTGAGTTGCTCAACCCATTTGACTCCACTTCCTCTACTGGAAAAAAAAAAAAAGGAATGATAATAGAACTTCATTCATACAGTTTCTGGGAAGATTAGGAGTTGGAAAGTATTTAGAATCATACATGGGAAGGCCTTCAAGGAATGGTAATTGTTATGATTATTATATACTATACTGATATATTATTGCTAAGGCTATGAATACCAGGCAAAGAAAAAAAAAAAGAATGAGATCATTTTTTAAGGCAGAATGGGTGGACTTTACCAGTTATTAAGATAGAAGCTACTTTTAGAGAGATCAGTCTTCAGAACGTTTATTCAGTTCTGGTGTTGCCATCAGAAAGGAGAGAAAAAAAAATACATTTCCTCATTTCAAAGATGAGAACACTGAGACTCACTGTGTATTCATACCTCACCTACTGTCAGTAGCCAAGGAGGAAGGAACACTGGGATATAGTCTTAGGGTTCTCTCACTCCAAAGTGGTCTTTCTATCACACCAAATGCCTTTACAAATGCTGTGCCCAACAGGGTATTTTTTGAATTAGTAAAATCAGGCTTCATTGTCAGTAACTTTAGAGTAAGTGAAGCTTCCTGAACTCTTTTGAAATGAAGAAATTGTTGCCAACTGTTTCAGAACCATAAATCTCTTAAAACATTACAGCAAAAAGGATGGATTAAGAAACAATCATTCAGAAGATAAATCTGTTTCTTTTTGTCCACACCCTCTCCTCTTTTTAAATTTTTTCCATTTACTATAGATTTAATAAAAGTGGGTTGGTGGCTAGTGGTAATCTAGGTGTTTTTCTTTTTTTCATTCTATTTCTCTTTCTTTCTTTCTTAAAAATAAAATAAGCAGAAAGAAAACAAATGTCCCATATGAACACTGACCAGCCTTACTCTTATTAACATTTTTTAAGAAAATGTTTTTATTTTATCCTATTTCTCTCTTAATTTGTCCTCTCTGGTTAACTAAATACTTACTGAAAAATTTACTCCTGTCTTATATCAAAGGTCTTCCAGAGTAAGATGCTGCTCCATTTAAATAAAAAATGAAGGATGCCAAAACAGAAGCAACTTTAACCAGCAGACCCACAAATCAGATAGCAGCTGGTGCTATGTAATCCTGACACTGGCACTTGTACTGGGATTGGCCAGAAGTTCCTAACCAGGAGGCCAAGAACTTGGGGGGGGGGGGGGGAGAATGAATCTGTGAACTACTTGAAATGTTTGCAAATTTTGCATAAACATTTTCAGTATACACTTCAAAGGAGACTGTCATGTCTGTAAACTAAGAACCACTGTTTTGAGGCCTTGTTACTAAAGTTAATTGCCACATTTTACTCCTTTGTATCATCTTAAATGCCATGATAATATCGAGTCTATCATAAATGTTTCTTGGTTGCTTAAGCAACAACCAGAAGCTCCCTCTTATTAAAGATGTCATCTTGTAATCAGAAAGGGGCAGATTTCTAAAAGTGAGATTCCTTGATATAATGAGAAGAATCTACCTGCCTAGGAGGGTCCAGGTCTGGGTTCTTGTCCTTGCTCCTTCGAGAAATGATTCCGTGTGCGTTACTTCTCCTCTCTGGGTTGCAGTTTCTTCATCTGTGAAATTAAGATTTCAATTAAATCCAAAGATGCCTTCAAACTTGAGAACAACTCTATTCCATGTTAAAGATGATTAAACCTCTTAGATGGATAATCTCTCACAAAATTCTTGCATGTAGTATAAAAACAAAGCATGACAAGTTAGCCTCATTTGAAAATTTATTTTTAGAGAAGGTTGTAGTATTGAGGACATGTCATTGTCCTTAATGGACTCTGAGGACTATAAGGTGCACATTACCATCCATAGAAGGGTTGCAGGGAGGCCCCAGGTGGGACAAAGAGACAGAAGCTAAGACCCTCCCATCTCGCTTTTAGCAGAGTAGCCTGCTTTTAGTCTGCTTTATACACTGGGTTTCTGGGAAAGATTTTGTTTGTAGAAAATATTTCTTGGTTTTAACTAGTCTTTGTTGATATCCATGTGGGGGAGAAAAAAAGGAAAAAGAGATTAGCTTAATCACTGTATTTAAACCTCTGTCTCTGAAAAAGCCCAGGAAACAGAGTCAGAAGCCTTAAGACTTATTTCCTATTTTATTTATTTATTACTCTGTCACATCAGGCAAGTCAGATAGTCTTTCTGAATCTTTGTTCTCACATGTAGAATGATAATAATATCTTTTCCACAGGGTAGTTGTAAGAATTAAATGAAATAATGTTTGTGAAAGTGTTTTGTAATTAGTGAAGCATCACAAAGATGGTGAGTGGGTCTTGAGTGGTGAGCCCCAGAGCTCTGCATTTTGTCCTCACTGTTGTAGCATTTTTGTGTATCTGATTTATGTCATAGAAAATATGCCTGATTCAATTTTCTGATGAGCCAAAGTTATGGGGTAGAGTTGTAAAAGACTTAGCAGATTACAAAGTTCCAAAAATGACTGAGGGTAAAACTTAGGAAAATACAAAGTCTTGTTCTTCAGTTCAAAAAGTCAATTGTCCAGGGGTAAGATAGGGAAAATGTGGCCCATGATCAGTTAAAACAAAACAGACTAGGGAATTATCCTTGCCTTCAAGTTCTTTTTGAGCCAATAGTGTTGGGAAATGGTTGGCAAATAAATAAGTGATCCAATTGTCTTAGTCCATTTGAACCCTTATAACAAAATACCACAGACTGCGTATAAACAACAGAAATTCATTTCTTACAGTTCTGGAGACTGGGTAGCCCAAGGTCAAGGAACCAGCACAGCTGCATTCTGGAAAAGGCACCCTTCCTGTTCCTAGTGCCACCTTCTCACTGTGTCTTCACATGGTGGAAGGGACAAGGGATCTCTCTGGAGCCTCTTACAAGAACACTAATCTCATCATGAAGGTTCCATTCTCAAGACCTAAGCACTTCCTCCTAATACCATCTCCTTTGGGAGTTAGGAGTCAACATATGAATCTGGGGGGACACATTCAGACTGTAGCACCAATATTCTGATACATTTATAGAAGTACTGCGCCATAGATAAGGAAAGGGAGCTACAGCTCTTGGTTTGATTACCATCCTTCTTCCAGCTGTTAAAAATGGTCACTCCAGCAAGTTGAGCACATCCACAGGAAGCTAGATGGAGAAAATCTGGGAGGTTTCCAATGGGAAGTATTGAGAGCAGATCTGGGGGGAGGAATGTGGTCACGGAGGTCTTAAAAGATCTAAAAGATTTTAAATGGTGTTACAAGATATTATGGAGGGGTAAGTTTGAAATTGTTTTTATTGTTTTCAGAGGTGAATCTCAGGAAAAACTTTAAATAATAAGAGCAATCTAAAGGGAAAGGGGTGGGCTGATTGAAGTAGTAAGAATTCCATTAGGGAAACTGTTCAAGCAGAGTCCAGACAAAACCTTCTGAGGGTTGCTATCAACCAGGAGGAAGGGTTTAATAAGAGATTTCTAAGCTTTCATCAAGTCTAAGATACTATTTCTATAATAGAATTCAGTGTCCCACTGGAGAATGATTTGCTTCATTAATTTTTTTTTTTTTTGTCATAATAAGAGTTTGGGTTTGGAAATTGGCAAGCTCCAGTTTGCCATTGTGTGATATTCAGGATGTTGCATAATCACTGTAAGCATCAGTTATGTCCTGAGTAACACGGAGATAGTTAATTCTGTGTTACTGTGAAGATTGCACAACACTGGTAATGGATGGTTAATGGTGCCTGGTCTTAATAATAGCTCAAGGATGGTAACTTTTATCACAATTTTTATTTGTTCCTCTTATTTTCTACATGATTCTATTTCTTTTCCTAAGAGATTCCTTTCTGGTGACTCTATTGAGCTGCCTGTCCTGACATCTCCTTCAAGACTGGGTTAGAGCTTCTTTCTACTTCCCTGTCATAGCACTTATCACACTGTAGGATGCTTGTGTTACTGTCTCTCCTCTCTAGAAAGTGGCCTGAGAAGCACGGGTGATGTGAGTGGGTAAAATGGTGATTCCTATGAGTTTGGGAGAAAAAATATTCACCCTGTAGGTTAGGGATGAGTACCATATCATCTGTTTAGTGTTGCATCAGTTTTTGTTTCCTCCTAAGGGGAGGAAACCTGTGGGACAACATTTTTGTCCTGAATTATAGCCTGATTTTCCCGCCCATCAAAACCAGAACCAGGCCAACCTGATTGATTTTTTTCTTTGTTTAAAGTTTTAGGCAATAAAATATCCTATTAAAAATTTAAGGACCAAGCTCTCCCTGTGGAGTCTCAAGGAATAAAAAGAGTTGGTAACTGAAGTACTGAGGTCAGTTACATATTCCTATCCCTAATTTTTTCTATCAGTCAAACGATTCTAAGCTACTTTTACCTAAAAATTAGTCTCCAGTGGATGAGTTAATAAAGAGGAAGCAGTTTACTATTCTTAGGAGAAGATAAAAATACATGAGATTCCCCCATGGTTGGGGAAGAGATTAAGAGAATACTTCTTAACAGCCATAGAGGGACTCATTGAAGTTACTAGGTTTCCATAGGTCAGTCACTTGTTGGTTTTTCTTCTTATTTAGAAGATAACAGAAAACTGCATGTGAGGAGGCACTATGATAAATCTGACCAAAAGTCTTACACAAAAAAGAGGATAATTAGATTTTCAAAAGAAATAAAAAAGAAAACATAACACTTTTAAGTTCAGATAAGACTTGACTTCAAATAAATTTTTTTTCCACTTTTCTTCTTTCTTCTGCATCAGTGAACATTTATTGATGTTTATTGGGCATGACATTCTATGCAAAACAAGTATGTTCCAGAAGAACAGAGATGAACTGGCACTCTGGCTGGTGGGTGTGAGAGCAGTAGAGGTATTATTGCCCCAGAAAAATTGCTTTGGGGATGCCATCTTGAGCTTTTTTCTTTCTTTCTGTTTCTAGTCCTTTAAATTTTCTTGTTCAATATCCTACTTATATTTATTCCCCAAATCTCTTTTTAATCTTCTCAGAGATCTTGACCTCAAAGTGAAAACCTTAGCTTGGAATTCCTAATGGACATCCTCTGATCTTACAATGGAGCTGAAAGAGCAGGGCTGCAATATTTGAATAGCAAACTGTCACCCAGGACGCTGCCATTCTGGATTGGTACTAATAGTGGCTATTTACTGAGCAGCTTATGTCCCAGAACTTTGCTAACCACTTAATAAGTATTACCTTATGCAATTCACGTAACAACACTATAACAGAGGCACTATTTCTATACCTATTTTACAAATGAGAAAACTGAGGCATTGGGAAATTTAAATATTGACCCAAAGTCTCACAGCTAATGCAGAGCACACACTCTTTTAACTACTCTCCCAGACTGCCTCTCTATGCAAGACCTCTGGTCACAACTTGGCAAATCATCCATCCCTCCATCCCTCCATCCATCCAATCAAATATTCAGTAAGCAGGTACTAGAGATATAAACTATGAGTAGGATTGACATACTCACGCTCCTCAGGCCACTTTCTAGAGAGGAGGAGAGACAGTTGCACAAGCATCCTACAGTGTGATAAGTGCTATGACAGGGAAGTAGAAAGAACTAACCTAGTCTCAAAGGGGGTGTCAGGACAGGCAGTTCAAAAAGTTCTTGTCCTCATTACTGTGTGCATTGACTGTAGCAAAAGGCATATAATGTAATCTCTAGAAAGGAAGGTCTTTGAAGTAAGGTCTATGTTGTTCCCTCAGCACTTGGCACATAGTGACTGCTTAATTACAATCTGTTGAATGAATGAATGAATGAGAATTCTAATGCTCCGTAATAGCTCCACTATAACAGGGAGGCTTTTGATTTATTTCTAACCTGAGTCTGAACATTGTTAAACGCTTCTCCTCTAAGCCTGTAATAAACATTCCCTTTTGACTTAGAGAAAATCAAATCCCCGCTCCCTTTTAAGCCATTTTCTAAAAGTTCTATTTCAGGAGAGCTGCTACACCCATTATATTTTACTAGAACAATGTGTCCTCAGGTATCTTTTAAGCCAGGTGCCCTGAGTAGAGATTCTGGGACAGTTCCGGAAAGAAGCAGCTGTCTGGTGGCTTTTCCCCTCTAGTTTCCAGTTGATCTGTGGGGTTCCATGCTCTGTGCTGGTTCTGAAGGATCTGTTCTCCCTTCACCTTTCTAGAGTGGCCTAGAATTTTTTCTTCCTCTCAACTTCTCCCATACCCTCTTTACTCTTTCAAAAGGTGTTAAGCTTGGGAAAGTGGTTCTTAATTATTGACCACATAATCCTCCAGCAGACTGCAAGAATTCAGGGCAAAGCTAGAGAGAAAGGCCAAAAGAAAACTTAAAAGCCCAGGCTAATAATGATTTCTCTTAGCAAGAATTCTTGTTGTTCTAAGGCAGTGTTTTATTTAGGTTGTAGTTCTTTAGAAAAGGTATGAAGTTATGTCTTCCTTGTGGTTGCTTGGAATGTGTTGTGGGTAATGTAATATTTTCTTTGGTGAAGCACCAGTAAATCCAAGGTAGTAAAACAATGCTGATGCAAAAGGGGAAACGAAAGCTCCCAAGGGGAGAAGTCCACCTGGAGCAGGTAATCCTTATCGCCTATCCCACACATGATCTTTACATTAGCTAATTACATACTTTTACTACCTAGTCTGATGCCACAATTTAAAATTGTACCTCTTGCCCTTCCCTGCTTAATTTTTCTCCAGAACCCTTATTTCCTACTCATACACTACATAATTCACTTAAAAAAAAAATATATATATATATATGTCTGGCAGCCCCTCTTGAATTTAAGCTTCTCAAGGGTAGGAATTTTTATCTGTTTTGTTTATTACTCATCCAGGACCTAGAAGTGTCCTAGTACAGGGTAGATGCACAATAAATATGTTGAATAAAAGAATTATTGATTCTGATCAATTCAATATTAATAAATAATAACCATGATCAGATTTTTCTTCCATGTATTTAATTTATAGATAACTGGTTGGATATTTAAAACTATAGAAATCTGAGAAAATATGACAGTAGGACCTCTACAAAAGCTTCAGTGGTCAAATAAACTGCATGGAACCCATTTTCACCAGCATGGTATGCTCTTCTAAACCTAGACATGGAATGATGAGCTTGGGCTGGTAAGAATGAAAAATCTTGAGGTTTCCCAATGCAGGTAGACTTACTTGAACCCCTAAAGCTATGGGTATGTTTGGCTCAGCATACTCATAACTGTTCCTGGCAACAAGTTCAGTTGCTCACTACCCCCATGAAACTGAGAGACTCACTAATTTTGTATCCCCATTTCCGGACATCCAATTCCATGATCATCCAATTCCATGGTTCTGAGTACAGGATCTGGCAGTTTATGGGAACTTAAAATATAAAAGATGAATAGAGGAGGCTATTAATTATTTGGGAGCTTCTCCTACATTTGAGATTGTTTAATCACCAGAGATGCTTCCCAGCAGTGACATGTCAGTGTGCTCTCAGCCCTACAGTGGCCACTCCAGCTCTTCCTTTCCCCCCAAGACTCCAACTTCCAGGCCAGTCTAGTGGAAGTGAAACCAGGCTAATCTGAGTGGCAGACAAGTACACTTTTGGCTGAGATTCAGGTACCCTCCCTCTCTCTCACCCATGTAGCCTCTCTCAACAACTGGCCTGAAGAATGGATAAAGGACTAGACTTACCGAAAAGCAGGAGGAATGATTAGCCTCACTGAGCTTGGAAGAGTCCAAAAGATAGGGTATTGCAAACAGATTCTCTAGTAGGACTGCAGAATGACATTTGACTTATTTCTAAACAGAGGAAAACTTGGTAGGTCTCTAAAAATATGCATATCATATAGCTGTGTAATACCTGTGCCACCCGTTCTGAACCCACATGTTCTTTTAAGACCTTGGATTATTTATTAAAGACGGCTTTATTGAGTTATAATTCAAGTACCAGAAAATTCAGCCAAAGCACAGAATTCAATAGTTTTTAGTATACTCACAGTTTTGCAACCATTACTAATTGATTTTAGAACTTTTTTTGTCACCACCAGAAGACACATGTACCCTTTAGCAGTAACTCCCCTTTCCTGCTCAACTCCACCCTCCTACTCCAGCCACATGCAACCACTAATCTACTTTCTGTCTCTATAAGTTTGCTTATTGTGGAGATGTTATATAAATTGAACCATACAATATATAGTTTTCCACTTAGCATAATCTGCTCATTGTTCATCCATGTTGTAGCATGATCAATACTTGATTCCTTTTTATTGATGAATATTTCATTGTCCCATTCCATATTACATTTTATCTATCCATTCATCAGTCAATGGATACTTGGGTTATTTTTACTTTTTAGCTAGTATGAGTAATGCAGCTGTGAACCTTTGTGCACAAGTTCTTCCATGGACATAGATTTTCAATTCTCTTGGATAATTCCTAGGAGTAGAATTGTATGGATTATATGGTAACTCTATGTTCAGCTTTTGGAGGAACTACCAACCTATCTTCCACAGTAACTCACCGTTTTACATTCCCACCAGCAATGTAAGATGGTTTGAATTTCTCCACCTCCCCTCCAACAATTGTTATTATCTTTCATTTTGATTGTAGCCATTTTGGTTGGTGTGAAGTGGCTTGTGTTTTTAATCTTCATTTCCCTAATAACTAATGATAGATAACTATGTGTTGATTGGCCATTTGTACATCTTCTTTAGAGAAATGTCTAAAATCTCTTGCCCATTTTTGAATGGGTTGTCTTTTAGTTGTTGACTTTTTCCTCTTTTACCTTAAGATTGGGGGATGGTTGGAAGAAGAAAGCCTCAGATCTTTCACCTGCTCTTGCCTAGAGTAGGGCTTCTAGGCAACACAAAGCTGGGTGGAGGAGATGCTGGTGGCCTGCTTTCCCAGGAATATATCACTGCTCTATACTGGGCTCTAGGTTGAGAGAGAGCCCTGTGTTTTTGGCTCCCCTTCCCGCAGTGGAGCATCATCATACCTAGCAGGAGCTGGCGGGGAAGTGGGTTGTGGCTGAAAAACCAAATTCTTGGTGCCCTTACTGAAACTTAGTAGATTGTCTTGAACAAGTTTTGCTTCATTTCCTCAGGACAATTTCCAGAGACTAAATAGCTATTTACCTACAATTTTCAACAATAATTTTGAAGTTATTGTTGTTTTGCCAATGGAGGGAAAGGTTCACAGAGCTCCTCAACCACCATTCTGGAAGTTGAGTCCCATTTGGATAATTTTTAACGAAGATTTTGCACCTCATATAATTGGTGGTAAAATAATTTATGCTGACATAGTAGATATAAAATTACAAAGGACAGTTTTTATAAAAGTTTTTGCAAATTCACAAACAGTGGATTAAGAAACCCAATTGAAGTTGAGGACTTGTTGACTTTCAACTTTACATCTGGTCAATTTTGAGAGTACCCATGTATTTGGTTTGGCAAACCATTGTTAATTTATGGTTATTAAATAGTTGTATAGAAATATTTCGATAATGTGTGTGAGAGTACATTTCATATGTTGTTGCTGCTCTAGTAATCTATGTGCAAAGCTATCACAGACGTTGAAACTGTCATCAAATTAATGCCATTTAAAAAAGCACAGGAATAATTCAGATGAGGAAATCAAGTTATTAAAACCTCTTTAGTTTTATGCACTAATCTCAAAAGTTCACAAGCAAAAATGATCGTGTATTTCTTAATTTTTGTTTAATTCAAAAGAACTAGTGGGCCACAAAGTCTTGTGGAAAAACAACTTTCCCAACGTCCCTGGTGCATTTATTTGTAGTTTTAGGGCTTAGATTTACATTTAACAATTCTTCAAAATCTTATTTGATTAAGGGTTGAGCTCATATGTTAATTGCCAACCAGTTGAATGTCACTTTAGTTGAAACAGATCTAGAATCTCTGCTCATATCTAAACCCTTCTCAATCCACTATACCACCTCTCCACCCCGATGGCAAAGTTTACTATATGATCTTTTCTCCTTGGGTTCCTTATAAGTAATCGCTTCACTATCTTTGAGAAAATACATACTGTTTAATAACTATGAGAAAATGTTAAAATGTATTCCTTGTTGGAAATTCTTCACTTTTGAGCAGTTGACTTGTGTGTATTACTGCCTCAAGTAGCTTACCGGCAAAAGAAAGTATTGTATAAGAGCATGAAACTAGATAAAGATGAATATTTAAGAGTAAACTCAAGCACCTTCCAGTGACATTTCTCTGAATAGTTATTACTGAACTACACAAAGACAAATAATTAAAGTAATGAGCAAAGTAATTTTCTTTTGGCTGGAAAAGTTTCAGTAATAAAGTTTGGCTTCTGTTGAGTGAAACATCTTACTTTCTAACATGGTTAAAGGCAAATGGAAAAACTCAGTCAATTCTTAAAAATTTTAATGCAGTTAAATAATAAACTGATACATTGCATTATGGCTCGGTATTAATTTTTCCCTGTAAAGACAGGAATTCTCTCCGTCTAAAGCTACTTTACGGCTCAGGCGGATATTTGGAAGATGCTTACCTCCCGGTTGGGTGTATTTCCCTGCGGCTTAGGTGAGCACCAGCGCTTTGGCTCCTCCCCAGTTGCGGCGAGCTTCCCACTGCGCTGGGAGCCTGGAGCCTCCCGGAGTTAGGTGTTCGGCCCCGCCCTTTGCACTATTGCTAAAACTCCAATTCTGCTAGACTTGATTCCGGTGATTAATTATTGACAAAAGGAGAACACTCCCAGGCAAACTTGTGTCCAACTGCACTGCTCCCAACGACTCCTTCCAGAAGAGAATTCCGGCTGCACCACTCCCCTCCCCCCTTGCTCTACGGTCCCAACTTCCCACACCCTGCCACTCAGTCCTGGGCGATCAGGCTCGTCCTCGGAGGAATGCAGCCCAGCGACTTCCACATTTTAAATTTTGGTTTCCTGCAGCTCGTTAGCACTTCTCAGGCACCAGCCTCTCAGGAGGGGGCGCTTTCCGGGTGCAGGGGAAGCCCGGGCTCCGAGAGCAACGGAGGAGGCTAAGGCGTCGCTGTCACCTCCGGCTGCTGCAGTAAACCCCGAGTCGCGGCGGGGATGGGGAGGAGGGGATGGGGAGGCGCCCTCCCCCTGGCTCGGGCTGGGAGCCCCGACACTACAAGAGGGGCACGTACTTCGGTGGGGAGTGGGGGCGGTGAGGCGGGCAGATAAACAGGAGGCTCAAAGATGGGCGCTTTGGGGCTTTAGCCTAAGCCAACGTTAACCCGCCCAGGGAAAGCCTATGCCCAGCACCCATCGATCTGCAGACTTCGGCAAGGGGGCGAAGCCGAGCGGACGCCGAGCTCTGCGGTCTGAAACTCAGCAGCAGGCTGCGAAGTGAGCCCAGGGCTCCGGACCCGGGCAGCAGTCGGCCCAGCAGGCGTCCCACTGCCTTCGTCTGTCAAAAAATGGAAGAAAGCAAACCCTTTTAGCTTTGGCAGTTAATTTTGGTGCCTTTGAACGTGCAAAATGCCTCTCCCCGCCCCCACACCCTCCATCCAGCCACCTTCCCTCCTCCCCGTGGCCGGGAGGTTAATGGTTGAAAAGCTGAACCACCTCAGGGAAACGGAAGGATCGTGCCCGGGGAACTTGTGTGTGCTCACTCACAAGTGAAGAGAATTAATTGGGCCCGGACTGCGGCAGGAAGGCAAACTGGGGAAAGGGCTGGGAGGAGGCTCGGTGCCGACACTCGCGGCGCCGGCTGCGGAGGCTCCGGGGCAAGTGAACCCAGCGCTTGCACTCGGCGCTCAGTTATCTTTCCGAGGAGGCGCAGAATGATCGCGAAAAGCATCTTCCCTGAAAACCCGCATCCAGAACACCTTCGATCCGTTCTCTGCGGAGGACGGAGTGCTTAGATTTAACGCCGCGGCTGCTCGCTGAGAGCGCAGAGGCCCTTGAGGCTCCCGGCCCTGACATCTCCGCAGCCGAGACTCTGCCCGAGTCCCAGGGGCGTCCGGCGCGAAAGCCTCTTAATGTGTATTTGGGCAACATCTGCCAGTCAGCCCCCACCGCCTAAGGAGGAGGCACTGCACATGCTCGGCCTGATAGTGCTGAAGCGCGAATTTTAGTTGCGGCCAGGTTTCTTCTCATTTCACAGCGCGCTTCCAGCAGGTTCCAAGCTGATGGTGCCACGAAGACAGAGACTCACGTCACTGGGTGGCGGTTTCTCCAAGCAGGAGGGAGGAAATCCCCAAAGAAGGCTGAAGATGCTCTGGGCCAGGGAAGGGAACCAATAGAAACTGAGCACCTTGAAGCCTGTGTTGTGCTTCTTTTCTTTATCTTGTATCTAAACATTAGCAACCACTGCTAGTGTTTATTCATCACTGTATGTCCTTTACACTTCTTGCCTCTTGGCTTCTCCTGACAAACCTTGTCATATTGGCAGCTCAAGTATGACCACCCCCTCTAAGAGATGAGGAAGGAGAAACCCTGAGGAGTGACTCTCCAGGCTCGCCAAGCCCGTTTTGTGGTGGGGCCAGTACTATTTACTGACTCATTTTTCATTATCTAGTTCTCTCACTAGGTTATGACATGCCTCCTCCCCTCCCCTATGATTGTACATTTGTAGAAACATAGAAACAGGTCTCTCTTCCTCCTACTAAAGGTTTGTGAAGTGGATATGAGGCCTTGCAATTATTCCATCTGGATGTGGGGAGAAACTAGTATAGCTGGGAGAAGCACCAAGACTATTAAAAATAATCTTAAATGACATATGTAATAAAACCACAAACACCTTTATGTATATCTTTGTACCCCCAGATGGAGAGTAGGTGTTTTTTCATACAAACATAGAACATTCTCAAAACTTAACTAGATCACAAAATAAAGATGAACACTTTTTTTTAGATGGACACATATTAAATGGCAGAAATCATACACACCACATTTCCCCCTCATTGATATTGTAAAATTGGACATTTAAACATGCTTGAAATCTAGATTAAAGGAATGACAAATAGGAAACTAAAGACTCTTTAGAAACAGAAGAAAAACAAAAATCCTACATAAAATCAGGAGAGAACAGAAAAGCCATACAACATTAAATGCATTTATTGCAGAACAATGTACAAACTAAGAAACTGCAAAAGAATGATGTGAACTAATGCTAAAGATAAAAGCAAAAATTAATGAAATGGAAAAGTTAAAAAAAAAAAAAGCATCAAGGCGAATTGATCCATAAAGCTTCCAGCATCCTTTTAAAAGACTTTTGCTAAGCAGTAGTTGGTTAAAAAAAAAAAAAAAAAAAAAGAATGTTCAGGTTTTGAAAGTAGAAATTATCTTAAAAATAAAGCCCTCCTATTTTATGAGAGAAAGTTTGATTAAGGATAATAATGACAGAACTCTCAATATCTGAAATATAGATTGGTCTAAAGTAGCTGTATTAGTCAGGGTTCTCTAAAAAACAGAACCAATTATCTACCTACGTACCTACCAAGAGAGATTTATTATAAGAAACGCTTACGCACGATTATGGAGGCTAAGGAGTCCCCAAATGCATGGTTGGAAACTGGAGACCCAGGAGAGCTGATGGTGTAAATTCCAGTCTAAAAGCTGGTGGGCTTAAGACTCAAGAAGAGTTGACTTTTTAGCTCAAGACTGAAAGCAAGAAAAGACCAACATGCTGCTCAAGCTGTCAGGCAGGAGGAGTTACCTCTTACTCAGGCTTTTTGTTCTATTTAGGTCTTCAGCTGATTGGATGGGGTTTCAAGAGAAGCCACAACAGGGAGGGCAGTCTGCTTTGCTGAGTCTAAGATTCATCTCATTCAGAAACACCCTCACAGACACACTCATGACAATGTCTGAACACCCCATGGCCCGGTCAAGTTGATACATAAAATTGATCATCAAAGTGGCCAAAAATTTTGATTGATCTATCCATTTTGCTTTGGATTTTGACATGACTGCATCTCTCCCAGTATAAACTTACTTTGCATATTCTTTGCTAGGCAATTTATTGCTTCTTTTAAGGCTTTTGTTTGAACAACAGTCTTCTCTGACTTCTTTTTTTATCCTTAATTACTTGGAGTAAGACTCTTCAGCTATAATGAATAGCTGTATAATGAGAAAAGGAGGACTCCAGCCCCATCCTTGCCTGTTCTTCATTGAGTGAGTTGTCCCGTCTTCAACAAAACATCCTTCTCTGACTATTCTGCACTATGGAAATTCATTGTTGCTCTAGTGTCATGACATTTTCCTATGGAGAATTTGGCATTTATTGTGAAGTTATTATTTTTAATTACTGTCAAATTAAACATTTGGGCCAGGGTTGCATTAGGCATAAACTGAACAAACCCAGAGTGAAAATAAGACATAAGAAAAGCAGGCAACAAGAAGATGCAGAGGTCAAGAGTAAACAACAGGAAAAGAAGCTCATAGAAACACATGGCAACTGGGAATGAAGCCATGGTCATTTTGGGGTAGTCTGTCCCAGTCTTTAATATCTGATCTAGTGATCTGTATTTGAAATTTATGAGACAGTTTTGTGAGAGGCTTCAGGGGAATTTGGTGAAGCCTCTTAGAAACCACATACTAGTCACCTAAGAAACTTTTCCCAACAGGACCAGACTTTTAAATATCAGGCAGGTCCAAACATGCCATTGCCTGTATAAGTTAAAACAGACTCTGACCACAACTAGCCACCAAAGTTGATATTGATCTTCATCTTTTCATTTTTTTAAATGGTTGTCATTTTCTGCTAGCTATTATTTTTTTAACAGCATTATTGAAATATAATTCACATACCATTTAATTTACTCATTTATAAGGTATAGGTCAGTGGTTTTTAATGTGTTCACAGAGTTGTGCAACCATCCTCACTATCTAATTCCAGAATATTTTCATGACCCCAAGAAGGAATTTCATATTTATTAGTCACTTCTCATTTCCTTACCTTCCCCCTCCACGCCCCCAGCCCTAGGCATCCCCAGCACAACTTTCTGTCTGTGGATGTGCTTATTCTGGACATTTCATATAAATGGGGTCATATAGTGTATAGTCTTTTGTGACTGGTTTTTTTTTACTTAGCATAACATTTTTAAGGTTCTTTCGTATTGTACTCTGTATCAGCTATCCATTCATTTTTATTGCTGAATAGTATTCTATTGTGTGACTATACCACATTTTATTTATTCACTCATCATTTAATGGGCATTTGAGTTGTTTCTACTTTGGGGCTATTATGAATGACGCTGCTGTGAACATTTGTGTACATATCTTTGTGAAGACATGTTTTATTTCTCTTCTGTATGTACCCAGGGGTGGAAGGTCTGGGTCACAAGATAACTCTATTTAATTTTTCAAGTACTGCCAAATGATTTTCTAAGGTGGGTGCACAATCTTATGTTCCCACCAGTAATGAATGAGGGTTCCAATTTTTTCATATCCTGAGCAACACTTGTTATTGTTTGTCTTTGTGATTTTAGCCATTCTGGTGGGTGTGAAATGGTGTTGCATTGTGGTTTTGGTTTGCATTTCCCTAATGAATCATGATACTGAGCATTTTTCATAATGTATTCATTATTTGTACATCTTTGGACAAATGTGGATTGAATTTTTTGCCCATTTTAAAAATTGGGTAATTTAATTGGATCTTTTTATTGTTGAATTGTGAGAGCTCTTTAAATATTTTGGATACAAGTCCTTTGTCAGAATATGATTTGAAAACATTTTCTCTCATCTTATGAGTTGTTTTTTCACTTTCTTGATGCTGTTCTTTGAAGCATACAAGTTTTTAATAGTTTGACAAAGTCCAATTTATCTTTTCTTCTTTGATCTTTCAGCCTTTTGGTGTCGTATGTAAGAAACCATGGCTAACTCAAGCTTATGAAGAGTTACTCTTCTATTTTCTTTTGAGATTTTTAGAGTTTTAGGTTTTACATTTAGGTGTATGATCCATTTTGTATTAATTTTTGTGCGTAATGTGAAGTAGGTATCCAAATTCATTCTTTTGCAGGTGGATATCAAGTTGTCCCAGCACTACTTGTTGAAAAGACTGTATTTTTCCTGTTGAATTGTCTTAGCACCCTTGCCAACATTAGTTGACCACTGTTATGAACTGAATGCTTGTGTTCCCCAACATTTATACTTTGAAATCTTATCCCCAGTGTGATGGTATTTGGAATTGAGGCCTTTGGGAGGTGATTAAGCCAAGAGGGTGGAACCCTCATGAATAGGGTCCATGTAAGAGGACCCTTATAAGAGGCCAGAGAGCTAGAAAGTGCTCCTTTCACCCTATAGAACACAGGAAGAAATCTGCAGTCTGCAACCTGGATGAGGGCCCTTTCCACAACTCGACCACACAGACACCCTGTTCCTAGACTTCCAGCCTCCAGAACTGTGAGAAATAAATTTCTGTTGTTTATAAGCCATCTAGTTTATGATATTTCTGTTGTAGTAGCCAAAGCTGACAACCATAAATGTAAGGAATTATTTCTGGATACTCAATCCTATTCCTTTGATCAATATTTCTAGCCTTATGCTGTATCATATTGTTTTGATTACTGTAGCTTTATTGTAATAAGTTTTGAAATTGGGAAGTGTTGGTTTTCCAGTTTTGTGCTTCTCTTTTAAGATTGTTTTAACTTTTCTGGATCCCTTGCATTTTCATGTGAGTTTTAGAATCAACTTGTCAACTTCTGTGAAAAAGGCAGCGGAAATTTCGCTAAGGATTGCTGTCCCCTTCTACAGATGAAACCTGTAGATCCGTTTGAGGAGTATGCCATCTTAATAATATTAAGGCTTCCAATCCACAAACATAGGGTGTCTTTCCATTTATTTAAATTTTCTTTAATTTTTTCAACATTGTCTGGTAATTTTCAGTGCACAAGCCTTGCACTTCTGTTAAACTCTTATTCTAAACCCCCAATATGAATAAAACTTAGCAATGTCTAGGAATTATGTCTTAGTCAACCCAGCATCCTTCCTACTTGGCTTAGTGTCCTGAATTGTGATTGGCAATCCCCGTGCTTATTGAAGTAAATTGAGAAGACATCATTTATATTTATAGAAAGTTCACAATATCATTTTTTAAAATTATAGCAACCCGTTAAGAAGACAGAAAAAGTATCAACCCCATTGAATAAGAAAGTTAACTGGTAATGTATTAAGGTCAAGAAAGTTAATTGGCATGGCTATAGATACTCTGTCCCTGTCAGATATCAAACTAGATCAAAATTCCTCATTTCCCCCTAGTATTGTATTAATTCTGAAAGCTTTTAAGCCAAGAAACACATTGAGAAGATCAGGGGAAAATGGGGGAGGGCACTAAGTGATTTTTATTGAATTACATTAAAAATGTATATTGTCATATCATCTAGCTTCTTTAGGGCTAAAATAAGGATTTCACTCTGGGGATGTATTTCTTTCTTGAACTTTTAAATTAGCAAAGTGTTTGCAAAAAAAGCTTATAGTTATCTCCATGCCACATTTCAGTGACCCATGGATGTGAGAATACAAGAATCTTGACTTAAAAATGAAAGTTAATTGGACAGAATCAAATGACCACTAGAAGAAAGAAAAGAAAAGAAAAGAAAAGAAAAGAAAAGAAAAGAAAAGAAAAGAAAGAAAGAAAGAAAGAAAGAAAGAAAGAAAGAAAGGGAGGAAGGAAGGGAAGAAAGGGAGGGAGGAAGGAAGGGAAGAAAGAGAAGGAAGGAAAAGAGACAGAGAGAGAGAGAGAAAGAAAGAGAATTAAAGTCTGACTACCAGAGATGGAGTTAAAGATGTAGCAAAACTTGGAGACTCTCTCTTCTACTTGTGTTTTATGAGTTGACATTTCCTAGAATGGTCTCTAATTCAGGCTTTAGAACTGAGTGTCCTGTTAAGCACTTGGTTGAGCATCTGATAGAAAAGCTTGTGATGAAATGAAACAGGTGTTAAATTACTGTGAGTGAAAGGAGAGCAGGGTACGGGTATCTAGCATTTATTGGGAATGCTTACCAACTAGGAAGACACTGTCAAGGTCAGACAACCAAAAGGACCAAGAGAAGACTAGGCTAGACTTGGCCACCTGCTACTGATTACTCAACTCTCATTAGAAAGGGGAAAGGAGGCCCACTAAGAGCTTCTTGATGATGAAAATAGGAGGTGCATTAAGAGAAATGCCTGTTATCCAGAGTATCAGACGCTGTGGCCTAAAAGAAACTACTGTGATTGACTGATGCTTTTCAAGTCTGAAGTGGATGGAAAATGATGGCTGCCTGGACCCCCTGATGAAGAAATTTTAATTATAAATGATTAAAAAAGAAGTAATTTTATACTCCAGGAAGTGTTTCCTGAAGAAGACAGGTAAAAATAATAGGCTATTTTTCTCTGTAGGAAAATGTAAGTAGAGGGATGGGAGTTCTGAAATGGGAATTAAACACAAGAGAACTTGCTAATGAAGACGAGTGTTGAATTGCTCTTAACAGCATACATGTTATCTATCAATTGTTTAAGAGTCAAACCACTGATTATAAACATTTAATCAAGGCCATGAAATAGACCCTCAGCGTACGTGAATGTAACATTTTTAGTTCTACTATATTCAGATCATTCTACTGGCCTATGAAATTTATAATTTTGCTGAGCCACAAGCTTGATTTCTGAATTTGAGGTTGGAATGAAAGAGCAAGTTGCTTAATTAGGAAGTGATCTATCCAGTAAATAAGAGGTAATCTTTAAAAAGTTCTTGTTTTGTTTTGTTTTCATTTTTGTTTGTTTGTTTTCCTTTTTTTACTTACATTATCTTTATTGAGAAATAATTCACATACCATAAAAGTCATGCCTTCAAAGTTACATTTCAGTGTTTCTAGTGTATTAGCAGAGTTGTCCAACAGTAACCATTCACCCCAGAAATGTCTCTAAGCATTTACTACTTTTGGACTTTGGACGTAAATGGAATCACACATTATGTAGTCTTTTGTGATTGGCTTCTTTTTCTTATCATAATGTTTTTAAGATTCATTCCTCCTGTAGCTTGCATTAGTATTTCATTCCCTTCTTTTGCTGAATAATATTCCATTGAATGGAACTACCCCATT
Source organism: Camelus ferus (assembly GCF_009834535.1). Taxonomy (NCBI): domain Eukaryota; kingdom Metazoa; phylum Chordata; class Mammalia; order Artiodactyla; family Camelidae; genus Camelus; species Camelus ferus. The sequence continues at coordinate 88,273,912 of NC_045696.1, read as the reverse complement.
TTGCTTACCCATTCATTAGTCGATGAACATTTTGGGTTGTTTTCACTCTTTGACTATTATGAATAATGCTGCTTTGAACATTTGCGTGAAAGTTTTGTATGGATATTTGTTTTCATTTCTCTTGAGGAGATATTTAGTAAAATTGTTGGGTAATGTGGTAACTCTATGTTTAGCATTTTGAGAAACTGTTAAACTATTTTCCAAAGAGATTGCATCACTCTGTATTTTCATCAGCAATATGAGTATTCTGATATCATCTCCATTGTTTTTATTTTTAATTTGCCAGTAGCCCTGGTGAAAATAGGCAGGAAGTAACATAAATATTTGAAGTAGAATATGTGAATTACTTGAGTTTTATTTCATGTTAATCTTATCTTTCATTAACATAGATAATTGCATTTAGTTGGAGGGGATAGAATGATTCCACCTTTCTATTTAGGCATTTCTTAGAGATGACAACTAGTAGGAAGGGGAAGACTTTTGTCATGAAGCTGCATTTCCATAGTAAGTATCAAAGTTTAGTTCAGGAGAGAATTAAAGAAAATTGCATGAGTTTATTTTGTCCTCTTAGTTTCAAGAAAGCTCACTGTTTCTTAAAAAGAAAAGAATCAGATTATTTTTGTTGCTGAAGAAAGTTAAGATACAATTTTAAGTAACAGGTTATCTAGGAATTTTCCTCAAACTGTTGTGTGAGAATGATCAATTCCAGGTCATCAGGGTGAAAGTTATTTTTACTGCAGTGGCAGTTTGGATGTCACACAGTTTTGCAGAGGGTATACTCAAAAGTCTCTTTGAGAGCTTTGGAAACTGCAAACCTAAATTTAAATCCTTCTAAAAACTAAGGACATTACAGGTCCCAGAGTGGGACTCATTGAAGTTAGCAAGAAAGGACCTGGTTTTGGGAAACAAAGACCAGAACTGTGAATTTGGACCCATGGTAGCGCCTAATGGTGGCTCTGAAGCTGCAAGGAATCCTGGAGCACAGATTTGTGTTCTTTGATGTCTATAAGCAGGACAAGTCTTTTCATTCAGCAGTATATCAGCATTTGTGTCCTCCATTTGAGGCATCTGGCACTGAGGCCGTCTCTAAGTTTAGAAGCTGCAGAGACGAGAGGATACTATCCTTTCCCCGTTTGCCCCACTCTCCGCAGGCATTTGAGGGATAGACAAATGAATAAATGTGAAACCCTCCTTCTGAATCAATAATGGTAAAGGAAGGAGCAATTAAGAGGTAGATCAATAGCTGAAACGAAATGAGAATAGCTGAAACGAATTTCTCTTTACCTTGGAAAAATGTCTTACATTAAGACAAACTGTTTTTTCCTTTTCTGCTTTGGGTTTTTATCGTTTACACTGAAACAAGGTAGGAGTTTGAGTCACTGTATCTCAGTTATACTACATTTTCTTTGCTCTAAATCTTCTATAGTGGGATTTTTCTTTCATTGTATCTTATTTTTGATTTTTTGAATTCAATGATTGGCTTTACAAGTGGTCAGGCATTCCTAGGTATAGACCGTCTTGCAGTGTGTACTCCTCCGAGTCTGCAAAAATCATGCTTTTCCTGATTCAAAGATTTAAATAAATGGATCAGAAGCCTTAATATTAAGATGGCATACTACCCAAATGTCTGTACAGATTCAATCTGTAGAAAGGGATAGCAATCCTTAGCGAAATTTTAGCTGCCTTTTTCACAGACGTTGACAAGCTGATTCTAAAAGTCATATGAAGATACAAGGGACCCAGAAAAGTCAAAACAATCTTTTAAAAAGCACAAAATTGGAAAACCAACACTTCCTCATTTCAAAACTTATTACAATAAAGCTACAGATAATTTAAAAATGATCTTCTATGGAGACATAGAACAAAGTTTTCTGATCTTGGTAGATTTCAAGACAATTTCAAAGCCTTGAATTTTTAAACAAGACTGAAGCTCATTTAAAAAAGCTGAGACATTCTTAAGGGAGAATGATAAAATTTCCCAACCAAGGACTATAAGATTGAAGACTTCAGTTCTATATTATGGCCACCAGAGAAGAGAAGGAGGAAGAGAGAGGGAAAATGAAGATGGGGAGAGATGCAAGCAGACTGTTCTCCCCTAAAATGAAGAGAAGGATAAAAAAAAAAAGGCTCATCTAGGGAGAGACAGGAGAGAATGAGAGATGGGAGGGAGGATTTAGCAGAAATGTGCTCAAGTGTTACTGTGCTTTTTAACCATCCTAATAAACAATACAGTATGAGGGAAGGTTTCTTTTACCTGTACCTCTTGTGAAGGATGGGATGACCATTCTACCCACCCTCCCTGCATCCTTTTAAAATATCACTTGCTGCCCTTTTGGTTGACTTTTTTTTTTTTTTTTTTGTCCATGAGAAAGTGACTAATCTTTGAAGAAATGTCTGTCCTCTCTAGCTATCTCAAATAGTATTCATAACTTGACTGGGAAATATTTTTCCTTTTCTTATCTAATAAAGTTTTTGTTTATTTTCTCCAATTCTGGTCGCTTAACACCTATGCAAGGCATGTGTTAGGTATTAGAAATATACTTTTCAACTTAGCTGTTGGATCATTTAATTTAAATTTAACACAAAAGCTGCCTGGTTGGCTTACTGCTGGTTTCAGGAGATACCTGGTTATCTAGATTACCTGGCTATTGGAGAGTTAGTCCTATTGATATGCTGAGTAAGATGATGCTTGTAAGAGTCTTTCTCATTGTCTTGCACATGGCAGGTGCTCAGTGGTTATTTGTTTTCTTCCTTAATAGTGAAGTTGAAATGGAAGTGTTGTTAAATGGCAAAATTACAATCTAAAATGAAATGAGTTAACTAAGGCTCTGAGTTTCTTTCTGAGTAAATTTCATGTTCATATACACAGATAGCCTAGTTAGGATCCAACTAAAATTAAATATTCAAAAAATTTCGCAACACTAATTTAATTTAATGTTTCATATTTGCATCCATGGCTTACCACACTTTATATTTTCTCTATTTTAAAATGTCCCTTAGGTATCAATAGCAAGTGTTTTAGGTATAAAATACAGTTCCTTCTGATCTGAAGACCAACCTGTGTCTTTGCAGTCTTGTGGGATCCTCCATAATAGAACAAATCATTTCAGGTTATTCTGGAAAGTTACAAAATGTTATTACAGCTATGAAGACCTATGATGATCTCATTCACTTGCTAATTTATCCAATTAATATTTATTGAGCACTTATGTATGGCTGTACCCACTCTGGCATTCCAAAGTGACGAACACAGGCTACCTTCCTCCCTTAACAGAGTTTTTTTTTTTTTTTTTCTTGTGATGGTAAATTAGTTGAGCAATTCTGACTCCCTTCCAAGCCTGTCTTAGGTACCATAGTTTTGAAGGATTTATTTTAAACAACAGTCATGCCATTGAAGGGAGCCAGGTGAAGCTGCTCTGAAAGAGAGACGTCTTGAAGATCTCTGTCTTCCTCTTTTTGAAGACTGTCATACTTACATCTCCTAAAAAGACTGTAGGCGAGATTCTTAAAACATAGGCTGATAAGAAGTTAAACCAAAAGATTTCTAAGGCGTCTTTCTTACTTAGGATTTGGTGAATTGGTAATAAACCAAGGAAGAGGGATCTCTCCAAAATGATCCCGGAAAAACACAGAAGTCCCCCTAAAAAAGTGCCACTTAATTCTATGTAAGTGTACTGAGCTCTAAGGAGCAGGCAGCTATGGGTTCTGTCTATCACACTATTGGCCCTCGTTCATCCTTTACCATTTTGAGCAAAGAAAGTCTGGAGACTAACGGAAAAGCATTATGGATCATTTATTGATCTCTGCTTCTCACTGTGAACTGAAGCTAGAGACTTGTTAAGCTAAATGAGCTCAACTGAGACTCCAGCTGTCAACATTTATGCAGAACCTGCACGTTTACCTCTGGGTCTGCAGCGGTTTTCTTCTGACCAGGCATAAACATTGCACATGGACAGTTTTGACCTGGGTAGTTATTTAAAAACTTAAGTATGACCTTTTTTTTTTAAAGTGAATATATCAACTTGTGTTATTTGCATTTCAGAAATAAATACGTTTAGAATGTATTATTACAAAGTGTTTTTCTACTTCACATTTGGTAACATTTCCTCATGATCAGTAAGTATAATTGTAACTTCCTGCTTTGCTGAGTGGGCAGTGTTAATTTCACTTCAGTGTCCTCTGTGGTTGTAGGGATGAACGTTATAGGGCAGTGGTTTTCAAAGTGTGGTCTTGAGACCAAGAGCATTAGCCTCGCCTAGGGACTTGTTAGAAATTCCCCCTGCTCCCGGTGGTTCTGATGCATACTCAAATTTGAGATCCCTGTAGTAGGAAGATGAGCCTTAGATCAGTAATTTTATTATTCTGAGATTCCGACACATCCTTTGGAGGCATTGGGGTGAATCACTGGGCTAGATGAGTGAAACTTTCTTGGAGATGGTCAGTTATGTTGGAGTCATGTCCTGACCCTGTGACCTTTTTAGGATACTGGTTAATCAATATTTGTAAAGTTCTGTTGTCTTTGCATTTACTACAGATGTACTGATAGCTCCAACCACTACTACGAGTTAGACAGAAATAGGAGAAGATGAACGTTGTTTTATAATCTTGGGCAAGCTTCTGGTTGCAGACCTTTCCTAGAAAAGTAAAATGTTCTACTCTTTTCTGAAATAAAGGCTTTAGTCTTACTGTACAATGCCTTGCACTTGGGATTTCTCAAAGGGAAGCCACCCATTGACAGGCATTGAGAAAAGACATTGCAGTGGTTGGGGTGCTCATGCGGACTTTGAAGCTAGGCTACCTGGGTACAAATGCTGGCTTGGCTACTTGCTCTGTGTGTGACCTTAGGAAAGTTCCTTTACTACTCTTGGTCAGTTTCTTCGTTTGTAAATCAGGCTGATAATCATGTCTACCTTTTACTAAGTTTGAAGCATGTAATGAGTTAATACATGTTGAATTCCTGACACTTGATAAATACTCAATAAATGTTAGATATTACTATTATGACTATTGTGTATGTATATGACATATTGTGTAGTTGTATGACTACAGCTGTGAAGATAACTTATTAGAACAATAAGTGAGACTGGGAAATATATATAATCTGTCAGATAGAGACAAACTAAAGAGTGAGACACACACAGGTTTGATTTCTTTGCGTGCATCTTATGGCAAGTAATTTAGCCACTCCTGAGCCTCGATTTTCTTATCTGTAAGATGGAGATAGTGCTTTCTGCTTTACAGGGCAGTTGGGAGCAGAAACAAGAACGTTTTGGAAGAGGCTGGTATACTCAATACAAAATGGTATCATTCTTTTTATTGCTGCTTGCTTTTTTCAAACTGAATTTTAAATAGCAACTTCCCTTTCCTATGGAAATCCAGGGAGTCTGATTTAGACGAAATGTGTATATGCTGTGGAATGTCCCATATGCCACTTTGCTATTAGAATATGACTCATTATTTCTAAACTTAGTGTTGCTTTATTTGTATGCTATTTGCTTTTCTCAGAAATCCCTATGTTCAGATCAATCATAAACTTTAGATAATAAAGGAAAGTAACCTCAATTTAGTGCTTTTTTTAAGCCACCACAAGTCACTAAAATAAGGTGTCTGACCAAGCAGTGACATAAAAAGGAGTAATATTTTGGTAAGCAACTGTGGCATTTTACATTTGTACAAAGCTCTTCTTTTACAAGGGTTTTTAAATTTTATTATCCTTTCTATTGAGGTATAGTTTACATATGGTGAAAGGTATAGCTCTTAAGTGTGCATTCAATCATTCTTGACAAATGTGTAGACTTCTGTCAAGGTATAGAGCATTTCCATCACCCTAGAAAGTTTCCCCATGCCCCTTCTCAGTCAGCTCCTCATGTAACCACTATCCTATTTCCTATCACTGTTGGTTAGCTTTTCTTGCTAGAAAACTTCATATAAATTGAATGATGCAGTCTTTTATGTCTGTCTTTTTTCCCCTTAGTATAATGTTTTTGAGAGTTGTCTCAGTTGTTGCACATATAGTTTGTTCTTTTTGGTTGCTAAATACCATTCTATTGTATGAATGCGTCTCAGTCTGTTTGTCCCCTTTCCTGTTGAGGAACACCTAGGCTGCTTCCATTAGTTCTTTTCATCATCAATGTAATGATATAAAAGAAGCAGAAGGTTCTATTATCTCCATTTTCCAGACTTGAAAGCTGGAGCTCAGAGAAATGAGACAATGGAAGGTCCCACTGCTGGCAAATGATGAATTCGAGAGGAGAATCTGGTCTGCTAGTTTCAGAGCCTCTGTTTTCCTTCCATTCGTACGAGGCCACTTTGTTTCTGGCCTTTACCAGGAGTTCTGCCCTCTCTGACTCCAGGGTTCTATTGAACTCTGCCTTCTCTTTGATTGAGAAAGACCCAAAACAGCAAAATTCAGGAATTCAGCCCTACTCTGAGGTAGCTTTTGGTAAAGCCTTGGTTTCTCAGGTGGAGTGAATGGATTTCTGAAGCTGGCCCAAGGGTGAACCAGAGCGGGGATCTGGGTGACACTGGGTTAGATCATATATCTTTAGATCTGTTCAGATATTCCGAAGATGCTGTAGGAGAGAAGCTTTGTCTTCCAGAGTGCAAAGGGAAACAGGATGGACACGGAGGACAGGCTTCTGTTACATCCCATCTCAGCCACACATGAGCTGTGGGAGCTCAGGCAACTCCCTCTGGAAGATTTCTCCATTTGAGTCTGTTTCTCCCTCTGGAAAGTGGTAGTTTAATTCTTCCCTCCTGGATTCCAGTGAGGAAGTTCCTGACGCCGACCTGCTCGTTCTGTGCTGTGTTAAGAGTGGGCTTCAGGGAGCATGACAATGTGCTGTTGACCTGCTGTGGGATTTCCACTGTGTGGAAAACTAGCCCTCCCCTTTGTCTCTGAAGACACTAATTCATAATTTTTAGAGTGTGAATAGAGACAAGAGAGTTCATTTGTCAATGGAGTCCTCACAAAAATAAAGCAAGGGAGGGGCCCCGAGGGACTTGTTTGCCTTGAGAGCTGGGGAAGTGAATACAGCTAAATGTGTCCTGTGAAGACACTCTTTTCTCATCTCTTCTCAAGAAGGATGCAGCCTCTTCAGGAGGATACTCCTTGTTCAGGATGCTGATTGGGCTGTCCCAGTAAAGAAGGCCTGTAGGAAAAACAAAAGGAGAAAGCATTTTACTACCAGGCTCCCATCACCCATTCCTGCCCTGTTAGGGATTTAGTAATGTCTCTGGGCCTCAGTCTTTCCATCTGTGACCCTTAAATAGCACTCTGACACACACCTCAGGATGGATGTGAAATTGGATGAGTTCAGTTTTCTAATAATTTACAGGGATATAAAGGTTTTGGTTAAAAGATAGTATTTACATACTGAATACTATGTAGTTTGAGGTCAAGTGTGCTGTCTAAGAAAACCTCACAATCTCTGAGAAGATTTGATACGTGATGACTTAATAGTAGGACACATTGAACTGCGGTCAAAGCAAAAATTGGGAGGACTCTTACAAGAACCTAGGGTTAGATGATTCCCTTGGTTACTAAGAGTTTTGGAAGGAAATGTCAAACGGTTCATGACATTATTGAACTTGTCTTCAACCGAGATTGAAAAAAGCTGATTGCAAGTGTCTCACCGAGCACTCACTGCTCTGCACACCAGCCTTGCTTCCTAGCATTTACCCTAATGTTTCCCAGGTTCCCAAGGATAGGACACACTTCTGCAGGCTCTGCATGTGCTTAGAGGGGGGAAAACAATCCAAGTAGTCTAGAAGTCAGAGCACTTGCGAAGTTTTTATGCAGGAAACTGAATGCTAGGCTTCCTTTATGGCTTTCCATAATTGACATTTAAACACAGTCATTCTGCTGACTCAGCTTTATAATGGAACAGATCCCTTATGTGTAGGAGGAAGAAGGAATGAATATGCCTCAAATGTGGGGTGGCTCTTTACGTGAAGAACATTTGAGAGGAAAGAGATGACCATTAGACAAAGTTGAAATAAGTTACAAGGGCTAAGAGTAGGGTAGCGAAAAAGACATCCCATGCAGTGGAGGTTTATGTGACAATTGTTTGGTTTGGGCTTTTTGCTGGAAAACATTTTCTTTCAGAGTTTACATTATTTAATGTGTTACTTTCAAGTGTTTTGCATAATTTCCAGATTTATTTATATATCTGTCTCCCTTCTAGGCATAAAGAAAAAGACACTGAATTTCAGATGATGACTGGACATCCAATTTTAGCCACTTCTTTAAAAGGTAACATTTATTGAGTGCTTTTTTATGTGCCAGGCACTGAAATAATTACTTTTATATATATTGTTTTATTTGACTCTCATAATGATCATATAAGAAAAGTATTATAATAGTAATAATGTAGTAATAGTGTAATTATTATTATTACATTATTATTATGTCAGAGATGAGGAAACCAAGGCAAGAAGTTGTCAAGTTTAGGCAATTATAAGTAGCAGATGTCAAAGACAGAGCATTTGACTATGGCTTTATACTTTATTGAACTTTACCCTGTATTGAATTTCTTGATGGTGAAAGTCCCATCTCATCCCTCTTGGTACCTTGGTACCTCAAGCACTCAGTTCCATGTCTTTAATACAATGTTTGTTGAATGATTTACAGAACCCAAACATCTTTAAAGGGAATTTTGCAAAACTACTTGCATCCTTAGATCTTTTCCCCACCATGAACATAATCAAGAGGTGGAGATATTCAGGGAAAATTTGGAATCCCATTTGGAAAGATTAGCTTTGAGATGCCAATTAGACACCCAAATGTGGATGTTGGTTAAATAATAATATTTATGGGGCCAGAGCATAAGGGAGAAGTCAGAGCTGGAGACAAAAATATCATTATCTTCAGTGAATAGATGGCACTGAAAATCACGGGCCTGGATGAGATCTTTGATGGGCTGGGGTTTGGGGTGGAAGAGAAGAGAACTGAAGACTCAGCCCTGGGCTTCCATAATTAGCAGCTGGGCATAGAAGAAGACAAAGTGAGTTGGAACAGACGAACGAGGAGTGAGGAACCATGGATGCTAAGAGAAGAAAGTGCTTTGGGAAGATGAATGTGGACAGCTATGTCCACATGCAGTTGGATGAGGACAAAGAACTGACCACTGGGTTTGGTGTGGTTGAAGGTCCTTGATGAGCGTTGTTTCATGGACACCATGGGGATGAAAGATGATTAGAGTAGTGGGAGAGAGAATGGAAAGCAAGGATTAGTCAATCCTTTAGCATTTTGCTGTAAAGAGGAGATAAGGGATGGGGTGAAGCTGGATGAGGATATAAGGTCAAGGGAGAGATTTTTTTTTTAAAATAGGTGATATTAAGGTATATTTTATGCTCAAGGGAATGATCTAGTAGTAGGGGAGAAACTGAAGATGCAGGAGAGAATCACTGGAGTGATGTCCTTGAGGAGGCAAAGAGCGGAGGGGACCAGGGCTCCAATAGAGGAGTGGAGCTTCTCCCATATTCCAGGAGCAAAGGCAGAATATATGATGCTGATGATAACATTCCTCCTTTACGTTCATATTATTAAACTCTCAAGAGCTGATGGGGTTTGCTTATGCCAACTGATACAAGTTTATTCTTTTGAATAAATATATACACAAAAAATATTCAGTCAGAAGCTGATGTGAGCATAAAGTAAAATTTAATAGTCAAAGGTGATTTCATTATCAGACCCGCTTTTAATATGGAACTTTAAACTGCTTGCTATTTTCTACAGCTGTTATCTCAGATTAAAGGAAGAAATTTGCCCTAAAATTAAGTGCAGCAAGAACTTTACTAAAATGGTAAAATGTGAAAGTTTTCAAATCAAGAAATGTGTCTTCTGATTTTGCTTAAAGAATTTAAGTATTCGTGGAAGCAAGAGGCATAATGGTATCTATAATCAACTGTTGTAACTTCTGTGTACTGAGAACCTCTCCTATTCCTGGCACTTTTCAAACATTCTTGCTGATCTTTACAACACAGCAAACAAAGTGGTTTTATTGTGGCTTGACAAGTGAGAGAACTGCTAGTGAGGTTCTGGAAGGTTTAATGATTTGCTCAAGGTCACCCAGCAGGTAAAGTGAGATTTAAATTAAAGCTCATTCGACATTCAGACTTGCTTTCCCTCATACATTGCCTTGATATAGTAAATGTTTTGATATAAGTAATATCCCTGTTTCACATGGGAAAAACATTTGGCTCAAAATACTCCTCTATTTTTCTTCTGGTCTAGTGCATAAATATGGCTAAAAGGAAGGAAGGAGGAAAACCTGGGTAAAACTAGAGAGGATGGTCTCATGAACTCTTGTATCCTGTGTTCTACCTTCAATAGATTGGCTCCTGGCCAATCTTGTTTTATCTCTATCCAATCTGGTTTTCTCTCGCTTGACACTAGATTATTTTGAAGCAAATCCCAGACATCATATCATGTCATCCATTAGTCTACTTCTAAAAGATAAAGATTATTTTTAAAATGTGACTTCAACGGTATTACTATATGTAAAAAATTAACAATAATTCCTTAGATTTGCTGAATAGCCAGTCAGTCTTCCAGACACCCCAACTGTGTCATGAGTGATGTTATATTCAGCTTGCTCCATTCCAAGCAGGGGCTTTACAGTCTAGCTGGTTGAATGGTTTCTGAAGTTTCTGTTTCTACAGCCTCCTTTTTCCCTCCCCTGGCAATTTGTTTGTTATTTGTCCTGTCCAGTTTCCACATTCTGGATTTTTGCTGATTGTATCACGGGGCTTTGGTTTAACATGTTTTTCTGACTTGATGTTTCTTGGAAATTGATGACTGCTTGATCAGATTCAGCAGTTTGAAAGTAGGTCATATACCATATATCTCAATATTTTAAAGGTCTAGACAAAACTAGTTTAAAGTTATAAACTAAGTCAGCTGGCCATTCCCACCCATCGTCCCTTTCCTGGAGCTGAAGGAGCCTCATGTTCCCGGGAGTCATCTCACCCTAGAAGTACCTGAGTAATTGCCAGGATCCGCTGGGGAAGAGCAGGGTGGAGTCAGGGGTTGGGGCTGGGGCTCCTGAATGAGACTCAGAAGGTCAAAGTCCCCTGGGAGCCGAGGGAGCAGGTCGCCCTTCCCCATACCTTGCTTCTCTAACTCAGGATTTCCAGGCAGTTGAAACACCTCTCCAAATGATGCCTCTGAGTGGAGGGGTGAGAGGGAGCACAGTGGTCTGGGGAGACCAATCGGCTGAGACCCTCCTTCTGTCAGTGCTCTGCTCTTCCCCCGTGTGGGCCCTGCTGGCTGTTGCTCTCTTCCGTCTCTCCTCCGCTGCTTCTGCCCAGGGGATGGAGGCCTTCTTGGCCCTGGACCTCATGAAGAGGGTCTTTCTAAGCTGGGTGACTCTTCATCTGTTGCCTGCTGAAGACACATTGCTGTTGCACCCAAGCTGGGCCAGCCACAGAATGTCCCAGAGATCAGTTGTAAGAGCTGCCCAACTCTGGGAAAATCATATGCCCACTTTACTTAAACTCCACAGAGGACAGATTTGAATACTTTTATGTTTTTGAATCCATCATTTTTGGCATCAAAAAGTCATACAGTTTGAACCAGATTTTCTCATTTCAGTTGAGGAGATACAAAGCCACTCTTACATCTTAGATTTTTCTATGGTCACTATGGAGATGGCTTCTTTTGTGTTAAGTTTTACATAGACATTTTAGAGAGACAAAGAATTTGGGCGACTGGGTTCCTTAAAGATCTTTCATGGTGAGGGAAACCAAAAGCAGACATTAGGGACAAACCTTGAATGTGAGCTGCTGATGTTTTAATTGGGACATGCCACTGGTTTGTGGACGGTGACAGGGGCTGGCTATGCTTTGCAGATGATGATGTCCGTCTTCACAACTGTTCTCACTGCATATTTCCCATCGTCAGCACTGACGCAGCATTCTGTTCATAGCTTGCCCTTGATTTCAAAGAGTTATTGAGTCTATAACTGGTAGCATCGGCTCAGAATTATAAAGCACATATAAACTCCACTGAAAGTAAATATAGGGAAAAAGGAAGGGAATTTAAAAAATGTACTGATGCCCAGCAAGTCTGAGTTTTGGGTCTCACGGGTTGTTGTCTTCATCCTAAGGCATATGAGCCATTAGGCTGGCCTGGATGTGTCCATCAGGGTTCCGAAGTTTTCCCAGGAGAACATTCAAGATTCAATATCTTTACCTTCCTCTCCCTTCTCCCCCCATCTCTTTCACATACTCCAGAACAGCCCAGCAGTAAATTTATGTTTAGTCCCTGTTTAAAATGAAAATCTTGCACAAAATTTAAGTGTTTTAGTATAAACTATTTCATATCAACAAGTTACCCCAAATCTTCAAGTAAAACATATGCTCCAGAATAATGTGCCCTGCTACCTGAGACTCTGAATACTACGGGCCAGCCTCCTAATGGTGCATAAAATTCCATCTGAGAAATAGTGGAGAAGGACATTTCTTTTAAAAGCGGTGAAGGACCATTGCCTCTGATTCCCTATCATGTCTGAAATCCCATTTGAAATGATGGCCCTTAAGCTGTGTGTTCTCCTTGACAATGCAGCTAAAAAGGGGAACATAATAAATTATTCACATCTTATTATGCCCTCGCAATGGCTAGTGGTCGCTCAAAGAGAACATGCATTTAAATAATAATAGTGGCATAATAATTGCTTATAGGAGAAATCATGAATGAAAATTGAGTGGCAGTTCTATGTTTTAGAGATTGAGGAAACCAAAATAATTACCTGTAGGTCATGGAACTGGTTACTGAACTCCTAGGGAGTCTGGTCCTCATTTAATTATTTTTGACTACTTAATGCCCAGCATATAGGAAACACTAAATAAATGCTTGTCAAATGAACAACTGGGGAAAGGAGGATTCACATCTGAGGCCACTGTGATTTCTGTTTGGGAGAACCAGAGGTTCTCAGTGACTTAGAGACAGATTTACATTAATTCAAAGAGGATTTCTGCTCAGGGTCCCACTCCTCTCCCTGGAACCAGGGGCTCAGATTTCACCTTTACTGCATTTATCTATTCTGTGTCCTGTCCTGTGGCTTCTTCCTTTGCAAAGCCTTCCTATTAGTTTTTCCTGCTTTTCTCTGGCTCAGGCCTCAGTGCCTTCCCTGCTGGAGAATGATACTAGCCTTCCAGCTAGGTCTCTCTGCTTTCAGACACATCTCCCTCCAAATATTCCGGTAGGCTGTCTGTAGGGTAGTATTACTAACTCACACATCATTCATGCTACCCATGGCCTGAAAGCTTTTATTGACGGCCTGTGCCCCATCAAGTCCAGCTGAACTTCTTTCATGGGCATTGAAAACCTTCCTGCTCTCACCTGACCTACCTTTTGGGGCTTATCTACAAGGGCACTGACATAAAACCTACATTCTTGACAATCTAGTTGTTTTACAACATTTCCTCATGCCTGAGGATGAGATATGAGAACATTTTGTTCAAGTGGGAGGTTACCTTTGACACTTGATGGTTATCAGCTCGAGGATGGGGGATGTGTCTTATACACCTTTGAATTTATTCCCCAACTTAGCAAATACCCCTGTGGAGAAGCCCACCAGAGGTGCTAATTTCAGCTTCTCCATGGGTCCTATGACAGGAATAGTACAGCAGATGGGACTTGGATGCAGAGGGCTGTCCCTGATGCTGGGGCCGGGGTGAGGAGATGGGAAAAGGGGAGCAAAAGACTGAAAGTTTTGGGCAAGATTGGGATAGCTGGTGCAGAAGATGTGGTTTATCTGTTAAAACTTCCTAGAAGCATTTGCTCACTGTGGGCCATCCTGGCATTCTCTGGTGTGGTGAAATATCAGGCTTGCAGAATGGCAGGTGATGAGAAAGAAACATTCTGCGAAGGGTTCCAACTAATGTCATACAGAGGACCCAGGTGGGTGGAGACCCCAGTGAAAACTAGCACGCAGGCCCCCAGGCTGAAAGCTGGGATGCAGGAACCAAGCTGACGGCCAACTTTCCACACAAAGATTGTAGGAAGCGAGGGCCTCATCTCAAAGCAAAAACTGGTCTGAAAATTTTGGTACACATTAAGATACCCCAGTGTTTGAGGAAATCTGGCCATTGTTTTCGTGTGTGTGTGTGTGTGTGTAGGTAGAAGGCTGTGGGTGGTGCTAAGACACACCAAAGAGCCTCGTGAAAGGGCCTGATTTTTTCTTTTTCTTTTTTCAATTGAAATCTAGTCAGTTACAATACGTCAGTTTCTGGTGTACAGCATAATGTTTCAATCATACTTAAAGATACATATATTCGTTTTCATATTCTTTTTCATTATAGGTTACTACAAGATATTGACTCTAGTTCCCTGTGTGATACAGATGACATTTTTTTAAATCTATTTTATATATAGTAGTTAATATTTGCAAATCTCGAACTTCCAATTTATCCCTTCCCACCCCTTTCCCTTATACCCTAGTAACCATAAGTATGTTTATTATGTCTGTGGTCTGTTAACTGCAGAGATAAAACCTGGGTTTAGGACAGCTCTGATTTCAACTATTCTCTTAACTCTTCCCAAAATAGCATTCATATTCATTCTACTCTTTGCCTTTATATCTCGTGGTGAAAGCGTAGCTCTTTTCTATCATAACACCACAGTCAGAGAACTTCCTTAAATACAAAGAGAACACTTTCTCTTTGCCTCATTGCTTCTTGAGAACTCTTTTTTGCGCTTGGCCAGAGGGTCAGCCCTCAGAATCAAATCCAAAGTGAAGCTCGGCAGAGGAAGGTGGGACCTACAGGCAGAGAATTCTTTTGTTTCTGGCCATGGATTTTTCAGCACAAGAGTAAGGACCCTTAAAGTTGTACAGTAGATCAAAGGTCAGGAGATGTCAAAGGTTATCACCAGGAATAGAATATTTTCCAGCTCCAAAAATTCTTCTCAAAGCAAATATGTACATTTGATACCTGCAAGTTTTGAATGTGCAAACATTGACTCAGGAGATGGATGAACCCATGCTCTCTCTGTTTTTTTTTCTCAAGGGTTGGGCCTATTATGACTCTGACTAAGGGTTATACATTTTTTCCTTGCCACCTGATGTATTTTCTAGCATGGGGTGCTTTCTCAAGAAAATATAACATCTATGGGAAATGTTAAACAGGTTTTTATCTTCTAGGGGCCCCCCTTTGACAATTCAGGTAATGGTTTAGGCTAAATAACCTGGTCTCACTCCATCAGTTCTTTAGTGACCTCAGCTGATGACTCCCACCAGGTCACCAGTAGATTTGATGGGAATTCCCAAGTTGTTTGACTCATTATTTTGAGACTGGTGGAAAAACACATAAGCAAAGAACCTTGAATGATGGAATTCCAAAAAGTTTTCAGAATTAGTTTTGGAGATAAATGTAAACTAAACTGTAAAGCAGTATACTTACATAAAATCACAAACTGTAAGGCAGTATACAAAGTAGCTGTTCTTAAGTACGATGTGCCAAGCAAGGTATTCATGGTTGAATCATTAACATCGACCAAGATTGTCAGAGAGTACCGTGATTCAACACTACCTCAAGTTTCTACCTTTGAGGTGAAGAGCAGACCAATAAATCATTAGGCAACCTATCTGACACCTCAATTTCATGAAAGTCTATAAGGTCATCTTCAAAAAAGTTGATTACAGGGGGAGGGTAGAGCTCAGTGGTAGAATGCGTGCTTAGTGTGCATGAGATCCTGAGTTCAATCCCCAGTACCTCCATTAAAAAATAATAGTAAATAAAGAAAACCTAATTACCCCCCAAAAAGATTTTTATAATTTTTTAAAATTAAAAAAATTTATATATATATTTATTGAAGGATAGTCAGTTTAAAATGCTGTGTCAATGTCTGGTGTAGAGCACAATACTTCAGTCATAAAGTAACATACATATATTCGTTTTCATAATCTTTTTCATCATAAGTTACTACAAGAGATTGAATAGTTTCTTGTGCTATACAGTATAAACTTGTTGTTCATCTATTTTACATATAGTAGTTAGTATCTGCAAATTTCAAACTCCCAATTTATCCCTTCCCACCCCCTTCCCCACCCCCCAACCATAAGTTTGTTTTCTATGTCTGTAAGTCTGTTTCTGTTTTGTAAATAAGTTTGTTTGTATTTTTTTCTTTAGATTCCACATATAAGTGATATCTTACGGTATTTTTCTTTCTTTTTCTGGCGTACTTCACTTAGAATGACAATCTCCAGGTCCATCCATGTTGCTGCAAATTGTATTATTTTATTCTTTTTTATGGCTGAGTAGTATTCCATTGTAGAAATATACCACAACTTCTTTATCCATTCATCTGTTGATGGACATTTAGGTTGTTTCTATGTCTTGGCTATTGTAAATAGTGCTGCTATGAACATTGGGGTGCATGTATCTCTTTGAATTTAAAAAAAAGTTAATTACATCAAGAGGCATTTTTAGGTGCATAAATTTAATCTGTGATGTATCCAGTCATTGGCCCTAGGAATGGATATAGGCTATTGAGACCCACTGGAAGCTCCCCCACCCCAATCCCTGATGGTGCTTGCCCTCTCAGGCACCAATGGTTCTGAGCAATGTCTCCATGTGGCCCCTAATCCCTGCCAGGGGAAACCTGCATTTGAGGAAGGGTTTTCCCTGAGGCCTTGATCTCCTTTATATCAGCGTTTGGGGGACTCTTGTTCTAGGCTATCTCCTGCTTTATGCTTCTGGGCGTATTGCTGTCTTGAGGATCTTGGATGCAAACAAACAGGTGAAACAACCGTCCACATTCTTAATCACATCTTACATGTGCAGGCACAGTGCTTCCCTGGGAATGGGCACGTGCCCTCTGTAAGCAGTACAGGTGGTATTAGCCCCATTTTACAAACATGAGCAAGGGACTTGCCCAGGGTGTAACTTCAGTTCTTAATACGTCTTAATTCTTCTGATATGTAGCTCCGATTACCACTGGGAAGGTTTCACAGAACTTGGAATTCCTGGCAATAATTCTTAAAATTAATTCTTGGAATATTATTTTTGGAGTAAGCTGTGACTCTGGAAATTTTTTAGCTTAAAGAGGTTTTTTGGAAATAATGTCTCATCTATGTGATGGCCCCATGTTGCCCCCTTATGGAACTTTTGATATTTGCAAAATTCTTTACTGAATTAGTCTTTATTAGACTGAGAGAAATAAAACACGATTTACAAGCGTTAGTTTCTCTCAGGGTAGCATGTTATCTTACCACGTTCATATATTAAATCAACCATTACCGAAATTTTGCCAGATTTAAGGAAAATGTGATAATAGGAAAATCTACAGAAAATTTTGTGAAAATTTCTAACTATATGTCTTAGCCTCTTTCCCCACATCCTCAGGACTAATCATTTAGTATACATCTTTAAAAAAAATTCTTTTCAAATTTATTGTTTTAAATTTGTGTTGTTTTTAATTTTTTAAGATTTTCAGAGGGATGGAATTAGGCTTGTTTGTTTATTTATTTATTTGATGGAGGTACCGGGGACTGAACCCAGGACCTTGGGCATGCTAAACCCGTACTCTACAAATGAACTATACCCTCCCCACTGTACACATCTTTTTTAAATGTATCTAACAAAATGGGATGGTGGTCTTAATATTTTATGAAATGTGGGGATAAGACAGCTTATTTTAAGTTTCATATTTATGAAATGTTTGGAAATTTGTTTAAGTTTTTTTCTAAAGGTGAGTTTGAATGCCAGCTCTGCCCCTTGTTGACTGCATAACTTCTTATCATGACTCTTAATTTCCCTGAGCCTCAGTGTTTTTCTCTGTAAAATGGGGAGAATGGCACCATTTGTGAAGCATTTGAAACAATTCCTGGTGCAGAGTTTCCGTGCAGGAGTAAAAGTAGTAGCAGTGGTTGGAGTAGTGGTAACCCCTGGGTCCTAGTCTCCTCAATTATTACACGGGGAGATTGTCATGCAGGAGTTCCGAGGTCCTCTCCAGTTCTTATAGCTCTGATCCTAGGGATGCAGGGTAAATGAGGAAGGAGGAAACACTGAGACCTGTGTTTTCCTTTCCTCCCATCTGGGAAGGCCCTTCCCTCTCCACCATGCCTGGGAGGAGCAGGAATTTCAGTTAATTGGCCAGGAAGGGCTCCTGCTGTGGCTGCTGTTTCTGAGCACTGAAGGGAGTTAGGTGCAATGGGGGTGACTTCTGAAACTAGACCCCCACCTGGCGGGTCAAACCACTCTGTCCCTAGGACCATGCTCCTCAGATGTATCACCCATTGAGGAAAGACCTGGCAGGTAAGTGGGAGTGGAGGGTAGGCAGTGACAGCGGTTGCGGGGAGGTTGGTAGGACACTCATTGGTGTCTACAAGGGAGTGGAGGGAGGCACACAGAAGAGACTGATGATGGAAGTTCTGCCTGTTGTCCCCAAGTCTCTACTTCACCATTGTTGAAAATAAACAGAGCCAGATGCGAGGTAAAGCAGTGAAAACAGACTTGATTCTGTAGCTACTGAGAGGTGGGGAAAGAGCTGAGCTCCATTCTGATTTGTGTAGAGGCAACTGGGCATTTTAAAGGGAAAGTAGGGAGGGGCAAGAGTGGGGTATCAGAAGATTGGTAAGAAGTGGAGCCGTCAGTGCCTGACGTTGGGATTCTATCCTCCTGCAGACAGTGGGGAACAGAGGCCCTATTATCTGATGGTGACATTTCAAAGGTATGGCTCTGGGATCTTGAGAAAGACACTCCTGTGCTGTAGGAGACCCGCATGCATCTCACAGGGACAGAGGGAGGCATCTCGATGGAAAGCTCTTTTAAGAAAACACTCTAAGAAAGGGAGGTTGGGGCCTATTCTCAGGTGTTGGCTAGGAAAATAGTAATTTTTCCTAGCCTCATCTGTTTTCTCAGGCAGACATCTTCATGGGGGTGGGGGGGTGGCTGGGGTCTCCCAGGGACTAGCCTCATGCTAGAGTTTGCTTTCTCATCGTGCAGAGGTTGGAGTGTAATTCTTACCACGAGGCCTTCTCTGACCAATAGAAGCCCTCGCGGGTCTCCATCTGCGGCTTTGGGGACCTTTGGAAACCAGAGCCTTAGAAGTTCGTCTACTCACTCCACAAGGATGAGTTGGGAGCCTTCTGCATGCTGGGCGTGGTTCAAGAGTTAGGAGTCTTCGGATTGTTTCTTTCTCTGGTTGTTTTAGTTGGGTTAGTTTTACCTTAACTAAATAGCTTCATTGAGATTAGAGACACTCTCTCATTCTTGTCTCCCACATGGTATATAATTCAGTAGAGCCCAATAAATAGTCAACTGAATTTATTAAATATAATTGAGCCACACAGAATAAATCAAGAAGATAAAGAAAAATGCTTTGAAACAGAAGTTGAGTAGTTTGACTGTTAAGTGGAGAAGAAAAAGAAAATGACAATGTTGAAAGGATAAAAGAAATTACTGTATTACCCTTTTTGACATGAAGAAGAAACTGAAATTCACTCTGAAGGCCAAACTAACTTCCCTTATATTTCCGAAATACTCTAAAAGATATTTGCTATTTGCTTCCTTAATTACAAGGAAGGAATGAATCTCTGAGATACATTGTGTAGGTGACATTGAAAGTACATTTCTGTGTGTGATTTAACATTGCTGAAATTAGTAAAAATTTCTCCTAGTTTAACATTTATCTAAACCCTAAGAATAGGTACAGAGAAATTTATTCCTTCTAGATGCTAAGAATATTCTCAGATCTTGCCAGCTCTGCAGCAAACAGAGTGGGTGGTTCTTGGATGGCAGGTTTCTCTGGAGGGAGGCCAGGCTGCAGTTGGCTGTGTTGTAATGTTTTCATCCGAGGTACTGGCATGAAGGCTTCCGCCACTGTTTCTAAAGGAAGGTCATGGTTGTGTAAGGGTCAGGGCTGGCACAGAACTGAGAGAGATGGGGCTACTTTTACAAAGATGCATGCATTGTATCCAGTGCCCTTGTAGCCTCAACATGTCTTCTATTTCAGTGGTCTCAGCTGGGGTGCTTTTGCCTCCCATGGGACATCGAGCCATATCTGGAGACATTTTTGATAGTCATAATTGGGGGACTTGCTATTGGCATCTACTAGGTAGAGGACAGGGATGCTGCTGTACACCCTACAATACACAGGACAGCCCCTCACAACAAAGAATCATCCACCCCCAGATGTCCAGAGTGCCAGGATGGAGAAACCCCATTCTATATTGTAAGACAAGGAAACCAGTTTCTTGCTTAACTGTGTCAACTAACATCTTACTACTCCAAGTGTGGTCCCCAGATGACATCAGAATCACTTGGAAGTTTGTGAGAAAGACAGACTCTCAGGATCTACTCCAGACACACTGGATTAGAATCTGCACTTTCATCAGATCCCCAGGTGGTTTCTATGCATGTTTAGTTTTTTAAAATTTTTTTTTATTGAAGTGTAGTCGATTTACAATGTTAGTTTCAGGTGTACAGCAAAGTGATTCAGTGAGATAGATATATATATATATATAATTTTAATTTCTTTTCCATTACAACTCATTACAAGAAATTGAATACAGTTCCCTGTGCTAAAAACTAAGTCCTTGTTGTTTATCTATTTTATATATAGTAGTGTGATATGCATGCTTAATTTTGAGAAGCATGACTAACACTCTGAGAAGCACAGAGCACAAGGCAGTGTGGTAGGTGCTTCAGGGTAACCAGGTCAAGAAGAGACTGAGTCCTGGCTCTGTCCAGGTAATATCTTTAAATGTACAAAAACTTACTTCTCCATCTATTTTTGTTTTTCATTTTCCTTTAAGTATCATTCATTTCTTTGCTCCTTTTATCCTTTCTTCCTTCTTTTTCTAGTTACTCTGCTTCACTGAAGATGCATCCATTTGTCTTTATCCCATGTGTGTATACTGCCTTTTCTAGGTCTTTAATTTTGAGCCTCTTGATGCAAAGGAAAAAAAAGGGGGGGAGACACTTATCTCTTTAATTAAAGAAAATTGGCCTAGAGGGGAGAAATGAGTAGAATCTGGAAGGACAGCCATACTTTCTGAAAACTGATATAACACAATTAAATTCAACCTTCCTGCACTGAGCCTTTGGTGGTAAGATATTAAAAAGGAAAGCAGTAAAGCTTATCCAGTACTAATTTAATCAGAAGCCCGTGCAATCAGTCTCTTTGATATACCTTTTGTCAACACAACTTTAGGTTTTGAATAGACAACCTAAAACTCTGGAAATTTATAGTGACTTATCAGCAAAATTTCTGCTGAACCTAGGAATAACAATAGGTCTGATGGAAAATAAAATTTAGTCTGCATACCATGCAGCATACCATAACATTATGGAGGTTTCTAGATAGATTATTTAGAAATTCTCTCTCTCCTTTAAGCTTTTGCCTCTGTCAAGTTCACCATCAATTAGCTCCATGTTTCTCTCCAGGAAGTATGAGCTAAAAATTTAAACCATTAAAGCAAACTTCAACTAGACAAACATTTTCTAAGCACTTAGTGTTTGCAAGAACTGGAATAAGAATTATGAAAGATTAAAAAGTTAGGATTAACAATCTCTGCCCTAGTTTATAATCTGGTGTGTGTGTGTGTGTGTGTATGTGCATGACGGGGTGGATAAGTATATGCAGAAGTTTGTTCACAGTAAGTATATTAATACACAAATCAACCAAAAGCTGGAGGAGTCTATAGAGAAATATGCGTGCTTAGTGTTTCTGTTATTAAAAAGTGGATTTTGAAATTAAAAAATGAAAACAATGACTGAAGATGTTCCAGCTCCTTAAGCACTGTTGTTTTCTCAGTGACATTTTATATCCTGGTTAGCAATTGTGTTAAGTTTCAGGGAAGTTTAACTAAGGAGCTTAAGTAGATCTGATATTCTCAGAAAATTACTGCTCCTATTTATGCCTGTTCCCTCCCCCCATTTTTTCATAGCTATATTTTTAAACATTTCTCCATAACTCTCCCCCCTCCCTTAAAACTACAATTGTACTAAAGCAGAGACTTATTCTTTTGATTGGGAACCTAAGTCATACATGGAAGATAATGAAAATATTATGTAAATATTGAAGAGAACCTACTAAAAACAATCTGTAATGGACTTTTTCATCAATTTAATTGAATAAAATTCATCTTGCTTAGGAGTGACTTTTTAAAAATAATGCCTATAATAGTCACTGCAATTTTTTTCACTTGGCATCTAGTTCAGACTTTAATAATGGGGTTCTAGAAGTGATCAGCTTTTCTCTGGGTACTAATCAATATTGAAAAGAGCATATACAATCTGAAATAACAAGAAATGAGAAAGTTAGTCTTTCCTCCCATACCCCACGACCTTGCAAATGACTCTTTGTGCCAAAAATTACATCAGTATTTGGACTGAATTCTTAAAGTAAATCAAATGATGTTGAATCATACTAAAGCTTCATTCCATTAGGCAATCACACGGGAAGGTTAATTTTCAAAATAAAGTTAGAGAAAACTGGTTGTAGATGGTAAGTTTCATAGGGCGGTGCTTATCTTTTGAAACTGGCAGGTGTGTCCTCACCATGTAGTATTGATCATTAATCTTAATTTTACTAAGATCACTAGTAATTATGGGTGTGCATTCATCACCGTATAAAACAAGTCTACTTTGTTAATAAGCTGGCCTTGGTTTTTCCAAAAATACTTTTATTTGCCCCGAATGTCATGAGTCATATTTCTCTGCAAATGGAATCCTGTGTTTGCTTCTTCACACATGACTTTCCTGCAGTCATTCTCTCCCATATTCTCATAGCTGCTTTGGACTTGACGTCAAATCTTTGAGAACTGGTTAGGTGGGTTTTTTGTTTAATGAGATAATGAAAATTTCTCTTTGGAACAAAGGTGAACTGGCAAGTTAGGAAGCTAAAAGCTAGTGAAGAAACTCTTGAATTCAAAAATTCTGCTTCTGAGAAAATAGATGTCAAGGAGTCATATTTTGTAAAATATTGAACAGATGGATTTTGTTTTGTCTTTCACCCTTAAGCTGATATTCTACCAGGTGTATCCTGGTCAGAACAGAAGATAAAGAGGAGAGCCCATCCTCGTGCTAGGAAGGATGTACCAGAGGCAGAGGGAGCACCTGGTGACAAAGTGTCTGTGTGACCCAAAGTGCTGAGTGTGGAGACATTTTAGGTAGAGTGAGGGCAGAGGTGGAAGAAAACTAGCTTTTGGCCCATTTCTTCTTTTTTATTTTATTTATTTATTTTTGCAGGGGGGAGGGAGGTAATTAGGTTTATCTCTTTATTTACTTTAAGATGAGGTCCTGGGGATTGAACCCAAGACCTTGTGCATGCTAAAGTATGCACTCTACCACTTGAGCTATACCCTCCCCACAATCTTTCCTTGAGACAAGGAGCTGTCACAGAGTGATTCTTCCCATTACCGTGTGGGCAGCTACAGGGACAGGTCATGGAGTGAGGGCCTGGTTCTCCAGACTATCCCTTTCTAGAATTTTCTATGAATGCTATAGAGAACTGTCTGGATTACTGAAGGCCCCAGTGGTGAACTTAATGGGAGGGTGTTGAAGTGATAGGGGCAAAGGGACACCTAGCAAGGTAGGGTGGCCCCCCTGGGCTGGAGGTAGAATGGAAGTTGAAGGTCAGACCTCGTCAGACCCAGCTGAGAAAGACCTGACAGTTCCTCTGGCCCAGTAGACGCCAGATGGGGCTCCCCTGACCAGGAACAGGAGATGGAAGGCAGGGATGGTGAGTAGGTGTCTGGGTCCCCACCAGCATTCGCGAGCTGCCATCTTGAAGAAGAGCAGGGGAGGGGGAGGGAGTTTAATATACTCAGGCTTCTGAGTTACCCAAAGACGCTATTTATGTAATGGTGTTTACCAGTTGAATTACATTTGTGTTTTTCTCTCTTATAGGGGTGGGGGCCTACAAGCAATGTCAACAACTACAGAACGTAAATCAGCAGTGGGATTTCTGGGCACAACCAGGTGCAGGATGGTGGACTTTACACGGCTGCCATCCAGTCTGGGCTCCAAATCCTGGGGCCTATTCATGTAATTTACATAACTCGAATATTTACAGAGCTTCAAGAATTTTTAATTGTGAAATTATACAGTAAATTTAGGGTAGTAGACAAGACCTTGATAATGGTATGATTGCAGTGTTTGAGCTTTTTGCTATGAGGAGGTCTGCTCTGTGACCTTGGGGAGTGCAGCCCCCTGTGGTGAGAAGGGAGGCTAGGGGGTTCGGTGTTTCCTACATGAGCCTTGAGAAGATGAGCTGGAGAAGGCTGCATGGGCATTGTCTTCTTTTTTTTTTAATTGAAATATAGTTGGTTTTCAATATTGTGTTAATTTCTGGTATACAGCACAGTGGTTCAGTTACACACACACACACACACACACACACATATATATATATATATTCCTTTTCATATTCTGGCATCTCGTTCTTCTGCAATGCTCTTGTTGTCCACCTCCAGGTTGACTCTCCTCTCTCCTTTCATATTCAGTGGGTCCTTTATCCCTGGTTGGAACAGCCAGATGGGCAGATTGGGCCCAGGGACCCCAGATCCCAAGGACCTCTCAGATGAACTTTCTACCACTCAGATAACTGTAGCCACCCCAGATGAGAGCATGAAGCCACTTCCCACGAGGAGGGTACATTTCTTCCCTAATGCCTGCCCCAAGAGTCAAAGCAATAGGGTGATCAAAGTCTGACCAAGCAGTTTTGTTTTGTTCACTTTAGTTTATTCCTCAGTGCTGCACTGGAGAGGAACGTTCCTTGTTTTTTTAGGAAACTATCCCTTCTCCCTCCTTTTAAGTGATTTTGACTAATCTGATCTTCACTGTCAAGTATGAGAATGAACGTACACACCTCCATTGGGAAATTTCAAGTTATATTAATCTTGTAGGAGATTATTCATGAATTTGTGCTACTCAGATGCCACACCCTTCTATTTTCCCATGAAAGACACATGATGTGGAGTGGGTGGTTTGTAGGCCCAAAGTAACCCATTTTATTAACTAAATGTTGCTAATTGAACAGATTCAAAAAAGAGATTTAGATAGAAAGAAAAATGCTCCTTTGAAAACCCATGGTGGGAGGAATCACTGATGCTGGCCCGGATGGCAGTGGAAATGGATATATTTTTAATATGCCTTTTTAACAATACATGTTGTGGATGAAGATAATAGAATACATAGAAACAATACAAGTTCTTGAGACTGTGATCTTCAGTTAGTGTGAAGGAGCTATGAAGATGGTGGAGGAAATTCCTTCAGGCACAGTTAGACAGAAAGGCTCATTTTGCGTGTAAGTAATTCCTCCCCATAGAATCATCTGTCCTTCAGCAAAAACTCAAGAACAGACTTCTTTCATAATTTGAGGCAACAAGGAGTGGATAAAATTTTGAGGAAGTTAATCAATTCATAATATGTTGTCAATAAAGAAATGAGATGTAGGAAAGTTTGTTCCATTGTGTAAATTTTTTTTCTTGTAGTTGATGTGGAAATTTTAAAAAAATGAAGTATAGTTGACGTACAATATTATATAAATAACAGGTGTACAATATAATGATACACAACTTTTGAAGGTTAATTCCGTTTATAGTTATTATAAAATATTGGCTATATTTTCAATGTTGTATGCTCTATCCTTGTAGGTTAGTTTATGCCTAATAGCTTGTACCTGTTAATCCATGCCCCTATGTTGCCCCTCTCCCTTCTGTCTCCCCATTGGTAACCACTAATTTGTTCTCTATATCTGTGATTCTTCTGCTTTTTTGTTATATTCTTTACTAGTGTGTTGTATTTTTTAGAATCCACATGAGTGATATCATACAGTATTTGTCTTTCTCTGTCTGATTTATTTCACTTAGCATAATGTCCTCCAAGTCCATCTATGTTGCTACAAATGGCAAGATTTTATTCTTTTTTATGGCCGAGTAATATTCCATTGTATATACATACCACAATACATACCACATCTTCTTTATCTGTTCATCTGTTGATAGACACTTAGATTGCTTCCATATCTTGGCAATTATAAATAATGCTGCTATAAACATTGGGGTGAATGTATCTTTTCAAATTAGTGGTTTTTTCCCCCCAATATATACCCAGGAGTGGAATTAAGTCATATGGTACTTCCATTTTTAGTTTTTTGAGAAACTTCCATACTGTTTTGCTCAGTGGAAATTACATTCCCACCAATAGTATGTGAGGGTTCCCTTTTCTCTCATTGTGAAATAATTTTTATGTGCTAACTCAGTGCTTAGCACATAGTATTTACTGAACAAATAATTGAATTATGTTCATAGCATACAAGAAAGTAAGTTTCCTAAAACCAACACTCAACAGCCACGTGATCCCAGGGCTACCCAACTGACCCCAATTCCGCTGTATCCACTATGGCATGCCACCTCCCCTGATTAAGCAAGGGTGTACATTGGATGTATGAGTGGCCCTCTGTATCTGTTGGTTCTGCATCCTCAGGTTCTACATCCATTGATTCAACCAACAGCAGATTGAAAATATTGGGAAAAAATTTTCAGAAAGTTCCAAAAAGCAAAACTTGAATTTTCTGTGAGCCAGCAACTATTTACATAGCATTTATGTTGTATTAGGTATTATAAGTAGTCTAGAGATGACTTAAAGTATATGGGAGGATGTGTAAAGTATACAGGAGAGTATATGCAAATTTAGCACTATTTTATATAATGAACTTGAGCATCTGTGGATTTTGGTGTCAGCAGGGGTCCCCCCCATAGATGCCAAGGGACAACTGTATTATGGTTTGGTGTGTGTTGCCAACAATGAAAATGTCTAGGGGTAGAGTTGCCAAATGAAATACAGGATATCCAGTTAAATTCCAATTTCAGATAAACATCAAGCATTTTTTCAGTATAAGGGTGTCTTAAATATTATCATGTGGTTCCTGCCAGCTCCGGCGCTTCATTCTTTCTTTTCTGTCTTCATTCTCATTAGTTCCTTCACTCAGCATATGCTTGATTGGGCAGTTTCTCTGTGTGCTGTTTTCCTGGTGTTGGGGGGAAGAGGTGACAAAACGGATGTTTGCTTCCTGGAGGAGAAGTGAATCAGGTAAAGAAATACCTCACAGACTTTCAGAAATGGCGAGGGCATCCCAGCAAAGCAAAGGAAATGAAGGGATGGTGGACACAGTGGAGACTGCATGGTTAAGTCTGTGTTCAGGAAAGACATCTCTGAGATGGTGATGTGTGATTAAAGGACACAATGATGTAAAAATGTGAGTCACATAGAGATCTAGGACAAAACTGCCTGATCAGAGAGGACAGCAAGTATGCCGGGAATCTAATACCATTTAGAAAGGTTTAGGTTTTACTCTGAGAAATTAAGTATAGTTCCCTGTGCTATACAATAGGCCCTTGTCGTTTCTGTATTTTATGTATAGTAATGCGTGTCTGTTAATCCCCAACCCCTGATTTACTCCTCCCCACCCTTTCCCCTTTGGTAATCATAGTTTGTTTTCTATGTCCATGAGCTTATTTTTTGGTTTGTAAATAGAATTTGTATCATTTTTTAAAAGATTCCACATATAAGTGATATCATATGATAGTTGTCTTTCTCTTTCTGACTTATTTCACTCAATATGATAATCTCTAGGTCCATCCATGTTGCTGCAAATGGCATTATTTCATTCTTTTTTATGGCTGAGTAGTATTCCAGTGTATATATATGACATATCTTTATCTAGTCATCTGTCGATGGACATTTAGGTTATTTCCATGTCTTGGCTGTTGTAAATAGTGCTGCTGTGAACATTGGGGTGCATGTGTCTTTTTGAATTACAGTTTTCTCCAGATGTATGCCCAGGAGTGGAATTGCTGGATAAGGTAACTCTATTTTTAGTTTTTTAAGGAAACTTCATACTGTTGTCCATAGTGGCTGCACCAAATTACATTCCCACCAATAGTGTAGGAGAGTTCCCTTTTTTCCATACCCTCTCCAGCATCTATTATTTATAGACTTTTTAATGATGGCCATTCTGACTGGTGTGAGGTGATATCTCATTGTAGTTTTTAAATTTTTATTTTGTTTTTTGTATGTAGATATTTATTGAAGTATCATCGGTTTACAATGTTGTGTCAATTTCTGGTGTACAGTAATGCTTCAGTCATAAATGAACATACATATATTCTTTTTTACATTCTTTTTCACTGTAAGTTACTACAAGATATTGAATATAGTTCCTTGTGCTATACAGTATGAACTTGTTTATCTATTTTGTATATATTAGTTAGTATCTGCAAATCTTGAACTCACAATTTATCCCTTCCCACCTCATTGTAGTTTTGATTCACATTTCTCTAATAATTAGCAATACTGAGCATCTTTTCATGTGCCTGTTGGCCATCCATATGTCTTCTTTGAAGAAATATCTATTTAAGTCTTCTGCCCATTTTTTAATTGGGTTGTTTGGGGGTTTTTGATATTAAGCTGTATGAGCTGTTTGTATATTTTAGAAATCAGTCCCTTGTCGGTTGTGTCATTTGTAAACATTTTCTCCCATTCCATGGATTGTCTTTTTCTTTTGTTTATGGTTTCCATCTATCATTTCTCCTATCTTTTGAAAACCCTCTCTTGACCTCATATCATTCTCTAGCTATTGCTTCCTTTCTGGGTCCCCCTTTCTATCAAAATTCCTTGAATTAACTGTTTACACTTGCTGGCTCCTGTATCATGTTTTATCTCTGTGATGCTCTCTGATCAGGCTTCTGAGCTCCTTAAGCTCTCTGCTCAGACATTAAAGCGTGTGTGGTCTCCAATGGCCACTATTTAAAATAGTATCTCTGTGGCCCCAGTGTGTTCTGTCTCCCTTCCCAGCCTTATCTTCCTCTCAGCACCTGTAACCTTCTCATGTGTATAGATAACATGAGATGTGTTGGTATATGCTCCTTGCCCCACCTCTCCACTGTGTAATCTCCTTGAGGTCAGGGATCTGTATTTTCTTCATTACTGTATTTGTAGGCCCCAGAAGAATGCTCTGCAAATACAGGTGATCAACAAATATTTATTGAATGAAAAAAATCATGCTTTATCATTTAGTACACAATCAGCCAATAAGATAAAATATTTGGAATCATGAATTAATCTAGTTGCCTTTCAAGAAGCTTTGCAGGAGTCAATTGCTTTTCCTCAATTTATACAAGCGGTTTATGAAGTTTCAATTATGAACCATACTGTAAACACAAATCTATAGTAATGCTAGTTTCAGTAAATCTATGTAATAATGAACGCTAATAAAGGGATAGATTTTGTGTGAAGTACTGATTATGGTAATGATGACGGAAATTCCATTTGTACGTTTTTTTGTGTTGAAACAAATTACATAGAACAATTTTAAATAGTTATTTTAATATAATAATGTGTTTTTTACATACTGAAGTATTTATAACTCTTTACTCCTTGCAAGTATTTTTCAGAAAAATACTTCCTAGGGAACACAAATTGAGCAGTCTCTGTGCTGCAGAAGCCAGAGAATATTAGATGAGCTAATGTTGCCCTCTAGTGGAAAATATGAGACATGCAATGGTGGAATCTGATGCTCATAAAAGACTATTATTCTAGTCCGGGGTATGTCTAGGGATTGAATACTTCCAATTTATCACTTGCTTTTATAGTGTTGAGTTAAAAATTTTAATTTAATATTTAAAATCTTAATTATATAATAGACTCGAATAAGCAATGTGCAAAAAACATACATGACCAATTAACTTTTTTAAAAAATTGTTCATATTAAGCAATCAAAAAAACATAGATTAAGAGAGGTATACCTTTTTATCATCAAGTCAGTAAAAAGTTTGAAAAGGAAAGTGAAGGTGTGAGCAAAGAGGTATTTACATTGTTGGTAGGAGCATGATTGTTACTGGGTTCTTAATCTGGAATCCCTTTTTTGAGGAGAGGTTCCCTAAAATTGTATAAAGATCTTTGTGTCTATTTGTCTTTTTTTCTGAGGAGAGGTGAAATTTCCATTAGATTCTCAAAGCCCACACTCCCAAATGTTAACACGTTTGAATTATTTCTGGGGTTGCGTTGGGGGCGGGAATTGGCAATCTGTGCCAAAAAAAAGTTCTCGGGTATGTTCATTCCATCATTGTTGTAACATTTCAAGCTGCAAACCACCTAAATGCTCTATATTGGGAAGTTTCAAATTAATCACCTTCCAGCCCTAGGAGGGGGTCACTATGGCTATTAGCAATCTAGCTATAGAATTAGTGATTCTCTCACTAGTTAATTTTATTAGTAAGGGAACTAGTGAGGCAAGCTGGGAAGGGAAGGAACAATTCCTGAACCTGATTTTTAGTTTTTTAAACGCTAGTCACCAAACAGAATTTCTCCAGTACAATGGCACCATTGAAAGCCTTGATTAAGTCCTTCTTTCGATTTGATATTGTGTTTTAGGCAGAAACCTGCCTTCTTGATCCTCAGCAGAGGTGGGGGTGGGCAGGGTGCACATAATAGTATTGTGAAAACAGTGCATTGCTTATAGAGATAATATTCCTCCTAAAGAGGAATTGTGACTCTGGAACACAGTGAGTGCAGCAGTTACAACGAATGAAACAGCTACTAATAGGGCAGGATCTTCAAGACACAAGGTAAAGAGAAAAGAAAAGGGCAGGAGCTGGACAGTCCTGCTATTTGGTGTGAGTTTACATGTGTCTTTGTTTTTGATTGTGGAGACCAACAACCCTGGCAGCCTCCAGGGATGGGAAGTGAGTGGCTGGAGGTACAGAGGGAGATTTTATTTTTATGGTGAAGTTTTGTGCATCTTGGTCTCCACCATTAAAAAAAAATTCCACCTACAGTTCACTATCAAATTACAGAAACAGAAAACCACAATAAAAAAATCTGTCCAAAGAAAATTTTGTCACAGCAAAAATGCTCCCAGGCCTCAGAGTTTGGCTCCGTTGCTTTGAGCAACATAAAAATGTTTATGTAGTTAGTTGAAACCCATCCTTAGGCTTTTGGTCAAGTGGTGCCATTTTAAAAATTCCCTGTCGCAGGGTTTCTGAAATCTCGTCTGATCAATTAAATGATTTTAAGCTGAATGATTAATAGATGAAATAATGTAATAGATGAAAGTAAATAATACATTTAAGACATTGATGGTGGGGTTTCTATTTTAAAAAATAATTTAGATAAAATCCTGTAAAGATTCACTGTTCTGTGGGAAGATAAGAGCCTTTCTCTTATACACATAAAGTTACACATTTCATGCTCCAGGGCAGATGGCTTGTAATATAAAAAGGCTGACAATCAGTTATAATTAGGTCCTTCTTGTTTCCTTTGGAGTTTGAAGTCCAGAAGGCTCATGGAAATGGTGAGAGTCTTACCGCCTATTATGGGTTGAATTGATCACCCTTTTTGCCCCAATTCATATGTTGAAGTCCTAACCATCCCCCACCTCCAACAATGTGACCTTATTTGGAAAACATGTCCTTGCAGATGTAATTAGTTAGATGAGATCATACTGCAATAGAGTGGGCTTTAACCCAATACTAGTATCCTTATAAAAATGGGGAAATTGGACACAGACATGTGCACAGGAAGAACACCATGTGAAGATAATTGCAGAGATTGGGGTGATGGTTCTGCAGTCCAAGGAATGCCAAAGATTGCTAGCAAAACACCAGAAGCTAGGGAGAGGCAAGAAGCAGATTCTTCCTCCCAGCCCTTGGAAGGAACGAACCCCACCGACACCTTGATCTTGAACTTCTAGCGTCCAGAATTGTGAGTTCTGGGGAAACAGGAAGTTCTGTTTAAGCCACGCTAGCAAACAAATATACCACCTAATCCAAATGAAACCAAGCAGCAAAATAATCCTGGAAAAGAGAAGGCAGACCAGTCTAGAGTGGCCTTTTAAAAATTTATAACTTTTTTTTTTCAATAGTAAAAGAAGACTGTGCAAACAGCAAAAATGAGAGAATCCAGTTCCCAAAGCATCAAGAGCTTAACAGGTGTAACTGACTGGGCAGCTGGGGCTGTAACTGGTGCTGGGGTCTTCACTTAGATTATCTTTAATCTCGCAACTATGCAAAGTTAATGTAATTCTTTCTGCTTTGCAGAGAAGGAAACCGAGCCTCAGAGGAACAAGTGATGATCACAAGGCAGCAGAAGTGGTAAGTCATGAATTCAAGATTTGGACCCAGCATTCAGAATTGCTAGACTGTAAGTTCATGTACTATAATTTTGAAATGCTTATTCCAACCTTTGTTAAGTATGCAGGATTTACCCATTGTTTTAGATAAAATGTGGAGTGGTGAAGATGGCACTGAGGACAGGTTGAATGGTGGTCCAGTCTCTAGAACCTCAACAAAGGGGCTACAGATTGTGTGTGTGTGTGTGTGTGTGTGTGTGTGTGTGTAGAGTAGATGGTGGTAGTCTGAGCTTGTGGTAACAGGGAGAAGTGACCCTAATAAAACTGATGTTGTTGGGGGGAGGGTGTAGCTCATAGAGCGCATGCATGAGATCCTGGGTTCAATCCCCAGTATCTACATTTAAAAACAAAACAAAACAAAGCAAAACTGATGTTTTCTATGAGACTGAAGACTATGGCCAAAAATGTTTAATGTATTTTCCATCATTTTAAGGATGGGGGCGCGGAGTTCTACTGTAGGACAGCTTCAGTGGCATCTGGTGATTTTGTACCTGAAATCAACTTATTATCAATTGTCCAGACTTCCTGGGTAAGAAATATCATTTTCTCTTCCATTCACTTGTTGTACAAAATCTTTAGTTTACTTGAAATTTCTAAAATTTTTAGGACAGCCATTCAATCGAAACCCTACAGTTTCTTACAAAATTCTTACATAATGTTAAAATTTATAATTTAATTGAATCCATATATGACATTTGACTGTGAGAAAATGAAATATACATTATAATACTTAGTGAACGTCTTGAGCAGTAGAATAAATAGTTCTCCATCTGAGCGCATCTGCCCCCTTCTAGAAGATAGGAGAAAACTTGCTTTTCTTCTTCTAACATATGCTGTATTTTAAGGTAGAGTTTCATTTAAATGCAAAACATTGTTATTTAAAATACAAAATGAAATCTCATTTGCTTTCATCTTCTGTTATACTTTCTAATTTAATTTTGCAACCCATCAGCCCCTTTTCCTTATTTGTGGGTAGTTACTTCATTAAAAATTGTCATTTCTGCATTAATTACAGTCTGGCAAATTTGCTGTGTGTTAACACCCCACAACAGGGTATATTTACTTACAGTCTTTCACCTATTTTGAAAGATTTATAAAGTATTCTGGCCCCAAAGACCTGACTTCTGAGCATTATTTTCTTCTTCTTTTTTTTCCCTTTATTTCTGTTACATAACAGCATATGTGAATAAATATCAGAAGCCATTAAAAGCCTTCTCTTTGGGGAGGAAAGAGTTTCTTTAAATCACTTTTACAATAGCATTTACTGCCCTGTTTTTTTTCAGGTGTGTGGTTTCCGATTCACTAACACAAGTTCTCTGATGAGCTGTCTAGGGGCCTATAACCCTGTTCCCAACTTCGGCACTGCCCAACAAGTTATTGGCCTTGCAGTGCCGCAGAGCATTTTAAACAAACCTCCTCTGTTCATCCAGGCTTGCTTTAAAAGAGCTCTGAAACCGATCCAAGCGCAGATGGCCGGGTGTCACCAGTGTTCCCAGCCGGCTGTAACTTCCACCACTGCCACCATTTTCCACAGTGAGATTGATGGAGTGGAAAATAATAGCAATCTTCAAGGGGAGGATTCTTTCCTGCATTCTTGGTCACAGAGAACCAATCATTTAAAAACAATTTACCACCACAGACGGGGCACCATTTCAGAGAAACATGAAATAGAACAGAAGAAATCTGTTTTCTAATGATTCAACTCACTGGTTCCAACAAAGGCATGGCATTGGGCTATCAAGCGGCTTGTGTTTTACAGGCCTTCCCAAACTGCGCTGCGTCTGAAAACACGGAGAAGCCAGGAGGAGACCAGTGTCGAGATTGTTCTCTCTTTAAATGGTTGTCATTCATTGCCTAAATCCCAATTTTCTTAACTAAAGCAGATTGCTATTACTGAATTGTGTACTTCAATAAAAATAAAAACCGGGGTAAAAATGATTAAATTAACTCTATGAAATATTTCTTAATTTCTTACTTCTAAAGATAAAAGCTATGCCGAGGAGCCTTGAACATGAACACAGTTTTTTGGTAAACTAACTCAAAGAATCCTCTGTGCCAAAGAAGGTAAGTCCAGTATCTTTTTAATGGGAGGCTTCAACCTCTACAGGAGAAAAGGCACCATGGGGTTACTGAAAAAGAATCCATCATCTTTTCACATGGTCTTCCCTCTGAGTCGACAGTCATCTAAAAGCCAACAAGAAAGACCTCAGAAGAAACCAACTCTGTTGACCCCTTGATCTTGGACTTCTAGCCTCCAGATTTACGGGGAAAAAAATTTCTGTTGTTTAAAAAAAAAAATCCATCTCATTTTTGTTTTCTGTTGACAGGGATTATCACATCATTTCCCCCAAGTTTATTCCATAAAGATATTGAGTGGAGTACATTTAGGGATTAATTTTTATAGAATTTGTAGTGATTTTTCTAAGAAGATCGATAACTAAACCACATGGATTTCCCCACCTAGGCATGCTGTCTTCTTTTAAATACAAATGAATTATGTACCTATCAAGAGGCATCTGAGAAGGGTTTTATGAAGCACACCTTTTCTTTTTTCCATTTGTGGCCTCTTAGAGCCCTATAACAAGGATATTCTACCATGGTTCCCATTGCCCCAGGAAGTCCAAAGTCCACACATTTCACTGGAAGGCTCATGAGTATGCTGGAAGCAAGGCTGCACTAAGGGGTATTTAGATACGGACTGAGCAAGTCTCAGGGTACTTAATGACAGTCTTGCCAGAAGTCAAAGGGCAGTCTACCTAACAGGTCAACTCTGAAAGGGACCAGCAGGACTGCAGCTCTCACTGGTGAGACTTAAAAAGAGACCTTGAGTTAGAAGATGGATACTCTTACCTTCTGCACTGAATCTCATCATCCTCTTCTAAGATCTTGGGAGGTGACATGCACAATAATCTTCTTTGCTGAGGTAGAAGTTACTTAAGACTATGAAACCCTGACTTGGGACCTTGTAAGAGGAGACAGGGGGAGGACCCAGGAGATGAGAATTCTTCCAGTGAAAAGGAAGATTTTTAGAATGAAGGGGCTTGAAGAAGCTGTATACCAGCTGGATGGTAACATGTCCCCTCCCAGGTAGTGATCCCTTTCTGAAAAGGGTCTGAACATGCCTGCACTGCCTTAAACTAGTCCTGGGTCACTTAATAGTGGTGAAGAAGAAGGGAAGCCTGTCCTTCCAACCCTTCCCAGTCTCCAGGGAAGTGAGGGCTGCAACCTTTCAATGGGATTGTGTCAGAGTTTTGTGGGCGTGGATGAGGGAATTTCAAGAACTAGGGAGAGCCCATCCTAAAGCTGCAGCAGGCAGTGGTAGACCCTCCCATGATGCTGGAGGAGAAATCTGGAGAGGATGATGTGCGATGTCATTAACTACAAACTTTCTGGTAACCCCAGTGACATCCAGAGGGGCAGAGGGGCACTGCAAACTCTTGTATAGCTTTAGTAGGGAAGAGGGTGAGACAGTGCATGAGAGACCAGGACTATGCACAACCATAGTCTTCTGAAAATCTTTAGAAAGATCAACATTTCATCTGCTACTGATGATCAAACTGTTAGTATTTTATAAATGGAAACAAAGGATTCTTAAAGGAAATGGTGGTAATTGTTTTAGTAATTTAGATTTTTACATTAATCTTTTCTCACAAAGTAGGCTGCAGTCACCTAGGCCTTCTGTCAGTTCCTACAATTTTCCTAATGCAATTTTCTTTGCTCAGGCTGTTTTCTCTGCTACAAACACTCTTCCCCTGGCTTTTTTTCTTTTTCTTTTTCTTTTTTTCAGAACTGGCTCTTTCTCATGCATTATGATGATTTTTTAAAATTGAGGTATAGTTGACTTCCAAATTATATTAGTTTCAGGTATACAACATAGTGATTCAAGTTTGCTAATAAAACAGAAAATCATTAACATGAAAAAAAAAAAGCCACATCTGTTGATCAAATGTGTGATCAAGTGCTGACCAACCCTTAATTCTCTTCCCCTCCGTGTAGGAAGGAGGAGGAAGGGGAATGGATGGTGCCCCACAAAGTGCATGGGGAGGTGGACACATGTGCTGCTCTAGCCGCTGTGAGGGAAACCTGCTCCATAACAGAAAATTTGACTCACTCCGTCGGCCAAGCTGGAGTCAGAAGGAGAGGCCCATGTTTTGTCACTGAGATGGTCACATGGGTAAAAGGATGAGATGTAAATTTCCCTTGCATTTCCAACACAAAAGCTGGTGTGCTTCTTAGGTGGCTGAATTCTTGCCAATGAGATCCTAAATGCAGCAAAACCAGGGGACACTTCATGCCTGTCCATTCTGAAACTCATTGGAACATCTCAGGGAAAAGTCTTGATTTGAAAAAGTTAAGATTTTATATACACTTGGATTTGACCTCAAACAAGAACCTTGCATCCTGCTAGAATGCTGATTGCACCAGAGAAGGAGAGAAGCTGCATATATCCAGAGACTTGATGAAACCATGTGCCCTGGGAATGGTTAAGTTGGGAGGAGCTTGGAGCAGGGGAGGATAATTGAAGGAGCATCTGTCCTAAATGAGGTAACTCACTATGTAACTGTTGACATTTCTCCTGATATTTCACAGCTGATCATGGAGCTACCGCCACTAGTTTCTCCAACAAACTGAATGATGTTTTTTAGCACAGGCAGCTCCTGTTTTCCGTCTGTTATGTGCATGCTGATGCCATCAAAGAAAAAGTCCAGCTTCTCTTTTGGAAACTGGAAAGGTTGTCAGCAGCTTCAGAATGGTGCAGTGTATCTTAGCCAAGCAAAACTTTGCCTGAAAGAAAAATCGTGCTACCCTGTGTACAGATGGGGTCCCTGGATACTTGGCATTGTGCTTGGCTTTCCTGCCTGGTGGCATGTTAGAGTAATTCACGTTTTTGATATAAGCGCGTGTTGACATCAAAACCCTGTCAAAAGTCCTGAAAGAAGTCATGCTTACTGCTATGTGAAGTGTTAAATTCATAACCAGAAACTTTCAAGAAGTTTTGTCAAGAAATGGGCCAGATACGAAGTTCCTCTCTATTACACAGTTTACTGGTTTCCTAAGAGCAAATCTTGAAACAAGTGGTTGGATGTCAGATGGAGATTTCCATTTTCTGAGAGAAAAAGAAAATGAATCTACTCAGTTTGGGCATGGGAATAGCTCATTCATGGCCTGACTTATCTGACAAATATTTTTGGTCACATACTTGAGTAAATCTTTTGATTCAAGCTTCTGCAGTGAAATTATGGGTGTCATTGAAAAATTACAAGCCCTTTGATCAGGCTGCTACTGGAGGTGGCCAAGTATGTGAATTTTCGGATGAGGATATACTTTTGTAGCCTGGAAATGGGGATGCTGAGAAGATAGCATTGTATATAGACCCCTGGCAATGTGGTAGCATTTGTTTGAAAATTATTTTGCTCAGATAAAATAGGACTTTGGATTTGATACTCCTTCCTTGCTGACAAAGAGCACCAATAATTCAGACTTTGCTGAAGATACTGTGATGGTTAATTTTCTGTACCAACTTGATTAGACCATGGGGTACTCAGATATTTGGTCAAATATTCTGGGTATTTCTAGGAGGGTGTTGTTGGGTGTAATTAACATTTAAATGGATAGACTGAGTAAAGCAGATTGTCCTCCCTAATGTGGGTGGGCCTCATCTTATCAGTTGGCCTGAATAGAACACAAAGGCTGACCCTCTTCTGAGTAAGACAGAATTCTTCTTGCCTAACTGTCTTGGAACTGAGATATTGGTGTTTTTCCTGACTTTGAACTCAAATTGAAACACTGTTGCTTCCTAGGTCTCAAACTGCCAGCCTTTGGACTGTGAAACTACACCATTGGATCTCCTGGGACTTGCCAGGCTCCATAATCACGTGAGTCAATTTCTTATTATCTCTATATAGAGATATCTATATCTATTTCTATATCTATATCTATTTCTATGTTTATCTGTATCTATATTCATATCCTTTTGGTCTATTCTCTGGAGAACCCTGACTATTACAGATACCATCATTGATGTAAGGGCACAAGAGATGACTTGACTTACAGTCAATTCAGAGACCTGGAGAACCCTAGTGTGTCTGGACACAAGATTATTTTAATCTGGCAAATCAAATGATAGTAGTTTTTATTTCATTTACTGCAGAGAATTATTGTAACCTTAAGAACTAGCCCCCAAATTCCTCTTTGAGAGGACTATCTTTGTTGAAAGTTATTCTCTGACAAGTGTGTAACTGGGATGGATTTTGCTCAAGTGCTAGAACTGGTGATTTGCCCCTCCATACCTCCAACTCCCACTTTGAGGCACTTGTGCAGATCCTGGGCTTTTGAAAAATGAAATGTTTATATGACCAGTTTTGGGTGTAGTGAGTCCAGATAAATGTCCCTGTGGTGGATGACCCATGAGTGGCAAGCCCCCCGCATCTGCAATGGAAAGTCAACACAGCCCCTGAGTGTAGTTCCTGAGCTGCCTGTGACCCTCAGTGGGATGGCCATGGGTGGTGGCTTGGTATGGGTACAGCTTCCATCAGGCTCCCTGCAGAGATGGTGACTCTGTTCTTTCACTTGCTGCCCCTCCCCACCCCACTTTGTGATTCAGCTCCTCCTCTGACCTCCTCTCAGTGATGCTCTGGTACCCGCTCTCCTCCCTGTCACGTCTTTCCCCAGATAAACCTCACTGAGTTCCCATGGAGATTTGAGGGTGGCATTGTTGGCTTCTCCTTCACTTTTCTTTCAAATGAATTATGATTAAATTCCACACCCTGTTTCCCACTTAACAGCCCACTGTAGATGTAAAACAGGAATCAAAAGTTGAACAAAAACCAGAAATCCCACAAAACCCTCCAAAACCCTACGTGATGCTTTTTGTTTCTTGTATGCCTGCTTTTAAAATTCTCATCCTTTTCAAGGCTATGTGGCTGCCTCCTGTAGACTGGCGAGGGTCAGGACAAAGAATGGTACAGGGACAATAGGAACAAGATCATCACTAGGTAAGGGGGAGCCCTTTCAGTGTCTGGATGTCAGTGAGCCCCTAGGCTTCAGAGAGTGAACACGATTGCTTTGTCTAATAGAAAGAAAAATTTGGAGTCGGTAAAATGGTACAATGTTACTTGACGCGACCTGTCTGTGCTCTTCACCAAAAAGTAAAAAAATTCAATCAAATCTATTATTGTCACAAAAGCTTGTGTGTAAGAAGGGGCTAAGATGGAATTAGTGCTGGGTAGGGGAAGGCTAGAGGTAAGGACATCAAAGCTTAGAGATGAGGCCAGACCGAGGCCAGTTGGTGCAGAATTAGTGGAAACCTTGAGGCGGAGCTTTGCATTTCATGAGCCATGAAATTATTGAGTACAAGGAGATTTTACCTAAAAATCAAGGGGGCAGCGAGGCCTCCAGCTGTCTTGAAGGTTATAATGATTCACATCTTTGTGATTAAGTGCTTATTAGAAACCAGAAATGGAAATGAATTGGCTATTAAAGCTGACAAGTGTGTTATGTCAAAGATCTCTGCAATTTTAACTTCTTATTCTTGCCGGATAACTTCAGAATTCTCATTTCTAAGCAATCATCAAGCCAATTTTCATTTCATGTGAACAATTGGATTGATTTCACATTTTCAGGAAGTTGCCACTAATTTCTGCAAGGGAAAAAAAAAAAAAGAAAGAAAGAAAGAAAATGTACCAGTCAGGGCCGATAAAGCAGAAAAGGGTTTTAATGAGAGAGTATGGGTCTGCTCCCAGAGTTTCCGGGAGAGCTGGCTG
The DNA here is from genome assembly GCF_009834535.1 of Camelus ferus. Lineage (NCBI taxonomy): Eukaryota > Metazoa > Chordata > Mammalia > Artiodactyla > Camelidae > Camelus > Camelus ferus. The sequence continues at coordinate 88,234,006 of NC_045696.1, read as the reverse complement.
ACCAGCCTTGTGAAGTCAGCAGGAACAGTGGTGGACCAGGTAGCCAGAGCCGTGGCCAGCATCGCATCACAGAACCGAATTCAGGGAGGCACCTTGCCACCTCTAAAGGGTCCTGGATGCCTGTTTCACCACTGCTGCCGAAGACACAAACATAGCACCCAGCTGCTGCTGGCTGGGCCACTGTAATGGATTTTGTGCTGTTCCTGCCTCTCTGGCCAAATTGAGAATGCCAGGCTGGTGTATTGAACTGGCCCAGTCTTGCTGGTAGTCCATGCCCTAAATGTCAGGGAGCCAGGGAACAAGCATCTAGGCTTTGTGACTCTTGTGGTGGCAAGTAAGCTTGAACAGTGAATGAGGCTAACAAGGGAGGTTAAATGAAAGATAGAAATGATGTCATTTACAATTTTGGGAGAATTTTTAAAATAAAAATTTTTTAATGTTGCCTATGTGAAAGCAATAAACATTCAAAGCAATAATATAAAATGTATATAAAAATGTCCATGGTGGGTGGAGGAGGGCTAAATTAGGAGTTGGGATTAACAAGTACACATTACTATATATGAAATAGATAAACAACATGGACCTACTGTACAGCACAGGGAATTGTATTCAATTTCTTATAATAAGCTATAATGGAAAAGAATCTGAAAAAAATATGTATGTATATATATGTATAACTGAATTGCTTTGCTGTACACCTGGAACTAATATTGTAAATCAACTACACTTCAGTAAAAAACAAAATTAAAAAACAAAACAAAAATTACCCATGAGTGTTTGTAGATATAATTTTGGGGGGGAGTAGATGCATAGGTTACATAAACTTTTCAAAAACTTACCATCTTCATATTCTTTCCCCAATGCCAAATTTCCTTTCTCATCTTCATCTAGAGAGTTTGACTGCATCACACTCAAAGCTCAGAATGTCCCTTGAACATGTGAAAGATGCTTAAATTCTCTCATAATAAGAAAAGTACAAATTTAGGTGACAGTAAGATACCATTTATTACCAGTTACATTGGCAAAAACCAAAAAGTTTGACATCATATTCTGTTAGTGAAGCTTTTGGGAAACTGGCTGTTTCTTACACTGCTGATGGGTATGTGAAATTGTCTGACTCTGTAGAGGAAGCTTTGGCAATATGGAGCAAAATTATATATGCATAATCTTTCTTCTAGGACTCCATCTCAAAGATGCACTGGCAAAAAATACAAACATGTGCACAGAGCTTTTCATTGCGGCATTATTTGTAATGCTCAGTGTGGTAAGTAGAATTCTAAGATAGACCCACCCCTTCTGAGCCATCCTTTCCCCCTGCGACATATGCCTTGTATGGCCCCTTCCTCTTGAGCGCAGGCGGAATCTGTGAACACGATAGGGTTTTACTCTCAGGAGTAGGCTACATTACATGACAAAGGTAAAGGACTTTTTCAGGTAAAATTCAGGCCCCTAACCAGTTCACTTTGAGTTAATCAAAGGGGGATTCTACTGAGTAGGCCTGACCTAATCAGATGAGTCCTTGAAGCAGAGATTCTCTTGATGGATCTGGAGAAGTAGGCTACCACATGTGAGGGGACCTCTGGAGGGGGTTCTGTGGTTAGGACCCGAGGAAGGCTTCTGGGTTGTGAGAGTCATCCCAGATGACAGCTAGCCAAAAACTGGGGATTTCTCTTTACAGTGATAAGGAACTGAATTCTGCCAACACTAGCGGACTTGGAAGAGGACTCTGAGTTGCACGTGAGATCACAGCCTTGGCCAAAACTTTGATTTCAGCCTGGTGGGATGCTGAAGAGAGGACCCAGACAACCTTGTGCAGATTCCTGACCCACAGAAACTGTGAGGTAATCCATTTGTGCTGTTTTAAGTTACTAAATTTGCGGTAATTTGTGATGCAGTATTAGAAAACCAATACACTGACAAACAAAATACTACCAAAATGTCCATCAATACGGGACAGATTGAATAGACTATGGTATATTCACACAAGGGAGTCCTTTGTAGTTGTAAAAAGGGAAAAAAAGATCTAGGTGGTTGATGGTGTTTTCGTGGGCAATCTTTTGTATAAGAAAAGGGGAATGTGAGTATATATACACCAGTGCTTCTATTTTCAGAAGGAAACAATGGGGTGACTAACCAAAATAAACAAGTATGGTTACTTAAAGAGGGAGTCCTGGATCAAGGAGGAGGAGATAGGACTCATGCGAGGCTTTTGTGGGTATACCTTGTTGTATTTCTTGACTTTGGTTCTTTGGTTTACATAATTAAAAACAAAATGAAAGAATAGCTAAGGAACTATTAAACATTAAAGACTACTGGAAAGAGGGGAGGGTACAGGTCACTGGTAGGGTACATGCTTAGCATGTGTGAAGTCCTGGGTTCAATCCCCAGTACCTCCACTAAAAAACAAAAAACAAAAAACCTGAATACATGTATGTATATGTATGATTGAACTATTATGCTGTACACCAGAGATTGACACAACATTGTAAACTGACTATACTTCAATTAAAAAAAAAGGCTAATGGAAATAAGCAAATCTAGCTGTGTATCAATTTGGTAGCATAATCACACACATAAATGAATTATTTAAAGTAATAGCAAAGCAGTGTTTTGACTGTTCCTTCCTAGTGGAATGTATCTAAGGACAGATTTATATATGTGCCCTAGAAAACCACTCACATAGTCCAAGTAGGGTAAACAAAAAGAGGTCCACACCCAGACATATTGTAGTAAAAAGAGTGAAAGACAAAGACAAAGAGAAAATCTCAAAAGGAGTGAAAGAAAAGACCCTTCACATACGAGGAAACTCCTGTAAGATTAATAGATGACTTCTCATCAGAAATGACATGGGCTGAAGGTAGTGGGATGACATATTCAAAGAACTGAAAGAAAAAAATTATCGACTAAGAATCTTAAATTCTGGAAAAAGGGTGAAATAAAGACATTTCCAGATAAGCAACAATGGAGACAGTTGCTAGACGATCACCTTTTCTGAAATACTAAAGAGTTCTTCAGGCTAAAAGCAAGTGACCCCAGACCTTAATTCAATTGCACACTCAAAACCCAAAAAGTAGTGGTAAAGGTAATTAGATAATTATAAAAGGTGCATATTTCTTCTCTAAACTACAAAAGTAATTGTATTAAATTATGTATATAAACAAATTATTGGTCCTAAAACACATAGGAATGCAGCATATTTGAACAGCACAGAAGAAGTGGTTGGGAGCAAAGCTATGCTGGACTAAGGAAATGACACGAGCTGGTAACTTGAATGTGTGGGAACAAAGGGAGAGAACCAAAAATCGTAAATAAGGAGATTCACGAACTCTAGATATATACTTGCTCTCCTTTATTCTCTCAACTTCTTTAAGAGACAGAACTATATAAAGTAATAATGAAAACAACATACTGTTGGGTTTGTCACACATATAGATGTAATATGTATAACAATTATAGCACAAAAAGAGGAGAGAGAGAAAAGAGCGATACCCAAGAGAGTTGAAAACATGTCCATGCACAAACTTGTACACAGATGTTGATCACAGCATTATTTCATAATATCCAAAAACTGGAATCAACTCAAATGTCCATCAGCTAATGAATGGACAAAGGAAATGTGATATAGCTGTACAATGGAATATTATTCAGCCATTAAAAGGAGTAAAGTTCTGATGTGTGCTACAATAGGGATAAGCCTTGAAATGCAAAGTGAAAGAAGGCAGACAGAAAAGACTTCATAGTGTATGATCAGTTTATATGAAATGTCCTTTATGGGCAAATCTATAGATTCAGACAGTGGGTTAGTAGTTACCTAGGGCAGAGGATGGATTGAGGTGTAGGAGACATGGGAGTTACCACTGATGGATATGGAGTTTCTTTGTAGGGGAATAAGTGTTCTAAAATTCATTGTGATGATTGCACAATTCTGTGAACAAACTAAAAACAATTGAATTGTATACATTAAATGGGTGAGTTGTATAGTATGTGAATTATATCTTAATGAAGCTGTTAAAAAAAGTCTTATGAACTCATGTCAACAGTGCAGAGTAGCCAGCTGGGGGAAAGGAGGTCCCAGTGCACCAGATAATTTGAGCATCAAAAAGACTGGCTGCATTGAGTTATAACACAGCACATATGTAAAAACTAGTGAGTTTGTAAAGACAGCAAGACAAAACAAAGAAAATATCCCACATTCACCACTGGAGGTTGCCAGAGCTCCAGTCATTTCTCTGGAAAACTGAAAAAGGGAAAGAACCTTGCTTGCTCTGCCTTATCTGTGTGAATTATATGTTTATGTAACTGAAGACTTGATGAGGGAAGATTCTTCCTTATAGAAGTTCAGCTAAAAGATGCAGAAAGAATGGTAGAGTTAGAAAATCACTGTAGATTTTCAGTAAATGGCATCATTTTTACACTAAATCACAAATTGTTTATTGTATCTTCTGCATTATTATTTAATTCCTATATTTATACCCCTGTTTTACAACAACATTGTCAGTTCCATGAAGGCAGGAAGCATGTATATTATACTCCCTTGCTTTCTAAAGGGTCTAGCATGAGCTAAGTTAATTTCTGTAAAAAAGATACGCTTCACTGATAGATAAGAATATGAAATTGTATTATTTGTTTATAGCATCAGAATGACCTTAATATCTTCTAATGAAGGTAGACTGATTTTCTAAGAATTTATTCCAAGTTAAAAGTGGCATTTTAATGGAACTCTCTTAGCAGTATTATTGTTTTTTCAGTTAGTGGAAGAAGAATGGTTAGTCAGTTAAATTATAAAAAAAACTTTTCTTGGAAATTCATGGATGAGATGTTTTGCTCATATAATTTAGGTTCTAATGTTGACTACTTAATGCACATTTTTAGCTTAATTGCTGGAAAGCAATATCACCACAAGTTGAAATAGTTTTGAAATAGAGAAAGACGTAAAATTATAGTGAACATGTCATTTGGAATAATTGGCATTCTAAACAAAGTCTGAAAGAAGTCATTAGAGGTACTTAGAGCAATAGCTGATAGTGCTTAAAAGACCCGTATAAGTTGAATTTATTTACTTTATACATTTAAAGGCTTCGCATATATAATACTAAAATTGCTGTCCTAGTTTTTAAATAAGTGAAACTCTTTTATTTTTTCTAATAACTAAATTGTTTGGAATCCTTAAAATAGCTATTGCTGTTCTCAATATAAAGCTTACTTACCAAATATGATGCCAGTCCCACATTTCAAAAACTTTAAACAGATATGAATATGTTTTAGTTACAACGTCTAAGTGAGGCAAATTCTATAGCTTCTTTTTAGCTAGTGATATTTTTAAACAACTTTCTCATTCTCAGGAAATATTACAATTAAGTAAAAATTTGTCTTTTCAATATTAATAGATATTTCTTTATTTCTACTTACATATGGAATTTCTTTTCCAAAAATGTTTTCCCTAAGAAAATATTTTCTTCTTGTGGTTCATACAATATATGAGCATAATTCAATTTACATACGTTATTGGAAAAAGTAAACTGTGATGCTTCTGCTTGAGCTTGAATCAATACTTAATTTTATGTAAATAAATATTTCAAAATTGTATTCTTTACTGCCATCTCTGTCCAGGATGGATTAACAGGCACAGGATTTATCTTAAACAAGTAAATAACCAGACAAAATATATGGAACAATGGTTTTCAGATATTGAACCTCGGACAGTACATGAAAATGATCTCTGAGAGAAGGGAACAAACAAGATGAAGCCCACAGTCACTCAAGCTACAGGCTAAAGAGAGTTTCCAGGCTTCAGTGCAGGGTCGGGGAGTCCATACAGAACCTGGCTGTCTCTCCCAGCTGAGGAGACAGAGTGCAGAGTTCATGGGAGCCAAGACACTTAAAATGGAAAGAGCAGAGTACTGGTACTGGAGAGGAGAGCTGCATAGCCAGAGAGTTCTGGACATCTGGCTCTCGAATGTTTATATAGAAAGGATCAGACGGAATCGTCCGTGGAGCTCACGTGGTGTCAGGAGCAGTTTGGGTTTCTACCAGCCAGAGTGGAAAGGCCTATTTATTCCTAGGACATTGAGAAGAGAGTCAAATGGCCCTGGATGAAGAAGAGAAAACTATGACATGCAGGTCCAGTCTGGCCTTTTTTGTAACAGCTGACAAGCTAGCAATTGTTTTTACATTTTTAAAGGGTTGTTGAAAGCAAATAAAGAAGAGTACGCAACAGATACATGGCCTGCAAATCTAAGTAGTAACTATCTGGTCCTTTATCAAAAAAGTTTGCTGAGACCTACCCTAGACTAAATGCTGTTTTAAACCTGCTTAGTAAAGGTTAAAAACAAAAGTATCTATTTCCTAGTAAATGAACCACATCCTAAAACAGAGCCTAAAAATATTTAATGGGAAAAAATTAGTATCCATTTCTAAGAAAATTTCTGCATCAGTATTCAAAAATATTTAAAGGATTACAAAAAACCCAGTATCCAACAATGTAAAAATCACAATGTCTGGCATCTAATAAAAAATTACCAGGTATACAAGGAGGCAGTAAAATATGACTCATAATGAAGACAAAAGTAAATTAATAGAAACAAAAAGATGGCATTGATGATAGAGTTGGAAAGGACAATAAATTGGCTATTATAAATATACTCCATGTGTTGAGGAAAGTAGAGAAAAGCATGAGCATGATGAAGAGAGAAATGAAAGGTATGAAATAACACCTAAACTGAATTTCTAGAGATGAAACTGTGTTGTACACCAGATCTCTAGGATTTATTCAACTTGCATAACTGCAACTTTGTATTGTTTCACAAATACCCCTTGTTTCCCCCTCCTTCCAAGCCCTAGCAACAGCCAATCTATTCTCTGCTTCTATGAGTTTGACTGTTTCAGCTTCCTCATATAGTTAACAATATTATATACTTAAAACTTTGCTGAGAGGATAGATCTTATGTGAAGTGTTCTTATTAGACACACACACAAAATTAAGAGGATGGGAAGAAACTTTTGTGGGTGCTGGATATGTTTTGTAAATTATTTATAGATGGATATGTTTATAACATAGATTGTGGTGATAGTTTCCTGGATATATACTTATCACCAGATTCATCAAGTTGTATACATTAAATATGTACAGGTTTTTCCCAAACACCATTCTTTTTAATTTTTCACTGAATTTTCCAATTACTGTTTTTCCCTCCAACTTTATTGAGGTATAATGGATAAATTATAAGATATTTAAAGTGAAATATGTATAGATTTTTGTATGTCAACCATTCCTCAATAAATGGATAAAAAGAAGACAGTGTCATATTGGCATAAGGATAGATACATAGATCAGTAGAACAGAAATAAATCCACCCATGCATGTACAACTGGATTTTTCCCCTTATCCTTTTACCCTGCTTTTTCATTCTTCATTTCCTTGTCTGACATTTCAGATAGTTATTTGATAATTATCTGTCGCTCCCAAATGAATTTTTTATGTGGTAAAAAATCATATAACATGAAATCTCTCTTCCTCACACATCTTTAAATGTACAGCACAGTATTGTTAAGTGTAGGCACAATGTTGTAGTATCTCTCTAGAACTTTTCCATCTTACATGACCTGCATTCTGTACCCATTGGACAGCAACTCCCCATTTCTCCCGCCCTTCAGCCCTGGAAACCATTATTCTATTTTCTGTTTCTGATTTTGTCTACTTTAGATACCTCAAAGAAGTGGAATCATACAGCATTTGTCCTTTTGTGATTGACTCATCTCATTTAGCATGATGTCCTCAAGGACAGGATTTCTTTCTTTTTAATGGTTGAATAATATGTCATTGTATGTATGTACCACATTTTCTTTATTCATTCATTGATGCATATTTAGGTTGCTTCCACCTCTTGGCTATTGTGAATAGTGCTTTCATGAACATGCGTGTGCCTGTGTCTCTTTGAGATCCTGATTTCAATTCTTTTGGATAAATACCCAGAAGAAGAATTGCTGGATCATGTGGTAATTCTATTTTTTAATTTTCTTTTTGGAATCTGCATACTATTTTCCCTAGTGGTTTCTCCATTTTACATTCTCATCCATAGTGCACAAGGGTTCCAATTTCTCCACATCCTCTGCATCACTTGTTATTTTCTGACTTTTTTTGGATAGTGGCCATTATAACGGATATGAGTTGATATTTCATCACGGTTTTGATTTGCATTTATCTGATGATTAGTGAAGTTGAGCATCTTTTTATATGTTTGTTGACCATCTCTATGTCTTCTTTGGAGAAACATTTATTCAAGTCTTTTGCTCATTTCTTAATTGGGCTATTTATTTATTTATTTTTGCTATTGAGTTTTAAGACATACATTTTGGATATTAACCCCTTATCAGATATATAGTTTGCAGATATTTTCTCCCATTCCATAAGTTGCCTTTTCACTCTGCTGGAGGGAGGAATTACAAAAGGGCACAAGGAAACTTTGGGGAGTGAATGTTTATTATCTTGAATGTTGTGACGTTTTATGGGTATATTCATATGTAAAAACCCCTCGAATTATATAATTTAAATATATGCAGTTTGCTGCATTTTGATTATATTTCAATGAATTGTTTTAAAAAAATAATAACAATAAATAAAAATAAGATAAAAAGCCCCCAATCCCAGAAAGTTACATTCTCTTACCTCAAGTTTTTGTTTGTTTGTTTGTTTGGAATTACATAAACAATTTCTGTATTATGTATAAATTTACAAAACAGTTGGTTTTTTTCACTTCAGAGATTTTGTTACATGAATATATGTTAAAAATATTCAGAGTTACCAGTACTTTTTATTCATTGTATAACATACCATAATTAGGCATATACCATGCCTAATTCTGGGTAAGTAAAATGTATTAACTCAACTTAGAAAGCAACTCAATAGAACAGTCTTTGGCTTAACATTTTTAAATGTACTTAAATATTGTCTGATTTCACAGCTGAGAATTTTTACAGTTCTGAGTTCCAGCCTAATCAGATTCTCCCTTCATCCCTTTGTGAATGGAGGAGATTGAAAGCCCCAGGAAAGCTGGCCACGAGCAAAGAGAAGCCAGTTTGTTCTGTACAGAGGAAGCCAGGCCCTGTGGCTTTAGTACTCCGGCTCTTCCCCTAAACCCCAGCTGTGGAAGGAAAAGACCAACATAGACATTGCAGGATAACCAGCAACAACAGTGGACACAACACCGACTAATGGCAAACACTAAAGAGATATATCAGCTAAGGTAATAGGAAAAGAGCTAACGCTTATCTCTCCACAGTTAAAAAATTCCTCACTTACATTATTTCCTTTAATGGACACCAGTCATGGTCCCTGGAACATAGCAAATGCTCAATAAAAGCTTGCTGAATGAACGTATTGAAATTCCTGCCAGTGTCCAGCAGATTGTAGGCACTGCATTTCTGGAGATAATTCTCCATAATCTCACGTCTGCATATCTTGTGAGCAGAGGAACTGACTACCTTTGTTATGAACTACCTTCTTGAGGGTATTTGTATAGTAAAGAGCCTTGGAAGGTAATGTCTCCCTCCAGAGCAATGGGCAGATTTGCATACTGTCCAGTGTAATAAATATGTCCCTTTTTGGAGCACAAGTCAGACACGTTTACTTCCCATTGTGAAAGATTTGAGATCCTTATGTTGAGGGTTCCTCTCCTGTAATGCACTGTGCTTCTCATGCAGGTATCTTTTCACCATCTGGATGTCACATTGTGGTACCTGAGGCTTGGGGAACTGGCACACATGATGGTACTCTGGCTATCACTGTTGCACCGAGCAATAATCTGTCCTTTGTCTCTGACCCAGGAGTCTTAGGTCCTCTATCAACATCCATTAGACGGTGGGAGGCTAAGGGTTAGTTTGCAAGTAGGTTAAAATCTCAGGCCCTTCACAGTTTTTGACACTCTACACGCTTTTTGCACTAAAGTGCCTACTCTCAGAAAAGCTCAAAAAAATCCGAAGAAGTAGCCAACTGAATTGGATAAGGAAAACAAACAAGTCAGCAGGATCTAACCAAAAATGCAACTTCCCTACTTTGCAGAACAAAGCTCCTATTAAGGGGCAAAACAGCCACCATCTTGCATTGGGAAAGAGTATGCGAAAGAGCTACTGGACGGTAAGATCAGAACAATTATAGGGACGGAGGAAAATACTGAAACTAGAACACAATAGGATCCTAATACGTGGAAAGTTAAGGAGGAGAAGTTGACTCAGGAAGCTTCCAAAGATGTCTTACTCCATTACACTGGCATCAGTTCTTCTGCAATCTCTGGAAAGCATAAAAAATTATCACTAAGAGTGGTTGTTTCTGGGAAGGTGAATGGGGTGGCAGAGAGATGTGCTTTGCATACTTTGAATTTTGTACCATCTTCAGGTAGTACTTATACAAAAATATATATATATAAAATTCAATTTGAAAAGCTTTTAAATGATGTTTTCGGTAAGAAAGTACAAATTGTTTTTAGATTAAAAAAAAACTACTTACACGGCAGGGACTTTACCTTTTAAAAGATTTACTAGGAAACTGTTCATTGCAGGCTGGCTGGCAATTTGGTTTTATGGAGGGACAAATGTCCTTACCTTTGGAATCGACTACTCTTGTTAAGGAAATGCTTCAGAATAGGCTCTTTCATTCCAGGTCTGTAAGAAAAAAAATACCCACCCCTTGCTTTCAGATAGAAGTATGAGGTTACTTCGAATCTGAGAATGCATGCATTGTGTTCCGTTTGGTAATGTCAATTAGATGTACATATTTTACTTTTAAAAGACGGAACAGAAATAGTTTTCCTAAAAGATATTCAATCGGGACTATTAGTGCCCTCTGTTTGGGTTTGTTAAGGATTGAATAACTTAGAATTTGAGATGGTCTCTTCAGGAGCATAGCGCTTGCTTTTTAGTTGTGCTTCTGGGAAGTCAACAGGGTGTAGTCTGGCCAAGCTTGGAGCCATCGTGAGAGAGTCTGCTTTGGGGCACAACGTGTGGCTCGTGCTCAAACTTCTCTGGCCCAGCACCTGCAGGAGAGCTACAATAGCCACGGCAGATGGGGCCCTCGTCTGGGTGGCCCCACTGCCACTGGCAGAAACTGCAGGGTGTGGTGGGCTGTCTGAGGAGGCCCAGATAGTTGGGAATTAACCCTAGATTAAGTAAACAGTGCTGGAGGTCCTTAGGAATATCTCAGGGTTAGACCCCTGGCGTAAGGATGGGGCCTCCTGCAATTGTCAAATAGGACTTGGAATTATGCTACTTATATAAAGTATATTTAAAGGACCTTGTCCTTTATATTAATTAAGGGATCTTCTTTGTTACTCTAAAATGTTGAAATGGAGCATTTTGATTATTTGAATATTTACTTAAAATGTTTACATTTGTTCAAACATGCTCCATCTTTAGTAATTTAATCATCTATGATATTGATAAAGTAGGAACTCCAGCTGGGTTCTAAATGGGATTTACCTAGAGTGAAATTGAGTGTTGGGCCCACCAGACACCTATTTGAAGGAGGCTTGAGGAATCTTATTTGGGAAAGAATGAACCAGTTTTGCTGAAAACATCCAGTGGAAAAAACTTAGGAGGACATACTCTGCATTGAGTGTAGTCGCCATTGGATTCATGTTTGAGTCCCATGTAATTCAGAAAGGCTGTGAGAAACTTAGGAGGCACAATTTCAGTGAAAGCTTCGTATAACATTGAGGCCAGTCCCAGGAGCGCTTTGGAATCCTGCTAATAAAGGCAAACAGCACAGAGCTGTTTCTGTCCCACTTTGCCATAGATCCCTGCATAGATTAAGTCTCTGAGAAAGCCAGGCAGTTCTGCTGTAAGTCTCACCAGCATGTTGGATTGTGTGCAGAGCTTCCTTCCTTAGGCCACTCACTTCCAAACTGAAGCCTCACTGAGTACTCCTTATTGGTAGTGTCTAGGTCACGTGCCTGAGTTTCCTGGGTTTTACCTTGAAGATGCAGGTCTCTTAATCTTAAAAAATTGCCCCCTCCCAAAAAAAAAAAAAAAAAAGAGAAAGAAAAAAAGAGAAGCTTATTAGTCAGAAAACCCACAAATACCCACTACAAGATGTACCTCCAGAGTTAAGCTATGAGAGTTGGAGTCTCTTATTTTAATATGCAAATAGAAATAGTTTTGATAATATTTTAGTAATAGCTACATATTGTTTTAGATGTGGATAATCACCTGGACCAGGGGTCTTAAATTTAAAGTGGGATCCAGATATTTCCGGGGTTGTGTGGAAAATGTTGACTTACCATGAAGGAATGGAAAGCTAATAAGCGTAAGGACCAAGAACTCTTCTGGGGGAGGAATTAATTCTTGAGATACAAGTTGCCACTGAGAAAGGGGGATTCTAATGCAACCTGTCCATGTTACTTAGATTTATTCCCCAGGCAAGCCCTCTTTGGTCTCGTGTTTGAGTTCTGTGTGGAGAAGGAGAGAGAAACAGAAACCATTTTGCACTTAAATCTCTCTAAGACATCAAGAGAATGCACAAATATCCAAGTGGGTGTACTCAAGTGGTAGCTCCTTGGCCATACAATGCTCCATGCATCACTGGAGGAGGAGCAGAGGTGGAGTCCAGTAGAGACCTGGGGAGGGAGGGGCACAGTGGGTCAGGGAGGGCCCGTGGGGCCACCTGGCAAGACACCCATGAAGAATCTTAGAAATACTTAGGGAAGGGTCTTAAGATATTGATGTAAAAGTAAGTAAAATAGGAGTAAATTACTTTTTAGGCAGGCTGGAAGCTGGAGAAAAATCAGGTTATATACATATTTCATTTTTGATCCGTTGATATATTGTTGGGGTTGTTTTGTGGCTAACCAGGACTGTTGCCATATGCACAGAGTCACGGCCCTGATGGAATTCAAATAACTGAAAAAGGGCCTCATTTTCATTGGCACCTTACCATGTATTTAAAATACACACTTAGATATCAATGTATATTAGTGACTGATGCATATTAGCAAAAATTAATTGGTTTTATGAAGGGAAGTACAAATCTGTCAGACTAAGAAAATGTATGATATCAGAGAAACTATTTTTAGTGTTTAAATTGAATTGCTGGTATATTGCAATATTTCAGAAGTCCCTGGTGGAGAGATTTGCCTATCTTCTTGAACTCCACTTTATTGAAAAAAATCCCAATGTTATAAAACTTGAATATTTTCAGGAAGCAAAACACATTTTCAAATGTAAGTTGTTCAAGGAACATTAGGTCTCTTATTGCTTGAATCAATGAGAAAGAAGCTAAATGGTTTTAGAAGAAGGTTTGAAGCAACCAAAAAGATAATCTTTTTTTTTTTTTTTTCTGGTAGTCAATTTGAATGATGAACAAGTGTAGTGAAATGTCTAGCTGTTCAAATTTGACTTTATTTACACATTAAATTACAAAATAGAAGGAAGCTCTCTGCCATTTAAGTTTTCCACTATAAGGCTTATAATTTTAGCAGAGTTGAAAACAAATGAGTATTTTTGCAATGAGATTTTCTATAAGAGGGAGGGTGAAACAAAACTTTATAGCAGTGAAAATCTTACAAAGTGTGAAATTAATTTCAAACTATTTGAGACTTTCAGAGCTCCATGCTACTGATGAAACTTTAGTTTTTAAATAGGTAAGTTTAAGGGGATATTATGTTGTTAAAAACCAAAGGCTCTAAAATATGAAGATTTTCTGCTGTCAACTTACTAAGGGAAGCTTTCGCCTTTAATTCTTCTGTCTTTTGTGTTTGATCAAAGGAGTCAGGGTCAAGTGTACAGACCTATTACGAGAGGTACACATCTGAGGAGTAAAGGTCCGTGAGAGGTGCGGTGAGCTATAGCAGAGAGGCTTTCTGGACTGAAGCCCTACAAGGCCGATTTACTTGGAAAGAAAGGAACCTGACAAGCTCCTTCAGGTCAGGGTCGGATATATAATCTGCTTGGTGATGGAGCTATTTCATAAAAGGAGCTTTATTCTGGGCCTTCATTGTTTTCCTCCTAGTAAATTATTTTGAGTACAAATGCTACCCTGAAGAGGAACACAATACATTTTATGAAGTCATTTGGGTTTATATATACCTATCTCTAATGCATATATTGTAAAAATGCATTATATCATATGTAAGATAGGTATGTCTGTATAATATACAACTATATTTATATATTTGATGTTCTACTGCTTATAATTTGAATTTCACCTTGACACATTTTCTTCTTCAAAATTTAATACACGGAAAGACTCCTTTGAGTGACTGTCATGGCTATTAAAGAAAAGTTAGTATGTGGAGATTGTGTGAGTATAAAAACGCTAATTCTCAGGTTAAGATGCTCAGTCACAGGGAAAGTGCAGTTTATTGTGAAATACATCAGAAGTCAAAGGCACAGCTCAGGGCTGACTGTTACTGTGGAGATCCTCGTGGACATCCGACTGCAGGGACAGTGGATGAGGGTGGCTGTCTGGGGCCCATGTTCTCTGGGACTTTGAATGACTGGAAAGCTGGGGGTATTCAAGGAGGCACCTTCATGTTAAAATCACTTACTTCACTGACATACCCCATCCTCAAGCACAATGAAAAAGTGTTTATACACCTTTATGCCTTGATGTGCTTCATAACATGATTTCCTCAGTGAGGCTTCCTTTGATTTCTTAAACTGACTTTATGTTGCATTGAGTATAAATACTCTTTTCCTCTTGCTCTGGTGTTTATCCCCATTCACCCTTTTGATATTTATGAAATGCTTCCCCTGTGATAGATTGTATTACTTGTCAACAGTTCTTCCTCCCCCTCCACACTTGCTGTGTTCACTGTGGGTATAATATGCTTTCCAGACCTACTGATGTTGGGCTTGACCACGTGTCTTGCTTTGGCTGGTGGAATATGGGACAAAATGGTGGTACTGATTCCAGTCTGAAGAGACATTGTATATTCCTCTTACCCTCTTGGACTCTGCCATCTGCTATGAGGTGAGCATATACTAGGTAGCTACTGGTCTCAGGATAAGGGATATGTAGTACAGAAATAAACCTGACCTGCAGCTTGAAGCAGAGCTGCCTAGCCCATTCGTGAACCTGTGAATGAGAAATAAACAAATGTTTTTTGTTGTAAGCTACTGAGATTTTAAGGGTGTTTGTTGTATAACAATATCACAGCCGAATCTAATATACTTTCAATTTTTTATTTTTCAAAATTTGAGACCTACAGAAAAATGAAAGAAGAGTAGAATGAGTACCTGTATGCTCTTCACTTAGATTCAACCAATGTTAACATCCTGTCATTTTTCTCTTTCTCTCTAGAAGATTTTGGGGATCATTGAAAATAAGTTGTAAAAATAAGTTGTAGTCGTCATAATATTCACTAACGCTAAGTATTTTAGCATTGAACTCTAAGAATAAAGACATTCTTGCATTCAACTAAATTTGAACTAGGTTATAAATGACTAAAAACATTCTGTTAATTTTATTTTAAAAGAAATGCATAAAAATGACCCAAACAGAGTAATCTAATACTATTGTCTTAGCTTGGGCTGTCATAACAAAATATCATGGGCTGAGTAGCTTAAACAACAGAAATAAATTTTCTCACAATTCTGGAGGTTGAAAGTTTGAGAATCAGGTGCCAGAGTATGGTGGGTTTCTGGTGAGAGCTCTTTTCCTGGTTTGCCAACAGCTGCCTTCTTGCTGTGTCTTCATGTGGCAGAAAGAGAGCTAAGCTCACTGGTGTCTCTTATACGGTCACTAGTCCCATCATGAGGACCCTCATCCCCGTGACCTCATCTAAGCGTAATTACTCCCCAAAGGTCCTGTCTCCAAATGTCATTACATTGAGGGATATGCCTTCAATATATGAATTTTTTTTAGGGGGAGGTGGAGGAGCATAATTCAGCTCATAGTAACTACATAAAAGGTGATAGTAATGTAGAGACACAGTGCAAAAAAAACAATCACAGCCAGCCCAGAGTGAGTTGAAACTGTCCAATAACTTCTTGGAAAACATTTTCAATTTTTTAAATGTAAGTAAATGTAATTATTCATAAATGCAGCTACATATATTTTATCAGCATTACTGAGGGCTTAGGCAATGAAGTGTTTTAAGCTATCTAAGTTTAGTGGTACATAAATCCATCCGGAGCCAGCATGCCAGAGAGTGTAAAGAGTTACAGGCTGGCATGAATTCCTAATGTGACTCAGCATAATGCGTGATGCCTGCTGAACACTTTCAAACGAATTGATGAAGATTTCCATGGCCCATATTCCTTTAACTTCATGCTCAAGGTTGTTTCTTGCACTTCAACTATAAAATCCTGCATAAATGCCTAGAAGAGAGGGAGGATAAAATTCACAGGTACTAGACTTGCGCTAGAAATGGAAAGTAGTATAAAACAGACTTACGAGCTGGGCTTTGGCACCAGAGAAACCTGGGTTTGAATGCTGGGTCTGCCTCTCCCTGGCTAGTTTTCTTGGGCAAATTTCTTAACTTCTCTGTGCTCAGTTTTCTCATCTATAAAATTTACTAGTCAATTATTAATTAAATACAGTTATGAATATGTTAATATTTACAGCTTTCTCTGTAAACTTCTAACCACAATGGACATGGGTCTTTGTTTACTTCCCTTCTCTTCTTCTCCTGCTCTCTACAGAGAAAGGCTGTTCAGGAAGATTTGGTGATAACAAAGGAAAAAAAAACAAAACCAAAACCCAGACAGAGCAGCAGGCCAGTCCCAGTCCGGCAGGAGGCAGCACGTATTAGGGAGCCAGACTCATCAGAGCCACATCCATGGAAACAGAGGTGGGTGGAGAGGATGGTCACAGAGGTGGGATGGAGGAGGGTGAAAGATGACTCTTCTGGGGGTGCACTTGGGAGTGAAGCTCTGTGTCCAAGGGCCCTCATATATATCAGTAGACAAAAATCTGGATTGAAATTCAGCTCTGGTCCTGGTATGGGAGCTATGACTCAACAGGGAGCTTGTGTGAAGCTCCTAAGGCAGGGCCTTGCTCATGGAAGTGGTTGCTAGATGGATATTTTAGGGCATTTTTAGAGACAGACAGCACCTGAGAGCCACCTAGTCTAGTCGTTCTCCAACTTCACTGTGAAAACCACCTAAAGTGTTTGCATAAAACATAGGTCCTGGCTCCTACTTCTATGGATTCTGGCTCAGAAGATCTGAGGTGGAACCATGAAAGCTTCCTTCTTCTTTCTTCTTATGTGTTTCTTTTTAAATTTTGAGTCTTCTGATGTATTTCTTTATTTTAAATAAACACTCCTGTGCGTCTACAGACTATAACTTGAGCCTAGACTTAGATGCTGTCATTTGGTAGTTCTATTTCCTGGAGCTATTCTAGAGAAATTCTCTTTTACGTGCACAGTGAAAAATAGGGGGAGGGTATAGCTCAGTGGTAGAGCACATGCTTAGCATGCATGAAGTTCTGGGTTCAGTCCCCAGTACCTCTATCAGAAAAAAAAAAGAATGTATGTGTATACTTATTGCAACATTTTGTAGAGTTAAAAATTGGAGTAAGTCTAAGTAGCTCCCAATTGATGAATAGAGTACAAATGCGTGGTGTATTCATATAATGGAATGTTATGCAATAATTATAGAGACTAAGGGAGAGCTATGTGTTCTGATGTTGAAAAATCTAGGTTTACATTTACTTGCATTACATTTGTGAGGAAAATACCTACTTCCGTTTCTATATAGGAGATCTAAACATAACTGTTACAGTTTTGCTAGGTAAAGGTGTTTTAAACTCCAAGCAGTATTATAGTTTTAGGTATTTAGAGAGTAAAAGATATGTAAGTAACCCAAGAAACGACCTTTGTGGAAGTCATGGAACCATTACTTCAGCTGTAAGCCATCTTCCACTGTTATTCACACACTGCCTATGGAGATGAGTCAAATCCCAAGATATATTGCTTATTGAAAGCAAGTTACAGAGCAAGATATACTCATGTGGAACTATTTATTAGACATAAAGCAAACAATACTATATTTTATGGGGAGGTTTATGTATGGAGACATAGGATGTAAATGCTTTTTGGAAGGGATTCATATGTAATAACAGTGCTTACCTTGGGATCTGAGGAACAGCAGACAGCAGTTGGGGTGTTGTTTCCTGTAATGTTTTTGTGCATTTAAGGGCAAATGTATTTATATATTACTTGTGTAATTAAAAACTTATGGAAAAAGCCCCAGAGTAGACCATCTTCTCCATTTTATAGACTGAAAACTGATACTTGCTTGCCAAGGATCTCAGATAGCATGGTAAACCCAAAGGTGGACTTCAGCATGCTTGTTTGCTTGTTTCAGGGCAGTCACTTTCTTTACCAGGTCCAGGTGAACTCATCAGGCATTTTAGGTGAAGATGTGGTAGCCATAGATACATACAGCCTCAGCATCAGGAGGCTGTGGCTGCCAAGGAAAGGCCAGCTGGCACTGGGCTGGGATTCTCTAGGTGCTGGCTTGATTAAACTTGCATTTGTCAATGTTCAGCAGTGAGCAGGACTCCAGAAACACTAAAATGAGGAAGAGACAGGTATCTCTCAGAATTAATTTATAATGAGAAATATAACCACATGGGCTGCTGTATTTGTATCAGCCTGGCAACAACATTTTCTCCAGGCCAGCAAGCTACAGGGGAAGCCAAATAATAATTGGAAATCCACTTTGTAACTTACCATGAGCAGTCACTAGGTGGAATTATTTGAAGTCTTAGGATCAGCACATTCTCCCTGAGGGCAGAATGAGGAAGTGCTTGGTGAGTGTGGAATCAGAAGGAGAGGATTTACATTAATCAAATATTTCATGGTTTCTGGTTAAGCTAATCGGCTGTATCAGCTCTTAATGGGGATCAGGTTACCAATGGGACTGGAATGTTGCAGTCTTCATTGGCTGAGGCTCCCTGAGCCTGTCTGGATGGGTTCTAATTCTGTTTGTGCCTCACAGGCTCCTTTTTCTATTTTCTGTTGGTTTTCTTCTATAGCTGCTGTCTCAGATATGTTAATATCTTCACTCATATCACCATTTTGCTGGGATTTAATTTGTTTTCTTTTGTAGCTCTGTTCTGATCTATTTTGCATTGCACTTATAGTCGAATGCTTGTTTTCATTCAGTTTCTGCACTTGGGATTCTCTTGCATTATCCTCTGATTTCCTCCTTCTCCATGGTTCCTTGGTCATTCAAATTGCAACAGCTTAAATGTCAGCTTGTTAGAAAGGCCTTCCCTGAGCCCCCGATCTAAAAAGCCACTCATTCTCCATCATTTCACTTTGCTTTAGTTTGTGCATAATGCTTACTGGCTTATTAATATATGATATTTACTGTTTACATCTTTATGTTTTATTATTTTTTTATTGAAGTATGGTCAATTTACAATGTTGTATCAATTTCTGGTGTACAGCATAATATTTCAGTTATACATGTAAATACATATATTCCTTTTCATTAGGTTACTGCAAGATATTGACGATAGATGCCTGTGCTATATAGTAGAAACTTGTTGTTTATCTACATCTTTGTGTTTTAATTTTTGATTGTTTCTTCCATTAGGATACAAACTCCATGAAAGTAGTGACCTTGTCAATCTTTCTCCTGTTCTATTCCCAGCATCTAGAACATGGTCTGGCATTTGATAGGTTCTCAAGAAAGCTTGCTTGCTTGTTTGCTGAATGAATTCTCTATCAAGAGACCAATAGTGCTTTTGTAATTTATGAGTTCTTGAGAACATCTTATTGCAGTCCCAAATAATATGACAAAGTTATCTTCTTAGAAATGAACCTGGCCAGGAATCTGCAAGTCTACAATCCTCAGTGGGTGTCAGGCTCATGCAGTAAAGAGGAAGGTTGGTGGGGAGGATGGGTTTGTTCAGAAATGTCACCCAAGTGATCGTTTTCCTGCAGTGAGGACTCACTCAACAGTGGAAGCAGATGCCTCTAAACACCCAAATGCTGCCCAAATAACAGATTCCAGTGGAGATCCTCCAGAGAACTGTGGCATTTACCAAACAGGGGAGTTATATGCCACATTGGTGCCATGGCCTTAAAGTATTAGGATGAAAGATAATCCTGTGAGCCAAGGGGAATGGCAGACATGGTCAGGACAGTGAAGGGCTAAGACTTGAATATTCCCAAGATATTTGCATTTCATCAGATTTCAGAGCCTTTCTTCAGAGTCAGAAAGTCACCACTCCCCTCATCATAGGGTACTCACCTCTCATTGGGTGGGGCAAATCTCAAAAGGAATAAAACAGACCCCTGTCTAATGGTGAAGGAGACTGAATTTTCCAATGTGCCATCCAGGGAGGGATTACTGATAGGGAGATATCCATAAGGTAGGTGATGATTGCAAATATTGATTTTTTTAATCTTTCATCAGACCTTTTGCAATAAGATCCTAGGCTTAAAAAAGTTGTGTTGCTATAATTTGCCTCAAGGAAATAAGAATATAATAGACATGATACAAGTGTGCAATTGAGAGAATGCTGTCTTTGTTGTGTGAAATCTATTTTTTGAATCGATTTTTGAAATATGAAAGGTTGTGGGATGAAGTATAGAATCATTCTTAATTTAAAAGTCACTAAGTTTGTGAATATCTGTGAGATAAGTAGAATAAATAAATTCTAACGGGAGATTAAAATAGATTGACATTACGGGGGTAGAGCTATGTGTTTTGGTTCTGCATAATATTTAACCCCTTTTCAGAGATGAAGGTCTTAACAATCAAGTTTTGTTTAGATTATAATACTGAGGTATATGTTCAGTTAAGATGAATTAGGTAGTGGTATCAAAAATGTGGTTTCTATCATAATTATCTGGTAAGGAGAAAAGATTTTGCTTTTAAAAATATGTTATGCCTGTGGTATTTTACAGAACAATTATGAATAATAATAAAAGTTTAATATGCATTTAGCTTCTTATGATAGAATTAGTGGAACATTACATTTCTAGATCTATTGGTCATTTTATTTTTACTCCCTTCTGTAAGGGATTTATAATTCATGAATAAAACTTAACCACTGGCTTAAACTTGACTTGAGGGCTTTTAGGACAGGAACTAATTTTTATATTTCTACCAGTGTTTAGGGCAAATCATTATGGCCATCTATTTGGATGCTAAATGGTATTTGAATTTTTGAAATTTCATAAAGAACTCTCATTTATTTTCTAGTTTAAAGAAGTCTAGTTTTAAAATAACATATCTGCATTATAGAAAAAAGGAAACACTATGCTTCTGTGAGAATGAAGTCAGGCACAAGTCATTAAACAGAAGAAATCTTATCTAAAGATCTTTCTAAGAAATAATTTTCCTTCTGAAATTCACATTTCATTCATTCTTCCTCAAGTCCACTGGCAGAAATTCAAAATGAAATTAATTGCTGTATTTTTTAATCTTTAAAAGACAATTATTAACTAGAGGAATACAAAATATTATTTAGACCAAAGGTAGGAAAGAAGATATTCAATTCAAACATGACATCCTTTATCCCATATCCTCTATTGTTGAATGAAAGCTAGACACTTGGCTGCTTTTTTAAATTTCTAGGATTGATGAGCTATTGAGCATGAGTCCATACTAGAAGAGAAACTTTATTTTCATTTATGTGATATCTACTGTAGAGATAGGACATTTACTATAATTTAGTCTTACTGGGTAGCTTATAAGATTTGAAATCTGAGGGCTTTGCATAATCTCCTTCCAAGTGTTTTAATTGACTTTCTGCTGTAATGAACCCCACAGACCATTACCTGGCTAATTGCTTGAGTTACAGTGCTTACACAATGCCATCCTTTGTCCTTGGTCTTCTGGGGTATTAAATAGCACAGCTATCCTCAAAGAGGAAGTGACTGCTGGTTTTCAGGGGAAGCATTAACCTCTTGGTCACTTTTTCAGGGACAGACTCCCTTCTGTTCTTCTCTGGGCTGATACCTAACCTGATGCTTATCAGAGATGCCCGTTATTCTGGGATTCTCAGCTCTCCCTCAGAGAGCTGTGGACCTCTAAAGGGGCTTCCAGAGCCACTGCCACAGGCAGAGCTTTCCATGACCTGACTCTGAAGCCCCAGAATAGGCCCCAGACCAGGTGGCAAAATGAGGATGTAATGATATTTAAGTCTCAGGTGGTATGATTAGCCAGGATTTATTGAGAAAACAGTCTTAACACTTCAGAATTAGAAAAGGGTTTATCGCTGGCTCATCTAGGCCAGACTCATTGTTTTTAATATAAGGACACCGAGCCCCCATAGTAAATTGACTTGCCCCGAGTCTCTTGAAGCTGTTGGTGACCCAGGCTCCTGACAAACTTTTATGGAGTTACCAGAATCTAGATCCATGATGAAGTCTTGGAAACAAATGACAAATTACGGAGTCAGAGCAAAGCAGGAAAGTGCTAGGATCAGCATGTTAGCACAACCCAGAAAAATGCAATGTGGCCTGTATCTTACTTTGTTTCTTGCCTTTTTTGGTCAATGGTATGGGTCAGTGACCACAGCTTTATGAGTGGTTAGGAGTGATTAAGGGTTTTTCAAGAACTTTTTGAGGACTAGAGGCAGGGTAAGAACCCACTCCAGTTCCTATAGGCCTAGATTGATTTCTCCTGGTAACTTCTGATTAAAATGTTTCTATGGGCCTGCTGTAACCTTGATCAAATATGCTAACCAGCTTGGCTACTAGTTTAGATTCCATGATGTCTTTGGGGATATATGCACTGTCTGTTGACATCTCCAAACTTCTGACTTTCCTAATATTTGTTTGTAAGACATTCAGAGCAATGGAATAGGTTTGGGACTATGGATTTTTAAAGAAGATTTTAACAGTGCAGAAATGAAAGACAAATGGAAGTTTGGTAATTGGAAATATTTTTATAATAAAGCCATGTCTTTAGTTGCTTTACTTCATGTTTGTGTTCCCTTTGTCTGAGCATGTAAGTAAGCTGATAAAAGGATCAACACAGATCTTTCAACCCTGAGAAGCAAGGCTCTCAGCAGAAGATAAGCTGCTAGTGATGAAAATTCCGTATCTATCATGTTATCCAAAAACACCTTTTGCTTCAAAGATAAACTCCTTTTCCTTAAAACCCTCCAATCTGCTAGATTCTGCATCCTGAAGCTTCTCCAGAGCCTCCCCAACAGGGAAGCTTTGGCTAATTTTTGGGTGGACCTGATGGAGCAGGAGTGAGTTGGCTCCTACTTCTTTCTGTGATAATTTCTACTGGGGACCATCCCACAACAGACACTCTGCTTGGTCTCCAGAAAAGTGAAGCGGTTTGCTTAAGTTTGGTTATACTTATTTTAATGGGTGTCTAAATAATTTATGTCATGGAAGTAGAAAAGTCTCATTCAAATCTTTTCTTCATGGAAAACGTTTCTCACATGGAACCCAGTTTAGCTCTACCATAGATTTTGGTTAACCTGCCGAAACTTAACAAAGATGAATTATGGGCATCAGTTAAATTTTAAATTCAGATTTTTAGCAGCAACTTTGATAGATTATGAACTGCCACCAGGACCAACGAATAAACAAATGAGTGAACAGATCAATCATATTCAGACCCCAGTGCTTTTTCTCTTTTTTTTTAGTAAATGGACTTTATCTTTTAGAGTCGTTTCAGTTTTACAGACAATTGAGCAGAAAGTACAGAGAGTTCCCGTGTACCGCATCTCCCCCACTGGTCACACGCAGTTACCTGCTGCCTTTTACAATCAGTGGGATGTTTCAGCCTGCAAAACTGGCTTCTGGCTCCTTGTCCACCCAGTCATTCACACTGTGGCGTTTCCTACCTCCTCTCTCTCTCTCCCTAATATAAGAAAACCCCACTACAGCAGAGAGATTCGGGCTCCCTGTGAAGGGAATAAAAAAAGATTAAAAAGAGTTATAATAATCTCGTTCTTGCCTTTGCCTAATACCATCCTTAAAGGTTTCTTTGAGGCTTGGGAGATGTAGAGCCAGGGTTTATTTTCGTGCCTAAATTTAATGTACGTTTTTCCCGGTCTACTTGTCCGTGCGGGTGAGTTTGCTTTTCCATCACCCAGTTACCTGCATGATGACTTTGCCTGCCTTAGCGTGTTGCCTCCCTGCCCTCCTGAGTACAGTTCTTTTTCTGCACCCAAAGCTGTGCCATGGGCCTCGCCTGCCACTTGGAACATTCTGCTTCCTGTCATACTCCCTGGATTGAAGACAGAGTGGGAGGAGAAGAGGAGTGACTGGGACAGTGGTGGCCTGCAGAGAGGGAGAAAAAGGTCCATGTTTGCCGATGGACTTCTTTTTGTTTTTAATGGTCTGAGACTTTGAACCCAAGCTAATCCCTCTTCTCTAACTGAAAAATGCTGAGAATATGTTTTTAATTTACTGCACACTTGTTAAGTACAAGAAGCATTTAACTTGGTAGAATGCAATGTTATACTCAAGGTGCTTCATAAAATTGTAAAGGATTCACTTATTTCAACACTCTGGGAGAAAGAGCCTCCCACTGGCTAATGGAAATGATGATGGTTTTGCTGCCTCTATCAAAGGAAGGAATGAGCAAGACTTATCAGAACTGATTACAGCCACCCTGGAATTGCCCGTAAAAAATAAGGTGGGAAATCGGACTCTGTAGTTACAGAGTTTCTCCTCCTTCCTTTTCATGGGGTTATATGTGCAAACAAACTCTAACACTGAGCAGGAGAAGGTCAGCTGGAAGCATCAGGGCAGGAGAAGACAGCTTCTTGGAAATTCTCCCTAATTCACCCTCGTGGGTGCATAGCACTGAGAGCTCAACACCAGGTACCTTAAAAAGGAAAAGAGGATTGTTTGATGAATGCAGCTCTCGAGGAAGAAGGAAGTGGTGGCAGCAACTCTCTCTGCCTGTTTTCTTTTTCCTGACATCCTTATATATTATGCTCTGTTGTGGGACCTTCTTCCTTGGGGTGGACGTGCCTGAAATGAGTATGACGTTAATGGTCCCTCTTGGCTGCTGCTTCTAACTTTCATCTCTACTTCCTTTTACTTGTTTAAATGGGAAAATCCCAGAGGGCTGCTGACATCCTGGGAACAAGCCCCGAAGTCATCCTTCTTGCCTGGGGCTCTAGTGCCTTAGAACACTGCGTCTTTTCCTCCTGTTCCTCAACACAGGGAAGCCCCTCAGGCCAGTTCAGTTCATCTGACTCAAGCTATTATATCTGAAGTTGGGGCTGAGATCTCACTTTACTTGTAAAATCCACTCAGAGAAGCCAGAGATGAATTACTTTGGTCCCAGGGAGACAAAATTTAACAAGCACTATTTCCATGCAAGCATTTCTGTGTCTATGTGCTGCTTAGTGCAAAACTGTCTCTGAAAATTTTGTGTAGTCTGAACTAAAGTATATATATTTTAAACGAAAACCTTGTTGTATGTTTTAGACTAAAACATTGACTAATAACTAAATCTCACCCTGTATTTCTGAAGGAAAATAGTTATTAATCATATTCTTCAGGAATTTTCCACCCAGAGATTCATACTTTGCTTTCTTCTTATCCTCATTTTCTCAAAGTAATGTGTTAAAACCACAATTCTAAGAAACCTCCTCGTGTCAAAATATAAATTCTAATTTAACTAGGTTGAAGATGCACTTCTCAGAGAGAAATTAAAGTAACGGATGTTTTCCAGAATGGGTTGATCTTTTAGCTGTGAATTAATGTCAACACATTGTTGTAAGCCACCCTCATCTCTTATTGCCTGGATGACAGCAGCTCTCATTTGCTTTTACTGCCTGCTGTTTTGTCCCACCTGTAACTATCCTCCACACAACAGCCAGGGTCTCTCCCCTGCTTTAGCTTTTGAAGACTTCTTATAGCTTATTGAAGAAGCCCCCAATCCTTATGATGGTCCACAGCTCCCTACAAAGTGCGTCCCGGGTGACTGTGCCAGTCTCTCACTCCATATAGTCAGGGCCTCCTGACCTTCCTTCTCTCCCTTGTATCAAAGGCACACCCGCTTCCTGGAAATCTCTTCTCCTTGCTCTTCCTGAGACTGGCTCCTCTGATTCGTCAGTGCTATTTCCTGTCACATTAAGTGCTACTTCCTCAGATAGGCTTTCTCTAGACACCTGTTTGAAACAATCTTTCCTTGTCACTCTATCAAATACCCCTATTTGTTTCTTCCATAGCACTTATTACAGTCTGAAATACTGATTTTTTCATGCATTATCTCGTTAAGTTTCATAGCCGTATAAGATGTATCTACTATTATTATCTCCATCTTAGAAAAAAGGAACCAAGACTCTGAGAGGTACAGTAACTTGCTCCCAATCAAACAACTAGTAAATAGAAGATCTGAATCTTGTATTCAAGACTCACTGTCTACAAAGCCAATGGCTTTTAGTACTTATACTAAATTACTTGCTAGTCAGTTACTACATTTCTTTACAATCCATAGTCCTAACCTCAGCATAAAACATACCAGTCATCTTACAAATATACATTGTTTAGTTGGTATAAATACCTAACTTATTTTGAGAAAAGAACTAACCAATCTTCAAAGAATGTCCTCCTAAGCATAGGCACTGTCTTAATGAGAGAGAAGAGTATATCATTAAAAGAAATGTAATGTCTCCTGTATTTAGAATGAAATTTTATGGTATGAACTAATTTTCATACGTTGAAAAAATGTCTGCTGTTATAAAACCATGTCGTAGACTCTCAAGGTTAGAAGGGGCACTCAAGTTTGAAGAATCTTCAAGATCCCTTCTAAGAGCACTTCAACAAGGGGTGGCCCAGCTCCTGCTTAAGAACTTTCAATGGGTGCAACTCCCAGGACTATGGGGGCTAATTGATGAGGGGGAGGAGCACATAGGATGCCTGCTGCTGGGTAGAGGTAAGATGGTGCTGCCTGGAAGCTGCTCAGTCATTATTGTCTCGATGGTAGCAAATACAGTGTTAGGCTAAAGGCTGGAACTGTTGGTAATAGTTAGCTTTTGCTGCCTAATCTTTCCCAAACTCACTCCATGACTTACAAATTATAGTTTGAGTGTCTGTGGTGGATTTAAGATGGCCAAAGATTATTTGACTCTTCTTCCGTTGAGAGATGGGGTCTATGCCCTTTCCCTTGGAGTCTGGCTAGCCTCTGTGACTCCTGTAACTGGTAGAAGTCAGTAAAAGTGTTGTGGTGTCAGTTCTCAGGCACAGCCTAAATAGATTGACAGCTTCCATGTTCTTGGAGCACTCTCTTTGGGAACTGTGATTGAAGAAAACTGATGACTGAAGAAATTTGATTCTTTTGAGACTAGCATGTTAGGGAAACTATTGTCCTTGATGAGCTCAGCATTTTTCTACCTTTACTGAGCCACTGGATTTGTAGTGAAGCCTCTCCAGACCAGCTCATGCACCAGCTGAAAACTTCTGTGTGACCTTAGCTTATGCC
The DNA here is from genome assembly GCF_009834535.1 of Camelus ferus. NCBI lineage: Eukaryota > Metazoa > Chordata > Mammalia > Artiodactyla > Camelidae > Camelus > Camelus ferus. The sequence goes on along the minus strand of NC_045696.1, from coordinate 88,206,643 downwards.
TCAGGAAGCAGAAGAGTCACCTAAATAATCTAGGCTTAAATTCCTGACCCATGAAATTATGAGCTATGGTAAATGGTTATTTTAAGTCACTAAGTTTGAGGTGTTTTGTTACACAGCAATAGCTAATTGGAACATGTCTGTGGGATGGGTGAGGGTTGTCTGATCTAGATTTTTGGCCCCAACTGGTCTCACCTGGGCTCGCTTATGTCTCTGTGGATCAGTTGGGGACTTTCATCAAGATTGTGATAGGGTTGGGCATCTTTCTTGGGGCAGCTCTGCCACATATGTCTCACACCCTCCTTCTGTGACCAGCAAGATCGGCCATGCATGTCTTTCTGATGGAAATGTCCAAAGTATAAAAGAGGAGGTGGAAACATACAAGGGCTCTTGAGACCTAGGCTTGGAAATGGCACCCTGTCTCTTCCACCTCGTTCTACTGGCCAAAGTCACATGGCTGAACTCAAAGTCAAGGGAGAGCATAGACCTCATTTCTCTTGTGGGAAACGGTGCAAAACCCATATATCAAAGAGTGTGCGTTCAGGGAAGGGTGGAAAATTAGAGATAATAATGCAGTTTACTACATTTACTTCATTTCAAATTAGCAAACATTTATGCGATACATATTACGCTAGGCACATTGGGGATGTTATGTTAGGTACTAGGAATGAAGCAAAAGAGACCTAACTTTCTGCTCTTGAAATATTTACAAGTCCAGGCAACCTTCAAGATGAGAAAAAGGGCTTTAACTGCATTTAGTTTGATTGGAGACCTCAGCCTCCTTTTAGATCTTTACTTTTAACCCCTCTGTTAAGATTTATGCCTGTTAAACTTCAGACTTAGCATTTGACTTATGTTTGATTGTTTTAGTGACTTAAAATTTGGTCAGAAGCCTTGACTTTCTTGACTCATTGTGGAGGTTTTGTTTGACTAGGTTTTATGTTTTTACACAAACTTGAAGAAATTCCCATTAAAAAGAAATACTGTCTCTGCCCCGTTGGTCAGGTTGCCATCAACTCTTGCTCCATTGTTTTTCAAAGGGCATCATGTTTTCCTTAACTACAAATTCTTGGGGAGCCTCCTCATAGTCTTAAAGTACTGACTACCTTATCCTTTAACATCAGGAAGCAGGAAGTCACGATGCAAGGAAAACATTCATGAGGACAACTCACATCCTCAAAGAGGGACACTGAGCACCTTCCTATATTGGTTAACTCTGCTCATTCCTTTCTGTCGTCCTTTAGCCTCTTGTCAGATGGGCTATGTTCCCCTCTGAAACTTTGTTTGCCCCACACTAATATGTTCCACTGTCAGAGCCAGACTTCTCATCTCTCCTTTTCCTCCTGTCTCCTATTAAGCTCCCATTTCCTGTCTGTGGGAAACCACGTTCTTCCACTGAAGGGCCTAATGTCAAGCTCCTTGAAGGGTCCAACTCAGTTTGTTCTGCAGCATCTCTGATGACTGGTTAATCCCCAGGCAGCACGTCACAGTGCGAGGTGCATGGGCTGACTCTGGAGTCAAATGGATTTAGGTTTTAATCCCCGCTCCACTGCTTAACTAACCCTGTGATCTCGGGCAGGCTACTTAACCTCTCTGTGCCTCAGTTTTATAATACATTATGTGGTTATAGTAAATCTAACCTTGCATGGTTCGGCATGGTTCATGTGTGATATTGTGATGTAATTGCAATAACGATTAGTACCTGCATGCTAGTCTACCACTAAGCTATACCCTCCCTCTGGCTGTCATGTTCTTTAATTTTATTTATTTATTTATTTATTTATTTATTTATTTATTTATTTATTTATTTGAGGGAGGTAATTAGGTTTATTTATTTATTTATTTAGTGGAGGTACTGGGGATTGAACCCAGGACCTCGTGCATGCTAAGCACGTGCTCCACCACTGACCTATATCCTTCCCCTATCATGTTCCTCCCAACAGCTCTCTCTTATTTGCCACCTCAGGAATGGTTTACCAAGGGGCTATCATAACATGTTTCCAGGGTCAGAAATACTTTGTATGCATACAAGAATAACACAGATTTGTTTTAGCAAGGAAAAAAGGATTATTTTCCCATGTGACTTCATTTGTTTAAGAGAACAAAGCAATGTCTTAGAGAATTAATACTCACCATTCTGCAACCTTGAATTATTCTCATAGCAGAGTGGTGAGAAACTTAAGTTACCGATGTTGCACTTTGACTACTTTGCACTTTGGATATTTGCCATATTTGGATGTTTACTGCAACAAGATCCTTAGAGAGGGGGCTGGGTTTTACTTGTCTTTATATTCTATGACCCAGCATCAGACCTGGCACTTCTTAGACACTCAAATAAATATGTGTGGAACAAATGAATGTTTCATTGAATGCAGTTGTATGAACAAATGAAAGCTATATTATTTTATATTTAAACAGAGTATTTCTGTCATCTGACTGATACACAGTAACCCTGTTTGTGTGGTCAGTCTTGCAGGGGTAGAGGGAGTTGAGGTGCGAGATCTGTATTTAGGGGGATGCAACGTAATCACCTGCCCTTCACACTTTCCTCTTAGCTTTTGTTGTTTCTCATCTTTCCTACTAGATTGTCAGCTCCCTGAGGACAGAGGCCATGGGTTAGTATATATTATTAGATGTCACCACATATAATTTCTCAGTGCTTGTGACATTGTCGATATTCAGTAAATATTGACTGAATGGATGAATACGGTAGCAAAGGCAACTTGAAGCAAAGTTAGTGTTTTTGGATCTTTATATGATTTTGGAAATATAGCATCCTTTGTCCCTTCTTGTCTGCTTTGATTTATGTCTGTCTCCTTCATAGCTCTTCCACTGATCCTACCCTTGGATTTATTGTTCTTTAATCTCATCCCTATGAATGCCACATGATTTGTGGGAAAGGATTAAGGATTTAAAATTAAACAGACCTGGATTTAAGTTCTGAATTAATAACTTACTGGTTGTGTGATCTTGAGCAAGGCACGTAACCACTTGGTGCCTGTTTCATCTGTGAAGGTGAGGGATTGTGAGTCATCTACCTGGCAGAGCTGTTTAGAGAACAGATCGGATTGATGAATGTAACACAGCTACTCATAAAAGGGGCCCTATAAATAGTAAGTGTTATTACTTTCCTTATTTCCATTCTCTTTACTCTGTCACTATTTATCCTAATCATTCCTTCCTTTTCCAATCAGAAATCATGCATCTGTTAGCAGATATTATCTGTTAGCAGCCACTGGATTGCTGGGAGTTGCTGGGGAATGGAATACTATGAAGTATCAAACTTTTACTTCTTCGAGAACCTTATATCCCATCACTTTGAACATTGATAAAAGCCTTAATCGGAATAACCACTATTTGCCCCATTAAAATAATACAAAGATAAATGTGAGTTTTCAGAAAACTCAAATTGTAAAGCAAAGAATTGGAGAGTTAAATGACATGTGAAGGCCATAAAGACCTAGCATATATTTAAATTTATGATTTCTTATTCTCTCTCTCTCCCTCCATTTATTACGACAGATTCTAAAAGATTGCCCTCACAACAAGACCATAATCCTGAGTAGATTTAAGGACTATTTACCAGTTTATTTTCTTGAAATAATTGAGTTTGCTGAAATAAACTATTCAGCTCAATATTTTTCATCTCCCTCTAATACAAATGTATTTGATTCCTATAAATCTGAGTGAGGTCAGTTGAGATTTTATACATATTTCTTTCCACTGGGTATATGAGCTATTAAGTCATGTTGCATTTATTATAGATCATGTTTGCTATTTGGCAAGATAATACGAATGACTGAGAACAATATTTTAGTCCATGTAGCACTAGGAAAGCAACCACAAAGGAGAACTGAAGCAGAAAGTTCCTTACGATAAATACTTTGAGTAAATAAAATATTCTATTGTGATTCAAGCATACATTTACATATAAACTACATAAAATCATTTTATATTATGCATACTGTTCATTCTTATGGTTCATTTATGTATGAATCTATGAATCATATATAAGGATATATACTCATATGAATATGTATACAGATATATGTATTTCTTTCATCTGAGTATATATCTGCATCACTTAGTCTTTTCATCTGGTTCTCATGTAATATGTGCACATATTCCCATTGTATCTTTCTTCCAGCCTCAAACATGTGGGTGTTTTCTTGGCTTTGCGTCATTTTAATTATTTTGGCTATTGCTGGTATGGACACAATAGCAAAGACCACCCCGTATACCAGATTTACGAAGAAATCCGAGGGAAAAGAGATGCCAAAGGGCCCAAAGCCGTCCGGTGGGAAGCCTCCGGAAGAAGAACTGCCCTTCACAGAAGTGGCTGAAATGGCAGAACCAAGCCCGGAGCCCTTTGGTGCTGCCACGCTCTTCCCCCTTGAAAACCTCACTCTTGAGACGGCTGATTTCTTCCTGAATTGCTGTGATTGTTGTTCATCCGTACCAGGGCAGAAAGGAGAACATGGAGAGACCGGAAAGCCAGGTATTTGAAAATGCACAAAACCCTGTTTCTCACTGGTACATCCTTAGAGTTGAGAAGTGGTGAACTGGTGATGGAATTGCCCCAGGGGTTCTACATTGTCGTCGGAATAGGACAAGCTGTGTATAACATTGTGACACACTCACATGGGCTCTGTTGCCCAGTGTGGTAGCCATAGCTATGTGTGTGACTATTAATAAATATTAAGATTAAAGGAGATTAAAAAATTCAATTCTTCAGTCACATTAGCCACAGTTCAAGTGCCCAGTAGCCGCGCATGGCCAGTGGCTACCGTATGGGGCAGCGCAGACACAGAGCATTGATATCATTGCAGAAAGTTCTACAGGACGGTGCTGATTAGAGCAGAGACCAGGCCCAACACTGGTTGGCAGGTCTTCCAGTTCCACAGTCTTTTCATTAACGGCTAATGTAGAAAGGGTAAATGAAAATTCTGTGATCTGTTAAGGGTGGGTGCTGACTGATAGATTTTTGGGAGTGCAATTTGTAGTTAGGATAAGAAATGGGAAGTCTGTGAGGTGGAGAATCAAGGCAGGATTCAGTTTGCTTCTCATTGAAATTCTGAGGTAACACTGTATCCTTGCCTAGCAATTTTCTCCATTGAACATCATGGTTAAATATTTCAACATTTCAGATGTCTTTAATGAATACACTCTCACTTTTATTGTAATACATTCCAGTTTTCACATGTCCTGCAGCAGAGAATTCAAGGTAAAAGTGAGATCAGAATGTGAATTTCAAATCCACGCTTCCCTGAAAAAAAAAATTACACGCAAATATTTGTCTTGCTGGAAGAATTTAAAGTTATAAAATCAGGAGTTCTGCATCCTTATTAAGGTTTTTCATTCATTTCATCTCATGGCAGGAACCTTTTGGGAAATGTGATCACTGTTTATGCAGAGGTGAAACTGAAGGGTAAAAGAGTACCAAGATTTCATGGTTGCCAAAACATTTTTGGAAATCTAATGAGACTGAGACAATTATATGCACCAGGATTTCTCTTAGTATCATGTCTGGCTGGCAGGCTGCTTGGGGGTACCGGGAGGCGGTCAAGTAAACAACTGGTTGCTAAATTGTCTTCCAAGGCTGTGGGTCTGGGACATCAGGGCGTTTGTTTTACACGCTGGTGGAGCTAGCTGGGCTGTTCTCAGAGCTCAGCCTCTAATCTAATATTTTTGAAGATGTGCCAAGTTGTTAGCCTGCCTGGGGCGCTCCTATGTCTTAGTCTGACTGGTTCTGCTGTGGAGCAGAGTGTTGGAGACTTCAAAATATCAAGTCTATCATGGTCCTACCTTGAGGAAGCTTCATTCCCTCTCTAAGTCTAAGTTTCCCAAATAGTAAAACGAGAGAAGAATAAAACCAGCTTCATGGAATTGTCAAGAGAGCTGAATGAGATCACACATATGTGGTCTCAGTGTGGTGCCTGGAAGAGGATAAATGCTTAATAAACTGTGTTTGTTTTTCCTGTTGGCTGTAGGAGGAGTCTTTTCCTACCTTATGAGATACTCTGAAGCTGATAGGATCCTGGTTCTGTGGTTCATAGATATTTGGTGTGGCTTTACCAGTGTTTCAAAAGCACTGTTTTAAATTAAAAAGCTAACATAAGAGCAACACTAAACAAACTTGAAAATGCAAATGAACCTGCTCAAACCAAACTATTTAAATTTTTCTTTGTTATTTTTTAGTTTTTGGCCCTATGAACACACACACACATTGCATACATCACATTTGTATTGTAATGTAGAGAATAAATCTAGACTTGAAAAGCCACAAGCCTAATTTTATCGTTTCTAAATAAAAGTGTTTTGAAGTCTGCAGACATTTCTAATAGCTCACAAAGGTGAAATTCCTTTTGAAATTTTATCTCCAGCTTCTCTCATTAGTTCAGTTATAATAATAGCTACCTACTATGTGCCAAGAACTGTTAAGCACTTTTGTTGTTTCTAATTTTAATAGACAATGTCAAAAATGTTACTACATGTCACTGGATGATTTAATTGTGTTTCGGAGAGTTTTAGGTAATTCTAGAGGTTGTACCACCTGAGAGGGTAGAACCTGGAGTCAAACTCCACTTGTGCACCTTTAAGCCGCTGCTCTTCCATGAAGTCCAGCCTGCCAGTATTTACACTGAACTAACCAAGATGTACATCTTGCCTACATGTAAGGGGCAGCCTCCCTGCCCCTGGTGTCCTCGCAGGTGGTTGATGTGTGCTCTGTGTGCCAAGCTGGGCATTGCCCTTTATGATTTCCCTTGTAACAACATCAGGCATTTGGGGATCACGAGGAAGGTGGGACATGCGCAGTGAACTGAAACTGACCATTTTGCTTGCTTCTGCCTCCCCTCCATCCCTTCATTCTCCCTTCTTTTCATCTCTGTTCTCCTTCCTTTTCTAGACAGAGGTTTTGGCTACTTAAGCTTGCCTTCAGCCTTCATCCCCACTGCAAGTCATTTATGAAAGTTTTTCATCCAAACAAACACAGTGTTCTTTCAAAGAGGAAATTCAACAGATTGAATATGATTTTCTCCATTCCATTAGCCTTAATTATAGTAATGAAGACGAAATACTACAATTTAATTGAGTGCACCTATCTATATGGGTAACTTTCAAAGAACCTGGCCATACATTATTCTCATCAGAGGTTGTGAATCAATTCCTATGTTTGAACAGGGCTGGGGTTGCAGGAAGGATAATTATCCTAGGCTTGGGTTTCTGTCTGGCCCAGCCAAGTGGAAAGGACGTGGTCCACTGGGGTGAGCAAGGACCCCTAGTGAGGTCTGAGCCCTGCACCATTTTCCCCTCATCTGCCCCTCAGTCTCCTTTACCCTGATTGCTAGCTCCATCCACAGTGCTCTTCTTTCAGTTTCTTAAAAACACCATGGTCTTTTCTACTCTTATTTTCCCCCAAATAGTCATCTATGTATTTTTTGGACTTAGAAAATTCTAATTTGTTCATTGGGTCTTAGCTTAACACCATTTTTTCTGGGATGTTTCCTCTGATCCCATAAATTATTTATTTTTTCAAAGTTGATATTTTAGATTTTTCCTTTTTTTAAATTGAAGTATAGTTTTTTTAACACCTTTGTTGTGGTATGGTTTCTGTACAGTAAATTACACATATTTCAGATGTGCACTTTGATGAATTTTGATAGAAGTATACATGAATGAAACCACTACCACAATCAAGACAGCTAACATTTCCATCACTCCCCAAGAGGTGCAATTTTTGAATTCCTAATTGAAATACAGTTGATTTACAATTTGTGTTAATTTCACGTGTATAGCTAAATGATTTAGTTATATATATATATATATATATATATATATATATATATATATATATATATATATATATATATATATATATCCTTCTTTTCCATTATAGTTTTTTTTAAACTACAATATATCGGAACAATCAATAGGAACTCCCTCTTTTGCTTTACATCACTAATGACAGTGTGGCCAGTTATATTTACTTGTGTGGTTATTTGTTCGGTGTTTATCATTCATGGATTCTCAGCTCCCTGAGGGAGGGGCCTGCTGGAATGCTGATGGGTGATTTCTGATTCCGAGCAGGATGGTTTGGTGTACAGGAGGCCTCAGCAGTAGTTCCTGAATGAGTACGTTAGTGAAGGTGTGGAAAACTAACAGTGCTAGGGATTGTGGTTTTACTTCCAATTTGAAAGTGTGGTCCACATGAGGTTAAGAGTCAGGTAATCATTTTGTTCTTACTGTTGGACATGGCACTGCTTCTCTGAATCATTTGATCATTGCCATGAATTCAGTGACAAGTACTAATGAGCTCAATTTATCTATTCAGGTAGTTCAAAATTGCAAATCAGACAGAAATGCTGTCCTGAGCACTCTGTTATGATTTATTCTCACTCAGATTGTATCATTAAGATACTGACAGTCATTGGTCTCAATAAAATGACTGCTTTCTTTTTTTCTTTTTTTGGTGTGTGTGTGGGGGAACTAATGAATTTCAAAAGAAAATGTTTCTACCCTGATGTTTTTTGAATCTCATTTCCAGGTCTTAAGGGAAAGGCAGGTGATATGGGGGTCCCAGGGCCACCAGGAGTTATTGGACCCCAGGGTCCAAAAGGTCAGAAAGGAGAGAAAGGTAGGTAATTTTATTCATTTCATGTTAAAACTCAAAGAGATGTTCTGCATTATTTTTAAGAAGAGCACCTTGCTAAGGAAATACCAGATTCTTGCAGGTGGATCAATTTTATTTTTAAATATAAAAACTTGGTAAAGCATATTGTGGGCTATAGTTGATATAAAAATGTTAACTTTATAAATAGCCAATTGAGAAATTTAAAATTTGCCTGGTAATATATCACCACCCCCCCTCCCCCACATACACATATACACAGCAGAGGCTTTCACACATCTTTTCTATTTCTCATAGGCCACCTGACTGACCCAGTAACTGGGAGCCACAGGGCATAGACTCTGAGGAAAGGTCCTTTCCTACATTCTCTTGTTTGAGTTCTTCCTTATGATGCAGATTAATATCACACCAGGTAAAACTAACAGGCAATCCTCTAGATTATTCCATTTGAGCAGATAGCTTACCTGCTAATGAGAATATGACATATCCTCTGGCCACTCTCAAATCAGGGGCAGTGTCAATGATGGGAAGAGAACTGAATTACAATGGAAGAAATTAAGCTTATTCCAGTGACCTTGGACCAGTCACTTTACCTCATCTGGAAATTGAGGGGAATAGATGAGCCATTTATTTATACTCTGTTTACTATCAAAGATTTGTAGGTTTGTGTACTTTCATAGATCTTTTCCAGCTCAGAAAGTCTATATAATTCCATAGATGTATCAGCAAAGAGTGTGTTCTGCTCTAGGAAATCCCTGGTCCTGTAAATGCTTCAAGGTACAGATTCACTGGGACATTTGAAATTCCTCAGTGAATACCACCAGCCTGCAGAAATACCATCTATTCATCAAGTTAAATGTTTTAGCCTCAGTGTCACATGTCAAAAGATCTAGTATCATCGATACATCACCCTCCGCATGGCTCAGGGACTGCCTAACTCATTTCTGATAGAACAGTCAGTGAAGTAATTACTCAAAAAAGATGCTAGGGTGAGAGAGCTACTTCACACTTGTCAGTTAGGCGATTTTCATTCTCGGAAACATTTAATCCTTTTGTGGCTGAATTATGTTAGCAGAAAGCCCTGTGAAATAAAGATGAGTGATGAACCTTCTCAGTGATTTATACATTTTGGAAGTTAGACTTCTGGAAGTAGAAGAAGAAAAAAAAAACAGAGAAGTATTATAAGATAAGGTTCTTAAGAATATGCTTTGATGGAGGATCAAAAAGAGAAATTCATTTAGCCAGTCTCTATAAAGTGGCAATTCTACTTTCCTTTTACTTCCAGACTTAGCTTGGACTCTTGGTTAAAAAAAAAAGACTGAAAGTTAAAAAAAAAAAAAAGAGTCAAATGACTGCACTCTGGCTAATCATTACCTGAGTAAATTCACTCTAAGCAGTAAAATTCTTTAAATGACCAGTGAAAGTTGGTATATGGATATTGACAAGGACCGGGAATAGAATTGATCCTTCACTTCCATTCATACTGGGTTCTCTTCAAAGGCATACAGACGTTTTCCTGATGGCCTGTGGGTTAATTTCCAAATTTAAAATTTTATGTGGAATGATAATGGTGGAGCTAGCTACTTAGAAAACTCTGCTGAGTGGCTTACAGTGGGATTTCTTCAGCTGGTCTTATGAGATTTGGCTGACTCTTCTCATGACTTTTAATTTGACTTAGGATTTCCTTTCCCTGGCAAAAATGAAACAAAAAAAAAGTTAGTTATATTATAAATCATATGGGTGACAAATCAATGCCAACCAGTATTATATGCAGTCATGACTGACTCTGGACAAATTTCTAAACTTCTTCACACCTCAGTTTCTTCTGTGGTAAAAGTGGTGACAAGAATATCTGCTCTACTTTTCTTGATGGGAGATGCTACCAACTATGTAAATGAAAAATGTTCCAATTGATGAGAAGTGCTCTGTTAGGTGAGCCTCCCTGTTATATGAGAGGCTGTTTTAAGATCAAATAAGAATTAGTATTAAATTAAAAATGTTGATTAAATTAAAAATCATGTTAAGAGCTCAGAACATTAATGGTGCAAAGTAAATGTTCAATAAGAGGTAGCTATTGCTATTTCTGTTATTTTTGCTATTCTTACTTACAATTAAAATAAATCTAAAGTGGCTGCACTGTAACAGGATGGGCCTTTAGGCAGGCCCAGTATCGAAGTCCATTTGGTGGCAATATGGCAAATATCTAAAAGCCCGTATATTTTTATTGTTTTCAAAGATGAATTTCCACAGTTTTATAATTTGTCCAAAGAGTATGTGAAAAAATTTCCGAACAAAATGAAAATGAGCATTTCCTGGATGCTCTATGTGTGTCAAGGACAGTATTTTTCTTTTCCTCAGTGGGTTTGTATTATGAATAGTTTGAGGAGGAGGGTATAGCTCAGTGGTAGAGTGTGTGTTTAGCATGCACGAGGTCCTGGTTCAATCCCCAGCACCTCCATTAAAAAATAAACAAATAAATCGAATTACCTCCATCCCCAAAACAAACAAAAATGAATAATTTTAGCTAACTGCAAAACACTGCTCTGTGTGTCAATTTTTATGGTGTTTGGCACTATTTCTCAAGCATTGTTGGGAATATTAAGAAAAAGACGACTTTTTAACTGTCATTCAGAATTCATAATAGAAGAACCATAAACACATACATATATAACACAAGGCAGAATGTCAAGAGTTTTGTGAGAGATCTGAAAAGCTGCAAGAATGCTAAGGGAAACACTGAATTCTCTGCACTAACCCCAAATAGCCTTTACATGGTTAGGCTATAAATAAATAAAATAAAACATTCCTAATGATGCTCAAGAAATTCTTTTTCAGTATTGTTTTACCTTTACCTATTTTGGTAAAGGAAGCACTGGAATGTAACACGGTTGTGAAATGGGTGTTAGTTATGTCGTGGCTAATACAACTGGGGAAAAGTTCATCTTGGTATCATTTTAGGACTAAAAGGAGAACGTGGGGACCAAGGAGCAAGTGGAGTTCCAGGATACCCAGGAAAACCTGGAGAACCAGGTAGGGTATAAAACATATCTATTATGTACAGTCTCGTGTGCAGGATAGCCATTAATTTTCTTCCTTTGTAGTTAAGGTTTTCAGGGAGGTAAGATGGAGATATAAATTACTAATAATTTCCTAATCATTCAGGTTACTGATCAGATGGAGTGTCACTAGCACTGGTATAGGAGTTTGGAGGTGGAAAAATATCTGAGCTCTGCGTCTCACTTTAGCTGTCCTTGGGGAAAAGATGCCCAAATCTTTCTGGGTTGCAGTTTCTGTGCCTGTAAGATTTTAGGTTTAAGTGGACAGTGTGGAGATTTAGGAGAAGGTGGGTTGGGCCAAAATGCGCCGTGTGGTAGACCACAGCCGGCAACTCTAGTTCTCTTACTCTTATCATCTTAAAAGTCTAACAAGCAAAAGCACTAGATATATGAGATGGAAATATAAGCTATGGCTTCTCAGTAGCATTAACTCTTCCCTTTTAGGGAGACAGTAGCTTGATATGAAAGGCTCAGTGTAAGAGTCTTCACGGCACCGCCATTGCTGAGGCCAGAACCAGGTTTCCAGGACCGATCGGGCGCTTTTGTTTCATTTTGTGAGTTCTCTGATAACAGCGTACCACTCAGCCTCTCTGTGAGCCTTAACCATTATTTTAATTTTCCATTTCAGGTGGACTTGGTCCCAAGGGGGAGAGAGGAGGCATTGGACTGGAGGGAGTGAAAGGACAAAAAGGCTCGAAGGGGGACGCATGTGCCAATGGTACCAAAGGAGATAAAGGGGACCGAGGGGCCGTGGGTGCACCAGGCTTGAACGGAGAGCCTGGGGCCAAGGGAGAGAAGGGGGATAAGGGCTACTGTGGAGATTCTGGGGAGAGGGGAGGGAAAGGAGAAAAAGGCGAAGAGGGCAAGAAAGGGGAAAAAGGTAGCAAAGGAGATACTGGAACGGAGGGCAAAAGCGGCCCGCATGGCCCCCCTGGGGCCCGAGGTGATCCCGGGGTTAAAGGAGAAAAGGGAGAGTTAGGTCCGCAGGGTCTTGTGGGACTTACGGGGCCAAAGGGCGAGCTTGGGAGCAAAGGGGCCCGAGGGTCGATTGGGAAGAAGGGCTCTCGGGGCCTCAAGGGCTCCAAGGGGGAGGTGGCCAGAGTCCCACGGTCGGCTTTCAGCGCCACTTTATCCAAGCCTTTCCCTCCTCCCAACGCCCCTATCAGGTTTGACAAGGTTCTCTATAACGAGCAAGGGAATTATAGTCCCGTCACCGGGAAATTTAACTGCAGTATTCCTGGGGCATATGTGTTTTCCTATCACGTCACGGTGAGGGGTCGCCCGGCTCGAATCAGCCTGGTGGCCTGGAATACGAAGCAGTTCAGGTCCAGAGAAACACTCTACGGTCATGAAATAGACCAGGCGTCTCTCCTCATCATCCTGAAATTAAGAGCAGGGGACCAAGTCTGGCTGGAAGTTTCCAAAGATTGGAATGGGGTGTATGTCAGTGCTGAGGATGATAGCATTTTTACCGGATTCCTTTTGTACCCAGAGGAAAATCCTGGAATATCACCGTAAACGTGTGTCTTCAGCACTGTAATTTGGGTTTAGTGGAGTAAGCCAGGTGACAGCGTAGTGCTATTGAAAAAAAATAATTTTCACTATTTTTTTTTCATAATAAGAATAGAACAGAAAAAAATAAGGAAAACTGTATCACCTAGAGTCAATAATTCCTATTTTGAGACATCATCTTTAAAAGTGTTTATATGTATTTGAGAACACGTCTATTAATTTCATAGGTCTTTTTCATTTAGCATTTAATAGCATTTCTCTTGCCCTTTAAATAATAACATTTGTATGCAAAAATATGAATGAGATTCGTAATAAATAAATATATTCCTACTAAATGGTTTCTATATCTCATAAAAATGTGTGTAAATCTTTTCTGTGTGACTGTGAGGCCAAGAGCTGGCATATAATGGGCAGGCATTTCTCAGAAGTTCTATTTTTTATTAAAGTGTAGTTAATTTACAGTGTTAGTTTTAGGTGTACAGCAAAGTGATTCAGTTACATATATATATATATATATATATATATATATATATATAAAACACACATATATATATATATATATATATATATATATATATATATATATATATATATAAAACACACATATATATACGCACGTGTCTTCAGATTCTTTTCCATTACAGCTTATTACAAGAAATTGAATATAGTTCCCTGTGCTATACAGTAAGTCCTTGTTGTTTATCTATTTTATATACAGTAGTGTGTATCTGTTAAGCCCAACTCCTCCCTGTTGGGAGGGTAACCTTCCAACAAAATGGAACTATTCCCATTTTAGTTTAATTCAGGGAGAATACAGAGAAAGAATAATAAGACTAGCTAAAATATCTTTAAAATTAATCAATGTGTCAGAACTGGCACATAAAAAAACCTGTACAATATGGACTTGTGTGTTGGGTAACAGGTAAAAAGAAAATTTATAAAGATAGTGCTTCATCTTAGCAAAGATCCAGCCATTCATCTAATTATTGTGCTAAGAAGAACTGAATGTCCCCGAAAGATTCAAGAGCAAAATTAAATCATCACTGATCTAAAATTTTTACCCTTTCTTCATGAAAGGACATTTAATTTGGATAAATACTTTGGCTTCATTATCATCACCTCTAAAATAATTAATTCTGGTTATTCAGTGATAACACTGCTGGAACAGGTGGCTACTTGGGAATTCACTTGCAATGTGAATATTTAAAACTGTGAATATATAATAACTCAGCGGCCTCATTTTTTTGAGAAAATGAATTTATTGACTCCAAATTGAATTTGGTTTAATGAAGGCATATAGTTATGCAGATTTGCAAATCTTGATGAATCAAATCAGGGAATGAGTGATGGGGAACTTTATGGTCTTGCTCTGCCAGATAAGCAAACTCTGAAAAACATAATTCATTTTTTATCTTCATGTATATATTTAATATATATATTGCGTTCAGAGGAAAACTATTACTGGAAGTTGTTATTATGAACTACTGCAAAAAAAGTGGTTTCTGTGTCAAACAAATATTGGAAATGCTATGTTCTGTATCTCCTTCTTGAAGAGTCATAAAGCATGTTGGTGTAGTCTCTTAACATTCCCACAGGAAAGAAATTTGTTTAATTTTGTTTTATTCAAGGATCCTATGCTTATTTTGAATATAGAACTCATCAAGCAACATCCGGTGGAGCAGCGCTCTGTAAGATGCCAATTTTGGCAATGTTGCTTTAGTTTCTCATGTGAAGATTGCTCAGCAGTCTGGGGTAAAGTTTACTCTTGACATTTCCCCCTTCCTTCAGCAATTCTTCTCTATTTAGATTGTAATGTTACTTTAATTGTTGCCTTGCTTGTATTTGTCAGAGGGAGAGAAGAATTCGCAAGTGATTAAAGTAGTGATACTTGTACTTAGAATTCTCTTTTCCAGTTTGAGGGTGGGATAGTGAAGAGATTCCAGGAACTTAAGAATTTTGGCTCTCTGTGTATATATATATATATATATATATATATATATATATATATATAATTGAAATATAGTTGATTTACAATGTTGTATTAGTTTCTGGTATACAGCATAGTGATTCAGTTATACATGCACATATTTATTCTTTTTCATTATTGGTTATTACAAGCTATTGAATATAGTGTCCTGTGCTATACAGTAGGTCCTCCTTGTTTATCTATTTTGTATATAGCAGTTAGTTTCTGCTAGTTCCAAACTCCTAATTTATCCCTCCCGTCCTTTCTTACAGATACGTATTTTTCTATTTATGCCTTCTCCATCTTTGGGTTGGAAGGATTTGGGGAGGCTGAGACCCAATTAACCTAGGAAGTTGGAAGAGAAACCACATCAAAGGATATGATGTAACAAGCAGCTGGGCAGAGGACCAGTAAGGGAGGAACAATTCACATGGAGGATTTATGATATCAAACAGGGTCTTACATGTATGTTTGTGGTAAACATATAGAAAGTCTGAAGTTAAGAGTTTAGGATTAGGATCCAGGATTGGTGGTTAATTATGAATTTTTCTCAGGGTATACAAACTAAGGAAGTTCTTATCCTTTGGGATGGTTTTGGGAGGTGGCTTCTAGGTTCCTTATGCTGCTTTCTGCTACAAGGGTGGAGAAATGGCACAACAGTTCCCCTTCTTTCAGCTATACTCTCTCATCTTGTTAAAAGCTCCAAAATGAAGAGTGTTAATAATGACAAAACACGCTTCTGAAATTCTCCCGAAACTGCTCCTCCCACAACCTGCCCTAACTTACATAATAACTTTTTTTCTGGAGTTGCTCAGGCCAAAAACCTTGTGTCATTTAATTTTTCCCTTTCACCCTTAAATCCAGTCTGTCAGGAAATCCTTTTAGTGTTTCAGAAAGTATCCAGAATTTCACAACTTTTCACATCTCCATTACCATCACCCTGATCAAACCACCATCATATGGCCTGGATTTTTTTTTTTTTATTGCATAACCTCCAAATTGGATTTCCCTAAGATCCCTAAGGGATTCAGGGCTAAACTACAACCCAACATAATAACTATCTAAATACTTAAAATTTATGAATCACTAACAAAGTTATTTAAAATATGTTCTGTCCTTCCACTTTAATGTATAATTTAATGTTGAAAAAGTTTTAAAAAATTAATGATTTCTATACGACTGACAGTAAGCAAAAATCAAAGATGACTGGATTACTATTGTGTGTGTCTGGTTGCTCTATTAATGGGTAAGTGATATTTGGATGAGCAAAGAAAGACTTTAACTTTTGCATTACTGTGTGTCTATCCTGTAGATGTTTCAGCAAAATATATATTTTCATAATCAAGATTTCCATGTAAGTCATGTTCTATTGACCATTTTTATCAAATCAAACCACTTTTGTTGAATCATTGTATTTTAAAAATTCATTTCAGTTCAGTTTGGAGAAAATTTACTCAGCTGAACTAGTAATAAGTTTTGGAAATGAGCTGTGACTTTTACATATCATGATCAAATATTGTAATTGGGGTTGCATATGATACATCATCACTGTTGTAAACAATATTTCAAAATATTTAAATTTCATCCTATGAACTATGATTACTTATATTGCCATTTTCAGCATCTCTTGAAACAATATTCTAGAATCTAGATCCAGCATGAATTTTCTGTTTGGACCTGTATAAATAGAAATTTAGAGAGGTATGCATTGTTTAATATTTCTAGGCATTAAGTATGTGCCTGTTGCAAACCCTGGGCAGTTTATGAGTATCTCAAGAATGATGAACTGGAATACAAAGAGAAGCAGGAAAAGAATGCTCAGCACAACTGAGACATAATACTTTGCTGTCTATGGCATTTATGCGCTCCAAGAGGAAGTCAATAAGCTAAGTTGTACATCTCTTAATTAGGCACATACATTGCTCAAATCCTCCCCCCACTCCTAGGCAGTGACTATCTCCCATGTGTACAGCTGTGCACCCCCTAGCCTTGATGGCACTGAAAGCTATCACCTTTTGTTTGATGCACATAAGGCAAGAGGTGTGATGAAGAGTCTAAAGGGTCTAAAAGGTAGTAGGCAAAGAAGTACATATTTAAGACTGTAGGACGGGCTGTGCCAGAATTGAGCCTGACTGCTAAGAAAGATACTCAAGGTATTATCATAAATGTACATCTTGTGTATTTGTTTTATGCAGGGCCCTGTCCAACCTGGGGCCCAGGGCAGGGGCTCCTCTTGCTTGGGTCTAAAGGCAGTATTGCCTATTTCTGCCCCTGACTCCTTCAATCAAAGCAATCCTGTTAAAAAGGAAATTGGACTTTTGAAAGATACTTGCACCCCAATGTTCACAGCAGCACTGTTTACAACAGCCAAGACATGGAAGCAACCTAAATGTCCATTGACAGATGACTGGATAAAGAAGTTGTGGTATGTATGTATGTATATGTATGTGTGTGTATATATATATATACTCCATTATATATATGTATATAAAAATAGTATATTATTCAGCCATTAAAACAAATGAAATAATGCTATTAGCAGCAACATGGGTGGACCTAGAGATTATCATACTAGGTGAAGTAAGTCAGACAGAGAAAGACAAATATATGATATCACCTACATGTGGAATCTAAAAAATGACTCACATGAACTTATTTACAAAACAGAAACAGACTCACAGACGTAGAAAACAAACTTATGGTTATGAGGGGGAAGGGGGTGGGAAGGGATAAACTGGGAGTTTAAGATTTGTAGATACTAATTATAAAATATAAAATATAAACAAACAAGGTCACAGGGGACTATATCCAATAGCTTTTAATAATCTATAATGAAAAACAATGTATATATGTATGACTGAATCACTATGCTTATACCAGAAACTAACACAACACTGTAAATCAACTCTACTTCAATAAAAAAATTTAAAAAATAGAATTCTGAAAAAAGAGTCCAAGTGTTCATCAGTAGGAAAATTATTTCAATAATTAATGGTAGATCCTAAAATAAATTCTGTTCCTTGAAAAACCAACAAACAAAAAAACCCAAACAAACAAAAAAATGAAGTTTGATCATCTTACTCCTCTACTCAAAGCCTCTTGAAGCTCTGGAAGCTCCCATCTCATCCTGAGTAGAAGGTGAATCCTTACAGTGACCAGACAGGCCCCATGTGATCTGACCCTTGCTTTCCCTCCAACTTCATCTCCTGCCATCTCCTCTGCGCTCACTTGGGACATTGCTCTCAATGCCATTCTTCAAATCCACCAAGCGTATTTCCACTTCAGGTTTTGCAGGTATCATTCTACCTAAATGGCTCTTATCCCAGGTAAAGGCATTTCTGGCCCCTTCCTCTCTCTTAAGCCTTTATTCAAATATCGCCTTTTCAGTAAGGCCTTCTTCGACCACTGAATTTTATTTTTTTATTAAAAAAAAAGTTTTTTAAGGCCAAATCTGGGGAAATTTATTGTATTTCTTTAATTGAAGTATTGTCAGTTACAGTGTGTCAATTTCTGGTGTACAGCATACTGTTTCAGTCATACATACACAAACATATTCATTTTCTTTTTCATTATAGGTTACTATAAGATACTGAATATAGTTCCCTGTGCTATATGGAAGAAATTTGTTTTTTTTAATCTATTTTATATGTAGTAGTTAACATTTGCAAATCTTGAACTTGCAATGTATCCCTTTCCACCCTCTTCCTCCCTGGTAACCGTAAGTTTGTTTACTATGTATGGACCACGGAATTTTAAATTGCTGTCCCATTCCCAGATGCTCTTCCTTGCTTTACATTTCCCTGTAGCACTCACCACATCTAATGTGTTATGTATTTCGCTTGCTGATCTTGTTAATTTTTTGTCTCCCCAATAGAAAGTAAGTTCTAGGAGACCAAGAATTTTTGTCTGTTTATTGCTCTAACCCCAGAGCCAGAACATTACGTAGGTGTTCAGTGAATAAAGTCCGATAGGGTCCAAACTGACATGATGGTTGTGGATCTCTCCACAAGGTGGTGCTCACAGATTATTTTGCCTTGAGTTTTCCATCTTAATTTAAAACCATGACAAACCAATAGTCTAGTGCAAAGTAGATGACACGGTGACTTAGCTTTCATAATTAAGAAACTGGCTTCTTGAAATACCATATATTTTATGTTTTATTGTGTTTCAAAGAGCTATACTTTTTTCCCCCTCGTTGGGATGGAGGACTACTGGGCAGATCCATTGGGTGGCTGTGAGAAACTGACAACTCTGAAAGGGGCATGTATCTCCTGTTGCCTCCTGATAGGATGCTTCTTCGCAGTGGCGGGGGGTGGGGCAACCCATTTTTATCTCTCACTCCAGCCCCAAATGGGTCATTCTGAGTCCTGGGAATTACTATATTCTATAACTGTAAACCCACTTACAGACAGATTTTTGAATGAGGCAAGAAGACTGTGAAACTTAAAGGTTAATGAGTGCTGTAAAACTTGGAAGGAGGACTTAGGGAGAAGGAAAAATTGAGAGCAAAGCAGCTGCCAGTGACAAACATGGGTGGGGCAGGCAGGAGAGAGACGTGGGAATTATGGAGTCATGATAACTACTCTTTCCTAGGTCCCAACAATGTGCCAGGCTTCAAGCTTTATGTATCCAAAGTGCTGTAAGAGACAGATCACACGAGGAGACTGAAGCATGGGGCAATTGGGCAATGTGCCAAAGGATACCCATCGTGTAGGTGGGCAAGACTTGAACCCACACTCTTAACTAATGGAGCAAAGCAGAATTTGCTAAAAAGCTTGGCTGGTAAAACCTGGTATAATGGGAAAAAGAGCAGTGGTAGCCCAGTTTGTCACCCCAGGTGTGAAAGGGATTGAGAAGAGGGACAAGAAACCACTGATACCTCAGCAAGGGGATGCGGGAGTGGGTCTCCTGTAAAACTGCAGATGGAACCAATGGGGTTTGCTGACCAGGGAGTCTGCAGTTGGGTGCTCTGATCATCCTAGTGGGTAATCCATGTACATTTGGCAGAAAAATCTAGTAAGACTGCTTGATTGTTCCAGGAATAGACTTAAAGCATATTTGTTGTTGGTCGAAGTCTAAGAATTACGTTGCATCTGATAGAGATGACATGAGAGATCTGCATATTCAAGGTTCCTTCCTCTGAGGTAGGAAATGCTTCTTACTTGTCCTGAGCTTGTGGAGGGAGCTGAGGAGGCAGAAACCGCCTTCTTTTACTCTGGGTAGTCGTTCAGTGCCTGCCAGCCACTGTTCTTGGTACTGAAGATAAATGAGTGAGCACAAAAGGGGAAAAAATCCTGCGTCTTCACAGAGCTTATGAAGAGAAAGAATTAAAAAAAAAAAGCCATTAACTATATGGTATGTCAGAAGGCGATAAATGGCATGGAGAGAAGCAGGAAGGAGGACTGGGAGTATCCGAGTAGGGTGAGGGGTGGTGGGAGGGATTTAACGTTGTGTTCCGAAAATGCTTCACTGAGATGTAATATTTGAGCCAAGACATGAAGAAGGCAGAAGAGCAAATCATGTGGACATTGGAGCACGCAGAGGGAACACAAGGACAAAATCCTTAAGGTAGGGGCTTTCCTGGCAAGGAGACAGGGGGGCGGTGGGAAGTGGTGAGTGAGGTCAGAGAGGTGATGGCGGGGGGAGGGTATAACTTAGTGGTAGAGCACATGCCTAGCATGCACAAGGTCCTGGGTTCAATCCCCAGTACCTCCACTAATAAACAAACAAGCAAACAAACAAACAAAAAAAACAGAGAGGTGACAGTGTCGCAGATTGCGTAGGACTTGGAGGCTTTGTAAAGCCCTAGGCTTTTACTCTGAGTTTGGCAGACATGGAGGTGCGCCGCCCAGATCCCCTTCAAGGAAAGACTGGATGCCCGGCTGAGGGGAGTGTGCTCCTCCAGGCTCGGCCTCAGCTGCAGAGCTGTCCTACTTGAGGTTATGCCCTTCCCGGGCAAGCCCCAAACTGGCACCTGGGCAAGGTGGCTGGACAGAGGCCCAGCCGCTCAGCTCTCTGTGGTCACCGGCATGGGCCTTACTCAGTCCAGAGCTCTCAGCCACCTTTCCCTTCCCTTCACAGGGGCTGATTCATAATAAACATCTTGCACCTCAAATTCCCTCTGAACATCTGTTTCTGGAGACCCAGCTGGTGGCCATGAATTGTAAAATGTGAGAGACAGCAGAAGAGGTACAATTTTGTGGACCACTTGTTCATTGTGCACTCACACATGTGCACACCTCCGTCCCCACCCTCACGCACACACACATACCCTTCTAATTTGTTCTGGGCCAGAGTTGAAAGAATTAATTAGGTAACGAAGTAATGTGGTCAGAACACTGTGGGAAGCTTTGGACCTGGCATTTAGGTCCAAAGAACGTATGTTGTCTGACTGTTGTGATTAGGTGCATGGACTCAGGAAGGGGTTAGAGTTTCATTTACCAGCCATGTGACCTGGGTCAAGATACTAAGTCTCCCTGTGCCTCAGTTTCCTCATCCAGCAAGTGAGATTTTGGTGTTATAAATGAGTTTCTGTTTGTAAAATTCTTAGAATTGTGTCTGGCACAGAGTATATGCTAGACAGATGTTTGTTAAATAAGAAAGCCAGCTCTACTTGAGTCAAATGTAGAGGGGGCATTTTGCTTATGGTTCAGACTCCTTTTGGGGGTCAGGCGTGTATTCGTTTTTCAGCTGAGTAGACAGGAAGGAGGACTGATTTGGGCTCAGTGTATTATCAGAGGTGACAGAGTTGGTTGAATTGGAGCTATATGTTTAATCGAGGCCCTTCCGTAGAATATGTGAGTTATTAAAAAATTACAAAAACATGTGTTTGATAAAGGATACATAAAAACAAAGTGCCACTCTGAAATGAGACTGAGGCTCAGTCTTTCCTCAAAATCACTATTAATAGAGTGAATATATCAAAGTGCATGAATCCACCTTCATATTGGGGCACAAGGACCATTGTCTTGGATCACTGTGCTGCCCGTGAGCTTCTGATACTCCTGAGCAAGGCTCTGAAGGAGGGCCCCAGTAAAGACGGATGTTTTGCTGATCTGAAAGGTAATGACAGTGACAAACGAGACCTCCCAGTGGACCATAGCGAGGGTTAGCGGCAGGAAATTGCATCAGCTCAGTGATTAAGGCAACATCAGCAGTCAGAAGACAGCAGGGCAGGTGGCCTTGGTCTTGCCGCTGCCTCCACTGATCTGTCGCGCAGGGTGATGAGTCTGAGATGTGTCTGCTAGGCCCACAAACACCATCCTCCCCTGCTTCCCTTTTTTCTCCCTGAGGATAAATGAGCAACAAGAAATTTGGAACATCCAGATTATTCAATGTCAGAGCTATTGCCAAAGCAGAACACCCACACTACTTGGATGTTGAATGCAAGTTAAAATTGCCTCTGGCAAAAGGTTTTGTGAAGGTCTTACTCATTCATTTTAATTCAAGAAAAATTAATGAGCACCTACTATGTACCAGGCACTGGGCTTGATGCCAGGGATACAAAGATGAATGAAATAATTTCTTGTCTTCAAGGAAGTCACAGTCGAAGGGAGGAGGCGACTAAGTCAAGACAATGGTTGTTCCATCTTTTTTGTCTCAGAAATGACCAAAGACCTAGATGCCATGGCTATTATATGAAAGCTTGAGAAAACACTGAATCCAGCAAGTTGGTTGATTGATATTCTTATTTAACTACCCCATAGAGCATTAGATAAGCAATTTATTTTAAAAGGTTTAGTCTCAGCAGGAGAAAAATATTAAACAAACAAACAAAAATCCAAAAACAACAGTTTCACATTTGGGTGTTAACCGACTGGGCCCCTAAGTCTTGTTTCTCAGACTTTGGATTGACAAGCAGGAGAGGGCTAAAGAGCTCTATGGGGAAACCAGAAGGTGACCTGGCAACGTCAAGGACCAAAGGAGGCAGAAGCTAGTTGCCTCATCACTGGTTCCTCATTGGAAGAATGGCCAATGAGAGGCATCTTTTTATATCTCTAAAATCCTGGATTCTGTAACTGAAAACGTGTGACCCAGGACCCACAGATTGCAGCATTCATATTCCAACCAAAGACTTCTGATTTAAAAAAGAAAAAAAATACTGATACATGACATACCTGTAGAAAAGCGCAGAAATGTTGAATGGACGGCTTGATGACTTTAAATATTTGTCTGTGCCCATGACATCACCACCATGTCATGATATGGAAAATTTCCAGAACCTGGAAGACTTCTTTGTGCCCACCTCCAGTCAAATCACCCCACCCCACAAACATGACCACTACGCTAATGTCTACCACCATAGATTAATTTTGCTTGTTCTTGAACTTCGTATATTTGGAATCATACAGTTTATTGTCTTTCCTGTCTGGCTTCTTTCCTCAGCATCTGTCTAGAACTTCATCTGTGCTGTGTATCAGCAGTACTTAAAATGGTGAACATCTTTTCATATAATGGCTGGCCATTTGTGTATCTTCTTTTGTGAGGTGCTTGTTCAATTTTGGGGCCAAATTTTAGTGGGTCATCAGTCTTTTTCATATTGATTCATAGGAGTTCTTTAGACTGTTTGCATGCAAGACTCTTAAGGTTTTTTTCCCCCCATCTTTTTTAAAATTGAAGTATAGTTGATTTATGATGTTGTATTAGTTTCCGGTGTACAGCATAGTGATTCAGATATATATTCTTTCCCATAAATTTTTCATATTTTTTTCTACAAGCCATTGAATATAGTTCCCTGTGCTATACAGTATGACCTTGTTGTTTATCTAGTCTGTATATAGTAGTTTGTATCTGCCAGTCCCAAATTCCCAGTTTATCCCTTCCTCCCCTTCAAGACTCGAGTTTTAATCCACTTCTCTTTTTATACAAGTAAGTCAGTTGTTTTTTGAGACCCCTCCTCCTTTCATTCATTCCTCATACATTTTCAGAATTCTCCAAGTAAGCTCCCCTGATGGTTCTCTGTCTTTCAAGGACTAAAATTGCTCCCCCCAAAGCAAATTAATGATTAGATGTAAGTGACTGAAAATCCTGTTAGCCTCTAGATATTTATATTTTAAAAGGGAATGAAGTGATTCAACAGAATATCTGATGGTGGAATTTCAGAAATTAGGAAGATGATGAGAAACTCTTTTGAGGGCGATTGGGAGAACGGCCAATGAGAGGCACGTTTTTATAACTCTAAAATCCAAAACTGTAGTCATTTCTTAAACTTTTCCTTGAATTTGGGCGTATTAAATATTGGACAAAGGAAACTTAGTCATCAAAAATGATTGCTTCATTGAAGAAAGAAAGGATTAAGAAGTATAGCGGATCACTGGTTTCAGAATTATTTTCAAAGACTGACCATCAGTGGCTAATGCCAGCCTGGGGACTTTATGGTATCATGTTCCAGGGAGGCTTGTTGTCTAGGAAACCAATGTGAATGTTGCAATAATGACTTGCCAGAGATTACAAAGCATGCTTATGAAGTTAGTCAGTGGTGTTATGTTGGGAAGTGGAGTCTAACATGTTAGAGGCAAGAGAATGATTTAAGATGATTTGAAAACAAGGATGAAAAAGCTAGAAAAAAAATAAGAAATATAATTGAAGGCAATCTAAGTGATGAGAAAGAGGGACCAAAAAGAGTGAAAAATTAAAAAAAAAAAAGAGAGATTTTTGTGTGCCCGGCCAGTCTCTGTTCATCCTCAAGCTGAGACTGTGCCAGAAAAGAAAACGTGGTTTGGAGATGCCCCACCTCTGTGAACTGGATTATTTATCTGTCACTATAAAACCAGTTCTCAGTTATGTGGGCTAAAAAAACCCACAGGCATGGATTTGAGAATCCTAGTCTGTTTCTGCCATAAATATTTCACGCCTTGAATATTTATTGGCCACTTACTGTCAGGTACCATGATAGATAATCATCATACAACTTTGGAAATTTTTTAAGGTACTTATTAATTATAATAGGAGAACAGAAGTGAGGTTAAAAGCAGTCTGGGAGGATTAGGGGAGCTTTTGAATTAATTTATTTCTCCATACAATAAATACTCACTGAGCATCTACCTCATACCAGGCATCATGCTAGATGGTGTCTTTGAAGAAGGAAGACGTCTTTGTTTCCACGGAGCTGACAGTTTCATGGGAAAGACAGAGGAGATGACATTAAACTGTGTCTTGAAGTACTTCTCTGGTGAGAAGGGAGGGAGGCCTTTCCTAGTACAGGCTCCCATAGGTAGAAGTACAGTTTGGAAAGAGGTTGGTGAGTTTGGAGAACTGTAAATAGTGGGGCGTAGCTGAAATCCTGTGGAATGCACTTGTAGAGAATCCAGTGAAGAAGATTCTTCCAGAAATGTTGCGGCAAAATCTGCCACACTCTGGGATAGATCCATCTATCTGTCTGTCTGTTTATCATCTTATCTATGTAAGGCCTACTCTGTGGATGGTACTGATAAACACTGGGGGAATTTGTGCAGAATGAATAGGGCAGGGTCCCTATCTTATCCTTAGAATGTGGGAATGTCATATCCCGGTGATAGGAAGGTGAGAGAAGCTGAGTGGTATATTACAATGGAGGGAGCTAGACTCAGGATTTGATTTGGCTCCATTTTATCCTAATCAACATGGATAGAATTTTAAACTTTTTAATAAGGATTTCTCATCCTTTACCCTCAGGTGTTCAAAAACTTGTGTAGCAGTTTGGGGCTAGTCAGCTCTACAGTGAAGTGTCAGAGCAAAGGATAAGCCTACTGAAGTGTCAAGAAGAAAAATGGCCCTTTGTATTTCCAGTTGATTGTGTTCTGGTCAGATCACTTTTAAGTATCAGATTCAAAGGGGTCAGTTTGGGGTTACATTTATTATATCCTCTTAAATGCCCTTCAGAAACATTGGGTATGCATTAGTCAGCTTTTTCTACAGTAGCAAACATCCCCCAAATTACAATTGCTTATTGTATTTATTTCTCACTCATGTGTTTTCAGGTTGGTTGTAGCTTTGCTCAGCTCTGCTTGGCTCTTCTGGGCTGGTCTCTAAGCTGTGGACTGGGTTCAAGTCTGCTTCATATATCTTTTCATTCTGGAACCTAAGTGGAAGGAAAAGCCCTTATCTAGGGAAAGTTTCCTTCATGAGCTTCAAGGCTAAAGTTCAACAAATGACAGAAACTTGCAATGCCATGAAAAGTTTCTGCTTGGACACAATATGTCATATTCACTCCAATTCCATTTGCAAAGAAAATCATCAGACCAAACCCATAAGTGGGCTGAGACATATTCTCTTTCCGCAGAGGAAGGATGTGAGAAGGTAGCGTCAATGTTTGCTGATAAACACATTCTACCATGATGTATGCATGTATGTATTTATGTTCTTTTTTTTTTTTAATAAAACAACTTCTGCAGATAAACTAAAGTCTCTCAGAAGTGTTGTGATCAGAAGCTGTTAGAAAACACTGCAGTTCAAAGGGAATGTTCTAAGATTTTCTTTCATGCTATATAGAAGAGTTGTTATTTGAAGGGGATACATAGTCATGATCTGAACTACTTAACTTGGGGTGAGATTGCTGTGGTTAGAAATTCAAATTCAGACTGTAGTAATTTGGAGATATCCATTTGTGAGAAATATCTATGCAGTTATTTACTTAAAACTGATATGATGATACCAATCATCCAGGAAGGACTAGAATGACCCACAGGTCTTTAAATATAGGGACATATTTTTTAGGGGGGTGTTTGGGATAGAGTGAGGCAGATGGTGAATGTTTTATTGTGTAGATTAAGCAACAGATAATTGCTGTGTTACTGATACAGACTTTATGTTTTGTTTGGTTGAAAATATGCCTTACAACTAATTTCCCCTGCAAAACTAAGTGGTATATTGCCATGATTTCTCCTCTAACAGGTAACAGAAATAGTCATTTTCCCTATGTGGGAAAAGTATAAGTTAGTCCTTGCAATGGGACTGTAAATATGATTCTGGCTGAGGTTTGAACTTAGGCATTGAACTTGGTTATAGAATTATGGATTAAAACTTAGCTTAAATGCAGTGTATTTTGTGTGGATATCTAAGTGATTGTAGGATATTACATAGCATGATGAAAATATCACATTTTCATTCCCTCTTGTGCTTTTATACTTTCTGCTGATAAAATGTGGTGTTCTTTGTGTCTAATGATGATGATTTTAGATTATTATTCACACTTCTGCAGCTTTGCTGAGCACTACTTAACAACAGAGCCACTGAGCGATTTCAGTTGACTTAGAGATCACAATGAAGCTCTCTAATGAACACGTATCACAGGGTACCACACTTAGAGAGACCTGCAGTTCAGCACAAGGCAGCCCATCCTGTCAGTTGCATCTAGTTCTGTTTTTTAAATACAGATGATGTAAAACTTTCCTGAAGAAAACTAAGAATTTACTCAGGGGACAGAGTGAAAAGCAGTAAAGAAGTTTCATCTTATAGCTAAAGAGAGAAATTAAAGCCCTCATTAAATTATTATGAGGTCATTGGAGTCCAGCTGTTTCTCCTTTTGGTTGTCTTTTTGGCCACTGTAGTAGTTAGATTCTTTTCAGCTTCAATTAATTGCAAACCTGATTCAACCAATAAAGTTCTTCATTTCCCCTAACAGGTGGTTAAGAGGTGGTGTGGGCCCCAGGCATGAGGCCATGAAGATGCTTGTTCTGTTTCTCTCCTGTTCGCTTGGCTCTTCCCTTTCCTCTGCATCATCTTTATTCTCAAGCTGGCTTCTCCCGTGGGTTCCAGCAACATCTGACAGAGCAGTCTTCCCTGATCATGTCCAGAAGAAAAGAACTCTTCCTCGATATGTCACACACCTCAGTTGTTACCCAATATCTAGTCTTCCTTGTGATGGTTAATTTTAGGTGCCAACTTGACTAGCTAAGGGATGCCCAGGTAGCTGGTCAAACATGTGTCTGTGAGGATGTTGCTAGAAGAGATGAGCATCTGAATCAGTAGACTGTAAAGCAGAGCAGCCTCACCAATGCATTGGGCATCACTCAATCTGCTGAGGGCCTGAACAGAATAAAAAGGAGGAGGAGGGGTGCATTAGCTCTCTACCTGAGCTGAGATGCCCTTGAACATCAGTGCTCCTGTTTCTTGGGTCCAAAACTCAGACCAAAACTTACGCAGTTATGCCTCCGCCCCCTTTTCTTGGGCTTTTGCACTCCTAATGGGACTTACCATCGACTCCCCCTGGTTCTCAGGCCTCCGGACTTGCACTGAATTAAACCATTGGCTTTCCTTGCTCTCTGGCTTGCAGACAGCAGATCGTGGGACTTCGTGGCTTCTATAATCATGTGAGCCAATTCCTATAATAACTCTTTCTCTTCCAATCTCTCTCTATGTTTATTTGATGGGATGAGTGTTCGTTGGTGGGCTTAGTCCTTGAGATGGTCTGGTATGGGAAAGGGCAGAGCAATAAGGTGGAAGTAGCTGGGACATCTGACAGTTTTGTGGAAGACAGCTACCTTACCTGCTTGAATTTTATATTAAAGAATAATAAATTGTCAGTTTTACTTCAAGTTTTTGTGAGTTAGGTTTGTTTTCCGAACAAAGTTCACTCTTCAGGCTTTATTACTTTAGGTCACATGCTCAACATTGGGCCAGAGATCATCTCCAAGGGATATGGAGTGTTTTAATTGGCTTAAACCTAGGTTGCTGAACCAATCACTAGCAAGAGGGATGGGATTACAAGATTACAATGATTGGTTAAGGTTATCAGTGTTCACGGCTGGAGCAGGGACCTACTGGGATCAGTAGGGGTTGGGTCACTTTGGAAGTTCTATCAGGGGGCTGTGAGGAGTGGTTGATCCAACAATAACCATTAGAAACCTGTCTCTCCTCATTGGCAGAGCTAACAATCTGTGGTCTGAGAAAATAAAAGTTGACTAATTCAGTCCACTCATGATATAATCCTGGGGCCATTCTGCATCTTAGATTGCCTGGACCGGCAAGTATAGCCTAAAGGATGGATGCTGTTTCAGATTTAGCATGTTTCATTTTCATGTATTCTCCTGCGTGAATGAATGTTTGTTTGCATCTGGGTGTTGAGGGAGTGATCGATGTTGCCGTGAGGGGCATGGGGAATGTTCTGGTTTCTCTAGATCTTGTCACCTAAGAAAAGCTTGCTTGGTTTGTCTTCTGAGAATTAGAATTGTTTCCTTTGGGCTTCAGGAATATAAAATAAATCAGCTCCAATAATTTGTCAGTCCAATAACAGCATAAATATTGGAAGAACTCAATAACCAATCAACTTCTATTATTCTAACTACTCCTGTCTTCTATCTGAGTAAAGTGGAGGGTGTTATCTAGATGGAGAGAAGAAAAGATGAATTTTGCAATTGTACCCAGTGTCAGCACCATCTATGCTGTTGGAAACCATTTTGAGCGACTGTCTTGGATGTCACATGCCCCTGACCAAGGCCTTAAATTGTGCCTAACTATGAAAGACAGGAGTGAAGGACTGAAGTAGATTACTGATAGCATAGGTGTTCTCTGAAATGGTATGGGTGACCAGATGCTGAGAAAGCCACTAACTGCACAGAGGTGAAGAGACTGGGCTCTAGAATCCAACTTAGGGTGTAAAAATCCTGCCTCCTTCACTGACTAGTTGTGTGAATTTGGTTTATCTTTCTCTGTCTTAGTTTCCTTACTCTTAAAGGCAATGATGATAGTACCGATCGTGTGGGCGACTGGAGGTTTAAATGAGAATAAGGCATTTAGCACAAGGTCTGTTACATTGGAAAGCCAGCTTCTCAAAAGTTGCTGCTGGTTACACGGGTCTCCAGCTTTTCTAGAAGTTTGTTCATTTTGAAGAACATTCAGGTGATGTAGAAAAAGGAATTTTATTTTCGCTCATAAGTTGAGGAGACCATTTTTACTAGATACCACCTCTCAGCAATGCTGACCGGGAACTTTATTCCAGACTTTATTCCTAAGAAGTTAAACACACACATACACACACACACACACAAACACATGCATACACCACAACTGTAAAAGGGATCAATTTTGATGCCTTTAGAAACAATTACAGGCTGTCTTAACTACAGCATAGCACCAGCTGGGCAGCATTCATCTTAGATGACATTTTAGCTGAGGTCTCTAGGCAGATAAAATTGTAATGGCTCTGTTTACAGGTACTGGGTGGCAGAGACTGGAGGGATTGCCACTAATGAGCCAGTTGATTTAAGTTCAATATAAGGAAACACTCTAAAACTTACACCTGCCTTAACTTTTAATCAGATGCTCGTGGTTATAGGGAGTTGTTTTACTGGAGGTTTCCAAGCAGAGGGATCAGAATCATTTATCAGAGAGATGATTGAGAGGTTCACACACACAATGCATGGTTGGTCTAGTAACTGCTTTGACGTGAGCTGTTTTGACTATGTCTTAATTCCTAGTCACGTCAACATAAATACAACCTTCATCTAGAATCTGATCTATCAATAGGCCGTTGTAAACTCTTCACTTGGTGAGTTGTCAATGCCAGTCAAGAACGTATAATTCCTTGGAAAAGCCAGCAGTTAAAACTACTCCATCAAAGACAAAGCTCCATCACCCTGAAGGTACAGTTACTGAAGTAGTCATTGAAAAAGACCTTAAAATGACAGTGAAAAAAACAATAAAAATTGACCAAGTGAAAGGTAAACATAGTCTTTTGGAGAGAATTTTAAAAATCTCATGCATTTACCTTTACTCACTGCAAAAACAAGGCAATTACAAGACTTTTGACTTTTTAATTATACTGTTGCCACATATCTTAACTTTTAATGTTTTGAAGACTCTTGGATGAAATTGTTTTAATTGCGATCAACTTATTTTTTGGTGATTATTTATAATTATTAAAAGAATAACTATTTATAATTAGGTGGAATTTTCCCTTAATGTAATTTTGCTAAAGCCTTCAAAACAGCTAAAAGAACAGCTAGCACTATATGCAATGAACAGTTATTTATACAACCCTATTTTCTCATCTAATGGACTTAGAAATAAAAATAAAGAAGAGGAAGGAAGCTAATATTCATTGGGGCATCACTCATTGCTCAGTGCCTTCCACTGTACACAGAATCTTATTTAACTTCTAAGAAACTGTGAGATAAACATTTAATATATTTTATGGACGAGACCTTTCAGAAACATTAAATATCTGACCATGGTCACTAAGCCAATACATCCTGGAGCCAAGATTTTGACTTAGAGTT
The DNA here is from genome assembly GCF_009834535.1 of Camelus ferus. Lineage (NCBI taxonomy): Eukaryota > Metazoa > Chordata > Mammalia > Artiodactyla > Camelidae > Camelus > Camelus ferus. The sequence continues at coordinate 88,175,287 of NC_045696.1, read as the reverse complement.
GCTTGAATCCACATAAAATCCATCTCTGTTACTCTAAGGTGGAGACCTTCCCACCTCAAACTCAAATGCCTTCACCGACTAGGCAAGCATGTAAAAGAGGACTCTGAAAGGGTAGATGTTGGCAGTGGGCGGGGGTCGTGTAAGCCATGTAGAGGCTGAACTGGAGGGTGCCTGTTTCACCTAAAGGCATTCACATTAAATTAAAAATCATTTTGGTAGCTAAACACATTCATTTCCTAGCTTTATCAGGCATGCATGCCAAGAACTTGCAACGTCTGAAATGCTGTTAAATTTTCATTCTATAGATTGAATGTATAGATTGAACAAATGATGTGATGACACGATCAAAATGCAATTTTGTTTTTGTCTCCCTTGATCTCTGTAAAATTGCATTTAATGGAAGAGGCTTTTCCACTAAAAATTGTGGGCAGGTTCAGTGGACTGAAATAAAAGATCGGCCCACAATGGATTGAAGTCACAAATATTATCAGTTCAGAGATAATAGTCCTCAGTTGCCCACCATAATCAAAAGTTCACAATTGATTTGTCATCCATCTTCTCCTTTCCTTTAGCTGGCCCCTTGCTGTGAGTCAGAGCATCAGGGTCCTTCTTTTCTTTCTTCCTCACCTCTTCTCTCAACTCACAGCTTGTTATCTGTGGCAGGGAAAAGGGGAGAGAGGGAGATAGGAGAGGTGGAGGGGTAAAGGCTATAATAAAGTTCTTACCTGAACTGGTACTGTTGTGAGCTGGCTTAGGCAGGTACTTAAAGTTCACGCTCTTTGGGGTTCTTTTCAAAGTTCTGTCCATGATTCCCATTGCTAGAGACTTCTCACCTACAGTTGCCTTGGGAGGAGAGAGGGGGATGCAAATTGATGCCAGTGGATGTTCGAGCCTCCACCTGCAAGCCCTGGGATTTCTGTCTTCCATGCCGGCTTTTTGTTGCTTTTGAGTCTTTTCCCACCCACTGGGCAGGATTGATGCTGACCCCACACGGCTCTTAGTTGTGCATAGCCATTCCTCTCTGAAGTAGTTGGTCACCTCTCTGTCCTTCTGGATCTCCTAAATTAGGTGTCAGCTCCCAGTCCACTCTGCCTCACAATAAAGGAGACGTAAACCACACATACCAGGCTCTCTGAGTGTCCTGCCAAAGCCCCCGTCCCTGCTTACTAGGTTTTAGGTAAGAGTAAGTTAGAAGAAGTGTAGTTGGGGCTGAGACTGTGGTTGTGTCCAAAAATCTCTTTCTACAAGAATCCTTTCTTCGACCCCCTTTTAAAAATTCTTAACCTGGCTGACTGGTGTCTAAGAGTCAGGGAACCAGTTTTCATAATTTTCTCTGTAAATTCTGCATTTTGATCTATTGCATCTAGGTGCCTCCAGTGAAACATCAATTTGGTAACACTCAATTGTCACTCTAGGTAAGGCTGATGCAGCACTGAACAGAACAAAAATAGTTCCATAGATTTACTAATCTAGTAGAACCTTCAAAAACAGGATCTAGCAGAGATTCAATGAGGACTCTTGGGTGGGCCTTGTGGGATCTGTAAACCTCCTGGAACAATGTGCCAAATTTCAATGTGCTGTGTGCAAATGTATGTTTTAAGAGGGTTTATGATCCCAAACAAGTTAGGAAGCTTTGGGGAAAGTGTTGCAGAGTTAGTCCATGTGAAGCACCCTTTTGTGGGGGTGGGATACATCAATATAGGTGCACAGAGGTAACGGGGCTGCTTACTCAAGTTTTGCTGTAACCAGGTGAAGTCAAGAAAACTGAACGTCAATAACTTTGGACCCCACTCCATTCTTTTCCTCCCTGGAGGAAATGTATAACTTTTTATTGTATGACTTTTAATTCCCTGGTTGTCAAAGTTAAACTAGTTTTTACATCATATCAGTTTCTTTCTGCATGCTTTAAAAAAAAGCAATATGGCAGCAGTGGAGGAAGGGAAATTAAATCATGTTTTTCACTGAAACACCCTTATCTCTTACATGTATTTTTTGCGTAGATTCGTTTTTTGTTTGTTGTATTGCCAACATGCTACTAAAAATTTACAACCACAGAATCTTTTAATGCAGTTTAGGGCAGAAACTATTAAGGTAGCAAAAACAGAATTAGGAAAAAAAAACACATCAAGTAATGGAGCAGTTAAGATGTTCTAATAAAAGTTATAATTGTAAGTGGAGTACATGAAGATAACTTACAATTTTTTCTCTGGGCATTTTTGGTGTATATTTTAATTCTTTATACCTCATACTTAAATTTTTGTATCTTACTGAATCTGTTGATCCTTAAGTAAATTAACAAGGAGTCTTAAAAGTGAAACTTTTCAGAATACCAATAATCAAGGTAATAATGAAGGCATTATTTTTATAAAAGTTTTTCTCTGTCATTTCAAAGTACTTTTCAAAATTCTCCTCAAACTTAACTTCTTCTTGGAGATAGGTAATAATAAGTTGCAACACAAAAATTCAGGAATCATTTGGGTTACCCACACTTAGCCTCCTTTCACAGACCTTTACTATTTCTTTCAAACCCTTTTTGCCCCCCTCCCCCCACCTCACTCTCTTCCTTCTTAGTAGATAATTTTGCTGTGTTGAGGCTTAAGAAAGTAGAGTCTTTGAGGTAGTGGCTTTATCACCTTTCTGCCCTTCTACAGTTCAGAGCACATAAAACTGTTCCATCCTTTTGGATAAAAGGGAACCCTCCTACACTGTTGGTGGGGATGTAATCTGGTGTAGCCAGTATGGAGGTTCCTTAAAAACTAGAAATAGACTTACCCTATGATCCAGCAATCCCTCTCCTAGGCATGTATCTGGAGAAAGGTCTAATTCAGAAAGATACATGCACCCCAGTGTTTATAACAGCACTATTTACAATACCCAAGACATTGAAGCAACCTAAATGTCCATCGACAGATGACTGGATAAAGTAGATGTGGTATATTTATACAATGAAATACTATTCAGCCAAAGAAAATAATGAAATAATGCCATTTGCAGCAACATGGATGGACCTGGAGATTATCATACTAATTGAAGTAAGTCAGGGAAAGACAAATATCATATATATCCCTTATATGTAAAATCTAAAAAAAATACAAATGAATCTATATACAAAACAGAAGCAGACTCACAGAAAATGAATTTATGGTTACCAAAGGGGAAAGGGGTGGGGAAGGATAAATTGAGAGTTTGGGATTAGCAGATACAAACTACTATGTACAGAAGAGATAAACAACAAGGCCCTACTGTATAGCACAGGGAACTATATTCAATATCTTATAGTATCCTATAATGGAAAAGAATATGAAAAAGAATCACAATGCTGTAAATCAGAAACTAACACAACATTCTAAATGAACTATACTTTAGTAAACAAACAAGGAAACAAAACAGAATTGCCCCATCCTTTTCTGCTGTTTCATAGAGAGAGGCAGCCTCTTTTCCTTCCAGCTCTGCCACCCTCACTTGTGCTGGGTATCCTGTGTCCTCCTGCCTCTCCTCATTGACTTCACCCATCAGCTTTCCTGTCTCTTGTATCTCCAAATGCTCCGTCTTTCCCAGGGCTTTCACTTGAGCCTACAAACATGTTTTTGTATTCTTCATCCCACAAAGGACTGATTAGTCATCCCAATGTCTCCTTACCCACATCTGCACTATTTTGTTGTTCATTCTCCTCACTCTTTTAATTCACATTACTCCTCCATTCTTTGTAACCCACCAACCTACCCGTGGCATGTGAAAGGCCATTTTAAAGGAAAGCCAAAACAACTGAACAAAAGAAAGACAATGTATGGCATTGCCATCATTCCTTGCCTTTCCAATATATGCCAGATTGTTTACAACTTTGTCCTTACCAAGTAATACAATTCTGCATCCAGCCTCTTTTTGATGAACATAATGCCTGGTATATTGTAGATGAGCATGGAATATTAGATGGATGAATAAATACATAATAAAATTTGTTTTTTGCATTATATCAGTTAGTTACCTATTGCCACACAGTACTGAGTAACAACCACAAAACCTCTTGTGACACACAGCAGTAAATGTTTTATGAGTCTGTAGAATTCAGCTGACCTGGGGTGGGCTCAGTTGCTCTCATCTGGACTTCTGCATGTGACAGTCGTGGACCATCTAGGGCAGCTCTGCTGATCTTGGCAGGGCTCCCTCATGTGTCTGACAGTTGCCTGGCTGTCAATGGCTTAGAATGGCCTCAGACAGCTGGGGAGACTTGGCACCACTCACATATCTCGGTCTCCAGCAGGCTTGACTGGAACTATTTTCATGGAGATGACCGTGGTGATAGTGTGAAGTCAAGCACAATACAGAAGTACTTTTCAAAATGACTTGTGTCATGGTTGCTAACATCTCATTGTTCAGGACAAGTCCTGAGGCTGAGCTTAGTATCAAGGGCTGAAAAATCATCTTGCCTCTTTGTTGAGGGTAATTGCAAGGCCTCATGGCAAAAGATGTGACTCTAGGAAAGGGTTAAAAAATTGGAGTCATTAATACAGTCAGCCCACCACAGCACATGATCTTCAGATTGATCATTTGAATCTGATTTTTTGACATCACTATTCCTAAACGTCTCCCAATTATTAGGCAACTGGTCATCTCCCTTTCTTCAGTCTTACAGAAAAGTCTTGAAAGGAATAGTCACAATTCTTTGATTGAATTTATCCTTTGTGTATTATTAAGTGGCTCAAGCAAACCAGGGTTTGTTTCTCCTACATAACCAGTTTGGAGGTTATATGGTGGTTGTTGGCATTGATTTGGTGGTTCACTGATTTCAAGGTCAGTGTCTCTACAATGTTTTTGATCTTTTTTTATGTCTAGAAGATGGCTGCCACAGCTTCAGCTACCACTTTCCCATTTAAAGCAGGAAGAAAGAAGAATGAAAGGTGCACCCAGCAGCCTTACTCTTACTTTCCTGAACTAGAACTGTGATATGAGGCCACTCTTGGCCAGAAGATGGCACAGAGGAAAGGGTTAGGGATGAGTTGGTGGTCCTAGAATCTGCCACATCTAGGATACAGTTCTGGGAGTGAGATGATCATGTCAAGGTGCCATGACTTTTTTTAGTGTTCCATACTACATATTTTTATATCCCTTTTCAGAAGCGCTTTTCCAGTTCATAATGCCATTAGCAGCACCTTTATCATACTTTAATCATAGCCTTGCCAACATTCTTTGAACACTAAGGAATTTGAATATTTTCAGTGTGCTATTTAGTATTTTTTTCTAAAATTTTCCCATTTATATTCTTTTTCTTTTAGAAATTATTTTCTTCTACCTTTAAATGTGCTCTCTCGAAATTAAAGGTGTTAACTCTTTGTCACCTGTTTCCTTCTTCCCTTTTAGTTTAGAAAGTTCCTATTTTGGAGACATTTAAAGATTTTTATGTAGTTGCCTTGTATGGCTAATATTCCATAGATACTTGATTTCTGCAGGACCACTGCTAGCCCATAAGACACCTTTCTGTGAATTGAGAAAGTCATTCTTCTGCAAGATATTTTATCTCCATCTGCTAGAAAATGATCAAGTCACAATGATTTTGTTACAGCACGCCACTGGTGTGCCGTTTTTTTAGTAACATTTTCTAATAAATATACAACTCTACCATTTCTGTACATGAATGGTGCTTCCATAGAAACAGTGTTCTCTGCTGCTATGTGTTTAAACTCCCTCCAACTGAGCATACATGCTTAGTTTCTAAAAAGTCAGGGAAGATTCATGCAAATGGTTAAGTTGCAACAAAAGGAAGATTATTAAGAATTGGGCTCTGCGGGAGACTAAAAATAAGGCATAATTGGCTTTGGAATCAATTAAAGTCATTAAAAAGGTGTCTGTTTAAAGATTTCCTACTTTGAATTAATTAAAGATAAAATTAAGATTATATTGCAGTTACTGACAGGTAATAACAGCATATGGGGTTATCTAACTGAAATTTAAAAGGGAAGTAAATGATGTATGCTATGAATTTCTAGGTTTTAATTCAAAAACATTTTTTTTAAATTAAAGTTATTAAAAAATGTTTTTGTAAACTGCCTATTTCTGGGTAAGCACAGTGAAGGTGAAAGAGAATTGTATACTAAGTTTTTATTTCTAATTCTTTTGTTAATTAGTTGTGTAATTTTGGAAAATCATTTAACTTCTATAAGCCTCAGTTTCTTCATCTATAAAATGGAGACAATGATATTGGTCCTGTGTAGCTGATGAGAGTGTTACAGTAATTATTTTTTAAAAACTTGATGAAGTCAAAAGGACCCGACCTGTTTAAATAGAATTTAAATGGGAACTGCTATTCTTACAATGCATTTAACTTTATAAGGTGTTAAATTTTCTTACTTGATTTAAAGTGATGGAAGGAGAAAGAAGAAAAAGTAAATAAATTTATTAAATTAAAAGGCATGTATCAGCAAGAAAGTAGAATTTATTAAGAATCTTTTGTGGCCAATCTGTTGTAAGGCTATTTTGGCATGATTACATGGTTTGGTGAAGAATGCTTGATACAGAGAAGAAAAAGCTTCCACTCTCATATTAACTCTAAACTGAGTCTTCTCAAAAATTATTTAATTTAACTAAAGTAAAGGATACAAAATCTAGGCCTATTTTCCTTCTAGTTTGGTTTAGATCCACATGTTTTCCCCTCTAAGCTATCCTAAACACCATCCATTGGCTGGTAGATATGAATAGGTAGAAAAGATACTGACTGAGGCATTTGGGGTTTTAAGTATAAACAGTTTTGGCTGGATATATGAAGAGAAGCCTTTTGCAAAAAAATTTTGTAACTTAGTTAAAAAAAACTTATCCATGTAAACTTGATGTTGAGTCAGAGAGTTTAATTCTACTATGATTTCCTCAGGGGCTTCTCTGAGTTACTTAAAATTATAACAAATACTTTTAAAGAAACATTTCTCCTTTGATTTTTGCAGAAATCATTTTAATAATCGCTATGCTGTGATGGGCTGGGATATGTAGTACAGTTTGGGATACTTATCTCTTCCATCCTTTCTTGGCCAGACATGAAAATGGGTCCAGGTTATCCTGGTGTTCCTTGCTCTACAGAGGGAGGAGATGGCAGACTCAGGAGTGGGGGAAGTTTGGTACTTGTAGCTGGGAGAAGGGCCAGGCTATAACTGGAGCTTGACAAGTAGCTTCCAAAATCGTCTTTCAAAGGCTATTATCATTATAAACTTATCACTTGCTTTTAGTTGTTATAATACATAAAAGCTTAAATACAATTCTAATTTGAGCAGTAGCAGTCATCACTCTGGAGATAAACTCTAAGCAGATAAATGCTCTGCTTAAAACAAGAGGATATGATTCATTGTCTAGTTCCAAACCACAATGTGATAGCATAATATTTTACCTTTAGGGGTAGAGTTGTTGCAGTTTTATTGGTATGGTGCATCTTAGCTACCATACCACTTTTATCATCTTAGCTACCATACCACTTTTCTCTAACTATCCATCAACTTTTATATGTACAGCTAAGGAGAGTAGAAGTCAACTTGCATGAAATTAAACCTTCATCCCTTAAATGTATTGCATCTTCTCTAGCCCATGGCAGGACTTCAATATGGTCAGCTACAGAACACTACATAAGAAAACTGGATTTTGTTATGAGTCAGACAGGGCTAATTAAAAAAAAACCCTACTGGTTTCTATTTTACATAGTTGAGATTTAAATGAGAATTACTAAATTTTATTGTGTCTTTGGAGTACTATTCTGACATTTCTAGTGATCTCCATAAACTTTCATTGCCCTATAACAGTTTATTAAACTATCGGGTCTTCATAAATATGCAAACCAGCTTAATAAGATTGTTTGCCATGATTGCTCATCAGTTTGGTATTGAAAGGACACTAACCTAGCCAATAAAGATATCTGGTAGTGGAATGGTCTGTGATATTCCTAATCTTGAAGCTTATTTCTCTTAAAGGGGGCCATAAGCTGTTAAAATAATAGAATCACATTATTTGTATGAGTGGAATGATCATTTTGTTCATTAGGATTGATATCTTTTGTGTAGTTACATTTCACGAACCTGTACACAGTCTTAATAGATGTAAGTTTGCCTCCTGGTAATTTTATTTTGTTACACAGGCAGTTATTGTTGGGGAAATAAATTGTTGGCAAATTAAATGGACAAAAACAATTGGTTTTAGAGTGGATCAGGAAAAATGCACATTTATTAAAGAAACTCTAGAATGAAGAATTTGTTTAGAATAAGGTCTAATTTCCTATATATAGAGAGGTTATATAAATATTAAAAAATGATGTTCCACTGGTTTATTTAACTTTTAATTTGAAGTAATTGTAAGTTTCCAGAAATTTACAAAAATATACAAGAATGTCCCATACAACCCTTCCTAAGCCTCCAATGCCAGTATACCACACAACCACAGGACAATGTCACAACCAAGAATATGACATTGGCACAATCCATAAAGATCATTCAGATTTCATCAGTTACACATGCACCATTTGTGTGTGTGTGTGTGTATGTAGCTCTATGCAACTTTATCACATGTGTAACCTGTGTAACCACTACCACATCAAGATACTCAAATGCACAATCACCACATTACTTCTGTGTTCCCTTTCATAGTATCTCCATTTCTTCCCCCTTTCCTCCTCCGAGGCAACCACTAATCTGTTCTCTTTTTCTATAATTATGTCATTTCATGATTGTTATAGAGATGGAATCTTGCAAAACGAAATCTTTTGAGATTTATTTTGTTCCCTCAGCATCATTTTTGGAGGTTCATTCGGATTGCTGTGTTCATTGGTTTATTGTTTTTTGTTGCTGAGTAGTATGCCATGGCATGCGTGCACAACAGTTTGTTGAACCATTCATCCTTTGAAAAGCATCTAGGTTGTTTCCAGTTTTTGGCAAATATGAATGAATCTGCTATAAATATTTGTGTATCAGTTCTTCTGTGAAAAATAAATGTTTATTTCTCTGTATAATCAAAGTATCAATTTCTAGATCAAAGTACAAATTGCTAGACCATATAATAAGTCCATTTTGAGTTTTGAAAGGGACTGCCAAATTATTTCTTAGAGTGGTTGTGCCATTTTATATTCTCACCAGCAATGTATGAGTGATCCAGTTTCTCTGTATACGTGCCAGCATTTGGTGTTATCACTATTTTTCATTTTGGCTACTCTGATACATCTGTAATGATATCTCATTGTAATTTTGATTTGCATTTCTGCTGAATACTAATATTAAACACATTGGGTTTTATTTAAGACTCTGCTTTTCTTTAAGATTTTTAGATATTATATTAATCAAGGATTTGCAGAGAAACAGAACCAGTAGGATATGAGAGAGAGAGAGACAGAGAATGGTATTTAGTTTATTTTAAGAAATTGTCTACACAAGTGTGGGGGTTGGCAAGTGTGAAATCCTTAGGACAACCTGCAGGTTGGAGATGCAGGTAAGAGTTGAGGTTGTAGTCTTGAGTCTGAAGGCTGGAACTTAGGCAGAATTTCTGTGTTGCTGTATGGAGGCAGATTTTTTTTCTTCCAGAAACCAGTTTTTGCTCTTAAGGCCCACTCACAATACAGAGGGTAATAAACTTTCATAAACTTACTGAAAGTCAAGTGATTTGAAATGTTAATCACATCTAAAAAATGCCTTTCCAGTAATACCTAGACTAGTATTTGACCAAATGGCCACTATAGTCTAGCCAAGTTGATGGATGAACTTAACCGTCATAGATACTTTCCATATAATGGATGTTATTTAAATGTTTATTTGTTTATAAGTTATGGAAAATATGTGTTACACAACAAAAGTTTACCATTTTAACCATTTTAAAGTGTACGGTTCAGTGACATTATGTATGTTCACGTTGTGCAACTATCACCATAACCTATGTCCAGGTCTCTCTTCATCTTGCCAAACTGAAACTGTCTTTATTAAACAAGAACTTCCTATTTCTCCTCCTCCCAGTCTCTAGTGACCACTATTCTGTTTTCTGTCTATGAGTTTGACTATACTAGGCAGCTCATATAAGTTGAATCATACAGCATTTGGTCTTTTGTGCCGGTTTATTTCACCTAGTGAAATATCTTCAGGGTTCATCTGTGTTGTAGCGTGTGTTAGAATTGCCTTCTTTTAAGGGTGTATAATAGTCTATTGTATGCATATGCCATATTTTGTTTATCCATTCATCTGTCAATGAATTGGGTTGGACACTTGGGTTGCTTCCACCTTTTGGCAGCCCTGGGTTCAATTTAGAAGTGAACTTTTCAACCCAGAAGTGGAATTGTTGGATCCTATGGTAATTCTATGTTTAATTTTTAGTAAACACCATACTGTTTTCCATGGTGGCTGTACCATATTACATCTCCACCAGCAGTATACAAGTGTTCTAATTTCTATATCCTCACCAACACGTTATTTTATCCTTAACAATTTTTAACTTGAATTTGGTCATTTAATAGCAGCATTTAGCTTCATTAGCAGATTTGCTTGTTAAATAGCACTTTTTAAAAAGAGCAAATGAGCAGATGTCAGGAGATTGGATTTCAGCCCTGGCTCTGCAGTTTAGAGCTGAGATACCTTGGGCAGGTCATTTAATATTTCTCCCAATTATAAAACAGGAATAATAATAGCCACATTGGAAAGGTGACATGAGGTTTCAGTTGTAAGTTAGTGTACAGATGCAAAGCTTACTCTTTTGTTGTTGTTGGTGGTATTCCTGTGCTTCCTGAAACTGCTAAACAGAGTACTTTGTCTTAGTTTTTAAATAAGTGATAGTATGACAAAAACATAGCCCTTAATAACAATCTTTGCTCCTTTGTTTCATTTTCCACCCAGTATTTAATAACCTGCATATCTTAAGATGGTTTTTATCTTTGATAATTGTATTAGTAAGTGATAAAGTGACATATAAATTTCTAAATTCTTTCTTACCAAACTAATTTATTTTAAACCTCATGACTGTCCCAAGAGTTATACTGGGTTACCCTGTCATTGTACAAGTGAAGACACTAGCCTTCAGCCAGGACAGTATGAAGCCTGTGGGAGCAGAGCCAGGCAGGAGTGTCCTCTCTCTCACAAGAGGATCCTCTCTCTCCCAAGTCTCAGCACACGCAGTTTCATGTGTGCCATTTTCTAGCACTGTAATTTTATCTTCTTGATCTTATTAAGTTTTTATTTTGGTTTTATTCATCCTGATTATCAGAACAATTTCTAATAGGGGCTACCTTTGCGTGGTGTCCCATTTTATTTAGCTCATTCCTTTTTGGAGAATTTCAGATCATACCATAAAATCATACAATGTGAAAACATTTACCACTGTCAGAATATATTCCAAAAATCCATAAATTTTATTTTTCATGGCCACTCAATATACTTGTTTTACATTTATAATATATCCACCTAAATATCTTGTTCATAAAAATGTAAGGGGCAACCTAAAGGTGTTTTAAATTTCAAACTCAATATAAAATGAAAGCAAAACCAGAATAAACCAAGCCCACTAAAACAATCACCATTACCACCAGTACCACATCATGGACAGCTCCCAGCACTTCAGAATGTGTGTGTGTGTGTGTATGTGTATGTGTGTGTGTGCTGGGGCAGGGGGGACCAAGGGGAATTGATCAGTAGGCAGGAATATGCAATGTTATAGCCATTTTGAAAAGTCCAAGTTTGGTAAGGAGTTCTTTTTATGACATTTTCTTGGGGCTGAAATCTTAACACTTCATTGTTCTTGATTTGCTGAGGACCTCAGTACTCTATTTCTACATCTCTCTCTTTTTTCTCCCCCAAAGATTTAGCACAAACTCTTCTAACTTCCCAGATGGAAATTTTTGTTTGTTTTGTGGGATGGGGACGGTCCCTATAGGTAACTTATATGATAGAGCTGTCAAAAGTACAAGGAATCAGCTATGTACACCGGGAAAAGTGCTGTGTTTCTATTTGGTCTCAGTAGAAGATTGTAAGAGAAATTCTGGGTGCCACTAGCACCCACCCTTCTGTACGGCAAAGTTCTCTTGGTTGCCTTCTTTCTCTGTTTTATCTCTTCTCCTTAGTTTGTGGGCATAGGAACATGTAGTAATAATGAAGTCAATTGACGATGAAGGTTTTATCACTGGAAGAGGAGGTGTCTTCATTCTTTACTTGGCCACAGAGAGTGACTCTATGACAAGTCATCCATCTTGCAAATGCAGGCAGTTCTTCACTGGTGGAAAGTGAGAATACAAAGCATCAGCACAAGTCAGTCACCTCTAAAGTGGAAAGTAACCAAAGGACTAGGTTAGGTGGATCAGGACGACACAACACTAAGGGGGAAACTTTCTGATCATACTTGTTCATTCCTTTTGTGTTTTCTTATCCTTTTATTCTTGACCTTTCCTAGCCTGACATGTTCTCTGTTTCCTCTGGAAAAAAGGAAAGATTTGCATTTATATTTATTCCTGTCAATTGAAAAATAAATGAAAAAACAATTGGACATCTTTAAGATCCATTGGTGAAGATTTTTCCTTAATATCAAAAGAACTAATCTTGACCCACTTACTCAGAATATATATTGTGTTATTGACTTATTTAGTTTGCCATCAACTTTCTTTCTCCTGGTGGTTATAAATTAGAAGCAGTGATGTGGATGCCATTCTAAATAGTCTGATCTTTATTCCCATTGGTGACTCTTGGGAGGTGACTATGATTTGGCAGTTATAAAATCCAATATTTCTTCTATCCCAAAGGAAAAGCCATTGGTGAGTGATCACCTCAGCTGAAGACAGGAGAGTCTTGATAAAATATTTCACTAGTACTTTTTAAAACTGCTGTAAAAATTTGACTGTCAGATTTTTACTGACAAAAATGGAAAAACACTGAAGTAGGAGACAGGGTAACTGGGCACTGTTCCTACTTAGCTAGCTGAGTGACCTTGAGTAGTCATTCAAACTTTCTCCTTTCCATTTATGAGATCAGGCTAAGAATATCTGCTCTTCCAGTTTTTTATAACTTTTCTTTTTTAAAAAAAAGGATCATAAGAAAAAATTATTTGAAAGCAATTTGAAAAGTAACTATTAAATATACTGTTTGTGTAAAATAGCATAATATTATTGAGAGGAAAACAGTGAATTTACTTTCACTGTTTCCAATGCTAAATAGGTTTAAGTGGCAGATTTATTTTGCACATAAGAGGTTTATTTTGGGAAATATTCATTTCTTTGATAATGCTAGGAAAAGACTGAATGAGATATACTCCTGGACTGAATGTGTTTGCATGGGGAGAAAGATTAATTAACCAAGGAGTCTTTCTACTTCAAGAATCAATGATAATCCTTCTTTTTTAAAGTTTTTTTTTTTTTTTGGTGTGAAAATATATAGGTCAAGATTTCTTTATATTCTTTCTTTTAAAAATGTTACTTATAAAACCTATTAAAATAACAAAGCTGAGACAAAAATTGTCCATTGAAAACTAGTCAACATTTTTAACGTCTGTTATTTTGTAATCACTGATTATATCTACTTAAAAGTTTTACATACTGCAGTAATAATATAGCTAGAACTTTGTAGTCTATTTTTACTTAATATTACATCAGAAGTTTTTTCCATTTTATTAATCTTTTATTATTATTAAACATTTTTCCTCTTCTCTTTCTTAAGGTAACCATTGTGCCAAGCCTGGTATATATCACTATATTTCTTCTCCATCAAGAACCTCTCTGAAGTCAGCAGATACAGATTTATCTCATGCTTTTTAAATAGGCTTATGATATTCTATAATCAGGAATTTATTCTGTTATTTCTCTACAGTCGGCATTCAGTGTTTCTCAAGGTTTTTTTTTTTTCCCCACTACAACAATACTCCAATAAATATCCCTGTATTCATTAATTTAGTAGATATTTACTGAGCATCTGCTGTATGTCAGACACTATTCCAGCTCTTAGGAAATACCTGAGGACAAAACAAAATCCCAGCCCTCATGGAGTATATTTTACAGCCAAGGAGACAGCCATTAAACAATAAACACAATAAAAATTGGATTATACAATGTGTTAGAAAGTGATAAGTACTAAGGAAAAAAGAAAAAGTGGAACAGGGAAAGGGATTTGGGAGTTTTGGGGGTGAGTTGCAATTATAATTTGAGTGGTTAGGACAGGTCTCATTGATTAGAAGGAATTTGACCAAAATTTTGAAGATGAAGGAATTATGGGGGAGGAGAATTCCAGGCAGAGGGTATATCCAGTGCAAAAGATCCAAGGTGGGAGTGTGTCTGCGGGTGGCCAGGAGGCCTGTGTGGCTGGAGCGAAACACATGGTAAATATGGCCAAAGGAGTAATAGGAGACCTGGTTTGCATAGGGCCTATAGGTCGTTGTAGAGTCTTTAGCTGTTTTGAGTGAAACAAGGAGCCATTTCTGGGTTTTGAACAGAAGAATGACATCTTCCTTTTCATTTAACACTGTTTTTGAAGAATTAGTCATATAGAGTTTTTTTCACTTTAATTACTGTAGAATGTTTCGTCATGTGCTGTTTCACATTTGATTCATCCATCATCCTATTAATGGATATTTAGGTTATTTATAATTTTTGGCCACTATGAATCTTGCTGCAATAGAAATAATGGTACATATCTCCTTGTACACATGTATCAGAATTCCCCTGGGACATATTCTCAGAAGTGCAAATGCAAGGGCATGTTGTCTCTACATTAAGGATCATTTCTCTCAACAAAATTTTATTCCCCTATCCCTTTCCTAAGAGATTCAGAGTTTTATTTTTTGCATTCCTAGACTCTAGTTCCTTCAGAATTTATTTTTGATTTTGGTGCATGGTAGGAACCCCACTTTAATTTCTCTTTTGTGGAGGAGATTATTACCCCAGTGTCATTTCTGAATAGCACTGTGTGTGTGTGTGTGTGTGTGTGTGTGTGTGTGTGTGTGTGTGTATAAATGTGGTAGACAGGATAGTGACCTCCCAAAGATACTCAAGTCCTAATCCCTGGAACCTGTGAATATGTTATCTTACCAGCAAAAGGGACTGTGAGGACATGATCAAATTAAGGATTTTTTTAAATTGAAGTACAGTCAGTTACAATATGTCAATTTCCAGTGTACCGCACAATGTCCCAGTCATACATATACAGACATATATTTGCTTTCATATTCTTTTTCATTAAAGATTATTACAAGATATCAAATATAGTTGCCTGTGTTATACAGAAGAAATTTGTTT
The DNA here is from genome assembly GCF_009834535.1 of Camelus ferus. NCBI lineage: Eukaryota > Metazoa > Chordata > Mammalia > Artiodactyla > Camelidae > Camelus > Camelus ferus. The sequence goes on along the minus strand of NC_045696.1, from coordinate 88,160,079 downwards.
TTTATCTATTTTTATATATAGTAGTTAATATAAATTAAGGATGTGGGAGATTATCATGGGTTACCCACGTAGGCCCACTGTAATCGTAAGTGTCCTCATAAGAGAGAGGCAGGAGGATCAGAGGCAGAAAAAATGTGATGACAGAAGCAGAGTTCAGATTGATGGCAGGAACAGGCCATGACCTGAGGTAGGGAGGTGGCCTCCAGAAACTAGAAAAGGCAAGGAAATAGTCTCTAGAAGCTGGAAAGGGAGCCTCCAGAAGGAATTCGGACCTGCTGACACTTTGATTTTAGACTTCTGACCTCCAGAGTTGTAATTGTGTTGCTGTAATAAATTTGTGTTCTAAGCCACTAAATTTTTGATAATTTGTAACAGCAATAGAAAATGAATACCATATATATGTAGTATATTTAAGTATATATATGTGTATATAGTAATACCATACACACTCATTTACTTGCTGTTACTTTTATTTCTATAGAGGTGAGATTTCTGGAACAAAGGAAGTATATGTTTATAATTTTGATTAATATTTCCAAATCACTTTCCAAAACTGATAGAGCAATTCACACTTCCACTGACATGTATTACATTGGCACTATATATTATTATTTTCTTATCTTTTCTGGTCTTACAGCTGAAAAATAGTGTTTCAACTTCATTTTAATTTGCATTTCTTGATGACTAGTGAAATTGAATATCTTTTCACATATTGATGGGTCATTTGAACTTCCTCTATGTGACTATTCATAACTTTTGCCCATTTTTAAAAAACGAAATTATCTTTTTGTTATAAATTGGCAAGAACTCTGTACTTTGAAGTTGACCCTTAACCTATTCTATGGTTTTTGGTTGTTTTTATTCTGTTTATTTCTCCTCTTTTAATGCTCATTTTGATGGGATTTTTTTCACCTAGAACATTATTTTAATTCTTATATAGTCAGAAATGCCTATTTTTTCCTTTGATTTCTTGGTTTCCTCTCATTTTTATTTTGACATAGAAAAGAGACTCATTTACCTTAAGGATCATTCTTAGTTAAAAAAAAATGATGACAACATTGCTATTAGAGAAGTCTTGTGTTAATACGAAGAGGAAAGCTTCTGTCATTACTTTCAGTCTCTCTGAAAGCCCTGTTCAGATTCTGTAGTTGTGAAAGACCATGTCTGGTGTTGAGTTTAAAATGACTGTTCTGGAAAACGGTATAGAGATTCCTTAAAAAACTAAAAATAGAGCTACTATATGATCCAGCAATCCTATCCCTAGGCATATATCCAGAAAAGACAAATTCTAATTCAAAAATATCTGTGTACCCCAATGTTCATAGCAGCACTACTTACAAGAGAAAAGACATGGAAACAAACCAAATGCCCATCAACAAACGACTGGTTTAAGTAGATATGGTATATATATACAATGTGTTATATTACTCAGCCATATGAAAGAATGAAATAATGCCATTTTCAGCAACATGGATGGATCTAGAGATTATCATACCAAGTGAAGTGAGTCAGAGAAAGACAAATATCATATCACTTATACATGGAATCTAAAAAATAATGCAAATGAATCTATATATAAAATAGAAACAGACTCCTAGACTTAGAAAAACAACTTATGGTTACCAAAGGGGAAAGAGGGGGAAGGGATAAATTAGGAGTTTGGGGTTAGCATGTATAAACTACTATATATAAAATAGGTAAACAAGAAGGTCCTACTGTATAGCACAGGGAACTATATTCAGGAAACTTGTAATAACCTATAATGAAAAAGAATATATATATATATATATATATATATATATATATATATATATATATATATATATATATATATATATATATATAAATGAATTACTTTGCTGTACACCAGAAACTAACACAACATTGCAAATTAGCTATACCTCAATTAAAAAAAAGTTGTTCTCATCAGTATCTGAGATCAATGTTAAAATGCTCTGGGAAACTTAGACTATTGCTGTTTTTCTTTGTGTGCAAGTGGAATAGTCTATTGTTACTGGCTTTATTGGTCAAACTAGTCAGATGCTAGTCAGATTATCTGGAAGTCGCAACATAATTTGAATGATTCAGTCTAACAACTATGTATATATATAGTATATATATATAATTATAATTTTTTTTTGCTAGAGTAACTTGGATTCTTTGCTTTGACACAACTAATCAAATCAGTTAAGGCAGTAAATTAGCCTGCTTTGAGTATAATACCGTTTTATTGTATCTACTGGGATACTTGGCTATGAAATATGGAAGAATCTGAATAACTCTTAGGACTCTGTTTTGAGAACAGTGCTTCTGCATATAAGAAAGCAATAAATAATAACAATTTAAATAATGAGTGATACCATCGATCACTTATCATGAACCAGTTACTGCTGGAAGCGCTTTGCATAAAACTATCCATTAAATCCTGCAACAGCTTTGCACAGTAGATACTATTATAATCCTTATTTTACAAATGAGAATCCTGGAGCACAAAGAGGTTAGGTAACTTCCCCCAAATCACACAGCTCCATAGTGGTAGAGCCAGGATTTATAGGTGGGAAGTCTGACTCAAGACTTTGTGCTCTTAACCACTACACTACACTTTGTTCATTTATTTTCCTGTCTCCTTGACAACTCTGCTGGATCTGTTTCAATTTCTTTACCATTAGGAAAGAGAAAGTTTTGGGTCAGCATTTTTCAGGCAGTTTCTCTATTCAGCCATAGGAAAGTAATTTGAAGTTCTTTCTGTGGTAATAGATGTGAGAATTGGGCTGGGTTTTGCCTTGCATAAGCTACGTGTGTAATTAAGGAATCTTTCAGACATAGGGGTTTTACAAAGAAGTAGAAGTCAGATTGCCACTGCCAGTACTTTGATGAAAAGGTAATTAACTCCATTATGACTAATTTTGCTGCTTTTATTTGGCTAAAGAAATGAGAGATAGTAAAATCATTTTTAACTGATTTTGTTTCTGGTCGAGAGCTAACAGTGATAATGATTTTAGTCATTATTAGAGCACATTTTAATATTCCAGATTTAAAGATACAACTCCATGATTTGTATTTCTAATACACAATTCTCGATAAGTCGGTTAGAACTATTTAAAATAATACAGTGATATGTCTATAAGTGCTATTAATAACTTATTCTCTTCGGTCCTTGATTCTCCAGATCTCATTCTTTTTTTCTTCCTTCCTTCCTTCCTTCCTCCCTCCCTCCCTCCCTTTCTTTCTTTCTTTCTTTCCTTCCTCCCTTCCTCCCTTCCTCCCTCCCTCCCTTCCTTCTTGTTTTAGTGTGTGGTTGGATCAGGCAACATGCCTTGGGGGCTCTTTCCATCCTGACAGAGCAAAGGGACAGATGACTTATCATATGCATTTGCTTGGAAGCCACTGTGAGTCAGTTTTAGTTCTTTTTTTTTGTAACCATTTTATTGAGTGAGGTGTGAGGAGCTGTCCCTATTTAATGTGTGCAACTCTGTGAGTTTGGGGATAAGTATATGCCCTTGAAACCATCACTGCCTTCAAGGCCATAAACATAATCATCACCTCCTAAAGTTTCCTCCTGCCTTCTTTACTCTTATTATTTGTGGTAAGAACACTTAACATGAGATCTACCCTCTTAGCAAATTGTAAGTAAACCATAGAGTATTGTTAGTCATGGGCACTATGCTGCATAACAGATTTATCTTGTATGACCGAAACTTTGTCCCATCTAACCTACCCACACCCCCTCCCCGCTGCCCCCGGCATCAACCATTCCACTCTCTTCTTCTATGAGTTTGACTATTTTAGATTTTTGTGTCTGTTGTAGGCCAATTCTAATTCTTTCTCCTTCTCCTCTGCATAGGATATTTTTCTTAATTATATATCTTATATTCTTATTTTTCTCTTTTAGTTAAAAGCTTTATTTATTTTAAAATAATCTCAAACTTAGAGAAAAACTGAGGAATCAATGAACTTATTTTCCTTTAATCTTTTTCAGAGTAAGTTGCTGACATGATGCTTCAGCTCCTAAGGGGGTTTCTAGTGGAGAGGTGGGGGCTGACAGGGTGGCAGTGGTAAAACCTGTAGCCTTGGACAGCCTCTATTTACCAAACAATATGGAACAAATTTAATACTGTAACAATCAGTATGGCCCGTCCAGTGCTTACTGGATGGACAGGCCTCCAGCTGCTAAGGCAGGCACCATCATGAATTTGGCAGGGTTTGGGAAAAGAAGGAAATAGATGAACCCACCCACCCAGGTATATTCAGGGTAAAACCAACAAACTTAATGTTAGGATGGAAGTGTTTGAGATACCAACTTATGTGTTTTCTGTTGTTCCTTATTCCTTGCTATCTGAGCAAGAGTTATCCATCACCTTTGTTAAGCATGTTATAGCAGAAACAGAAAAATTAATTCAGAGAAATTTTCCTGAATTAGAGAGATTGGGAGAATAGGAGGGGAAGTGAAATAATATTAGATTTAGGTGGGTTCCTGAGAGATAGGCCCTGGGCCCTCTGACATCCCTCCTCACTTCCTGGCTAGGACCCAGGACAGGAATTCAGAGAGGATGGGAACCTGAGAGGAGCAGGGTCTTGTGCCTGCTTACTCAGAGGGACCCTTAGTTTTCCCTCATAACTCTGTGATAGTGGAACAGTAGGGTGAACCCCCTGTTCCTAAACGATGCCTAGGAGAGGTGAACGGCCTCAGACAGCCTCACTGAATAGCTTGTAACAACAGAACCGTGTATGTTCATGCCCCAGGAGGAATTATCAGGAACCATGCATTCAGGAATAAGGGACAACTCAACAATGACCATCTGTAACAGGTGACAGGAATCACGGTGTCTTAGCAGATGCAACACATAGAGATGCTGACCCAGACGCAGCAGCTATCCCACTGCCTTGTGGCAGGGAATAGAAACAGCCTGATAATTAAATGCCGTCCCAGGGGAAATGGCGGTAATCCTTGAACTGCCCTCTTCCTTCTCCTCAGGGAGTGAGGGATTGAACAGAAGTTGAGTCCAGTTGTAGAAAAATGAAAGTTCCATTTCTTGCATGCCGGGAGTGGGGGATGGCCATTCTTCCCCTCTAAACTGGGTACTAATTAGTATAGATACCCCAGGATTTCATACTTTTCTTTCAAAGATGGCCCAAAGTAAGCAGCCCAATGTGAGAGAGAGACAATTGTGACTCAGCGGTGTGACAGCTCAGAGGCACTCAATGCAGGCAGGAACTTTTGAACTCCACTCTTTTGCAAATGACAGTGACTTGGGGGAATATAATTATCCAGGACAGTTCTACCCACATAGAGCATCTGTTTCGCAGGCAGCTCCTGCTGCTTGAACACACTTTGGCAGCAGGCTTCGCAGAGGCACAAAGGAGTCAAGTGGCTTGACCGGGCCACACAGAGAGGCGGCTGCTCCGTCCACCTTGGGATCTGGGACTATGATGGCATTCAATTATCTGCTGTCAACACTGGGTCTTCCTGCCTTACGAATGCAGCTGCAGTCTCTTACTGAAAAATTCGCCTCCTTTCACATCGAAGGCGTAATTAAGAACACAGCTGCAAATTGGCTCTTCTCAACAATTTTCCCTGCTGTCCCATAAAATGTGAAAAATACGGGCCAGTACATTGATTAGACAGACTCTTAGGGCTGAATTCTGTGTAATCTATTCACTTCTGGCACTTTGAAATAAGTTTTTTTGCTCTTCCACTGGAATTTAAAGGAAGGAACAGAAAATAACAGTAGCCTGGGTGTTTCTTGGTTGGACACTTCCTGGACACAGAGTGAGAGGGTGTAATCAGCTCACATCCTCATATGAGTATGTAACACACACACACACACACTTCTTGATGATGATGCAGAGTGTATGTTTCTTGGCAAATATTGATCTATTTATCACCTCTCTGAATTTTTTGAGTGAAGAATCTTTGAAGCAGCTAGTCATTTTTTTTGGCTCTGCCCATCTCTGTGAGATGAAGGAAAGGACATCTCGGTGGGTGTACCACACTTCATAGGGGTCTAAGTTTTCTATTTTAGTGGCGTCGTATAGAAGAGTGGACTCACTGTGTGCCTTGGAATCAGGTTCAGTGTCCAGACCCACCACTTGACCTCTGAGGCACTGAGCACTCAGTTTCACCCCCAGGAGTCTCACTTTCTCCACTGGTGAAGTTGCAGTGATCACTCTTGTCTCAGAGAATTGTGGTGACTATTAAACGCAGTTGCAAACTTATGCTTTCCAGAATATTGCTTGGCCTGTACAATGTGCTTAATAAATCATGTGATTATCTAGATCTTCACTGCGATTTAGAAACTAGAAACAAGCCTGTTAAAGGGAAAAAGGGTACTCTAGCTTTATTTTCATTGAATCATCGTGACATTTATACAATATAATTTGGATTAGAATGAGGCCAATAAACTCAAGGAAACTATGGAGAATATTGTTTTGATGTAAGTGCTCTGACCAACCTGTATTTAGGGGAAAAACCCTAACAATGAAACCCCTTGTAACCTAATTCTAGAAGAAAAAGAGAAATAGTACCACTGCACTGACTTTTAAAGCAAGTCACCTGTGGAGGACAGGGTACAGAGAAGTCACCATAAGGATGTCGGCTACATTTTTCTGGATCTTTTTTATTCACTTCACTCTGGTTCTTTCCCAAATAATGAGTTCAAGAGCGTCTTGGCAGTTTCACAGCAAGCTCCCCATTCAAGATTCCCACTTGGATTCTGTTAGCTACAGACAAGGCACAGCTGTCTTCTGTGCAAATTCACCCTGATAAACGGCTGGGTCCCCACAGAACACATGGCCCCAAATTGTGGGATGAAACAATCATAACTGAAGGGGTGCTTGGTCTTCACATGGTCCCTGAAAGGAGAGGGAAAATGGCGAGTGCATAACAGTAACTTGCAATGGAGGGAATTTAACACTATTCTCCTGGGCTGCTGCCTGACTTTCGCTCCTGGGGAAAGTCTGGCAGGAGGAAAAGCCAAGGTTGGTGGTTTGCACAGACTCGGTGAATGCACCTGAATCCTCCCGCAGATGTAAAGGCAGATTCTAAATCCGTGGAGGACATCTCAGATCAGAACGTAATGCATCCCATTAAGTGCTTTTGCAGCGTTTCTCTACCCTATCTACCACCCGCTCTGGTCCTGCCCACCACATTTAATCATAAAGAAACGAGCTGGAGAACCAAAAGGACATGCATCTAAGTAACATTCTTTGTAGAATAAAACAGATGTGTAAATCTCTTTGCTGGTACTTAGTCTAATGAAGAAGATTAAATTCATCATAAGTATTCACCTGTTTATGGAAGACGAGAGCTTTTAAGATACGAACAAGCACAGATGCCCTGTGGTTAGAAAAGGCAGCTGGATTTGCTGTGTCAGGGGAAGCCCTACTCCACAATTTATAAGTCCCCTCGAGTGCCTTTTAGAGCCACTGCACTTGTATCAGAGACAGGACGCGTGGACGGCGGGGGTGGCGTTGTTTAACCTTTGTTCTTCTCATCCCTCGGGAGAGCAGACAACACCTCTATTTTCAGTGTTTCTTCTGAATGATTTCCCGCCTGGTGGATTGACAGGTACTCTGATTATCTGCCTAAGGAAAATGAAGGGATAAACAGCTGAGAGATGAAGACTGACTTGAAAGGACCACATCAAGGAGTGGCTGTGACACTTGGATAGAGAAGAGTGTAAAAAGGGGACTTGTGGAAAAATGTCAGATTAATACCTAAATATATTTCGTGGAAAAGCATAGAGTTTTTCCAAACTGGTCTTTACTTGAATAGAAATGATTTCAGATTGTCAGGGTCGTGGCTTAGAGATTTATTTGAGGAAGAGACATGCCTTTCTCTTTTTACCATCTAGAACAGGGTTCTGTAATGGTGATCTTGAGACATCTTGCTCAGTAATTTGGAGTAGACGCTGAGAATCTTTTAGAACCTCCTACGTCAGGTGGATCTGATGCAAGTTAGTAACAGACGTGGACGGTGTGTTCACCTCTTGGCACTTCTTCCCAAACCCAGCCTCCCTGTTCTGCTTCGGAAATCATGACTGGTTTTCCATAATCTCATTCCTGATGTTAAAGATGCCCTTCCCACACTGCTCGGTCCATTAGGACCAGAGAGGTCTGGAAATGCCTGCTTTTCTGTGTTTGATTTCCTCCAGCTCTAAATTGTCTCACCTCACTTCACCGATCTTCTCACCCTTAACCCAACTTTGAACAGTCCTCTGGGCAGATGCCATGCAGCTCAGTATTATTACCTAACAATGGATTTTCTCCCAGGTGGATACTCAACTGACTAGGGGTAAACTTAAAGACAGAGAAAATGAGGTTAGAAACGGGAGATCATTTTCTACCCAACTTTCGAGTTTCCACAGATGTTCTATAATGATGTAAGACTGACTTGTGTTTTCCTTGAACAGAACAGTTTTTTTAGGAGGCATTTTCTAATGCCATATTAGGGTTTTTGAAAAGAAAAGCAAATGAGAACTGAAGAAAGAAACGCTATAGCCACGGGAACAAAACAAAACAACCAGCCAAAGCAAGTGATCCTCGGCGATCTAACATCAGTGTTTACCTGTTCTGTATTAATCTCACAGAGTTCAGTGAGCTGGTGGATTGAAGGAGAGTTTTCTGTCAAAACCAGTTATATAAGCCAGTGATGGAGCCTCTGGAAACATCCCTGCATTATCTTTTTCTCACTGAATTAGAAAACAGAGCCAGGAGCGAAGGCTATTTTTACGAGCTTTCAGCCGTATGATCTCTGCCCACTGATGTCAGACTGAGGCAAGGCAGCAGAATTCCCTCGCAGCCTGGACAAAGGGGGTCGTTGGGCCTTTATCTCTTTATCTCTGGCTGTGACTGGCACTGCTTTAACCCCCAGGCTCACATGACTGCTGAGGCAGGGCATAATTCTTGTCATTAAGAAGGTGCACCATTTTGCATGTATTTGTCTGGGTACACATTCTCCCAGCTCACACCTTTACCTCTTTTCTTGGAAAACGGAAATACCTCAAGTCCCTGATGACTGAATATGAGAAATGCTCTGGATAGGCTTTGCTTGAAACTCTGCTCTGCAGCTGTGTGTATATATCCTAGTCCTGCGCACATGTCCTGTCTTCATGGGGCCAGGAAACAGCAGAGCATTTTGTGGCTCTGGAGAAATGATGACTTGCTGGCAGAGAGGAGAGTTTCCAGCACTTGCTCTCTGACCTTGATGAATACATTCAGTCCAGCTCATGGTCACTACCTGCCCTGCTCTCACTATCTGTCTATGGGGAACGGGGTACTCTGGTCATCTTTTTCCATGGGGAGAATTTAGAATACCCAGTAAGAGAAAGGATGAACACCAGACCTCAGAAGAACTTGGTATCCTATTCAGCAGTTTGCTTTTTCAGCTGCGCCAGTCAGAAGGGGAAGGATTTTTAAAGGTCTAAATGGCTATTGTTGTCTTTTGTGCTGGGGACCATGCTGAGAAACATGCCCACTCCTGGCTGTGTTTGGCTGTCTGTAGAAGTGATGGGCCCCCACCCCCACCCCAAGCCCGGAGCGGGGCAGTGTAGGGCAGCTGTTGGGCTCAGAGCTTGGCCACAGCCCGGCTGCATCTGCCTTCTGCCTCATGTAGGAAACACAGTTGGCCAGCTGCTTTGGCTCAGAAAGAGCCTCTCTCCCCTTCCTGCTGATGGATGCTTCTAGGTTCCTCTACCCTGTGTTCCTGGGGTTGTGCCAGCTCCTCCAAGCACCTCTTCTGCTGTCCCCACCCTCAACAGCTCCACTCACCTGCCTGGCCCCTCCCCTACCAGTACCTCCCTGCTGGCCCCATTGTCCACACTTGACAGATCCAGCCCAGCTGAGGGTTAGGGAACTTTGTATCTAGCCTGGCTGCATTCCAGAAAGGACAGGACAATTCCCAGAGGGGGACACCACCACTATGGGGACCTCCTGCACAGTCTCCGTCACCTCCCAAATGCCGGCTTGACAACATGTGGGGAAACTGCCACAGTAGTGACATCACCCCAATCTCTGAGGGGCCATCGCCATGCTCAGAACTGTGGGGCCCTGATGGCATTTCAACAGGGAATGAGAAATGAGCTGGACACTTGCACCAGGCCTCCCTCAGGGTACTGAATGCTCTGGAAAAAGCCCCAGATTTTCAGGAAGCTGTGGTTTCCCCTCTCACCCCACCTTCTGCCCTTACAAAAAGGAACATTTGGGAAAGCTGATGGCAGCAGCTTTCCTTGCCGGCCAGATCCCTGGCAGAGGCCTGTGCTGGCCGGAGCTGTGTGTGTGTGCGCGCGCGCGCGCGCATGGCTTCAGGACCAGCTGAGCAGGTTTATGCAGCAGCCCAGGTGCCTGGCTGTGGCTGCAGTCACAGGATACACAGGTCTCATCAGCAAGACCTCCACCTCCTGCCATCAATTCCCAAGAACATTGCCCTCTGGGACTTGGCCAAGGTCCCCTGTGGTGGGCCAGGTTGTGCCAGAGTGGTTGTGATTCCCCTGGCACCCAGCTGATGTGTTAGAAAGCCAGAAAATCACCTCAATGTCCTTAAGACAGCCAGGCCACCAGTCATGTGAGCTGTGCTCATCAAGGGAACACAGAATTGTCAGCAGATTCTTTCCTGAGCTGTCATCATTGGAAATTTATGTTGGTCCTCCCTTGCTTGTCTCGCTGGCGACGGATACAGGCCCTTGACTTCTCCTCACTTTGCAGATGAGCTGGTTTGAAGGCTGGATGAAAATCGGAGGGGTTATCAGATGGCAGCAGGGGCTGTGGCAGGATGCCCAGACCTGGGATCTCACTTCCCTTTCCTTTCCCTTTCTTTCTCTTTCTCTCTTCTTCTGCCTCTTCTCTCTGGCTTTCCCAGTTGTTTTTATTTGTGTGATTCCCCTTGATCAAATTGGTCTCTAAAACACTTTTTTTGCTAGAAGCATGTGGCTTCAATGTGGAGGAAAGCATAAATATTGGCAAGGCTAGTGCTGCCCATTAGAACTTTCTGCTGCGAAGCAGATGTCCTCCCGATGCTCTGTCCAGTTCAGTGGCCACCAGCCCCATGTGGCAATGGAGCATTTGAAATATGGCTAACATGTCTAAGGAACTGAGTTTTACATTTTATTTAATTTTTATTCATCTAAATTTAAATTCAAATAGCCATTTGTGACTATTGACTACTGTGTCGGAAGGTCTCAATTTACAGACCAACCCATCCACTAGAGAAACGGGAAAATGGGACCCAGAGAGGTTACCAGAACTTGCCCAAGAGCATATAGTGAGTAGCTGGCTCAAGCCATCCAGAAGATGAGTCGGCAACTTTTGACAAAATAGTTAATTGTTTGCTATCTCAGCATAATGTTTTTAAACTCTTCATACTTTAAAAGAAGTAGGCTACTACTAAAATACCATTATGTGTCATGCCAGGTCAATCCTTTGCACGATGCCTTTATGGAAGGAAAGGTGCAGCAAGGGGGAAATTGGGCTGGGAAAGCCTGGCCTGTTATTTCACAGAAGGCCCTAGAGTGGCGCTGTTGTATAACTTCTGAGGCTGGCAGCCTCCAAAATCAAAAAACCCAAAGCAATGAAAAATCCACCTTGTTCTTCCTATTCCTGCTCTGTCCACCCCAAACCGTTTATTCTTTTATGGTCAGATCTTTGAATATTTTACTTCCCAGTAGAAAGAGAAATAAATTCTGTGAGCCTACAAAAATAGAATTCTATGTGTAGGGGAGAAAACTCTGAAGTTTGGTTCTTGTTTTTAAAATGCATGGAGAATAATCTGTGGACCAACTCCTAAAGGAAGTTTAAACATATATGTATCAGTTTTTTTCAATGGATAAGGTTAAGGTGGTATCAAGCTGTAAATCACCAATACTCTGAGGTCTTGTCCTTGGAGGACACATTAAATGACATCTCAGATCACCGAAATTTTGAGTCTTGATCAGAGTATCATTTCCGGGAAAGGGAGGGGCAACACGTATTTGCACATGGGAGCAGGATAAACACATTTCACAGCTAATGTGCAAGGTTTCAGTCTGAGGTTTCTAAGCCCTGACTAAAGGGCATGTTAATAATTTTCTGTGTAAGGCACCTAGTGCTTTAGCATCCCAGTTCCCCAGATTCAGTGCCTCCCATCGTATTAATGTCGCTCTCTCTCCTGGAGAGAACACTTCATGTAGACATTCAGTAATGCCGTGTGCCTTGTAATTCCCTTAAAAGTTAATGAACGTGTTAGAATTAATTTTAATAAATGTTGATTAATTGTAGTTTGACTTGTGTTTTGAAGAACGAAGGCATCCCGTCGTATTTGGCAGCTTTTTCACAATCACTTTGCAGATGCGCCCAGCAGGGGGCAGTGTGGCTCTGCAGAGGCCGCGCAGCGAGGCTGGTGCAGAACTAGAGAAGTTCCACCAGATTCTGGATCCAGCTCCCTGGGGAGAGCTGCCCCACAAAAACGAGGGCCTGGACCGAGACGGAACGCAGGGCCCCGGGAAAAATCCAAAAGAATCCCTGAGACTGCCAGGGATTTGAAATGTAGGAATCGGTTGAGCTTTCTGTAACTTTATTCAGTCACATTTTCTTGAGGTTCTGACAGGTTTGGAACCACATCTATGAACAGCATGGATGCTGCTTTCAAAAAATTTCAAATAATAGTTTGCTGTTTGTGTATGTAAGGGTGTGTGTGTGGTTGTGTAGGTATGTAGGCGAGTATGTAGAGGTATGTGTGTGGTGTGTGTATGTATGTAGGTGTACTCTGTAGGGGTGTGTGTGTGGTGTGTGTGTGAGCGGTGGGGAGAATGGGGGCAGGAAAGATGTGTACATCATACTGTAACATACCGTGTATAGACAAATGCATTATAAAAACCACAGCAGGCCAATAACTGCGAGTCCCAGGGTAGACACCTCTTGTTACTGCTGCACAGAGAGGGAGCATAACTGACCGCTGCTTTTGTCTGGAGAATGAAGAGACAGAAGTAATGACCTTCCCAGGTCACTTTCAGCTCTAACATTCTAGAAGTTTGTGAATGTTTTCATATTCTCTGGCACTTTTTACTCCTTCAAAGTTTACAAAATAGACTATTGTCCTTCAAATCCTACTGGGATGAGAGATGTCACGGGGCTAGGTTACTCTCAATGTCATGTCTTGTTTGGCATTTGGATGCTATTTAACAGGACTGCTGTCCAAATGCCATGCGATGGTAACCAAGGCAATTAGGGAGATTGATTTGGCACGCACAATTTCATTCTTCGTACAGTGAGAGGTGAGGAGCCCATCAGGGTCCAAGGTAAGCAAATTTCATTTTGCCCAAATTAGGACATTAATTTTCCAAGTTGTTTTGGTCTTGTTATATTTAACCTAAATCTTATTATTTTTTAAGGATATGAGCCCCAAAAAGAGGATTTTCAAAATTATATTAAATTTTGTTGTCCTTTCTAAAGGTCTTTTTGTCCTCTTTACATTAGTTTATGGTCTAAAAAGAGAAAAAGACAATAACAACTTTTCAAATTAATTTTATGGTGTTATTTTCTGAGCCTCTTTGTATATGGTGTACTATGTCACATCAATCTGTTTATTAATTTTAGGTTATTTCCTTTTATTACTCTTGGGTTTTTTTGTTTGCTTTCTTTTTATGCCATTTGAAGGCATTAAAATGCCACAGAATAATAACCTTGATCAAAAAAAGCCATGGCTAAAACAGCTTTGATATTTTCTGGATATTGATTTGCTAATTGGATTAGAGTCTGCCTTTGACAGAATTCCAACAAGGTAAAGGGCCAGGCCATGATTCACAGCTGGCTGGATCTCATCCAGTGATCATGAGTGAAGCTCATTCATTAAACAAACACTGATGAGGGGTCTAGAGTGGGCGTGGCTCCGGGCGCTGCTGGCCCCGCCTATCCCCTGCTTTCTGGATGTCAGTTACATGGTGAGGGGGTAGGAAAGGCAGCATGAGTCTTGGAATCTGTTCATATTGGAGGGGAAGAGCATCTGGGAATTAGTGAGAAGAAGGGAAATGGCAGGTGACCTGAGAGGCGTGGCTGAGGCTTTCCTCTCTGTGTACATGGGAACTGTACAGGGCTCCCAGGTGACAGTCCAGACTTTATGGGAAGCTGTCGGACCAGGCTCAGAGACCTAGTGGCTGCCCCAAGAGCCCAGAGCATGAAGGTAGAATTAGCTTTCTCATGGGGATTTAAGCCTACGATGCTAACAGATAGCTTCTGAAATTGCAGGGGATGCAGAAATACCTTTTGTGAGATTGCAAGAGATATTGGGAGCCTTGTGGATCTTTTGCTGAAATGTTCACTATAGATATTCCTGCCAAGCTGACCAGGGGATATCTATTTCAAAAAGCATTAATTGGTTGCTATTACTTTCTTTCAATTAAGTCTAAACTTTGCGACTTTGCACCTAGAAATAAAAATTATCATCAAACATTTACCATGTATGAAGTGTTTTTAGATGCCTGACTTCATTTAATCCTTGCACCGATACTCTGAAGTAGATATTACACTAGTGACATTTTACAGGGGATCAGAGAAGTTTCCTCTCAGAGGCAGGATTTAAACCCACTTTTGTGAAATTCTAAAGTGCATGTTGTAGTCAGCTAATGCAGCTGCCCTCCCCGGGACCTCAAATAACAAGGGTGAGAGGTCAGCTGACCCATCCTCTACAGAGTTTACCAAAGTATTGGCATTGTTTTCATGACTAGAACCACGGAAGGGAAGTGAGGTGTTACTCAGCGTCTACTTCTGTCTTCCCATTGTTGTAATGTATAAATCTGCTAATTTATGGGTGACACTATTGCTCAATAGTATAGACTTAAGCTTTTTTAAGAAGCAGCAGCAGCAGCGGCATCGAATCTGGTTATCTTAGCTTTTCTAACTGTTGCACTAGCTTCCTTGTTCCTCACCTGCAGAAGCGGGTGGCTAGAGCACTGGCATTTAGCCTCTTGGTGAAGACAAAGGGGGAACTCTGGGTGAGGCCCCCACTGTAGCAGAGGCAGGATAAATGGCCACAGGTGGCCTTTGGCTTGACTATGATCTCCCCACATATGCAGTCTTAAAGAAGTGTCTAGGGTTTTAATTCTTTAATTTAAAAATGAAAGTTTAAAGGTGAATTGCTTTTCAAAAGAGGAAAAAAAAATCCGTTGTAGACTGAGTCTTGGTGATAGACGGAAACTACTAGAGTTAACCCAGGACCACCTTCATGACTTGAAATAGAAATTAAATAGATCTGGGCTTTTTGTAAGAATTACAGTGAAATAAAAAGAGATTGTGCCCAATGGGGCCTGCTGACTTCTGTTCATCTAATAACCATGAAAGAATTGAGCAAGAATAGTAAAATTGTGTTCTAACAATGGCTCATTAATTCATACATGGTTTCTAATATTTTATCTATCCGATTGTGTCCTTTGACGTACTGCAAATCATCATGACCTTGTGGGTGGCAAATAAAGTTCACTAGTTGCATCTGCTACAAAAGTTCTGTAATGTGGCTCCACTATACTTTAGGGATGTACAAGATATTTTACGGTTAGTTTTCAAGACCTACCTTGCAAACTTGTACTCTCTTCATGAGCAGGATATATTTCTGTATTATTGAGGTATATACAATAATAATGAATACCTCAGGGAAGGGAAAATCATGTGAGCAGTATCTTTGCAGTGTCTAAAAATATGTAAATACTCTCTAGAGCAAAGTTGGTGCTTGGGTATATTGCTGTAAGTAAAGATAGAAATATTTCTCATCTGTAAGTAAAGATAGAAATATTTCTCATCTGCACGACAGTTGAATTTTAGTGGCCTTTTTTCCCCACTCAATCAATACCTTTGACATTTTTTTTTCTGAAATGAGCCCCCAAATTAATCTTAAACTTGGCAGGTAAAAATTTATATTGGCTCTATCCTGTAACTGAAATCTTGGACTGGCTTTTCAGGCTGGCCTGAATTTATTCATATTTCCCGAAGTCGGATTGCCAAAATGACACTTCTGATACTCGTATCTTTGTGTCTAAACAAAATGGAGACTAGCTTGAAAGTGAAGCTGTAATGACTAGTGGATTCTTTATTATGGTTTCCAATCGTTACATGAAAAAGATAAAAAGAATCTACTCATTGTATTTCTCCCTTCCTGTATATACCACAAATTTATTAGTTCAAGTACGTACCAGACATTTATGAAGCTCTGAATGAAGTTTTTACAATTTATAAAATGCTTTCATGTACATTATAACCATATTCCAGATGTTCATGAAATAATGGTGAACACCAATGACCCCCAAAAGTGCACGGCTAATTAAATAATTATTTGACTTAGTTTTCCATTTCTTTTTAATTCTTACTGTTTTATTGAAGTGTAGTCGATTTACAATGTTAGTTTCAGGTGCACAGCAAAGCAATTCAGCTATTCGTATACATACATACGTATTTTTCAGATTCTTTTCCATTGTAGTTTTCTATATTTATTTATAGTTTTATTTGCTTCTTATTTATTGCATCATGGCTAATTTTCACATCTGAACACCTGGTGGATCACATATTTGAACATGACTGTGGTAAGTTTTAGGGGCTGACAGTTTAAGGATTGATGTAAAAATGAATAGGATTTCCTCGAGAAGAGGGTTAGAATTTTGCCTGAGGGGAAATTGGTATTTTCTCAGTCTGTGATTGCACTGGTGAAGCTTAGAAAGTAATTCGAGATTCGTAATTCTAGGCTCCTGAATATATTTCTGTATAATTCCTGCTTTAAGGAATGAGACACCTTTTGTGTGTCCAGATGACTTGTTCAGATGGTGCACTGATGTGCTGTGCACTGGGTAGCTGTGGAAGGTGCCCTGTGGACAAGGGCCAAGACAGAGACCCCAAAAACAAGGCCAGAGACTTAGTGGTGAGGCTGGTTGGCAGACTCTGCAGTATTCCAGAATAGTACTTTTTATTTCCCTGAAGAATTTGCATTTTTACATCTAAAATTAAGAACCGGAGAAAATATGACGTCAAACTTTTTTTCCCCTGAAACTATGAAGGGAGTATCTCCTAAGTATGAAAATCATAATAAGGCCTACTTTCTCAACAGATAGCAATCCAGTGAGTAAAAGAACTTTAATTGCTGGTAACCCTGATACTTCGGCTTTACTATACTAAATGTTCCAATAGGGCTATTTCTTTCTTTCTAATGGATAAAGAAATGCGTTTGTATGTGTTGTTTCCTTGAGTTCATAAACAAACCATACAAAATGTAACAGTCTTCAAAGTGTATTTTGGATTCTGAAGGAATGTCAAATTTATTTTTCAAAGCTGGCAGTGTGCCTATGGCCACACTGAGTACCAGTGGAAGAAGGAGGTGTTGTTTCAATGCCATGGGGTCATCTCTGACAACTGTAAATGTATGAAAGAAAAACAAATTTGGTGTATTTTTTCCCATGGGAGGGGAGAGGAATGAGTGGCTGAGAACTTCTGTGAGTCTCCAGAGCCACGGCACAACGAGACCTCCCCCCTGGAGAGACGATGATGGTTTAATGGGAGTGACTAAGCATCGCATGATGCTACATGAGTAAAAACTGTTTGAAGTTATCTCCTCTAGGATAAGTATGAGAGCAAATCTAGTGTTTCCGTAAGAAATGCTTTTATGTGTTTCTGTCTTCCTAAAATTTATGACAAGGTGTAGGATAAAAAGGATGTCTGCGGGCAGACACACAGAGACACAGGGAGAAGCTACTACAACACAGGTGATAACAGAAACAAAATAGCTCCGTCTTATCAAACACAGAAAAGTGTCCCCCCTGTACAATAAAGCCATCTCAAAAAATATCTGTCACATTAAAGCAACCATAACTATTACTTGTGATATTATTTTATCATAGAAACAGATTTCTAGTGGAAAACAATTTAGTTTTTTTGCTCCATCCATTTGGTGTCCAATAAATTTCATCCATAGTTCTTAGATACAGTTTTGATTCAGAAGTGGTACTAAATCTTGAAATTTAATTTTGACCTGAGCTAAGTCACGTTTTCTCAACAGAAGATTCTGGGGGAAGTGTAATGAATGAAAACCAATCAATAAAAAGAGGATGTAGATTAATCAGATCTGGAGAAGCAGTATAGGAAGTATTCAGAATGGTAGTAACCCACAGATGGCAGGAAAATTAAAACTGGAAATACAATGCCAGAAAGAATATAAGAGAGAGAGCCTTGTGACTTCATCTACATAGAGAATTTTAATTTAAAATGAAAAATTGGGAGGGGGTGTATTTTTGTGGCAGTGTGGAATACAAAGGATGTTTTTGGTTTTTGATGTGTGTGGGAGATACAATAACAGATGTCCGTGTGAACAAAAAATAAATGAAAACAGAAGTCTGTTTTCCCTGTACAAGCTGGACATGTTTTCCCTAGGCCTTTTGTAGTGGACACTCTGAAATTCCAAATCATCTTGCCTGTGAAGCTTTAACTTACTCTTCTTCTGCTTATGATTCACTTAAAAAGGTTGGCTGACCTTCTGGACCTGTAGAGAGTAGCAAATATGGTTTGGATATTACATTTCATTTCTTAAAAGTTCCATGCATCTCATTAGACTTACCTGTGATTAAACTTGATGAAATATGTGCTATGTTTATGCAACTTCAATGGAGAAAAATATTTGTGGGCTTGCTTTAAATTAAGTGAAGTAATGGAAAGCATGAATGGGACATTAATAAGGTCATTAGCATTTCTGGGAATAATGCATTTTCAGTCGATACTGGGATGATTATGGTTGGATTTATCCATGAGGTAAAAGAAGACAGGGAGTTTATAACTGGCCTTAATTAAAAAGTTTAAAAGAGAAAGAAAATACAGCAATGATCTATGTTGATAGTAAATTTATGGCAGAAATGAAATTATTTGGAGCAACGATGTGGTTATGAGAGACTGGAGTTTAACTTTTTCTATCGTATTTTGTTCTTGAGTTAATTAGTTATAAAAAGCCAGGTGCAAGTGCTTACACTTCAGACTTTGGACAGTGTATTGGACTTAAAAAATAACAAATTATTATCAGTGTTTTATTTGGTTCTGTAGCAAAAACAAACTTTAAAATGATAGTGTGTTTAGAAGTGTTTTTGGTAACCCTATCTTTTTAGGCTTCAATTCCTAGAGTTTTGGAGATGTAACTCTGATCTAGAAAGATGTTATTATTTTTCTTTAAGAAAAACGTTATTTGTTAAACTTGATGGATTTATGGTAAAACTTATAAAGAGATGAGGTTTGTAAGCACATGGTCTGTATAATACCTCAAATTACACTTAATTCTGGAAGAAATACTGGGCTTTTCTTTTTATTTTTAGAAGAATATAACAAATTTAATTAAGATTCTTGTGAAATCTTAGCCCCTTATAGAAAAAGAGATTAAGAAACTCCAATTACATAAAAGGTTATTTGAGTAAGCTTCGTAGAAGTAATTCTAATAGAATGGACCAGGGCTGATGGAGTTGGCAGATAATCTGGCCCCTCCCCTAAAAGTCAGCCTGAATCACTAATATTCATGATTTCATTGTGTCCAGAAGTTCTTTGGGTGGATACCACGAAGAGGAGGAGTAATTAACCATTGACATGCAGTAGGAAAGTTAGAAGAAAGGGAGCCGGGGGCATCTGAATAAGCTGCAGTACGGTTTCAAGGAAACAGACACCCAGACACCGTGTTAATGCAGCACCAGCTAACGATGACCTAATTTCAACGTGTGCAGGTTTAACCTGGGGTTTTAAATTTCCTAGCAAAAAGAAAGACATAAACAGCAGCTAGCAGTCCTCCATTGACTGGTCTAGAGGTAACACCCTATGAGAACAGCGGCCATGCCATTGACTGCTACATTTACAGCAAGTGGCACAGAGTTGTGTTCAGTAAATGCTGAATGAAGGAGAGAAATACCGGATATATGAAGCACCAAGCATGTTCAACAAATCGACTTTGCTGAGTGCATTCTGGGAAAAATAGAGCTAAAATTAGTGATTTGGGATTTCAGTCCTACTGGTAGTAAAATCATGCTTAAAAAAAAAATACTAAAATCAACCAACCAACCAAACAAACAAACCCCAAACCAACTCACTGCTGTAGTAATTCTGGGCCAGACCCCAATTAAGCATTTAGAGTTGCCCTACTCCAAGTGGGGTCTGTAGAGCCACTCTGGTGTGCCATGAGGTGAGTGTTTGGAAATCTTTATAGCAGTTTGAGCAATTTTGTGTAGCTTGAATCTAACAATGAAAAAAGTTTGGGCTTATATTTTATATATCTCAATTTTTAATGATTTTTTACAGTAATTAATTTTTATTGAAATTCAAAGCTTCATCAGTCCGTGATGGATTAGGGGAAAAAACACAACAAAACTGTTCTTCCATCACTGGTCACTAGAGAAACAGTGCTTGAGAGGACTCAAGCTCTGAACACAGGATGCTATTTCCCCATACTAAATGCAATTAAAAAAATCCTAAACTTTAAATATTTTTTGAAATGGTACAAAACTTAAATTCTTCCTAGATGTCCTGCTCTCTCTGACCCTCTGGTCCCCAAGGACATGCTCCTTTTGGTTAATCTAGCCCTGCAAGGAGATCCCTGCATATCTAGGAACAGACCGCTAGTGACTTTCAAGTTTCTGACTGGCTGTAGTATCTTGGTTAACCACTGGAGCAGCTCAGGAACAATCTAACCCACATGAGTGTCCGTTCTCTCGATAACCAGGAGGTATGTTCTCTTTCTGTAGGGGTCCTGACTTCAGGGCATATTGGGGTGAGTTCTTGGTAATGAATCCCTATTCCTAACCAGGTGAAGACTAGTGACTGTAACATAAGGAGCGAGCAGACAAGTGCAAGAAAATATAATTTAACATGCAATTATTGGCTTTTTTGTAATTTTCTGATCAGGACTGAATAGTCTGGGCTGGAGAGATTCTTTGGATTGCTCTGTCAGATGGGATAAATCTTTCTGCTTGCAAAATGAACAGTGGACTTAAATGAACATCAGCAGTTTCAGAGCCAGTGCAACCCATTCCACACTCCTGACTCTGTTAGAGCTCCCATTGATTTTAATGATGATGTTCAAAGATTCAGTCTGTCACACCTAGATGAGAACTGGCCTCATAAAATGCCCTGAAGCTGATGGGTTTTATTGGTAGGTGTGGTAACACCAATCACTGTGGTGGAAAATAATTGTCATTGGCTTAACTCTTGCTGTTTGTGATGAACAGTCTCTTCTGAAATAAGATGGTGAGGGGTAGTCTGCCCAGTAATTCTGAAAACTCATAGAAGGCTAGCTGGCTAGAGAACAAAAGTAAGTTTGAGTTCTTTATTCTCCCTTTCCCTTCCAAAATCAGTAAACCATAGAGTTGTATTTGAGTATTCAAGGATAGTCTAACAATGAAATACAGCATTTTAAGCTCACTATGTAATTTGCTCGCACTACCTCTAGGGATGGGGTTTGGAGCACTTTCTTCACTGCAGTGTGGGAGATCCGTGATGGCTCCAATTCCTTTGGAAGCTGTGCTATTTCCTCCACTGGTGTCTCGCTGTCCTCATTTGTAAAACAAGGTCATTGAACTTAAACACTCTAAGGTCTCTGATAGTTTTCATCTTATGAAAACCCTTTTAGAATTATTATTGAGTTTTATTATTTTGAATTATTACTAGATAACAATGTGCTAGGTGCTGTGGAGAATATTCAAGAGACGAGCAGGACATTCTGATGCTTACATACTTAGGTGCCATTTTAGTAGGTATTTCAAGATAATAATGCAGCAGCTGTGCTTTGATTTTTGAACAAGATCATAGACATCTCAGAGACTCCTGAGGCTTTAACTGTGCTCAAGTGTCACAGAATTTCTGAGCGTCTGGGATGAGGCAAGGGATGGATTAATAGCAGTTGCTAAAAGTGAATGGTTAAAAATCAAATGCTTTCCTAAAAAACATTTATAGGCAGTTCCCTCCCAACCCCATTTAAAAATGAAATGATGGGATGTGTAAGATTATTAGTAACTAAAGGAATCATGTGGTAGGAATCTTCTAGACAGTTCTATCAGTTAGGCTAGGCTAGATTTACTGAGATCACAGACAACCCCTGAATTTTAGAGGCTTCACAAATGACTTTTTACTTGGGATGCAGTTCTCTGCAGGTCTGGGAGGGTCTTTGAGGTATCTGTACTTTAGGCCGCAACTCAGCCAATCTGCTATGTTATAGAAGCACTGTCTTGAAGATCTGACTTCCTTAGATAATGGGGCCAGGGGAGAGAAATCAGGCAGAGTTCTGCACCTGCTCTTGAATGCTTCTATCTAGAACTGACAGAAGTCATTCCTACTCAATTTTATTGGTCAAAACAAGGCATCTGGCTACAGCTACCTTCAAGAAGGTGGAGAAGTGTAATCCTCCCCTGTACCTGGAAGGAGGGGAGAATTGGAAATATTGGTGAGCAGTAGCAATATTTACCAAAAATATCAAGCATTAAAAATGAACAGAGTTATGAGCATATGGACATTTTTTGTACACCAACGGTGTTAATGAATTGGTTCAATTTTATAGGTGGTCCTTTAAAACAATTAATAAAATATACCATTGTTTGTATCCAACAATATCAGCACTATAACCCCAGCTAAGACTTACTGAGGTCTTACAGTGTTGTGAGGTCTACCAAGTACTGGACTGAGATATCTATACACTTAAGGTGCTTACTTTTGGAAGTTTATCCTTAGGAAATAAGTGGTTATATGCATAAAATTTTTCACAGAAACTTTTTTAAGTAAGAAGAGACCTGCATATCCACCAGGAGGGAACTACAATAACTTATGTATCCAAAGGAGTTCTATAACATGCATCTGTGTTCTTGTCCATCATCTATTACTGAGTGAAAAAAAATTACAAGAAATCAAGTATAATATTATCATATGAAAAAAATATTAAAAAGTTTGGAAAGATCAACCACTTAACTTTAAGTGTAGTTCCCTCACGGTCTTTAGATGACAGACTCCTGAATCTCTTACAGTGAATGTGTGTTTCCTTTAAAACAAAGATAAAGCAAGTTTAACTTAAATTGTAATCATTTGTTTTTTTATTGCTTCAGTTTACAGAAGGAAGCAGCAAAACATCATACACCTATAAAAGACATAAATAAGAGGGATTTGGCTTTAAAAAATGTCATCATCTTACAAGGAGACAAAGTTTTCGTGTGTTTCAATTAGAAAAGAATATAAGATAATATGGTATATTTCCTAATGTGTATGGTCCAAAGGGAAATCGATGGAGGAGGTCAGGAGAGTGAGAATGAGTATTACTTTGAGTTATTTTGGAAAACTTCATGGAGGGAAAACATACTTAGTTTGAGTCTTAATGATGGCTAAGGTTGAAAAGTTGAGGTGAAAGGGAAATCATTCAAAAAAGTGCTATGTTATGGTGGCAATCGACATGATGTCATGGCTAAATTCAGCTAATTTCAGAAGGTATTATCAGGAGTCAGAGAGGGAAGGTATTCTCTCATTATCTGGAATGTGCTAGATGTTCTATCATTAGAGATACATACAGCTGTCCCTCAGTATCTGCAGAGGTTTTGTTCCAGGACCTGCCTTGGATACCAAAATCCGTGGATGCTCAAGTCCCATAGTTGGTTCTCTGTATCTGTGGGATCTGCATCAGCCGAGTCAACAAACTTCAGTTCATGTAGTACTGTATTTACTGAAAAGAAATCTGCATATAAATGGACCCGTGCAGTTCAAAGCCATGTTGTTCAAGGGTCAACTGTAAATAAAAACATTTCCTTGAAAAAGGAGACTGTAAGACTGATTCTGATTTGTTAAGAAAATTCATGTTACAAAGATCTCTTTTCTTCTTTTTTTAGCCATTCTCTCAAAGAAAAGATCAGTTGAATACAATATGAGGTTTATATGAGGAAGAAAAAAACAATTATTGGGCTGTTTAGTTATTTAAACTAGCTTTTTCTTCTCTCCCTCCAGTGCATGTTCCAAGTGATCAAATTTAGAATTCTTTTCTATATTATGAACCTAGTATATTATCTCTTGAAGAATAAAAATGAATTTAATTATTTAGAGTAAATTTCTTTTCACTTCTTGGACTTGGCAAACTTCTGGCACTCAAGTGGAAAGGATTAATGTTTCTTATTGATTGCACAGAGAAACCACTTTTTATATTAAGCTGTATTATATAGGGTCCTGGATTCAACAAGAGAGTTTATTATTCGTTTAGTTTTAGACCTTTCAACCATGAGTTGAAATCCTATCCGGGTCCCAAGAGGAGGATTTTCTTGTCTCCTTTAATGTCAATTTAAAGAAGCTGGAACACCTCCACCATGGACTTAAAATTCCTAATAAATTTGTACTGTAACATTTATTAAAATGCAGTCAGTCAGAACATCTTTTTGGAGGATTTCTTTAAATAGTAAGATAAGTTTAAGTGGTATTCTGGTTGTAAACAAATTGTTCTCTAGGCTGGCCTTGTGTTTTAAACTAAATACATTCTAAATAATTCACTTCAGCCTCAGCTTTTCTCTACCTGTATCAGTCATATAGTAAACATTTGTATATTTCCTTAATACTTTTCCCGTTTAGGATCTAGTACTTGGCAGGGCTGATTAGAAAAATATATCTAAGTCCCATACTTAATAGAAAAAAAACATGCCCCTATATATCAAGAAAGCTACTTCGACCTAAAACATTGAGCAGAACAATAAACAGCTTTGTTTTTTTTAATCTCACTTTTAAAGATATTGCTACAATTATTTGAATATATAACTTTAGTTTTTTTCCTCTCCTAAAGGAAAAATGAAAATAGTACAAGCAAATGGTGAAATATTAAGTTGAATGTGATTTTCCAATTCCAATCTGAAGTGTTCTCAAGTAAAATTAAATGATGCTGAGTGTAGTCCCAAGCTCCTATTGCACTGCAGTGCTAAATAATAAAAATGAAATATATTTTTATAACCCAGTAGTGCAACAGAGCTGCAGTTGGCTCGACCGCATACAAAGAAGCCTTGTTTTGGCTGCATTTTGCTGGGAATGCTTTCTCTATTTATAGGCTCTACAGTGTAGCCTTCTGGGGAGTGACTTCAGTGTAGCCATGCTTCTGTCAAAGGATCTGGGGGGAAAAAAGGATGGAAATCTCTGGTGTAGAACACACTAATCAATATGAAATGACATGGCTGGATCATTGACTTCTAATTTTCTAGGTTTGTAAAATGTCAACTGCATGAATGTATTGGCAGGTTAAAAAAAGTTTCTGGGTAGAACAAATACATAAATTCAAAAGTGCTTTCTTTCATCTGTTTTATTCATCAATATCACATTTTTTAAATTGAGGTATAGTCAGTTTATAATGTGTCAATTTCTGATGTACAGCACAATGCTTCAGTCATACATGAATATACATACATTCATTTTCATATTCATTTTCACCGTAAGCTACTACAAGATATTGATATAGTTCCCTGTGCTATACAGTATAAACTTGCTTATCTATTTTATATATATTAGTCAGATATATATATTTTTATATATATCTGCAAATCTCAAACTCCCAGTTTATCCATTCCCACCCTCTTCCCCCCTGGTAACCATAAGTTTGTTTTCTATGTCTGTGAGTCTGTTTCTGTTTTGTAAATAAGTTCATTTGTCTTTTTTTTAGATTCCACATATAAGTGATATCACATGGTATTTTTCTTTCTCTTTCTGGCTTACTTCACTTAGAATGACATTCTCCAGGAACATCCATGTTGCTGCAAATGGTGTTATGATTTTTGTGGCTGAATAGTATCCCATCATGTAAATATACCACATCTTCTTTGTTCAGTCATCTGTTGATGGACATTTAGGCTGTTTCCATGTCTTGGCTATTGTAAACAGTGCTGCTATGAACATTGGGGTGCAGGTGTCATTTTGAAGTAGGGTTCCTTCTGGATATATGCCCAGGAGTGGGATTCCTGGGTCATATGGTAAGTCTATTCCTAGTCTTTTGAGGAATCTCCATACTGTTTTCCACAGTGGCTTTCCTTGCTTTCCTCTCCCACTCTTAATGATTTAGATGTCTTCTTTTACAATTTTGTGTTTATTCTTTTTGTAATTCATGGCAGTTATCTCCTTTCCAGTTATGAGTTTCTCATTTTTGTAGCATCCTGCTTCTTTTCTATTTAGAGTAGACCTGTCAGTATTTCTTTTAGCATGGGTTTAGTGTTGCTAAACTCTTTTAGTTTTTGCTTGTCTGTGAAGTTCCCTATCCCTCCCTCCATTCCAAAGGATAGCCTTGCCGGATAGAGTATCCCAGGCTGCATCCCCTCTTCATTCAGGACCTTGAATACATCTTGCCACTCTCCTCTGGCCTGCAGTGTCTGTGCAGAGAAATCAGCTGAGAGCCCCATGGGGGTTCCCTTGTAACTCATTGTCTTTCTCCTGCTGCCTTCAGGACCATCTCTTTATCCTTGAATCTGGCCATCTTGATTATGATATGTCTTGGTGTGGGTCTGCCTGGGCACCTCCTGTTTGGGATGCTCTGAGCCTCCTGCACCTGGACATCTGACTTCCTTAGGTTTGGGAAGTTTTCAGTCATGATTTCCCCAAATATTCTCCCAATCCCCTCTGCTCTCTCCTCCCCCTCTGGAACCCCCACCATGCGTAGACCAGCACGCTCTATACTATCCCATAGGTCCCCTATTTTGCCCTCATTGTTTCTTATTTGTTTTTCTCTCAGCTGTTCTGATTGGGTGCTCTCCGCTGTCCCATCCTCCAAGTCACCCATTTGCTCTTCTGCATTTTCCAGACTGTTTTGTACAGCCTTCAGGTCAGCTCTCATCTCAGCAAACGAGTTTACTAATTCTACTTGGTTCTTCTTTATAGTTTCTATTTCATTTTTGACATATTTTATATCTCTAAACACTATTTCTTTTAGTTCCTTCAGTACTTTGATCACTCCTTTTTTGAAATCTTGATCTAGTAGTCCATCCATGTCTATTTCCTTGATCGTGCTCTTAGGGGATTTCTCTTGATCTTCTAATTGGGAGTGGTTCCTCTGCTTCTCCACACTGCTCATATCTCTCTGGCACTGTGGCTTAAGGAGTATCAGTTATCTAGTTCTCCTGGAGATGGTGTGCTCTTAATGATTTTATCAAGAGGTCTTTGTGTCTTCGCCCCATTTTGCGTACTCAGCTTGCTGTTTCCAGAGGCCCTCTGTTGGCGCCCTTGTCTGTGCTGCTCCCAGTGGCTGTTGGCTAGCAGACTGTGCCCCCTCCCAACACTGGGTCAGGTGCCGAGCTCTTACCTGGTGGGTGGGCAGGTCACTCCCCCTCCTGATGCCACAGTCAGATGTTGCGCTTGGGCGAGGCAGGTGGGCGGATCGCACCCGCTCCCAGCACTGTGGTCAGGTGCTGCGTTCCTGCCAGGAAGGCGGGGGGGGGGGGGCTGCTCACCCTTTCTGGGCTCCAGTTGCTCTGCTGCTCTGTGCAGCTGCCCACTCCGCCTCTGGTTGGCGCTCCAAAGGCGGGCTCACAGAAGACTATGGAATGGCCCCACCCCTGTTCCATGCCAGTTCTCAGCTCCTTGTTTGTCTTGGCAGAGCAAGTTCTCTGAGGGACCAGGGCAGAAAGATCCTATCTGCCTTGGGTTGTAAACAAGTCTCAGTCCTGCCTAGGAGGTTGCGGAGCCCCCGGGTGCGGATTCAGGTCTCAGCCCCTCCCCCGCCCAGGTGCTGCACACAGGAGGAGATGGCAGCTGTGGCTGCACCCCGCCTCTGTTCTCACGAGAAGTACCAGTAATGGTGGTGCAGGTCTGAGGGGACAAAGGCTATGGCACCACTCGCCCCAGGGCACACTAGCCATGCTGCTTTGCTTTTTTTGCAATTTATGGGGGACTGAGGTTGTTCTGCTCCATATTCCCTCCCAGCCATGGTGTACAGCCCCCTGCAGTCCCCTGAGGCTGTCTCAGTGCAGCCGCCCCAGTCCTCCGCCTGGCTCAGGCTGCCTGTCCCTGCCCCAGCTGCCAGCTCGTGTCTCGGGCTGCGTGTTGCGGGGACATTTTGTGCCTGTTTAACTCAGTTCTGTTGGTCAAGGAGTGCTCTGGGCAGATCTGAGCCTCGGAGCTCCCCCTCCGTCCTGCTGGCCTCTCTGTTGGAGAGGGGGTACCCAGTGAACGAGCGCCAGTTCTCCTTTGCTGCTCCCTCCCCGCGGGTTTGGTCCCACACTGTTTTGCTTTTTCTTCTTTCTTTTTTCCTTTTCTCCTACCAGGTTTTTGGGGTATTTGTCTTTCGAAGACGGCGATGTTCTGTTGAAGTTCAGCAGGTGCTCTGGTTGGCTGAGTAGGTCCATAGATACAAGTTTTGGTGTATTTGTGGGAGAGGGTGAGCTACAAGCGTCCTTCTACTCCACCATCTTGCTTCCTTTCCTCTTGTTCTTTTAATTGGGAGTGGTTCCTCTACTTCATTTTACTTATATCTCTCTGGCACTATGGATTATGGAGTATCAGTTATCTACTGTGGTTCTGAGTGGGTTTACGTATTTATTTATTTATTGAAAGTGGATGTGGAAATAAAACTAAAAAAATTTTTTAAAGAAGAAAAAAGATTTAAAAACTATAATTAATAACAGAACAAAATGAGAAATAAAAATCAAATTGAAACAAATTTTAAAAATTAATAAAAATTTAAAAAAAATTTTAAAAGGGATTAAAAAATTATAAAATTTTTAAAAATTAAAAATTAAAAAAAAAGTGGATGTGTTCCTGTGGAGACTGCATTCTTAATAATTTTGTTAAGAGGTCCTTTTAAGTATGGGTGGTTGCCAAGTCTTCCTTCTGTGCCTTTTGTCTGTTATCCCTTTGGTTGAGGGTGTGACCAGTGCGTGGCAGCCAGAGCCTGCCCTGGCTATTAAGTGGGGCCTCCTTTTTGTTCTGTGGTTGTCGCTGCTTCTGCCCTTGTCCCGCTGCACGAAATCCCGCTCACTGGTTTCAGAGGCCCTCCCGTCGCGCCCTGGTCTGTGTTGCTCCCAGTGCTGGTAGGCTGGCTAGTCTGGCCCCTCCTGACGTCACATTCCGGCGCCGCGCTTGTGGTGAGTAGGTGGGCGGGTGCTGCTCCCCTCACCACACCCCCGCCCTGATGCGGAAGTTCTGGCGCCGCCATGGTACACAGTAGGCAGGCGGGTGGCGGCCTCTCCCAATGCAGCATCTACCCGCGGGGCTTGTGCAAGGTAGGTGGGTGTCTTGCTCACCCATTCAATGCCGCTCCGGCCCTGCGACGGTCCGCGCTCTGTTAGGCAGGCCTGTGGAAAACAGCCGCATCAGCCCTCCCCCCTGCTCTGTGCCAGAGCTCCACTCCTGCTTATCTTAGAGGCACAAGTTCACAGACACCAGGGCAGAATGGTTCCCTCTGCCGGGGGCTGTAAACAAATCTCCGTCCCGCCTGTGAAGTTGCTGAGCCCCTAGGTAAGGATTCAGGTTTCGACCCCACCTCTGCCTGGGAGCCTCACACCAGAGAATATGGTGGCTGTGGCTGAGCCCAATCTCTCTCCTCCCAAATGCACCAATAACAGTGCCTTAGGTCTATGGAGACAAAGGTCACTGCGCCCCTCCCCCCAGTGCATACCGGCAGTGTTGCTTTGCTTTTTTTTTGTATTTCATCGGGGACACACGCTGTTCTGATCTGTGTACCCTCCTAGTATGCACAGCGTACTGCAGTCCCCCAAGGTTGCCTCTGTACAGTCAACCCGAGTCCTCTGCCCAGCTCAGGCAGCCTGTCCTGTCCCACCCCTGCTGGTTCACGTCTCAGGCTGGGGGTCGCAGGGACCCTTTGTGCCCCTTTAACTTAGTTCTGTCAGTCAAGGGCTATTCTGTATGGATCTGAGCCTCAGAGGTTCCCCTTCCGTCCTGCTTACCTCTTTGTTGGAGAGGGGGAGACCCAGTGTATATGTGTCATTCCTCCTTTGCCACTCCCTTCCCATGGTACCACTCCCGCACTATTTTCCTTTTTCTTCTTTTCTCCTTTTCTCCTACCAGATTTGTGGAAAATTTTATCTTTTGAAGAAGGCAATATTCTGTCAAAGTTCAGCAGGTGTTCTGATTGGTGGGTGGGTCCGTGGATGTCACTCTTGGTGTATTTGTGGGAGAGGGTGAGCTAAGAGGGTCCTTCTACTCTGCCATCTTGAAAAGTCCCCACACATTTATTTCAGATAAAGTTTATGGTTAATGGCATCCCCAGTCTGCAAACATTAGCCTGTCCACATTTTTCTTTTCTAATAATATAAGTTCTGATTTCTCTTTCCCACAGGGAAGAGTTTTCATTCACACTGTAACATCACCCCAGAGAAAAGACAAATATTTATGAGGTAGCAAGTGTCACAAGTTGTGAAGATGCAATGTCTTTTGTTTAGTTATTTAAAAAAACACAAACACTTTTTTTGCTTATAGAGAGCAAACATAAATAGAACTTTTCATATGTAAAATACTAGAAAACAGTTGAGGCCTGGAGTGCTGTAATCTCCTGTAATTGAGGTCCTGTTCTGGGTTCTGTGTGCACATGCTTTGATTGGTGATTCCCACACTCTGGCGGGCAGATCTTGCCTTCCACCATCCCTACCTTCTTTCTCTTCCTCTGTCCTGTTTCTTTCTTTCTTTCCTCTTTCCTTTCTCTTCTTTTCAACTTTCTTCTCTTTTAAGACTTTTTAAAAATTGTAGTCAGTTTACAGTGTGTCAATTTCTGGTGTACAGCACAATAACTTCAGTTACATAAGAACATACAACATTCATTCTCATATTTTTTTCACCATAGGCTACTACAAGATATTGAATATGGCTCCCTGTGCTCTACAGTATAAACTTGTAGTTTATCTATTATGTATATATATTAGTATCTTCAGATCTTAAACTCCCAGTTTATCCCTTCCCACCCTCCCCCCTCAGTAACCATAAGTTTGTTTTCAATGCCTGTGAGTCTGTTTCTGTTTTGTAAATAAGTTCATTTGTCTTTTTTTATAGATTCCACAGATAAGTGATATCATGTGGTATTTTAGAGAAATTATTATAAAATTAGTTAATTTTGGAAAAATTAAGAAAAATGGAAAAATGTAGCATAGAAATAACGCTCCTCAAAATCAACCATCGTTAACCTTTCCTATATTTTCCTTCAATTTTTAAAAACATTTTGTTTGATAAAGTTGACATAATATACATTCAGTTTTATATCTTTCACTTTTCTGCTTATGCCAAGTACCTTAATAGTTTTATTAAAAACTTGTTGAAGTATTATTTAAATTTTATTTTTAGTGTGTTCATTAAAAGCTTAGAAAAGTCTGCATCATTTCAGCATTTACTCTCATTTCTCTTATTTTAATCTTTTCCTCTCACCACTTCAATTTCTATCTTCTGAAAGTATACACAAGTCTCTCTCATCTTAGACGTATCATTTTGTAATCCTATGTCCTGCTCTAATTTTACTTCCCTTTCTTCTCTTGGGAGTCAACCTCTTATTCCCCTTTAAAACCATTCTATTGGTACTCCTGCTGCCTTTGGTCTATACAACTTGCTCTGGAAAATGGCACCACTGATGGCCATTTGTCAGTGAGTTTGTTCAACTCACTGGTTCCTTTGCTATCTTATCTGAGTCACATTTTTTTTTCCTATTCCTCTGCCAACCCCTTAGCATACTGGTATGCCCCAGGGCCCTGTCCTTGCTCTTCTTTTCAATTTTCACACACTCATCCTCTGCAGTGATTACTGCCACAGCCCTTACATCCATCACTCTCGTGTACAAACTTCAGATCCAACTTTCTTTGTATGAACTCATCACTGAGATGCTCCTCAGACAATTCCAACTCTTCATGTCTAAATACTATTATTCCCTTTCTCTCTGCTTTATTTTCTCTTGGACTCCCTCTCTTACCCTCCTGGTTCCAGAGTCAGAATACTGGGAATCATCTTTGCTCCTTCATCCTGCCCATCTCATCCCCTCTGTTCAAGTCATAAAGTCCCGAAAGAGAACCCGCATCACGTCACCCATGTCTGCTCCTCCGGCCCTCCCTGAAGTCACTGGTTCAACTCAAGTCTGCAACGTTGTCAGTCCAAGTACTCCTGGCTGCCTCTGCTCTGTTCCTCCTTTTCACTATTGCTAGTGATCTTCAGTCTGTTTGCCAAGCACATACTTGAATTTCAAGATTTAAAGATCAACCCTATAAAACTTTTCCTGATCTTCATCTTTTTAATGTAAAGTTGAACACTCTTTCCTTTTCTAGGGCACTTACAATCATAATGTGTTTACATGTCTTTCCCTCCATGTTAGATTATAACACACTGTAAGGTAGGGATCATGTGTGTAAGAGCATGTCTTATTTGTCTTTGTATTTCTTGTGCCTGGAACATAGGAGATACGTAGTATGTGAGAAATGAATAAGCAAATGGCTGTGGGCTTAAAATATTTAATCTTTTCATTGATTTGGGTATTCGGAGTATTTTCACTTTACTGTTTATATATAATTCTGTAAACTGTATCATAAATCTTTATTTGAGTTTTGCATTCTTTCCAATAGATAGAAGTAATTCCTAGAAGTGGAATTACTGGGACAAAGAGTGTGAATATTTTGAAGATTCTTGCTACACATTGCTCAAATATGTATCAGAATATTTGATGTTCTTTACAATTTAATCCAAATTTTAGCAAATATTTGTTTTTAAACAATAGCATAGTGAAATCATAGATTTTTTTCCAGTTTCCTGCTGGGGAGTTATTTTTGGGTTGGATGATATTCAGTTTCTATTTGCAAACTGCCCACAATATTCTGAAGTCAGTCATATTAAATTACCCTCTGTCTCCTCGTGCTATGGAAAGTATGAAAGAGAGCATTTAAAAAAAGCCAAGGAGGCAGTGTACAAAAGCTTGAGTTTTTTCCTTTCTTTTTCTTTTGTCACAGTCTAATAAATTCCTAGTGGACTCTGATTATTAAGACACAGTGCAAGGCCTACCTTTTTAACCTTCCTTTCTGAATAGACTAGTCAACTTAAACTGCTTTTTAAAAATTCAGTATGCACATCTGGGGAGTTTGCTACCCCTGTGCTTTACAGGAAGGTTGTGTGAATTAATACATTTATACGGCATTATGTGGATGCTCTGGGATGAACGATTTGGTATAAAACACAACTCTAGTACTGTTATTTAAAAGCAAACTTCTTTGGGGAAAGAAAAAAGGCCTCCACAGTAACTTTTGATTAAAAGTTATGTATTCCAGTACTTTTTTCCAAAGGCGATCTCCAAGGAGGCCTTGAAAATTGTACCCCTTGCCATCTGCTGATATGATGCAGCATAAAGGAGATATGATATGGTCTAATTTTTTGTCCATCAGTTTTAAGCCAGTATGGTCTTGATTTGGTCTCAGCTCATCTTAGTGACACTGAGTTTATTGTTATGTTTTGAAGTGTTTTCCTTATGTTTTGAATCATTTTTGATTGATTTTAATTGTTTAATTGGAACTGACTTCATGTGGCTAATTCCCTGGCAGACTTTTTTTTTTTTTTTTTTTTTTAACAAAGCAGATCCCAGGTTATCTGGAATGCATGGGGTTTTGGTAGCTATGGTAACCACATCATAAACCTTGATGGATGGCAGGTGCTTTAAGCACTTCAACTATTAGAACCTTATGGGCACTCGATGTGTTCAGCCAAGAATGACATTTGCCCACAGGGATCATAAAACAGAAAGAATCTTTACTCTTGATTTGGCAGGGAGGAGATAACAGACACATACTAACGAGGACATAATGAAGCTGGATGAGGATTACTCTGATAAATACTGCTAAAAGAGAGAAGTGTGGGGCTAAAGCAGACAGTATAGTTTAAACAGCAAAGCAGCGTAATCTTTCTCTACATGCTACGTGCATCTGGTAACAAATACTGTCTTTGTAGACCATTATCTCTGAGTCTTGACATCCGGAGTCACGGGTGGATCATAAATCAAATTTTAGGAAGAAATGATAAGCCCAGAACTTTTGAAAATTGTGATGTGTTTATCTGAAAGATGGGAAAGAAAGCATTTATTAGTTTTTTGATGACTCAGGGAGTGGGAATGAGGAGACAGTAGGTAGTCTGTTAGATGACAGAATGGGGCTTCAACATCACTCAGATGAAATGAAGGTGGTATCACCCCTGAAAATCTGGTTAGAATCAGGCAGAAAGGTTTAAGTTAAGAGAGCAGAGCGGAGCACAGTGGTTGCATCAAGGAGAAGCATTTTAGAAAGATGCTGAATATGCAAAGGAGACTAAGAGTAACTAGGGACTCATAGCAGAAAATACTGTATTTAAGAGAATAGATCACCGGGTGCTACTTAATAAATCAAGAATTTCAGAAACTGGTAGGTTTATAACAAATATGATAAATAATGTAGTCCCAGAGGGTTGCAACTGCACAGGGTCAAAGGGAATATGAAAAAAAAAGTCAAATTAACATTGGCCTTCAGGAGTATGCTTTTGTCACTCAGTGCTCCTGATCAGTCCCTAGGTTAAAAGAAACACACTGTGGATGGAGCACGAGAGATTTGGGAAAGTCATCAAGATATTTCTAGGCAATGAATCCTGTTAATTATGAGAAAAGCCTTTTTGGGAGGGACTTTGATTATTCTCTTTAAGGATCTTTAAAAACAGGATGGTAATTCTGTTGTGTTGTTAGAGAGGAGTTACCCAGGCTGTAATGGGCTCTGCGCTTTTAACATCCTCTTCAACAGTCTTTAAAATATGCTTCCATTTCTGATCAAGGATACACAACATTCTCAATTTTCTCTGTGGAACTGGCCTGTAAAATTCTATGGAGTGCAAATCCACTTAGTCTAATCCATCATTTACTCAAAATGTTTTGGGTCTCATGAGATTTCCATGGGCCCTGGTATTGTGATAAAATTTCCTCTTAGGACATCCAAATGAACTGGAGTTGATAGTTTTTCCTTTTACTTCTCTCCTTCCAGCCTTTTCCATATTTAGGTTAGGCATTTATACAAGAAATGCATCAAATTTTCAAGCTCCATCATAATATGAATAATTAGAATAACTTTTCTGGCAGTTTAAAAAGTTACAGAGGAAACTAAAATGGCTCAGAGTCAATACGGTATTTTCCTGGACTTGGATCGATGGTGTCCTCTGTTGCATACAATTATTTGGAGCATTTTGGTCTTAATCAGGGTTATGTTGGCTGATATAACAAAAGATATTCAAAGTAGCTGAAGTATAAAACAGTAATTTATCAGTAGGCAGTGAGAAACCTCATGGAATGAGAGGGTGACAAGTATAGCTGAGCTTCATGGAAGGGCTGGAGTCAGGAACTGGAAATATGTTCGGTGAAAGCAATCCTTTCACATCCCCTTTATTCTGTATACCTAGTGTCAAATGTAGACTCTCCTTATGACCAAGGTGATTGATGTAAGACCTTGAGTTCCAATGTCAAATTCTTGTGAGAGACAGTCAAATAAGATCATTTGAATTAGCTGTGGACCCTTCCACTAATCCACTTATGGCTGGGGAGAGTCCAGGAATAGGGCAGTGGCTTCTCAAAGTGCGACCCTTGGACAGGCAGCTGGGAATTTGTTAGAAATGCAAGTTTTGGGGCCATACCACAGATCTTCTGATTAAAAAATTCTGGAGGTGGGGCTCAGAAATCTGAATTTTAACAAGCCCTATGGGTAATTCTGAGGCATACTGAAGTTTGGAGACCTCTATAGGACCACCAGCTCATTTGGCTTTCCCTCCTGGTCTGAGCGTTGGAAGTCCAGCATCCCGGAAACCCCTCAGCCCAGGACATACTAGGGAAGCTGGCTACTCTATTCCAGGTTTACTTCCTCCTCAGGAGAGGCTGTGGGAGCACATGCTGAGATGCAGGATGTACACTCTCAGGGGGCCTGAGAGGTTCTCCTGACCAGGCATGTCGGAGTGGTAGAAAAATAAAGTGATACATTTTAATTGTACTTGAACAACCCTTCCAATTTAACTGGAAAAAGTTATTAAAACTATTTTTAGGATATTGCAGCATCCCAAGTGTATTCTCTTAACTTTTTTATGTTTTTAAAACATGATGAGCAGTCTAAAGTTAGTTTATCAAAGTATCTTATAGAATGTTAAACTTCTAGGGTTTCCTTTGAGTTTGGTCACTCCAAAATTTACACAGGAAACTGCCTGAAAGAACAGTTCCCCAAGGTCCCCACCAAGCAGCCACGGAGAGAAGGTCCCAGGTCAGTTTCCTGTCCCATTTGTTTAGTTGCTGCCGGGCTCAGTGGGGGTGGAAGTCCAGGATGGGCCTCCTGGCCCCAACTCCTTCTATCAGTCTTCCTTTTTTACTTATAAGTTTTTTTTTTTTTTAATGTGTATGTGTTGGGTGGGAAGTAATTAGGTTTATTGATTGATTGATTTTATTATTTTTTTAATAGAGGTACTGGAAATTGAACCCAATACCTTGTGCGTGCAAAGCATGAGATCTACCACGGAGCTATACCCTCCCTGCTTTTTTACTTAACTTTTCCTAATTCCTAGAGTAATTCCCCTTCTCCCTCCAACCCAGACAGGAGTTACAGCTTCTCTTGTTTTGAAACACAAGGTTAAAGTAATACATTTATAAATTAATTTTAATTTGTGAGACTCCAAATTTCACATTAGAGAACTCAAGCAAGTCAGGGAAGTACTGTGCGGCCCTGGATGGGCAAACGTGTTCCATTATTGAGCTCAGGCAGGGGAAGGGTATGTTTCATTGTTTGTTCTTTCCAGAAGTCTGCAACTCAAGGGAGTTATCATTCTACATTAAATCAAAAACCTCTAAACACCTTCAAAGTGATGAAAAAATCTTTCACAATGGACAGTTTGAAAAATGTAAAAGTTATTCTCTGTCACTGAGATTTTATGGGGAAAGCTGATTCTAAGCACTCCCTTTCTAAGCTTTCTAATAAATCAACACTATTGAAAACATTTACAAGTGTCAGTGTGGCATAGAAATTATCCCCATAGAAAATTATGACTTTTTTTTTTGCTTTTCTATTGCTTGGAGAACACTTTACAATATTGCCAATGCCTGCCACTCCTCCAAGCCCTATAGCAGATGTGAACAGAATCATATATTGGAAAACATGATGGCTGTGCATTCATAAGACATTCTTATCAAACAAAATGCGTTCATGCTTCCTCACTGCATTGGGGTTTATAGTAAATCACCAGGAATCATATTCTGTGGGATTTAAAAGAGATGTAGAATCTCTTGATTTAGAAGACTTAAAGGGGAGAAGCTCTGGGGATTTACAGAGTTTTCAAATTTGCTAATACTGAAAGCATTACTATTCTAAAAGTCTTTATTAAGAAAAATAAATAACACCTTTTATCTTTCCAGAGGGAAGCTTTAGCTTTGAGGAGGAAAATACTGTGTAAGGAATAAATGTTGCTTTAACATTGCATTCCATCAAAGAAGCTGGCTAATGACATGCTAAAGTTTAATTCTTTAAAGAGGACCATTGGTGAGGGCTCATTTATCCTTGTCTGATTTATGAGTTAATCTTGGATCAAACAAAGATTGGTAGGTAAACCTAGATCAATTTATGGAGTAATTATTTCACAAACAACTTGCAGTGAAATATTAAAGTGTGTGGACATTTGTGAACCTTAGAATAGTTAAATTTCCCAGAGGGAAGCTGGTTCCCTATTTCTTAAGTGCTTTAATTATGCATGCTTGATTCTAAACAAAGACCTGAGAGGAACTTTCTATTTTGTCATTAAATTATTGAGTTGGAAGAGAATTTAGACCATTAAGTTCAACGTCCTAATTTTACACTTGAGAAAACTGGAACCATGGCTTGGCCAAGGTTACAAGGTGCAAGGTGCTTATTTCATGGGGAAAACACTGATGGTGAAATTTAATCTAACTGAAAGTGACTTTTGTGAATTTCCCCCAAATATTGGCCTATTGTTTGGAAAATGAAAGTTTAGTTTGGGAAGAAGAGGCTTCAGAATTTAATGGTAATATGTATAAATTTGATAGGGTCATATCAGATATATGCAAAACAGAGCTCTATTCTTTTCTAATAAATGATTTCCCTCTTTGAGTCTTCATTACTGCTCATCAGCAGAAGACTGAAAAGTTATTTTTTAATTGAAGTACAGTTGATTTACAGTATTATATTAGTTTCAGGTGTACAACCATAGTAATTCAAAATTTTCATAGATTATCCTTCATTTAAAGTTATTATCTAAAGAAGATGGACATTGTTTATTTCTATATACTTCAGTCACTTCCGGTTTAAAACTTAATTGTTCTTAGGTCTGTTAGATTCAAATAAGTTTTTATAATGAGTTTGGGCATAGTTCACCCGGTCACTGTTTGGGTTGAAAGGTCTTTCTCTCTCTGAGCCTCCATCCCTCCATCCCTCTTTCCTCATCATCCCCCAGCATCGATGACTCCGTAGAAAGATACCTGCAGGGAGGAGAGGATGGGGTGGGATGTACTTGTCCAAATTCTGGCTTGACTTTTAACGGAGACCATGTCTCACCACCAGGGCCCTGGAAGGTGACTCTCCCAGTTACCCTACTCCTAGGGCACATTAGTTCATCGTGAGACACTCGATGGCCTTGCTTCTATGCTTCTATGGTGTGCACGCCACAGCCCATGCTTGTGTGATTCTTTCACCTTCTTGTGGGGCTCAGTGCCTCCATTATTCATGCTTTTGTTGGTTTTTAAAGAGGATTCTCTGGCCGCAAAAAGACTGCTGGATCCTTTCCACATCTGACGTGGAGAGAGGGGGCAGACCCAGCCAGCACGTGGGCCCTGTTTTTCCTTACCTCTTCCCGCTGAGTTGTGTCCTGCTGCCATTTCCCCATGGTTCCCCTCCCTTAGTGCCCAGCACCAAAGGACCCATCTGTGTGCTGGATCCCTTAGCCAACTCCAGTAGGAACTAGGGAGCCACTGGAATTTCCAAACCCTTCATCTTCAGGTCTCCCAAATTTCATGCCTAGTCTGGTTGAAGTCCATCCTCTACTGGGTGGGGATAAACACCTTCCTTCTCCAAAGTCTCCTGGCTCAAACATCCATTTATCTTTTGAGTTGGTAAAGGCCAAAGGGTTAGTACTGACTCATTCACATCTCTGATGGATTTAGGGCCTCACACTCAGTGGTAAAATCCTATTTGAATTTAGTTATTTTGCTACACGTGCTACTGAATTTTAGTTAATTACTTGTTTTGTGGGCAGCTGTTTTTGCAGTAACCTGTATGCTTTTAGTTTAGCCACCAGGGGAGAGAAGAAATCAGTAGGGATCCCAGGAGGATGAAAAAGGAGACTTTATTGATATTGATCCCTATCTTCTGTGGCTTTGGATAATCCAGTACATATCAGCAGAGAAATAGTAACTATCTGATATAATTGTAGAGACTTTATGGCCTGCATGCTTAATACCATCACTAATTAAGCAGTTGAGAGGACAATGGGAAGAACATAGATTTTTTCACTTTATTTCATGGAACAGCTTTGAAAGATGAAAAATAGGTACGTGTAGACATTAAGGGAGTATTTTTCAAACACTAGCAAAACCACAATAAAAGGATGGTTGACAGGCCAGAACAATGCCTTTGACAAATCATGGCCAACATTTAGTGAGCTCTTACTATTGGCCAAGCACTGTCCGAAGTACTTTATGGATATTAAACAATTTAATCCTCACCCCTCTTTGAGGTAGCTTTTTTCTGTTACCCCTTGTCAGTTTGCAGATGAGGCAGCCGTGGCTCAGCGAGGCTAAGTAACTTGCTTGACGGCATCAGCTAACAAGTGGCAGAGGTGAGATTATAAACCCAGGTGTCTGTGCTCCTAACCACGATACCATACAGCTGGTTTCTGAAAGATGTGATTAAATCTAACTGTCAAGATTACTTACGCTAACCCAAGAGCTGGGTGTCAAGAAGGCAGCACATCATCCTACAGTGAGATTGTCTTTTCTGGGCCGGACTGATGTGCCCCGTGTTGCTTCTGTCTCGGAAGTGTGATGATGCTGCCATTGACCTTCCCTGGGCATATTTCAAAACATGCTTTTGGGGCCCATGCTGAGTTAATTCAGCAGGCTGGGCTAGAGTTCTGGGATCTGCCTACTTTTGATGGTGCCCAGATGCTTGTGATGTTATGCAGGTTTCTTTCTGGGTCCTGGTCATTTCTCTGAGTGCTGAGTCTCAAGTTTGGGTCCTTATGCAATGCTTTTCCACACATTTCAGGCAGAGGAATCAGCAATGCAGAGGCTCTGGGGTGGGGTGGGAATAAGATTTGCATCTTTAAAGATCAGGAAAAAGGCCAGTAGGGCTGAGGCTTGATGAGGAGTGGGAGAAGAATAGAAAATGCGATCACAGAGGTCAGACCACATGGGGCCCCACAGGCGAGGGTTTGGGGTTTGCATTTAGTGCCACACAAGATGGGACACAGTGGAGACTTAAATGCAGGGACTGACATTGTTAAACATCTTAACCATCAAATGAAATCCAAACAGGCTTTTCAAAGTAAAGCATTTTCACTAGGCTCTCCATCTAAGAGGAGATAGGCATCTGGGCTGTTTTCTGAAGATACTTGAGTTTCTTTAGATATTTCTTTCCACTAAGTTATTTTTATCTTATGTTTTATATGCAATGCCACAAGCCATTCTACTGAAAAATGGAGACAGATATTTTAAAATTCTTTTTGTTTTTTAAGATAAATTCTGAAATTCTAGGCATTAAAATCTAGGTTCTAGAATTTACTGTATTAGCTTTCTATTCCTGCTGTAACAAATTACCACAAACGTAGCAGCTTAAAATCACACAAGTTTATTTGCTTGTGGTTCTGTGGGTCAGAAGTCTGACACAGTTGCCCTGGGCTAAGATGAAGGTGACAGCAGGACTGCATTCTGATCTTGGGGGCTTCAGGGGAAGTGCCCTTACCTTTTCCAGCTTCTGGAGGCCACCCCTTCCATGACTCCTGGCCCCCTTCCTCCACCATCAAAACCAGCAATGCACTCATCTCTCTGACTGTTCTGTCCTCACATCTCCCTGAGACTCCTGCTGGTAGAAGTTCTCTGCTTTTTCTTTTTTTTTTAAGTTCTTATTTTTTATTGAAGTGTAGTCAGTTTACAATTTTAATGTCAAATGCCCTGCTTTTAGGTACCCATGTGATTAGCATCATTCATACAATCCAGAATAACCTCCTTATCCTAAGGTCCTTCACTTAACCACATTGGCAAAACCCCTTCGGCCATGTGAGGTAGCAAATTCACTGGTTCTAGGGATGAAGATATGGACACCTTCGGGTGTGGTGTCATTTTGCCGACCACACCGTGCTCCTTCTAGAAGGAAACTGCCTTTGGAGTCTAATTTTTATAAAAACTCAGGGTAACATAAAAGGAGCCGGTTTGAATCTGGCATTTTGAATGGTGATTTTTCAGTGAGGTTTTTTTCTTTTGCTCTGTGAAATCAACAAAATATTTCATCATTTTCTGAAACCTTTACCAGTCCTGTTATGACTTAAATGTGTATAGAAGCTTCTATATTACACATAAATGGTTTTCCTTTCTATTGTTTTCTCTCCTCAAGTATTCTTTCCTTTTATTTGTGCATTATCTCGATGTCAAAGCATTTCTCAACTTGACAATTTCTTTCCAAAGGTTTCAGGATTCCATTGCACAGACTTTTTATTGCTTCACCGGAGAAACTCATCACAAAGTTGTTTTTATTCACTACCTGGTTACTGCACTTCCTGACACCAACACCATTTTAACCTCTAAATAGTGCAGATCCTTTGTATGATATTTATGACAAAGAGGTCATAGATAAACACAATTAAAATGCAATGGGCATTCTTGGTTAAGTGTCAGCTTTAAAATGAATAGATTTATATTTCTCTAATTTAAACACACATACACATGTATATATTTTATGAACACTCATTTGTAATGTCTTTTCACTGTCTTCCCACCTTGCAACTGACTACGTGTGACAGAGATGGCTGGGTACCTAGAGTTCTATTGAGAGCTTACATGCAGGTGGAAAAGATTTGAAAGATTGAAGGGCGTG
Source organism: Camelus ferus (assembly GCF_009834535.1). Taxonomy (NCBI): domain Eukaryota; kingdom Metazoa; phylum Chordata; class Mammalia; order Artiodactyla; family Camelidae; genus Camelus; species Camelus ferus. The sequence continues at coordinate 88,118,077 of NC_045696.1, read as the reverse complement.
TATTGGTCAGAAATCTGGTGGTGCTTGCAAAGTGCAAGATACCACCTGGCCCTGGTGAGCCAGTGTTTATCCAGGAACATGTGCTGTAGGCCTTTCTAGGGCTTCCATTTGAATTGGGCCGTGCTGTCTCTCTTCCATCTGATCCTCAACTGATTATAAAGTCTTCTGTTGTTATATGTCTCCAAAGACTGTCCAAGCCTGTTCCACCAGAGTTCCTAGTAGCTCTTTCACACGAAGGTTCGGATTTAGCCTTGCAGCTCTTTCAGCAACTCTTACACTTGAGGACATGACAGCACATTTGTATGTCTGTTTCACTTAGCAGGGAGGACCAAAAAAACTTCTTCACAAGTCTTGTCATTTAATTTGCTCTGTCCCTACGTTTTTGTAAATGTTATGGCTGTTCTTTGACAAGTCTCTAATTTTTCAAATAGAATGACTGTTCATGAGAGGATTTCAATTTTCAGCACTTGGCTTTTCTCTTCTTTTTCTTCTTTAAATATGCAGCTTAAATTGTGAAAATGCCAGTTCGAACGTCAGCAACTCAAATTCAAATATCAACCAAAGTCTCTGTAACTCCCATGGTATTTCAGCTCTGCTCCAATCTCTCCTTTCTTTACGTCCCTTTCAGGGAACTCTGCCCTGCCGGCTCTTCAGCTTGAGGGATAGGAGAGTCTAGTTTCTGCATCATTCGGAGGACTACATTTTCCCCTCTGGTTTTTTTTTTTTGCCTTGTTTCCAAATTGTGAATTATGATTAAGTTCCCTAACAGATTAGTGATAAATTCTGAATCCCCCGGAGGTGGGTTGTACATCGGAGACAGCAGATAAATGAATGTGAAGATTGGCATCCTCATTATGTAGGGCAACTGGGTGGGGAAGCTGGGGTATAGTAGTGGCTTTTAGAAAAATCTGCTTTCTTAATCTCTGGATTAAAACATATGAATCTTTTGAAAACTATATTTCAATATAAACTAACTTAATTTAGGAAAATATCCAGGACGGTAAAATAGTTACTGGGTACATTTGAAATGATGTTACTGCTCAGTTTGTGAAGATATTCAGGTCAGCTTACACCAATTTGAAAATATTGTGTTTGCCGACAAATGGTGCAAATATATCACAGGCCTTAAAATTGGTTTATAAAACCATCTAAACATTGCATGCAGAGTCAAGATATTTTAAGGATGTGCTTGAGGGAGTGCAAACCTTCATTTCATGGGAAAATAAAGAACTCAGTGCTAAGGAAATTGATGTTATGCTAGAAAGTTCCCTATCTAAAATATGTATACCTACTTTGAAGGGGAAAAGAAAGCCATCTGTCTAACATATGACTTCTAAGTATTGAAAACAAAAGTCCGGACTATAATGGGTATAACTCCATATTTAAATTCTTCCATTAATAATCTTAAGGTAATTAATTCTTAAATATGTGAGAATTGATTCTGTGAAAGGCTGCATAGTTTGCTGGATTTCTGCCTTCTGTTGGGACCTCAAGCCCACACTGATCCATGGCAGTGATCAGCTGGAGCTGAGGTGCTGCAGCCTCTTCAGACGGGGCTTATGGTCTCCACTGGTTTTTCTCTCCCAAGACCTGCCTCACCTCTGTTGGGCTGGAGGTCCCACCAGCAAATTAGGACCAGATCATGAAGGGTCTTACATAAACAAACCAGTACATTTTAAAAATTCTTATTTTTTATTGAAGTGCAGTCAATTTACCATGTTAGTTTCAGGTGTACAGCAAAGTGATTCAGTTATACATATACATACATATATATTCAATTTCTTTTCCATTACAGCTCATTACAAGTAATTGAATGTAGTTCCCTGTGCTATACAGCAGGTCCTTGTTGTTTATCTATTTTGTATATAGTACTGTGTATCTGTTAATCCCAAACTGGTAACCTATCCCTTCCCTTGCCTTTTTCTGCTGGTAACCACTGTTTGTTTTCTATGTCCGTGAGTATATTTCTGGAACAAACCAGTAAATTAAGCTTTTTTTTTTTTTGATGGAAAATGGTTTTTCAGGAAAGGAGTGGCATGACCAGAATGTGGCTTCAGAAAAATCTATCCGGAAGCTGAATTTCAGGTGGATGGGAAAAGTGAGAAATTAGAGGTGGAGAGGACAATTAGGAAGCTGTGTAATAAATCAGGTGAGAGACAGTAAGCATGAAACTAGGAGAGTGGCCAGTTAGAGAATTAGCAAAGTGGAATTTATAGGATGTTGTGACTGTTGATATCTGTGAGGTGTGAGCGAGGGAAGAATGCAAGGGTCTTGCCTGTCTCCCCCACGCTCTTCTACATGGTTGTCTATATTGTGTTACTTTGTACTTAAGGGACAACAGAGCAAACAACCCTATGAAACTTTTGGGTTTAGTTATTGTAAGTGTGCTGATGATTTTGTGCATGTATGATGTAGCCTCTCTTCAGGATAACCTGAAAAAAAACAACAGTATTTTTTTCTGGTCTCAGTACTAGAAACCTGAATGCATAGATACAGCTGTGTGGTTTTCTTTGTCTGGACACTGTGAAGTGTGTGACAACTTGTACCTATTCTTTCTCTTCGGCTAATATAGGAAGCTCAGAGCCAAATGTGTGAGTAGATAAATTTTACTACATGCACTTTGTGTACTAACTTTATTCTTGGCTCCATCTTGTTTGTTTTTTTTTTTAATTTAAAAAATATATTTAAAAAATTTTTTTAATTAAAAGAATTTCTTTCTCTTTGTTTTATTGTCTTGACTGCTAATTCCAAAGATACTTATGTAATTATCATGGGATTTAAAGTTATATCCTTTTAAAGAACAATCTAGATTATAAAAGAGATAATCATATTACTTAATCTCATATTTAAGTTAAGCCTAAATTCCCCCTTTTATGGCTTTACAAAGATTAAATAGAAAGGGATCTGGAATGTGATAAAAATTAAAATAAGGGAAATACGAGGATTCTCAAGGTTTAAGAATCTAGGAAAAATTAACTCAAAGACAAACCAGGAAATGTTACTTAGGAACTGAAAAATATTACAGATATGTTATCAAGTTTGGACCTGGTTAGAAAAAGAAATCTTGTTATAAAAGACTATCTAAATATGTACATTTTGGCATATTCATTCTGATTTGTACAAAATTTTATCCTAGAGTTATACTTGAAAAAAAGTTTTCTAGACTTGGGGGGAAAAAATCAAAAACCTAAGTCTTGCCTATGACCCAAAAGTGGATGAAGGACTCTAACCCACTGAAACATCTTGCTAATAACTAGCTACTAATCTGGTAGTTCTATTCCTTGATTTTTTTTTTTTTTTTGCTTGGATTTTCAAACAATGACCTATGTTCCTTCAGCATCCTTTTCACATGCTGAAACTACTGACATGAGTCAGTGATGCTTCCTGTCCTTAGAATGGAAAAGAACTGAGCCATGGACGATGATGAAAACATTGAAGTAGACTGAAACACTTCAGCATGTCTTTTTGGTTTATATGAGAAAATGAATTTCACTTCCAAGGACTGGAGAAGGTGTGCTATTGCTCATTTAATTTGAAATGAATACTTCTGATCTTACCAGTTGAGAGAGAAAAGCAGTAGACTGGGAGGCAGGCTTATTCCACATCAATCTCCAGTGAGCTCGATGACTTAGGCAACTTGGTTAATCTATCTGTGATTTACTTTCTTCATTTCTAAAATGTCATGGGTGTCTTTGAACTAGGTGATCTCTTCCAATTCTAACATTGTATGATTTTCCTCTCTCTTACCCACATATGACTAAAAGATTCGTGCTGAACAAGTCCTCTCTATGCATGAAGAGGTCCTTTTGGTTTGAGGCTTTCGTCTTTTAAGAGCTTCCTTTGGTTTTATGTTTGTCTCTTTGCTTTGTGCCTGCCTGTTTTAAATTTGACTCTATCACTGACAGCTTCATAAAGGGAATGGAAATAGATCATGCTGAGGAGAAGGAAGATTGATTAAAGAGAAAGATGAATAAGGTTGAAGAAGAGGAATGTGTAGAAGCTGAGAAAATAGTTAATCACAAGAGGAGGAAGAGAGGGTTGAGAACCATAGCCTCAAGCCCTTTTTGATTCAGGAGATATTTCTGTGTTTTATCCCTTTGTTTAGAATTAACTATTTGGATAAATTCCCTCAGACCATTTCTATGTGTCAAGGACCACGGGTCAAAGGTATCTGACTGAACTTTTACTTATTTTATGTCTCCTATTGACTTCTGGAAACAATCTTCTACTCTCAATTCAGCCAGTCTATTGGTATTCAAATCAATTCTTGTTAAATTTTTATAGCCGATTCCATTTTAAGAGTCATGATTAAAAACACTTTTAAGCTTCTGGGGCACACCCTCTATCGTTTCTCATTCGACCTCCCTGACAATGCTTTTCGATCTCCTTTGCTGGTTCCTGCTTATCTTTGGGATGGACTTGAAATGGTGAACTTCCCCAGACTCCCTCCTTGGACCTTGTACTATCTTTATCTGCCCTGATTTTCAGGTGCTCTCATCCAGTCCTGTTGTATTACATACCATCTTTATGCTAAAAACTCTTCCTTGCCAGAGCTCCCGTACAGAGACCCCCAGGGAAACTTGCTGATTATGCAGAGTGGGTTTATTAAACTTACTAAGCACGGGAGAGCCTCACCCTGACAAAACCTTAGGGGCTTCTCAAAAGGGGGATGTGGGGAAGGGTACTTGTATGGCTTTCAGGGCTGGAGTTAGTCATCTGGTAGTTTTAAGATGGAAGCAAGTATGTCTGGGCTAGGATTGATCCGAATTGAGTGAGTTGCTATTCATTTTTATTTATTTAAAGTTTTTTTTTTTTTTTTTTTTTTTTACTTAAAACAATTCAATTATAGTTAGTTACAGTGTGTCAATTTCTGGTGTACAGCACAATGTCCCAGTCATGCATCTATACACATGCATTTGCCCTCATATTCTTTTTCATTAAAGGTAATTACAAGACATTGAATATAGTTCCCTGTGCTATACAGAAGAAATTTGCTTTTTATCTATTTTAATATATAGTGGATAACCTTTGCACATCTCAAGAGTAAGTTGCTATTCAAATGCCTTCTTGTCAGAAAGGCCTCCCTTGATTATCTCATATAAAATAGAGCAATTCTATTCCAACTTTCTGTTTACTCAAGCTGCTTTATTATTCATAGCACTTCTTTGCACTTGGCATATTTTCTATTGATTTATTTTTTATCATTGGACCCCTCCCACTGTTACGTGAAACTCCTCTAGGACAGGGCTCTCACCTGTCCGGCTGACTGCCAGATCCCTAGCACTTAGAACAAAGCGTAGCACCTAATAAGAACTCAGTGCTCATTTGTGGAATAAATGAATAAATGCTACTTTTAATTAATGCTAGCTGTAATGACTACTTTTAAACTTTTAATTATTCAGTAATTATTTCTCAGCTTAAATGGGAGATTAGATGTGAAGCCATTTCAAAGGCTGCAAACAGTTGGTCCCCAGCAGAGGCTCATCTGGTTGAGTCCCGGCTTGTCTTGATTTGTGGCTGGAGTCTCCCTCTTCAGAGGGTGACAGTTCCAGGTGACTAGCCCAAGACAGTGGTGAGTGGGTGTGAGGGATGCGGCCTCTTGTTTTACTCTCACAGTCTTTATTTCTATGAAACTTGGTATAAAAAGGGGAGCACTATGTTTAATGCCTTAATGGTCTATAATGAAAAAGAATATGAAAAGGAATATCTGTGTATATTATATAAATGAATGACCGTGCTGTGCACCAGAAATTAACATTGTAAATCGACTATATTTTAATTTAAGAAAATTAAAAAGGGGGAAGCAAGTGACATTTCTTTTGTTCTTCTATTTTCTTTCCCTTCCTCATTTCTATCTGCCTCCCTCCCACAACTCACTTCCTTTGTTCTTTTTTCTTTCTTTTTTTTTCAGTAAGGAGGGTAACTCTTTACTTACTCTGTGAAAAACAATTTGGTCTGATTTTAATACAGTTGAAAAAATGAATCACTGATTTTGATTCCTGCCAAATCTCTCCAGAACACTCTCAAAGTCATTACAACCATTTTATAGTCATTATTTATTTACATAAACCTACAGCCAGTTTTTAAATAGACAAGCAATGGAGTTGGTACCATGAGTGCTCCGATTTGAGAATAAACAGGGAGTGTGAGGATAAATTTCATTGTATGTGGTGTGTCCACTTGATGAGTCATGCGGATTTTGAAGCAAGATCTGGGTCAGGAAATGAGATGACAGCTAGAACTCTACCTGAAGCATTGAAGAAGCTAAGGGCGTGTATCTTCTTTTTGGGGGGAGGGAGGAGGTAAATATTCCTTTGTTTTAATTTTTATCAGTATAATACATACAAAGGTTAAAAACATTTTTTTCTAAGGACCAAGAGGCTTCTAAAGTTTAAAGTAGCAACAGCAGCTGCCCCTGCTGCTCTCTCCACCCTTCCGCCAACTTTCAATTCCCAGCCATTGCAGTTTTGAATGTTTAGCAGCTTTCCCCCCCAGCATGTAACTTTAAAGAATAATATGCTTATATTGTCGTTTCTTGATTTGTCAATTCTAGAGTCTGTCTTTTGACTTTTTATCATGTTAGGTGAGCATTTAGCTCTTCTACATCACTCTTCCAAACCTCTGCCCTTCTCCTGATAGAGTTACATCATAATAAAACAATAATCATTTGTATTAACTTAACTCTGCAAATGTTATTCTCTGAAAGCCACATAGTATCTTATGATTATATTTCATTTCTTAGACCACTTTTTGCTTTTCCTGTAATTAACACTTTTACACATTTCTTTTCCTGTAGTTAGCAATTATCTAATTTATTCCTTGGTTGTCCTTCATTTTAAATTTTTGTCAGATTTCTCATTAAAACCATAGAGTTGGATAATTCCAAGTGGCATCATTCACTCTGTAGTTATGTGATACTGTGGTATTATAAACCTATCAATAATTTTTTGTCCAAGTCCCCTGTTGCATTACCATATAAATTTTAGAATCAGCTAAAAATTGTCAACTTCTTAAAAAAACAACAAACCAAAACTAGCCAGAATTTTGTTTCGGATCGCATTAAATCTATAGATCATTTTAAGAAGTGTTGACACCTTAACAATATTAAGTCTTCCAATCCCTGGACAAGGTATGTCTCTCCATTAATGATGTCTCCTTTAATTTCTCTAAGTATTTTTTTGTAGTTTTCAGTATAGATGCCTTACACATTTTTTTGCTAGATTTCTCTCTAATGCTATTTAAATGATATTGTTTTAAAATTTCAATTTCTAATTGTTTGCTGCTGGTATATAGAAATACAATTGATTTCCTGGCATCTTGCAACTTGCTAAGCTCATTTGTTATAAGAGCATTTTTGTAGATTTCATTAACTTTTACACAGAGATGATTAATATTGTCTGTGAATAAAAGCATTCAGTTTTTCTTAATTTCCAATCTAGATGCCTTTTATCTCCCTTTCTTACCTTATTGCACTGTCTAGAAGAGCTAGTATATTGAATTGATGTAAAGAGAGTGAATATCCTTGTGTTGTGTTGTTTCTAAGCTTACAGGTGGAACCTTCAGTCATCATTAGGTTTGGTAGTGATAGGTTTTTCACAGACATCCTTTGTCAGACTGAGGAACTGCCCTTCTATTCCTAGTATGCTAGAGCTATTATGAGGAATGGACGTTGGATTTTATAAAATGCTTTCTTAGTGTCTATTGAAATTATAATAGAGTTTTTCTTTTTGGTTCTTTAGTATGATGAAATGCAACATTTGGTTTAAAAATGCTAAACCAGCCTTGTACTCTGGGGCTACACATCACTTGGTCTTAATGAATTTGTCCTTTTCATGTAGTGTTGATTTAATTTTCTAAACTTTTGTTTAGAATTTTTGCATCTATTTTCATGAGAGATATTGACCTGCATTTTTTTTTTCTTGTAATATCTCTGTTAGGTTTTGGGATCAGGGTAATGCTGGCTTCATGGAATGAATTAGAAAATATTATCTTCTTTTCAATTTTCTAGAAAATTTTGTACAGAATTAGATTTTTTCCTTCCATATGTCTCCAAGTTTATTATTTCACCAGTGAAGCAATCTGGATCTGGAGCTGTCTTTATGAGAAAAATTTTCATTAGAAATTAAATTTCCTTAATTGATTTGGTACTGATATTATCTAGTTCTTCTTGGTGATCTTTAATAGTTTATGTCATTCAAAGAATTTTTCCATTTCATTTAAGTTTTAAAATGTACTTACATAAAGTTATTCATAATATTCCATTGTTATTATTTTACTATCTGTATAATTTATAGTGATGTCACCTCCCTCATTACTGATATTGGCAATTTGTGTCTTATCTCCTTTTTTACTGATTGGTCTGGCTAGAGGTTTATGAATTTTATTGATCTTAAGGTGTATTTCCTATAGGCAGCATAAATTAAGTCTTACTTTATTTAACCAATATGGCAATCTCTGACTTTTAATTGGTGATATATATATTTAATGTGATTATTCGTATGATTAGATTTAAATCTATCATCTCATAATTTATTTTCTATTGTTTTATTTGTTCTTTGGTGCCTCTTTCCTCTTTTTATTACTTCTTTAGATTTAATTGAGGATTTTTCATGATTCTAATTTATCCTCTTTTTTGACTTTATTAACTGCTAAAATTTTTGTTATTTTAGTTCTTACTTTAAGGTTTACAGTATATTACAGTCTAATGTCCAGTGATAATATACCACCTTATGTATAGTAGAAGATCCTTACAATCATGTCCTTCCATTTCTCACTCTCTGACCTTTGTGCTATTGTTGTATATTCGCTGTTAGTTTATTATAAACTCCACCATGCATTGTTATTCCTTTTGTTTAATGCTTGATTACCTTTACAAGAGATTTAAATAATAAGATTAAGGCTTGTATACTTACCCAGAAAGTTAACATTTCCTGTGTTCTTCATTCTTTAGCATGGGTCCAGATTACCATTTATTATCATTTCCCTCTTCCATGAAGGAATTTCTTTAATGATTTTTGTAATTAAGTTTACTAGGAATGAATTCTTTCAGCTTTCATATATCTGAAAGCATTATTATTTTGCTTTCATTTTTGAGAGATAATTTGCTGAGTATGGAATTAGTATTTTAGCATCTAGTGTTGTCTGTTGGGAAATCTGATTACATTCTAATTCTAGTTAAATGTACCTCTGGAAGCTTTTAGGATCATGTCTTTATCTCCAATGCCTGGAAACTTTAGAGTGATGGAACTTGATATCTATTCTTCTTGTAGGTAGAACTTCCTGGCCTTTCCATCTAGAGACTTGCAACTTGTAGTTGTGGGAAATTTTGTATTTCCTCCATAATTTTCACTCTTCTAATATTTTTTTTTCTTTCTTACAAGTATTAATTCAGTGTTAGCTTCTTTGATTGGCTCTCTGTGACTTATCATTTCCCCTCTTTAAAAAACTTTATGTCTGTGTATGTAGGTGTGACTTACTTTGTTTTCTGGATAATTTCTGGGCATTTGATTCCTGAGCAGTTTCTTAAATTTTGTATTGTTTTATTTATGAATTTTTTGCTGTCATCATTTTAATCCTCGAGAGTTCCTTCTGACATTTAAAATTTTCTTTTAAACATTCTTTTCTCATTTTTTTGTATTGTACTTTTCTTTTTTTTTCTCTTTTAATATATCCTACTTATGTTTAGAGCTTTTATTCACTCATTGTCTATTTTGTCTTCATGGATCCTTTTTACTGTTTGCTTATACCTTTCATTTTGGTGTCTTTCCTCAATTATTAGTGATCCTTTTTTGGCTGTCCTTTCATATTTAAGAGTGAGCCTCCAGAGAGTGGAATGCTATTGCTTGAGTATTTGAGGGGTGTGCCTTCTTGGCAAGGTGCTCTTCAGAGAACCAACTTACTTTACTTGGGGACTCCTAATTGTCAATGTAGAAAGATATATTTTCTTTAAGACCATTTCTTTTCTCCAGAAAAGGACCTTTCAATTTCTTTCATGGGAGGAATAGCCTGGCTACAGGATTTTGGGGAAGCAAAAGGGGAATGGGGGTTTCCATGATTCATAAGCAGACTTCTTTTCAATCTCCTGTTTCATTTTGTCCTTTACTGTACCTGATTATCCTTAAGTCTCAAACTCCTTCCCTTTTATTTCTCCTGAGTATAAAGCTGCAATCTCGTGTCTGAGGTGGACTGGGTTGTATAAGCCAACCTATATGGGGGTGTTATCCAACCCCATGTGATGGAGAGGGACACTGGAAGTCTGTCTGCTCCACATACAGTTGTCAACCAATCCTGTATTTTAGCTCTTAGTCTCTCCACTCCTCTGGGGTACCCTGTGTCACAGTACTACTTTCTCAGAAGCAAATTGACTTGCTTCTTAGAGGTATCTCCTGTAGGTGCTTTAGGTTGTAGCTTTTTGTACTGCACTGTATTAGTTCCTACTCTTCCATTCCACTGAAAATTCTTGTCTGCTATCTCTTCACATCTGTTCTCATTATCACTGTGGGTTTATATCTTTTATATTTAAAAAAATCATGTTCAAGCCTTCACTGGCAATTTAGTTTTTTCTTTTTTTAAGGATTGTACTACAGTAGAGTTAGATTTAAGTTGCCCTAAAGACTTCTGACTATATTTAAAAGGAATTCAGTCAGAGAAAGGGCAGTGAAAGACTTTTTGTTCAGCATCTACTGTGTGTTAGGTTTTGTGCAATGCACTTAAACCTTTTCACGTTAGACAGTTATTTCTTCCTTTTAAAAGCGAGGAAACAAAGGCTTGTTACATTAGCGAACTTTCTCCAGGCCATAAAAGAAAGAACCTAGTTTTATAAGCAATGCAATTTCAGATCATTCTTTACATACTAGTGCTTCTCAACTCCTGGGCTGACCAACTGGCTCAGTTTGTCTGGGACTGTCCTGGTTTTGGCATGGAAATTTCAACATGCCTGGAAACCCCTCAGTTAAGGCAAAAATTGGATGTTTCCAGTTGCACATGAAAATCACAACAGGGGTTTTTAAAAAATACGAATTTCTGGGTCTTACCTTCCCAAGAATTTGATTTAGTGACTCTAGGGTAGGACTAGAATTATTTTACTTGAATGTTCAAAACCACTGTCTTATACCATGCTGCCCCTCAGGAAGTCAACAGCCTGGATTCCACCATCTTTTAATCCCTAGCTGGTATGTAAACCATTAAGTCCAAGTGTTACCAGTATATATAGTTTGACAAAGGAGTAACCTCTAGACTGGAGTTGTTGGCCAATCTGGCCTCCAGCCAATTTTTGTAAATAAAGTTTTATAGAATGCATTGTTTATGGCTACTTTCTTGCTATTGCTATAGCTGCAGAGTTGAGTAGTTTGAAACTAGTGGGTCCATAAATCCTGAAATATTTACCCACTGGCCTTTTCCATACAAAATTTTCTGACTCCTACTCAACGCTAACATGAATCAAAACCCAAACCAAACCAAACCAAACTCAAACAAAACAGGTCCACCATATTAGAAGTACCACTGGGTACTCAGCAAAGGAATTCTTCCTTGACACACTAAAGTTCTAAGACCTGAGGTGGAAAGGGAGTTGTGAGATGCCTTTCAAATTTAATGTGTGCTCATTTAACCCAGGGATCTGATTAAAATGCAGGTTCTGTTCAGTAGTATGGGTTGGAACCAAAACCCTGCATTTCTAACAAGCTTGCAGATGGTGCTAATGTTCCTGCTCCCAGGACCACAGTTGGAGTAGCAGGTATGTAGACCACTGGTAGCTTATCACAATAGAGGGTAAAGTCACCTCAAGCTGCAATGTCAGCTGGTTGCCACAATGAAGAAAGCTACTGCCTATTGACCATGTCTGTGGGCCAGGTACGACAAATGAGGAGGAACGCTTTAGTGTGGGAAGGAAATAGGTCTTCAGCATCACTTTAGAACAGTGGCTCTCACAGCCGGCATCAGCATCAGCATTAGGAGGAGGCAGCATGTTAGTGGACTACCTTCACATGCCACTCTAGGTGGGGAAGTCCTGGGAAGGTACAGGTTGCTGTGCTAATGATGTGGTAAGTCAAAAAGTGAAAATTTCTCTATCAGTCAGAGACAGTTTCCCTCTGATACTCTGAAAGAAGACAACGGGCTTGGGAGTGCCATGCAGACCTGAGGTACCACAAGTTTTTAACTAAATCAAAGAAGGTATAACCCTACCCAAGTGAAACAGTAATTTTTTAACCAAAAGAAAAGAAAGCTGCTGTTACCTAGTTTTGCACTTGAATCTATTTTGTCGTTGTTGTTGGATTGACTTTAAGTTGATAGTCTCTCCTATATCTTTATTTGAAAAATTAAATTATAAATATGTGTTTATAGTAGAAAATTAGAAATGAAAATACTAAATTGAAATCATCCATAATCATATAAAATGCCAAAGTAATGTATGAACATGCCTGTTTTCCCAAGCCTTCAGCCCAATTGGTTGTTATATATTTTGAAAACAAATTCAATAAATGAAAAATGGTATCTCATTATTTTAATTGACATTATTTCAACATAGGAATGTTGTTTATAAAAATAATGTGTACCAATTTAAAAGCAATCAAACAATTCAGAAATATATGTCATAGAGATTTAAAGTTCTTTTAAAATCTTAACAATTGGGTGTATAAAGACAGATGAATGTCCCAATATCTATTTACATAACTAGACTTGTTATTCTGTAGCCTCCTTTGTTTAAGCAGATGACTTTTTGATCAGATAGACCTAGATTTGAGTAACCATGCCATTCATTGGCTGGATAAACTTGAAAAGTTATGTAAATTCTCTCATCCTCTGAAAATGTATCAGTCATGTAGATGGGTATATTATATGCAAGTTCCATGCCCCCAGCTTATCTTTTGCCTTTCTAGGGTGGTGGTGTTTTTTTTTTGTTTTTTGTTTTTTTTGACATGCGTTCTTTCTAACTTTTATGTGATCAAATCAATTTAACTATTTTTGTATGTTTTCCTTAAGGTTTGGTGTTCTGTTTCCCATACCTTTTTAATACAGAATATACATTATTACTGTTTCTGTTGATGTTTTGTATAAAGAGTTTTTAAGTTTTTGAAAGAGTTAGACTCCCTAGAATAATTTTAAGTCCAGCCTAAGGAGACTTGATTTTCGTCCTTATGTTACCAGAAGGATACACAGAGCAATACAGCTGATATGTTTTCAAATTATAGATGTGAAGTCCTTGAAGTCCTGCCAGAGCTCTGAGGTGGGTCCTTGACAGATGTAACTTGGCAAATCTCACGAAGCTTATAAGTCACTGGTGTGTTTTTCAGAATTTAAGACATACTGTGTCCTGATTCCAAGCACACTTAATCCAAAGTATTTAGAAAACTCTTTACTGTGAGGAAACGGGGATTTGTTGACAGCCTCGTGATCTGGCTGCCTGCTGGTGAAATACTATGGTTATTTTAAAGGGGACTGTGCTGTTGAACCAGTAGAAGCAAAGAAAGATGCCTTGATCTTCACTGCCAATTGCAGGCCAAGAGATTAAAAGTGAGGTATGCCGCTGAAGGTCTGAGTCAGAGTGAAACGGCATCTTTCTGTACCATGGCTTTGATCTGTCATCTTTCACTTGCTCAGCGAAGATGCTGCAAATCAAAGTGTTTGGAACCACTGTAATGATAGCCTATCAACAGTATGGTTGAACTTGCTTTAACCTTGGTGGTTTCTTGCTATTACTTTGTCTGTCAATGTATTTGACACCATGTCTTTTACTTGTTTGAAGTTACCTTAACACCACCTTGTTAAACTTTTCCCTTCATTGCTAGTCAAACCTTTTCCTTTTTTTCAGCTATGTCTTTTGGTATAGAATTCTGGAGGACATTGTTGCACTAAATTATTCTATAAAAATAACATATATTTCCCTGAATTCCTATTAAATTTTTTAACACCTGCTGCTTATTATTTGACATTTTCAGCAACCTGAGTGTTATTAAATTTCTGTTATGTTCTAAGTGTGTTCATGTGACCTACAGATAGCCTTGGATGTTGATAACTTTGTTGAAATGCATACTGCAAACTTGCAAGGAAAGCAAATCAAAGTAAACACTATTTCTCCTGTCAATTGAGATGCACAAAAATCCTTGACAATGGTTTTAGTGTACAAGGAAACAAGAATCACTGAAATCATGACTAAGCAAAATCTACTAATAAGCTGGAACACTGAGTTTAGTGCTAATAAAAACATTCTCACTTGAGGTTCTTGTAGCTTGCAAGTTATTAAAGCCAAACCATTACCCTTTATTATCTACTCAAAACATTTATTATCTGTTTGATATACTACATTAGGGTTTGTGGAAAGAGTGGATATATTTTATAGTTTCATAAATTCTTCTGGTTTTATTTGTCAATACTTACTATTTGGAGATGCAATATTTTTATTAGCCTAGTGCAATTACTCTCAACAGGGTCTTTAAATTATCTGTACTGCAATAAAAAAAATGTAAGAGCTTATTATTCCTGTCTACTCTCTCTATTACATTTATTCAACATTTAAATACATGATGGTGACATTTCCATAAAGAAAACAAATAAATCTTCACTCACATCATGTCTAATGGATATGATTTTGTGATTCATAATAATCTTTTTTTGTGTGTGTGTTTGATATATACTTTATCTTTGGGGGTTATTTATTTATGTTGGTGAAATCTTAACCAGCATTATCTCTCAGACCATCCCTACCCAGGACTTGTACAGGAGAAAAAAATCATTCATCACAATGACCACAGTGAGTTAGATGAGGGGGTTCAGTCAGCAGGCCACATTCAGCCTGCTGCTTGTTTCTGTCCAGGTATATTGGAGAACAGCCACACTCAATTGTGTATGTGTTGTCTGTGGTTGTTTCTGTACTGCTTTGGAAGAGTTAACAGAAAAGCTGAAACAGAGACCCATGGTCCACAAAGCCAAAAATATCTGTTACCTAAGCCTACAGAAGAAGTTTGCCAGTCCCTTAATTTGATCACTTTCTTGGAAGGTAGTTCTCTTGGGCACTGAAGATTCTACTTTTGGTGTGCTAAGTTCTGTTTATTTAAAAAAAATTGGTATTTATTTTTGAATAGGTGATACATGTACATGGTATAAAAGTCAATGGGTACAAAGAGGGTGGACAGTGGAAAGGAAGCCACTGTTCCACCCTTTAACTTCCCATTTCCCTCAGAAAGACCACTATTGTTACCTGTTTCTTGCTGTATCTTTCTAGAAATATCTTGTCTCCATAAACTTGTATGATTATAATCATACTTTTAAAACAGATAACAATATATATTCTTTTCTGCATTTTACTTTCAAAAGAAAATCTTAACTATCTTAGATTGTTCTACAATTGTGCATGTAGAGCTGCCTTTTATTTTTAAAAACTAGTAATATAACATTATATTATTTAATTATAGTTTCTTTAGCACCTTATTAAGGGACATTTTGTTTCTGGATATTTTTGCAATTATAAAATTCTGCAAAGCTTTCTTTGGTGTGTGTGTGTGTGTGTGTGTGTGTATTATGTGCACATATACATATATGTGTATATGTCTATATGCAAATATATCTCTAGGATAATCTCCTGGAAGTGCATTCCACACTCCAAGGATATGTGTGCTTGAGGTTTTGTTTTTTTTTTGATGAATGTTGCCAAATTGTCCTCTACAGAGTAGGTACTAATTTATACCCCTGCCTAGCAAAGTATAAGAATGCCTGTTACTGCATCCACTTGCCAACTTAGAATGTTCTCAAACTTTTTGTTATTTTCTTTATGATAGAGAAAGAATGTATTTCAGTGTATTTTTAATTTACATTTACGTTATAATGAGTGAGGTTTAGCACATTTTAACATATTACAAGCCATTAATATTTTATTTTCAATGAACTGTTAGTTTATGTTGCTTAATGTATTATTATTAAAAAATTTTTCTTTTCCTGTTACCAGCCTCTCTCTCTCCCCTCTGGCTTTAACAAACAAATGCACACTTTCCCAGAAGTCAGGTAGGTTGGCTACTCTCACCTTTGTTACTTGAAGGAAACTGCTTCTGAGCTTCAGAACTGGGGAGCATTGTCTCTTACATCCTGTCATAATTTTGTTCATGTATAAAATACATAACCTTCCTTTTAGGGACCTACGATTTAACCTATCCCTATCTACATTATGAGTCAATATGAAAGAGAGGGTAGTTTTCAATATATGGCAGTAAATTTAAACATTTTTATCATGGAAATATTTTTTCAAACAAAAATCTTCTGCATGGATCTAAATATATAAAACAAATTTGTCTTAAAAATGGATTTTAGAAGTACCCACTTAGGATCTTATCAAGTTGAATATCATAAACTCTTTATCACCTCTAAAGAGCTCAAGTAAATCCTTAGAGGCAAATGAGGGCTCAGCTGCCAGAACCAGCAGTGAGGAGGTTTTCACATTTCAGTACCATGGCCAGAGTCTGGTGAGTGACCTGATTGAACCCCCCAGATCTAACTTGACACCTGGAAAGCCTGTGTATCTTAACTTAATTATTAAGAAAAAATAATCAAGCTTTTTAGATCTGAGGTAATTTACTAATTATGAACAGCTTATACTAATTAATTTTGGTAAAAAAAAATAAGTGTACTCAGATCAACCAATGTCAAACTCAATCATTTATGGCAATTTCTTCTACGTATTCTGTTGTTCATTAGGTCGGATCATCCAATTATATAGTTAAACAATTTGCAACTAATTAATATTGGAGGAATCACCATGGAAGTTCTTTGCTTAAAATTAGCTGCTGTATTTACTGTTGGGTCTAACAGAACGGAGTAGGTCTCTAACTGGGCTAGGCTTGTCCCTGGGCTCATATGCTTCAAGAAGAATATGATACTTCTTTCTGGAGTGTCAATTTTTCTTGAAAAAAAAATTTAATAAAATTATATGCCCAATAAATTTATTTAATTAATATAAAATTATATGTATGTGCATGTGTGTGCACGTGTGTGTGTGTAAAGAATTAATAACAGAGAAAGTAGTTGTGGGGATGTTAAACAAGTGTGTATCTAGATAATGCATTCCCTGCTGGAGCAATATCATTCCAAGAGGGTGGAAATTGTTTCTTGGGAGGCCAAAAATACTCCTTTTATCTGTAAATGTAAGTATACATGCAGCACATAAACAGATGTATAATGTATCTGTAGTATTAAACCCCTGGGTGGGAGTTGGCAATTAGGAAAAATTATATATAAGTTTGCCTTAGGAGGGTTATATTGAAAGAAAGGTTGAGAAACATGATTCTACGTGGAGAGTATATTCTTGTGTATTGTACTATTCTTGCAACTTTTCTGAAGGTTTGAAATGGGAGGCTTTGATTGTGATGAAACTGTTTCCATCCTGCTTCTTCACTGGATAGTGCTGGATAGGATTATATCAATGATCTTGATAAAATTTATGATTAAAGATGAGTAAACATTTTAAAAATGGTTTTATTGTAAGCATAAATAGCAAAACTCCTTTTTGACTAATTGGTTGGTTGTTGCTTTGAGAGCCTAGAGAGAAAGAGAATGGCCCAAGAGCGCAAGTGGAAGATTTGGTATCTGAGATGAGCAATCTAGCGCATGTGCCCTGAAGTTGAGCCAAAAGAGCTCAATGGCAACATACTGGCAGTCAGCGTAAAGGAGTAGAGAGTGTGACCCCTGGAAGTCTACAGATGATCTACAAAATTTTTTTCTGAAAGAGAAGTTTTTCTTCTTTTAAACCAAGTGTTTTAAAGTTTTGATTATGCACTAAAAATTAATTCCTACAGATAAGTTCAAATTCTGCCAGTAATTAGATCCAAGGACTTTGCCTACATCTATGCCACTGTGTCAAAGGACCTCATCTTCCAATGCTCATTCCTAATTGACATAATTGTATCCCAAATCTGTATCTGTGAGTCCATGTGCTGTGGTTTTAAAGTCATTCTTCATTTACCTACTTAAAGTATAGTTGTTTAAATTCAAATCTTCAGCTGGTGACAACATTTGGTAATCAAAAAGAAACACTTTGAAGTATAGGTTAAAGCCATTAAAAAATAAAACAGATAATGGGAGAAAATTCACAGCAACCAGAAATCAGCAAGTGTGAAACAAACCTGATATTATTTCTAAAACTCCTCATAACGAGCTTGGGAATAATTAATATGTTATCACCAGGCCAACTATCACTACTGAATGAAGTGGCGGATAAAGAAAGTGTAATATATTTAAAACTTTAAATATGGGATTGTCATCATAGAAACACAGGCGAGCCTAAGCTTTGGTATCTCTGATTTATAAAAAAGGGGGAAAATCCCCTCTTTAGTGGCAAATGTATGAGTTTATTACTCTTGCAGTAACATTTACAAATCATGAAAATTTAGAAGAAAAATCTTCTAAAAGAAGAAATATCCTGGCCAGAAAGACTATAATAAAAAAGTCCAAATAGCAAAAGAAAGATATTTTTAAAATTCTTGTAGTCAGTTTCAGCTTCACCTTGAAAGGTGACACTCCTGTGATTGGAATCACTGTGTGATAGAAATGGCTGAAGCTATTTTGGGTCAAAACCAGGCACCCAAGCTAACAAAAATATTCCCTTATGAAGCATCACCTATTCTAATGTGTTCAAAAGGCATGCTTTCAACACTGATTGAGAGACTGGGGTTCACTTGGTTGGATAAAAGCATGGATAATAATAGTTTGACTTTTAAAACTTGGCTATATTTGCTATATTTATAACAATGTCTACAAAGAAAAGTTATTTTGTAAAGTGCTTCATGGATAAATAAATGTTCAGGAAGGGAATTTTAATAAAAACTGTTCAGACATGTGCACAGATGGGCCATGTCTATAAAAGGAAGAGATGCTTTAAGAACCTTCAATACACTGGAGGCCACCTCTTCACTTACACCCTATCTCAAACAGTCTGCCTCCTGAACTTTTCAGTGTGAACCAGGGTTGGGGGCAAGGAGATGGGGAGAAGGAATAATTTGTATATTACAAAATTAAATATTTGGGGGAAATAGTTATTTGAAAGCTTAACTTTACAGATAACTTTATAATGAAAGGAGTAATGTGGAAGGCTTGCTCTATCATACTGTGGAAGGAACTTGTCTTAAGAATTTAAGGTTCTTTTTTCTTCCACTAAAAAGAGACTTTAAGACAAAGTCTAATGGTTGGATTGCTAAAATGAGTGAATCTACTATTTATGTAATTTAATGTGGCTGAATCCTCTCAACCAACAACTGTGAAGAAAGGCTCTTTTGCTGCAATAAGAAAATAGAGTTGAGAGTTAGATATAGACAGTTAATTATGGGAACTATGAGTTAGTTGAGATCCCAGAGCTGTAGTGAGAATTAGTGGAGTTAATGAATAGAAAATAAGTACCCAGTACAAAGTGGTATTCAGAAAAGATAGGTAGTTCATTTTATGTTTGTTGAAAATAAAACATTAACTAAGTAAAGGACATAATTATTCAACCTCAG
This sequence comes from Camelus ferus, assembly GCF_009834535.1. NCBI lineage: Eukaryota > Metazoa > Chordata > Mammalia > Artiodactyla > Camelidae > Camelus > Camelus ferus. The sequence goes on along the minus strand of NC_045696.1, from coordinate 88,098,602 downwards.
TAAAATTATCATTGCATGAATGTTTTTCTGAGATAAAAGAATATCCATGGACCTGAGTGACCTTCTATCCTTAGTAGATACAGGTATCAAAATTTTTAGCATTGTTAGCTGACAAATTGTGTGCCGTACAACTGGTGGTGAGCTGGAGCTAGTGTCTTTGGCTTGCAACATTCAATTGTAAAGTTTTCAGAAATTTTTTGCAAGCTGGTTGACATACCATTGGTAGCTTGGAATCAGCCTTGGTGGGGATATTTACACCATAGACATTGGCAAAAACTATGTTAGGAGTTTTTTCTCTTTCCTTTTAGAGGGTGATTGCTAAATATTAAGTACTCCACTGCATACAGCCTCAAATTCTGGACTTCCCTCCTTTGTGATTGACTTAGCATTGAACAGCTAAAATTTTTATTTTTATTCTCCTATTTATAAATATGGGTTTTTAAAATGTAGTGATATCAGGTAGGAGAAAAGATATCAAATGCTTAATCTAATATGTGATCCCCCTTTTATTAATTTAGCCCATTTTCCAGAATTGATACACATGGCTGGGTATATATTAGCAAGAAAGATGGAGTTATTTTTCCTGATGGTATAAGTAATTTAAAATCTTGTTTTCTTAAAATTAAATAAACATGAATTTATCATAGAGTAAAAACTATATAAATTCTTAAGCTAAAATGAGATAATTTAATTTTTTAAAATTTTTTGCATGATGGGTGGGCTCATTCTAGTTTTGTCTTTAGAAATGTTGAGAAAGCATGATTATTCTCTTTGGCCATTAGACATTTTTCCAACAAAATACTTAACAAGAACAAATGTACATTAAATAAAGAAAACACCTAAAATCCAAATTTATAAGAATATAGTATAAAAGTAAATTCTGTTTACACATTCACACAGACCACACACATCAACTAGCTTTCTTTATGAGGGCCTGTGTTAGTTTCCTATTGTAACTGCAACAAATTGTCATAAACTGGATGTCTTAAATGTATTCTCTTCTAGTCTGAAAATCAGAAGTCTAAAATCAGATTCTTTGGGCAAAAATCAAGGTGTTGGCAGGTCTGCATTCCTTCTGTAGGCTCTAGAGGAGAATCTGTTTTCTTGCCTCTTCCAGCTTCTAGAAGTCACCTTCCTGCCGTGGTTAGTGGCTCCTTCCTTTGTCTTCAGATGCAGCAGTAAGGTATTTTCACATCTCCCTGCCCTTCTCTGATCTCTGCTTCCATTGTCACATCATCTTCTCTGACTGTCCTCCTTCCTCTCTTCCCTTATAAAGATACTTGTGATTACATTGTGGCTGCCCAGATAATCCAGGATAATCCTGCCATCTCAAGATCCTTAATTTAGTATCAACAGCAGAGTCCCTTTTGCCATATAAGGTAACATATTCACAGGTTCCAGAAAATCTTTGGATGGACATTATTCTCTCTAATATAGTCTGCCCTCTGGCTCTCAAAGATTCAAGTTAGTTCCACTTTCCAAGTATGTTTATGCCATTCCAATTTCCCCAAAGTCTAAATTCATTACAGTATCAGCTCAGCTCAAGGCCAAAATCTCATCTAAGCCTCATCAACTCAATGTCCAATTTTGTAAATAAGAAATTTGTTTTTATGAGGGCAGTGTAATACATTGGAGTATTAAGCAGGAGAGTGACATGGTCTTATTTGTATTTGAGAAAGATGCTTCTGGTTGTCATATAAGGAATAGATTGTGTGTGTGTGTGCATGCATGTGCACATGTGAAGGGTATGAGAGAGGGAGTGCTCAAAAGAGGACATTGGAAAGTCAGTTAGGAGGCCCTTGTGGGAGCCCTCATAAGACTAGGATGTGGCTTGAAGCAGGATGGCAATGGTGGGGAGAGAGAGGACAAATAGATCTGCGTTATTTTTTGGAGTTAGAATTGCAGTAACACCTGGGAAGACCACAAACTATGTGGGAGGGCCAGGACGAGACTGAAATTTAGGAATCTTACTAGGTTTTTGCCATTAGGGTTTGGGAGGAGCCACTAAATGAAGAGGACTAGGGAAAGATTGGTTGTAGGGTGTGTGTGGGGAGGGACATGCAAATATTTTTCTTTTGAACATGTTACATTTAAGGACAATATTAAGCGTTTAAGGGGAAGTATTGAGCAACCTGTTGAATATAAGAATCTGGAGATCAGTGGCAAGGCCATGGCTGGAGATCTGTGTTTAGAAATATTTGGCCCATAGGTGGTGTACAAAGCCATGGAACTAGATAGAGCATGCTTAGGCATCCTGACCATTTTCTAACCAAAGAGAGGCAAAGTTAGGGTTTAGGGTCTGAGTTGAGACTATTATGAGAAGTCCCTCAGTTGGTGAAAAGAATATCTCAGTCAACACATTCTATCCCAGTTTAAAAGAGTTTTCATGGGAAAATTATTCTTTGTTTCCAGTTGGGCATTTCATTTCTGTGTACACAGAGAATGAAATTCATGGCTGGATGTCTTCATAGGTAATGATTCTCAAACTTTTAAAGCCATGGCCCTTTTGGGAATGTGAAAGGGACCTTTGGTCCCCTCACCTTGTAACTATTACTTTCCAGTGGATGAAAACAAATCACTAGAGAGAAATATAACAGAGAAATTGCAGGAAACCTGATGGCAGCAGCATATATGAAACACTTATTAACTTTAGCACTAATTTATTTTATGTAATAATTACTTAAAACAACCTAATATCCTTAAGTTAGTAAGTTGAAAGCTAAAAATCCTCTATCAAACAGTTAATTCATTTTATAAGGTTCTGGTAGTTAATAGGTCATCAGGAAGTAGCCCAAACACTTTTTATACAAAATTATGAAAGTGCTTGTGATTCATCTGCAAGCCCCTAAAATTGGGTTTGATTTTTAATTAGAAAGTCACTGGTTGAGGGAAGGGCACTGGGCTGACAGGCTCTCATCTATGATGTTCCTTGCATTGCAGGGTCTGTGGGAAAATCTTTCTTCATAGTGTCCATCCTCTGGGCAGATGCTACCTATAATGAAAATTTCTTCTTTTCATAATCTCTTAAGAATTGTTGACCTTGGTAGGTTCTATGTTATAATCACACAGCTGTAAATTTGTTATGTTTGATGAGAAGACCTCGGTTGGCTTTGGTAGAGCACTGGAGGGATTTGTAGATTACAGACCCGCGGCCCATGAATCCCTGGTCTCTTTAAGACTCTACCTTTGTTTCGACAGCCTGGTGTCAAAGATACTATTCCTCCTACTGATGCAGGACCCATTGGAAGATTCACTGTTTCTCTCGGGAGGCTGCTGGTATTATGTTTACATTTTGCCTCTGGCATCCGTGTGAGCCACGTTCTGATCAGGACTTTCTGGGATTGAGACTTTACATTTTGTTCCCCTGTGGAAAGGGTTTAAGAGATTAAGTGCTTAAGGGTTTAGAGGAGGTGACATTAAAACTGGCTTTTTATAAGCATATCTGCTGGATATGTGTTCTCTCTATAGTTTCAACTTCATAGGAAGAAAAATACATTGCTCTTAGCTCCATGTTTGTAACTGGGATATTGCCTTCAAAGAGATTAAACCTTTCCCCAACCGTAAAGCTGAGATTCCTAAACAGAACCCTGTATGGAAAAATTCAAGACTGGGTAATTTACATTGCCAGAGGGGAAGAGAGATTAGAGAGACCAAGATCACAAGAAAACATATGAAAACTCTTAAGTTTGCTATAATTATTAAAATAAATCTGACAATGCAATAAATGAAATGAGTGTTACTGGCAATTTAAACAGACTAAATTAGTAAGAACTGGAAGGTTCAATTTTCTATACCTGATTTTGGTTCCTAGAAATTTATAGGATTTCCTTCCTCCATGATTTTAATGAGATCTTTTCTTGTGAATTTCTATGTTGAAGAAAATATGTGTATTAAATGGCATTTTAATGTGTGTGATGTGTCTTGCTTCATCCAATTGTTCTGTTTCTGAATGACTCAGTATTAATTTCAATTTCCTGGGTCCTTTCATGATGCCAGAGACCAACTATTTAGATATCGAAGATGGAAAATAAGGCTGGAGACTTTAATTTATTTGGCATAGCTGGTTGGGAATTTTCTAAATCCTCTAAGGAAGATATGCTCTTAATTCTGTTCATGATCATTTCAGGCTAAGCTATGCAATCTTCCATCTCTTTTCCGCACAGGGCTAAGATCTTACTCCAAACAATGTGGGTGCTATGATGCTTCCAGGCCTTTGCTGGCAAAGCCCTTCAGCTCTTTCTTCTCCTTTACTTGACTTTTTTTCCTTCCATGTTCCAACTTCCAAATATTTCCAATCATTTCCAAAATAAGAGTGAAAGTTTGGGTCCTGGAAAAAAATGAACACTCTTGCAAAAAAGATATATAGATTCATATATACACATATATGAATCTATATATAATTCCATCTGGATGAATAATTCTTAGTTGAAGGGAGAGATATAAGGTTTTGCAGTTGAAAAGACCTGAATCTGAGGCATGGCTGTGCCACTCACTATGTGGCCTTGGGAAGTTAATTTCTCTGTACTCCAGTTTTTTAAAACAGTAATACATTTTCCACACAGGAGGTACTAAATTAGTTTCTACACATAGAATATTTAATACACTGCCTGGCATAGTAATGCCTAATAAGTTATTAATATTCATTACAGTAAATATCTGTGTATATAACATTAAGTGAACATTTAGAGGGACACAATGTAATTTCTTCTGCAATGAGTCATTTTTTTTATCTTGAAGACACTTAATGTTAGAATAAAATTCTAAGCACTGTCACTTTATTTCAAATCAATAATTAATACATCAGTTATTAATTTAGTTACTGAATGGCAAACCAAAGAAGAGGGGGAGGATCATCTTTGCAGGTTATGGTGGCTTCATGTAGGGAGCTCGTTAAAACAAATATATAAGGCTTGGTGCAAAAAATGGGTTTAGAAGTGGTCAATGTTGCGGTTTAAGGATGTGTGTGAAATAATCACACTCCTTCTCCACTCTGAGGTCTCAAACTATAGGAGAGGGTCAGCATGACTAGTAAAGCCGAAACTGTGGAACACTGCATGGGCTCAAGGCCAGGCTGGGCTTCCCATTCTCATCCTTTGACTAAGTAGTTCACCCAGCCCCAGGTCTTCATAGAACACTGGCAGGTCTTCCTGGCAGGGGGTGTCCTACATCTCTGCATTTCTGTTTATTGTAGTATTGGTAGAGAAGAAGAGGAGAACGAATGTTTGTTAGAGAGAGAGAGATACTGAGAGATTGAGAGAGAGAATGAGAATGAATAGCATAAGCAGCAACCAGGGAGTGCCTAGTTTACGGATGGAGGCAGGAGTAAGGGAAGTTGGAGTGATAGTTTGTTGCTTCTCTCGTGTGAATGTTCATTGGGGAGAACTTTTGCACTTGCTCTATCTCATTTGTGGCTGCTGCCAATGTTGTCTTTGGACAATGCTTGACAGAGGCAGTCTGTGAGAATCCTTTCCAGCTGATGGTTCTCTAAGATCATGCTTCAGTGCATTTGAAGGGGTGGAATTTGAGATGGTCACAGTATGGGGTACAGTGTGGGGATGCAGTTTACCGAGGCATGCTGAGTATGTTAGCGGGATATGGAAGAGAGGGATACATTCATAGAAGGGACAAGTAGAAGGGCTCCTGTGATTCAGCATTCCTTTTGCTGACTCCAACTACTGATGGGAACTCTATGTTTTACATAGTTTTCCTCTCTGGGATTTTTGAATTGTAAGTAGAGGATTGAAACCTTCGTGTTCTCCCCAGCGCAAAGGTGGAGGGTGTCATGCTGTGGAAGAGTTTATGGAGGATCTGGCCAATAGTGATTCTGGAGCTTTAACCAAGTCTTTGCTCAGGAGAGGGAGACTCAGATCTGAGTTGGCTGTTTGCACTGGGAAAAGCAAGCTAAATTTCTCTGCATGAGAAAGTGGAAAATTATTTTTTCTCATGAGAGAATGTTGGCAGAAAACAGAATGGAGTCAAGTGGAGCCAGGGGATAGGTGCATGACTGAGCAGCATGGAAGAATGACCAAAGGATTTAGGAGCAGGGGCATGCGATCAGTTTTGTTTGGGAAGGGAGATGATCAGAATGCATGACACTGTAAGGGAAATATATTTGTCCTACCAGGGTTACACCCTTCTGTGAATGCCTCCTGTCTTTTTAACGTTTTGTAACAACTCTTAACACAATCACAATGTTGTTCTTTTCCTGAGCCTTGTGTTCTTGAAAAGCAGCAAAAGTTCAGAAATCCTCCCTGGCTTTTGTGTTCCAGAAAATAGCTAACCCCCAAATAAAAACTTGCCCTTGCATATTCCAAAGTTAGCCCTTTAGTATCCTTCCTCATGACTCCCATAAGATATTTGGATGACTCTTTAGTCATCTCTATCTCTATAAAATCCCAGACTCTCTTCCTTTTCTTTGAATGTTTCTCATTAATGAATGTTCTCCCTATTGCAATAGCCTGAATAAAATCCTATCCCACACAAATACAACTTAGGGGAGGTCAAACACCTTTAAGGAATTGTAAACCTACAAAAGTTATAGTCGTAACTAATTGTCCTAATTGTCCTGTGCATTTTTGTCTTTCACTTAATTTCTGGTGCTAGCTATTCTTGTTTTTATGGTTTGAATGGTGATCTTTGTAAACAGATAAATGGTTTGAAGAGCTCTTACTTCTATTGGGTAAAAGGCAATAGAGAATCTGGTTTGCTAGTCATTTCTGTTTGTCTCTTAGTCTATTTTGAGGTCAAATCAATTAAGAATTTGTACCCACAGGGAAGAGAATAGCTTTTCTGTGAATCTGTATTTCTGCGTTTAGGCTTGACCCATGGCCAAATTTTAGAATTAATGTTGTACACCTTCTCTTTCTTTGTATTTGTATGTTTTTAGGTCTGTGATTTAGAAAAGCCCTTTACCTTTCATTGTGTGAGTGTGTAGTATTTTCCTATCTCTGGATGGTATTACTAAATTGGATTATAAAATTTCTTAAAAAGGTTTTATTTTGATTGACCTAGGGATAAAATAGTACTTATATATAAATTGAATATTCCTAAAATTCCGAGAAATTAGAGAAACTGAAACAGATATTTTTCAATGTGAAAAAAGAAGTGTTTTTATAGAAACTAACTCAAGCAATGTCTTAACAATTCAAGTTTATATGTTTTTGGTAACTCTTCAGCAAACAAGACTACTTTAATAATTTTGGTTTCATTAAAACCAGATATGTCTTCTCTGAGTTTTTATCATCAAGTATATGACAAGTGCACCTTTTATTCTACTTGAGTATGTTCTTCCTAAACTTACGTTAAGTTCACTGATATAGTAAACTAGTATTAGTTGTACTTAATGTCTAAGATTATGGAAAAGTAAATTTTTACTTAATCAAATTGAATTATTCTAATTTTATTTCAATAGAAATTATGTTTTGCAGTATGTGAGTTTAAGGTAGTTTCCAAGATTTTTGGTAATTTAAAACCTTGGACTTAAACTAAGTTGAGTTAATTAATATTCATTGGCTATCTACATGATTTCTAAGTAAGACAGAATACTGAAACATTAATTACCAGGTGTAATTTAAAGTTTATATTGTTTTCTTGCCTTCTGTTTTGTATGTGAGGAGAGGCTCTATACATGTTTGCATCTGTCAAATGTGTTCACTTTTGCCGTTTTAAGAAGTTGTATTATTAGGGCTGTAGGAAGTTGTGAGATGCGTATTCATGAGCTTGGCTTCTCTGTTGCAAGATGCTGGTGTGTGACAGACAGTTCACATCATCCACCTCCTAGTTTCCTCTGTAAAACAGAAGCTACTGTGGTTGAAAGTTATAATTAACATACATGAATGAGACTCTACTAGTGGCAATAGTGACAAAGAGGAACAACTTTGTACGCAAGACATGCAGGATGTGTTTTTGTTAAGGAAAAGAGAGAGTAGTTCTGTCTTAAAGTAGCATAACTGGTTGTTTCAGAATGAGAAATGAAAAGTGTGGGACAATACTGAATGGGTATAAGAAGTTGTAAAACTTTCCTAGAAAGGGAGCTTTATATGTTGAGATCAAAGCTGGCTAATGTTTTATGGATTTATTTATAAGATTTTCAAAAATAGTTTTAGTATCAAATTATACTAATGCAAAACTAGAATTTGATTTTCTCTCTGTCAAAATGACAAAATTTTCTTGGATTATTGATCTGCTCTTAATAATAGGTTGTAAATGGTTATTCTTCACCTTCTGTATAGTTTATCTAGATTACAAAGATTCTGCATCTTACCAGAATAATCTTCTGTAGTTTATGTTGACTTAATTACTTCCTTGCTTATTTAAGAAAACAAAGACTTCTCACATTAAAATTCTCTATAATCATGTTACGTTTTATGTTTATTTTTAAATATTTTTTTACTACTTTGAAATGAGTTGCAAAGTATTGTCTTTCAGGTACTTGAAATGATCTAATTCCCATCTGAAGTATTCAAATCTCGTGACAACTTTTGGTTTTTTTCTTTCCAAAACTGAGTCCTATCTTTTTCACCTGAAACAGTTTCTGGTATGTCTAAGAAGGGCCCCAGAAAATCACGAAGCATTTATTCTTTCACCTTGTAAAAAGAATGGTGTTAGAAATAGTTAATTTGGGAAAATATGTTACTATTTGAAGAGCTGCATGGAAAGCATTGTCAAATTTGAAGAGATACTTAACTGTCCCTAGGTTATATTTGTTTGGGTTAAGTGTTATTGAAACAAACATTTCAGAAATTATGTGCTTGATGGGAAGGTCCTAGAGATTTGTTAATGCCCTTAGTGTCCATAAGATGTTTCTGTTTGTCAGGGTCCTGGTGCTGCTTTGTCTGATATTCGGTAACAGTATAAGGTTATCATATTTTCATAACATAATTTCAGTTACTTAAAAGATTATTTCACATCATAATTTCAGTTATTTTTTAAAACACTAACTTGGTCTAAATTTACTTTCTAGTTGGATTGAGCATCTCCAATGCCAGTAGTTTTCAATGGGAGATTTAGATCACTTGCTTAAGGAGTCTTATTAATGTGTAGATGTTTAGGAACTACTCCAGACTTAGACAATCTCTTTATTTGATATTCCTGATAGTTTCTTAATAAATTCTAACTACATGATTAATATAGTCATAGTAAATTATGTCTCAGGATTAATATATGTTACATCTAAAGATTTTTCCTTTGTAAAGATTATGTTTACCTATTTTTATTAATTATGTACAATATCTACTCTTCTTTGGAAATGGGATAATGATTATATTTATACACAATGTTGTCTAAAACTTTTTAGATTGAGTTTTATCTTGTTTTACATGCCATAGAAACAACCAAATTTCTTTGTCAATTGCATTATTCTTATAATGAATGTTCATCAGATCTTTCTCTTTTGAAAATTATCAGAAATATATCAGCCACAGATATTTTAAATTGTCATCTAGAGATAGTTTTTTGTTTGTTTGTTTTATTTAATACTTTCTTGAAAGCACTTGCAATCAACTACAGTCCAGAGCACTTTGTTTTCAACAAAGGACCACTTTAGAGGCCCATGAAAAAGGACTATACACAGTACTTTTGGGCACAGGCTTCTGATGGCATCATTTAAATAACTTTAAGACCAGTGGCTGAGTAAGGATTTCTAGAATTCTAGCTGAGAAGCTGATAGACTGCTGACCCAAGATCAAGCAGAATGAGAATTAATTACATAGGACTAATTGAACTGATCAAGGATAATTGTGGGTTTTGTTTGGATTATTGTTGAGATTTTAATGTTCTATTTTCTGGATATATAAAGAGTCCCATTCCCTTTTCTTCAAGTTATCCATAATGCCTAACTACTTAGTAGACTATGCTCTTATAAACAGAAATGAAACATTTGTCAAAGATATCTTTTTCTTTTTGAAGAATATTGACAAATATTCTTATTTTTATGCCAATATAATTATTTATATAGATTCAGTAAGAATCTGTTCTTATCATGAGGACATAATTGAAATCATTGGTTATGCAATCAAGTTCTTACCTGGAATATTATATCTGATAATGATGCTCATTTAATCAGATATGACCAGCTGCTTTTAAAGAACACAGTTTGACTCTATGGAGCCAATTCTTACAAAGCCCTCTTGGGAAAAACTAACCCAGTACCTGCTTATGAGGCTTCCAACTTATAGATGTGTAAGAAGTCAATTCCTGGTTGGCCAAGTGAGCTGTAAAGGGTAAATTTAGCATTTGGTTTGTCTCTACCCTGCACATTCTAAAGAAAGATTTGGTCCTTGCCCTGGCTCCTGGGCAGTAACCTCTAAGCTCTTGCAATATCCTGGCTGATCAGAGTGTCTTTGTTTATCTGCAGACCTACAGACACATCACATATTCTATGCTGACAATGTGACTTATGGTAGGGATCTTGGGCCATGTGGCATCAGCTTGACCTCTGAAGGGGCTGGAGACTAAGGCCATTTACACAGGCAGTCAACCCTGCCTCTGTGACTGACTCTCGATAAAGACCACAGACACCAGGCTTGAGTAACCTTCCTTGGTTGGCAATACTCCTATGTGTTGACACCTCTCATTTCTGGGAGAAGTAAGTGTTATAGACAGGACTCCATTGGGAGAGGACAACAGGAAGCTTCCACCTAGTGTTTCCTGGACTCTGCCCTATGTACTTCTTCCCGTTGCTGCTTTTAGTCTGTGTCCTTTTATGCAATAAACCACAATTGTGAGTTTAGTGGGTTTTCTGAATTCTGTGAATCCTTTTAGTAAACCAGAGAGTGTTCTTGGAGACCTCAAACACCACCCAGGAAATTTTGGGTCTTTTGGCAACCTCCAGAAGAGAATTCTCTCAAATTTATAAGAACTACTAGTGAGAGCTGGTGGAAAGTTCTTGGCTTGGCTTCCTGGTCAAGAGGCTCTTAAAAATCCAAAACTGAAATTCTAAATGAAAATGTCCAGCAAAACAAGTGTAGGAAGGCCTGTAAGATAAAATACCATTTTTTCTTTACCTATGTAAATAATAAGATTAAATATGATAAGGCCATTCTTATTTTGTGATTAAGAATAATCTTTCTTGGAGATTATTTTAGATACTAAGAATGGTCACTGTAGAGAGAAATTTTGTGTTTCAGTGGAAAACTATGCGTCCTCAGTAGCACACACTTTCGTTCATTGTCTTTGAGCTATTTTGCCCCGTTTCAAATTGTGGCCAAACGATGGGCATGCAAACTCTGTCTAGCTTATAGAGATTTAATTGATTTTGTCTCCATCCCTAGAAAAACCAGTTTTGGCACCTAGTTATAAATTGGACTGAATCTTGTTACCTTGCTCAAATTGTCAATCATTATCAAATTTTCAGTTCTTTCATTCCCTTCAAATCTGGCTATAATTCATCAAAATTTTCCATTTTTTTCCCTCCTACCTGGCTCAGCATCGTTGTGAACAAAAGTATAACTGTCTAAATCCCTCCTGGGACTCTGGGTTGCCTGGCAGCTGGCCCTTGTCCCCAGGGTCTGAAGAAACTCTGGAGCTGAAACCTGATAACGTGATAAAATCCTCAACGCCTCAGCAGAACATCCGTAGGCTTCAATTCTCCCTTGACAGGCCACTGCCCTGGCCACTTTGGAAGTTGGGTGAAATGCTCTGGTCACGCATGCCCTTATATGAGAGGCAACCAAGACTGCGTGTCACTAACAGCATCACAATCCTAGCTCTAGAGTTTCACATAACTTAGTGAGAGATTTTCCTCCACCGACTTCTTAGAATCTAATGGACTGGTTACTCAGTTCAGGGTTCAACTCCTGGATCTTTATTCTTAAATACAATATTTTACACTAATATATCTCTTTTTCATTTTAGGCATCCCTCTTTTAAGATGCCTAATTTCTAGAACTCTAAAACAATTGCCTTTTGCCATCACCTCTTAACCAAAGAGATTTTCTCTTTTAAGGGAAAAATGCCAATAAAAGTCCTTCAGGGACTATTCCTTAGACCCTGTTTGATTCCACTCAGAAGGATTATGATTTCCTCTGGGTTGTTAAGCAGCAAATAATGTTCATCTTGATGAAAGAGAGGGACTGACAAACATAAAATTTACCTGAGTCCCATGCTCCTGGGAAGCAGTGATGGCTAAGAAATCTCCATTATTTTGTGTTCCTGAAATGTCTAATGCAATGGACCACCTTGCCCTTGCATATTATAAAATAAAATCCACTTCTGTCTTTCCTCAGGTAAAGGGATCTTAGTTAACCTTTTCTAGAGCTCAGGGATGACCTCAGCTGACATTGGGTTACATAGTTCATGTAATGATGCCAGTTTGTGTTTGGTCACTCTGTACATTTTCAGAGAAACTTAGATCTATAGCATAAAGACCACTCTCCTGCTAGGAAAAAGAATAGCTGGCTTGCAGCTTTGTTCTCAGGAGGTAAAATGAATAACCACAACAAAAGGTGGTGACTCCTTTCAAGGCTGTATCATAATAGGTAAAATCAGTCAATAAGAGAACTGAAATCTCCAAGCAATCAGCTTGATGCAGTATATCACATAAATTTATATCTCATTAGCTATAGGATATAAAAGTAGTTTTAACAGTTGCAGCCTTTATAGAGTTCTTAAAAGCAGGGTGATTAACAGTTTGCAATTTTTGAACAAAATCAAGCATTGACTTCAGTCTTCCTGTTGCCTTAAAAACAAGATGAGGAGTTGGTTTTCATAATGTGGAACCACAAGCAACATTAATATTTAAACATTTCTCTGCACATGCAAAATGATCTTGTCTCTAAAAGTAAGGTATCATCTTGGCGTTTTATATATGTGTGGCTGTCTAAATGCAGATTTTTTTTTTGCACAATTAGACTCTATCCCATTCAATTACATGGCCAAGCAGCAGATACTATACTCATCTCCAGGATAAATTCCTACCAGAGAGCGTGAGACTGAATTAGCAGTACAGCTTGAGCATTCCCAGCACAGATTATACATTCAAATGTACAGCACACTCTTCCACATGAGATGACTGAATTGCAGATGCATTACAATAAAGCTGCTTCCTATTGTGTCCCCACTGCTTTTGTCAACCTGGGACATTCCTGGCAACCTGTACATGGGTATTAACCTTGGTTTAAAACAGTTCCTGCTGTCTAGATTCCTAAGAGTTCAGAAAGTTATGTGCACAGATTTGGTTAACAGAAGCAAGAGCTTTGGCACATAAATCCTCCATCAGAATTTTGACATTATTGCTCTGGTGAATTCATCCACAGACCAACCACTTTCAAATGTAATAGAAAGTGATGGCAACTATTGTCACACTTTTCACCAAGAGAGGACTGCATTGTAACATGCTGCAAGGAGAGAGAAATACACTAGACACGCTTAAATGATTTTAGTGGCCTAATGAGATGGAGAAGGGAGTGTATTTAATTGTGCACTGAGCAGCCACATCAGTACTCTTCATATGTACACATGAGACGGAGTGTGTGTGTATGTATGTGTGTACGCACACATTGGTGCATAAAGGTTAGTCAAGCTGTATCTGAGATAATAGATCACTTTTTAAAAAACGTATGTCTGATACAAAAAATAGGGTCTGAAACAAAGATTTTATTTACACATTTTATTTATACATTTTAATACTTAAAAGGAGAAATGCTTTGATTAAAAAAAATCTTCATTTACTTGAAGTCATGCATATAGAACTGAAAGAATGCAGATTTACCCTTTTTGTTCCCAGTCTCCAAGTCCCATTGTACAAACTCAGCAGTTACAACAGTAGTGTTATTCTCTGTATATTTTCAATAGCTCATCTATATTGCAGGTTAGGCAGAAATAAAAGAACAAAGGGAAAAGATAACTATGAAGCCTTTTGCTTCCTTGTGATCATTTGGCAAAGTCATATGGATTGATACTGACCAAGCAAATTGAGGATTATGGCACTTGGTATAGTTCTCTATCACTTCCATTTTCTTTCAACCCTCATCTCAAAACTTCTGTTATCCCAAAGACACTACATTTTTGTGTTAACACCAGTTTCTAGATTCACTACAAGTATTCTAGAGATGCAAACAGCTCTACAGTGTTTGATGTCTCCATCGTTGAATTTATGGTGTATAAGTTCATCTGGATTTCCAAAATTTGGTCATGAAGAATTGCCCTCTGTAGTTATTCCAGATTTTCACAAACTCTCAAGTCTCTTCTTAACCCCCAGCTTCCTGTTACTTAGGAGATGTTCATCTAATTCAGAGGAAATGGTGGCCAGTTGGGTGCCCTGTCTCAACTCTCTGCAGCCACATTCTTATCTCCTTTCCTACAGAGTCAGCTGGAGAGATGTTTTCCTACTCAAAGCTAATATTTTATCTCTCTCATATTTGTAATAAGGCAAACATACTATCTTCAAATAATAACGATTTTATCTTCTTTTCAGTGTTTATGCCTCATATTTCTCCTGTCTTGTTTTGCAATGACCATAATCTCTAGGATAATGTTAAATAATGTTTCTGAATTGAATGCGGCCTCTTAATATTTCACCACTAAATATGATGTCTTCCTTAAACTAATATTCTTCTACTTTATTTATGCTTATTTGATTTTTCTTTAATCTGTCTTCTCTAATTGAATTCTGCTATGTACATTTTTTTATCTTACTTTTTATTAAATTCATTTTGGTCCACCTATTTTCTTCTGGGTGTTATTTGAGCTACATCTCATAGGTTTTGATATGTAGTGCTTTCATTGTCATTTGTTTTTTAAAAAGTTTATTATTTGATTTAGAATGAGGTTTATAATTTACTAGAGGGTAGATGTGTGTTTGTGTGTGTGTGTGTGTGTAGGAATGGGAGTCTTATATTTTGGTTAGAATATATTCCTGCATAATTTTTAGGTTTCAGAGTTTTAAATTTTACTTGTTGTGTGTGTTTCATAGATATTTTAAGAGCTTATTATTGTTTAAGATCTATTGCTTAACTGACTCCTTTGCTGAGTTCATAGTAATGCCCAAATCTCTTTGCTCTTAAAACTCTTTTAGGACTTTGGGATCCTATTCTAGATAGGCAATCCCTCCTCTTTTAACTTGCCAAGGCTCTTGAAAGAGTGAACATTTGCTGGGTCTGCTTCTGTATTTTCCATTCAACAGTTTGGTGTCAATTTGTAGCCACATTTTGGAGAGTAAAGCTTTACAATCGATTGTCCATTCTATGAATATATCCTTTTATATGAATCTCATTTTAGAGAGAGATATTTGATTTTCATAAGGCTTAAAACAACACTGAAGTGAAAGGAAATGGAGAAAAGATGGTTGATATATTTTGGTTGGATAACTAAAGGAGTCAAATGTTAAAACTTATCTATAGTCCTAGATTTAACCTAAGTTACTGTAAAATCCTTGCTGCATGGTTTCAGATCTTCGTGAAATGAAGTGAAGTAGCGTTCTGACTCCACACTGCCACACATTTCCCTGCTCTATGTACGTTTCACTTATGTTTATTGGAAGCGGAGGGCAGAGGCAAAGTTGAAGCTTTGGGTCAATCTGACAGACCTCAGCTGTGCTTTGTCCTTTAGCATGGAGTTTTTCTCTGTTCAGAGTACCTTTGTTCCCTCAGCTTCCCTGATGGTTCCCTTTGCATTGTCGCTGTGAGATAGGAGGGAAGGGGGCAGGGCACAATCATTGAGGGAATGACACAGCAATTGAGGACAGGACAAACTGGTTAGAACCAAGATGGTGGAAGATTAGACTTCCCGTAGACCTAGAGCCTATGGTGCACCCACAGGCGCCATGACAGTTCCTGGGCTGACCACAAAAGGTCAAAAAGTGGAGGGGGGACCAATTCCTGGAAGTCCTCACCCCTTTCCCAGCATAGTTGGAATAATCCTCCCCCATATTAGCATACGAAATTACTGAGCCCATAAAAACTAACCACCCTGGAACTCGTGGTCACCCTCTTGCCTACTGAGACAGCCCACACTCTGTCTATAAAGTGTGTATCTCTCTAAATATACTTGCTTTCACTTAACTGTGCCACTGTGCTTTTCTCTTGAATTCTTTCCTGTGCAAGGAAAAACTTATTCTCCGGCAACAGCTGGAACATTCACTGGAAAACCACACTTTGCAGGTGCACTTCTAAAGTCAAGTTTCTCTATGCCAGGACTGTTCTGGGTGAATGCCGAGCACAGGGAGGAACCAGAAGTAGGTATGTTAGACACTGCAGGGGCCAGCCTCCAGGTCGGGTTGATGCCTTGGGACTGAACAGAGGAGAACCAGGAGGACTCAGAACGGAGTTCAAAAGTCTGGGCACAAATTTAGGAAACAGAGTCACACAGCTGAAATGACTGGAGAGAACAGGCAGAAGAATAGGCACCACCTTGGTTCCTCAGCAAATTTCACATCTGGCCAGATGCTTTTCACATGCTTCCGGCTTAAGTAGAAAGAAGACGTGTACTGCCCCCTTCCCCAGTGGTGTGCAGGGTATAGAAGGAAGAGAGTGAGGGAGCAGAAGCTAAAGGCAGAGCTGGAATTTCATTGTTTTCTGAGTTTGCTTTGAGAGCATTACCTCTCATTTCTTTCTTTTTTTCTAATGATCCTTGAAGCAGCAGAGGTCATTTTTACATAAATTTCTTTCCCCTTGAATACAGGAATATTGATGGAAATTTTGAAGATGTTCATATTAAGTGTTTCACATACCCAAACAGCATAAACAACACAGGAATTGGATTACCATACGGGAAATGACAAGTTTTTTTCTCCTGCTTACATTGAAGTCAACAGGATGCAGGAAAACCTATTGTTACTTGTTACTGCTATTTTGCACATTAAAAAGTAATGGAGATAAGCAAAGTTGGGGGGTCAAGCTGGGCTTCTATTCTTCACTCCTTTCCTGTTTCAGGGTTGCTGTGTTACTCTTTCAGGGTAGACTTGAAAAGTATCTGCTGACATTTGGGAAAAAATAAGATTCTTTGTTATACATCATATAAGCATGGTGCTTCTTATTTTTTTCCCCAGAAAGTGAGAAAACAGAAATTTGCCAGGTTAATATGAGATTTCACAGCCTTTTTGATAGTTAACGTCTGTGTTTAGATCATAGCTCCTCGCTTCTTTTCTTTTTGGAGAAATAATCATAAGCCTTGAAGCTGGAACATGTTTCAAAAGGTGAGGCTGAATTCATGGCCTTGGAGATGAAGGCTGCAGAGAAGGATGCTAAAATATACACGTGGATGAGGATGTTTTTGTTATAATTTTTGGTGACAAATGTAATTACTTGTAGGTTCCTCCTGCCCTTTTCCCATTTTCTTATCCCAACTTTTCTCAGCTCAAGATGTTTTCAAGTGGCCATTATACTTTTGAGCTCAGAGTAATTATAACAGGGCAATGTGGCAGTCATGATGTAAGTGGCTGTGGGAACAGAGACATTTTTCTTTAGCTTTGTGAGGCTGAGACTTGCCATATTTAAAGCACCTCTCAGAGACTGCTTCTTGTTCTGATTTTTCAAGATCTTTTTATGCTCTTTTTAAACTAAAATGTGTAACATTCAACAGCAAAACAAGAATTTATTGATTGTCTGCTATGTGCTTGGCATGGGTATTAGAGTTAAAATTATATGAAAGACAGTCATAGTTTCCTTTATCAGAGTTAAATTATCGGTATCTTGTAACGGAACCATCTGGGTTATTTTGTCTTAAAGGGCAGCCACTTGCTACATGTGGCTGTTGACTGAAGAAAAATGCACAATGGAGAGCTGTGAGTTCAGTTTTATTTGGGGTTTACTGAGGACTGCAACCTGGGAAACAGCCTCTCAGATAGCCTTGAAGAGCTGCTCTGAGGTCAGTATACATATGATTTGGTAAAGGGGGTACGTGCAATGAAGCACACTTCTTGGTAGAAGGATGCTGCTAGTCACAAGAAGGATGCTGCCATTCGCTAGGAGCAGGTCTCTCTAGTAAAGATTTTTAGTGCTTTTCTAGGTATGAGAAGATGCAAGAAATTGGGTTCATAAAACTTTCTCCAGAAAATATCTAACTCTCTGAAGGCCTGTTCTGCCAGTTTTTTTCCCAGAGCACAGAGTGCCTCCTTCCTGATCTTCACCCTTTTGAAGGGAGGTTGAAGATCACGGACTGAATAACTAATGACTTAATCCTTGTAGAGCCTGATGGCAAGTGATGGTCTTCAGTTGGCAAGGCCATGAGCGCTTGAAATGTGGCTAGTTGGAATTGAGATGTACTGCAAGCATAAGTTACTCACTGGATTTTGAGGAATTGGTATAAAAAATGTGAAGTATCTATTAATAATATTTATATTGATTACCTGTTCAAATAATAATGTTTTAGGTAGGGATTGGGTTAAATATACTAGCAAAGTTGATTTCTCCTCTTTCTTTTTACCTTCTTAAATGTTGCTACTAGAAAATTTAAGATTACATAGGGTATTTCTGTTAAATAGCACCAGTCTAGGGTGTTTGTTAAAAGAGCATGTTCTCATATTCTATTCTCAAGGTGTCAGAGTCTGGTCTAGAGTTAGGAACCAGGAATCTGCATTTTTTAAACAAATACCCCAGATGTGATCTAAGGACCAAACTTTGAAAAAGAAAACTAAAATGCAGGGTAGTCATAGTGATGCAGGAAAAACAGATACGGGGCGTGAGGAGGGCTGTGTCCCAGGCTTCGGTTGAGCCCCTGGGACGTGCCCTGCCAAGTGTGGGTCCTTAGCTTCACGCAGGAAAGAATTCAAGAGTGAGCCACAGTTGAGTAAAGATAAATTTATTTAGAGAGATACATCAAAAGGCAAGAGAAAAGCCATGAGGTGTGGGGGTTGGGTGCTCAGATTAGAGTAACAGTAGGTACACACTCCACAGACAGAGTGCCGGCCATCTCCAAAGGGGGAGAAAGAGAGGGTGGTGAGAGAGCAGCCGCGAGGCACTGTGTTGCCAGTTTTTTGTGAGCTCGTTAGCTTAAGATGCTAATAAGTGGAAGGACTAGTCTAACTAGCCTGGGGAAGGGGCTGGGATTCCCAGGAAGTTGGCGATTTCCCACTCTTTGACCTTTTGTGGCTAGCCTTGGGACTGTCATGGCGCATGTGGGCCATGCTATTTACCATGCTAATATGGGCGTAAAATGAAGCTCAATATCTGCTCGAAGTCAAATCTCCCACCATCTTGAGCCTCAAGGCCTACTGAGGTTCGAATCTTCCACCATTTTGATGTTAATTGCTGTGTCATTCCTTGAATGGCTGTGCTCTGCCCCCATCCTCTCTCAATAGAGCCACGCAATTGAATAGTAAGTAAGGAGATTGCCTTAGTCCATTCCAGCTACTATACCAAAACACTACCGCCTGGGTGGTTTATAAACCACAGCTATTTATTTCTCACAATTCTGAAGGCTGGATGTCTGAGATCAGGGTGCCAGAAGGGTTGGGAGAGGGTCCCTTTTCAGGTCTTAGGCTTCTCATTGTATCTTCGCATGGCAGAAGGAGCTAGGGAGATCCTGGAACCTTTTTATGAAGTGACTGATCCCATTCCCGGGGGCTCTGCCCTCCTGAGCTAATCACGCCCCTAAAGGCCCCACCTCTGAATACCATCACCTTGGGCATTAGGTGTTCAACATAGGAGTTTTCACGAGACACAAACATTCAGATCAGCAGTGATTAAATAAACTATGATAAAGGCTGCAACAGAAGAAAGTCTAGTGAAAGTATAGCACTCTACTGAGACATTGGACAAGGGGAGGCAAGTCAAGAGTCGGTTCTCCAGTGAAATAACCTGAATCCTAAATGCTGCAGAGGATGTAGATGAAGGTGAGGGTGTTTATTCCAAAGAGAGGGACCAGTGCAAAAGTCAGAGGGGAGGAGCTTGGACCCCAAGTTTATAATAAGATTGAGAGGAAGTATGGATGTTGAGAGGAATAATGATTCTAGAAAAATAAGTAGGACCCAGTCATGAAGGACTTACAAACTATGTTAAAGGGTCTGGATTTTTTCTTAAGATAATGGGGCCAACGTAAAGAGATTTTAAAAAATCAAATGCCATTATAAAATGGATGGTAGAGATGTCTGTAGGAGTGACATATCAGTCACAAGGTTATCATGGAATCCAGGTGTGAGGATATTCACTGAAATGAGTGGGGACAGGGGAGAGAGGGTCACATTAAAAGAATATGAGAAATATTGAGCAGCAAAATCAATAGGATTTGAGATTGCTACAATGTGGGAGGATACAGTAGAGGGCAGAGTTAAAGATTACAGCTAAGATATGAAAATGCTAAAAATAATCACACAGACTAAAAAATGCATAGCCAATTAAGGGGATAGTTACTAAGATTAAGGCCTCCCTTAGAAAGATTTTTGTGAGGATGAGGGAAATAATATATGTGAAATTTTAAGGACTTTATGGTGGCAATTTCTTTGAGGCTTTCCTGTTGGGCAAAACATATGCCTTTCCTTCATCTTTTGTCTGTTTTTAATTAAGAAAAAATCTTATGATTTTGTCTCCTCTTTGTTATGATGACCTGAAAATGTAAACCCCAATTTGTGGCTGTTTTTAGGCCTGTACATGACAAAATGGTTCAAATTTCTGTGTTGTAGTTTTACTGGTGGAATTACTATTTTTAACTCTTAAATTCCTTTGACTTCTATACTGTCAATTAGTTTATACTTGTGTGTTTTATGCAACATTAAAACAACCTCATTTTGTGTGTTGTGAACAAAGCAAGGTATAAATAAATGTGGAATAATTTGACTCTGAGAAAACAATGCTCTTCAAACCAAGGATGCAAATATAAAAAGTACTTTTTTTAAATGTGAAAATAAGAAGTATTAAAAATTAAGAATGACAAAATTCCTTAGAAATTACAGATTTTGCCTTGCTTAATCTATGATATTTAGCACTAATTTAACAACAAGAATTCCTAAACCTGTTACACTTAGAAAGTCCTGCTTGGCTAGAAATAAAGGCTATTGTCCATGCTCTCAATGGAATTTTGTTTTTGTTTTCCTTTGTGTATCACTTGTCAGGTATGAGTTCATGAATTTAATTTATTTACTTTTTCTATAATGTGCATTCCCTGAAGATGTTCTTCATTACCTAACAATCACATGGATCCTAGCTTTCAATAAAAATGCAATCAATCTCTCATATTGATCTTTCTAAACTGAATGATCAAGTTATGCATTATGTATTTTCATATCTTTGTAGTCACCTGGGGAATTTATTTCATATAAAGTAATAGGACTTGGCATTTATATGATAATTTCTATTTATTGCATCTATTATCTTCTACTCCAGTGAATTACAAAGTTCTGGGGAAATTGCTGTGAGGATCTCTTTCTAAGCTGGGAAAGAGTATATATCCCAAACCAAATTACAAGGTGTTTCCTCAACTTTTTAATTGCATTTTTTAAAATTGGTGTGGAGCACTGTTGCAGAGAAATTGAAGTCGACTCTGTGCTTTTAACTTGTATTTTATCAGAAAAGTATAACTATTCATTATAAAATATTGGGTGTGGGTTAAAATGCTAGGATCCTCCCCTGGTTTCCACAACACCACACCTTCCTAGCTTACTCCCATTTCTCTGACTATTCCTCTAAGCTTTTGTTGACTCCTTTTTCCTCCCTCAGTTTGAAATTTGGCAGTCTTTTTTTTTTTTTTTTTTTGAAATTTGGCATTCTTGTGGGCTCAGTCCTTGGCCTTTTTTTTTTCCTTCTCTGTTTACACTGTCTCCTAAGGTGACCTGTCCTAATTCTCCAGGTTTAAATGCATCTGTCTGTTGATGATGTTCTATCTTCAGTATTAGCCTTTTCGTGAGTTCCAGACTCAGGTGACTGGAAAATTTGCAACTTTGGCTTTTAAAAGTGCTTTGGAAAGGCTGAAATAAAATGAAAAAAATGTATAACTAATCATTTTTGCTTTGAAAAATTATACACAGGTGTTCGTTCACTATTTGTTTTGTAATTCGCTGTTTATATAACTTCAATAACACTTAAGCTTGAAGAAAAAATGTGTTTTCTTTTATAATTCACCATAGGGATTCTGGCTTCTGCCATGTCATTGTACATTTTTACAAAGTTACATGAAATGTTTGTGTTATTTTCTATAACATCAAAATACACTGCCAATGAGGACTGTAAGGACAGAACACACTTTCCTGGAAGGGGTGGTACAAATTGTTTAAAAATTTTCACAATAACTTGTGAGTAATAAAAAGCCAGCTTGGATAATTTTTTAAATATTAATATCTATTTTGAAAAAAAAAAAGGATTTTCCACGAGCATCTCTGATGAACAAGTTCAAAAGAGAACTCTGAATTTCCTGTCTCCTAAGTGTGCCTTTCCATCTTTCCCATCTCAAAAACAGCCTTGTCTACCAGTGGCTCAGACCAGACCGAAGGCCCTTTTTAATTCCTCTCTTCCTCCACGTGTAAATGGTGAAGATAGTGGTACGTGACATTTCTTGAGCACTTTAGTATGTGCCAGGCTCTATATCCTAAGAACTTCAATGTTATGAAATAAGCACAGTTATTGTCTTCCTCTTACAAATGAGAAAACTGAGATACGAAGAGGTTGTGTAAACTTGCCCAGTAAGTGGTGGGGTTAGAGCCAGTCCAGGAGAAAGGCCTGATGGTCCCACCTCCACGGTCTGTCTGGGATTTCTCCACTTCTCTCTGTTTTCACTGCTATGATGTAGGCTCAGTCACCGTCCTCTCTCTGCTAGGCTACCTCGCTATCTCCAACCAGCCTCTATTCTTGTTCCAATCCAAACCATTGTACAATGATCTTTTCTTTTTTTTTCTTTTTATTTATTTTTTTTATTGAGTTATAGTCAGTTTACAATGTGTTAATTTCCAGTGTAGAGCACAATTTTTCAGTTATACATGAACATACATATATTCATTGTCACATTCTTTTTCGCTGTGAGCTACCACAAGATCTTGTATATATTTCCCTGTGCTATACAGTATAATCTTGTTTATCTATTCTACATATGCCTGTCAGTATATACAAATTTTGAACTCCCAATCTGTCCCCTCCCACCCCCGTCTCCCCGGCAGCCACAAGTTTGTATTCTATGTCTATGAATTGGTTTCTGTTTTGTATTTATGTTAATTTGTCTCTTTCTTTCTTTCTTTCTTTCTTTCTTTCTTTCTTTCTTTCTTTCTTTCTTTCTTTCTTTCTTTCTTTCTTTCTTTCTTTCTTTCTCTTTCTTTCTTTCTTTCTTTCTTTCTTTCTTTCTTCTTCTTTCTTTCTTTCTTTCTTTCTTTCTTTCTTTCTTTCTTTCTTTCTTTCTTTCTTCTTCTTCTTCTTCTTCTTCTTCTCCTTCTTCTCCTTCTTCTTTCCTCTCCTTCTTCTTTTTTTTTTTTTGATTCCACATATGAGCGATCTCATATGGTATTTATCTTTCTTTTTCTGGCTTACTTCACTTAGAATGACATTCTCCAGGAACATCCATGTTGCTGCAAGTGGCGTTATGTTGTCATTTTTTATGGCTGAATAGTATTCCATGGTATAAATATACCACATCTTCTTTATCCAGTCATCTGTTGATGGACATTTAGGCTGTTTCCAAGTTGTAGCTATTGTAAATAATGCTACTGTGAACATTGGGGAGCAGGTGTCTTTTTGAAGAAGGGTTCCTTCTGGATATATGCCCAGGAGCAGGATTCCTGGATCATATGGTAAGTCTATTCCTAGTCTTTGGAGGAATCTCCATACTGTTTTCCACAGTGGCTGCACTAAACTGCATTCCCACCAGCAGTGTAGGAGGGTTCCTTTTTCTCCACAGCCTCTCCAGCA
The DNA here is from genome assembly GCF_009834535.1 of Camelus ferus. Lineage (NCBI taxonomy): Eukaryota > Metazoa > Chordata > Mammalia > Artiodactyla > Camelidae > Camelus > Camelus ferus. The sequence continues at coordinate 88,074,843 of NC_045696.1, read as the reverse complement.
TTTATCATTTGTGGACTTTTGAATGATGGCTGGTTAGTGGTGATACTTCATTGTAGTTTTGATTTGCATTTCTCTGATAATTAGTGATACTGAGCATTTTTTTCATGTGCCTATTAATCATTTGTATTTCTTCATTGGAGAATTGCTTGTTTAGGTCTTCTGCCCATTTTTGGATTGGGTTGTTTGTTTTTTATTATTAAGTCATATGAGCTGCTTATATATTCTGGAGATCAAGCCTTTGTCAGTTTCATCTTTTGCAAAAATTTTCTCCCATTCCGTAGGTTGTCGTTTTGTTTTGCTTATGGTTTCCTTTGCTGTGGAGAAGCTTGTAAGTTTAATTAGGTCCCATTTGTTTATTCTTGCTTTTATTTCTATTGCTTGGGTAGACTGCTCTAGGAGAACATTTTTGAGATGTGAGACAATGTTTTGTCTATGTTTTCTTCTAGGAGGTTTATTGTATCTTGTCTTATGTTTAAGTCTTTAATCCATTTTGAGTTTATTTTTGTGTATGGTGTAAGGGTGTTCTAGCTTCATTGATTTACATGCTGCTGTCCAGTTTTCCCAGCACCATTTGCTAAAGAGACTGTCTTTATTCCATTGTATGTTCTTGCCTCCTTTGTCAAAGATTAGTTGACCAAAAGTTTGTGGGTTCATTTCTGGGCTCTCTATTCTGTTCCATTGGTCCATATGTCTGTTTTGTACCAATACCATGCTGTTTTGATTACTGTAGCTCTATAGTATTGTCTGAAGTCTGGGAGAGTTACTCCTCCAGCCTCTTTCTTTTTCCTCAGTAATGCTTTGGCAATTCTAGGTCTTCTGTGATTCCGTATAAATGTTACTATGATTTGTTCTAGTTCTGTGAAATATGTCCTGGGTAATTTGATACGGATTGCATTAAATCCATAGATTGCCTTGGGCAGTATGACTATTTTAACAATATTGATTCTTCCAATCCAAGAGCATGGAATATCTTTCCATTTTTTAAAGTCTTCTTTAATTTCCTTCATCAATGGTTTATAGTGTTCTGTGTATAATTCTTTCACCTCCTTGCTTTGATTTATTCCCAGATATTTTATTACTTTGGGTGCTATTTTAAAGGGGACTGTTTCTTTACTTTCTTTTCCTGTTGATTCATCGTTAGTGTAAAGAAATGCAACTGATTTTTGAATGTTAATCTTGTAAACTGCTACCTTGCTGAATTCTTCGATTAGTTCTAGTAGTTTTTGTGTGGACCTTTTAGGGTTTTCTATATATAGTATTATGTCGTCTGCATATAATGACACTTTTACCTCTTCTTTTCCAATTTGGATCCCTTTTATTTCTTTCTCTTGCCTGACTGCTGTGGCTAGGACTTCCAGGACTATGTTGAATAGGAGTGGTGAGTGGGCATCCTTGTCTTGTCCCAGAGTTTAGTGGGAAGCTTTTGAGATTTTCACCATTGAGTACTATGCTGGCTGTAGGTCTGTCATATATAGCTTTTATTATGTTGAGATATGTTCCCTCTATACCCACTTTGGTGAGAGTTTTTATCATAAAAGGGTGTTGAATTTTATCAAATGCTTTTTCTGCATCTATTGAGATGATCATTTGGTTTTATTAGCAATGTGTTTTATTAGCAATGATCTTGTTGATGTGTTGTATTAGCAATGATCTTTTCTTATGCAAATCAAGTTGAAACTCTGCTCTGGCTTCCCATGGATGTAAAAAGGAAAAATCTCCAAGCTCCTCATAGGGCCTACAAAATCCTACGTGACTCACTCGCCAACCTCTTCAGCTTCACTCCAACCATTCTGCCTCCCCCTGTCCCCTCTACTCCAGTCACAGTTCTTTTTCAGTTTTGAGACAACAAAATTGGTTCATATGTCAAAGCCTTTCTACTTGCTTTTCTCTCTGCCTGGAATAATATTTCCCCAGATTATTGAATGTCTAGCTCTTACTCATCAGGTTCATCTCAGGTTCAGGTTTTATCTCAGTTGTTATCTCCTTAGAGTCAGTGCCCCAACCATAACCCAACCCCACTCACGCTGCTGACTCATGGGCTATCCCAACACCCTGCTTTGCTTTCTTTAGTGAAATTACTAGTATCTGATAATACTTTATGGTTTGTGGTCATTGTTACTGCCTCACCTTTGACTCTAACTAGATTGTAAACATTGTGTGGGCAGAAAATCTGTCAATAGATTCATGGCAGTATTGTCAGTTCCAGAATATTGCCTGGCACAGAGTAGGAACTCAGTAAATATTTGTTGTCAAATAGCTTTTCTCTTCCTGAGAAATCCTCTAACCACAACTAACTACTACTACTGCTCCTGTTGTAGCTTTGCAGCCTGGACAGACTGATTCTTGGACACATCATCCCCAAGGAGTTTTCTACTGTGATGAGACAATTTCTAATTGTCATGTCAACTTTTCAAAGACACATCTCACCAGAGCTTGGATTAGGGTAAGCTGAGAGGTACTTGCATTGAGGGCCAAAAAACCCTCAATGATCAGTATAAGTTATATCAATATTTTTTTTTAAAGAATGCACTATTTAAAAAAATCAAATTGGCAAACAGTGGCCCAAACAAAAGTCTGCCTGCTTTTGTCAATAAAGCTTTAAGTTCACACTGGACTCTGAGATCCATGAGGGCAGAGGTCTTGCTTTGTTCACCACTCTTTTCCCAGGGCCTGCTTGGAATAGTACTGGGGACATAGTGGGCATTTGATAAATATTTCATGAATTACAGAATAAATACTTTTTATCTCAAAATTTAAAAAAGTTATGAATACCTACCATGGATAAAGTACTGAGTTTCTTACTATGAACTGAAATAAAGTTTGAGACATGGCCTCTGCCCTCAAGATGGATCTCAAGATCACAAGGTGAACGTAAGGTTATAAGATTCTGTAAGACACTAGTCAAGACAAACCTGGTTTTCAGCTTTCTGTGCTACTTGAAGGATTTTTTTTCTCTTTAAGTGTTCTACACTGATACTTTTTTTTTTTTTTTTTGATCTCCTAAAGTCCATCTTCCTTCTATCTTGCTTTTTTTTTTTTCCCTTCCATTTTCTACTTCCCAGGGCTAGTGTAATATAGTCAAATGTCAGAAGTGGTGAAAAGGGAACAGTAGCCAAAATGACTTTTCTTCCCGGATTTGACCCTGCACAGGTGAAAATACTCAGTCCCAGGTCATCAAAGAGTGCTTATTCTTCTAACTCGATCATTTCCTAGTTCTCAGCATCAATATCTGTTCTGACACTCGACAACACAGCCGAACTCTGCACACAAACCGTATTTAATGTTGTATCATTGCACTACATAGAGATCCAGGAAAACATAATAGTTAATGGTGATATGTTGCCTTTTTACCCCCACATATATAAAGATTGATTTTTTAAAAAATGTATTATATTTGACTTTATATGTGCATATGTACTTGGAGATCTTTTTTGATTATATAAAGCCTAAACTTCTCTTACCTTACAAGATAAGATTGTTCGTATTTCAGTTCAGTATTTTTCAGGCTGTTAGAATTCTTTGTTTCCTACCATGACGTTTGACAGCAAAACATCATGTATTATTATCAGCTCCAGGGTAAATTAATGCTGACAGTTTTACCTGCTGTGATCCTTTCTTCTGTCACTTTCCTCTGAGAGGGAGAAGACGAAATAAATAAATATCAAAGTACCTAATATATTAGTACAGTTAAAGATCTGCTGGGGTAACAGTGAGTTGAGGGTGTATACACTGCTCTGAGGAAAGTAAATTAATGCAATGTGTTTCAGAAAAAAAATTGGCAGTATACATAAAGAGTCTTGAAGTGGTCTAAATCATACCTGCTGTTGCACTTTGGGGACTGCATGCTATGAAAATAATACAAAATGAGAAGAAACATATCTGCACAAGGATAGATGTCATTGCATTATCTGGAATGGTGAAAAATTAGAAGCAATCTAGATCCAATAAGAAATAAACAATTGGTAAGAAAAAATTATGATAAAATCTGGTGACTGATGAGTAGGGTACACATCAAAATAATACTTCAAAGATTTTGTTAATCACATGGGAAAATGTTCTGTGAAAAAGCCAGGGTACAAAATTGTATATAAAGTTAGATCTTGAGTAAGTAAAAAAAGAATTACACAGACAAATTTTACCCAAAGGTAGCTCTTCCAAAAAGGCAATAGTGATTGCTTCTGGATGATGAATTAATAGACAATGTTTTTATTTATAGTTTTCTATATTTTTGTATTTTCTACAGTAAATACAGACCATGTTGATAATTAGGAGGAAAATGTTTTTATAAGTGCAGTGGCTCATCCTTTGATTTGGAACTCCCTGGAGTTCTGTTCCAGTTGTGATCACATCCAGAACCTTAAGATTTCTCAGCTGCCTGATAAACCAGAGAGCAGAATGATCTGGATGGTTCATCCAGGATTTGGCTTGAGCTGCTGTGCTCATCACATGGTCCTCCTGTTCCCGAGCAACTATTGTGAGGTTTATGAGCCCTGGAAGGGTTAGCAAGTTAGAGCCTGAATTAGCTGCATTCTGATCTCTGTTACACAGATGTGGCTTTCATTGATTTTTATGGGAGATTTGTGCACATAATGAAGAGAAAAATGTCACTGATTTGTTTTAATTTAGCTTGAGCAGTAACCCTTTACTAATGGGACTCCTTCTGTAAGAGGCAGACCTGCTCTCATTTTTTTTTTTTTAAGCCATGCCTTAGATCTAAGCATTGGCTTAGATTCCTTTGACCAAAGAAGTCCCAATAACTTCAGATCTTCCTAGGAACTTGCAGCTTCCTAGGAGCTGAGTTCATGTTATTATGTGCTTTTCATTGGCTCAAACATTTAATTATCTGTTTTAAGTTAATGAAACCAAGATATGTCTGTTGTTCCATCTCTCTCCCCTCTTACCAATTCAGGTGAGACAGAGGTTTATCAACCTTGGCATTACTGGCATTTGGGGATTTCTTGTAGGATGCTTAGCAGCATCCCTGGACTCTACCCAGTAGATGCTAATATCACCCCTTTCCTATAGTTGTAACAATCAAAAGTGTTTCCAGACATTGCCAAATGTCTCCTGAGGGTCAAAATCTCCCCCAGATTGATAGTCACTAGATTAGACAAAGTATAATAAAAAGAAAGCTAAGTAGAATACAATAATTTTAGATTACAAACATGTTATTAAACATTATTCTTTACTATTTAGAAAATAATTCAAGATAGCTAGAAAGAAACCTGCAAGATTAAATAAAAACACAGAAAATAATAACCATAAGGAAAAGATGGAAAAATTGGACTTCATCAAAATTTTTAAAAACTTCTTATCAAACGACTATTAAGAAAATTAACAGATTAATCATAAATCTGGAGAAAATTTTTGCAAAACATATATCTGGCAAAGAATTTATGTGCAGAATGTATAAAGATTCCTTACAACTCAGTAATAAAAAAAAAGTGCCAAAAATGGGCAAAAGACTTGAAAAGACAGTACAGAAAGGGGTGTATACAACTGGTCAGTAAACACATGAAAATGTGCTCAATGTCACCAGGTATCAGGGAAACACAAATAAAAACAATAGTGAAGTGACACTACCAACACAAGGAATGGCTAAAGTTAAAAAGGCCAACAAGAAAAGTTGGCAAATATATGAGCAGATGGAACTGCTAGATTTGGGGAATGTAAATTGTATGTTTTAAAGGGACCCTTTCAGAAAAGGTTTGGTGGTTTCTTAGAGGTTAAACATGTATGTGTCCTGTGACTCAGCAATTATACTCCTAGATATTTACTCAAGAGAAATAAAAATGTATTAACAAAAAATCTTGTATAAGAGTGTTCATAGCATATGGTTCATTATACTCCAGTGCCAGAAACAACCTCCACATTCATCAGCAAGAGAGCAGGTAAACAAAATACGGGATATTCATACAATGGCAGGCCATTCTGCAGTAAGGAGGAGCAAGCTACTGATACACAAAATAATGTGAATGGATCTCACAGACATTTTGCTGAGTGAAAGAAGCTGTATGCAAAGAAGTTACTATTTACTATGTAATTAAATTTATTTAAAGTTTTAGAACAGGCAAAACTAGTCTATGGTGAAACAAACAAATCCAGAAAAGTAGGGGTTGACTGAAATGGGGCATCAGTGAACTTTCTGGAGTAATGGAAATATTTTATATCTTGATAGGCATGTGGGTTAATGGGCATATCCGTTTGTCAGAAATTCATCAGATTGTACCCTTAACATGTATGCATTGCATTGGATCTAAATTTGCCACCTAACCTTAAAAAAAAAAAAAACCCAAAACTACTGAATTCTGATAGTAGGTTTGCTTGCCACAGAGGTATGAGTTACTGCTTCTGAAATTACGTTTAGTGTATTGTAAGCTTGAGAAAATGAGTAAATATATTGAGGATGATGGGAACCCAGTTTCTAAATGTTGGAGAAGGGAGTCACAAATATGGAAAGATGGAAGACTAAAATGTACCCTGCTGTATTGAATTAGATTTGGAGGTATTAATATGAACTCACTGTGTGTGTGTATACACATTATATATGTTTTCTCTTTTCTAGCTTTGTACACTGAGGAGACTTAGAAGCAATGCCATTCCAGTAGCAATGAGCACACCTAGTGCCTGGATCTTGCTTACTAAATACTACTCTCTAAAAGAAACTAGGGCTCCTTGGACGAATAATAGATATCAAGGGCCAATATGGGGAAAGTGTAAGCCTGAGTTATCTTGTTATGCTAGAAAGTAAGACGGTGCTTAGGGAATGATGGGAACTAGTCAAAAGACACAGGCACCAACTTGAAGGGGCTCCCCACTGGCTAAATCTGGGACAAATTTGGCTTCTAAATAAAATGATTGTAATATATTTTTAATTGAGTAAAATAATAATCCATGAATCCATAATGATGTAAGCAAATAAGCAAACAAATAAGGAGCAGAGAAAGCTCTTCCTTATAATAGAATGTCAGCAAACAACTATAGAAGGAATTATGGAGTTAGGATATCGTCAAAAGGTGTTAAAACTAGTAGGTAAAGTTTTTAAGGAACAGGAAGCTTATGTTATATCAAAGATTCTCCTGTAAATTGCTTATCTATTGCAAATTGGCAAATTGGATAATGGTAACTATGCTGTTGAGAAACTAACTGGGTGTACCATCTTCACCAAGTTATCAAAGTTAATATCACCTATATGGAGACATACAGACATCAAGTGGCTTCTGATACCGTGCAATGAGAAGGACACAACATCACTTCTGTGGTGTTCTTGCCCAAAATGTATATGTTGAATTCAATCATGAGGAAACCTCAAATAAACACTGGTCTTTATTGTTTTGAAAATCTCCAGTCAAGAATGACTGAGATTAGGATAAGTGATGTAAAGGAAACTAAAGTGTTATGACATGAGTTTAATGTGAATTCTAGAATCAGAGAGAGAAGAAAACCTAGCTACAAAAGGCTTTCTTGGTACAACTTATGATATTTGAATATCAACTGTGGATTAAAAGTTAAACAAATCTCCTATTTTTCATAATTATACAGCTATGTGAGAAAATACGCTTTTTTTAAATGAAGGGTTTAGAGATAGAGGCATTTCTCCAACTTGATTTCAAATGACTCAAAAAATTTATGCATACACATACACACATGTATGTGTGTGTGAGAGAGAAGATCATAAAGCAAATGAATAAGATATAAACAATCGATGAATCTGGATATAGAATTATTGGACTATCTTGAACATTGAATGGCAATAAACACGTATATTTGTTTGTACGTCTGTGTAACAAATTATCACAAATTTAGCACCTTAAAACAACACAAATATTTATTATGTTACAGTTTCCGTGGGGCAAGATTTTAGGTACAGCTTAGCTCAGTGTCCCACAAGGTTGCTATCAAGATATTTGTTGGGCTGCATTTTCATTTGGAGGCTTGACTGGGTAAGAGTCTGCATCCAAGCTCATTACAGTTGTTGACAGAGTTCATTTCTTTATGGTTGTATGACTGAGAGTCTCAGCTTCTTACTAGCTGTCAGCTGAAGGCTATTCTCAGATCCTAGAGGGTGCCCACAATTCCCTGCCATGTGGTTCTCTTTCTAGTGGTTCAAAACATGGCTGTTCACTTCTTGAAGGCTAGCCAAATAGTGTCTTACTCTAGTATGCTTAGACAGACTCTTATATAACATAATCAAGGGAGTGACCTTCCATCCCTTTGCCGTATTTTATTAGTTACAGGCCCCTTCCATGCTCTAGGGAAGGGGATTACACAACGGAGTGGGCACCAGGAAGTGGGAATTACTGGGAGCACTCTAGAGTTTGTTTACCACGATATGAAAATTACTAAGTCAAATGTGATGCATCAAATTCTATATAGTTTTCTATCTTCAATTTAAACTAAATTAAGAAGTGGAAAAATTATTTTCTCAGAACTATTGATAGTACATATTGAGAGAAATAATTTTAGATACTGGAGAAAATGTTGTTATTATTTGTTATTCACTCAGAATGTTTAGAACATTTTTTCTTCTGTTTCAGAAATATCTTACATCATGAGTCCTGCCTCCTAAATGTGTTCAGTCTTAAATACTATACGCCAAACATGTGTGATTTTTTTTCTAGGCAATGGTAGGATTGTCCTTCCCTGTCCTTTTTCAAGTTGGATGTTATCTTGTGACTTGTAGGTATAATCAGGTGGCCTGTTTTGGTCAATATAGGTGGAAGCTTTTATTGCTCATATGCCCTTTGCCATATTCATCTTTATCGGACTGGAAATCTTTGAAAGGGGTGCAAAGGGGTTCCTGTCACCCTGATCCCTACATAATTGCAGTGGACAAAGTCTCCAATACTAAAGTGAGAAACGAAGTCTTGCTGTGTTACATGATTATTATTTTGGCTTTTTATTATTATTGCAGCCTGACCTTGTCTATCCTGACTGGTGTGGAAATGGGTCATCAGAATTAGAGTGCCACTAAAAATCCTAAATTACATGGTGTTGATTTAATGGTCAGTTGATTGGCAATGAGGGAACAGAAGCTGAAAGCATGGTGATATGTCATATTCAGGAAGAAATAATTGGAAAACTCTCACCTAAGAAACAGATCTGTATTTAGTGATTAGTGCATGAGAAGAGGTTAGAGAAGAGGATGCAAGTTTTGCATGTTGGTTGCTACAGATTGCACTGCCAAGGAATAGCATGAAAGAGATGATCATTTTTCTATGCAGGTTCAGGGACCATGCCACACAGTATCAGCAGTGTAAGCCAGTGTTTGTTCCAGTGAAAGAGGCAGAGAGTTCCTCCCTGGAATAGTCTCACTCTGTGGTTTGAAAGTTGTTTCTGGCTTCAGAGCCTCGAAGCCTGACCTTCTGGTTTTCATGCTAGTCCTGCTAGTTTAGGTATATAGTAATACCTAAAGTTATTCAATGCATTTCATTTCTGCTTAAAGTTGCCTTGTGTGTTTTGTTGTTAGTGAGAATCCTGGCTAACAAAGTATGCATACTTTCACATTCATTGAGACAATTTTATTAAGCACTTAATGTGTGTTAGGTACTGGGCCAGATCCTTGGAAATACAACTGTGAACATAAAGGGCATGGACTGTGACTTTAGGAGGCTTAAACTCTTAATTTTTTTTAACGTATTCATCAATTTATAGTAAGGGAGGAAACATTTTCTTTTTCCTTTACCCATCTTAGGTTCTCCATCTGGGGCCCCATAAATTAGAGTGACGGAAGTCAGAGCAGCAAGAGAAAAACAAATGAAAGTTCATTACTATGTGCATCACGCATATACATGGGGGCACTTAGTGCTGAGTAAATCAAAAAGGTGGTTAAGACCTGGGCTTATGTAGCCTCTTAACAAAAGAACAACAAAGTTTTAGAGAGGTGTCAAGATAAAGGGCAAAAAAAATTTTGAGTTTCTAGAGTGGCAAATTGTGGGAAGATAAATAGTTGGGGGAACTGATGGAATACAGTCGTCCCCTGGTATCCGTGGGGATTGGTCTTAGGACCCCACGTGGAAACCAAGTCCCCCATATAAAGTTGTGTATTATATGCCTATAACCTACTCACATTCTCCTGCATACTTTAAATCCTCTCTAGATTACTTATAATACTTAATACAATGTAAATGCTGTGTTGCAAATTTAGGTTTTGCCCTTTGGAACTTTCTGGAGTTTTATTTTGTTTTGTTTTGGAATGTTTTCAGTCGGAGGTTCGTTGAATCTGCGGGTGCAGAGCCTGCAGATATGGAGGACTGACTGTAAAAGGGCTGGTTGAAAGGTATATTATGTAGGTTCATCTGGTGATGTCACTGGGCTGATAAGGATCTAGAGTTGTCTCCAGCAGTCAGCTTCTGTGCTCCTGGGAGAAAGGGGAGGGGAAACACCTTTACAAATGTTATGTCCTGCTTTTAGGAAAACAAGGGAAGGGCAGAGAGCATTTTTTTGTATATGCGTCTTTTTAATTGCCTTCAGCTCAAATTAATTCTTATGCCAAAGGGGCGTATTTTAGGGAGGCATATTCTGCTACCCTTCATTATATGTAATATATTTCAATAATGTATATCACAGAGCTAGTCATCTTCAGACACTATTTCAGAAATAAATGTGTATCTATTATTTATATGACATTTCATAATGGAAACTATTTTCATTTTAACTCAGAGATAAAACCAGAAACATAAATAAACAAGAGAACATTTGTATCTCTTATAGATTTTTTTTTACAGTTTTTAATGTTAACTCTAATTTACTTTTGTTATACTTATCAGATGATTTTATTTCTTCCTGGAAGACTGTTTCACTACTCAACAGTGAAACAATGCCTTTTTTAAAGTTAGTGCTAATTCTTGAGTTTGACACCAGATGCTTCATTTTGAAAAAAAAAAAATACTGCAAGAACAGAATAAAATTTTGCATCTTTTAAATATATCTCCTTTTAGCTGTTTACTTCATACTCTATGAGTTTTATTTAAGGAGATGAAAAAATTAGACTTTCTATAGCAATTGAAAAGTTTGTTTATACACAGCTGCAAATTTTCTTTGACAAAATAGAAAATAACATTTCATCAGAAGCTATGTTTTTCAAATAGCACATGCTTTCCTGGAGTTTTAACTGAAACTTTAACTTTTTTTTTCTATAAACACGGAGATGCATTTAAGGGGTAATTAGCAGGAAGTCATTTAACTAAGTTAAATCTCTTGGATAAGTGTGATTTCAAATCTTTGGGAGCTGAATTTTTATTATCATGATAAATTAATTTCTCAGGACAGAATGTATTTTGCCTAAGAAACATTCACTACTGAATATAAAGTGTGGATTTTAGAGGTAAACCTCCTACGTGAAGCTACACTGGCACATTCCAAATCATTCCGACATGATTTATATGGGGACTGCTAGTCATAGTTGCCTTTGGAAGCTGCGTTCCAAATGGGAGTTGGAAATAAAGCTAAAGGTTTCCCCCTTAGGAACACTGCAGAGCAGGGAGGAGATGCAATTAAAAGGTATGAACACTAGATCTGAGATCATGGGACCTGGCTCTGCTATTAAATACCTTTCTTTCTCTTACCTATAAAGTGAATGAATTGGGTTGTATGATCTCTAAAGTTCCCTTGAGCTTTAAGTTCTGTGACATGAGACAAATAGGATAGAAACAATAAAAATAATTGAGACTTCTTTAAGCTATACATTGAAAAGGAAACTAAAGAAAAGAGTTGTGCAATGGAAAACTTTGACTTCATCATGGTTGCTTCTTATTAGAATTCTTTAGTGCTTGCCTCACTGGTGTTGATTACATGAAAACAACTACCTTGAGTTAAATTAATTAATTCCACAGCAAGAGAAAACAAGAAATGCCCGGCTCAGATAAATGGGAAGGAATAAAGGGAATAGGGCCAAAGATAAAAATGAACTTTCAATTCTAAGAGAGATTTTTTGATGAATCAATTTTGTACATTTACTACAGTGTTTTATATTTTGGTTGTGTATTGAAATATAATCATGTTGTGTTAAAAAAATTGGTACATAAAGCTGACACTCTTTGTCTTGATTTAATATGATATGAGGGAGCTAAGGATAGAAAGGGTCTGACTCATTGTCTGGAGTGAAAAGTAGGTAAATTAGGAATTTGGGGGAAACAAATGTCTATTTAGGAGTCTGGTCATGATTGGTTTTGGGTGGAATTTTGTGACCTGGATAAAGAGTTGGTGGTTATTGTACTTGGTGTGGTTATAAACTAAACGGATCCTTCTCAGAGGTAACACCAGAAAGTTTGCCTACCTATCTTGATGTGTACAACTTGTTAATATCTCTGCAAAAGAAAAAGCCTTAGTCTCCCTTCAAATTTTTTAATGCTCTGAACTAACCTCTAATGTTGTCCACCCTCCTCTCTGTTATTAGACTGCTCCAGCTGTGGGTTCTCTAATCCTGGTACTTCTCTGCCACTATGCTACAAACGCCCCCTTAGGAATCATTTGCCAGCCTTCTTACAAAATGTGCACCCTTTTAATATGTAAAGCACCCGAAATTGAATGACCCTGGGTGAGAGTTCCCACCTTGTCCCCTTATTGCAAGTGGAGGTCTTATTTTTAAGCTGTTTGAGTGCAGTATCTTTTATTAGGGTCCCTGGGTATAGTGAATGCTTAATAAATAATAATGAAGGTTTTAAAATCTCATTTTACAAATGAGAAATCAGAAGTGTTTTGGCCCATGTGGATTAACAAGTCATCGAGTGAGTCAAACTTTATCTTCAAGATCCCCGCAGAGTATATCCAGTTCCACCTGAGGTGCAATATCAGGTGAGGAAATAAAATGAACATATTCATCCAGCACAGGATAGAAGAAAGAGATTTTTCCCAAAACAGTAAAAATGTTCATAAATGATGAGATTTTAATTGTTAGTGGCAGGGAATAGTAGCCATACTGTGATACAGCTATGGAACATGCATAAAAAGTATGACAATAATTATTTGCTTTACAAAATAAAATCGGGAATGAATCCTGTGATGTTATTTAAGGATAACCCTGTCATGTGAGAAGTGGGAGCAGAAAAAAATAAGCAGTAGACTATTTTGCATGAGTATAAAATCATATTTAAAATATCTGCACTTCCTGTAAATAAGGCACTCTGCTCTAGAATGTAATAGAAGAGCCTATGGACAAAAAGATGCCCATGATGTCCAAGGTGTTTATAGTGCATGGGGCCAGGGATGGAGTAGGGTGGGGAGAAGGATGAGGACAGAAGACACATATGACTTAATTTCAAGCTTGATTAAGATAATTATCATCAAGATAATAGAGTACAATGAGCATTCTAAGGAGAAAGAGACTTTATACAGACAGGAGAATTAGAGAAAACTTTGCAGGGGGCTTGTAAGATGGATGCATTTTTGACAGGCCAAAATAGCAGTAGAGATGGCAACATTTTATCTTTTTAATTTTTATTTTTTCCAGTCCAGAGATTTTTCTTTGTTTTTTAAATTAAAGTATAGTCAGTTTACAATGTTGTGTTAATTTCTGGTGTACAGCACAGTGATTCAAAGATACATATATGCATATATATATCCCTTTTCATATTCTTTTCATTATGGGCCATTACAAAGCATTGAATATAGGAATATAGTTTCCTGTGCTATACCGTAGGACCTTATTGTTTATCTGTTTTATATATAGTAGTGTGTATCTGCAAATCCCAAAATCCCAGTTTATCCCTTCACCCTTCCTGTCCCATAACAATTTAAGTTTGTTTTCTATGTCTGTGAGTCTATTTCTGTTTTGTAAATGAGTTCATTTGTGTCAGTTTTTAGATTCTACATGTAAGTGATATCATCTGGTATTTTTCTTTCTCTTTCTGGCTTATTTCACTTAGTATGACAATCTTCTGGTCCATCCATGTTGCTGCAAATGGCATTATTCTTTTTTTGTGGCTGAGTAGTATTCCATGTGTGTATGTACACACACACACACGTACACCACAACTTCCTTATCCAATGATCTGTTGATGGACATTTAGGTTGCTTCCATGTCTTGGCTATTGGACATAGTGCTGCTATGAACACTGTGGTGTATGTATCTTTTCAAATTAGACATGTCTCCAGATATACACCTAGGAGTTGGATTGTTGGATCATATGGTAAGTCTATTTTTAGTTTTTAAAGGAATCTCAATTTTAGATACAGGAATCAACTCTTTCATTCTTTAGTAACAAATCGTTAAGTACCTACTGCATACCTGCCTAGGGTAGAAAGTGGCAGCCTAAAATGAATAAACATGACTTCTACTTCGAGTAACTTTCAGTCTGGGCAGATTTGTCTTACTGTGTCTGTGTTCATGGAGGGATCCTTTTTGCTGTTATAGCGGTGCCTTTAGTAATCCCAGTGGAGGAAAAATTCTTCCAATTCTTAGCTACAAAGTCTTCATAAAATGATTGGGGAGTTCTCAGCCTTTCTTTACAATTTGACTCACTAGTTATCCTCAGATCTAATTATATTGCACTGATGGGGATATGTAATGGGAAGGGGGTATTTTGAAGGTAGACCCTTTACAAAAGTGTGAGCCATGTGCGTACTCTTTCAGTTCTGACTTCCCTCTCTTCTCACTTCTCCCTTCTTTCTCTAGAGCCCTGGTTTCAGACCCATGGAGTCTCATACCCTGCCATCTCTCAGGAATTTTCACTGCTCATTGAAGGAGAAGTTTCTGTCTCTTTCTGAACATTCTGGTAGCTCATGAATGCAAGAGACTGATATTCTTTTTATGACCAGGATGTCTTAGTCAGCTCTGGCTGCTGTAACAAAATACCATAAACTGAGTGGCTTAAACAACATTTTTTTCTCACATCCCTGGAGGCTAAGAAGTCCAAGATCCAGGCACTGCCAGATCTGGTGTCTGGTAAGATTCTGCATCCTGGGTGTATGTAGATGGCTGCCTTCTTGTTGTTTCCCTATGTGGCAGAGAGGAAGCAAGCTCTGGTGTCTCTTCTTTTTATTGAAAAAAAAAAAGGGTATTCTTTTTGTTAGTGAAGGTACTGGGGACTGAACCCAGAACGTCCATGCTAAGCATGTACTTTACCACTGAGCTATACCCAGCCCTCTAGTCTCTCTTCTTATAAGAGCACTAATCCTGTTCCTCAGGATTCTACTGTCAGCCGAGGGAGGCTGATGTGGGGATCTAGGAGGTGAGTGGCCCAAATGAAAAAATGCATGAGGAGTTGCCATACCACCGGACAGACTTCAGCTGGAGACACCATGGGGTTAACAACACTTTATTGCCACAGGGAGGTGCGCGCCTATGATGCACCTGTCCTGCTTTTATCTGTTTTCTGTCAGCACATGCGCAGCCTGAGTTTCTTTGTTCATTAGGCTTACAGAATATCTCTAGCACATGCGTACTTCTATTTCCTTTGTTCTAAATCTTATATAATTGACGCATGCGTGGAGCAATTATTTACTGCATACTACAAACATGCTCTGTAATTGTGGCCTTGGATCCCATAGCCTTAACTTATCTCAAGGCTCTGGCTGTGTCTTTGGGTCCCACGGCCTTAACTTGTCTCCAGGCCTGCTCACATCTACCCTCATGGCTTAATTACCTCCCAAAGGCTCCACCTTCTTCTCCATCACATTGTAGGTTAGGATTTCAACATATGAATTTGGGGGGACATATGCTGTTCATATGATGACTTCAAAGGCAGGGAGACAGAGTTAGTAGACTTCAGCCCTGTATTTAAAGGTGATGGTGTGACTTAAATTACATTCGCTTTTCCTTCCAGCTACCTAAGAAGAGAGCACATTTTTTTCTGAGCATCCCTTTTTTTCCCCAAGAAAAAAAATTTAATATATGGAAAGAATATTTCCCCTGTTGATGTGACTTCAGCACTGCCCTTTGTGAAATAAAACCCTGTAAATATTGTGATGGTATCACTGGACCCCTCGGTCTTTTTTATATTATAAGAGTTGCCATTCTGGCTCTAACTGGTTCTCTCTTAGCCATTTGGGATGAGTGGTGCCAGCTCTTTTGAAGTGCTTTCTGAATCCAAATCTTTCTAGATAGAAGGGATTTTTACCTGTGTGTATATGGGTGTAAGTGTATGGGGAGGTCAGTTTCTTTCTGAAAAGTTTAACATAGGGGGGAAGTGTTAAAAGAAAGCTGGTGTATCTTGGACTAGAAGTGAGCTTGAGTATTAAAATACCAAAATGAATTTGCCATCAGGTAGACATCTATTAAGAGATTTTACAACATAAATTCCACAGTGTATGCATGGGGTCTGGATAAGACCCAAGAGATTAGTTATCTATCACCCTTGAAATGAGGTTCAGCTGCTATCCAGGTAACAAATGTGTCTGGTGCAAAGGAATGTGGAGAGGAATTTTCCTGAAAAAGGAATTTTAAATGGTGTATCCTATATATAGTTCCACACCATTTTACTCCCCCAGAAAAGATGGCATTTGTTTTAGGGAGGTAGATTTGAATAAATTTGCCTCTTTGGGCGCTAATCAGTATGCAGAGTTTCAGCCAAGAAAAGCCAATTTCTCTCCTATAATTTTAACTCTCTTGGAAAGTGTTGGGGTTTAAACTTCAAATGCTGGGGCAGCCTCCTCTCCTCCTTTTGACTGATGGTGAATAAATACTAAGAGTTCTTTATTAGAGGCACAGCCCTGCCCTTTGTATCAGTAAATTACATAGCTGTGGGGGCTGGCTCCTACCTCAGGTGTCGATTACAAGGTCTGTGTAACCCCAGTGACTCTCTTGGCTTCCAGGTCTGTCCACAGAGGGGTCCCCACTCTCCCTGGTCTCCATCACCTTTGCCAAGGGCCCTTCATCCTCCTGTTGCCCTTCTGTCTCAGGGCCCTCCTGGGCCACCTGCACACTGGGCGATTCACTAGCAGGATTCACAGATTTCAGCATCATACTCTCAGCTCAGATTTGTTAGAGCAGCCCAGTAAGAATACACAACCAGATGGAAGGGGAAAAACGCATCAGGCAGAGTCTGGAGGAATCTGTGTGCAGGCGTCCTATGCCCTTTCCCCCCAGGAGGGGTCGCACACAGCACCCTCTCCTTCCGCAGAAAAAGTGCATGTGTGCAACGTGCCTGCCTAGGGAAGGCTGCTTGTGATTGAGTCCAGGGTTTTCACTGGGGGCTGATCACAGAGGTACCAGTAAAATTCCAAACTCTAAGATGGAAAAAGAGTGGGTGCTCACCATAAAAAATGTTGTTTGTACAGTTTAAGCAAGCTGGCACAGCAGTCCAACCTCATCACTTAGTGAACGATGTAAAAGCCATGTTCCCAGATGCCAGCCAAGGACCAAACTTGAAGGCAAAACCTTCTAAAGATAACAGCCTCAGGGAAGCTGTATTAGCTCTTTCTGCAAACTTTCCTACTTCTGTTGGTTTGGAACCAATGATTTGGTTTTGAGTCCTGAAGACATATATGATGTTTGTTTACCTCCCTGATCCTCAGTTCTCTCACCTGGAAAATACATTTGGAATCCAGCTACCATGACTTGGCACAAAACAATTGAATTCAAAACAATTGGTTATAAAGTAGGTTGGTTGGGATGACAATTTTATCTAAAATGAATACCTTCTAAAATTAGTTCAAGAAGTTTTTTACTAAAGTGTGTTGTAAACTATAAACTGAAATGCTCTCCAAAACATTATTTATTATCCCTAATTTTCTGGCTCCCAGCATGGTACATGCTGGTCTTCTCCAGGTAGTTCCAAGCTCTCTGTGTACTTTGGGGACTGGACACTGGGTGGCAGAGGTGCTGCTGCAGGAACGCCGTGTTGTGACCTTTGTGGAGAAAGGGACACCACTCTGTGCCTCACCTGTTTCACTTCAGAAACGATACAAAGGAAACATCTGATCTCGCTTTACAGCATGAAAGTTAGAAGCACAGATTCTAAATCCAGGTGGCCTCGGCTTGAGTCCAAACTCTTCCACTGACTAGCTTTTTATCCTGGGCAAATGTTATAACCTGTCTAAGCCTTAACTTCTTTATCTATGAAATGAGATAAAAGCAGCAATACGATTGGGTTGTCCTGAGCTTCAAATGAGCTGATAGAAATAAAGTGCTTATAACAGTATCTGGCACTTGGTTAGTACCTTGTAAATATTTACTCTTATTAGTGTCAACTTTATTGATATCTTCAATATTGTGTTCTGTAACAGAAAGAAAGTAGCCAGGGAGATCTGGATTCCCTTTCTGGATCCATCACTGTTTGTGTGGCTGGGAAAGTTATATAACCTCTTTAAACACTTTTCTCCCTAGATAAGAAAATGGGAATGATCTTTATCTGGCAGGGTTTTTGTGTGTGTATGTGTGTGTGTGTGTGCATTTAGGATTAGAAATACTATAAATAAAGTAGCCAATATGTAGTAGATACTTAGTAAATTATTGTTATTGTTCATTGATTCATTCTGTGTATGTGTGTGTAATATATATATATATATATATATATATATATATATATATTTCTATAGCATGCCTATTGTGTGCCAGGCATTATTCTGGACTTTGGAGAAATGGTGTTGAGTAAGATAAGTCACTGCTGCTTGCTGCTGACCTGAGCATGAGGAAAGACACATGGTAGATACGTAAACTCATGCATTCATAATCTAATATCAGACAGTGATTAAGTGCAGTGAGGCAAAAAGCCCCAGGGAGATAGATGCTAAAGCCAAGTGAGGCATGGAGGGTAATT
Organism: Camelus ferus; assembly: GCF_009834535.1. Lineage (NCBI taxonomy): Eukaryota > Metazoa > Chordata > Mammalia > Artiodactyla > Camelidae > Camelus > Camelus ferus. The sequence continues at coordinate 88,056,145 of NC_045696.1, read as the reverse complement.
CGAGGCTGAGATGGTGGCTTTGGATAGGGTGAGGAAGGACAGTCCTTATGAGAAACTGACATGTCTATAGAGGCTGGAATCAGGTGAATTAGAGAGAGGCACAGAGACCTGGGAAGAAAAGTGACCCAGGCTAAGGGAAAAGCAAGGGTAAAGGCCCTGAGCTGGGAGACAGCTTGGCATGTGTGAACAGTGAAACACCCCATGTGGCAGGAGGGTGACAGAGGGGATCAGAATGAGTTTCCCCAAAATATGCCACTTTGACATGTGGATAATTTTGAGCAGAAGGCAGTTAAGACCCAGCGGACTCAAGAAACTTTATCTCTCCCTTAACTACCTAAAAGAATTTAGATGGGGTTCCTGGTGCAGAAAAAGGGCTATTACCAGAGATACCTTTTTATCTGAATGACTTATCCGTATGGCAGGACAAACATCTAACTACCAAACACCTTCTTATATTTTGTGAGTTGCCCCCCCCCCCCGGCCCCGCCTCCATGAAGCCCAGGCCCCGATCCTATTCCTTAGCTCAGGATGGCTTATAAGCCTCAACTGCCCAACTTGCCCTTGAGTCTCATATTCTTATGGGGGCTTCATGCATATGTAAGTAAATTTGTTTTTCTTCTACTAATTTTTCTTATGTTAGTTTGGTTATTAGATCAGCCTAAGGACCAAAAAGCTCCTCCCCTGTGATGTTAAGCAATGGCAGAAGGATGAGGATTAGAGAGACAGGTGAGTCATGACCTCACTACTCAAGGGAGGAATGTTGGGTTTTCTTCAAAGGGAAAGGAGCAGCCGTCATAGAGTGTAAGCAGAAAGGTATAATCTGATTTTCATTTAAGAGCTCAGTTGGTGGCTGGGCAGGATTGGAACCGGGGGAGCAGGTAGGAGTCTCAGAAAATGAAGCAAATGATGATTTCCAGGACTATGTGGTGGAAATAAGAATGCTGAGACTACGGGATTGCAAATATTATTATTAATAATCTTATTTATATTTTAGCTTGTGATTCCTAGTATTGCTAACATAAAACAACTTTCATTTCATTCAGAGCAACACAAATGCAAGTTAACCTTTCCCCAAATAATATTTTCAAAGGGGTTCCTTGGTATTTTTGAAATGGACATATCATAAAGGAGAAATTTTATGAAGTGGCCTTATTTTATCCTCCTCCCAGCTACATGGGAGTGAGGCTTACTGCTTTTGTGATTTCTCATAAATTTTTCACTATCAAACCCTCAAACAACTTAGAAGAGGAAGGGGTATCAACATCTTGGGTGTCATTTGTGCAGTGATGATTCTGAAAATGTCCCATCAACTGGTCTTCACTGGTTATAGAATTTTCCTTCCGGGCATCTGCTTTCTGCTCATCTAATGGGGTGTTGAATTTCCCCAGAGGAGGAGTAAAAGCTTGGTTGTCAGGGTGGTTGTGGTGTTTTATGCAGGTTGTTGCTTATCGACCCTGTTTGGATGTTTTTCTTCTGTCAGCATTTGATGGGGTTCTTTCATCTGTGATTCAATGTTTATATTAAACTCCATTTATTTCTCTGCTCTTCCTCAAGACTTCATTATGTGAAAAGAAAAGGCCTGTGGTCCCTAGTGCTGATTTTCTGGTCTTTTGGGGAGGCTGTCTGTGGTAATGCTGCTTAGTAAAGACTATTTAGTTGGTTACCATGTGCTGGATCACTGCATAAAGGGCTGGTTGGGAAAATGGTTCATCATGCTTGCCATGTAAGAATCGAATTCAAGGAAGCCTTTAAACACCCAAGCAGATCACTCGGGTAATAACAGAAAATCATTCTCTAATGTCATGTATTTACTTGAAGGCAGAAAACTATGGAAGTATATATATGCATGTACTTCAGAAAAGTCTTAAAATGTGGTGGACTAAAACAATTCTCCTTTGTAAGACAACAAATTTCTTTTTAGTCTGAAGAGGGAAAAAGCAGGGCTTTTTTCCTTTTCTTTGAAGGAGAACAACTGTAGATTGAAGCTTGGTGCTTGCTCTGCCAACTTTTGGTGATACATTTGGCAAGTCACTTCTCTGTGGCCCTTATTTGTAAAATAAAGGGTTAGATCAAAAGATTTTTAAGGTCCTTCTATCATAAATAGTCCTTGAGGTGGGCTGATAGCTTTTCTATTACTATTTATGTTAATATCTCTAGCTATTCCTGAACTTGGTGAGTATTTTATTAAATAACTCATTCAAAAAGTAATTTTTGACTTTTATCTTGAGAATCTCTTAGAAATTTTTCTCTTTTTTTATTGAAGTATAGTTGATGTACAAAATTATATAAGTTAAAGGTGTACAGCACAGTGGTTCACAATTTTTAAAGGTTATATGCTACTTATAGTTCTTATAAAATATTGCCTATATTCCTTGAATTATACAATATATCCTTGTTGCTTGTTTATTTTATACATAATAGTTTGTACCTCTTAATCTCCCACTCCTATATTGCCCTCCCCTGCTTCCCTCTCCTCACTACTAGTTTGTTTTCTATATCTGTGAGTCTCTTTCTTTTTTTTTCACTAGTTTGTTTTATAGTTTAGATTCCACATAGAAGTGACATCATACAGTATTTGTCTTTCTTTGTCTGACTTATTTCACTTAGTGTAATGCCCCTGAAGTCCACCCATGTTGTGGCAAGTGGCAAAATTTCATTTTTTGTGGCTGAGTAGTATTCCATTGTATAAATACACCACAAATTCTTTATCCAGTTATCTGTCAATGGACACTTAGGTTGTTTCCATGTCTTAACTATTGTAAATAGTGCTGCTATGAACTTTGGGGTGCCTGTATCTCTGAATTAGAGTTACCTCCGGATATATGCCTACAAGTGGGATTGCTGGATCATATGGTAAGTCTACAAAATAGTCTTTAAAATGAGTGTTCTCACCAGGTCATATTCTTATGAATCAACTATTACAAGACTTTTAGAAATGCTTGTTAAAGATAACAACAATGGCATCTGTTGCTGCCAGTATAAAATCCCAGTACTTTATAGACATCTCACTTCATCTCCCCAGTAACGTGTAAATAAATATGCTCATTTCTCTTCCAGAGGAGGCAACTGAAGCAGAAAGTTTAAGCATTTTGCCTAAAATATTGTTTTCACTACAGGCTCAAGTTCAATCCAGTACGTGTTCACTATAACAGTGGTACACAGAGTTGGGTGACAAGAGGCAGAAGGGGAGAACAAGATGGTCTTAGGATACATGGAACTTCCAGTACAGAAGAAGTGGTTGAGTTAGAGAGTTGGTCCTCCTGCTTCTGCCCTGGGCACTTCATAACACCTGTTGTATGACATATTTACTTTATTATCCATTTCTCCCTGTTAGAATGTGAGCTTGATGAAAACAGAAAGCACATTTTTTTAAATTGTTATACTCCTTTATATCTAAAACCTTGAACAATGCTGGCGACATAGTAGGTGCTGGAAATAGCCTATTCATTGAATGAATGCATGACTTGATGTTCTGTCTACAGCATGGGGCATACTGAATACTGAGACAATAGATTTTTAAGGGAGGTGCTGTGGAGACACAGTGCAATCAGAGATTAATTCTGACACATAGTGAGGAAGACTTCACAAAGGAGAAGGTGTTTGAATTAGATTTAAAGTACAGGCAAGGAAAAGACAGGTGTGGAAAGTTTAGGGCACTGAGAGTATTTGTAAAAGCAGTTAACACAAACTGAGCACTCTTTCTCTACTAGGTATTGTTCTAGGCCTGTGTTACACACATTATCTCATTTGACCATCACAACCTCGTGAAAGAGTAGATGCTTCATTATCACCCTGATTGGGGAATGGTGACCTATATAATAAAGTGGGGAGTAAATAGCAATAAAAAGGTTTATATTTTGGAACACCTTTCATGCCAGGATAAGGAATGTGAACTTATTTGTGAAGGACACGAAAAACCATTTGTAGTAAGAATGGCGTTGTTAAATCTGTGATGGAGGGAAGTGATTTGATATTGAGGTGACGGATGTTTTAAAAGTTAAAGACACTGCTAGCAGGTAGATCAGACAGGAGGCTATTTCACTAATTCAGGAAAAGTGATTAAGATAATGGCTTCTCCAAAGAAGATGAAAAGGACTGAAGTGATATTTGTGGGACACTGTGGCCTTAGAATTGACAGGATTAAAAAAATCAACCATGACTCAGTTTTTGACATGGAGCAATTCCTCGTTGCTGTCCGGATTGGAAATACTTGAGAATAATCAGGTTTATAAAACATCTAACAGTATTTTTAGCCATTTTGAATAGGCTATACCTTTCAGACCATTAAGGTGGTGCTAGAGTCACAAACTATTGAAGTTGTCTGGGATTATAAATGTTATTTATTCATGTAATGCCTTCCTTTTGCATATGAGGAAATGAAAGCACAGAATAGTAAAAGTCCTCTTCTACAATCACATCTTTAGTCGGTGGCAGAGACAGACATTTGAAAACACAAGTCTGGGACTTAAGAAAAGTTTATGAAATAATGAGGTACATATGAATCATGAACCCTGACAAATGTTATAGAAATTGACATGGCTATTTTTCAGATATTACAGGGACCATAACGAGTTTGATTTAAAATACTTCCTAGGAGTGGAGGGGATAGCTCAGTGGTAGAGCATGTGCTTAATATGCAGGAGGTTCTGGGTTCAATCCCTAGTACCTCCATAAAGTAAATAAATAAATATATAAATAAACCTAATTACCTCCTCCCAAAATAAAAAATAAAAATTGATAAAGTACTTCCTAAAGTACTTAGGCAGGGAGAAGAGATAGGGCAGCAAGAGTTTAGCCTATGTATTTTAGCCAAAATAAATATGAAAAACCAACATTCCAAACTCCAGAAAAGTGTCCTTTTCTGCACACTAGCAGTTGTAATTCTCTGCTTAACTGAAATCATAATGCGATGAGGCAATTTTGATGTTCTGTATGGTTCATTAAAGCATAATTCTACTTCTATGAATTCTTGTACTCTTGCCCAAAGCAAGTTAAATATTTTTGTGGAAACACAATCCTCACTGGTATTTCTTAGAGGTACTCTGTTTTACATAAGACAAGACATTTAACCAGTTGAATAAAATCTTAAATACAATACAATTCTGGTCCAACATAATTGTTTAACACACTTCTGTTAGAACGCTATCTGATCCGATGCTCTGCAATGAAAACAAAGGAATATTCTATTTAACTTCCCTTTCCTTTATTAAGCAAAGACTCTCATTGAAAGTGTTGGATAATCTCTTAGAAAAATAGTTCTTGAAGTAGTAACAGCCAATAAGCAGCACTGAAAGTACATGGGAGTAGTATCAGAGCAGAGGAGAACAGAGTCTACTCTGCTCTTGGACACTGATTAGTCCTTGAATCATGGCTGTGGGAGGGGGCCTGAGTTTTGCTATCTGGCCACCAGAACTGCTCCAAATTTCCAGCAAATTCCTTGTGGGATTTTTTGTTTTTAATCTACCACAACAGTGATAACACACTGGCCACTTTAAAGATGAGGCTCAGAGATGGCAAGTAACTTGCTCTTAGAATAACGTTTAAAAGGATCTAAATCTTGAATTGTTTGAAGATGGCGGAGTAGAAGGACGCTCGCAGGTCACCCTCTCCCACAGATACACCAAGACCCACAACTACAGACCCACTCAGCCAACCAGAGCACCTGTGGAACTCCGACAGAACATCGCCCTCTTCAAAAGATAAAGACGCCAAAAATCTGGTAGGAGAAAAGGAAAAAAGAAAGAACAAAAGGCAAAGCAGCGCGGGACGGGACGGGTCCCGCGGGGAGGGAGCGGCAAAGGAGGACTGGCGCTCGCTCGCTGGGTCTCCCCTCTCCAACTGAGAGGCCAGCGGGACGGAGGGGGAGCCTCTGAGGCTCGGATCTGTACAGAGCAGCCCTTGACTAACAGAACTAAGTTAAACGGGCACAGAGCATCCCCCCGACACCCAGCCTGAGACGCAGGCCGGCAGCCGCGGGCAGGGCCGGGCTGCACGGAGGCAGTCCTGGGGGAACGCAAGGGGTTGCGCGCCGTGGCTGTGGGTGCACAGAGCAGAACAACCTGGGCCCTCCATAAAACAGCAAGGTTGATGTGCTCTCGGGGGAAGGGTGCACACCCCCATCTCTGAAAACCCACGGAAAGTTTTCGGGGGAAGAGAGGCGGGGCTCAGGCACAGCCGCCCTATCCTCCGCGCTGAGCACTCAGGCGGTGGCGGGGGCGAAACCTGCATCTGCACCGAAGGGCCCAGCAGCCTCAAAGGCCAGACTGAGACTGGCCTGCAGCCCGGGGCAGATAGGATCCTTCCATCCTGGTCCCTCAGAGAACTTGCTCCACAAAGACAGACAAGGAGCTGGGTTTTGGCTCGGAGCAAGGACAGAGCTGTCCCTCGGTCTTCCGCGAGCCCACCCGCAGGGCGCCGACCAGGGCGGGGCGCCGACCAGGGCGGGGCGCGCAGCCGCAGAGAGCGGAGCTACCCGCAGCGGCGCAGGTAGAGCGAGAACGGCCCCCCGCCTTTCGGGCAGGAACACAGCCCCTGACCGAGGTGCTGGGAGGGGGCACGACCCGCCCTCCTACCCGGCCAGTCTGCAACATCTGACTGTGGCATCTGGAGGGGCAGCGACCCGCCCGCCCACAGCAGAGAGCTGCACCTGACCCAGTGTTAGGAGGAGGCGCGATCGGCTTGCCGACAGGTGCTGGGAGCAGCACAGAAGAGGGCGCCAACGGAGGGCCTCTGAAAACAGCAAGCTGAGCTTCCAAAACAGGACGAAGACAGAAAGACTTCACAGTGAAAGCACACAGACTCCAGGAGAACACCGACAACCCCCCCCCCTTTTTTTAATCTGTTTTTACCTGTTCTATTTTCTATTACTCTCTTAACTTCTTAATTCATTTCTATTTCTCTTGGGTTTTGATGTCCTGCTATTGATTAGACACAGGTTTCAAATACATCTATTCATCCCCCCCCCCCTTTTTTTGTAAAGGTTTCAAAAGGACGTCTCAACCCGATTAATACCCTGCTTCAACTCACTCTTCTATTATTCATTATACACTGTTTTCAAACCCTCTTTCTCCCTTCTTTTAAAATTCTTTCTCTCTCTCTCTTATTTTTTTTTCTTTTTTTCCTAAGTTCTATTCCTAAATAGGCATCAGATAGATAAAATCCTTAAGGACCAAAATAAACAACTGATACTCCATAAACCACAGTGCCAAAGAGGTATGAGCAAGATGAAGAAGCAGAAAAACCTTTCCCAATTAAAAGAACAAGAGAAATCCCCTGAAAGAAAGATCAACGAAATAGACATCGATAGCCTACTAGATCAAGATTTCAAAAAAGGAGTGATCGAATTGCTGAAGGAATTAAAAGAGATAGTGTTTAGAGATATAAAATATGTCAAAAATGAAATTGAAGCTATAAAGAAGAGCCAAGTAGAATGGGTAAACTCATTGACAGAGATGAGGAATGATCTAATAGCTGTGCAAAGCCGACTAGATAATGCAGAGGAACAAATTAGTGATCTAGAAGACAGGGCAATAGAAAGCACCCATTCAGAAGAACTACAAGAGAAGCAAATAAAAAATAATGAAAATAGCATAAGGGACCTATGGGATAATATAAAGCGTCCCAATCTTCGCATAATAGGGGTCCCAGAAGGAGAAGAAAGATCAAAGGGGATTGAAAAGGTTTTTGAAGAAATCATGACTGAAAACTTCCCAAACTTAAAGAAGGAATCAGATATCCAAGTACAGGAAGCTCAGAGGGTCCCAAACAGGAAGAACCCAAATAGACCCACACCAAGACATATCATAATCAAGATGGCCAGAGTCAAGGATAAAGAAATGATTCTAAAGGCAGCAAGAGAAAAGCAAAGAGTAAGTTACAAGGGAACCCCCATAAGGCTCTCAGCTGATTTCTCTACACAAACACTACAGGCCAGAAGGGAGTGGCAAGATATATTCAAAGCCCTGAATGAAAAAAAGATGCAGCCTAGGATCCTTTATCCAGCAAGGCTATCCTTGAGGATAGAAGGAGAAATAAAGAGTTTCACAGACAAAAAAAAGCTGCAGGAGTTTAGCAACACTAAACCCATGCTAAAAGAAATATTGAAAGGGCTATTCTAAATAGAAAAGCAGTAGGATGCTACAGAAATGAGAAACACACAACTGGAAAGGTGATAACTCATGAATTACAAATAAAGTAAACATGAAATTATGAAAGAAGACATACAAATCACTGAGAGTGGGAGAGGGAGGCAGGGAAATATAGAATATTTTTTTCTTTCTTTTTAAAATTTTTTTAACAGTAGGATGGGTTTGAGATCATGTTACTATCAGTTTAATAAAAACAGTTATAGTAATGGGTTGATAGATTTACAAAAAAGGGTAACCACAAGCCAAAAATTTACAAAGGAGTCACAAAAATTAAATAAAATCCATGATAATACAAAGGAAAATTACCAAACCACAAAAGGAAGAAGAAAGGAACAAAGAGGATATACCAATTCAACTGCAAAGATAAGTTCAAAATGGCAATAAACACACATCTATCATTAATTACTGTAAATGTTAATGGACTAAATGCTCCAGTCAAAAGACACAGAGTGGCAGACTGGATAATAAAGCAAGAACCTTCAATATGCTGCATACAAGAGACACACTTTAGGGAGAAGGACACATATAGGTTGAGAGTGAAAGTATGGAAAAGGATATTCCATGCAAATGGAAAAGCCAAAAAAGCAGGTGTTGCAGTACTGATTTCAGACAAAATAGACTTTAAAACAAAGGCCATAAAGAAAGATAAAGAAGGACATTTTATAATGATTAAAGGAATGATACAAGATGAGGATATTACACTCGTTAATATATATGCACCCAATATAGGAGCACCAAAGTACATACAAGAATTACTAACAGAGATAAAGGGGGATATTGATGGGAATACAATCATAGTTGGAGATTTTAACACTGCATTAACATCACTAGACAGGTCTTCCAGACAGAAAATAAACAAGGCAACAGAGAAATTAAATACTACAATAGAAAAACTAGATTTGGTGGATATTTTCAGAGCATTACACCCCCCAAAAATAGGATATACATTCTTTTCAAGTGCACATGGAACATTTTCCAGGATCGATCATGTACTTGGGCACAAAAGAAACCTCAACAATTTTAAGAAGATAGAAATTATCTCAAGCATCTTTACTGACCACAATGCCATGAAACTGGAAATCAACAACAGAGAAACAAAGGAGAAAAAAAGGAAAGCATGGAGATTAAACAATATGTTATTGAAAAAACAATGGGTGAATGAGGAAATCAAAGCTGTAATTAAAAAATACCTTGAGACAAATGATAATGAAAGCACAACCACTCAAAACCTATGGGACACAGCAAAGGCAGTACTAAGAGGGAAGTTTACAGCGATACAGGCCTTCCTCAAAAAAGAAGAACAATCTCAAATAAACAATTTAACCCACCACCTGAATGAATTAGAAAAAGAAGAACAAAAAGCCCCAAAAAGCAGCAGAAGGAAGGAAATAATAAAGATCAGAGAGGAATTAAATACAATAGAGATTAACAAGACCATAGAAAAAATCAACCAAACCAAAAGCTGGTTTTTTGAAAAAGTAAATAAAATCGACAAACCTCTGGCCAAACTCACAAAGAAGAAAAAAGAGAGAGCACAAATTAGCAAAATAAGAAAGGAAAATGGAGAAATTACAACAAACAAAATAGAAATACAGAATATCATACGAGAATATTATGAAAAACTATATGGAACCAAACTGGATAACCTAGAGGAGATGGACAAGTTTCTGGAAACATACTGTCCACCAAAACTGAATCAAGAAGAATCTGAACACTTGAACAATCCGATCACTAGAAAGGAAATAGAAATAGCAATTAAAAACCTCCCTACAAATAAGAGTCCGGGACCGGACGGCTTCACCGGGGAATTCTACCAAACATACAAAGAAGAACTCATACCAGTCCTTCTCAAACTCTTCCAGACGTTGAAAAGGAGGGAATACTCCCAAACTCATTCTATGAAGCCACCATCACCCTGATACCAAAACCAGGCAAAGACACTACAAAAAAAGAGAATTATAGGCCAATATCACTGATGAACATAGACGCCAAAATCCTCACCAAAATTTTAGCAAATAGAATCCAACAACACATAAAAAAGATTATACATCATGACCAAGTGGGGTTCATCCCAGGGACACAAGGCTGGTTCAACATATGCAAATCAATCAGTGTAATACATCACATCAACAAGAGAAAGGACAAAAACCACATGATCATCTCAATCGATGCAGAAAAAGCATTTGGTAAAATTCAACACCCTGTTATGATAAAAACTCTCGCCAAAGTGGGTATAGAGGGAACATATCTCAACATAATAAAAGCTATATATGAGTAACCTACAGCCAGCATAGTATTCAATGGTGAAAATCTCAAAAGCTTCCCACTAAAATCTGGGACAAGACAAAGATGCCCACTATCACCATTCCTATTCAACATAGTCCTGGAAGTCCTAGCCACAGCAGTCAGGCAAGAGAAAGAAATAAAAGGGATCCAAATTGGAAAAGAAGAGGTAAAAGTGTCATTATATGCTGATGACATGTTACTATATATAGAAAACCCTAAAAGGTCCACACAAAAGCTACTAGAGCTGATTGAAGAATTCAGCAAGGTAGCAGGTTACAAAATTAACATTCAAAAATCAGTTGCATTTCTTTACACTAACGATAAATCAACAGAAGAAGAAAATAAAGAAACAATCCCCTTTAAAATAGCACCCAAAGTAATAAAATATCTGGGAATAAATCTAACCAAGGAAGTGAAAGAATTATACACAGAAAACTATAAACCATTGATGAAGGAAATTAAAGAAGACTTTAAAAAATGGAAAGATATTCCATGCTCTTGGATTGGAAGAATCAATATTGTTAAAATGGTCACACTGCCCAAGGCAATCTACAGATTTAATGCAATCCCTATCCAATTACCCAGGACATATTTCACAGAACTAGAAAAAATCATAATAAAATTCATATGGAACCATCAAAGACCTAGAATTGCCAAAGCATTACTGAAGAGAAAGAAAGAGGCTGGAGGAATAACTCTTCCAGACTTCAGACAATACTATAGAGCTACAGTCATCAAGACAGCATGGTATTGGTACCAAAACAGACATATAGACCAATGGAACAGAATAGAGAGCCCAGAAATGAACCCACAAACTTTGGTCAACTCATCTTTGACAAAGGAGGCAAGAATATACATTGGAATAAAGACAGTCTCTTCAGCAAATGGTGTTGGGAAAACTGGACAGCAGCATGTAAAACAATGAAGCTAGAACACCCTTACACCATATACAAAAATCAACTCAAAATGGATTAAAGACTTAAACATAAGACAAGATACAATAAACCTCCTAGAGGAAAACATAGGCAAAACATTATCTGACATACATTTAAAAAATTTTCTCCTAGAAGAAATAAAAGCAAGAATAAACAAATGGGACCTAATGAAACTTACAAACTTCTGCACAGCAAAGGAAACCAGAAATAAAACAAGAAGAAAACCTACGGAATGGGAGAAAATTTTTGCAAGTGAAACCGACAAAGGCTTGATCTCCAGAATATATAAGCAGCTCATACGACTCAATAAGAAAAAAATCAACAACCCAATCCAAAAATGGGCAGAAGACCTAAACAAGCAATTCTCCAAGGAAGACATACAAATGATCAAAAAGCACATGAAAAAATGCTCAATATCACTAATTATCAGAGAAATGCAAATCAAAACTACAATGAGGTATCACCTCACACCAGTCAGAATGGCCGTCATTCAAAAATCCACAAATGACAAATGCTGGAGAGGCTGTGGAGAAAGGGGAACCCTCCTACACTGCTGGTGGGAATGCAGTTTGGTGCAGCCACTATGGAAAACAGTGTGGAGATTCCTCAAAAGACTAGGAATAGACTTACCCTATGACCCAGGAATCCCACTCCTGGGCTTGTATCCAGAAGGAAATCTACTTCAGGATGACACCTGCACTCCAATGTTCATAGCAGCACTATTTACAATAGCCAAAACGTGGAAACAGCCTAAATGTCCATCAACAGGTGACTGGATAAAGCAGAAGTGGTATATTTATACAATGGAATACTACTCAGCCATAAAAACCGAGAACATAATGCCATTTGCAGCAACATGGATGCTCCTGGAGAATGTCATTCTAAGTGAAGTAAGCCAGAAAGAGAAAGAAAAATACCATAGGAGATCGCTCATATGTGGAATCTAAAAAACAAAAACAAAAACAGACAAACAAACAAAAACAAAGCGTAAATAAAGGACAGAAATAGACTCACAGACAGAGAATACAGACTTGTGGTTACCAGGGGGGTGGAGGGTGGGAAGGGATAGACTGGGATTTCAAAATTGTAGAATGGACTACACTGTATAGCACAGGTAAATATACACAAAATGTTATGATAACTCACAGAGAAAAAAATGTGACAATGACTGTGTATATGTCCATGAATAACTGAAAAATTGTGCTGAACAGTGGAATTTGACACAACATTGTAAAATGATTATAAATCAATAAAAACTGTTAAAAAAAAAAAGGCAGAGATTATAAAGCAAAACCCAAGTATCTTCTGAAAAAAAAAAAAAAAAAAAGGATCTAAATCTTTTAGATTCTATATCAAAATTCTTTCCTTTTCCCCCGGATGCACTTTTAGGAATCCAAGCATATGATGAACAAATCTGCCTAGTGTTTGTTGTACAAAACAAATATTGATCTGGTAATTTTTCCTTTCAAAAAGTATTTTCAAATGCGCTAAAAATCACCTGAGATCATTCCCGGACCTCTCTGGGGTAGTGTTATGATTCATATTATTTCCAAAAGGAGAGAATTGATGATAATATGTGATGTGTGAGAGTTCTTGTTTAAATTATTTTCACCCTCAACACCTCCTTTTCAAAAAGTAAAATGAGTGAAATTTTTATTTGTAAAAGGTTAAAGATGAATGAAAATATATGGAGCATTTGCAGCAACTTAGTCTTGATGAACCTAGAAGACGTTAGTTGTATGACCTCAGCTATACAATTTAAGTTCTTAGTCTGAGTCCCTCTCTTTATGACTATTTGAAACTAACTCCAAGAAATATTTTGTTATCTCCCCAAATCCATTCATTGACTTATTTTTTTCTTTCAAATTACTTATAATGTACCCCTTTCTTCAGAGCAAAGAGTCTATTATGGTGATTGAATGCTTGCTTATCCAGACTGAGATGCTATGAGGGCACAGAGAATGCAATCTGTTGGCGACCTGAAATTAAAAAAAAAAATCTTAGATTGTAAAGAGTTCTGGTACTGTTGAGAGCCATATTCATCTGAATGGAGATTTTTTTCTTAATCTCCTCTTATGTGGTTGGACACACAATTTAACATTTCTGGTATTGCCTGTGGGTATGACAGTGAAGTGGAATGAGATGAAAATTTGAAGCAAATATGCCTAACAGACTGATTATTTGTCTTTCCTAGGCCTTGAATTTAGGCAAAACAACTTTTCTAAATTCCAAGGACTGACATCAAAGAGTTAATGAAGTCATTACCATAATTATTCATCTTCCTAAAGTGAAGATAAGCAGGAGGCCACTTCAATTGTCAAAATTAACTGAAGCATCAATCAAAAGCTCATAGATTTTGAGATAATTCTGTATTTAAACTCAATTTAGTTTCCACAGGGGGACTCTAACCTGCCTAGGAGGCTTAATTAGGCTAACTGCCTGAAAAACAGCATAAAACATATGGGTGGGTTCCTATTCAAAACTGGTTTTATGAGCATTCTCATAGCTCTTACAGAAATGAATGAACTTTCGGGGATCTTCAACTAAGCCTTCTGTTTAGTAATTCCATAAGGGGAATAGAAACAGCTTGGAAAGAATTGACCTTTTTTAAGCGGTCTTTATATTGTGCTTTGCTGTTTTTATATCATGATTTGAACTCTATCATGAAGTCTGAGAGCCCAGGAGGGGCAGAATACATTCAAGCGGTGTTTTTAAAGCTTCAGATCAAAACTGAAACTTCCAGGTCTCCAAAGGAATGCCACCCTGCCCTTGTATCTCCTGAAAATTTCAATAGATCAATTATTTATTAAGCATTCATACATAAAGTCCCAGGGAATATAGAGATAAGTTAAATACCATTTCTATCCTCAAGAATCTTAATCAGAGTAACAGATACATGCAGAGTCAATTATAACAAATATTAGACTATAGTGAGCACTAAAGATATAAATAACTACCATATACAAAAGTAGATAAACAAGGGCTTACTCTATAGCACAGGGAACTACATTCAGTGTCTTGTAATGGCCTATAATGAAAAATAATATGAAAAATAATATATATATGTACAAATGAATCACTATGCTGTACACCAGAAAGTAACACAACATTGTAAATTGACTATACTTCAATAAAAAATAATAATACAATAATAAAAAAAAGATATAAATAAACAGAAGTGAGAGCATAAGGTAAGGAGTGACTAATTCTGCCTGATGAGATCGGTGAGGGCTTTGCTGAAAGTGACCTTGGTAGTTGGGTTTTGTGGACACACTGCAGAAACAGAACAGACCCCCACCCAAAACTTGGATCAGATGTCAGGACTGAGATATACACAGAGGGTATGAAAATTTTTATTGCTTATATAATGAGGCTTTTGGGGGAGAGCAGAGCAGGCTTTCTGAGAAAATGGCTTGTGAGAGCAAGGAAGGGAGACATGTGGGGTTTTCATTGTGGTTGGGGGGTGGAGCTGGACTGAGTGTAGCTGCACAGAGCAGGGGCTGGTATAGCTTGAATGTCCTGCTGGCACTGGAGAGAAGGGCACCCAGGCTTCCTTATCAGCTTTCTTAGATGAAGGTCACAAGGGCAGGAGGGAAGTGAAAAGCTGTCAGCCATCCAACATCAAAAATAGAGTCAGATTCTTTATTCCAGCGAGGTTCCTCTGGATTCCATTCTATGGGGGCACTGAGAAAATACTCCATCATTTTTCTCTTATTTGAAAGTTAAAGGAAAGGTTTCAGACAGCTTGCTATGGTAAGACAAAACAAAACAAAAGACTTTTAGCCTTCTCAGCCCTTCAGCTGTTATATCACAGGCTGTGTATTTCTAGAACATCCAGGCCAACCATCTTCACCCTGCTTCAAATCTGTCCTGTGGGGCTGCACCCCAACGCTGTCTGCCCCATCCTCCACCTCACCTCCTGCTGTCACCACTTATTCCCTGGACATCCCTAGTTCACCAAGAAATGGTACTCATTTGTGGTCTGCCTTTACATACCACTTCCTGCCACTACCCCAGGAAATGTTCACTTCATGAGGCCATGACACCTCCAACACCTGAGCATAAGGACCTTCTGGTTCCCTGAACTCCGAAGACCTTCCCTTCATCACAGTTCAGGTATCCATTGCCCAGGGGCCACTCTGGATGTTGGCAACCCCCAATGTGTGCATCATGAGATCTTACAGCCGGAGCTGTAAGCTCTGACCACACCCCTTGTCTCGACATTGCTCAGTCTCTTACTTCTTGGAAGTCTGCTCTGGGGTGCTCTTTGGCCTCTCTATTTCCTTTCCTCCTCATCTGTCACTTCCCCTCTAATTTAGCCTGTACAATCTAAAACATCCTTTTCATGAATTCATTCATTAACTGCTATTTATTTGGGCACCTATCAAGTGCAGTCACTGTTTAGACACCAGAAATATGATATTTTAAATAAATACATTTAACTTTCATGATGATATTTACATATTAGAGAAAGAAGGCAGATAATAAGTAGATAAACAAGCAGATTTATAATATGTCAGAATGTGATAAGAACTATCGAAAAATACAAGGGGGGAGGGTATAGCTCAGTGGTAGAATACGTACTTTTTAGCATGCATGAGGTCCTGGCTTCAATCCCCGGTACATTCCATTAAAAAAATTAAACAAACTTAATAACCCCCTCCCCCCACCAAAAAAAGAAAAAGAAGAAAGAAAAAAAGAGAAAATTAAGAGGGCTGGAGAGTGCTGGGGACAAGGGAGTCATTGCCACTTTATATACTAGAGAGGTCATGGAAGACCTCACTGATGAGGAAATATCTGCTCAGAGACTTGGAGGAACTTGGGAAAGGAGCCCTGAAGATCCTGAAAGAAGTACTCTCTAGGAGCAGTAAAGAGAAGGGACCCAGGCTCAGAGGCTGGAGTGTGCTTGGCACGTTTGAGGACAGCAGAGGCCAGTGTGTCTGACGTGGAATGAACAACAGGCGATGTGGGAGGAGAAGCAGGGTCAGGGAAGCAGCTCGGGACCTTGTGGACCGTGGCTGGGTTAGGATAGAGGAATGACGGACTCCAGCTAGAGCTGATCCCTGTTGACTCAGCTTCACTCTCAGTGTTCTTGCCCTGTTTTCTTTGCCGCATCTTTTATTTTATGTGATGGAGCTTTCTCTAAGCATATAAACGTGCTCACATTTCTATCCTACATTAAATAAACAAACCACAAAAACAAAGACTCTAGGTACTACCTGACCTTCCCTCCCCTTCATCACTAAGCCTCTCAAAAGTGTAACAGTCATTTATAGTCCCATCCACACTCGTGTGACTTATATTCATTATTCAAGCCGTATAATCATGTTCCACAAACTGAACCTGCCATTGTCAAGGTTGTTGCTAAAATCAAAGGACATATTTTAGTACTAATCTGACTTTCCTCTCTCTCTCTGGATATGAATTATTGACCACTCTCTTTTTGAAATTCTGCTCTATTGGTTTTCGAGGCATGATGTGTCCCCTAGGGTTCCATTTTTGTACCTCTTCTCTCCTCTGCATTCTCTTCTCAGGATGCCATTTACCTTCGTGGTGCCAGGTGTCATCTAGATGCTGACAACTCCTTAATATATATTTGTAGGACAAGCCACTTAGAAAAATTAGTTCCAGCCCATATATCAAAGTTCCTGCTAACTACATTGGAATTTCTCAAAGGTACTTGAAACTCATAGTGTCCATATTTTATCTTCCTTTCTCTCAGAAGCCACTTCTCTTTTTTTTCTATAGTTCCTAACTTCATGATGAAGCCAAAAGCCAATGTTTTTAAAAGTGCAGTTTATTTCAGCCTCTTGTTTAATGGGTCAGGACCTCCTGTTGGTTCAACATATAGCTGATCCAGTGACTTCCTTGATTGGAATCTCCCTGAACAAATTCTGTTTGTTCTTTCAGACTCTCAGTTGTCATTGTTCTTTAGCACCTGAATCTTCATCCTAGGCTAGAGTAAATAGCCTTCTTGCCTGCTTTCATTACTCCATTTCCACAGCTCTTAATATCCCCTTTGGGAATGATCTTGACACATGTGTATCTGTGAAGATTAAGCAACTTGAGAGCAGAAAGTATATCTTTGTCATTTTTGTATCTGTAGTGCTTATCACAGTTCCTGAAAGTTTGCAGACACAAAATAGATACTTGTTGAATGAATAGAGTCGACAATTGACATTTGATAAAGGATGAGTGAAATTTCATAAGGTTGAAAACAATGTGTTAATCAGAACTCTAATGGACCAAGTGACCAGAACTCAATTCTAGCTAATATGTTAAGATGATACTAGGGTATTTCACAGAAGGGATGTAGACCCACACGTCAGGAAGGCAATAACCAGGGCAGCAGTGGGACCTGAGAAACTGAAACCAGGGGCTTGAACATAGTCAGGTTATTTTTTTTTTCTCTTATCTCTGTTTTTCTCTCTGTGTTGATTTCATCTTCTCAGGCAGAATTTCCTCATAAACCTAAAATCATGAGTGCCTGGAAGTCTTTGATGAACTTTATATATTAATCTCTGGACCAGTGAATGTAACCCTCGTGAAGCAACATGATGCTCAGCTCAGCTTGGTACTAATTTAAACTCCTGAACCAAGAGTGTGACCTGTGAATTTGGATCTTTTTAGAAGAAGATAGTACCCATCACATAATGTAATGGGAGCTGGAAAGGGGGGGACCAGTTTCTCAAAAGAAGGAGACTGATGACACTCGAAGAAGGGAAGGGTCTAGGCAGACATTATAATATATACCTATTAGAACTAGTAATATTAGCTAAAGTTTTCTAGTACTCATTTTGTAGCAGAGACTGTGCTAAGCACTTCACACAAATTTTCTCACTGAGTTCTCACAACAACCCTATACTAGATAGGTGTTTCAGTTTGAATTCTTTCACCTATAATAAAATAATATCTAACTAAAAGTCGGTTAAATTTAGGATAGTTTATTTTGCTCAAATAACCACAAGTACAGAATAAGACAAGTGATTCCAGTACTGATTCAGTTGCTCAAAGGTGTCAAGGAAGTTGGTTGGCTTTTCTCTAGTTCTGTTGGATTTCCACTCATGATTGCAAAATGGCTGCCAAAGCTCCAAGCTGACAACTTCACAAAGCATGTTAAAATGTAAAAAAGGAACAAAGGCTTCTTCTTGGGCATCTCTTTTAGGAAGGAGAAAATCTTAACAAGAAACACTCCCATTAACTTCCCCTCAGGAATGATAGGCAAGGATGGCATCATATACTCATGACTGAGCAAGTGAAGATGGGAAAGCAAGCTCTGACATTTTTAGTCCCATAGGGAATTGCCTCTTTTCTGGCAGAGAAGACAAGAGGGGAACGGCTGTTGGTACGCAACAAATAATTTTTGCCTTGGTGTATAATATTGTATTGGAATGTTTTGGTAAAAGAAATAGAGTCTCTGACCTACAATAACTTAAACCAGAATGACATTTCTTCTTAGCCTAATAAGAAGTTCACAGCTAGGCAGTCCCCATATTGGTTCAGCGGTTGGCTCAGCACTGTTACCAAGGTCACGTACTTCCTCTTTCTCTCCTGCCATCTGCGGTGCTGGTGATATCTTTCTTCTTGATCACATGGTTGCTGATCCTCCAACCATCATCTCCACACGGTATCTTCACAATGAGTAAGGAAGGAGTAGAATGGAGAAAGACTTTGTCCTTCAGCCACTCTCTCTTATGAAGAAGGAAACTGTCTCAAAATTCCCAGCATTTTCCCTCTACCTTTCATTTGCAGAATTGGGTTACATGCCCTCCCTTAGACCTATTCTTGGCAAGTGGGAATTGGTCAGTATGATTGGTATGGAAATAGTAGGCAATGACAAGAATTCATGCAAATGAGGGTCTTGCATCTCCACGTGGTTGAAGCCCAGGAGAAGTGGAATGAGGAGAGCTGATTATTTGTCTCCTCTACAGAATCCTTCCTATTATACTGCCTGGTTGTTGGTTACTCAGATCCTGTAGTTCACAGTTGCTTGTTCTTGATGGCCAGTGTTTAACATAATAAATATTCAGTTCTGTATTAGGGACTGTGCTGAGAGTACAGACACCAAGATGACCAGTCCTTGACCTTAAGGAGCTTATGTTCAGATATTAAAGAGAAAGTATGTATCTTTTCTGCCCTGTATTTGAGTTCATGGTCTTCCTGCATCTTGTATTTTCTTCCTAGAACTGGTGTATGAAAGTTTGTGGATTTAGAGATGTGTGATAATTTTCTTAATTGTTACCAACTAAAGAAAGAGTTTGATCAAACAAGAATGGTATTCCAGAATTTACCAGCTTTTCCATGCTGTCTAAAACTGTGTGAAAGTTCAGTTGCTGGCTGGTGACACTAATTGGCACTCTCTTCAACAATGTCTAAGCAAGACGGTATTAATTAGACATGAAGAAAAGAGTGTTCCTTTATCCTCTAAACCAGCAGGTGGCCGCTGCAGTTGAAGGCAGAGGTGAAGTTGGTGATAAAAGTTGCACCTTGTTAAATCACTTTATTTTTAGGTAGAAACGTAAAGATCTTACTTGTTGGATGTAGATCATTTAGTCAAAGATTCACCATGGACTCAATCCATGACTTTGCAAATTCCCTTTTCCTGTTGCGCAATACATATATACATATAATGCAGTGTTATCAATTGTATCCCTTTCAACTCTTCCAACCAGTGGTGAAACCAAGGGCTATAAAATAAGGACTAACTTAATTTAAGTTTCTAGTTGCATGTATAGGCCTTGATCTGTATTCATTTTAGGTACTGAATTGTAGCCTTCTCTTGCTTTTTTCTCTTATCTCTCTTACCTTTACTTCTGATTTTGGGTGGGGGGGCTCTTCCACTGCCTATCTTTTCAAAGTAGTTGCAGGACTCTCTGATCTTATTCCTTGTCTCTGAGTGATCTTACATACTTTCATGGTTTTAACTACCCTTACTAGCTGAAGTCAGGCAGGTAATTAAATATGTGAATTGGATCAATACAAACAATAGGCAGTGATGGAGCTTGTGGCATTCAGGAAATGATTAAAGACATTTAAAATTATACTAAGGGAAAAAACCCCCACCATGCTGGGTCAAAGGAGTTTTCCAGATGAGTTTAGCCCTTAATGTGTGACTTGCTATTGTCGACTGAAATAAATGTGCAGCCTAAAAGTTGAAAGTTTTGTTTTATTTAGCGGGAGTACTCCAGCCGGGATGATAGCGTCTCAGATCTCTCTGAGGGACTGCTCCGAAGAGGTAGGGGAGGAGCTAGGATATATAGGAGCTTTACAACAAAGACCAGGTAGTTGAAACAATAAAAGGTTACTTGTTATCTAAAGAAAAACAGGCATCTCAAGTTAAAGAATTTAGTGCTTTTCTAAGTGTGGGAGGAAGCAAACATTTGGGCTCATTGAATTCATTCCTTTGACAAGCCCCTAGCTATCTAGGGCCAGTATCTTGTCCTTTATTATTCTGAGTCCCCTCAGGGTGCACCATTGTGAGTGGCTGCAGAGGCTGGGCTGCAGGCTTGTCTCCACTGTGGGGGTGGTGGCAGCCGCTGATGACTTGATGGCCTCAGCATTCTTTGTTTACTGATAAGGTTTGCAGTATTTTTCGTTCACACTATTCCTAACTCCTAAATATGTGATCTCTTGTTGGCCTCTCCCCAAAGCTTCAACCCCATGTGGTAAATTACCTACTGGCTATTGTGTAGGATAGTGCTTCTCAAAACCCACTGCATTTTAGAATCACCTGGAAAAGCCTTTAAAACTACTGCTGTTTAGGGGCTGGGACCTGGGCTTTAAATATTTTTTAGGTTCCCCAGGTGTTTAGAATCATTGCCAAAATAGATTTTTTTCCAAAGCGTAAGCATTTCCTATACTTTAAGAATGTAAATGGTAGTTGATCAAAACCAAGAAGTGTTTTAAAATTTACAAATGCATATATTTTGGTCTATCGTTCAGTTTTTAGTTTCTAATTTTATTGTATTTGGTAAAAATTATGGTTTTCTATGATTTGTACTTTTTGAAATTTTGAAAGTTTTGTGAATGATCTTTGAAAATTCTATTCTTACATAAAAATACTCATTCTCTGTTTAATGGGTAAAAAATACTTTATTATACCTTATTTTGTGCCTATAAGTTATTTTACTTGAATCCTTTTTCTCCTAATTCTTGTGCATTTCATTTGACAATGTTTGGAGACATGTGTGGTAAGTTTGCCTCTATAAATATTAATTTGTAAATTTCTCCTTGTAGTTCTAGAATTCTGTATTATATCTGATGCTAGGTTTTTATTGCATAAGGATTTATAACTGTTGCCAAAAGATCAGCCCCCATCCCTGATGAGCCAAATAACCTAGAGAAAAGTCCTTGGAGCTTAGAAGAAAAGAGGCAATTTTATTGCTTTGCCGGGCAAAGGGGACTCACAGCAGGCTAGTGCCTTCAAATCTGTGAACCCACCTTGGGGATGGGGTGGGGTGGTTATATAGCCATAACTCAAACAATAAAACATTGATAACAATCAGCAGAATCATTTTCTCATCAGAAGACAGAATGGCGTCATGATGCCTCCAGGTAACCAATTCTATAGAGGCTAGGGGTTAGATCTCTTTATCTCGTAAGCACTCAAGGCGTGGTCTTCTTGGTAATTCAGGCTATTTTGTAAGGTTACAGTCCTGTAACCTTCTTCTTGGAAAAGGACTCAGAGACCAAGCTTGATTATTACTTTCAATGATTGAAACAAAGTAGAAACAGTAAGATCAATTTTAACAATGGGCCTGAAACTGTGAGTAGCAACCAGTCAGTCAGGTGAGTTGACCGGTTTAAAGGCAAGCATAAGAATAAGCAATCTGTTAGCCTAAGTGTGGCCAGTTTATTAATCCTCCTTCATAACTATTTGTAAATTTTTTTGGTGTATATTTCTCCTATAATTTTTAACAATATCTAGAAATTGAACTCTATCACAGCTGTTGTTTTTTGGAGGTGAGCATTTGTCTGGATACTTATTTATTTATTTATTTATTTATTTATTTATTTATTTATTTATTTAAATTATATGTATAATTTCTGTATCTGTGTCATTCCACATTCTGTTATTTTGTTTTAATTGTCATCTCTTGTTACCAATCTACAGCTGGATTAATACTTTGGAATCCAATGTGACAGTCTGTATTTTTAAGACAGAATATTACCCATTCACATATTTTATGTTTACTGATAATTCTGAGTTTATTCCTACTATATTTTTTGTCTTATCTATTTGTTATGCTTACTTTTCTTTTCTTCCTTTTATATCTCAAGTCATTTTTTTCTTCCCAGAGGTTTATCTTAAAATTTTAACAAATCTATTTGAACCTTCACATTCCATGTATTTGAAAAAATAGATGTTCGGAACTATATTATTAATATTTTTCATCTCTCTATATTCTTAAATTATGTCTTACTTTTTTGTATCGAGTTATTTTGATGAAGTACAATATTGCATAAATTCTCAAGGAATTATTTCAGAAAAGTTAGTATACAGTAAATTTACTAAAATGTCTTCAAATTTTCCCCACATTTGAGTTTTGAGAACATATTTCTATTTTCTGTTAGGTAGTCTTTAAAAATACAATACCAATTTCTAGAAAAATCTGTTTTGTCCTTATGGATTGCTTTAGAATTTTCTCTTTGTCCTTGGAGTTCAGAAATTTTACCAGGATATCTGTAGGATATTAAATTAAAGATAATTTTCCCTCTATCCTTCTGAGTTCTTGTCTTGAACCCCCATAATAAAAGACAGATTAATGAGAGAAAAACAAACAGAAGCGTATTAACATGTATACCTTAAGTAAACATGGGAGATACCCAAGGAAAAAATGAGTAACTCTTTGTGATAGCCTAGACCCACCTTCAGCCAAAGACAAAAGAAAGGTGTTAGGAGGGGAGATTACTAGGAAAAGCATGATAAACAAAAAGGTTTGCTATGCAGATATAACTTAGTGCTTTCTACATTGATAAGATTCTTTTGTGATTTGGAGTCATCCTTCCCTTCCTGGTTTAGTTGGGGAGGCACGTTTACAAGTCAAGATTTTTTATAAATGTAAACTTCCCTCACAACAGGGTAACTTCTCTGTTTTCAGAGCATCTCCTGCATCTTCTGTTTCTCAAAATAACCAGCTCAAAATAATTCTTATGCTAAAGAAACTTTTTTTTTTTGGTGGGGGTGGCATATTCTGCTACCCTTCATTTGTCTGGGTAAATTTCTCTCACTTAATTACTTACAGGGCTCTTTTCGTCTAAAGTCTTTAATCATTTTTAGGTCAGAGAAATTTTTTTCCATGGTCTATTTCTTTCCCTCCCTCTCTGTCTTCTTCCTCTGGAGCCCCTATTAGTTTTATTGTGGACTTTCCAGACATAATTACATTACTTTAAAAATTTCCAACTTTTGTTCTTTTATATTGTGTTTGAAAATTATCCCTGTGTTTGCTTCTTTAGCTGAGATAATTTATATTCAGCTTAGAATTTTCTACTATTTAGCATAGTAGGTTCTGCTTTAGAGCAAAGGTCGCAAACCACCCACCACTGTAATAATTGGGAAATTTCACATGAAATAGCAATTTCACTTTTTTTTTCTTAGAAAATATGAAGCTCTAGAAAACCTGGGCCTGTATTACTGAATGGAAACAACTGGCTTGAACTAAGTTGAGCTTGTCCTTGAGATGTGGCATGTGCTCCTGTTTGCCACAGTCTCCACCACTCCCTATTCTACTCCTTTCCTAGGCCACCACTCCTTTGATTGGGGGCAATTCTAATGTTCTTTTGGGAAGATTCCTTTCCCTAAGGAAAATATAATAATAAAATACTAATAGATAATAATAATATCACTTATCACTAAATAAGGATTTACTATTTGGAAGGCATTATGGAAAGTATTTACTATTATAGTTAGTTCTAACAGCTTCCTAGCTGAATGGTTGATTAGTATTTTAATGGTACTATTTTGCAGATGGGAAATAGGAGGCCAAAGAAAGTGAAGAATTGACTTAAGATAACACAGTTAAAGAGTAGGAGAGGTAGGATTTCAACCCAGGTCATTTGATACCAACACTTGGGCCCTAACCACAATATCAAGCTGTCTTTTTATTTAAGATTACACTGTTGTGTCAATTTCTGGTATATAACATATATGTTATACATTGTTAAAGCAAATCTTTTCAGACCATTTAAATCAAAACATGCTTCTTGAAATTTATTATAATTTTTCCCTTAGGATATTCATTTTTTGAATGTTAATACTCTCATTTAGGCTGTTTGTTCAGTCACATATCCATTCGCATATCCAATTATATATATATTTCATATATATTTCAAATATATCGTATACATATCTCCTTTCATTTAACAAAAAAAGTGTCGATCAATTGCTATGCATAAAGCAGTTACTATTGTTGGCCCTGGCAAGAAGGAGCTTACAGTGTAGCAATGGAGGGGAAACCTCTACACAAATAATTATGATAGACATTAAAATGTTCAAAGAGTGAACAGAAGAAAAGCTCTGAAAATTTTGGAGAGAAGGGAAGTGAAAAGGCACTAAAAACCCAATATTTTTGCGTGGATCTTAAAGGATAGGAAGAACTTGAACATGTAGTGATACCAAGTTTACTGGCTTCCTGGAAAGTAAAGCTATTAATATATTTATAAATATATGATATGTATATATATGCTATGTATCTAAATATATGCTATATATCATATATATATGGGTAATATCCAAATACTTACATGAATCTTCTTTCTTTTCAACACTGGTCCTCTGTTCAAGGAATTTCTTTCAGAAATGTAAAATGCTATAAGCATCCTTGGAAAGATAGCTAAGTGACTCCTCTCAGGCATCGACTAATTCAGGGCTGCAATTGTTTTCTCAGTTCAATGCAGTTAATATCTCAGTATGTTTCCTAAACACCAAGGCAAAATATAGATATAGAAGTATATATAGTATATATTACTTTTAAATCTATTGCTTTCTCCTGTAGCAAAATAGCGATATTGTTTTCTTAATTTGAGTCTAAAATTATTGCTTTCTTTATGCTGTTTAATCAAACTTTTCCTTGATAACATTTTTCATTTCACTTCCAATACTAGTTATGTTATTTGGTGAAGGAATTTTTATAAACAAGGGCCTTAAATCACTTCTGAAGTGTATGATTAGAAGCACTATTAATATAGTTAAGTTGAAGTTTTCCTTCTTGACATGGGTTTAGATGGTTTTCAAGTATATTTACTCAAGGCATTCACCAGGATTGTGGTTCATCTCTCTTTTTATAGCAAGCCCTGCAGCTGCATCATCCCTGTGGTCCCTTAATCTCTTATTGTATTACCCTGAAATTGTGTGGGTTTTAAGTTATCATAAACTGTCAGCTTTGAAAAGCTAACATTTGTTAGCTTCAGAGGCATGAGAGAACTAGTGATAAGTGAGATGGTTAAAAAGTCAAATTAAATGTTAATTGGTGCAAGGGCACAGAGCAGTAAGGCACTTAAGAGTTTAGATGTGGGCACTACATTTATCTGATTTGACAAATTATCCTGAAGAGTTTCCACAGATATCTGCCTTTATATTTTCCTCCATCAGCATTTTCCACATAAGCTTGTTATAATTCAAAAATGGTTAAAATGCTGCTTTTGTTGAGTATTTACATAGACTCATAGGAAGCAATAGGCAAGATTCCGAGTCTATTGTGTATATTTACAATGCTTTATTTTAAGCAGTGTGACGATCTAAGAAAAGAATCAAAGAACAGACTATCCTAGAAATTTGCATAAGGAGAAAAGAACATATGCACTCCTGGGGAATTAAAGAGAAGATTCTTTCTTAATCATCTCATACATTTAAATTACCCAAATTTGCATAAATGCTGAAGTGTGAATTGTTGCCTTAAAAAAAAAAAAGACAATTCCTTTCAGACCTTTGCTAATTATTCTTGGCTAATCTGGTAAACTTAAAGGCACAAGAAGTCTCTGATTTTCTTTGGTTGCCTTCCCTGGAATGCTGACATGGGGTGTGGTTTGCTTAGATTCTCTCTAGTTGATACGCAAAGCAGAGGTAGGATAAAATATTGTGACTAAAATAGTCTTGGTTCCTGAATCTTGGGTTGTTAGTCAACTACAAAAAAGGAAAAGTATTCTGGCTGGCTCTAGAGGCATCGTGCTTTTATAGAAGTGGAAGTGTCGATTTGAAAACAAAACTAAACAAAACAACAGGAGCTGTGCATTTAGTTTTACTTGGGGCTTATTGAGAACGACAGCCTGGGAGACAGCCTCTCAGATAGCTCTGAGCAACTGCTCTGAAGAGGTAGCGAGGGAGGTCAGTATACACATGATTTTGGTGAAGGGGGCACATGCAATCAAGCAGACACCTCAATAGAAGGTTGCTGTTAGTTACGAGGAGCAGATGCCTCCATGAATGACTTCAGAGTATGAGAAGATGCAAGAAATTGGGTTCATAAAATCTTCTCCTGACAATATCTAACTCTCTGAAGGCCTGTTTTAATAGTTTTTCCCAGAACACAGGGTGCCTCACTCCATCCTGACTCCTTTCAAGGGGTGTTGAAGGTCAGCGACTGCAGCAGCTCGTGACTTCATTCTTGTAGAACCAGACGGTGAGCAACACTCTTTCACTGGCACTAGCTAATTACAGATGTGTTTTTGTTGGGCTTTCCTGCTATTGGGACTAATTCAGAACCTGGTATAGATTTTGGATTCTGCTTGGTACCTCTGAACATGTCAGTTTTTCATAAAGTGTCTACTTATCAGATAATGGCAAATGCTATGTTAAAAAAGAAACGATTCAGGCTTTTTGAATTACATTTAGGTGATTTTAGCTATTGATTTTTGATTCATCTTGTATATAGAATTTCCTGTGGTCACAACACAGAAATTCCTCTTGCACATTCACTTTCAGGGCAGCGTGAACAGAGCATCCTGACCTGAGACTGACACCTATTTACAGGACTTATGATAGTTAAGGATTTTTAACTGCTTGGAAGATTTTGACAGCTTAGTACTGACCTGTCACTTGAAAACCTTGTTTTCTTGGTAGGGTTTTCTTTCTTCTCCACTAGAAACGTATTTGAATTCATGGTTTCCCCCAAAGTCGAAGAACTTTAGTAAGGCATAGTCTTTGCTGGAAAGAAGTTTGAGAAGCCTCAAGCTACCAAGGAGAAACAGTTTGTGTTGGAATGTAAGCACTGAGAACTTAAACTGAAGTCAGTGTATATTGTTGAGTGTGTATCTTGTGCTTTACCGGGCAGACACAAAAAGAAATCTAACGCACATTTCCTGCCCTGTAGGCTCCAACAGTCTTTGTGAAAAGGGATGATGAATGAAGACAGTAGAGGGCCTCTCTGTATGGTTGTTCAGAGCACCCAGCACAGGGGGTGTGGTGGAGCGGAGTTTAGGGAGGAAACCCTGCTTTTGTTCTGTTTACCAAGCCAAGTGTACATTTGAGTCTAAATATGCTCCAAAGGGCAGTTGACTATTCTATTAATTAGGGTGGTGTCAATGGTTGTAACAAGTATTTTCCACAGTGTCAATGGCTTAACAGAATAAATGTTTATTTCTGGTTTACTAGACCATCGAATTGCTATTTCTGGTCTGCAGGTGACTTTCTTTCATGTGGTGATTCTGGGACTGAGTCTCTTTGCATCTTGTGATTCTCTTATTTTCATGAAATGTTCTCAAGATCACTGTGGTTGTCCACTTTGAGTCACACAGGGGACGAGAGCATGGAGGATCGTTTGTAGGAAGTAAAGGTGCAGGCACACATCAGTTCTTCTTGTGTTCTATTGGCTAATGCTCAGTGAGATGCCACCCCAACCTCAGGTGAGGATGGGAAAGGTAACCTAGCTGTCAGCTCAGGAAGAAGAGGATATGGGCCTGGTGAACAGCTGGCTAGGCTCTGCCATATTCTACTTTTTGGTTATTTATTATCTATATGTCTATAACTCTACATCTATATCTACATGTATGTCTATATATCTGTATCTATTTAGAGCTCTTTCACATTCTTACCTTTCAGGAGCAACTATGTCCCAGAGAGGTAGCTAAGTTAATTTTGCTTTAGTCTCAATATTGTTTTAACATGGGGATAGGAAAATGTGCTTGGGCTCAGCATTGTATAACACAGGGACAAGAAATCATGCCCAAACA
Organism: Camelus ferus; assembly: GCF_009834535.1. Lineage (NCBI taxonomy): Eukaryota > Metazoa > Chordata > Mammalia > Artiodactyla > Camelidae > Camelus > Camelus ferus. Next base: position 88,027,611 of record NC_045696.1, on the reverse strand, counting down.
CCTCCCAAAGGAGGCAACCTAAGGGAGCATCTAGCTCCAACTTTAGGATCTCTTGTTATGCAGCATCCTCTTTTTCAAATCTAGAGGTGGGTCCATGTTTTCTGGTGATCTGTGAACTAAGAAGAAAATAAAACAAACTATCTACCCTCCCATAAGTTCCACATATGTCCCACATACAATGCCAAAGCAGAGACAAAATAACATACTAAAAACTTCCTTTTACCCAAGTAGAACATTGCAAAAGACACAGTTGTCTCTGGTCCACAACATTAACATCGTCTAGTGGCTAAAATAGTGAAGACCCTCTATGGCCTCTAGAGGATGTTATATTTTGACTCTTTTCTCTGGAAGCAATTCCCTTGTCTGGCATTATGTATAGCTCCTGGTTCCATTGGATGAAAGATTCCTCTTTGTCTGTTATCTTGCATGGCTACAACAAAGGAGGAATTGGGGGGTATGCAGTCCTTGGGAGCTGTACAACATTCACAGTCATCATTTGCTGGTGCAATTTTATTGTGCCCAAGGGGTGTGTTAAGACTTGAAGAAATCAAAGGACTTTGAAACACAGCCCAGAGTTTCTTTGGCAATGTATTTATCTTAGAGATATAGTAGGCGTCTGATCTATTTGTTTCTAGTAGGTTTTAATGCTAGGAACCATTCCCAAAGTTCTTCTCTAGACACAGTTCTCTGATTTGTTTTGTTTCTTTTACTTCTTTGCTCTTAAAAATGGAAACCAACATAATTTCTTGTTTCTATAGTATATATTACTGAGACCAGGCCTAATTCCCTATTCCTATGTTAAACAATATTGAGACTAAGCAAAAATAAGTAAATGATTGCTCCAGGATACAATTGCTCCTGAGAGATACACTGTAAAACAAGTAAATCAGCCACATTTCATAGCTTACTCATCAAGGCCCTAACCTTGCTGTGCCCAGCAATCCAAAGCTATGAAAATCTCAAAGTGCACTTTGTTTAGCAAATACCTAGAATGAATTTTAAATAGGTCTTGGTCATTGTTAATTCTCAGGATTGATTGGAGGTTTTCCAGACAGAGAGCTAAGCTGTGATGGTGGTGAAATAATTGCTTGATTTCCATTCGTTCTCTCTCCAGTGATGAAGTGCACATTTTGCTAGAGCTCTCATTTAAGAGATTTTCAAGGCCTTGTTACTTGAGAAACTTCATGGTCTTTAAAGCAAAACCCTCAATCTTTGAGAAAGAAGGAAAGCACGAATAGAATTCTAAAATGAAAATTTTCAAAGCTCTCAGAGTCCTTTGAACTTCCATGGTCAAAAGTATTTCCACTGACCTTAGTGATAATGAAATGGACTCCTTTTCACATTCATTAACTTTTTTTTGTTAAAGGTTAGAAACAAGCTGATTCATGAATTTAGAAATATTACCTTCAGTCCTAGACTTTGTTCTGTTGTAAGCAGACATAACCAAATGCCACAAGGGATTTATACAGTACAGTCATATCATCACCAGCTACAGGCAGCCTTTCCCTCCATACCCTCCCAAGCAACTTTGCATAACTTAAAATGTGGAGATTTGGTTTTCTGAAAGAGATGTCAAAGATAGACAGTCCTTGAATTCCTATGGAATAGACGTTATCAGCCACCTGTAAACCATTAGCACCATAGTAAAGCTTTGAGGGGTTGATCCTTAACATATATCTACCAGTTTAAGAGATATAAACATCTGCAGCTCATTGGAAGACTCCTAGCCAAAGGCTTCAGGATGATTATTCTTAGGTATCATCCAGAAGCAGATAATTTTTTTTTCTATGTATATTTATTGACGTATAGTCAGTTTACAAACTGTGTCAATTTCTGGTGTACAGCACAATGCTTCAGTCATACATGAACATATATATATACGTTTTCATATTCTCTTTCATCATTAGTTACTATAAGATATTGAATATACTTCCCTGTGCTATACAGTATGAACTTGTTTATCTGTTTTATGTATATTAGTTAGGTCTGCAAATCTGTTTTTTTACAAACAACCCAAATGTCCATTTATTGATAAGCAGATACACAGAATGTGGTATGCCCATGTTCTTTAGCCACAAAAATAAGTGAGTTACTGACACGATGCAGCCTGGATGAGCACTGAAAACATTACACTCAATGAAAGGAGCCAGCCATAAAAAGCCACATACTGTCTGATGCCATTTGATAGCATATCCACAGTAAGAAAATACACAGAGACACAAAACTACCAAGGTACCAGGAGAGAGGAGAATGGGGAGAGATTGCTAAGGGGCATGGAGTCTCTCTGAAGCAGACTAAATTATGGTATCAGATATGGGGTGATGGTTGTACAACCTTCTGAATATACTCATGAATAAAACCCACGAATTGTGCAATTTTTGGATAGGTGGGTTATAGCTTAAGAAAGCTGCTTTTGTTTAAGTACTATGGTTTCTACCCTTTGATATAAGAGGCCAAGCAGACAAAAGGAACTGCAGAGACGCATGTGAGTGAACGAGTAAACAATGCCAGGGAGGACCAACAGCTGTAGCCGACCGTCCCTCCTGCAGGCTGCACTGCTGCCACCTCCTCGCAGCGCATGAGCACACGCGCAGCCCAAGGTGCAGGGGCCACACATCAGGAGCTGCAAAGCCACGCCAGCCAGGCTGACCTCCCTGGTCACCAACTGCTGCCTCCACCCACTTCTGGAGAAAGACGGACACCCTACCTGTGACTGGTGGTCTCACTGTCGAGCTCTCAACCCAGACTGGGCTCCAACAGGCCAAGGACCTTGCCTATTTCCCTTCCGTGCTGGATCCACAGGGCCTGGGTGCACTCGGTGAATTTGCGAGGAAGGAGAAACAGAAGAGAACAAAGGCCCAGTGACCCTAAGCCCGAGAGATGCAACGCCAACCTCAGGCTCACACCTCTGGGAGGCTCAGAGGTTAGAAAAGTCTACAAACACATCATAGCTTCTGAATCCTCTTCCCGCCTATGAGGACACGGTGGCCTGGGCAGAACGGGCAGGCACTCAGGGCCTGGGGTTGTGGCCCCTTGCACGTCCCCTGCCCCCAGGCCTCCTCACCAGCCCCAACCCCTTGGGGCTCAGCGGTCTCCTGCATCTGATCGAGGTCCTCCACCAGCGCCACAGCCTCTTCCTCACTCTCAGGGCACTGGGATTCCACCCAGACCTGGGTGTCGCGTGGCAGCGCGCCCAGGAACTGCTCCAGCACCAGCAGCTCCAGCATCTGCTCCTTGAAGTGCATCTCGGGCCACAGCCACTGGTGGCACAGCTCCTGTGGCAGGGCTAGGCCCTCGAGGGGTCCTGCTACCTCCTGGTAGCGGAAGCTGCGGAATCGCTGCCGGGGATCCCTGCCAAGCCCAGGCAACAGGTATTGGGGCTGAGGTGTGGAGGATGGTATAGGGTCCCACAGGGTGGCCTCGTCCTCCTCCATCTTGATGACCATGAGTTCTTCCTGATTGATGGAAGCTGGGTCGGCTGCCATGGCAAGCCCTGGGGAAGCTGGCCTCCCCTGCCCTCACACAGGCCACACACACTGTCTTCCTGGGACACACACCCACCCAATCAGGGCCATTACCACCCACACCCCTCCACCCACACATACCCTGCAAGGCCACTTGCTGTGAGGGAAACTGTCCCCAAACCTGGCCAGGGACACCTTCAACCTTGACCTCCCTACCTGTGCCCTCAAGAGGACGCCTCACACTGGGAATCTGGATGGGAGGACAGGGAAGCTTTCAGGAGCTCAGGCCAGACTGGGCCAAGGCAGGAGGGCTGCTCTAGGGGACAAGGTGTGGACATGTGACAGAGAGAACCCTGCCAGTAGCCAAGCAGAGGTGCTGGCGGGAACTAGTAGAGGGTCCGAGCCCAAGGTGGCTCTGCACAAGTAAAGGATGCTGTCTGTGGGGCTCTAGAAAGAGTGATGAGAGGGACAGATGCAATGACAGACCAACGCAGTGCAGCCGCACAGGTACAGCAAGAATCGCCCCTTCACTGGAAGGCCTTCTTTCCCTCATGGCAGACTCCTGTGGAGCCTGAGAAGCCTGGCTCAACTCAACTAGTAAAGGTCAACAATGGACATTGAGGGGGGGGAGGGTACAGCTCAAGTGGTAGAGTGCATGCTAAGCATGAATGAGGTCCTGGATTCAATCTCCAATACCTCCTTTAAGAAAGAATAAATAAACGTAATTACCACCCTACCCCCACCAAAAACTGGACATGGAGAAACGTTCACTCTACAATGCTAAACAGGAAAGTGAACTGTCCCCCTCCTCGACATGATCCCACTGATTTTAACATTTTAAACCAACAAACAGGAGCTACTGCTACAAATGTTCAGAAAAGAATCCTGAAAACCACCAAATCTTCAGCTGGCAATTCTGAGGAAAGGAATTGTAGGACGTCTTTTTTTCCCTTTGTAACGTCTGCATACGATCTGAAATTTTCTTTCTTTTCTTTTTGCAATGGCCATTTATTACAATTGTTAACTTCAAAAAATAATACAAATATTTTTCAATGCCAGTGCATGTGTTTAAAGAGTGGTCAGGACTCCGCAGAACCAGGCCTCCCCATCCGAAGCACCCAACCTGGGGGCCCCTCACCCTCAGGTGCCTGAGATGACAGCTAGAGCGCAGGACAGACTGGGCAGTGGAATCAGCAAATGCAAAGGCCAGGGCGATCTTGCAGAGCCTTCAGCCGGGGAAGGATCTGCATTTTAATTTTAATCTCTGAGTGCGGGAGCGTCCCCACATGCAGTTTTACTCTAGGGAAGGACGAGCGCCGGTGCAGCCTGAGTAAAGAGGGGGGCCTGAGCTGTGGAAATCCAGAAAGACTTCCCAGGGGGAGGTGAGCAGGTTTAGGGGGAGCTGGGTGGAAAGGCAGGCGGACGGAGGCCCAGGACTTCTTTCCTGGAAGGGATCAGCCCCAGTCACTGGGCACAGACCCGGAGGCTTGGCGAGAGCCCAGCCCAACCCGGAACCACTTCCGGGTCAGGACCTGTCCCGCCGGACTCCACGTCCCATCAACCCCCGCGCCTCTTTTCCCCTCAGACTCGCCGAGGCTCCCTGTAAGTCGGGTGGTGCTCATTCACCCCACCTCTCCTGCTGGCCTGTGGGCAGCTGCACACCCTACCCTCGGCGTTTCCGACGCATTTTTTGTGTCGCGCCCGGACTCACTGCCCCGGGGAGCCATGCGGACGGCGTGGAAACAACGCTGCGCAGGAACAACGACCAATCACATTGGGGCCTCAGGACCGGGAGCTTCCGGAGGTCTGCAAATCATGAACTCCCAATTTATCCTTTCCCACCCTCTTCACCTCTGGTAACCACAGGTTTGTTTTCTATATCTGTAAGTCTGTTTCTGTTTTATAAATAAGTTCATTTGTCTTTTTTTTTTTTTTTTTTTTTTGATTCCACATATAAGTGATATCATATGGTAGATTTTCTTTCTCTTTATGGGTTGCTTCACTTAGAATGATTATCTCCAGGTCCATCCATGTTGCTGAAAAGGGCATTATTTTATTCTTCTTTCTATGGCTGAGTAGTAAGTATTCCATTGTATAAATATACCACAACTTGTTTATCTAGTCATCTGTTGATGGACATTTAGGTTGTTTCCATGTCTTGGCTATTGTAAATAGTGACAGAATCAGATAATTTTTGAGAAAAGAGAGCTTGATATTTGACACCTGCATGAAGTAGATAGCTTCTACCCAAGATCCACAGAATAAAATCCAGCTGACTAGAGCCACAGAGTATCATGCTTTAATCTACATGCTCTTGTTCTTTATCTTCTCCAACTGTTTTATATGTTCTGTGCTGCTTTAAATTTCTGAATCTACTGACATCTACTTGTTCTCCTTTCACTTTATGATACAAAATCCACATTATAAATACTGCTCTTCATATTACTAGCAGCTCCTTCGTATGTGTTCAGTGCCTGGCTATAACTTTCTTGTGATTTGGCTGAAAGATAAATCAGACCTACTTAGTCCCATTACTACCAGTTCTTTCTAATAAATTAGCCAGGATATTGGTTGATTGGACTCAACTACTAAGCAACTTCTTAGAGTGTAAACAACACCAGTCTGGATAGTCAGAAGTCTAAAGCTCTTAGGTACCACATCTAGGATAGGAGGGTTCTATCTTTGTTAAAACAATATCGAAGAGCTTCTCATAGTTCAAAACTTTCACAGAAATGAGCTTAGAATATGACTTTGTAACAAAACTTTCACAGAAATAGAGCTTGGAATATGACTAAGAAAAGTACAGTATACAAGTGAAAGCCATCTAGTATGGACTGAATTATTTCCCACCCAAATTCATATGTTGAAGTCCTAACTCCCAATGTAATGGTACTTGGCTATGGTGGTCTTTGGGAGATAATTAGGTTCAGATGAAGTCATGAGGGTAGGGCCCTCATGGTGGAATTAGTGCCCTGATAAGAAGAGACACAAGAGTATTCTCTCTTTCACTCTCTCTCACGTTCACTCACTCCCTGCCATATGAGGACATAACAATCATCCAGCCATCTGAAGGCCAGGAAGAGAGCTCTCATTAGAACCCACTCAGGCTGGTACCCTGATAACAGACTTCCAGTCTTTAGAACTGTGAGAAAATAAATTTCTGTTGTTTAAGCCACCTAGTCTATGGTGTTTTCTTATAGCAGCCTGAGCTAGGCTGTCACTTCATTTTAACAGACCTGCAAGAAGGCTTACATCTTAAGCTTAACCTCATACTGTTTTACTATAGCTCTAACTGATGATCTGCCTAATTTAAATGTCACCATCTGAGTCCAACCCACTCTAAATGAGTAGCACTAAAAGTTTACAGAATAATTAGGCAACCCCCAAGGGTATTTTGACTCAAAAAGAATACTGGGTGACTCCCAACAAATGGTGTTGGATTTGTGCATGAAAAGTTTATTGCCTACTACCTGCAAAACTAGACAAGAGTCTGATTATCTTAGTAGCTAATGCCTGTATTTACCCTGAGACCATTTTGATAATGCCATTTTTCCTCTCTCAAAAAAAAAAAAAAAAAAAGGCAAAAGAAAAACAAACAAAAAGAAATCTTTAGGTAAGCTAGTTAAAAAAGAAGAAAAACCAAGTTTCAAGTTGAGACTCCAAAATTTAACTTCTAAAAGAGAATTTTAGGCTTCTTTCTTCTGTCCTTAAATCTCATTCTTGCTTTACAACGTGTCTATAGGTTGAGGGGCATATGATAGTTCACATATTGACAGAAGAGTATGAAAATGCCATCAAAGCCATAGATGTCCTTGCCTAGGAAGTTTGTGAGATCAGATTGGTGGTGATTCTAAACACAGCAACCCTAGATTTTATATTGTTCTCTATTACCCTACAGACTTTTTCTGTAATTATTATTATTTCTAAAACACTTGGCAACAAATAACTAAATCATGTGCTACAGGCTCTTCACATTGGGAGTTGGATCTATTCTCTCCTTTGATTTAAGCACTCTTTACTCTTGGCTTAGAAGTAGATTATAAACTCTGATAAAAATCCTTTTTTAGTATTTCCCTGTGTCATAGTCCTCAAATGTGTTATCTTCAGAGTCTTAAATGTTTATATATAGCCACTTTTCTGTCAAATGATCCAATAGGTTATCTATCATCCAACAAGGAAACTTAGTACATAACTATGACCCATCAAATAGAAGTGCACATTTGGATTGATTATTACCCCAGGTGACAAATGATCTGTCCTCTAGAATAGACTGGAGAATGACCAAAAATGGAAATTAATAACTGAAACCAACACAATTTCTTGTCTCTGTGTTCAACAATCATTTAAACCATTCTTTCCTCTGCCTGTGAACATAATGTTTTTGCTGGGAGTTAACTATGAGGAAACTGGGCATATAGCACTGTTCTTATTTAAATAGTCCTGAGACCAAGCACAAGGTAGTTACTTGTTCCAGGAAATACCTTTTTACTGGAATATAAGACTAAAGCAACTAACATGCTCTTTAAGAACAACAGCTTCCTTATCAAGGCTGCTTCAAGGCAACTGCCCTCCTGTGCCCACAAATCCGAAGCTAGTGTGTCATAACTGGCCCGTTGCGAATAGGATCCTGCCTTGCAACATCTGCCTTAAACTTACTCAGCCCAGGCCCTAAAACATTCCTGTAATTTCCCAATTTCCAGCTTTTGAGATACCGTTAAGACAGTCAAGGTGGTGTTCTTCCTTATTGCAGTACATTTAATAAACTCATATTTGCTTAATCAGTATATTTTCTTGATGGTGTCTGAGAGAGAGCTTTAGTACCTTTTGCCTCTGTTTCTTAAATGAATGGGACTATTTTTATGGCATCTGAAACTCACAGTAGTCTTGTATGGGAAGAAAACACTCTCAATCTGATTTGCTCAAGGGTGAAACACTTTGCTTAACTGAGTAATCAATGAGGTCTTGTCCTTCAGAGTTATTTTCAGTCTTTTATTCTTATAGCTGAGGTCTAAAAGCAGCTGAGTTTTCTAATTTTCCAGTCCTTCAAGGACTTGCATTTCTGGATTATCTAGTCCTCTTCTTTTTCCCTTTAAACCAGTTAATTCTTTCCTTAGCACATCTCTTTACTTTAATACCTTGCATTTTAGTCTGTTCAGGCAGCTATAACAAAAATATTATAGACTGGGTGACATTAACAGCAAACATTTATTTCTCATAGTTGTAGAGGCTGGAAACAAGATCAGTATGCCAGCATGGTCAGGTTCTGGTGAAGACTCTCTTCCTGGCTTGCAGATGGCCGTCTTCTTGCTGTGTCACCACATGGCAGAGAGGGAGAGTTCTAGTCTTTTACTCTTCTTTTAAGGGTACTAATCCCTTTGTGAGGGCTCCACCTTCATGACCTCATCTAAACTACCTCTCAAAGACCCCACTTCCTAATACCACCACATTGGGGATTAGGGCTTCAACATATGAAGTTTTGGGAGACACAAGCATGCAGACCAACACATTTTGCAAAGAAGCTGAAAGGAAAAGTAATACACACTTTAACTTTTTGCAGCCACTTTCTTCAGAGATAGAGGCTCAGTGGGCTACTTATTTGCACTCCAGATTATCTCAGGTGACAGTCCTGCTGACTATTTTGCCATTGTGTCTAATAACATAAGTCTCTATTTTTGCAGTCTTTAATACCAATTCCTTTACTATGTAATGCCTGACCACTAGTAACCCCACTCCTGATTTCTATTTCTGTGTTAATTTGGGTAATGCCAATTGTTGACACAAGGATAATAAAATACTAGTGAATTAACCCAGATTTATATTACACTTATGTAATAGTCCAAAGCAGGTATTCCTGATTAGTGAGCACCTTTTTCTACAGCATTAATCCATACTGTGGCTCTCTATCTTCAGTTCCTGCCTTTTAAGATTGAGATGATATTTGACTCAAGTTGGGGAATGTGGAAGGTGGGAGCATTGAGGTTGCATGTGGGACTTTTTTTTTTTTTTTTTTTTTTTTTTGCAGTTTAGGCCAGAAGGGCACACATCACTTATGTGTGAGGTATATGTTGCATATAATAGACAATCTTCATCCCCTATAATCTTGGCTAAGCAGTATGCTGAGAATAGTACCTTATGAACTTGAGAAGAACACACAGCTACATGTTAGCTGTAGCTTAATCATATGGATAAACCTGACTGCAAGGAAGCCTGGAAAATGGGGCAGAGCTGTAAGCCTAGCAAGAAAAGGAAATGAGTGCACTGAAAAGCTAGTCAGTCTTTGCCACAGTTGTGTATTTTTAAGCACGCAGGTTGACACATAGGTAAACAGAAGCCCCGAGACAGTGTCAGGCAGTAAGCAACAGTGCCAGAAATAGAGATGGATGAGTTCAGTCTGTGATGTGGCTGGGGAAATGCTTGGCAAGAGGCGTCATTATGCTATTATGTATGGATTGGAAAAGACATCAGATGTGATAGGGATGAGTAGATATACAGAACTGATGTACAGAAATTGTAGATAAAGGTATTCCTGTTGGAGGCAACATTGAATGTAAATGTTTAGGGGCAGAAATAATTATAACATGTTTGAAGAGCTTGAGAGGATTTGCTTGGTTATGAAGATTTCTTTTAGAGATTAAGAAAGATGACTAAAGATGTTGGAATGGAGCTGAGGTCCTTGAATGCTGCTCACACTACAAGTCATAATCTAGAGTCATTTAAATAGTATTGACCATTTAGAATCATTGTCTGCTTATAATTTTATTCTCTTTAGGCCTGATGCATATATTTCAGCATTTGATGTTTTCCTTTAGGAAGAAGAGAGTCTGTGTGAAGAAGAGATACACAGACTCTGAAAAGGGGATGGATTGGGAATGGCCTATTATGCATTCATTATATTGCTTCAATGTCAGTGGGATTTTTCTGGGTCGCTGGTAGTTGTGTGCATAATGGTTGGAAGATTGAGTCCTAATTACTAAGACTAGCATTGCAGAGGTACTGCTAAGTACAACTTTGTTGGAACATAATATCTTTGTCTGAGATGATTAGACATTACAGATAGGCCATTTAGAAATGCACAGGTAAAACTCTAATTTTCTCTGTCCAATCAGTGTAATTCTAATAGATAATGTGCCTGATTTTTTAAAATAAGAAACTGATAATAAAAATCTTTCAAAAGAAATAGTCTATTTAAAATGAGAAGAGAGTCAATTCATAATGATCTAGTGTTCACATGGGGTTTCATCATAATAAAAGAAGCTAATTTTATATTTTTGTATCCCAGTAACCTGAAATGTGCTTCAAAGAAACACAGTGAGCTGTTTAGGGAGGGTGAAGAGAACAGATATAAGGGGATCCAATCCTACATCTCTAGTGATGGTTTTTTCCCTACTTAGGATGACCTAAGTTCTTTTTTGGGAAAAATAATCATGACTGCTCAATTTAATCTTTTTTAAAGTTGCTGACAGTAAACCCAATTTCAAGATAATTTGTTTATATTGTTATAAAACTTTAACAGTGGTGTTCTCATCTTTGAATACTCAAAAATGGTGCTGGGTTGAACCTTTTAATGACTGTATGATTAATGTGTCAGGTATATATTGCATATGATAGACAATCTTCATTCCCCATAATCTTAGCAGAGCAGTATGCTGAAAGAAGTACCTTATGAACTTGAGAAGAATATCTGAATTCTTTCTTTTTCTTATATAAGTGTTATTATTAATAAGTAGAATAACTATATAATTTATTAACTAGACTGAGACACTTTTGAGAATGAAAGTTTGGTACCATTAATATTTACTCTGGAAACATAGATATTAACTAGGGTCTGTGGTACTTATTGAAAATCTACATGAGTAACTGAAACTGGCAAGAAAGGTGAAAAATCAGGCCTTAGTTTATCATTTACCACTTCAGTGTGGCAGGGTCTCTACTAAGCATCATACATACATTATCTCATTTAATTCCCATCCACACATGAGGTAGTTACTGTTATAGTCATATTCTAGATGAGAAAAAATAGAGGTTAAATAATTCTTATAGAGGTGATTAACTCCTCTAAGATTCCATATCTGGTAGGTGGCAAAGGCTGATTTTAAGTTTTATGTATTTATATAAATTATGGAAAATAGCACTATAGACAGTTTGACAGTAAAGACATAAATAGCCCACAGTTCTATTATAGCTGTAATATCACTATTATAATCTTTAAAATTTTATTTCTGGCTTGTTTTAATGGGTGCTAGTTCTTTCAAAGAAATTAAGAAATTATTACCAGAGTAATAACACATATGATAAAAGAATTTAGACAGTACAGAAAAACATAACATAAAAAGCAGAAGGCACTATTCCTTCTCATACTTCATACCTGAATATTCATATTCCATAATGATAATTTTTAGTAATTCTTCTAGAAGACATTTTTCTTCTACACAGTGCTTCTCCTAGAGATTATCTCAGTAACTCTAAAATAATGTGCACTAAAAAAAAAAATAATGTGCACTTTCCCCATTTTGTGATTAATCATCTTTACACAGCTTCTGATGACTCCCTGCTATGAGAGGCAAAGTATTAGTTTCCTATTTTCTTCTCATTTACCTCTCAATTTATAATAACTATAATTTTATTTTATTGATTATCTTCATAACTTTTTATAATAAATTTATATTTTCTAATTGTAAAAATGGTATATGCTCATGCAAATTAGAAAAACAAATAAAAGTGTAAGGAGGGAGAAAAGGTGACCTGAAATCCCACCCTCACTATCAGACCTTACATTAATATATTTTGGAGGCCATATTTCATGCCATTCTTTGCCAGTACATTAACATACGCATGCTCGTGTTCCAAAACACCTATATGCTTCTTTTCACATAATTGGGATTGCATGAAGCCCTAGGTTGGGTTTTCTAGGATAGAAAGGGAGTCTATGTGCAGGAAATTAATTGGACACAGGATGAAAGAGCAAGGGAAGCAAAATGGGGCAGTGGGAGAAACTGAACTGTGCTGCAGTCACTATAGAAATCTCAACCAATTCAATGGGGAACTCAGGAACCCTCTGTTATAACATATTGAGATAAGAGGGCTAGGCTTTTGTATCCCTGCATAGACTGGTCACTGGGTTTTGGACTAGCTTCCTTCAGGGAAGGAATATAACCTTGTAAAAGGAAACCATTTTTTCTATTACTCTTACCATTTCTGACACCAAATGTCTGGGTTTTTCCTGCAGTTTTCCAACTCTTGGTGTACACCGACTGGGTGTCCTGCAATTTAACTCATTCTGACAAAAACTATAGGGAATTAGTACAGATCCCAAAGATTAAGGGCTCAATCCCACAAGATGGCTCCTCATTTCTGACTGATCAGCTGTGAATTGGGGGTTTCCATGACAACCTTCTTTTGTTGGTTAATTTTCTGCAGTGGCTAACAGAAAGTGGTTTATTTACTAGTACCTGTTTATTATAGAAGGTACAGCTCAGGAACAGCCAGATGGAAGAGATGCAGAGGATAAGGGATAAGGAAAGAACACAGTTTCCATGCTTTCTCTGGGCAAATTACCCTACCAGTTCCTCCATGTGTTAACCAATCTGGAAGTTCTTCAACTCTATTTGGCTAGAGTTTTTTTTCAAAGTTCATTATGTAAGCATGATTGACTAAATCATTGACCACTGATAATTAAACTTGATCTCCAACCCCTCTTCTCTTCCCATGAGATAGAGAGTCGGGCTGAAAGTTCCAAATTTCTAATCATCTCTTAGTCTTTCTGGTGACCCACCTCCATCTTGAAGCTATCCAGGAGCCCATAAAAAGTCATCTCCTTAAAATAAATGACACTTCTTTTACCCAGGAAGTTTTAAGGGATTTTAGAGCTCTGTGTCAGAAACAGGACTTAAAGACCAAACATTTAGGGAAAAAAAAAGAGAGGCTCTTAGCATTCCTGTCAATCAGGAAATTACAAGGGTTTTAGGAGCTCTGTGCCAGGAACCAGGGACAAAGACCAAATATACAGTTCTTATTATATCACAATATCACACCTTGGGTGAGGCATTTCCCTCTTGCTAAGGGCAATCCCTGGAAAAAGGATTAGCTATGAGGTGTCAGCAGCCATCACTCCTGGCAACTTGAGGAATGAGTGACTTGGTGTTACATCACAGCCTCTACCGCAGTATCATACAAGTCATTTTAAAAATCATGGGCAACTTTATATAAGTTATATAAAATCGTTACATTAAAACTATCAATTTCTGGCTTACTTTCCCCTCCATTCTCTCCTATATTCTCCTCCTGGTGACTAGAGTTAACTGTCTAGTACCTATGCTTTCTTATCTTTCTGCTTGCCCACATACTTCTATATGAACATGCATGCTCACAACTTTTTTTGGGGAAGGGGCTTCGTAATTCATTTTTCGTACGTGGGACAATATTAAATAAACTTTTATGCACATTGCTTTTTGCACTTAACCATACTTCCTGGAAATCCCTCCAAAGTTAAATGATACTGTGCCGACTCATTCATTTTAATAGCGGTGTTATTCCAGTGTGTTGCTCATTTACCTCTTGTCTCTCATCTCCAAGCTTACTCTTTTTTTTTTTTTTTGTATTTGTTAATTGTTTATTTATCAAGAGAAACTACTCCTTAGCCCAGATATTCATAGTTCATAGTTTCATAATTCATGAACCCATTTAACTCTGTGATTCTGGTAATTCTGTAAACCACATCTTCCAGAATGTTGGAGTGCTAAAGGGCTCAATCCTTCTATCTCTTCTTTACATTTATGATATAAGTGATTGCATCCATGCTCACATGCAGAGCTCCAGCTTAGGTCTCACCCATGAACTCCAGACCTGTATATATAATTGCCAACTAAACAGCTCCATGTTGGGTGTCCAATATGAATCTCAAAAGTAACATGTCCACACTAAGCTCCTGATACAGTCCGGGATATTCCTTCTCTTGTCAAACCTATTCATGTTTTGGTTTTCCCTGCCCCCAGTTAATGGCAATTCTTTTCAAGTTTTAAAGTATTATGAACATAAGGCAACATGTTATTGATACTTTAGTATGCCTTCCTGATTAATACAGAGAATAAGAAATTTTCATATTGCCTTTTGAGATTTCTCTGATTTTTATACTCAGATCTATTGATCTCTGTTCTATTGGTTTCTTTGCCTTTTTCTTAGTCATTAGTAATAGTTATTTATATAATAAGGGTGTTATTCCTTTAGCTCTGTTAAGCATAATTTTTTTGAAAACCTTTTTTTGCACTGAATTGAAATGCTAATTTTTATATTGAATATATGTATATGTACACACACACGCACACTTGTATTTGGCATTTATTCCTGGGCTTTCTTTTTTGTTTTCTTCAACAATTTGGCTATTAGTATGCCAATATTAGACTGCTTTGATTAGAATGGTTTCAATGTTAAGTATCATTTTCCCTGACACTTTCTACTGCCACTAGGCTTCTTTTTCTAGTTTCTTGTCTATTTTCTGACACTTAGTCTTCTACATATGTTAATATCATTGACTCTAATTCCAATAATAGCCCACAGGATTATATTTGGAATTGTATTCTATTTACTTATTAATTTAGGAGAATTAATGTTTTTTACATCAGATGTTAAAATATTACATTTTAAAAAATTTGTTGAGATTTTGCTTTGTATCTTTGAATTAAATTTCTAGTTTTCTTTATATAAATTCTGTCTCTTAATTATTAAATATATTCCTAGGTATTGTGTGATGTTGTAAAGAATGGAATTTTTTTTTCCATTTACATATCTAGATATTAATGCAATGGAGGCAGAAAGCTTACTATTTATCTGTCTTTAAATGGAAGCATATATCTGTTATATCATGAGCAAAAAGAATTCTATTTTTCCTAAGATTGATGTTGACTGTTTAATTTTCTCTTTTATTGCATTTGCTAGAAACTCCAAAGCAGTGCTGAATTATTACGGTGATAGAGGGCACTCCTGTTTATTTGTGATTATAATGAAAGTGTTTTACCACTTACAGTGAAGTTTGCAGTTGTATTTTGGTAAATCCCCTGTAAGTAATTTCTATCTGTTACTATTTGGTTTACATTTAATTAGCTGATTAATTTCCTCAAATGCCATTTGAGCATCTGGTAAAAAAATAATTTGATTTTTCTTCTTTAATGTGTAAGATAATGAATTATATTAATGGACCTTCTCATTCTGAACTACTCATGTATTTCTGGAGCAAACCACAACTTGACTCTGTGTTTGAATGTCTGTGGAGTTCCTTGGAGGCTGATGATTCTTACCTCTCATGCTCTGCGTTGTATCTTCCTCTGTTCTCTCTTCTCCAACAATCAGCACTCTCCCTACTTTTTTCTTAGAGTATTCCCAAGGCGTCCTTCTGAGTTCTTGTTTTCTAGGCACTATGCTCAATTCATCTGTTTAAAATCTCTTTTTAAAATATATCATTTCTTCTTAGAGATGTAGTTGTTAATTATGCTTAGGTATTTTGAGGGGTTAGATGGGGATGTAAGAGAGGTACATACATGTGTTCTTTCTGCCATCTTGAATCAAAAGTGTGGAGTTAGATTTGATTCCAGGTCTCTCTTTAGTCTGAAATATACGTCCTAAGATGTGACACTATGCTGCCTATATAACATTAAGAATTAGAGCTCTCACAGTAATAATTACATATATATGGGAATGAAGATTGAAAACTGAAGTGTGATGGCTGTAGAAAGTCAGGAGTGGCAATAAAATTTTAAAATCAATGTAGCAGAGAAAATCTGGGATCGACCACCATCGTTGTAGTGGTGATTGATGTTGAAAGTGGGTACAGCAGGTGAGACTTAAGTGTGTATCTTCTAAACATCAGGAGACCTGGATCCTTTGTAAGACATCTCCCATTGTTTCTTTAGTTTAATAATCAATTTTGTACCCTTGTTGATAAAGTCCAGATTATTTATGAAAGAGTGGAATGGGTGTGCTAATTCCAAACTTTTAAGTATGTATTTGTGAGTGTCAGTGTGTATGTGTACGACAAGTAAGTGAAAAAGGCCTTGTGAAGTTGCCCGGTGTTGGTATAATAGAAAAGTAAAAAAAAAATTTATTTTATACGTACTGTATATAAGGGTCAAATTAAAATCTTTCAAAGTCATTTCTTTCTTCCTTTACCTTTTGTACATCTGTAAAGAAAAGAGCAGAGCTGAAACATACAGGACAGGTAGCATGGCACGTGTACCTAGTCCATTCGTGTTGCTGATGAGTTCTGACCAGCTGCTTAGGATACCTGCAGCTAAGAGGATATCACGGATGCTTCTTGAAACGTTAACTGTGATGTCTTTTGGAAAGGATTGAGGAAAATTAATTAGTAAAATTTGATCAAAATAAAAGTGGGTAAAGTTTAAAAGGAAATGAGGGCTGGAGTTCAGGTTAAAGCTTGAGGTTGAAGTTCACGTGTTAAGTATTTAGACTATCTATAATTTCACACTAATTGGAATGAATAATTGTTTCCTCTGTTTAGAGGCCACCTTTTAATCCCAGTTAATTTTGAGTAATATTTTGTTAGTATGTGTTAACAACACCTAGAACATTGTTTACAATTTACGGGAGATTTTGCGGCTATGAATTACTGCTCTTTGCACCTATATACATTTTCAACTTTTTATTAATGGATGCGACCTTCTAAAGATCTCTGTTACCCTAGTTTTTAACTTTAATAGTTTACCTTTACTTGGCCTTTTCCACATGGGTTAATCACTTAAGTCTTTTCGTTTCACACATGCCTGAATCAGCTGCACTGCATAGACTTGTGAGTCTAACTTCTTTGTATGTGTATCTTGACCTTTTATATAAGTTAATATCCCATAAAAGTCCACAGGTTTAATTTAATTTTATTTAAGAGTGTTAGACTATTGAATCTTTGTATTGGTTTGTAGGGCTGCTATAACAGAGTACCACTGCCTGGCTGACTTAAGCAACAGAAATTTATTTTCTCACACTTACAGAGGCTAGAAGTCAGAAGTCAGGGTGTCAACAGGTGTGGTTCCTTTGAAGGCCTCTCTCCTGAGCTTGTAAATGACCACCTTCTCCCTGTATCTTCTCACGGTCTTCCATCTGTATATGTCTGTGTCACAATTGCCTCTTTTTTTCCTTACTTTTTTAAAAGATTGAGTATTGTCACTTTACAACATTGTGTCAATTTCTGGTGTACAGCACAATTTTTCAGTCATACATGAATATACATATATTCGTTTTCATATTCTTTTTCACCTTGAGCTACTACAAGATCTTGAATATATTTCCCTGTGCTATACAGTATAAACTTGTTTATCTATTCTATATGTACCTGTCAGTATTTACAGATCTCAAATGCTAAGTTTGTCCCTTCCCACTCCCCTCCCCACTGGAACCACAAGTTTGTATTCTATGTCTGTGAGTCTGTTTCTATTTTATATTTAAGTTCATTTGTCGTCTTTTTTTTTTTTCTTCCCAATTGCCTCTTTTTATAAGGACACCAGTCATATTGGACTAAGGCTCACCTAATAACCTTTCTTTAACCTGATTTACCTCTTTAAAGGCCCTATCTCCAAACATAGTCACATTCTGAGGTACCAGGGTTTAGGATTTCAACATAAATAAACTTGGGGAAAATAATTCAGTTCATAATGATCTTACTAATATCTATTAGCAAATTGTTAGTTACATGGAATTAAAAACAAGTCACCAGATTGTCATAAACTTATTTAATAAAAAACCTTAACAAAACCATCATCTGCTTAGATAAAAGTATACTGTATTTAATGTGGGAAAATAGGATCTTTATGGCACCCTTTAGTTCTGAAATTCTATAATTTCATTATCTCCCTGTAAATTTTTCCCATCTTCATCTGCCTTAATAAGTGGACAAGACTTTTTTTTATT
Organism: Camelus ferus; assembly: GCF_009834535.1. Taxonomy (NCBI): domain Eukaryota; kingdom Metazoa; phylum Chordata; class Mammalia; order Artiodactyla; family Camelidae; genus Camelus; species Camelus ferus. The sequence goes on along the minus strand of NC_045696.1, from coordinate 88,009,240 downwards.
GTTAGTATCTGAGAATGTATTTCTAGAGACATTACTTTTGAAAAATATAATTAGAAGAGTTGAGCTTTTATGATTTTTTAAAAATTATAACAACCATTATTTATGAAAAAGCAGAGGAAGATATTTAATAAACTGTTTGTCTCTGTGGTTGGATAAACACTTATTTACTTCAGTTTCTCAAATATTTTGGTTTACTGAAAATTACATAACATGATTTATCAAGATTGTTTTGTTTTAAAGGAAAATAAAAGCCATAGAGAAAGTATTTAAGGTACATTTAAAATTTGAGAGTGATTTTATTATTTTTTAATAATTAAAAAGGTACTCCAGGATCTTGCTTTGCCTCAGTGGCAACATTATGGATAATAGCTATTTTTGAATTTTTAATAAAAGGAACAATGACATCTGTTGTTTAGTGAATTTCTGTTAAGTATTTTACATATATTAAATTGTTTAATACATAAAAGAAATATGTGAAGTGAATATTACTTCCTCTATTTCACACATGAGAAAACTTAAAAATTTAGGAAGACAAAGCTAAGTAAATTACAAAGCTAGGAAGTGACAGAATGGGGATTCCAAACAAAGTCCCTTTGTCTTCAAAGTCTGTTCCTTTATCATTGTTCTGAAGTAGAAATATATTTATCAGAATATGCCAGGTGTTGAAATAGGACGTTCAGGTCAGATGATTTAGAATCCTACTAGAGCACTATGATGTGATAATGTCTTTGAATATAACAGATGTAGCAAGAATGATGCACAGCCAACAAGAGATTCACATAGGGACACATTTACTTAAGATGTTTGAGGAAGGGTGTAGGCTGAGAGGATAAGTCACATTTCTAATCCTGATTAAAATTCTGATGTGTTGAAGAATTGTGAAAGTAAGTACTTATAATGCAATCAAATGATTGAAATGGTGTTTCTAACTCACAGCCATTTAAGCAGATTGTCTTAATTTTCTGTCTGGCCACTTAGAGTAAAAACATCCGGAAAAGAGTGAGACTAGGATACCTAGAGTCACACAATCACTGTCAACTCCCAGCAGTTGAGAAACACTAATTGAGAAAAATGAGTAATGGTGTTTCATTTGCATCCAGTAGGGTTTAACATGTTATGATTGGTGTGGGTAATCATATCTACCCATGGAAAGTATTACCTATGTGTATGTATTTTGCAATTTCACTAAAATGCTTGCGATAAGAATAACATCGAAGAAAAAAGTAGCAGCATTGTCTACAAGTGAGCCACATGTCCCAGGAACCCTTCTGTGATAGACAATGGCAAGGCTGGAGTGGAATCCAGCTTGAGAGATGGAATCACCAAAGGTATCATCATGATCACTTGCTGAAGGAAACCTCAGATGGGCGTATTTCCTGGGGTCGCTGGTGGGGACCAGGCAGGAAGGGTAGCCATCAGCAGTCAGGCATTTCTTGAGAACAGCACCTCTTAGCAATCACAAAGATGCCTTTCACTGGATGTGGGAAAACTCAGTTAGGGACCACACAACTGACGCTTCCATCTTCATACTCTCTGACATCTTATGTTTTATATTATTGCTCTATTTCTAGTACAAAATATCCATCATGTATGTATCTAGAAAACATTATTGTGATTTTGAAAATTGAAATGACTTGTCTGAATGTTTTTGGATCTTTCTTTCTCTCCTTTTTCCTATAACTTTCTAATTGAGTCTCCTTATATTTTCCAAATCAAGCATTTTACAAAATGTACTACATTTCTTTTTCTCTGGCCTTTATCTTCTTCTTATTCTCAGAAATATTTTTAGGCCTTCAAACTTCTTTATATTTTATATCCTATTGCATTTTTACACCACCTGTTAATTATTTTTTAACTGTAAAATACTTGTATAAAAAATATAAAGTTTCTGTTTCAGTGTTTTCTCTCATAAAGGAAGACTAACTTTTTCCCCATTTGTTCCTTTCCTTGAAATATCTTGCCACAGAAGGAGTTGTATGTCATAGTTCTCTCACTTTCTATGTTTATTTATGCTGTAGTTATGGTTGTTGTGGTAATAATCAAGTCCTGGCTCCTTAGGGCAAGAAGGTTATCCTTTTCTTGATAATGCTTTATTTATTAAATAATACATCAAGCAATAAAGGAACCAGAGAAACATCACAAAGTAATTAAAAGTTGTTTCCTGACCCATTTATCTTTTTATATATGTATAATATAACAAATAACAATCAAGAAATTGTCATCTTGTATATCTATATACATGCAAATTAAATAGACAACAACCAAAACATTGCACAGTGTTTCATTAAAATGTTAGCTAAACTACAGCATCACAAAACACTACAAATTATATTTGGTTTCACAACAATTAAAAATAATTACAATTTTATATAAACTCACATGGTGGTTGTTCTTAGCACTACCACTAATACATAGTTCCATTGTTGTAAAGCCTGAGTCATTGACTATTAAAATAAGTTTGTTATTATTTGTCACCCTAGTAGTTTTTCCTAACTCCAGAACTTCTCTTCCTTTTTCATCAAACCTATCCTTTTCTTGGTAATTTAAAAAATTGTTTATATCTATTGTCTACTTTCAGATTTCTGTTATGAGGTTCATACAAAATGATGTCTGGGGTTGAAATAGCAATATGTATGAAAATAGATGGTGTCATGACAGATGACATATCTTTTTTCTTTTTATTGTGGTAAAAAACACATAACATGAAATTTACTGCCTTAACCATTCTAAGTATACAGTTCAGTAGTTAAGTATATTCACATTATTGTTTAAGAGGTCTTCAGAACTTTTTCATCTTGCAAAATGAAACCCTATACCCATTAAAAACAACTCCCATTTCCCCCTCCCCCAAGCCTCTAGTAATCACCATTCTACTGTTTCTATGAATTTGATTACTTTAGATAACTCCTGTAAATAGAATTACACAGTATTTTTCTTCTCTTTTCTTTTCTTTCTTTTTTTTTTTTGTGATTGGCTTATTTTACTTAGCATAATGTCCTCAAGGTTTATTCATGTTGTAGCACATGACAGGATTTGCTTCCTTTTAAAGACTGAATAATATTCCACTGTATGCTTATATCACACTTTGTTTATCCATTCATCCATTGATGGTAATTTGGGTTGCTTCCATCTCTTGAGTATTTTGAATAATGCTGTAATAAACATGAATGTGTAAATATCTCTTCGAGAAACTACTTTCAGTTCTTTTGGATATATACCCAGAAGTGAGACTGCCAGTAATCATCTCAGTAATTCTATTTTTAATTATTTGAGGATCTACCATACGGTTTTCCATAAAAATTGCACTATTTTACATTCCCACCAAGAGTGCACAAGGATTCTTTTTTTCACATTCTTGCCAAATTATTCTGCTATGTAGATATTCTTCATATATTCTTAAATGAGGATTTACAATGTGTAATACTCTCTCCAGGGGTTAGTAAAAAGGTAGCATGCAAAATAATCTGTTGAACACACACAACACTTTATATATCAGAGACTTAATTCCTTTCTTTTCCATACTAGTGAAAAGATAGTGCTATTTTGTATATGGGGAAGGCACAAATGATGTGTTATGATCTTAGGAGACTTGGATATCCATGAGTAGTCAATTAAAAATCTGGTCCATGGGAAATTAACATTGTGTGTTGGTTATTTTTATAAAAGTTTCAATTTCTGTGCCTCCAAACATCATGAAAACCAAGGGGGTGAGTGAAAAGCTTTATGTAGAAGCAATTAAAAAATATCTTCCTAGGTTGAATGCTGAAAAATCTCATGTTAAAATAAAGATTTTGGGGGGAGGGGATGTTTCAGAAAACTCTTGCTCAAACCTAGGACAGTTAGTGATGTTAGGAATGATAAATCTGACACATTTTTCTTGTTCTGAGGCAACTCTTTTAAAGTGAGATAAATAGTCATAACAGCTTATCCTGACCTGTTTCCTTTATGTTTCCAAGATTTCTTTGTTCAATGCCAAAAGTAAAGAAAAGTTTAATGCTTGTGATTAATGGCTATGCTGTATGAAGTTACACAGCATAATTTATAGGGTACCTTCTCAAGCAAGCACCTCAGGGCTTTGTATAATAAAATAAAAATGCATATAAACACAGAACTCATCCATAAATTAAAAATCCAATATTCAGTGTTAGGTGAAACAACAGTACAAGTCTTTCTTCATCACCCAAATATAAGTTTTTATTTAACCAAAAATTCCCATCCCTAATAAATGTCTTATCTATTATCTTAAATTTTCTTTTTTTCTTGTGTTTTTCTTGAATTATCCTCATGTTTACAGTATTAAACTCATACATTTAACATTTGAGGCTTGTCAAAAACTTATAATAGAACAAATATGTTTAACCCATAGACATACAAATTTGACATTAGAGAATTTTCTTCACTTTACTATAACTGGAAGGATTTATAGGTATAAAGGGGAGAATTTATAGATTGTAGTGTTTTTTTATTCTTTTATCTCTAGAGTTAATGTCTTTGGATCTAACCATAATCTTATTATGCCATTTTTGGATTTGTATAGTAGTATATGCTTTTAAATAATCTTTCATATTAATTTTATTTTTGCATCCTCACAACTACTCTATGAAGAAGGAAGGGCAAGTATTATTAGAGCTCCATTTATAGATGAGGAAATGCAGTCAGAGGGCAGTTCCGTGACCTGCCAAATGTCACACAGTCATTTAGTGGTAAAGTTAGAGCTGGAGTTCTTGGCTTCTGACTCTGACACAGCGTGTGTCTCATAACAATGCGGCTCTAGGGCACCCCAAAATGTGACCAATTCAGAGGGATAATTTCTAATCATATTGATAGAGAAGTACATTATTTCTCACATTCTGAAGTAAACCTATTTAGATGAATTCCCTCTTGTCATCAAGGGCAGATGGCCAGCCCGCCATAACAATTTAAAGCACTATTTTGGTGTCAACCTTTATGGTTCAGATGATGACAGAAGCAGAGCAGCTTTCTTCCTTGGTGCTATGGCCTTTGCAAACGGGGTCTTATAGCCTCTGAAGCTGACAGAGGGGCTGTGCAACATGGAACTCCCCACGTTGCATTTCACTTGAGCATGGAGTTTTCTCCTAAGTACACATTTCACATTGTGTGTCAAGAACAATGCCAGGAGTTGGGAACAAAACAGCAAAGCATCAGGTGTGGTCTTTGCTCATTTGGAGAAGGTGATACCATTCTGGTGAAAATGTGTCTGTGATACACGTGTCTGTAGCACAGAGTAGTGGTGACTCATTTTGAGTTAATACACACAGGCAGTTTTCTAGAGCTGGGTATTGTCTCTGATTCAATATCAGGCCTGTCACACATTGGAAGAGAGAAGTTGGGAATCGGAGAGAAAGTGTTTCACTGCCTCTGTGTGCCCAGCCATATAAAAATCATGCTTTCTCTTCCTGTGTATGAACTGTACTTAAGAAGGTCACCAGTGATGCCATACTGCCAAATCTAATGCTCAGTTCTCAGTCCTTTTACTCAACTTATCAGCAGCATTTTACACAGCTGATTACTCCAGCTTTCCTGAAAATTTTTGTTCTCATTTGGTTTCCAGGATGCTATTTTCTTTTGGTTATCCTTCTAACTTAATTTCCTTTGGTAGAGCCTGGTTATTTTTCTGATGTCTGATTGTTACTGGGAGGAGGGAAATAAAAATTGACTCGATTCTTAGTCACCTGAAAAAAAAGAATTTTAACGAGATACAGAGAGTGTGATATAAACAAGATTTTTATTAGTAGAGTAAAAAGGGAGTAAAAGATAGTACACGGCCGAGAATTGGGAGCAGGCCGTTCCAAGAGAGGAAGATGGTGCCTCTCCTTTGTTTTTCCTGTTTTATATCCTGGCTTAGGGGCGTTTTTTTTGTGATTGATTGATTAATGGCTCTGGTTATTTGATTACTCAGGCCGATTGACAGCTCAGGTCCTTGTGCTCTGGCATGCCCATCGCCTTTTGGGCAGGTTCCTACCCATGAAGCACACAGAGAAACCCACAGAAGGGGGCTCCAACTGTAATGTTAATTACATTATAATGAGCATTGGGTCAAGTTACGCCGGGTCCTTCTCTCTTTTGTGCAGCTGCAGTTTTGATTTTAGCTGCTCTCATTTAGAGAAAATAGAAGTTTCTGGAGTCCCTTATCCTGAGTGCAGGCATACTGTTATTTTCTGGGTTGTTCCTTTCCCCGTCCTCTCCCCCTGCCCAGTGCTCATTTCTGTCTAACTGCCTAATATAATCGTTCCAATGTCGTGAGGATCAAACTTTAAACTCTATTCTTCTCTTTCAACAGTATTTTCTTAGGTGACACCTTCTAGTCCCATGGAAAGAATTACCTTTTGTTTGCTGGTGATTTCTAAACTTACATCTATAGATAGACACCTTCCTAGAAAATATAAACTGCTCACTATATATTTGTTGAATAAGTTGTGAGATTTAAAGAGGTATATTTGACATGAAATATGTCAAAATAGTTAAATAATGTCAAATTTTGGAAACCAGTAGGCTTTACCATCTGAAGAAAAACAAATTCTCCTGAAAAACAGATCAAGAAGTACAAAAATAGGGAAAAATTAGGTCAATTTAATACCAATTGGTGAATATAAGACACAATAAAAAAGTAAATGGCTGATACTTTGCCAAACTTTGGGTCACAGAAGTATATGATGTAAACCATTACATGGGGAAAAAGAAACTAGCATTATGACTGTCATCAACAAGGATTGCACAGGAATCAGACATGGTTGCCTAGGATACTAAACCTGTCTCCATCATATAAAAATGGTAAAACAAAAATTGGATGTACAGACTAACTTGTACTGTGTAGCAGTAGCACTGTGGTATCACCCAGGGGGGTGAAACAGCTGACCCCACAAGAGGTTGTGGGCAAAAAGAACCAAAAAGAGGAGATTCTGAGTCTATAAAATATGTGATTCTGAATCTGTTTGAGACTTTGGGAGTACTCGCGCAGGCCCAGTCATCAGTGCTCACTACCCTACTTCTTTAGCATCAGTATCACCACATGGACTGGTAGTCAGATGAGCAACTGGGGCAGAGCACACCCTTAGCTGTTTCTCCACCAATGATGTGTAAAACCACCTAGATGAGCAAACAGAGACAGAAGCTGTCAACAGAAATATGAACAAAAGAGTAGATATGAAGATTGCGAGATTATTCCTTGCTTCCTCTCTGGGGCCTGAAATGTAGAAAGCTCCACCTCAGAGTTTTGTTGGGTGTAGGCAGAAAGTCTTGAGGAAACTTCATGGCGCCCCATGAAACCCAAAAGTCTTCTCGGAGCAGTCAAGTATTTCCCTGGGTGAGAAGGGTTGTTCATGTGATCTGAGAGTCTAATGGAGGGGCGTCCAGACGGGGCACAGGGACATTGGCATTGTCTGTGTGATGGGAGACTGGAAGGAAAGTGAGTGTTCCAGGGCATGCTAATCCGGGGGCATAGTCAGAATTCATCTCAGTGCAGAGCAGCATTCATTAGGTAGAGACCTAATTCTGAAGACTTTATAAACCAGTTGGCAAAAGGAGGTTGGTAAACTACAGTGTGAGATTTTGCATGGGATTTTTGTTTCAGTTCTGTTCTTTCTCCACGGCTTTATTATGTGTCTAATTTACTTTCTCTGCTGCACCCTCAAATCGGATGATGGATTAGTCTACTTGGTTTACTTGGTGGTGGTGTACACAGTACTTCCCGCCATTTCTTAGAGAGAGACAAGATGGTTCCCAAGATAGTTCTCAAAGAGGGCAAGCATGGTTTCTGGTTGCAATTTCTCTTCCTGTTTCCTCCCCAATGGCTTCTGAAAACTCACACCGCCTCTGATTCTATTTGGAAATCAATCTATTTGATTGCAGCTGTGCTCTTGTCCAAGGTCTCAAAGCTTCCTTTGTAGGGAGAGCAGAGCAGGTGCAAGCAATATCAGTTGTCCTTAATGGCTGCTGCTACTTTGTGAACAAAATACTTAAAGTGTGCAAGGTCATTTATTCTAGGTCATTCGTTTATTGATTTCCCAATCAATCCCTTTTATATCCCTTGTAGCATTTTGACAAACTATCAAACGTGTGCCCAAACAGTGTCAAGTCCTACAGAATTATAAATGGGCATTTAGCTCTCACCGGGGTGTGCGGGCAAACATGTGTGCCTCATTTTCGTAATGCATGCTCACGCTCCATTTCAAAAGGAAACATATCCAAATATTTGAGCTTATGGTTTCCAGACAGGGTAATCTTGTCCTTTTCTTCCTTAGCCCTTGTCTGTGTTTCTGCCATTAATTTCCTTTGAAACTCTGCTTCATTGGTTCCCAAAGTTTGCTGCACATTGGAATCACCTAGAGATTAAAAAAAATCCTAATGCCTGGTTCCTACTCTTAGACATTCTGATTTAATTGGTAGAGGGTGGGGGGTCTCAGCGTTGGGAGATTTAAAGGCTCCCCAAGTAATTCTAATACGAGGCAAATGTTGAGAGCAACCGTTCTGTTCTTTGCCTTATGTAGGGCCAGTTATGAGTAACCAGTGATAAAAAACCAAATGTTTCTGAACTTTAATTAGGAAAACATTATTTTCTGTAGAATTATCATGGCTCCATGAAGGAGCAAATGCAATTGTGTGGTTGATTTAAGTAATGATTGATTCATCACTGACACCTGAAACTGGTATACGCCTGGGTGGAGCCGTATAAATAGCACGGGTAGCACCACAGAAACGCAGTGTTCTCCGGAGGCATGCAGGTTCTCTGTGAAGAAGGAGCTGCTAATTCTCCCTGGCTTAGAGCTTTTTTGGAGTCTTGAAGGTAATACAAGATGAATCCCCACGCATGTACCATACTCAAAAGTTGGTCTTTCAGGTAGTCTGAAATAACTTACCATGGAAATGACTTAGCTTTACAACATTTCAACTCTGTCAGCCTCTTCCAGAAAACCAGAGCCTCTTGGGAACCCTGTGTATCTGAGACATTGGAAATTAGATGCTATGTTAAGAATTTGCTGAAGTTTTTTAGATAATATCATCCCAAATTTTCTTGCTTGAATTTGTTACTTTCTTTATGCCTTCTCTCCAATCTTAATTTCTTTGTTTCTGGAGGCCTTAAGTATTAAGAAACAAAACAGAAGGGAAAAAGGAAATTCTGGGACTTGATGGCTTTAATGAGGCTGGTCTGGTCTTGTCAGGAGCGCCTAAAGCTCTCTGTTAAGTTCCACTATTGATTTATCAAAATAGGTTTTTAATTGTAATCTAAGTTTTGGCTGGATGAGAATTCAAATTACAATTAGTGTCTTGAGAAAGTTATTAAATCAAACGTATAGAAATTCCTCTGAGGTGTAATGTTATCTGTCCGTCTCTATGCCAAACATGCTTGAAAAACATGCCCCATTCCTTTTAAGCACTGAACAAAAGCAGTCAGTGTTTGGAATAACCAAGACAAAAGGTATGTGAATAAGAAAAAGGATTTTTTTACTTCTAACACTAATTAATTCACACATTCCCTTGAACTAGAGTGCAGTGCTTTTGTGGTTGGAATTAATTTTCTCTTGGGGGAACAAAAACGCTACTGTTTTATTTTAAGACTAGAAAAATGATTCCTCCATTTGGCCAAGAAAGTTCAAAACAATTAGAGTGGATGTCTAAATGAGTAAGAAGTTAATTCTTTGTCTGTCTTGGGAAAGTAACATATGCCGAGTGAGGAGAAGTAAATGGCTGATGTGACTTTAGCGATAATAAGTAAAACCACCTCTCAGTAAGTCATTTTCCAGAATGTCTAATCTGAAATCAGGGTTTGGTAAGACACAAGATACACCTGGACTAACCAGACCTTTATTAAACCTCATTCGGCTCCTTTCTATACTTACATTTAGAAGACGTTCACTGCATTAGCAGGAAATGTTTGAATAAAAGTGAAAGAAATTATTTCAACTCAGTTGCTCTTAGAAATAAAATGATGGAATTACTAATTTCATTAAATATTAATTCTGTTTCTTCTAACAAGGACCAGGTAACTCTGAATGCCCAGAGTAATTTTTAGTTTATTTCTAAACCATAAACTTTAAGAATTGTTTCTTAAACAGGGCTTAAAAGTATTTGATGGTATTGAATTGTCAAGATGTCAGGAATAATCTGTGTGATCAAATTTTAATCTCTGCCACTCCCATTTTAAATTATAACTTATCTTGAAAGTGAATGAAAAACTTTGACTCAGAAAAATGATAAGTAACTGAGAAAATAATACATTTCCTAATTTTTTGATTTTCTTTACAACTCCTTTAAAATACTGAATGAGACAATGCTTTGAATGAAACACTGTGGTAAAAATAAACAACTCTAGGCTATTTAGAAAAAGAAATATTCAAAAAGAATTTAAAGGAGTTGGTTTCATTTTATATACATAATCTATGTGTAATACATATATGTGTAAATATACTTGTGCAAGCTAGGGTGTGAGTGCATAATATATAGTAAAATAGATTTTTTGGGCTATTGTAACAAAGTAGCACAAACCGAATGGCTTTAAACAATAGAAACCTGTCTCACAGCCCTTGGAGCCTGGAAGTCTGACATCAACGTATTGGCAGGGTTGCCTCTTCTGAGGGCTGTGAGGGGAGACTTTGCTCTGGGTACCTGCCTAAGCTTCCGATACTTTGCTTGGCTTGTGGAAGCATCATTTCATCTCTGCTTTCATCTTTACATGGCGCTCTGTGTGTGTGTACGTGTTTAGGTCTATATTTGCTAATTCTTAGAAGGACACTGGTAATATTGGACTCAGGTCCACCCTAATGACCTCATTCTAATTTGAGTACCTCTTGGGCAAATGACAGTCTCAAAAACCAGGGGTGGAGAGGGACAAATTGGAAGTTCAAGATTTGCAGATACTACTATATATAAAATAGATAAACAGGGTCCTCCTGTGACACACAGGGAACTATACTCAATATCTTGTAATAGTGTGTAATGAAAAAGAGTATGAAAAATATATATGTGTATAACTGAATCACTATGCTGTATTCTGAAATTAACACAACATTGTAAACTGATTATACTTCAGAAAAGAAAGAAAGAAAAAGAAAGAAAGAAAAAGAAAGAAAGAAAAAGAAAGAAAGAAAAAGAAAGGAAGGAAGGAAGGAAGAAAGAAAGAAAGGAAAAGAAAGAGAGAAAGAGAGAAAGAGAGAAAGAAAGAGAGAAAGAAAGAGAAAGAAAGAAAGAAATCATGGCTAGAAATCTTTGAGTCCCTCCTGGAGGAGGGTAATCTCAATAATCTCAAGGTAGAGCAGTTTGCCCCTGCAGCCTTCCAGCTGAAGGTGACCCTAAATTGCAGAAGAGGAAGAGTTGAACTGGAAAGGGAGATTGGAATTTTGACCACTACACAGGGTTAATATATGTTTTAGTTCTGATAGATTATTTTGTGACTAAATATGACCAGAGGACTTAAAAATTATCTAAGATTGACTGGAAATGTAGAGGTAGGCCAAGATCTTGTCAAGAAGGACAATGAAGTATAAGTTCAAATGTTGAGTTTAAAGGCAGAGTGAGGGAAAATAATAGAATGGCTTTTGTTGAATCCTACAGAATTCCACTTTTTAACTTGATAACATTTGTGTGTCTTAAGTATTTCATGTTAAACACCACCTTTTACACAGGGAACTATATTCAATTTTTTGTAATTACATATAATGGAAAAGAATCTGAGAAAAAATATATGTATGTGTATAACGGAATCGCTTTGCTGTGCACCTGAAACTAACATTGTAAATCAACTGCACTTCAATAAAAAACAAAATTAAAAAAAAGCACATTTTACTAAAACCTAAGACATACATAGTGCCAGACTCAATGCTAAACATTTAAGAATTATTTTCTTCTACTCATTAAAACCCTGTAGGTATTATTAGTACCTTAATTTTACCTAGATATGTGCATCACAGGAAGGCTGAATAACTTGACCAACTTGCTCATGTTTTGTCTGGCTTGATTTTTTTCTTCAAGCCAGATACTATGCATATTCATACCTTCCTGTTCCCTCAACCCCAACCCGGCTAAAGAAAATATCTCAGTCCTTTTCCTATAGTGAAGAATCAACAGATACTGAAGTGTAATTTTCTAGAATCAGGGGTAGAAGATGAAAATGGTGATGAAAATTTGTGATAATATTTGTTGCTTCTTATTACCTCTTGGGAGATAAAGCAATTGTTTAAATATCATTTTAAGCAACCAATCCAACTTCCTTCTTAGTTTGCTGATGTGTCAAAGTTTTTCCAAGCTTTGAAATTGTCATGACCAGATTTTTATACGTAGAATGCAACAGTCACATCAAACATATCTAGCGACTGAAATATCCTGGCATAGAAAAATAAGCCCCACAGAATAATTTTCCCAAAGAACAATTTGTGTATGTTTGCTTGACAGACTAAGGTCTATTTTCAAGAGAAAGCAGAAGGAGTAAAAGGAGGGAAAACCTGCTCTATTTTAAAGCTCTAAAAATATGGTTACTTATATATTACCTTTAATTCTGAGCAGAAATTGGGATTGCTGCAAGTCAATTGAGAGAATATTAACATCTATAATTTAGGCAGGAGTTTACTACCAGACTTCACTGAGATTCCAGTGATTCTAAGTGACCCAGTTTGTACACAGTAACTCAACAGACACACAGACGCTGTCTGTGTAAGACTATGAATGTAAAAGACACTTCTTCCTATTGGCCATGCAAAATGGCCAGGAAAATTCAACGATGTATGTAATCACCTATAAATGAGAAAGCAGCACGAGTACTGTTATTTGAGGTTTATTGGTTTGGATACACAGGTATCCATGTAAACATTCAAGCCGTGTATGTCTGACTTGATTTTGTTGAATACCCTGGACTATGCTTAGTCTGAGGAATCTATTTAAATGTATAATTTTGCTGGAAAGACAAGATTTATTTTCAGAGAGGTCTCTTGGGACATGATGAGAGTGTACACATTGGTGATAATAGAGAAGCAATTCTGATCTACATGGCTGCAGCCCTTCCTCCTGCTGTGAAGGTGTCTCATCACTGGTGCTCTGAAACACATGAATTCATCATTCGGGAACCTGTGTGTTCCTCCCTAGGGCTTCCCCCTGCCTGGGAGCTGGGGAAGGTGCTAACAGCCCATATCATTTATGTATGAATTCTTTCCCTGTTGCTGCCTCTATGTTCTGCCTTCTCTTAACGACTCCAATTAGGACCGGAGCCTGTTGACCACCTGCCTGGCTTTCCTTCCCTGCTTGGATTTTGTGCTCTGCTTGGCCGGCATATTCTGAGACTGTACATCTGACATTGTTCCAGACTCTCCAGCCTTGGTCCTATGGTTGAGGCTGAGTTAGTGAGTGTCTTAGTTTGTGTTCCACCAGGAATAAACTCTGAAAGAAGGATTCAAGTGCAATTAGTTTACTGGGAGGTGATCTCAGGAATCATTGGTAGAGAAGCATGGAAGGGATTAGGGAAAAGAAGCCAATGAAAATGAGTTAGTAAGCAGATGATTACCATGGGCCACTGGACCCCAAGCCTATGGGAGAATGCTGGAAACAGGGTAGAACATTCCTTTGAGTACCCCACTTGTGGGTAATGGTTAACTCCCCAGGACTTCTGGCCTGTCCAGTATATGGGCAGAGTTCATCCCGGTGTCCAAAGGCCCTGAGGCAGAGTGCTTGCAGTTGGGAGGAAGGTTGATGGTGACTGCCAGGGAGTAGGACCAGGGCACCTGCAGTATTTATTATGGTGGGTACCCATTTTCTTGTGATGAAGTTTCAGTAAAATATATTTTTGCCCTTCAGGGCTCTTCTCCCCTTGAGATTCCTGGTGTGCAAAGACTTTGGAGAGGAAATGGATTATTCTGCATTGGGGTCATTGGGTCTTATGGAAAGAAGGGAATCATTTTCCCAGGACATGCAGCTACGAAGACTGTTTAAGGCTGGACTAGAGTTTCTCTGAACAAGTCTCAGGTGCAAAGATGGACAGTGAGGCGCCTGAAATAAAACTGCCTTTAGTAAAATTAACTTGAGGCAGTTCTAATTTGATATCTTTGGACTCCAAACAAAGACTCTGCAGTGAATGAAGCTTTTGGCAGAAAACACAGCTAATGCTGGAAGCCCCCTTAGACTGTCACTGTAGCGTGACCTGAGCTTGGAAGAGTAATGCCTCCAAAGAGCTCAAACCTGAGAAAGATTGACCCTCCCCAAGGAACTGTGTTTACGGAGTGAACTGGACAAGCAAAACCCAGTTGCTGGTTGCACTGCGGTGTGATACTGGGTGGCGGCAAGACACAGCCATAGCGGTGGAACTGTGGGGACCTTGTACTCTCCTGAATTGCTCACCCCTGCCCCTTTCCTAGACTGCTCTAACCTCTTTTTCCCCTTGAATAACTTGTGGGGAGGGAGAAAATTCACATGAAAGACAATAGGCTTAGGACTATTTAGTATAAGTCATGATGGCTTGAAATCATGGATTGGAAGAGGGTAAAAGAAATATAGTGAACATTGACCTTTGAATTTGTGAAGCAGGCTGTGCTGATTAAAGGAGGAAAATAATTCAGTTTTAATTCAGGGAATTTGATTATTTTGTCAGGCTTCTGGTAAAATGAAATGAGTATGATAGTATATTGTAATGCTGTGATGGTGTTTTACATGAGACGTAAAGGCTTCTCTGTGACCTTCTTGCATGTGCCAACATTCTGTGGGCATAATTGATTATAATGTGGCCTCTAAAATTTTGATGTGAGATAGAGGATTTTATGAAGTGCAAGGAAAATACTCAGCATGTATCCTAAATGCTGGTTCCATTAAGAGTTTTGAGAAGAGTTTTAACATCTGATTCCATAAAATTTTCAGGTTGAACCATCAGTAATTATAATATTCCTGACAACTCTGCATGCAATAGCCCATTTCATTTACTGTAAAGAGACAGGCACTTCCAACTTTATTTCCTTTTTTCATTCCCCTTACTGTCAGGTTTATAAAAATAGAATTTTCATCTTGTCTTAGTGACATCCTGGTTCTACAACCCTTCTTAAGATGCTGGTTTTAATTTAATTTGTGCTGGTAAAAATCGTATTTCTGTATTTTAGATAGTTGAATAGAATGGAACTCAATCTTTAGCTAGAAACATGTCTTAACTCTTGACCCGTTTCATTTATATCTTGTGTGTAGTTCTAAACTTCTAAACATTTTTCTGTGACATTTATTATTCAGGTAGACTTTATTGAGATGCAATTTACCCATAATAAACTGTATCCATTGAAATTGTACAATGTGGTAAGGTTTGACAGTTATATATTATGAAACTGCTACTGCAGTAAAGGTACAGACCATTTCCATCACACCCCAAATCTGTCTCGTGGCCTTGTGCAGTCCTTCCCCAACCCCCAGCCTTAGGTAACCACTGGCTTGCTTTTCATTATTGATTAGTTTGCATTTTCTAGAATTTTATAGAGAGTATACAGTATACACTTGTGTCTGGCCTCTTTCACTCTTCCTATGACTTTTAGATAAAATTCAAAATAAACTTCAAGTCTATAAGTAACACTGACAACTTCAGCTGAAGAGCATCAATAGAAAAATCTATGAACAGCTGCTCTGGTGTGTACTACTAATTTGAAGGATAATCATTTATGGGCTTGAGTGAGAGGTGTCTTGTGTATCAGTATTCATATGTAAACTAGATTTACTATTTAAACCTGTGTTTTCTCTATAAAATACAGCATTCTGTGGAAATCCTGAACTTTCACATAGGTATGGATATTCAACTTTGCTTTTAGTTTCTGGTAGAAATTAAATGACTTCAAGATACAGGTTAAATTACTGCTATTTTTTGCCTACAAGAATGCTAGCTCACAGGACATGGGCCAGGGATCCTGTCATTTGTTCTCCATCATACATACTCATGTCTCCCAACATCCTAGTTTGTATATTGAATTGGTTTACATTGACTGCAACCTTGATGCCAATGGCATGGCTGCCATGTTGGTCAAAAATTTACATGCTTATTGGATAATGGACAATGCTTGGGATTTTCCCCAATGGTCTAAATTGCCCTTTTGACTTGCTTATTTTAGTCAAGTTAACAAATACTTAAACATTCAAGAAGTATAACTATATCAGTAACTATAACATGAATGTTTCAGATCTAGTGAACATTTACAAATATTTAACTCATTTAATTGGTTAACTCTCTAACGTAGGTACTATCATTAGCCTCACTTCACGGAGGAGGAACCTGAAGCTAAAAGGCTGAGTAACTTGTTGAAGGTCAAGCAACCAATAAGTAGTGGAGTCAGAATTCAGACCCAGAAGTCTGGTTCCAGAGTCAGGCCCTTAGCTGGACTAGGTTGTCCTCTCTTCTTTAGCAGGTCCTTTATGGTTTATATGCATACATTCAGCTTTGGCCTCTGTGTGTTAGGTACCAGTTCCTAGTCATTTCTGGTGTTACTTCTCTGTTCTCCCATCCAACCCAGAACTCTTGTCTTTCTAGAAATCGGACGAGAATAAAGAGGGTTGGGGTGAGGGGGTGATGGTATGTGTGTGTGTTGGTAGGAGCGAGTTTGACTGTTTGCAAGTAGTTACTTCACAGTTTTAGCTGACAGATGTGTTTCAGCCAGAATTCAGATACCACGTGAAGACCTTTCCTGAGATCCTGGCATTACATCGCTTTGTCACGAATTGTCAGTCTCACTTGTGCAGGACTCATGAGACATGATATTAGCCAAGCTCTTACTAATGAGTCTAATTTTGGGCTCCTTAACTGTAGAGAGCAAGGGAGGGCCTATTGTATAGAGAGTCTAGAGAAGAATAATGAAAATAATTAATGAGCTTGAAGCTGAGAACTTCTGAAGACAGGATGCAGGAAGACAGATTAGACACAAAGGCCTTAAGATTATTTCACAGAGGATAGCCATTTCCACTGAGGTCAAAACAAGGGACTTTATAGCAGAGGCATTTAGATGCAAAATCAGGAAATGGAAGGGTTGTAAAACTCTAAAACAGTTGACGATGCATTGGCTGTTTCTTGTGTGACTGTGACAAGTGGAACCCCAGGACTACCTGTTAAATATTGTTAAGGCAGCATTCTGTAAAGGCTGCTGTTTGTATGAATTTTCCCGCTCTGGCATTCAAATTTTGAAAGAATTGAGTAGTATCTGCCCAGTCCACGTGTCTTTCAAAACAAGGGGGAGGGATTTTTTTTTTTTAACTCAGCACTTTATGCAAAGGTTTTGTTGAGATTGATCGAGTCCATTCTCTGTAGTTAGAACTCTACATGCTGTACTAAGCGTATTTTATACACACTTGATAAAGACAGTAATCTCTGGAACCAGTTTCCAGGCTTGCTCACTCTGGGACGAGAGATGGTAACCCTTATCTGCATGGTCCCTGTGGGAGACTGCAGTTGTCCTGCCTGGGCTCTGGGGGGACCCAGTGAGCATCCCTTTGATGTATCCCACATCACCTCATCTTATCTGTGCACGGTTGCCACAGTCTCATTTCAAGAGAAAAATAATCACAAAAAGCTCTGTTTCTACTGATACACCTAATCAAGGTCCCATCTTTAAGAACTGAGTTCTTGTTAACTTGTTTCTTTGAGCTATTCTGCTTTCCTATAATACACTGCTCAAATCTTAACTGCTTCTATTTCTCGTTAAACCTCCACATTGTTGGACAATTTGTCTGGTCTCGAGTTTCCTTATTACTTGGAATTTGTTAATTGTTTTCATGCTTCCTTGTGATAACCATTGGTCCCTGGGGTTTCAGAGTCACTGCCCTAGGGAATCATGGTACTCCCTTTAGCCTAAAAAGACTTCTGAGATATGTGGCTTGTATTCCAAAACAAAACGTATATAGACAAAATTATATAATCATAAAATTGGATAAACATGAAAAATTATTTTCCACCCTAGATATTCTGAAGCACCACCTGTCATTTATTAGGTTGTCCAGGCCTAATATGGATGAGACATTGTGACTTTTGCATCCTGGGCAACAGCTAATTTTAAATAGAGCTGTCTTACCCAGATTGAGGCATTGGCTCCCAATTAAGCAAAGTTGGAGTTGACTTCTGGCTACTTCAAGCCCAGTCTTGTTAAAGACCCATAAAAGCAGCCATAAGCTGTACTCAGTTCTGGTTGGAACTTGATCATCTCATGTTTGAGACTTGTTCCTGACTTTCTTGAGTTTTGCCTCTTAAATAATTGGCAGTTGCAACTGGAGAGATGTCATTCTCATTTCACTGTCCAACTAAAATAAGATGGGAGTGCCTTACATGGTGCTAAAAATGGCTTTTATGCTCCTGTGGCAGTTTTCTGTCTAATCAGAGGGCTTTCTTAGGCAAAGAAGAGACCCTTTAAGCTCACAAAAACCCTTTGCTCTCTGGACATCTTTAATAGATTTCAGCCTACCTCTTAACAACCTCTCTCCCCCTTCCTAGTCAGAGGAAAGATGTTTGCACAATAATCCTTAATTAAGATACTGTCCCCAGAAATTGTCAGCTGTGGTGGTTTAGAACTGCAGAAATCTCTTGTGAGAAAAACAACTGTGCCTAACCATAACAATTAAAAAACATTATTTACATAGTCATAATAATCCACTAATAAGTGTTATCATCTTAGAATCATTTGGGAGACAAGTCAGGGTAGATAAGTGGAATTTTTAACCCTGGTACACAAACCACGAGAGATGAATAGAGTTTTTTTAAAAAGTGCCTTTCAGGCTTTTGAGGCTGTGATAAAACATGTCTGATTTTCACACAAAGAGAACAATGGTTACAATGACAATCACCATTTTTTAAGTGGCCACCATGTGCCAAATTCTGAACTCAATAATTTATAATTATAATCCAGTTAATCTTTTTACCCAGCCAGAAGGTAGACATTACATATTTTACAGGTGAGAAAACTGAAACTTGGAGAAGCTGAGAAAACTGTTGTCACCCTTACTCTTCCCAGACTTACTTTGTGGTTAGTATGACTTTATTTCTGGAAGACCTCAAGTGTTTTAAGTAAATTGTCCCAAAATTATTTCAAAAACTGTCAGAATTTGAATTGGTAGATCAAAGAAAGACCTGTCATATTTTTTTATTCTAGAATTATGAGATAGGAAAAGCAATGGTATGTGACTCATGACAACTGATTTCCATAGCCATCGTTGGCCCCATCATAATAGCAGTGTTGTATACAGTTGATAGCTTCCATTTCCTTATTTGAACACTTTGAAATGGGACAGTTTCTAAAGTCCGACACCTTTTGAAATCTAAGACAGCTGAAGATACTCAAATTTACATTTTGAGATTGGAACATCAGAGTGAATCTTCTATTGTATACCAGCCCTTGTAGGCATAACTGTATATGAAGCCTTTGATCATTTCATGAGTGGCAAAATGATACTCACTTTGTACATTTCTGCTGGCTATTTCAGTCACAACCCACTTCTTGAGTAATGCCTCATGCAGTGTCATAATGGCGTCAGGATGCCAGTTAGAGCAACAACATTGCCCTGCTAGATGATCATCAGTGTCAGGAGATGCGGCAGATTCCTGTTGCTTGATCAAGATGTTTAAAATCCCATTCTGCACAAACGGAAATGCTCGGAAGGATATAATGAGAGGTAATAGTAATTTTTAGATTGCCTGTCAACCCTAAGCCCATTTCTATCCATCACAGAAATGATATAACCCTCACTTCTTGTGCTTTGCTGATTTGCATAACCAACAGCATCAATACCTCTCAATTTCTTTTTCCAGCTTCCCACTAAAACAGATCCTTGATTTGCAAAGTCATAATATATTCTGGCATAGACTATTCACTCCTTGAAAAAATGTGTAAGTTGACCACCAATTAAGTATAGAAATCTATTAAAATACAATACCAAATAAAAGCTTAATATTTTAAATCCAACAATATACTTGGTAGCAAGATATCTCTTTATGCAGTTGCATGGAGCCCTAGAAGCTATCTTATGGTCATATTCTCTACCATCTGGTCTTAAATTGCTAATCCCTACGAGAATTCCCATCCAGCAAGTATGGGTGGGGAAAAGCAGCTGCTTCCATGCTGGTTGATTTGGTATATTAATTAAAACTTATGTATAATTATTTGCTGAAGGTGTATGTATGTAAAAATCAGCTTGTGTGAGTTGAGCTCTAAAGGGAATGAACTTAGTTCCCAGAAAGGGAAGGAATGTCATCAAGAGAATGTTGGCTGGCCTCCCAGACAGGTCCCTACAAGATGATCTTTCCCTCAGTGGATTTGCCATAGTTCAGTATGATGCTGTCAGCCTTAAAGACCAAGAAATGGAGTCTTGAAGTGCTCAGGTTCATGATGCCGTTTGCTGCTAACAAAACTCACAAGAGACTAAGTTACAAAAAGAGAATGTCAGTCCTTTAGTTAATGAGAAATATGACTTTGAGTTGGAACTGTCCTTTCTCTTATCCAGGGCCAAAGCCTTCACTTACACACACAAATCCTATTCCTTCTCACTGACTGGAAATACTTGGCTCCTGCAATCTTCCTGCTTTCTCCTCTATCAACAAATTTCTTATTATTCTGTCATCAGTTAGCATGCTATAATATCTTCCATTGGGGGTGGGGGGAAACTCTCCCTAGGTCTTATATTTCCCTTCAGGCACCATTCCATTTCTCTGTTGCCTTTCTCAGCAAAACTCCCCAAAGAAGTGGTACACATATTTGATATCTCCTCTTTCCCACCTCCTGTTCTCTCTTCAACCGACTGCAAAGAGGATCTCTTCTTTATCATGCTATTAGAACAAGATGGGATAGAAAAGCACAGAAAGATCTAGCATTGCAAACAGCATGTCTTCTCCCCCAAAGAACCTCTATTTATAAAAAATTCTGATTTTCAAATTGCATTTGAAGGAAAAAATACTTACTACTTTTTCAATCAGCCTGGGTGAAATACACAGAAGTTCAGTCGAGATTCTTTCCCTGAGCTCCTCTGTTTGCTGAGTGCCACTTGCAGAGATTCTGCTTGCGGACCAGTCAGTTAGAGAATGGTGTATGATACAGATGCTTGGACTGTTCCTATGAGCCCTGACGCCTGTAGCTCTTCATAAGTCAGTGACATGAAGTGAAGCCCACGTGTGTTTGTAATAATAGTCTCATCAGCTCCCTTTGGAACCTGCTCTATCCTTGCCTTAGACTAAGGCTCTTCTATAGAATGTTGCAGTAATCACATCTTTGCATAGTAGTGAGCCCAGGTCATTCATTTCCTGTTCTGTGATTTACTCTAGTCAAGGTCCCCCACCACTTCCATGTTGCTAAATTCAATGATAAATTCTTTATCATTTTGTTCAGCCTCTGAAGAGCATTTGACACGGTTGACTCCTTGAAACATTTTCTTTCATTTTCTGGGCTACCAAATGATCTCACTGGCCACTTGGTCTCAGATTTCTTTGATGGCTCTCCTTTCTCTATCCTGCCTCTGCATGGCTGTTTGCTCCTGGGATCATTTCTTGGCTTTCTTATCTGTCTACCTTTTCTCACAGCATGATGGCCTCAAGTCTCCCATGAGATGTATAGTACCAACTATACACTCTTTCAAATTTATGTCCCCAGTCTCAACCCCATCTCTGAGCTTCATGTTAATCAGTGCCACCCTTACACCTAAGATATGCAAAATAAAGCAAGGAAAATTATGAATAACCTGTACAACCAAGTCAGTGTTACCTTATTTGAATGGCGTATGTTGTACAGGATATGAAAACATCTGAATACACCTAAATTAAGCCAGCCAGTTGGGGTTAGACTGAATAGTTTCAGATTCTGATAACCTTGGTTCTTTATAGGACCTGAGTGCTGGGAAATGTTCTGCTTTCTTGACACTTTTCTTGACAGGTATTCACAGACTGACTGGTCATCGTTAACTGTTGTGAACCACTTGAAATAAACCATTTGCACTTGGTCCTACACACATTAGGGGTGGCTCTGAAGCTAATGTGGCTAATTAAATGACTTACATTGCCACCTAGATGTCTACTAGGCATCTCATAATGGGTCCAAAACACAAAACCCATTCTCTTAATCTTCTCCATCTAAGTGAATAGCTCCATGATTGACTTTTAATTATTCAGGCCCCCCATTTATATGTTATCCTTGTAGATTTTCTTTCCTTCCTCTTCTCATCTACATCCAGTCCAACAGCGAATATCAGCCTCTGACTTCAAAATAAATCCTGAATATGATCACTTTTCACAGCCCCCATTTCTTGTACCATAGGCCAAGCCCCTGTCTTTTCTTTCTAGGACTACTGCAATGTTTCCTGAAACTGTGCTTCACAAAATGATACCTGTGAATCACCAGGGGATACTAAGTGCAGATTCTGATTCAGTCATGAATGTGGCCTGAGATTCTGTATTTATCTCGAGCTCCCAGGTGGCACAAGTGCTGCCAGCCAATAGACCTCAGGAGAAGTAATGTATAATCAAGTATAAAACACTGCAGATGATGACTGGGCTATGAGGAACATAAACCAGGGTTAGAGAATAACCGCTCTTCAATCCCTTTCAGTCTTTTATGTAACTAGAGTGATCTCTTTAAAAATTACATCATATCATGTATCTCCCTACTCAACCCCCTCACAACCCTCTACCTCCTTGGTCTCTCACTATACCTTGAATCAAACGAAAGTTGCTTAGCACCAGGCCTTATGAAATTTGGCCTGAAATCTCTTCGAGGTCTGCTCCTACCACATCTTGCTCAGTGTGAGCAAAGCTGTTCTCTCCCCTGAATACATCCAACTTTTTCTACCTCAGCGTCTTGACGCTTCCTAGTCTTCCTGTCTAGATTACTTTTCTCCTTATCAGTCAGGTTTCTTTCTGCTCAAAAGAAGTTCTCTGAGAGAGGATATCTTTGCACTATATAAAATAAGTTAGATTTCATTTCCTTGTTTTTTTTTTTTTTTTTTTTTTCTGAACACAAATTATCTGTGACAGGCAGAATAATGCCCAGAACCTTGTGAATATGTTACAAAAGGAATTTTGCAGATGTGATTAAGGATCTTGACATGGGGATATTCTCTTGGATTACCTGAGTGGGTCCAATGTCAGGGTTCTAGTAAGAAGGAGGCAGGAGAATCAGAGTCAGAAACAGGAGAGGTGACAATGGTAACATCAAGGTTGGAGTGATGCACTTTGAATATGGAGAAAGGGGCATGAACCAAGGAATCCAGGTGGTCTCTAGAAGCCAGAAAAGACAAAGAAATGAAATACTCTGCTAGATTCTTGAGGGAACACAGCTTGGCTGGCACCTTGAATTTAGCCAAGTTCCATTTTGGACTTCTGACCTCCAGAAATTTAATTTAATAAAAATTTAATAAAAAACAATGAAGTTGACTTTTTTAAGCCACGAAGTTTGTTACAACAGCAGTAGTAAACTAATACATCATCTAAAGTTGGTGTTTGCTTTTTTTCATGTTAATTTATTTGCATCTTCCCGATTAGTATGCAAGCTACATGAGTGGAGGAACATCTGTTTTGTTACTTGCTGTATCCCTGTGTGTTTAGTTCTTAGAACAGTGTTTGACACATAGTGGGTGCTCAATAACTCTTGGTTGAATAAATGAATTATTAGACTGGATACTCAGGTTAATTGACTTGGACAGTGTTTATATCAGTCAAGATTAAAGGAGAGAAGTAGAATCAGTAGGATAGACACACATACAGACACATGAATTATACCTTTTGCAATTTTGGAATTTAGTTAGGGAGTTCCTGTACTGCTCATTGTCTTCACATCTGATCTGATGCTAGAGCTTAACGTCCCCAGAACAAGCAGTTGGGAAGGGAAGATAAATATAAATTGGAAAGGAGTAAGAACAAGCTGGGAAGACAGATTGGAATCCACAGGGATGATCAAAGTGTCAGTTCTTGCTGCTTCTGACTTTGATGGAATGAGTATCCTGCAGAAAGCCAGGAGCCATTCATTGTCTGTGGCTAAACACACACACTTGGCCCAGGAGTTAGTGATGCTGAAGGAGATCCAAGGGAAGGTGAGGAGTTGCGAGCTTGGCTGCAGTCTCATGCCAACAACATGAGTCAGAAGATAAGTAATGTGTATAAGCAACATGATGATGCCTCAAATCCACCCTCCAAATTCACCATGAGAATCTCTGTGGTAGTCAATCCACTCGAACAGGAAACATCCATATGTAAATGTACAACTAGGGATAACATATAATCAGGATATTTAATGGTATCAGATTTTGACTGTCTTGTTACTGGTGCACCTGCATAATGGGTACACATGCCTACCCACACATGTGTAGGCATCTCTGCCGGGCATTCAAGAGTACTCTTAAAACAACACTTGGAAGGTCAATGGAAGTCAATGAAAAATATGCCTGTTTGATTCATGTCTTTATTTCTTCAGACATTTCTCTCTCTTTTTCTTTTTTTAGCTGTCACATTTTTTTTTAAGATAATATTTTCAGTCTAATCTGGTCTTAATGTTCTGGGATCCATTTTGTCTCCTCAAGAGATTTTGTTTTGAGCAGATTTATTACATTGATTACATTGTGAAACATCTTTGCTAAGCTCCTGATATTTGAAGAGTGGGAAGGTAATAACCATTACCAGAAATAAAAGATTTCATTTTGTTACTTTGATTACGTTACAAAACAACTTTGCTAAGCTCTTAATATTTGACGAGTAGGAAGGTAATAGCCATTACCAGAAATAAAATATTTCATTTTCAACAATCAAGCAAAAATGGATTTAAGAAGATGGGGAAGAACTAGGACTTTCCCCACTCAGGTTGCCAGGTAATTCATTGAGTCCTCTTAGGTCAGGATACATCTCAAATTTTCTCCTCCTTTTTTCTCTTCACTTTGGTTTTCTAGGTCTTTTCACCAGTATTAGGTGGTGTGTATAAAAACCATTGCACATAATGTTTCTTTATTCACAAATATTTCTTTATTCACAAATATCACCATATAAGTTAAGATAGAGCTGAAATAAGACAAATCTCTGCGGAGCTGCCTATATTCTTAGATTAGTTGGTTTTTTAAAAGTTTGTTTCAAAATATAGCATTTTCTAAGCCACATAAGACTTCTTTGGATTAAAGTTAGTGATGACATTGTAGCCAGTCATACCATTTTATTATGCTCTTCACAGTAACTGAATTGAGACCTCTGGGAAGATTAATGAACAACAGAAAGATTCTGTTTTTTCTCTTCTTACTAGAGTTGCAGGTGAAAGGGCAATTGCTTTGTTTTTTAATTTCATTTACTTTGGGATAAATCTATATTTCTTTCTGCATTGCTGTGTTATTATGTACTTTGCCAGTGAGCAGTATAGCACCGATAAAAATGCATTTACACAGCAGCACACTTATAACAAGACATTGTAGTATATTGAATTATACTTAAGTGGTTTTAGTAAGCATAATAATGAATAACTTTATTTTCTAAAGTCAAAGCCAGATGGAAGTTGTAATTCTGGACTCCCTGTACATTTGTACCATCCAGTCAGGCTTAGAACTGGAATCATCCTTGATTCCTCTCTTCCCTTCACCACTTAGAGTCAATCAGCCTACAATTCTTTTAAATTTTTAATAATCCCTATTTTTATATTCATACACTTCTTTTCACTATTACTACGTCCATCCAAAAATAAGGACCTCAGTCTTATGTCCTTACAGTAGCCTCCACACAGAACCCCTAACTTCCAATTCCTTCCCTTTCCTCCAGTTTATTCTGCCAGTCAGTCTGCTTAGCCTTCCTACCATATTGCTGTTATCCTGACATTGCTCCCAAGCTTTTAATGTCCTGTCCTACCACCTTCTGTAGGATGAGCAAAAACTCTTGAGACTGATGTGCAAGATCTATATAATCTCCCCTGTTCATTCTATGCTGTTCACCCCTGCCTTTGAAACCTAGTTGAGTAGAATTAGAATAATCAATAGAGCCTCTGAGTCGAAGGGAGCTCAGATTTGAAACCTGAGTGATCTAGAAGGTGAGAGAGTAAGAAGAGTGAAGGATGCAGTGAAAGTTGGATTTGAGAGGGAGTTATAGAAAGTTAGGGGAGAGAGAGGAGAGATTTTGGTGGTAGCTATATGGCCAATGAGATATTGAGTAAAAGGCGAAAAAAGGGGCTTTTAGATAGTTTACTATGGATTATGTGTAGAAACTCTCCTGTTATTTTAAGTGACTTAGGAAAGATAAATACTAGTTCTCAATTTTTTTCTCTGCCCAGTGATTTTTAAAAATGTGACCAACACCTTGTGATGGAGTGGGAACCAGAAGAGCCAGTTTTGTTTCCCTCAAATTCAATAAACAGAAAAGCTAAAACTGGAAGGAGTGCAATGAAGGAAGGGGTTGGCTTATGGTGAATTTACAATGTGAGGACCTAGTGTAGATTAGGGGCTAAAGAACACTTCTCCGTGTCAGTGGTGTTTATGCAGAAACTTGTCAGATGACAGTTGGGGGAATAAAGGGCATAATCCATGCAAAGTGTTTAGCACGGTGTATGATGGATGGATATTAGCAATGCAATTACTTCTAAAAATTTAGTGTTCTTGTATCTTCTTTAAAACTAGATGGTAAAAACCATTCATGGTAGGTAGAGCCACTGTTTTCTGCTTATTTTGTATCCCTGTAATGTCCAGCATTCTACCTTGCAGTGAAGTTTAGTTAAAAGAACACAAGATTAGAGTCTAGTAGACAGGGACTAAAATCATGACTTATGAGCTGTGCAACTCTAGGAACAATATTTAACTGGGCTACATTCTTCTTATTTGTAAAACAAGCATTATACTACTTCAGGGGATTTCTGGGATGATTAAAAATATGTTGCATAGTAAAGGGTAATTTATTACTATTTTAATATTTAAGTAATAAATATTTCCTTATATAAAGGCATAAAAATGGTATTTTAAATTACATATTAATCATTTGAAATTTATGATAATTTGGTTGTAGGTGAGAGAAGTTTGTATCTATAGATGAGTGTGGTCAGCAAAGAAATAATGTAATGGTGATATCTTCAAAGATTAAACCTCTTAGGGAAACAACTTCTATCCAAAATCCCAAAAAGTATAAAAAGAAAAAAACAAAACTCACCCATAATCTGTTTCTACCTAGTCTCTGTTTATAAAACAATCTAAAAAGTGTTTAGAAATAATGAGCTATTAACACTGATTAGTTATCTATTAATTGAAGAAGTGCTTTAAAAATCTAGACTCAAAAACACTGTAATAATTCCTTTCTTTGCAGTTAGAAATACTTAATTATTTAACAATTATTTAACAAATACTTGAAATTTTCAATTTTGGAGTAGTTCATTTTTTTTACTTATTTAGGAAGGTCATTATAATTACTATGCAAAGATTTTACTTTTAGAGGAAGTATACACTATTTATTTTAGTCTTCCTTAATTTTTTTCAAAAGTGCACGTCTTGTGAAAGGAAGGATTAAATACCATTTGCTATGGTAGTCTGCTCCTGGCTTTCTGGGAAAGGTATTACTTTGGTTGATGATTTTTATCTATAATTAAATTTCCTTTTTGCTCTGAGAGAGAGCCAGATCCTCATTATAATTTGTATTGCTTCATATTCACTAAACTATGTATGAAAAAAATCTTTGTTTTATAGTTTGAGGAGAGTTTTGAAATTACTGCGTGAAGATACTTGAAACTTTTGCCTCATTGAAAAGCACTGGATGTTTTGAGAAAAATCAATAAACCATATTCCTACTATAACCCAAAGGGAACAAAGTTACTGAGGTTTGAAATAGCTTACCCCCAAATCATAATTCCTCTAGCATGAAGATTTGTGGAGTACCCTTTGCAGCTAACAGCTAATCATACCGAATGTGGTGAATTATTTTCGTTATGTAAAATAAACTTAGTCACTGCACAGTATAAGAAATGTTCAAATACTTTCATTAAAAACACAACGTTATGCATGCTATTAATTTTTAAGATACATTACCAAATAGGTCATGAATATTAAGTGAACATATTTGTTCTACCCTTTAAAACACACACATTAATTTATAGTTAGGATAGAAAGTTCATCTTCACAGTATGAAACGAAAGACAGGAAGAATATGTACAGTTCCCTTCACTTAGCCACAAAATGATTCAACTGAAAATCTCAAATCATTCAAAAAGTTGAGCACGACTGTGATTATCCTCGCCAACATATATTGTTCAATGTTCACAGGCACAAATTCACAATTCTCCAGTTTCTCAGCCTCAAAGGCTGCAATGCCACTGGTTACCAGTGGGTGGCAGAGTGACTTCTTTTTGTGGGGCATGTTTACATTTAATTCTGTCCATTCCATAGATAACTCCCAAGTAAAATTTGCAACCAGTCAGGTGCAAATATCATTAGGTTTGTGAGTCTCAAAAGATAATATTGATGAGAACACATTTCCAAAATTCCATTTACAGATGGAAAAGTTATATTTAGAAGTGTGTTCTTTGAGATACAGGGTTTGTACTAGATATTTCTGAATTACTAATTAATGGATATTGTTCATACATCAAGAGTCTTTATGCACAACATGAGGTTCACTTGTGATGTTCATTATTAAAATATAAGAGCAATGGTTGTCTCTCTACCACTGGTTCCAAACTTTGTCTATTCATAAGTCTAGTCTTGAAATAACAAAATATATTTTGCAACTCTAATAGAACCAGGTAAGAACTATACAGTGTAAGCATAGTGCTTTGAGGTCAGTGCGTGGGGATGGCAGTTTACTACTGTGTAATGGGGACAGTGAAAAGATGAGAGGATGACATATGAGTCCATCTTGTCTGAACTTCTCAAAGTTCTATTACTAATTCACTTCTTCTTTGTGCTTGAAAATATTTATTTTGGCAGTTAATAAAAAAAGGAATTCATGCCTATCACTTTTTTAACCGTTTGGCATACTCAATATAGTCTATTTACCTTATTTATTGTCTAATATCTGCACCCCATCCCCACCTCCACCACACATGCTAGACTGCCTCATACACACACCAGGACATGAACTTCATGAAGGTAGGAGGAGTTGTTAGCTTTTGGTTTTGGTTTTTGCTCCCATATATCCCCAGTGCCTAGAAGAGTGATTGGCAGAGTATAGATGCTCAGTAAATATTTATTGAATAAATGATTAAATAAATGAAAGATAAATATTTGCAAGCCCTACCAAAGAGCAAAGAAGAAGGAAGAAAAACACCAGTAGTTCTATCAGATCATTGGCATCATTTTTGTGTGACCCCTGAAGGATTATTTGCTTGTATTATTTATATTGTATTATTTACATGATGCAATCATATGATATAAACAAAACTGCACATTCCAATTAGGTCACTTTTCCTGATTAATACTGCTCACTGTAGACATTTTTGAGAATAAGGATCAAAAGAAGTTGCCTAGACTATTACTACATAGAATAACTGTATTAGCATTTTTGGTGTTTTTTTCCCCCAGAGTTAAACTCTTTGTGTTTTCCTATGCAAGTCATGCCAATTCTGCCTGCTGACTGGTGGTGGTTTCACATTTTCTCTCTTCTATACCCCTAGTCTAAGACACTCTCAGTCACCACCCTCTTGCTTGGATTATTGTGATTGCTTTCTAAATTACTGTCTTCACATGCAGTCTTGCCTGTCTATGATGCTCAGTTTCTGCTTTTACCACCATATGCTTTCTTCCATAAAATGTTTATTTCAGTTCCCTCCTTGATATTCTTCAGTGGCTTCCAATTGACCTTCGAGTGAAATCCCCAAAGCCCCTGTGTGATACAATTAATGACTCTGTCTCCAGCCCCAGGTCTTGCCTGTCTCTCATTTTCTGTGATCTGGACATACTGTACTTGAATGTGTCAGTTTCTTTCCTGCAATCCACCTGAGGCAATATTTCCCTTATTACCTATATCTGCTTGGTTAAATCTTCTTTATTCAAATTTCATTCAATTGCTTTGAGGATGGGAGGTGGTTATTGCCCAATCACTAGAGTGATGACAGTGTCTGTCACAGGGTGAGTGCTGTTGTTGCACTGAATTTGTGTTTTCATCACATCCTATCTTACAGGCTAGTTTTTAAGGGTATTTATTGCAGGAACAGTTACAGACCCAAGAAGAAAGATGAGATAATGAGTGAATTCTGTTTCTCATTGGATCATTTAATTATCATGTGCAGTTTAAAAATGACATGGTTCAGGTTGCTTAATGTGAATTTTATAGATGGAGAAAATCATCACTTAAGTTTTTTGGCAATGAAATGGTCATTATGCTGTTTTATGAAACTTGTGTGTGGGAAGAAAAACACTCCTTGTGTAATAAATCAACTAACAACATCTCATTTGTGTGGCCTAGGTGTCATTCTAATAGTTTAAATGTAACAGTAGTTGTTGGAATGCATTGTTGTCAGACATTGCCTTGAGTTAGCGATTCTTAATACCTGATTGAAGTGAAGAGGAAAGAGAGCTGATTGATATTTTAATATTAATCAAAAGGGATGTAGTGTAAAAAGAGTTGAAGAAATTTGTCTGAGACTGTAAGGAGGGATGTTGAAAATTTGTGCATATACATTGGAAATTCTTAAACATATATGTGGCATATACTGCCCAAGGATAAATACTGAGAGAAATAACTTTAAAATCTCAACTTTCTTGTGTTATTTATGTACATGTGATTATGCTTCAGTCAATTGAATGCAAAAAAAAAAAAATCAGTCAACAGTTTCTTTCCCCTATACCCTCCTATGCTCTATCATAGATGTATGAACAAGGATAGTACCTCAGTCGGGGCTGAAAAAAAAAAATGAGAGAGAGAGTCTGGGCCCTTATACCTTGCAGAAGAGAGCAGCCTTGTTAACTCAGACTTTTTGTGTGAGAGGGAAATAACTTGTTGAAAACACTCTCAATTTTGAGCCACTCTAGTTCATCTGTTGAACTGATACCCTAATTAAAGAAATGGTCACCAAAAATAGCAGTACATTTTAAATGGATTTTGATGTGACACTGGGAAAGGAGCAGCAGAAGATGAAAGCCAGCTGAGAGGAACTACAGCCAGTTTTCCTGAGTAGGGAGCATCTCTGAGTTTTCCAATCTCACAGTCTAATGAAAAAATATAAATCTGTTTCTTAGTCTTTCAGTGTCATTTGTTTATTCTCACCTTTTAGAAGCACTTAACATGTTTAGTAAATAATGATTCTTCATCTAGATGATTGCTTTTTTTTGATCAGTTCTTCCTTTAAATGTCTTTTGAATATTGGTGATTGATGTAATCGATGTAATTGGAAGAACAAAAATGATCACGAACTGAAAATTGAATTCTTAAATATCTGTCTTAGAAAGATTTTCCAGTTTTTAAATGGAACCAGAATTTTTTTTTTTTTTTTTGTAGGAGAGTTCAAAGTGGGTGAGTATCAAATAGGTGCTGACAGGAATGGTGAATGACCTTGCTCAGCTCATCAAGCTCAGACTATTGAGAGGTTCAGAGATTCAGGGAAAGGTGCTCCCTGTCATGATTAATTTGGACAAGAGTGTTTTCATTATCTGTTGCTCCAAAATTAATCAGAACAAAGCTTAATGGTTAAAACAACAACCATTGATGATAGTTTCTGCAGGTCAGGATTTGGGGAGGGCTCTGTTCATCAGTTCTTCCTTGAGATATCTCATTCAGTTGCAGCTAGATACATGCTGGGCTGGAGGATCTGCTTCCAAGGAGACTCACATACATGGCTGGCAAGTGGTACTTTCTGTTGTTCAGGACCCTTACTTCTCTCCATGTAGACTTCTCCATGTAGTTAAGTGTTCTCTGGGGAAAACAGTTGGCTTCTCCTAGAGCAAGCCATCCAAGAGAGCCAGGTGGAATCCTCAATGATTTTCACAACCAAGCTTCAGAAGTCACATACCAACACTTCTGTTGTACTATCGATCATGTTAGTGTGGGAGTGAAGTATACAAGGAGGTGGCTTGAGTACTGGCATCTACAAAGGATAACCTAAAGGTATCAAGAATCATAGGGAAAAATAGAATAGAGTGGCTGAGTTGGAATTGCAGAACTGAGTCCATCCTTACCCCTGCTGTGTATTGGATGGTGGGAGAAAAGATTCTTGTAGAATGAAACATCAAGTTAGATTCTGAAAGATACCAGCAGTAGTAAGATTCTTTGATTCTGAAGAATCTATAAGCGGGACTAGAAGGAGCACTGATTGCCCTCCCAGATGGAGCCAGGAATGAAGGTGTTCTGAGGACTGGAACACCACCCAGGAGGGCTGCCGGTTAATCTGATGGAGGAAGTGTAAAGAATTAGACTGCTCAATCCTCTATATCCTTATCTATTACTAAAAGGATTGTTTTTTTTTCCGGGAGTGGATTCTGACTATATTGTCCTTACCCACTGACTTTTTGGAACAAATTTGTATATAGTCATTTTGTAGCTGTCTTTTGTTTCTCAGATTCTACTGTGGAAAATTTCCCACATTAATAGTATTCACTCATGCAGTGAGATTTACCAAAGACTCAAAAGCCATAGTGCTATAAGGGCAGGGATCAATTTCCTTGGCAACTCAGCCCATTTCAGACAGAAGGGCTCTGCTTGTCTCTGTTTTATATGTTGCAGCTATGCATGGAAAGTTTTTTTGATAAAATTGTTGGGAAAATGCTCATCTGCAACATCAATTTAAATAGCTGTATCCTATATGTGGATATAATATAAATTATTTAAATAATTCTACTATGAATATTTAGGTGGTTTCTTGCTTTTCTGTATTATAAACATCTCTGTGATAAACATTATCACATGAGTAATATGAATACTATTTGTACTCATCCATAATTACTTATTCACTTTACTCCTAGAAGTAGGCATCCTGGGTTGAATTACATATTCCTTTTTGAGATTTTAAAATAAGTATTGCCAAATCATGCTTTCGTCTAGAAAGCATGCTGGTGGAGGCTGGAGCTAACCTTCCTGAGCTCTGCTTCCTAACCAGCTATGTGACCTTTATTTAGCAAATTACTCATTCTTACCTATAACGTCAGTATCTACCTCACAAATTTGTTAAAAGGAAAAATGAGGTAGTTCATATAAACTACTTAGAACAGTGTCTAAAACAGAATAAAGACTCAATAAAGTTAGGTCTTATTAGCATCATTATTATTAACTGGAATTTTGTGTCCAAATCTGGTGTCTTTATCTCCCTGTTTTTATTTTTGACCAGACTCAAAAGCAATTTTCCTCCAATAATTACTCTAGAGCCTGACACTTTCTGTTAACATGTTCTATAACCAGTTTCTGTAAATGAGTCAGAAGCATATAAAAATTCAGTTAATGTATATGAAAAGCCACATAGGGCAGACAGCTGGCTTGACTTTCAAAGTCTTTCATAATCTGAGACTTCCATACCATGCTGTCTTTATTTCTACCCTATTGCTTATCCTAGTTTACTCTTTTTTTCCTACATCCTCAACAGATAGCAATAAAAACATTTAGGGATGACTTTCTTCTCTTAGTAAGCAACTTTTGGGAACATTCCCCACTTTATGTACATTTATTTTAAAGTAATGAACACTTACACCTGGATTAATGTAGTATGAATGTTATAACTTATTAAAAATAAAGATTGAAAGGTGGGATAAAAAATAAACATAAAAATAATTCTTTCCCTTGCTCAATGCTTTTCTACACAAAACTCATTTTGGAAAAGCCACTGGTATAGGCTATATATAAACATGTCCAGTGATAGGGAGTTAATTCCTCAGTGAGTTGGTTCCTTTTGTTGTTGGACAGCTCTAAGTTGTTAGGAAGTTCTTGCTTTTATTGATCTGAGAAAAAATTCTAAAGTTAATAGTCACCTACCATGAGTAGGCCCTGAGTTTAGTGCTTTAAACACATTATTTTTAATCTCATTATATCTGAAAGCTGGGTGGTATTTTTTCCCCCAACTATAGATGAATATATTAAAGAGAAACAGTTTGCCCAGCAGATGATCAACTCTTATCTTTTAACTCTAGTTCTAGTCTCTAGACATGATATAAAATGAAATGGAAATCTTACCTCTTGTGGACTGTAGCTTCTACGTGCCCTTTCTAATCCCCTGCACAGTGTCACGTACATTCAGATTTAGCTTTTGTTCAAATTGTCCATGAATCTGAAATGTCTTCTTCCTGTTCTTCTTCTTCCCCTTGTCTTTCCCTTCCCTTTGGTAATTAGTCATCTCTACCTTTCTGTGTAAAGTCATTGTACATCTCTTCTGCACAGTGCCCTGCCCCTTGGGTGAAATAGCAACATGTGAAGTCTGCACCACATCATTTGGATTTTAATATTAAATTTATGGTCATTGCTTGCTTAAATGGCTTAAAATTAGTTTACAAATGACTTTCTGGTGTGGCTCCTGCCTTCAAATTCTGTATTCTCCTTACACTAGGCAGAGTTTTGGGCACATCATAGACTTTGACTCATATTTTTAGGTATTTTCTATTTTGCTTCTATTTTGCAGACACGCGAAAGTTAAGCAAAATGTGGGAGAGTAAATGATGAAGAATCACAGAAGGAAAAGGTTCCATTCATTTTAAACTCATCTTTTGGTTGATGTCTATATTCCTTCCCCCTCATGATCAATTGTAATCAATCTTAGTTTCCATATCTAGTGATAAAGGTCCTTGTTCAGGTGACTTTCTAGTTCATTTACTCTTTGGGCAGTGTTTCTTTTTACTCATAAGACCTTTATCACATGTACATTTTTTTGTAACTATTTCTTCAGTGCCCAAACCAGTTACAAGTTATGCATTACAGAAGAGGGAGAGGGTCCTGAGATTTGGGGTGATCTCATAAATCACCAGGAAAGAAGTATAATTTAATCGAGACCTTATCAGTAGGTTGAAGAGAAGAATAGGTATATTTCTTGTAAAGTTCTAGATAGAAACAGATTTCTTGGAAAAAGTCTTTTGGTCAGTCTTGTTGAGATAGCAGGTATAAAACAAAAGTAAGTGGGTAGGAGTTAGATTATACACCCATTTGGGGGGATTTCTGTAATTTGTTCTATGTAGAATATTATTAAAACTACAGTGATATAATAAAAATATTTAAGTATACCAATGTGATCTAATATCAAAGATGGATTAAGTAAGACTGAGTGCAGACCCAAAAGTTCTGTTGGCATGTCGTCTGGTTCTTCAGCAGAATTCTTTCCCTCCTTTGAAGTTGTTGATTTTGATAGTTTTGTATCAGTTACAGATGACCATTTTCCAAGATTGGTCCCATCATTTTCTTCTTTTTGAATGCTGAAATAGGATTTATTTCAACCTATAGTTGAATAATTGTTCTTTTTATTTTTGTTTCACTTCCTACAATATACGTTTTATATTTATTCAAAAAAGGCCCTTAAAGCAGATATATGGGGGAAACAGAGCCATAGCATGACCAAATTACTCTTAAAAAAAAATTACCCAATTGGCTAGAGACACATAGAAACACAGAGTCCAGTCCTTCTGCTTTCCAGTTTAGGAATTTAAAGCTTTTTAAACTTTTGAGGAGAGTCAGTCTTTAAACACAGATAGAGGAGGGATGAGGGAGATTCTGTAACACACACACAAAAATTACAATTTTTAGGGATGTAGAGTAGTTCCTGCATCTATCTATTCTGGGTGAAGTGGATGTGTCTCTTGAGTAAACTGGAAAAAAATGTTTTTTTTCCCACTCCTGGGCTTTCATGCCAATAAAGGAGGATTGCTGCTAACAAAGAAACAGCCTTCATGCATCACCAGAGGAGTGAAGGCAACCTTTCTCATCCATCTCACTAATGGTGGATACCAAGATGCTTCAGCAGATGCAGTGAGATTGGTAGATGATTAGTGATAGCTTTGTTCCTCCCTCTTTCTGAAATTTTGAAAGGTTAAGTGAGGAGACTTTGACAATTGGGGGTGATAGCATATTTACTTGGTGGAGTACATTTAGCTTTGGAAAGCAGATATTCTTTACCTATGCTGCTCATTAGTCTCTTCCTATCCCCAAATTCTTGAGCATGCTTTTATGAAAGTGTTTTTTTAAAGTGGTCCCTATAATGAACACCGTCTCCTACCATCTGCTACAGTCCTGTGATGATAGCCAGAGTGGATTCCTTTGACTTGTTTTTAACATATAACAGCAATATTTCCTGGTGCAGAATTAGATTTACACACACCTCTGTGAAGATTTCTGATGGAATTAGATTGGGAGACGTTAAATTTTGAGAGTTATATTCACTGTGTTAAGGCTAAAGTTGCTGCACCATGGAATGATACAGCACTCCAGGTCAAGTTAGGTAGTCCTTGAGGAATGGTCCACAACCACTGCAGAGCACAGTCATCATATTTTGGGATCAATTACCATCACATATTGGCCAAGACTGTTAGTGGCTATGTCAGACTGATTCTGTTTATGAAAGTTCATTATTTACATACTTGAAATTTTTTTTCCCGAAAACATTACTAAAAAAATGCATGTAGTAATCATTTGTTGAGTAACTATCACACGCAAGGCTCTGTATCAGACTTAGAGATTAGGTTTAAAAATTGCCACTTGTTTGCAGCGTTCCTTAATACTCAAATTAGAATATACTGATTAGTTCCCACATTATATGACTTACAATTTTGTTGCAGACATACTTCATTTTTTTCTTATGTTATTAGTAATTTACACCTCTGTCTTCTTGCTTGGACTTCATGAGAAAGGCACCTCTGTTAGTGCTTCCTAGTGCTTTGATTATGTAAACATAATGAATGAAATAAACTTGACCCTTTTCTAGTAGGAGATAAAAATCTGTGAATGGTAGAGTTGCATCCTGTACAGATTTAATTTGCATCATCAGAATAGTTCTAATTTTGAAAATATCAGAATGTTTGAATAACAAAACAAAGTGGATTTGAAGTAAGAAAGTGGACTTTTGATGGCTCTTTTATTTGAGGTGGGGCTTTTTTGGTATTAATGAAAATAGAATTTTTGCTGAGTTGTGACTGATATACTGTATCAAGAACCTATAATTGTTTAGGATATATCTAATAATTCTGTATGTATTATGTCTTGTCTTTTTTACTTTAATACATAAAATCAGGATATATTTTATTCTTTAACAATGCTTACATGATTTTTGCTTTTGTTACTTTTGTAACAATACTCCAGTGACTTGGAGCCATTTTCAGAAATGGGTGTTTTAATATGTATTTCCATTTCTGGTAAAAACTGACTTAATTCATACGCTGTCATTTTTGTTGCATGAAATTTGTAGTTCTCTGAAGAGCAGATGTAAATTTACATACAGAGTTTAGTTCTACTTTTTCTTGTTTTCCTTTTTTCTCTCTGGTAGCCAGGTGGGAATTAAAAAAATCTCATCTCATGAGATCAGATCCCATTAAAAAAAAAAAAGTAAGCCCATATCTGTTTGAGATTCTCAGAGTT
This sequence comes from Camelus ferus, assembly GCF_009834535.1. Lineage (NCBI taxonomy): Eukaryota > Metazoa > Chordata > Mammalia > Artiodactyla > Camelidae > Camelus > Camelus ferus. The sequence goes on along the minus strand of NC_045696.1, from coordinate 87,971,850 downwards.
TCACTATTATAGGAATTGGATTAAAAATATCTGCAACAAAGAGAAAAAGATAGCCTTGTTTACGTCACAGGTTCAAACTCTTAAAAATAAAACCCAGGAACAGGTAGAGTTTTTTTTATAATTCTAAGGAAGGCAAACACATTTACATTACTGTCTATGAGAATAGCAAAAAAATACATTTATTTCCTTAGAATAGCTTTTCTTTCCATTTCAAAGAAATTGTCATTACATTTTTCCTTGTTGGGGTTAACTTGTTTTGATTTAGACAGAAAGATGTATCATGGCTAGAAATAATAAATATTTATCAGATACAGTTTATATCTATAGAATAACTATGGGCTGAAATAGTCCATTGCTTATATAGCAATACAATTTTTGTTTAATATTAGACTGTTAGTTGTAAAAATGTTAAAAATAAAAGTCACTTCAACAAAAGGAATAAGCAGGAACTGTTGAGTAACAGTATTTTAACATACTAGATGTATATTCTTAAGTTACAAACTGTATTTTTATTCATAAATAAAAATTTCATGAAAAATAGTAAAATTCACTGAATGAGTTTGCTTTAAAAATTTATTGTTCAACAAATATTTATTGAGAACCTACTATATAGCAGATACTTTGTGACTCTTTATAAATAGAATAATCCTACTCTGATGTAAAACTTATGTTTAAATGTCTGAGTCTAGGGTAGAATATGTATAGAAATAATTTAAACACTTGTAATCAAATGTTTTTGAGAACAACTTTTCCTAATCAAAGATCATGAGATTAGATGCAATGATCTCAATAAATACCTTTTAAAGTTAAGAGATGTATTCTACTTAAATAGATACTGTATCAATCAGATTCTTAGATTAAATGAACCACTCTCATTTCTATCCCTTGGATCACAGATCATATTCTGGCTGAGAGGACAGCATCAAACACTAGGCAGTATATTATAGGATGGCATTGACTCTCATGCAGTACTGTATTTCAGGTGACGTTGTTACTGAGTCTTCAAAAGCCCATTCCGATATTCCATAAGGACAGTTGTTTCTGGGGCACAGTACTAGCGAATCCCATGAATAACAACCAACTGCCCTACTTTCTTTCATTGTAAATTGCGTTTTCTTAGTCAGAAGTAATATTGTTTGGTTTAACCTGACGGTGAGTAGACATTCAGTGAGTCAACAGATGGTGTTCTTGGCAGAACATGGCAAGCAGAGAAGTCAAATTCAAATTCAGAGTAAGTGTGTAGTCCAATAAGGAAAAATCTACTCTGGGAAAGGGGTCCAAACTAACCAACTTGCTGCCAAGTGGCTATCTGGTCTCCTCGGGATATGGGCCCCTATCAGGGGCTCAGAGACAGCTGCCATTGCTAGAAAACTAGGCACTCCATAGTGATAATAGCCAAGTCGGCACTGGTGAGAGGAAGGTCCATATGTTGAGCCTATTCAAAATCTCCTTATGCCACCATGGCCACTTTTGAGTAAATATTACATGGATTGGGGAAAAAAGACTGATTAGGATCCACATGTTAGAACGACTTGTCCCCCTAATTGTTGAGAACTCCTCTTCACTGGGAATCGTCTGCTGGACATTGGCACAGGACAAACATTGTCAAATTCTGAGTTAAATCTGAGAGGTTTATCCAAACTTCTTTTTCCCAGACCATTTGGTCAAACTACTGGTCCTTGTATGTGTTCCTCACACAGTCTCTCCTCCTAAGACAAGTAGACTACAATAAGTACCCTGGTAGTTTTGCCCACTGGCAGGATTATCCTTCCCTCTGTCCCCCAGAGCTACCTCAAGTGGGACTCTGAAGCCACAACAGTGCATATTAACTAATGCCACCATATTGGGCAGAGCTCTCTGTAAATCAGAAAAGTTTCCTCTGTGATCACATAGTTACAAAAAACCCCCTTTCTGTTTGGTCATAGAGAGGTGGGTTGAGGAAGTGATGACACTGCAGTAGGAATAGGCACATTAGAAACTGAGCCACCTGCTCATACAAACTTCTTGTAACCCCACTGATTAACTAACATTCCAGTTCACTTAAATGATGTCCAGCAGCACATAAAACATGGCTTATGAGGATTTTTCCTTAAAATTTTATAGCAGTCAGGTGTCATCTCTCTCTCAGAGGTTAGAATTGCAAGGTGCAGCCAACTAATTTTTAACTCCTTCCAGGCTACCACATTCTGAAAATTCATGGGGGTAGCAGGCTTCTGAAATTTCCTGAGATTGTTTTCACAGCCACCAGCATCCACATGTTACCATGGCATTTAAACTATTGACTTCTTTCTGCTTATCAGGACCTAGATATATGATGATATCAGTATACTGGACAACATGACGTTCTGTGAGATGGTGAAATCAGTCTTTTACATTATATTACAACAGAGAGCCAAGTAGTTGACTTATCCCAGATAGAAGACAAAGAAGGTGTGCTATTGGCCTACCTTAGAGTGATAAACTGCTTCTCATACTGTCTACTTACTGGAATAGCAAAAATAAAAAGAAATGTCAGATCAATATTTATGAACCAACAGGCAAGCAGCAGCAGGTTTATTTGCTCCCTAAATGAGACCAAATTTTGGAAAAACTGCTGCAATGGCAGAAATTGCCTGACTAAATATATGATAATATTTGTCATTTAGATTGATTCAATCATTTGAGAGCTAGTGTAGAGATTTTTTTTCCAGTTACTGAGTATATGTATTACAAATATACACCTTGGTATGAGTAAATAAAGTAGCAATGATGTGAAAGATGATACATTTCCAAAATGGCTGCAGTGGTTTTTCTGGTTCCATATGCTCTTCCGGAACCCTGTTACTCCCCCATCAAGAGCTAAAATCGATACTTTTGACCCTTGAATACAGTGAGATCTTGTGACTGCTTTGACAAATAGGCAGTGTCAGTTTGCCGTATTCTATTTCCAAGGCTGTGTTAGAAAAGAAGGTACAACTTGCTCTCTTTCTTGGGATGCTTGTGGTGGTTGGGGCACAACCACTGTGTTCGGAAGAAGTCCAGACTTCCTCGAGTGGCCACTTGTTGGTGCTGTAAGTAACAGCCCCAGCTCAGACTTGTAAGTGTTCTGGCCACAGCCAGCATCAACTACCAGATATGAGTGAATAATTCGACAGATGATTCTAGCTCTGAACTGATGCTACAAAGAGCAAAGATGAACTTTCACTGCCAAATCCTGTCTAAGCAAATTTATGAGCACAATATATATCACTGCTGTAAGGCACTATGTTGTAGGGTTGTTTGCTAGGGGAAGAGATAGGATTAGAGTTCCATAAGACTCACTTGAGGTGGTCTCTGCCCACAATTCTATTTTTCAAAAACCCCATTCTTACCAGTAGAAGACAATTGTCTGACTTCAGGGACTGAATTTAAAGCTAGTTTCTAATCATCTCTGAAATATCTTGCAATGTCCCTTTCTCCAGTGCACATTTAGCCTGGTTGTTAAATGTGGGTCCTTTTGGGAAAGCTATAGAGGAAAATTTACAGTAGGCACTTTTGATGTTATTGTAACATACTCTACAATTATATGCAATTTCTCCTTATGGAAGACATGCTAGGTCTGTGAACTGACTCAAGTGAACTGCCCCTATACTTAGATCCTAAGAATCCAGTGATCAAACATCCACAACAAAAGATCCCTGTGGGTCAGATCATCCTGATAATCTTGCTAACACTGCTATTTAACCTAGCCATGCCTGGATTCTCTCTTCTGTTTTCAAGGTATAGTTTTTTTTCCACCTGAAGATTCTAACAGCACTTTTGACATAGAGAGCCCGTTTCAAAAGTACTGTATCCATGCATATTCCCAGCCAACAGAGAATAGCCATCTTAGAGCTTATGCTTTTATAATATATTGGTGCTCTGAGAGTCAGTGCTATTCTTGGTGTTTTGTGAAAAGCTTTACTTAAGGCCCCTCCTACGGGACATGGTTTGGGACCCTTGGAGATACCAGGGAATGGATATCAGGCTACTTTATAAATCACTTTGATTTTTGTAGTTTCCTAAGGTGTTGGGTTCCTTCTTCTACGGTACACCAAGAATTCCTTACCCCTTAACTTTATTTACCGCCATGAATTCAGGTTTTAGTCAACCAACTTGGCAAATGTTTAGAACAATTTTCAGTCTTAAAGCAGATGAAATCACTGCTAACTCTCTTATAATGAGAAACTATCTTATTTTAAAATAATTTCCTTTCCTTCTTAGTTTAATGTCTAAATCTATACCCATATATATTTTCTAGGATTTTATTAATCTAGATTAGCCAAATTTTGCAATTTTTTAATGGGGTAAAGTTTTTCCACCTAAAGTTGAACATGGAAGTTACTCCCCCTTGCATCTACCCCAAGAGAGTAAACATGGTCTATCTCTGGTCTTAGATCTGCAGATAATGAGGGGTGAGGACCAAGGAGAATTGGCCTTCTTTCACAAGATAAGGGGTTGATGAGTGTATAGGGAAGTGCTGCCCAGCAAAAGGGGAGGAGAAACTGCTTCCTCTGGTGATGAAGGCTCAATGAGATTGAGGAATTTAGAGTTCTCAGAGGCATTTGAATCCTTCTGAGTCCCCATTTCAATTTCCAGGGTTCTCTTCTTTCCTAGTCAGTGGTCTGAATTTTACCTGTAAGACCTGGCAAGGATGTCCATTCAGATGATGTCATTGGACAGAATGTAATTCTTTGCTTACCTCAGCCCTGGGATGACACTACTAAGTAGCATACGCTTAGCAATTAAGTGTAGTTGTACTACTAAGTGAGGTTACACTTCAGGAGACTAGGCTTTTCCTGGTTCTCACAGTGTACCTTGAGCTGGGAATTTGGGATTTTGAGCATATTATTTATACACACACACAGATACATAAAATATATATATATATAGTGTATATACTGGTGATTGTCTAGTACAATTAGAAGTAGGCAATTTACCCTGTAGGGTTTGTATTCTTGATGTTGTTCATACTATTCCACAGCAGTGGCTTCTCAGTGTTCTGAAGCTAGTCTCCAATGAGTTACCTGGAATAACTTAATTAAATGTTTAATCACTGTGTTTCCTGAGCTGGATCCTTACCACCTCCAAACCCAACCTGTCTATATCACCAATCTCAGATTTCTGTTTTCTTAAGAATGTGGTATCTGCAGCTGTGCCTGCAATTAATTCAGCATCCGTCAGCATTCTGATTGGAAACAAAAGCTGCTTAGCTTGCTGAAACGAAAAGGAATGGGTTAAAATACATTAGGCAGATGATACAATCTTTGGGAGGGTTCAAGATGGAGGTTTTGAAGCTGCATAGCCAGAGAAAATGTAGGCACAGTACTGTGAGCACTGCCCCAGCAAACACACCACTGCTTGCGGCCGTTGGGAGACAGACTGCAGCTTGCATGTAGGCATTAGGGATTAGCCAGAAGAAATTCTGTTCATGCTGATTTCTAAAGCCTGATTTTTTTCTCACCATTCTGAGCAGAATGGATTCCTTATCACGGCTGTGACCTCATGTGGCTCGTTTCTAAACTGAAGTTGTCGGTAGATGTGTCTGGCCTGATGAAGTCATAGACCAGTGTTCTCTCTGTAAAGATGGAAGGGAAATGAGTTCTGGCTTCTAACTTTGGTAGTAAGAGGAAGGGGTTAATTGTCTTAAGATTTCTTTCTTATGGGCTTTTATCCCAGAAAGGGAATTTACTTCCTTCCTGGCAGATGATTTAGGAACTGAACGTTTCTCCACAAAGCTGGCAGTAGCTTCATTGTTTAAGGTAATCATCCTTTGTAGAATACTGAGGTGGTAAGTCAGGTCTGAGAGCCTGGATAATGCTGTATACAGTAGTTTTGCATCGTTGATGATGCCAGGGGAATGTGTTGATTCCCCTATTGGTGCAGCTTAAATGCCTGTGTTCCAAGTACCAAGAACCTACTTTGGAAGTTTGATGTCTGTCCTTCTGAATCCTAGTAAACTACCCGAGAGTGTAAAGAGCAATGGGGTAACAGCTTTCCTACTGCTGTCTTTGTGAGTCATTAAAAAATGCTGTGCTAGATCTCATGTATGTGATTTCTGATTGTTTCTGATGGTTGTGCAAGTTGGCAAGTTTCATTATTGCTATAGAAAGATGGTAAACAGCTTCAGGTTTAATAACTTTCCATTGCAAGTAAATAAACCAATCTATAATTCAGTTTTATTTCTTTATATTAAAACAAATGGTAATTTTAATTATAAATAATTGACTAAGATTATGAGCTTTTTTATAAGTGGTTATGAAATTGAGATTTTTGATTTAATATATTGAAATCTTGACAAAATTTAGATGATACAAGGAAATAGAGGAAAAATAAGTTAATGATACAGAAACGTACGGTTCTCTGGTTACATTCAGTGTTGTTGGCCTCAGTTTTGCAGGAGACAGATCAATCTGTCATCAATCATAGTAGGACAGTTTGTTCTAAGAACCCTGACTATGGCGGCTCAGCCTGAGAGAGAGGCTGTGGTTGCGTTTCACTGTCTTCCTATACAAAGAGGGATGGCCCTGGTTACAGCTCTGAAGTCTCTCAGTTATTTTAACACTCCATGTGTCTGTCTATACATATTTAGACATAGTCACCAGTCCAATTTGATGTTTCAGCTTTTACGATTTGCTGTGGCAGAGTAAAACAGAAAAGAAATAGAGACAGAAGCAGAAATGTTTGTGAACGGTTCATATGACAGGTTTCTCAGGGGAGCAGTTTCAGTTGGCTACTGTGGGTTGTATATTAGCATTCGAATGTCCTAGATATCACCAGCTTATGACTTAACACTTTTTTTTCAGTGTTCCTATGACGATAGTCTGAATATTGATTGTGTGAAGTCTGGGCTTGTACTTGGCTCACTTTCTCAAATATTTATGGATTCCTGGAATAAATACTACATTTAATAGTCAACATTCTCATGCTTTTTTAAAAGTATTTTTATTGCAAGTGAATTTGATCCTAAAATATACATATTATTATATATAATAAACTTTAAGTAGTATCATATTATGTATATACTTTTAGACTTAATTTTATGGTCAGCACTATTTTTTAAATATGTTTATAATTTTACACATAAAATTCATCTTTTTACAGTTTTGTAGTATTTCATTGTTTGAGGATGCTACAAATGTTTATGCATTTCTGTTTCAAATTTTTACTGTTGTAAAAACTGCTCTTATAAACTTGTGTCTTAGGCAAGTATCTTTCTAAAGTATATAGCTAAGAATGGAATTGCTGGGTCTTCAATCTAACAATTGTTAAATTGTTTCCTGAGGTGTTTGCACCAAAATATGCTCATAGCAGAATATGAGATTACCTCTCCTTCCCTAATTCACATTTTCCAATGTTAGATTTGAAAATGTTTGCCCACCTGACTATCATCAAAGTTCAGCATCTTTTATTATGTTTATTTGGTTATTTGAATTTCTTTTATAAATCACTATGCATAGAAGCTGTTTCTATTGGGCTGTTGTCTGTTATAATTTGTATAAATTCTTTATATTCTGTATTTTAGTTTTATATCTGCCCATGTGACTTACAGCTATCTTTTCATAGTCTATGGCATGTCTTTTCACTATTTAAAAAATAGTGCTTAATGTCTAGTTTTAGAATTTTTACCGGATAGTTTGCTTTAGAAATCCACTTACAAGACTTCTGGTTTGATGCTAAGGGCATGAAGTAAGGTTTTATTCATTCTTCTGAAAAACATGCAGGATACTGAGAACAGAAAAGCTTTCTCTGCCTCATTCAGTGAAACTAGAACAAAACTGAAACAGACCAAAATGCAAATCAAAAAGGAACCAAATATTGGTGAATATCAAGCAGCTGGTGCAAGGGGAGGAAGAGAGGAAATACTTGTGGTTGTGAAAAGAAGATACAAAGAAAATATTGCAAAATGAAGAGCCTACCACAAGATATAGTATCTAAAGCTTTCTTTGCAATGGTGGGAATTGGATGCAGAAATTGGCTTGAGAGTTTCCTTGTGACTAATTGTGACTAAAGAAAGAATAACAAAGACTGACTATATTTTTAAGAAATAGTCTATCAGTAGGAGTCAGAAGGGGAAGTCTTTGCAGTCTGGGAAGAATTAAAGGTTGAGGAGAGTGGCCAAGATGGTGGAGTAAAAGGACCTTGAGCTTACCTCCTCTCATGAGCACACCAAAATCACAACTAACTGCTGAATGATCATCAATTAAAAAAAGACTAGAACCTACCAGGAAAGACCTTCAACTAAAGATATAAAGAAGGAACCACAGCAAGATGGGTAGGAGAGGTGGACTCAAGAATATAATCAACTCTCATACCCCCTGGGTGGGCGACCCACAGTCTGGAGAATAATTATATTGTAGAGGTTCTCCCACATGAGTGAGAGTTCTGAGCTTCAAGTCAGGCTCCCTAGCCTGGGAGTCTGGTAGTGGGAAGAGAAGCCCCAGAGCATTTGGCTTTGAAGGCCAGAGGGGCTTGATTGCAGGAGCTTTATAAGATTGCGGGAGAATAGAGATTTCACTCTTAAATGGTGCACACAGAATCTCACATGCACTGGGACCAAGGGCAGAGGAAGTAATTCGATAAGCCTGGACCAGACCTACCTGCTGGTCTTGGAAGCCCTCCTGGGGAGGTTGCTGTGGCTTACTCTGAGGACAAAGATGCTCATGGCCGATGTATTCAGGAGCATTCATCTGTGTGAGCTCTCCTGGTGGCTGACTTCTTGGGTCATTAGCGCTAAGACCCAGCTCCACCCAGCAAACTGTAGGCTGCAGTTCTGGGACACCTCAAGTGAAACAACTAACTAGGTGAGGACACAGCCCCACCCATCAGCAGACTCTAAATCTAAGACTAACATACATGTGAATGTTATGACTGAAAAAAAAAGGGCAATATTATACATTTGATGTTTTCGATACATGTTTATTTATATAATCCTACAGTTTAATATTTATCCCTTTTAGTGCTGTATGTAGTGTTCTTCTCTTTCTACATATATAGCTAGAGCTATATATGTATAAGATAGTGCACTAAATATATACATTTATACATAATATGCTAAATAGGAAAATGCTAGAGACATTACCATCCATTGGCAATAACAGAAAACTGTCTACTATTATGTAATATTGGCCTAGATAATACAATTAGATAAGAGAGATAAATTGAAGTACACGATTTGAAAAGGTTAGGTAATATTGTTATTCACAGATGGTATTGATTTTATATTTGGAAAACTCAAGAGTATCAATAGGAAAAGTATTTCCACAGTAGCAATTTAATAAACAGCTGAGTACATAATTTTTATATAAAACTTAATGTTTTATATAGACAGACATCAATTTTATAGAAGACTGAAAAAAGACTGATTTATGATAATTTCAATAATAGCAAAAATAAAATACCTTAGAATATAGTTAATAAAAAGTGTGTAAGATCTAGATGAAGACAACTTTTAAATTCTCCAGAAGGAACCAAAATGACTGAACTAAAACAAAAATAGGAACAACCGTCATAAAGCTGTCAGTTCTCCAGAGGTAATCTATATATTTTATGCAATCTGTAGTTAAAGGTAATGGAAACAACAACAAAACTGTAACCAGGGAAGCTGATAATGAATTTTTATATATTAACATCAAGAATTGTAAGAAAGTGTTAGAGGTAACAATGAGAGGGAACTGGCACTGTCTGATGTTAATATAGTACTAGTGTACCAGAGAGACAGATCAGTGGAATAAAATAAAAAGGACAGAAATAGAATCAAAGACATATCACTGTATTTTATAATTAAAGTAGCATTTCAAACTGACAGGGGTAATAAGAGTGATATAATAGTACACGTTTGGGGACAACTGTATTGTCATCTGAAAAAAATGAAAGTCATACCTCATGCCAAATTAAATCAATACTAATCAAAGATCAATGGTAAAGGAAAGACACTTAAACTTGACCAAACCATGGGGATGCTAAAAAAAAAACAAAAAAACCCAAAACATAATAGACAGGAAAAAACCTTTCCAAGTACCACATAAAACCCATAAAATATGAGTTTTAAACAACAGAAAACATAAAAATTTAGCATGAGAAAGCTATCATAAATCAAAACCAAAGAATTAACAGGGGAAATACTTGCAATTCACATAACAAAACCACAGTGTGCAAATTTTCCCAATAAATAAGAATCTCTGCATTGATAAGAAAAAGACACTATAGAAAAATGAGCAAAGAAATACACGATTTATAAAAAAGAAAATACAAAATGTTCTTAAACAAATGGAAAATGTACTCAACTTCAATAGGAGAAACCATTAGTGTATGTCATAGTGTTTGATAGTATTCAGTTTGTTGGGAAAGCAAATTCTCTCATATTATGCTTAAGAAAGTGTGAACTGAGAGAGTCTGTAGAAAGAGACGTTTGAAATATTTGCCAGCACTACGACCACAATTATGTATCTGTATCTATATTCACTTGTGTACAAGAGAATTGGAAACAGACTGAATCCCATCAGTAGTGGAGTGGTTAAATACACTTTGATGTGTCTATATCATGGAGTAGTATGTAGGGTTTTTTTTGGTTTTGTTTTTCTTTCTTTCTTTCTTTTTTTTTTAGGTTTGAGGTAGAAGTAACAAATAAAATTGTAAGATACTTAAAATGTACATTGTAATGATTTGATATATGTATACATTGTAAAAGGATTCCTCCCATCTAGTTAACTAACACATCCATCTTTCTCTCTTGTGTGTATGTATATATATACACACACACACACATTTATATATAAATACGTATATATAAATTTGTTGAGAAGATTTAAGTTCTAGTCTCTTAGCCAATTTCGATTATATAATTATCGTGTTACTAACTTATAGTCACCACGTTTTCCATTAGATCCTCAGATCTTATTCATTTTACAGGTGAAAGTTTGTCCCTTTTTTCCAACCCCTACTTGTTTCCCCCACCTCCAGCCCATGGCAATCACTTTTCTTCTATGTTTATAAGTTTGACATTTTTATTCTTGCTCTTATTTTTTTTTTTTTTTAGATTCCACATATAAGTGATATCACGCAGTTTCTTTCTTTGCACTTAGCAGAATGCCTTCAAGTTCCATCCAAGTTGTCGAAAAGGGCAAGATTTCTTTCTTTCTCATGGCTGAGTAAGATATTTTATATATATATATACACACCACATCTTTATTCATTCACCCACCGATGGACACTTAGATTGTTTCCATATCTTCACTATTATGTAGAGTAGTGTTTACCCTTTTAAAAGTGAGGAATTATTTTATTTCCTATATAGATTGATATTATACCATCTCTAATAAACATGTGTAGAAAAGTAAAGAAGATGGGCAGTATGTATGTATTTTATCATTTACATAACAAAAGAAATAGTCTGTATATATTTGTGTACATAAGAACTGATGACATAGCTTTGGAGATGTTATACAAGAAACACAAAGATACACAAGAAGGCATATGAGCTTAGCGGAAAAATACATAGAGTAACTTATTATATGACTGAAAAGGAAAATAGCTTGTCTGAGAATCATTCATAGGATGCAGACTTCACACTGAATGCAATCTAGTTAATCTTTATTTCAGGATAATTTATCAACTTATCATTCCCTGCCATTGGGCCGTATAATTTTCTTTTAACATTATTGAAAATTTGATTTAGATTTAATCAATGAAGAATTAATTTCTACATATGGTGTGAGGTAGGAATTAAATTTTGTTTATTTTTTTCAGTATAGGTCATAAATCGTTCCAGCCCTATTTACTGAACAGCATATTCTTTCTGTCCTTTGTGATAGGAAGTGCTACCAGTTTCTATATATACATGGGTCAATTTCTAGAACCTTTATTCTGTTAACCAGGTATAGTAAGCCTCCACACCATATTCTTCTTCAAACTGTCTTTTCTCATCTTAGTCCTTTGCTTTTCACCTATGATTTTTAGAATAATTTACCAAGTTTAACAAAAAAAAAATGTCCTTTCAGATTATTCATTACACTTGTTTTGAGTCTCTGTAACATTTTGAGGGAAAATTAGCTGCTTTATACACTGAAACTTCCCAACTGTGAACATAGTAAATCTGTTTTTTTTTTAAGTGTTTAATATCAGGAGCTTTGTAATTTTCTCCATTAAGCTTACTTATCTTGTGTCAGATTTATTCCAAGACACCTTATAATTATCACTGCTATTTTAAATTACAGCTTCCTTTAAAAATTTTATTTTTAAACACTTGTGTAATGTCGGACCATGATTGCAATTTATTTGTAGATTCTCTTAGGATATTGACAATCATGTAGTATGTGCATATTGATATTTTTATGTCTTTTACTCCTTATAACTTTGATTCATTTTTCTTTTACTGCTGTACAGGCTAGGGCCTTTGATACATTGCTGAATAAAAAAAGCAAAGTGTAGAAGGAATCTTGTCTTATTCCTGACTTTAATGGGAATATTTCTAAAGCTTAACTGTAAATACACTCTTTGCAGTTGCTTTTTCCAAATTAACCTATACCAGGTTAAGAAAGTTCCCTTCTATTTATAATTTAAAAGATTTTTTTTTTCATGAATGAGTGTTGAATTTTTACTAAATACATTTTCTCATATATTGAAATATTTATATTATTCTTCATTTAATGTAACTTGGTGAATTATATTAATCAAATTTCTAACACTAAACTATCCTTATATTTTCCCAGAGATTTTGCTTTTGCTTTCTGTAAGATCTCAAAAATGTTAACATTCAGGAAAAAGGAACACCTTTTTCTAGAGGTGGTTTTTTTTTTTTTTAAGTATATTTGACATAAAACATGAGTTTCAGGTGTACAACACAATCCACTGTTTGTGTACATTGTGAAATCACCATAAGAAGTCTGATTGAAATCTATCACCTCACATAATCTCAAATTTTTTTTCTTGTGATAAGAAACTTTAAGATCTATTCTCCTAGCAACTTTGAAATATCCAATACAGTATTATTAACTATAGTCACTATGCTGTACATTACATCCCCAGGACGTACTTACTTTATAAGGGGAAGTTTATACCTTTTGATTCTCTTGATTCCCTTCACCCATTTTGCTCATCTCCTGCTCCTCATCCCCCACCTCCCAACCCCCTGCCCCCCAACCCCCTAGCCTCTGTCAGCTATGGGTCTGTTCTCTTTATCTGTGAGTTTGTTTTTTACTTTTGTTTTTTTAGATTCTACATATGTTTGTCTTTTGACTTACTTCACTTAGCATAACGCCCTCAGAGTCCATCCATGTTGTTGCAAATGGCATGATTTCCTACTTTTTTAATGGCAAAATAATATTCTGTTGTACATATACCACATTTCCTTTATTCATCCATCAGTGGACACATAGGGTATTTCCATATCTTTAGCTATTTGTAAATAATGCTGCAAAAAACATGGGGGTGCATGTATCTTTTCAACTTAGTGTTTTCATTTTCTTTGGATAAACAGCCAGGAGTGAAATTGCTGGATCATATGGTAGTTTTACTTTTAATTTTTGGAGGAATCTCCATACTGTTTTCCATAGTGGTTGCATCAGTTCACATCCCCACCAACAGTGTACAAGGATTTCCTTTTCTCCATATCTTTGCCAAGGCTTGTCTTTTTGATAACAGCCATTTGATAGGTGTGAGGTGGTATCTCATTGACATTTTGATCTATGTTTCTCTGATGAATGCTATTGAGCACCTTTTCATGTACCTGCTGGGCATCTGCGTGTTTTCTCAGAAAGCATTTTAATGATGATTTCTCAGCTTAGATCTTTTATGACAAGGCGAGTCATATAAATCTGAACCCCTAAACTTATATGATAGTACCTCTGTGGTTCCTCTTTCTCTGTGAAGTCTCTCTCTCCCTCTTTTTTTTTTTTTTTGATGTTCCCCCCTTTTTTTCTTTCCTTCTTTTTGTCTTTACCCTCCTCTCTCTTCATTGCTTCCTTTTCCTTCAGAGCTCACTGGCCTGACAGATAAACTTCCTCTTCTCCTTGGCTTGATGATAAGTTTATTCTTCTCCATCTTTTCACTGAATATGTAGCCCTTTGAATTCTTCACATAAAGTGAGCATTTTGATTCCCCAGTTCTTTACAAATGCCCTAGATCTAGTTACCTTGCTTTCTCTGCAGGAGTGGAACTTTCCACTAATACATAAATGCCAACTTTAGTGTTCAGATTCTACTTAATTTGGGGGCTTTGGGGACTTGCCTTTCTTCTTTTTGAGCTTCACTTTTTAAAGCATCTTTGTTATATCTTAACCAGTGCTTCCAGGTTTTTGATAAAGGGAGTTTTTAGGTTATCTAGTTTGCCATACAGTGAGAAATAGTTGTCCATGTGACATCTTTGAAGTGAGTTAATGTTGTTAGCCTTGAGTCTGGCACTCTAAAAATGTTTGTGCATTGTCTTCCTCAAACAGTCTCAGCTAACTTCTCCCTAACTTGTTTTATTCAACTTTCGACTTCCTATCCCTTGGTATTATGTTTATTTACACACATTGGTTTGATCTCAAAAAAATCTTGAGTTTTAGTTATGTGTCCTTAGTGCTTGACATAAAATTGTTTTAAATTAATAATTTGATAAAATCATATACATTTTGAGCTAAGCAAATATTTTGATCCTTTTCTGAAAGTGTTGCTACACTGTATTAAACCCTAAAGTTCAAGTTGTCACCTTTTTCTCATCTTGGAAATATTCATATTGATAGCTCTTTAGCTTTATGCCCAAATATAAGTTTTAATGAGAGAATCTTAATTTGAATTAGCCTAATGTTATTGATATACTAAGCTAGAGAGATTTACAGAGTGTCAATGAATAATTTGAATGAATAATGAATAATTTGTAGCTTTTGGTAGCACTGGAAAATAACATTAAGTCAAATTACCTTAAATCTTTCTAACTTTATAACTGTGTTGCATATCAAAGCTATTTGAATTAAATAAGGAAGGAATTTACTTTCAATATAAATTCAGTGCATAATAATAGCGAACTCATATTGCTCTAACTATATGCAGGCACTGATTGAAGTATTTTACATATGTCCACTTATTTAATGCACACAATGACCACCCTGTGAAGCAGATTTTATTAATCTTCCCAGTTTACAGTTGTGGACACTAAGGCAGAGTGAGGTAAAGTAGCTTGGCCAAGGTCACATCACTGGTTAGAGCAGGGCTAAGCAGCTCATACAGTCTATATCCACAGTCTAGTACCTCAACCACTTTGTATTCTTCCCTTTCCCCTGCTATAAAACATATTTTTATGATTTCTATGATTTTGAATATGTTAGATAATGTATTAAATGGGTGTAGCCAATTTTGATACTCAACCTATTTTTGGAGAAAGCTTATATTTATCCCTACAGCAAGTTCACGTTCAAAATTGGCATATTATTTAAACTTCCTTAAATCTTTAATAACACACACATTTTCATATTACTGAGAGCTTCATAAAACTGTTTCAAAACATGAAGTATAACTTGGCTTAGTTTTCTTGATAAGAGAAATTGAGATTTTACAAATCTCTTGGCTTTTTTTTTATATAAATCTCATTACTTATACAAAACATAGGTGATAATATATTTTAGATAAGTTTACTGTTATAGATTATAGACTTAGAATGAACAGTAGAGATTATCTTGCACAATCTTTTCATTTTAACAGGTGAGGAAATTGAAGCCTAGAGAAATAGAGACCATATATGACAGCGCTGGAAACCTCTGTCTTCCGGCTTTTAGCACAGCATCTAAGTTTGATTAGTGAGGAACAAAGTGAAAGCTATCCTTTAAAGTCCCATAGGAAGGAATGTACTATTGATCTTAGTTTCTTTCAACATTCAAACATTTGGTTGTTTCTTTCGGGGAGTTCCAGTTTGCTTAGTTGGCCCATGTTTTCATTAGGCTAGGCTACCCTTTTGTTAGCAAATAGCCTTAAAATCGCAGTGGCTTAAAGCAAAGTTTATTTTTGCTTGTGTTATAATCCAATGTTGGGTTGGTGGCCCTGTTCCAAGTGGTGACTCAGGTGACCCAGGTTGCTTCCATCTTGAGGCCATACCATCTTACCATTTTGTGGCTTTTAGGTGACTCAGATGTTATCATTTTGACAGAATGAGAGATGAAAGGGCACAGAGCATTGAGGGGATGTGTTAAGGGCCAGCCTGGAATTGGCCTTCATCCCTTCCACTCTCACTGCATTATCCAGAACTGTCACATGATCCTCTGTGCATGCAGTAGGGTTTGAGATATGTAGTCTTATTGTCTGCTCAGGAAGATATTTAAATGATCTGGTAACTATGTAACATTATCTTGGCTATTGCTTACGTTTAGGGACCATGTTGTACAAAAACTATGTGTATTTAGCAATAGAATAATCCTGTGCACTGTGAGATGCTCGTATTTTTAAAGGTAAGCAGAGATGGCAGTCATAATTTCCATTTTATGCTCACTGCAAGGCATATCTATTTTGAGTGGAATATATATTTATTATTACTCTTTTGCTTCTGTCTTACTGAAAAATTTCTGTAACTATTAAAGGGGAAGCATTGGGAACATAAAGAGTTTTGTTTAAGGTACAAACCTGGCTTGTAAGAAGAGAACAGTGGTAGAAATAGGCACAAAATAAGCTATAACACAGTTTTATAAGCCAAGGAGGTAGTTTTCAAAAGAGATTGATTAATGACAAACCTAGTGCCGTGCTTGCTTATTCATTCATTCATTCTCTTCTATGTGAAATTTTCTCTACCTAAAAGGAAGATATTTATTAATTTAATTTAAAATTACCCAGTACTATTATATGTCAGGAAGAAAAAATTAAATAGAACATAATCTTTGCACAATCAGTACAAAGAGAGGGCCCTTGTTGGGTGAAAGTAAAATCATTTGATTATAATTGTACATTCTAAAAGCACAACTTTAATGAGGAAATTAAAATGGATTAGACATAGAGAGATTTTAAAAGCAGAGATGATTAAAAAGAGACATTAGTAGCTATTAGAAATTTCTCATCTAAGCCCAACTGGACATAGAGAACTGAAGGGTAGCTCTGCATACTTTAAATCTTGGAGCTTTGATCATACATAAAAGGCTCTCAAAAATTACCCTGAGTAGAATTTCATGCTTACGTCTAATGTAATAATTTAAGCATTCCTTCTACAATCTCACATTACTATGTGCAAAGCATAGTTGAACCTAGATTTTCATTAGCCAGGTAGAATAAATTATGGGTGTGCCTACACATACATATTTTGGATTTTGCCTCTCATTATGCTTACAGCTATTGTTGTTTTTAGAGATGAGAAAGCTGTGGTTCATAGAATTCAAATGATTACTGGATAGTCACAAAATTTAAAAGTAGAAAATTGGGACCACATAGTATATCTCTTGATTCTCAACTGAGCTCTCAGTTTTCTATCTATATGTCTAAGATGTGAGGGATGTCTGCACACTGTCTTCAGTTGTTCTCACTGGACAGTGAATTTATGTGAGGGTACCTTCCTTATCATGTCCTTGAGTTGTAATAATGAACTCAGCTTCGTATCCAATGGACCTTATCCAATAGTACTAGGGATGTTATGTACAACATAAGTAATATAATGAACATCACTGTATGTTGTATGTAAAAGTTGTTAAGAGAATAAGTCCTAAGAGTTTTCATCACAAGGAAATCATTTTATCTAAATTTCACATCTATATGATGGTCACTAAATTTATTGTGGCAATCATTTCATAATATCCATAAATCAAATCATTATGCTGTACACGTTAGACAGTGCTGTATGTCAATTATATCTCAGTAAAACTTGAGGAAAAAATAAAGTGAAGAAACCACAGAAAAGCTTAAAAAATAAGATCATCATACAAAAACATATTTTTCTGGAATATTGTTCCTGTTTCAGGAAGAATAATTTTTTTCTTTGGTTTAACTGATTTGCCCGACATGCTTTAAAAGGAAGTATTCACTCATCTTAATTTTACGACACTAGATCAGATCGTCTGAAATTGCATTCACATTGGACAATACAATATCCGAAATACACCAGGGAACAGTAAAAGAAACTACAGGTCAAATTATTCTTGAAAAGAATCCCCTACATAAAAGGGATGGTAATAAACTGCAATGTGTAGAAAAATGCCTTCCTAAAACTAACTAGTGGTAAAACCTAGCCTTAAAAGTCATGCGAATATATGGCATGATTTCTAGATGCCCTATACCACAATGAAGTATTTTTCTGGTCTTGCTACAATTTGAAGTTGATTTTAGATACGTGAGAAAATAAAGCATCCACAGTTGATTTAAAAAAAAAATAGAAATCAGGAGTTTGAGATTGGCAGATACTAACTACTACATATATAATAGATAACAAGTTCCTTATGTATAGCATAGGGAACTATATTCAATATCTTACAGTAACCTATAATGAAAAAGAATATATGTATGTACATGTCTGACTGAAACATTATTTTGTACACCAGAAATTTACACAACATTGTAAACTGACTATACTTCAATTTAAAAAAAAGAGAAATAAGCCTCAAAAACAAGCTACATTGAATAGGCTGACCCAGAAGGTGCACAAAGGAAATTAATCTTTTTGTTAAATTGTATCAACACAGCAATTCATTAGGAAGAATGCAATCCTGAAAAAATGCATTTTTAAGCATATTGTTTGTTTGCTTGGTTGTTTGTCGTGTTTTAAAGGTTTTTATTTTTTAATGTACCAATTATTAAGAATATCCGTATCTGCTACTTAAAATTTGTTTTACTGTCCTATGTGAATCCAACGTCAGACCATCTAATACCAGATCTACTGTTGTAAAAGTAAGATGAATGAGTACTTGTTTTAAAGAATGCCAGGCAAATCAGTTGAGCCTAAGGAAAAAAAAATCCTATTTTCTGAAACCAAACCAAATATTTCTTGGACATATTTGTAGATGAGTTGTGTTTCTCTCTTCCCATTTAAGCTAAATGGTCATCCATGTGTGAGGAAATCAATTTGAAGGCTAACTGAATGCTCTGGCCCGTCATTCCAAGTATCTCCTGCGTCATCTGGACTTTTAAATTTATTCCATCACACATGGATGCCTGGGCTTTCCAAATAAAGTTGGCAAGAGGCAATTCTTTTATGTTTGTGTTAATCTCAACTCACTGAAAGGCAAGTGCTTTTGTCAGAATGTTACTGCACTTGCACACTTCTGATTTCAGCAATTCCTTACTCTCAAGTACTAGTCCTGATACTTTCTTAACAGGTAACAGTTACTGTTCTTAAAGGAGTGGAATAGGCAAATGAATTATGAATTGATTAATTCATAAATCACTAATGAGTTAATAATCAGATTACACTAGTGAGAAAAGTAAGGCTTTGGCATGTTCACAGATAAATAACATCAGAAATATTATGTCTGAAGAGTTACCCTTCCCTCTGCCCCGTCACACACACACACCTGGAATACTAACATTAGATGACTTGAAAGAAATCCGATTTTTTTTTTAAACTATCTAAGTGGGATTATAATAAAGATGATCAAATTTGCTGGCACCAATTGGCAAATTATGTTTGGAAAAATACCTGTAGAATTAACACAAGCTCACTGTTACCACAATACATTTTTTTGTAAAAAAGGGTTAAGAGTGCTTAACATGAGATTTACTCTCAACAAACTTTGAAGGAGATATACAATACATTATCACTGACCGTAGGTACAAAGTTATACAGCAGAGCCCTAGGGCTTACTCATCCTGCTGCACTGAAACTTCATGCCTGTTGATTGGTAACTCCCTCCTTCCCCTTACCCCTAGCCCCTTGCAACCTCCATTCCATTCTTTGATTCTGTGAATCTGACTATTTTAGATACCTCACATAATTGGAATAAGACAGTGTCTTTCTGTGACTGGCTTATGTCACATAGCATAATATCCCCCAGGTTCATTCAAAATGGGGTATATACATAAATTGGAATAGTATTCAGCCTTAAAAAGGGCTGGAAAGTTCAGCTTCTTTATATAAAAATATTTATTTACACAGTATATTTTTATTTGTATCTGTTGTGCCCTTTATTAGAAGTAAAGGCTGTGAGCAGAGCATGTATTTCCACCCCACATACTGAACTGAATGGACCCACCTCAGTGTACGTGCCATTTTCACCTTGTAATTGTATTGAGTCATGAAAGTGAGCTGAATAGTTGCTATTTTAAACATAGAGGAAATGCACATTTCTCATAATAAAATTTCCATCTTGGCATATCAAAGAATATTCTTATGAAGTAGAAGTATTAAAAATACATAGTCAAGTACACAAAAAAATTCTTAACTTTAAATAAACCCTATGTCTTAAAAAATCATCTATAGTGGTTTTCAACTACTGAATGTTAAAACAGATATATTGATGCAAAAACAGGATATAAAAATAGACTGTATAAAATCAAATTTGTAGTAAGAAACATATCAGTCAGCTTATGTTATTGTCTAACTGACCTTATGTTAAATTGGTTTTAAGAAAATAATTTTGATGCAGTGTTTGAATTGCATGAAATGATAATTATCCTTGATTTTTAAAAAATCCAATTCATCATTATAAATTTGTCTTCACAAATGAGTCAAACCCTTTCAACATTTTGCCCTAAAAGTTGCCTTTATTCTGTAGAAATTAGTGACTGTTCTCAAAACATTTTGATCCTAACAGTATTTCTTTTTACAAGGAGTTTTCTCAAAATATTGTAGGAAGGTCAATTATGATGAATTTCTATTTGTAGCATCAATAAAAACATACTATTCCATTGGTACACATTTTGTACCCTGGAGTTCTGTACTATATTTTGTTTCAATGATTTCTGTTTTTAAAAAACATTTTTCTAAGAGCTTCAAGAGATAATGTAAAAATAACACCTATGGTTTATAACACTAAAAAATGAAAAGATAAAGGATATGGACTCAATGTATTAAATTTTACTCTTAATATATAGGTAATTAAAGCATGTTTCCTATCATGAAGCTAAGAGGCAACACTTTTATAGTGTTAGAATTTTGGTGATAGAATGAAGTAGGGAGAGGAGTTAAAGGAAGGTAGGAGTAATTGCTCTTTTTATTTTGAAATTTTTAAAAAATATGATGTTTATATTTTGAAAATCTCAAACTTACAGGAAAGTTGCAAGTAAAATTAAGGGGACTTAATTTTCATGCAAGTAAAAGACTTTTTTTCTTCTAAACCATTTGAGACTAAGTTGCTGACCTTATTATGTCCCATCATTTCCATATGTTGTAGTGTGTGTTTCCTACAAAGACATTCTCCCACACACTGCAATAAAGCCACCAAAATCAGGGTAACAGTGTTGATACCTGATGCCACCTAATTGTCAGACCCTGTTCAAGTTTCACTAATCATCCCCACTGTATCTTCTGAAACAAAATGATGCAGTCCACACTTTGTATTTGGTTGTCTCCTCTGTGGAACAGTCTCTCAACCTTTGACTTTCATGACCTCGATACTTCGGAAGCGTACAGCCAGTTACGTTGTAGAATGTCCTGCAAATTTGAGTTTGCTGATTTTCCCTAATAATTAAAGTCAGGTTATGCGTTTTGGCAGGGGCATTTTAGAAGCAATACCATATTCTTCTCACTCCATCAGTCGTGGTGCATAATTTCCACTTGTCCCATCACTGACGACATTCACTTTGATCATTTGATCTCTGTGCTGTTTGCCAGGCTTCTCCTCTGTAAAGTCACACCTTTCCCTCTTTATAATGAATATGTATTTCATAAGGAGGTGCTTTGAAAGTATATAAATACCCTATGTGTCATCAAATTCAATTGATTCATTTATTCATGAATCACTAGTCAAGTATACAAAAAAATTCTTAACTTTAAATAAACCCTATGTCTTAAAAAATCATATATAGTGGTGTTCAACTACTGAATGTTAAAATAGATATATTGATGCAAAAACAGGATATAAAAATAGACTGTATAAAAAAGTCAAATTTGTAGTAAGAAACATATCAGTCAGCTTATGTTATATTGTCTAACTGACCTTAGTTAAATTGGTTTTAAGAAAATAATCTTGATGAATGATTTCCTATTTTATCCAATGGCTTATAGTCTGTTATTATAATTTATTTTTAAACAAAAATTGACCTAATTTGACCAGTATACACACACACACACTCACATATTCATACCTATATTTCTATCTCTCTCTATATGTATATTTCTATACTTAAAAAGTCATATTTCCATCAGTATATCCAATGCAATTTAACACTCCAGAGTTCATTCTCAGTTTCTCCTTTTCCATATTTATAATCTTTTTCCAACAAGAAACTTGCTCCCGTTAAGTTTAATACATCAAGTTCAACCTTGTATGTGTCCCATCTCCTACCAGTCTCACGTGAACAAAACCCCTCCCCACCCACACTGACTCCATGGATGCCCCTTGGTGGAGACTGGCTCCAACTAGCTTGGACTCTGGCACGCACTACCAGTTCCCAGCTCCCACTTTAATTGAATGTCTTCCTCACACTCTTTTGGTTCCGACACTTCATGTCACTGACTTGTGTGGATACCCTCCTCAGCTTGCTCATGCACTGAAACCCAGTGCTGGGTTGCCCACCAATACAGAAGCCTTCCTTTGCTTTCTCGGCTCTCACAGTCTCCACTTCAAGCCTCCAGCTGTGTAGATTCTCTGCTCATACCCCTGGGTTCTTAACCCTGCTCCAAGTCACTCTGCCACCTCCCTCTTTCTTCATTCTGTGTAGATATATACTTGGTTTGGCTTCATCATATTGGGCTGGCCTTTGATTGTTTATAAAGGGGAGGAAGAGGAGGAGGAGAAGATTTGCGTTTCTTTTTAAAATTTCTTCTGTGTGTGAAGTGTATTTCACTTCCCAAGTGGAAGCCACAGAATATTTTCAATAAATTAAGCAGCAGAACATTTTACTAAGCACCTGCAAATCAGTGTTTTTAATGTAGTCAGTAAAGCATTTGGGAAGAAACAAAACTGAAACACTTCCCATAGATTGAGTCACCAATTTTTGCCCTGAAAATGATGTTACAAGTATTATATAATTGACATTAAGTACAAACTTGATGTTTGACTTTAATCTTGCTTTGGATCTTGAGCAATTTCTAAACTGTTCTAATGCCAAGTTATACATTTCAACAAAGGTACTAAGAGGGAAATTTGAAGAAAAGAATTTTTCAAAGTAGTTAAAATGAATAACATTATACTTTGTACCTTTATATCTGACCAGGACTATAATAGAATATATAGCCCTTAGCCATAACTGGAAACTTGAATTTGTTCATTCAACTTGATATTAAAATAAAAAAAGAAAATGAAAGTCCTTTTTTAAAAAAAGAGTTAAAGATATTAAAAAAAAAGTAACTAAAACAAAATTTTAAAAACTTGACAATAAAACCAATGTCCACATCACACTAGCAAGTTTTAACAAGTGTTAGATCAATCTCAATTGAAAATCTCATTACTAGTCATTATTCATGCACATACTTCTAGTAATTTGATCATGGCTGTTGTTTCACATATCCAAAATTTAAAGTAAAATGAAGGCCAGAGTCAACTTTATTGGCAGCAAAACTGGGAGTTACCTTGGCAACTTTTGCCAAGTGATAGATGTGGCTGATCTTAAGAAGTATTTGTAATTTCCTTCTGGGGTCCCCTATGTTTTCATATTCATCTCCTCTATGTCTAAAAGCATATTGAAAAAAATTGTTTTCATTTTTGTTAGTATAAAAATAACAGGAACAGATTATCACTTTCAGATTTTATTGTACTCCAGTTAATAGTAAAATGTCATTTTTTTTCATTTCTTTCATTAATTATAAATTCCAAGATCTGTTCATTTGCTAGCACATTTCTGTTTGTTCTTATGATAGGCAATTATCTGCGTTATATAATTGGAGATTCTGGTTGCTCTGGCAACAAAATGCTTACTTTAAATATAGAAACTCATTTATTTTCTGTCACTTCATTCTTTACTGTTAAGGCAACAAGCTGTTTTCTGTTAAATAAAAAATGAAGAGATACTGTTATAATGGGTGAATTGTCAAGATTTGCTCTTTGTTTCAATTTAAGCTAAGGGGAGAAGGAATGGCCAGTTCTCTTGGAAATTAAAAGACTTTTGTATAAAGGTAAACTCTGTTCTAGAGAAGTAAAGAGAGTGAGAAACTGAATTCCGTGATTACGAAACACTTGGAAATGTGATCAGTGCCATCTATTAAACTTATTTTTAACAAAGTGGAGCTTTAAAAATGTAGAGAATTGACCTAAAGGGGGCTTTGTTGGTGCTTTCGTGAAGAAAGTAGTTATTCTTTCCAGGAATATCCCACTTCTGAAAGCATAGTTTTCCAATTGTTTAAAACATAATCTCATACAAACAGATAACCAACATGGGTTAAAGTTTTATTAACTCCTGAATGAGGTAACATATAGAATGATAAGATAATGATGTGAAGAGGCTATGAGGAACTGGAATTTATAATCAGTGAGGCCAAGGATGATGAAATAGGTGTATATCCTATAGGACAATGCATCCATAAACTTTGACATTATTTTCTCTACCAGGCAAGGGAAAAAGATCACCGTTCATCAATTTCATATAAACTAACCCCTGTCTTTATTGGGCTGTAAAATGCTTAGGCCTGAATCACTTATGGATAGTAAGTCACACAAAGTTACATTTCCTCAAGAGTAAAAATAATTAGTAAGGTGGCATTATTAGTAGGTGCTATATCATAGTATTGAAAAATCCTCATCCTCATCATTCTACCTTATTTCCAACTTTTGGATAACTTTTCCTGCCACATTCTATCTACCCCTTAATACTTTTAAATACAAAATATGGTTGAATGTGTTACATGGGGAAATAGTGATTATAAAAATAAAAGTAATGCTGAGGTCCTTAGATGTGTTGGAGGATCATCAGATATTGGAGAAAAATCACATTTTTATGTCATAAAATGGACAGACTCTTCCATATCTTCAATTTCTAAGGCTGCTTCTTCAGAGCTTCTTATAGTAGATTGGTTTGCTTTGGTTACTGTAAAAATCAAAGAATTTGAGTATAACATCTAGGAGAGATGTTAGCAAACATACATTGACTTTTGCTGCAATCAAGAAAACTGAGATCCAGGAATTTACAAATTGTCTATCTTATGGCAAATTAGTGACTAACTGATTATTTCCTAATAACTAGCAATACATATTTCTCCTATTAACTCAGCAACTTGAATACCATAAATAAAAGGCCTAGAGCACTTAATTATTGCCTGGGAAAAAGGAAAGATGGATCTCCTAGTGAACTAACAGGTCTTTGAGCATAATGAACTTTGAACTATAGAGTTCAAAGCCAGCCAACTTCTTAAAATGGAAAAGAAAGAAAAATACAAAGAGAATTAAATGCAAATAATAACTCAGTAGATTATCCTTCCATAAGAACTTAAAAAATATGATACAGGAAATCTTTTATAACTAGGAATTGTAAGTGTAAAATGTTGATGTTGCTGTAACAAAAAGACATCACAGATGAGTTTTTTTAAAATAAGATAAATTAGTAATACCCAAATAACTCAGAAATGAGGTTCTACTACTGTCAAACTAACATTTTACATGGAGGAAAACTGAAGTACGTAACTTCCTTCTGACTGCTGTATCTCTATGGTTTTACCACATTTATTTTATTCATTGGGTATGATTTTATCTTGACCCCAATAAAATGGTAAAGAGTGATTGTGACTTAATGTTACTGATTTATGCCTTCTGGGTCTGATCACTGTCTCAGAAAAATCAGAGTATTTCTGTGCTTGAGAGGTGGGAAGAAAACCCAAATCACCTTAAGATTTACGGAAAAATTGTATTCCGTTTATCCTGATTAGACAGACTTTCCAGTTTACCAAGAGAATCTCTCAAAGGCTCTTCCTGCAACACCAACTTGTTGGATTTCAGTTCTGTTCTTCAGAATTTCATGCAAATATGGCAGAATAGACTCCTCTGGCTTTGTCATTACCTCTCTTCCCATCTTTTACCTAATGCAGGAAGCCAAGATTTATTTGACCTGTTTCCTTTATCTTTCTCAGGGCTACCTGCAAAACCATCTTGTTTTATTGCTTTATGCACCTCACTTTTCTTTTGTAATCAGTCTGTACATAAATTCCTTTTCAAAACCAGTTTACATGACAATTTAAAATTTCTTACAGCATGAAAACTAGGTGACAAAGGGCTTAATGCCATACGTTCATGTTCTTCACAGTTTCTGTGTGTAAACACCATGAGGAATGAACCAGTTGTTAACCCATGTGTTACAAATCAGTTCAGCAGTGCCTCTCTGTTGCAATAGCTATATTTATAATATATTTTTGGAAATATTTTAGCAGTATTATTGCTGGAGAACTGGGGGACATTGTGTTTGTTTGTGAAATCATTTTGTGCAAGCAACGAGGCTCCTCTGTACTGAAAATACTTAGTTTCTCTAAATATCTGGCACAATGTCCATGTCATGATTTGTGTTTAATAAACTCTCAGACAAGTTCTAATTATAGAGGAATTAGGGAATTGATCTGCACCAACTCACATTTAGACCTATGCTAAGCTCTTCAGTTTCTTAATCAGAATCAGGCCTTTTATTTTAACTGAGTTTATTAGGTAGCTTGCTTTTCAGCCTCACCTTCCAATTTCTCCTTTAAGGAGTTTTTCTTACTCTGTACTACTTCCAAAAAACTAGTTCTTGGAGTTTTTGACTCCTCTTCCTTTGCACGTGCTTTTTATTC
Source organism: Camelus ferus (assembly GCF_009834535.1). Taxonomy (NCBI): domain Eukaryota; kingdom Metazoa; phylum Chordata; class Mammalia; order Artiodactyla; family Camelidae; genus Camelus; species Camelus ferus. The sequence continues at coordinate 87,945,066 of NC_045696.1, read as the reverse complement.
ATCTTTTCCTTCATTTCTGTTTTTTGAAATCTTACCCACCCTTTATGATTCAATTAGTTCTGCCTCCATGAGGCATTTCAGTATCTCTGCTGGGATGTGAGCTTTGTTCCTTTGAATTCATGCAGCATTTTCATTTCTCTTTTATGTTCCTACTTGATTTGAAGTTATTTGAATATAAGTAGTATCTCCCTTATTAGATTCTAAATCATCTTGGTAGACAAGAGGCTCAATTGTGTATTTTGGTACACATCCTTTTCCAATCCTATGACTGTAATAGTCACTCAATATTTATTTGTTGAATGAGCTGTAAAGAATACCTATAGTTACTATTTTCAAGGTTATTCATAGTCTAACAGTAGACCAAACACAGAATCAAAACAAAGATGAATAGAAATGTGTTCAAGACTAACCATTACAAAATAGGTTTCTCCTCTTTCTCATTGCAGCTGATTTTCCCACTTACATATATTCTCTTGACCCTGACTTTTTAAACACATTCTTATCTTTAGTCAAGAAGTGCCTAAATCAAAGGCAAAGAGTCAGTGTCTTGGTATCAGAATCAATTAGGACTTTTCTAATAGTCTCCTACATCAGTCTGCCTAATTAATAAGGGTACAGGTGCACAGACAGCTAGCTAGATAAGAGCAGAGAAAGTGGGGCTCAAGCTACTTACTGCACATCTGTATTCTCACTCCTGCTTTTTTTGACCTTTGATTGCTATTACCCCTTCCCTCCTTGATGGACATTATTAACCTTCCTCTCCTTCTTGACAGTAGAAAGTTATTGAGCACCTCCTGTCCTTTCCCATGACTTCTTTCAGGACATGTCTTTCCCCCAGCCTCATAGTACATACTCTTCTTTACCTGACAAGCCATGTATTGCAACCTCAGCTTTAAATTTACCCGTGGATGAGGGTGAGAACCTGAGAAGAGTGAAAAAGATCAGTCAGTCAGAAAAAATGGGAATTGTGCCCAAAAGCAGATTTTATAGGTGATGTCATTGAGTCTCAAAGAAGTCAGTAACTTGCCACATGGTATTTAAGTAGCAGAACCATGTGTTGAATCCCCTGTGCTACTGGAGGGGTAGATTCTTATCTCATCACAGAAGGAATTCAGAGATGAGACACAGAGGTCAAGAAAGCAAAGCAAGAATTTATTAAGTAATAGTATGCTCTTACGGGGAGAATGACTCAGGTGAGCAGACTTTGATGAGCAGCTGCCCTGAGTTTCTATGGCAAGCTTGATATGGGGTGTAAAAATGAAGAGGCAGAATATGCACTGGGGACTAAGGGGTTTTGGGTTATATTTTCTGATTTTCATTCCAGCTCCCCTTTGCCAAAGGGAGGAGGGAGCTTTGTCCTTATTTAGTGTTGATCAAAACTCATGGCGCTGGTGCATAATGGGTACCTCCCATCTGCAAGACTATTTTATTGTAATGAGGGCATAATAAGCAAAAGTTACATTTGTATGCCAGAAATTCCCAGCTTTCTTTGTCTGCCTCCAAGACCCCTGTCACTCAAGATACATGGCTTCCTGTCAGTCTGGAGGTTCCTGCTTCTTTTTGTCTTCCCAAGGACTTCTGCTGTTCACGAGCTGTATGATTTCCTGCCATGTGGCCTGAGCCCCACTTTCTCTGCTCATATCTAGCTAGCTAGCTGTGCACCTGTACCCTTATTAATTAGGCAGAGAAAATTAAAAAAAAATCCTTTAGCCCTCAACAACTGGAAATGGTTTTAACTCAAAAATGTTGGGTTGCTGAGTTTTTCAAGTTCCTCTTTGAGTATCTGAGATGATAATATTGCTTTGCTTTCAGCTGAGATGATTGAAAGGGGCACTGGGGCTGCTTCTAAGCTTTACAGTAATAGTGTCTCCCTGTCTTCCTGGGACTGTTCCAGGAATGGAGGCTTTGCAGATTAGAAGAGGTTTCACCAGCAAAGTTTAGGCCATCTAATAAGAAATAAATTGCATGATGTGCACAGTGGGGATTTAAAACAAAATTTCAAAACTACCGTATTTTGCAGGAGATGGAATTTTACCTGGAGAACATGGACCTTCAGTCTGGAGGGTGGTAAATCTTCCGGGAAGTGTGTGTGCCTACCATAGAAGTGTACCATTTAATTGTCTTCTGTGTGCTTTGACACAGCTACTGCATTTCAAGCCAAACCGGGTGTATTTTTAGGAGGTTTGAGGGTAACACTTCATGCAGTTATATAGGAAAGTGGGCAGATAGTTTATTATATGGACGTCATGATGGGTTTTTTTTTTTTTTTTATATATTACGGCAAAGGCTTTGAAGAAAAAATGCCATCAGTCAAAAGCAAGAAAAGCTTGCTTTTCACATTTATTCTCTCTGAATTCCTTAGTGTTCATAGTGAGTTTACAGTGCTGAACTCACCCTTGCTAGCATATACTTTGCTTGTTCGGTGCTAAATTCCATTGGGTAAAGAATGGCCAAGTGGAAAAATCATTTCTAGTTGTAACATGTTTCACAATTTAAAAATGATTTCAAAACACTGTTTGTTTTGGTATTTTCAAAAACTGGTGAGCTAGGAAAGGCAGGGAGAGCTATCTCTTTGACCTATCAAGAAACTGAAACCCAGATATTTATGTGAGCTTCTCAGGATAAAATAGCACGTGAAAAGAACCAGGAAAGGAATTACCACCCATGAAAACATTCTCAGCTCGATGCTTCTACTAAACTGTACAGTCCACTTGGACAGAAATCTTACCTAACTTTTTAAAGATAGTACCTCCAGGTATGATTTTTATAATTATTTAATGGATAAATAAATGAACAAATTAATCCTCCCCCTACCATAAAAAAGGTCTGGATAGAATTGATCATTGGTTTATATTTGTTCCATATGAAATAATTTATTTCTCTTTTCCTTCCTCCCTCCCTCCTTCATTTCTCTCCCTACCCTTTTCATTCTTCCTAACTCTGTTTTTCAAAAGGATAGTTTTAATTGTCTCTGAATGTTTGAATCTTAGCACAGTGTCTCATATGAAAGGCATTTAATGTTTATTAAATGAGGAAACAAACAAATCCAGTTCCATGGCCACAACCCTTCACACTGGAAGATACTGTCTCTTGGGCAAATTTAATTCCTATTAGCTACATTTATTTAGTAACTGTTGCTCCTTCTGTAAAGCATGCTGCCACAAATTCCAGAGCTCTTTATTTATTTTCTTGACCTTTTTTTCCCTTCTCAATTGTAATTTAGTTAGAAGCCAAAACAGTATGCCAGCCAGTGGAGGAAATGAAATAAAGTGGAAAAGAAAGCATTTTGGGTCACATATGGCATTTAATCTTGTCTTCCTCAATTATCAGCTGCTTGAGTTCAGTCATGTTATTCTTTTCAAAGTTGGGGTGGATAATAATTCAAATCCTACAAGATTTTTGTGGGACTAATGTATCAGTTTTACATTTAAAGATGATGTTAAAACAGAGATGAAAGTAGCATCTCTAAATATGTAGCTCTAGGTGTGTGTATGTGTGTGTGTGGTGAATTTCCATGACAGTATCAACTACTTTGACTGATGAGGAAAGGGGGGGTTCCCTCATATGGATGGAACCATAGAAACTACAGTAGGCAAGTGTCTGATTTTTGTGGTACCCGGTCCACATAGAAAATGAAAGCAGCAATAAGTGGTATAGTTTCAGGAGAGGGAAGGACGTGCCTTTCCACGTGTCTGGATAGTGTTTGAGCAATACTCTTGGCAAAAAGCCTGCTTTTTGAAGCCGGAACCGCAGGTCAGTCCATGGCAACCCTGAGGGTGGTCAGTGCAGTGGGGCAGCAGTAGGGAGGCAGAAGAATCTTTGAAGACAGCCTGGGAAGCAGGTGATAAGATGGAGAAGTAGTCTCTGGAACAGAGTACAGTCATTTTACTAGATCCTGGGGTTAACATCATCGCCAGAAGAGCTTTTGAAGCTACCTCTTCATTTAAGAAACTATTTAGCTGCAAGCAACAGAAAAGATGACCAAGAGTAACTTGAATGCTGAATAATTTTTCACATAAAAAGAATTCTAAAATAGACAGTCAAAGGTTGGTAGAGCTATTCAAAATTCCTTCAGGGAACCTTACGTATTTTCTGTCTTTCCTTCTAGGCAGTCTTGGTGGGTCAATTTTTCTCTTACGCTTTCAAGATGGCAGCTGCGCCTTGTATTAAGAATCGGGGAAGGTAGAATGTAGGAAAGCCAAACTCATTCCTCTCTAAAGGACTTACTTATTTTTCAGTTAGGAAGACAAGCCCTTTCCAAAGATGTTTTTATAGGGAGGTCCAGGACTCTTATGTAACTTCCTTTGAGTGAAAGCAAAATGTAATGTTTAGCTTTCTAGGCTCTATGAGAAAGGAAACAAGAGTTACTGGTTGGGAACAAATGTTGAGTGAGAGGATGACCGCTTTGGCCACCCAGGCCAAACATTATTTCTCTACATGGGACAGAATGCTTGGTGGGAGTTATTGTGTGTTGGATGGGTTTCTCCTCATGATTCTGGTAGGGAACCCAAAATGAAAAAAAAAAACAATGTTTCATTGCCATTGGAAATAGGTTACCCGTGTACATCCATTGCTTTGCTGATTAGTGCCTCAGTAGATGCTATCTTGCTATACGGTTTAAGACGTAATACAGTGACATAATACCTGATATAAATAAGTGTTCAAAAAATATTTGCTCTCTTTCTATTTTTGTGTCCCTGATAGCCTATTCTACTTACTGTGCTTTTGGTGGCTAGAACAGAAGACACTAAATTAACACAAGGAAGAGTGAGGTTGCCCCCCTTCTAGCTCTGCTCCTCCTGTTTCCCTCTCTTTCACTGTGGACCAGCTCTCTCTACACATGGGTTTCCAGCCAGGCTTCCAACCAGGTTCCCACTGCATGAGTTTTCCTTCGACTCAGTTCAAATTCGATAATAAAATGAAAGTAATCTGTGCTCTTATTCTTGATGGGTTTTAATGAATGTGTACTTTTTTTTTTTTTAAGTGTAAGCTTTCATATAAATGACTGTTGGATGTTCTAGCTACCCCCCGTTATCCATTCTCTTTTAACTTGTTAGAAATAACCTCTATTTTCAGTTGGTCATATTGCCAGTGAAGTAAAAGTCTACACCCCATTTTGCCTTGCAATCAAGGCTTAGTCATGTGACAAAGTTTTAGCCAGTGGGTTTTAGGTGGAAGTATTGTGTGTGACATTTGGAAAATCTCCTTAAAGAGGCAGGCCATCTGAGACCTGGAGTAAGGGAATGGTACCTGGAGTTCTGGCAGTCATCTTGGACTAAGAGAATGGGGGCTTTACCCAAGGGATGGGGAAAGTGACCATGTAGGGATTGGGGAGAGGACTGTGAAGCTCCCATTCCAGCTCATATTTATAAAATAAAGGGATATTGTTATTTAAGTCCCACTGGAAATTCTCATTACTGATCAAACTGACAGCCTAATAAGCAGTACAAAAATTATAGGATGGTCAGCATCTAAACTCTGAAGCTAGAGAGTTTTTCTCTGAGGCAGGAGCAGCTGGTGCTCTTACAGCTGACATTGATAGTGATGAGTGGTGTATAATGACAGTTTAAGACAAGATGCTCCAGCACAGTGAAAGGAAATTCTCTAAATGTGAATGTCTTGGCACAAAAATAAGAACTTACAAACTCAACCTTTATGGCTGAGTGAAAAGGAGGTAAAATCGTGGCCTGCCATTAATCCTAGTGATGAACCATAAACTTAGAATTCATTGCGTATTGGATACTTTATTTTTAGAAATGTTTATCTAGCACTCTTGCCATAATTTCTGAAGTAATGTATAATTTAGCCAAGATTGAATTCATGTCTTTTTCATTCATTAAGGCTTATGGAATTTAAATATGTATTTTGCATAAGACATTTTGATGCCCAAGAAATATTTTTATTTTTAAATCCTCTAAAGCTTTATATTAAAAACAAAGATACTGGATTTTTTCTAGGGGAAAATGAATTAAAAAATAACACTTTGAAACATGATTTTTAAGTGTATTTTAAATGTGGCAAAACATTATTTTATCTTTAATTGAACTGACATATCCTTCAACTGCTGACTTGAAAGCTGATGCACCTCCACATCTCTAGGGGCTTTCTTTATATTTACACACACAGTTTTAAACACATATTTAAAAGCAGGGAGTTATTAAATACACATTTTAAGGATGTAAGAAAAGGCTCTGCTTGTGAAAACACTGTTATTTTTTTCATAAGCTTCTTTACTCCTGAGCATCTTAACCAGACTATTTAGGGAAATTTTAATGTTTCATTGTTTAAAAAATGCTTCAGGAGGGAGGAGCCCATAGCTGACATCCTGAGTTCCCCTTTGGGACTTTAGCATAGTGCCAGCAATAATAACTGCAGACACACTACTTATTAAGGAGGAATATAAACATTTTACTGCCAGTGTTCTAGAGAACTATGGAATATTATGTTTTAATTTTCTTTCAGGGGTTGTATTTTTTATGTGATGCAGCTGCTCTGTTCTTTTTCAGTTAATACATGTAACCAAACTCACATAAAAATTAGCTTCACTTAGAATGATGGTCTCCAGGTCCATCCATGTTGCTGCAAATGGCATTATTTTATTTTTTATGGCTAAGTAGTATTCCATTGTATAGGAAGGAAAGTGCTTTTGGAAGAAAATCTGCATTTAAAGCTTGCTTCTAGCATGTACTAACCAAGTAATGGTTGAGGAAGCTACTTTACCTTTTTAACCTCAGCTTCATTGAGAAAATCTCCAGTATCAAAATGGTACTAATCTTAGATGGCTGTTTGGAGCATTCAGTGAGGTTATGCATGTTACATATGTAAAGCATCAGGAACATTAAATGGTTAACAGTGGATTTGGTTCCTTCTCTCTGGTTAGTGTCTGATCAGTGCAGTAAAAATCCAGATGCATTGATTCCTCCCTGGAAGAATCAGTCACGTTAAGTAAAAAATGAATGTGTGGACTTTTACTCATTAAAAGCTTGTATATTATATTTCTATTGGAATTCTTACTCCATCTGTGTTGTTACATGTCTCAGCAGCCCTTTAATGACCCCAGCTGGTCATCAGAGACATAGAAGATGCTTTTTGAACAAGTCTAAAGCAGCTTCCCTGATGAACAAGAGCCTCTCATCTCTCTTTTCTCTGTATTTTTTCTTACAGATATGATTTTCTTTATAAGTTATGATATTGTTGCTATAATACAAAGAAATTTGATAGAAACAAGGATTAGAACTAGAAAGAATGTTCTAGATTGTCTGGCCTAATGTTGCTGTTTAACAGGCGAGGAGCCAGGGCCGTCAACTTGTGAGTTGCCCGAGAAGAGAAGGCTAATGAGCCTGCAGCCGACACCCAGGTCTTCTCTAGTCCTGTTCTCTTGCAAACCACACTTCTCTTGTTAGCTATCTTAATTCTTATGGGTAAATATCCATTGAACTCACGGTCTTTAAGGGTATTTTGGAGGTTAGAAATTTGTCTATTTTTCTTTAGCTTGAAGGGATTTATCCTAGAGGTTAGTTCAAAATAGTATCAAAATGTATTAGATGCTGAGAGCCTTCACTCAGTACATACAGACACTATGGGCCAAAAATGATCACCTGTGTCTTCCAGGGAGGCTGGAAAGATTTCTGTTCTAATCTCCAGTCTTCTGTCTCTGTCTTCTTGGTAGATGTTTTTACGAAACATTTTAACAGCTTTATGGAGGTGCTTTGATACCACCCTGGAGTCAATAACCCTAAATTAGAATTCTCTCTCTTTCCCCAGACAATTTCCCTTTGATCTGTCCTGACTTCCTTATATCTGTTAGTAATACCTCCTCTGCTCTGGCCACCCCAGCTGGAAACCTCAATGCTGGTTTTCATGTTTCTCCTTCAACCATATTTAATCAATCGATACATTCTATAGTTCTCACAACCGTTCTTATTCATGTATTATGTTAATCATATTCTCACTGGATTCAGCAACATCTCCTTTCTTACAAGCCACCTGAACACCTTACAAATTGATCTTTTTCCTCTTTAATAATTACAGAACTTGCAGTCACCCCCTGCTGCTTTTCAAAGCGATTCTGGATGTAAGCATAAAAAATAGCCATCTTCTAGGACATGGGCCCAACTTGTCTTTCTCACTTTGCCTTTTCCATTTTTTACCTTGAGTTTTGATCTTTCACTTCCACAAATTGTTCTACTTATAAGTCCCTTAAATTCATGATGCATTCCCAGTTCAGGACCCTTGCTTACATTTGTTATTCCAGGAAGATATTCCCTGGACTTATTTTCTGTCTTATTCTTGATATTTAGCTTAAATGCTGCCTTTGCAAAGAAATATTCCCTAATGACTCCTACCTGTGCAGATCTCTTTCCTATCAACTGCTTTGATACCTTTAATGTAATCTATATGTTTGGGACTTATTTTGGATAGTTTTTAATTATCCTGATTATTCAACAGACAATTAACCTGTCAGTTCCTCAAGAGCGGTTTTGTTACAGCTGCAGTTCCAAACTTAGAGTCTTGTCAATAGTAGATGCTACAAAATATGGACTGACCATTAAAAAGCAAAAAAGCCCCCAATCATAAATTAACTGATAAAATTGAAAGAGTAAGAGGTTGTGCAATAAAACATAAAAGATTTTAGAAAACAGGGCAATTGTAAATCAAAGGTACCATTTTATTTCAACATTTAATGAGAACCTGTGATTTACCAGCCACTTTGCTGGGTGCTGAGGATAGAGGGAGAAATACTATCTTGGATAAAAAGGAAAAGAATGAGTAGAAGAGTATGGAGCTTCTGACTGGGAAGCTGAGAGGTGGGTGGCAGAGTGAGGTCATGGGGGTGCTGGCAGAGAGGAGGGACATTTTTCTTTCAAAAGGTAGTTCAGCCCACATTGGGGTTGATTTCAACATGGAGCCAAATGATGCTGTGTCAGGGTGTTAACGTTCTTCTTTATCAAACTCTGAGCTGTGCCTGCTGTGAATGGCAGCAAGCCTAGTTTTCCATTGTTTATAACAACAAATGATTTCAAATGTATAAAAATCCCTAAGTTCTGTTGTCAGATGATAATAAGAAGAAAAACATGCAAACAAAATTACCATTAAGTTCGATGTACTTGTCCATCTGCAACTGTGTCCACATTTCAGCATTTTATTGCTTAGTTTAGAAGTAGGTAACCTCAACTGCCAAAAACAATTGAGTATGTTGAATAGAGAAGAACCAAACACAGCATGTGGGCCACAGCTCTGCGTCCTGGAGAATGACCTTCGTTGCTACGCTCCTTTTCACTGCCTGAGAATTAGAGGTCTCTAGCAACTTACGGCAATAAAGAATTTATCTGCAATGAAAGAAAATTTATTCAATTTATATATTTGTGGCTTAAGAAAATTACAAAAATTGTCCCTGGGTAAAATTCTAAGCATATTTACACATTAGTAGAGTCGAATACTCAATATCGGTAGTGATTGATTAAGCAAATAATAATAACAAGAATAACAATACACCAACATAGTGTTTGTTCTGTTTGATAATAAAACATTCATAATATAGACAACCAAATTTACATCATTAAGACTCTTAATACCTATGAAAGAATTAAAATATTTTTAAGCAGTAATTTCCTTCCTCTTTCATCTGGAGATTCATTTTTTGGTTTTCTTGGCTGAATTTTCTTCTCTGGTACTTGTCCTTAATGGTCTACCCAGGATTTTGTTGGTCAGTTCTCTGCTTGCCTTGCTGGGTAATTGCATTTAGTACCAAGGCTTTAATTAAATGTCACCTAAGGGCCAATGATACCCACATTTATACTTCTGTCTCTGACTTTATTATTGAATTCTATGGTATATCTTAAACTGATTTCTAGACATCTCCAGCAGAATTCATGGTTTTGTTCATAAAGAACTATTCTTCCCACAATTACTGCTCTCAAATGGCTCAAGCCTCTTAGAAGGTATCCTTTTTTCCTGGCTTTTGCTTACCCTTCACGAGTGCTGTCAGCATCCACTCACATCATCACATCACTCCATCCCTAGTGCCACAGTCCTAGTCAGGCCACCATCATCTCTCATCTCTCTCATCTGGATCTTGTCAGAGCCTCTTCCAGCTCTTTCTGTTTTCTTACTGGCCTAGCTACAATTATTCTTCACACAGTTGCCAAAGGGAGCGTTTGAAATGTTGATCAGGTCGTACAATTTGTTTGCTTAGTGTTGGGAAATGGCTTCTGTTTATGCTTAAAATCCAAACTCCTTCCCATGGCCCCACAGTCCTTCTATGATCTAGCCTATGCCTTCTGCCCTCCACTTCCATCCTGCCAAGCTGTGTTCCAGCCACTCTGGCCTTTCTGTTCTTGGAATATACTAGGGCTAGTCATTCCTCGAGGTTTTTATGCTCACTGTCTCTTCCTGGAATCCTCTACCTCTTCTCCCCATCTTTTTTTTTTTTTTTTTTTATCACTGGCTTCTTCTAGATGTTCAAGGATCAGCACAACTATTATTTCATCCCAGAGGACTTCTCTGATCATCTAATCTTAAGTGGTCCCCTTCCTCCCCATCTCCTTTTTTCTCTTTACTTCATCTCATTTTCTCCATAGGATTTAATATATGAAAACACTCTGTTTATTCTTTTATTGGCTTGTTGTCTGTCTTTCGTCATCTGGAAGAATTTTTCACAAACTTTTTTGCATGATACCACATCTAAGAAATCAGTTGATTCTTGTACTCATGGTAGCTATGTTCTATAAAGTCACTGTGAACACTAGACTAGTGAATGCTGATTCATTGCTCCTATAGAAAACACAGGATTAGTTTCCTATAAGCCTCTGGTCACAACATCTTCATCCACCCATCAACACATAAGTTAGTTTTATGAGTATTTCTATTTAAAGACATCCTGTTTAATATATACTATTGACTCATAATGTTGAACTCACTACCAACAGTGCTATCATTCATGCTCTAGTGAAGCTTTTCTAATACATGTTTTTCCCTCTGTAAAGCATATTGAGATTAGGAGCATTAGCACATTGACACCGTGCTTGGGGACCACATTAAAGAGCAAATCCCCAACAAAAAGCACAAAATGTGAAAGATGTGGCACTAAATAGACCACAGAAAGGGGACTTGATTGTGGTAGGAGCTGAAATAAGAAAGCGGACTGTTTCTTTGTTCAGCTTCAGCCTGGAATGTTTGTGTTGGGTGATTGTTCACTGCTCTGTGTATGTCTGTATGACCATAAAAAGCTGGGAGTGTTGATGTCATAAATTTTAGTGAGTAGGCACATTTGCAAATACATAATGAGTGAATAAGGAGGATTGAGTGTATTTGTATGGCATACAGGGTAAATGGACTAATGACTTGCATACTTAATAAACACCAAATAGAGATGTCTTTACAACCAGATAAGTGACTTGTGAGTTTAGTGCTCCAGCATCCCCAGAGCAGAACCTAGCCACCTAGAAGACTAAGAGGATCAATCGCTGGTACAACCCTAGCTCATTGGTATACCCCAACTGGAAAGGAAAGTTCTCTTCTAGAATATCATTCTTGGGAGATCTTTCCTGTCATCTTCACTAATGTAACCCAACTGTCTAGAATAAAGGTCTGCACCTAGTATTTACAGAACAGAGGAAATTGGGGTGGGTTCTCATTCTGTGATGTTGAAGTGAAAATAATGCTTAGCATGCATGTGAGAGAACTTTTTTGTTCATATATTTATGTATTTATATTCCATTTTCCAAAAGCACTGAAGCAGTTTACAGTAAAATTATTGACATTATAAGTCAAGTCCTTAATACTAAATGAAAGACAAAAGTCCAGTAGCTAAAGGACAACTCCATCCATCCATCCATCTCTATGGTAGACTGGTCAAGGTCAATTTCTCTGGCTATTTTTATCTCAGAGCACAAGGGTAAGAAATGCTTTTTTTTTTTTTTTTTCCCACGTAAGAAATTGTATTTATATTGATGTAGATTCTTATATTTTTCTATTAAATTTATGTTTCTATAGTATGGTGGTTCACATTCCTTTGAAAAAAGGGGTAGATATACTTAAATAAAAGGAAAAATAAAATAGTCTCTATCTGATTCAAGAAAGAATAATTGAGCACAAATAACACAGAGCTCTGGTAGCTAGGATACAGTACAGTGGATGGCATTACTTTCATTGTTTGGCAGAGGGAATATCAGTTTTAGGAGATCTGATTTTTACTAGAGAAGAAGTTTTTACTGAAATCCTTTCTCTGAATGAAATAGGCTCTTAGACTTTTTAATAAGGGAATTTCAGTAAGTTATAAAAAATTGAGGGAATAGTGCTGATATATATTGAATTTTACTAAGTACCACATAATTTACTGAATCATCTTGAATTTCTCTCATCCCTCATTTTAATCTTTAAATAAACTTGTGAAGTATATGCTAGAACTCTCCCCAATGTATAGATGATGAAAGGATAAAGAATTCCAGGTAGTTCTTAATTGGGCTTTACTGAATATTGAAAACATAATTTTGAGTCTTAGATCTGCAAAGAGAACTCTGTGAGAAGGCAGAGTGAGGTAGGCAAGGTATATAGCTTACTGGGCTTTGTTAAACTATGAGGTTAATGCTTTAAAATGATTTCTGGTATTTTCTAAGGAAATATTTGTCTATCTGTCCATGCCAGGCAGCAGCAGAAATAGTTTCATTGGTACTGAGCCCACATTAAAGAGACTCATGGCATTGGAATTTATCTTCATAAGAAGGGTGAGACATTGCCATTCAGAATGGATGTCAACTTGAGTGGCTGATTCTAAAATATTACACCATTGAAAGGAGGAGGATTCACAGATGCATTGAAAAGCATTTAGGAATCCTTTTCATCCAGCTCTCTTCTAAAGGCTGTTAAATTTTGCCATCATTGATAGGCTGCTGATCTGACCATGCCGAGGTGCATGTGTCCTGGGGTAAAATTGAAATTGAAGTGGATATGACATGGGAAACTTGGTGCTGATGTGCTAAGGAGCCTGCGAAAGAAATTGTTTTCTGTTATCAGAATGTCAGAGACACAGCCTGTTGATTGAATGGAAGTTCTGAGTAAAATAGAATTCTGTGTGTGTCGAGAACTCCTTCCCTTCATTTTCCTTCTTTGAGAATTTCCTGGGGCCAGATATGAAACCTGAGGACAAGGACCCCTAGGAGGCTGGAAATGAGATAGAATTTGCAGTGGCAATGGTGTTCACCCTATGCTTTGCAGCACAGTGGAAGCACAGGACAGCACAAAAGAGCGTGGATCCTGGCACTATAGTTCTGGGGTAGAATCTCAGTTCTCTCAGCTTTTGGGCAGGTCATTGGAGCCTCAGCATTTTCTTCTATGAAATGGGGACCTGATACGTACCTCAAGGACTTGAGTAGAATCCAATGAAACAATGTATCTTCATATTCTTTCACACCCCAGGCATTCATCCAGTGCCAATGAAATTCTACCTTCCTCACTAAAAGGTCTGGACTCATTAACCATGGGGACAGCCTCCCTCTCCAAAGGCCTGAGATTTTTATATCAGATTGCTGCTCTGCTCTACCCCCAAACGTTGGTTCTCAAATGTAGCCACACACTGGAACCACTTGGGTAGTGTTAGAAACTATTGATGCCCAAATCTGACCACAGAAAATCTGATTTAGTTAGTCCTAGGTACGTCCTAAACATCAGAATTTAAAAAATCTCACCAGATGATTCTAATATGCAGCTCAGGTTGATAAACAGAGGTCTGAAGGATTGTAATGGTGGGGGGGTAATCCCACTTTTCCTCTAGTATGTGTCATATTTATTCCTTTCTTATCCTGGAGACTTGTATACAAAGGGTCATGCTATTTACGTCTCTCTTTCTGAGTCATAACTTCTACCAAAGCTTCTATTTGGTTCCTCTTCAGACAAGGGCTAAACAATTGGTCCAGTCTTTGTTGCAGGAAACTGACAGGACCCCAAGAGATCTGTCCTACTTTGTGCTTAGGGCAGACGGTGAAGGCAAAATAAAGGATAAACAGCCCTGTGAAATACCAAACAGAAGAAAAAAAGGAGATACAGAGCAAGACCAGAGTTTGGGGAATTAAGAAGATTAACTGAAAACCAAACAAATGAATAGTAGTGTTTAAAAGATTACTGAAAATAATTCAAATTTGTTACTTGCATAAGGCAATCATCACATAAGAGAAAAGATGCATGTACACTGCAACATGGATTGCAGCATATATATACTAGAAATAAATACTAGAATTATATATACATATATACTAGAAATACTGCAACATGGGTTACACATATATAATTTATATTATATATACTAGAAATGAAGTGACCAAAAAATAAATAATTTAAGATCCAGAGGTTTATTAAGAAGTTACCACTTTTCTCAAAAGACTTTGAGCTGTAGTGTATTTATAGAAGAAAAGTTGCTATGACTCAGTGAGTTATCTACGTATTGGTAGGCAACTCAAATTTGGAATTCATCATAACCAGTTGACTCTACACGGTGCTTACCCGCTTACAGTGTGGGAGGTCTACGGCCCTTTGATGAATAGATGGAAAGTTCACAGGAGTAAGGGGTGCCTTCTTTCAATGAATTTGACTGATTGATACAGGAAATTGGGGTGGGGCACAAGCTGAGTATCATAAGATGCCTGAAGAACCTGAGGAGATGGCAAGAGAGGAACTTTTGAGACAAAAGTTATTGAACTCAAGACAATGAACAGCTGATTTCCCCCAGTATCTCCTTATAATACTTTTCCTATAACCATCAGAAAATGTTGGTTAAAAGCAAGCTTATAAATTGAAGGGGCATTGTGAAATTGAAGAAAGGTATTTTCTGATTTTTGTTTAAATGTTTATTTTGGAGCTAGCTTGGGGGCATCCATACTCTCACTTCCATGATGTCATGAGCACTCCATCATCTCCAAAGATTCTGTAAGTCTGACTACTTTTTTGGGTCTTCTTTTAGGCTTTCCCAACACCAGAGGGACACCTAAGAGGTTTGGGGACCAAAAATATGGAATACAATCATAATTTAAATGTTCCACTAATCTGTTTGAAATGTGTGTGTGTATGTATGTATGTGTGTATTTGTGAAGACAGAGAGGAAGAGAGAGACATGGAAAAAGAGATGCTTTTTGAAACCTTCATATACTCCTGCCTTGAATAGCTGTGGGATTCCCTAGCTTATAGATGTAACTGACTATGATGAGACCCATGAAGAGGACATAAATGAACATTTGGGAGTAAATTCTATGGGCTGATCCTGATGCTAAGAGAGAGGCTGACTGCAAGAATCATGGAGCTAGAAGTTCTTCTAGCCCTCCTCACTTGTAGAAGTTTGGATAATTTCCTCAATTTCTCAAAGAAACTTGTTCCACTTTTAAATAATGCTATTAGAAAGTCATTCTTTTGTTCATTGCAGCATTGTTGTAGCAGCTAAAAACAGTAGGCAAACAAAATAACTAGAAGTAAAAGAACATTTAAATAAATTATAATATGTCCATTCAGTGGAAAAGTATGCGTCTGTTAAACAGAATGCAGTAGGTCTATCCTGACATCAGAGTATGAGAAACTGTCCAAAATACATTATTAAATAAAAATAGCAAGGTACAGAACAATGAGTACAATATCATTCATAAGATAGACATTCAGATTTTGGAGGTGAGAGACGAAATGTTGTTCACTGCTTTTCTCTGGGGAGTGAGATTGTGGAATTGAGAGGCATACGGTTATCTTACATATTTTTGATAGTCTGATTTTTTTAAGCCACATAGAAAATATTTTTTAAAAAAGTAAAAGGGAATTTTTTTCTTTTTAATGTTGAAACAAGTATTCACTTTGTGAGTACAAGTTTTTTTTTCAATTGGATTATAGCTGATTTACAATGTTGTGTTAGTTTCTGGTGTATAGCATGGTGATTGAGTTATACATATATGTGTATGTATATATATATATAAAATGCTGTTTTTTATTATAAGTTATTGTAAGATATTGAATATAGTTCCTTGTGCTCTACAGTAGGACCTTGTTGTTTATCTATTCTGTATATATTTGTTTGTATTTGCTAATCCCAAACTCCCAATTATCCTTCTTCCTCCCTCTTTCCCCTTTGGTAACTGTAAGTTTGTTTTGTGACTGTATCTGTTTTGTAAATAAGTTCATTTATGTCACTTATTTAGATTCCACATTTAAGTGATATCATATGATAGTTGTCTTTTCTCTGTCTGACTTCTACTTAGTATGAAAATCTTTAGTTCCATCCACGTTACTGCAAATGGCATTATTTCACTCTTTTCTATGACTGATATCTCACTGTATATGTACATCACATCTTTTTTCCAATCATCTCACAGACATTTAGGCTGCTTCCATGTCTTAGCTATTGTAAATAGTGCTGCTATAAACATTAGGGTGTATGCATCTCTTCAAATTAGAGTTTTCTCTGGCTATATGCCCAGGAGTGGGATTGCTGGATCATATGGCACACTTTCTCCAGCATTTATCATTTATGGACTTTTTAATTATGGCCATTCTGACCAGTGTGAGGTGGTACCTCATTGTAGTTTTGATTTTCAGTTCTCTGTATGTTAATCTTATAACCTGCCCCCTTTCTTGAATTTATCAGCTCTAGCAGTTTTTGTGTGGAGTCTCTAGGGTTTTCTATATATAGTATCATGTCATTTGCATATAGTAACAATTTTACCCCTTCTTTTCCAATTTGGATTCCTATTATTTTCTTGTCTGATTGCTATGGCTAGGAATTCCAATACTATGTTGAATAGAAGTGGCGAGAGTGGGCATCTTTACCTTGTTCCATTTTAGTGGAAAGGCTTTCAAGATTTCACTGTTGAGTATTATGTTGGCTGTGCTTGTCATACACAGCTTTTATTACATTGAGATAAGGGATCTCTGTATCCACTTTGGTAAGAGTTTTTATAGTGAATGGATGTTGAGTTTTGTCAGATGCTTTTTCTGCATCTTTTGAGGTGATCATGTGGTTTTTGTCCTTTCTTCTGTTCATGTGATTTATCACATTGATTTATTTGCACTTGTTGAACCATCCTTGTGACCTATGGGTACAAGTTTTAACAAATAAATCCCTACAGAGATTTAATTAATAAATATAATCTCTATACTTGCTTATAAGTAATATATATATAAAAGTAGAAATTGTATTTTTGGTCCACTAAGAGTCAAGTGTAGGGTTGTGATAGATTTTAGTAAACACTATTTTAATTCATTGAAATGCTATTAGCTTAGTAAGTATTGTTTCTTCAAATATTTGTCAAGTGGTACAGCAATGAAAAAATTGTCCAGCCTGATCCATGGTGATAATTGAACCCTGAGTATCTGTGTATGGGAAATACGATGGGTTTCAAATGTTCATTTATTTATGTGGAATTTATTTTTGTGTGTTTTGGCAAGACTGATTACAGTGTTCATATAACTCAAACTGTCATGGATGTAAAAGGCAATGCCAATTGACATTCTGACAAGCTATTTGCAGCCCTCCAATCTTGAAGTCAGACTCAACTGCATAATTACTCTAAAGATTAGATTATTTTAAAAGCAGACTTACCAGTCAATCAATACACTAAAAACTACCTCTGATTTTCATATAGTGCAAAATGAAAAGCTTATTAAATAACTGATATATACCCATAAAGTGGAAGGCAGAATGTCTGTTTCAGAACATTTAACCTCTTTTTCAGATAGGTAACGGGGACAATAACTGTTTGTCATGGCTGGATGCCACTGGCATGCAGTCTTTCCAGGTTAATTATTGAATGATATGCAGCCCTTCAGTAATTTGACAGTGCTTCATTATGAAAGTTTCAAGTAGGCAGATGTTTCCCTGAAGGAATCAGAGAAATGCAGTGACAGCTTCATTGTAGACTGACAAGAACTCGGATCTGTTCTTTAGATGAAATTGCTAGATGAGCTGAAATGTTAGCAGCTTAGTTTCTTGAGTGTAATATTGACAATCTATCAGTTGATGGACATAAAAAGGATTAATGGAGTGTCACTAATCTTTCTATTAATTACAACCTCAAAACATCACCACCTTAAAAATTTCCCCCAACAAGCGTTCCAGAGCTAACACATTGAAAAGAGAAGAGAATGTAACGTAAAATATACAGCATTAGTTTAAGTACTTTTAAGAATATACAGGATTTCCCTAGCAGTAGGTTCTAACTGTATTGCCACTTGGTAATATCATTATTACCATCAGCTGTTTGCCAGTAGCTACAGGTATAATTTTTTTAACTGCTACTGGACTCAAGCCTACTCAGCTTAGTGTGCTTGGCTCTGACACCTCTGACTTTCTTAAAACACAAGGTTTTCCAATTTCCAAGAATGTTTATGGTATCAGTAATTTGAAACAGGTGTTTAAGCCTCACGCCTCTGCTGTGCAACAGAAGGTTTATATAGTTTTCATTATATGTTGAGACAGACCATGACACTTAGAATGACCATCTGTCAGCAAATGAAGGCTGTGTGCTGAATGTAAGATAGATAGGATTTTTCACTGCAGACTCCTTTGAAAGTAATGGGGATGCATTCTCCAGCCTTCTGAATCTTCACTTCTTGTTTTGGATGAAACCAAAAGTATTTTTGTTCCTCTTCTCACAGAAATGGCACCAATGAGCAATCATTAATATACTGTAGAGCATTTCTGCTTGGTTTGTTTGGTTTAAAAAATCGTGAGCCCCTAACTTGATAGAGCATTTAACCAGTGGATTTCCCCCAGAGGAGTACTTTTTTAGCCTATATGTTTTTGTTTTCCAGCACTAAGAGCCGAGATCTTAAGTACTAGTTCTTTGCAAAAATCTAGGCTGTTGAGTCAGCTGCCAACTCAAATGCCCACAGAGACCAGGAAGGGAACGTGAATCTGGCAGGACAGCAGTTGTGGCAACGAGAGAGAGCGGCCCCAGTCAGGAGGGGGCAGTTGTTAGATCTGCTGACAACTACTGTGTAGAAATGCAGGCCCAGCACAATCAGATCTACTCATCACACAGAATAAACTGGAAATCTGGATTTTTACATGCAGTCTCCTAATACTGAAGTATTGGCATAGCATTAACAAAATTAAGATAGTGTAGGCCAAACAGATAAATGTGCAGACTTGGTCTGCCAGGTTTGAACCGACTGCTTAGACTACAAATCTGATTCAGGGAGAGCTTCCTTTGGAATGAATAAGATATTCTGCCCTTGGGTCTTACACACATGATTTCTTATGGCAGTGTTTCCAGCTAGATACTATGTTGTCAGTACCTCGATAAGGATGGTGGTGGTGATGCTGATAACGTTTGGAAATATTGGTAGTCAATCATTTGATGGGCATGGGAGGGAATAATAGTAGAGTGTCTTCTTGTTGCCTGGCGGGTAGAGTCTGAGGTCATGTTCATGTTCACTGTCTTAGACTTTCACATTGTAGCCTATTAAGTGCCTATGTGTTAGTAACTGTTCCATTTATTCGACAAATATTTACTGAGTGCCTGCTATGAACTGAGCATTATTTTATAAACTAAAGATGTAACAGTGAGAAAAAAAATCAATAATCTTTGTCCTTCTGATGGGGCTGTGGGTGACAGTTGGCAAAAGAAAGTATTTAGTATGTTATATGGTGACAAGGACTATGGAGAAAATCAAGCAGAGAAGGATGTGAGGAGTACAGGAGAGGGAGGAAGTTATAAGTAAAAAGATGATGCCATTTGGGGTACGTAACTGAGTTGGGGAGTTGCCACTGCTGAGGTAGGAAAAGATCAAAGGAGAAGTGGATTTGAAGATGAAGATCCCGAACTCAGCTTTGGATACATTACATGTTGGATGTCTATTGGACACTCAATGGAGATGTCAACTAGACAGTTGGACTCCATGGGAAATGGCCATGCTGGGTTTAAAAATTTGAGAGTGACCAGATGGCATTTAAAACCAAGGGATGGCAGGGAAATGAATGTAGATAGAAAGGAGAGGAATTCCAAGAACTGAGTCTTGTAGTATTTACGATGACTTGGCCGTCATGAGATAAAACAGAACCAGCCAACCAGACTGAGAAAGAATGACCAGTTGAGGTAGGAGGAAACCTACAGCATTTGGAATAAAGTGTGAAAACCACTTGGGGGCACTTGATAAAATTCAGTCTGACACTCTGCCACCAAAACAAACCCCCTTTTTTTCCTTGCTCCCCACCTCCCTCTCCTGCTCTCTCCTGTTTGTCCATCTCTGTCTCTCCCTTTCTCTGAGTCTGTCCTTCTCTCTCTCTCTCTCTCTCATTCAGCTGGTCTAGGTGGGGCCCAGCGACCAGGTTATTCCAATGCAGGTAGGTATCCATGAACCACACTTTATCAAACATCAAATTAGGTGAACGATTCTGGGGGGTCTGATGGCTGGTCCAGATGTTTCAGTGAGCTGAAGGAGAGGTGAGGGAGCTAAAACTCAGGAGAAAAGGACTTACAAGGCAGTGATTACCAAAGCCAGGCAGAGTCAATGGTGTGACTGATTTGAGGGAACTGATTTAGTTGGGCCTTTATTTATACCCGGTATTGGAAGGCAGCTTAGTCTATGGGTGAGGGTTAAGTAGTTGTCCACGCCAAGTTAGAGCCCATAGGACTGGGAGTCGTGCAGATGATGCTAGAGAATTTGTCTGCCAAATCAATAGAAAACCAATCACAAATCAATGGAAAAACAATCAAACTGTGTGTTCTACCAGCTCAACAATCTGCCCAAACTAGCTGATACATCTACGGGGTCGTATGAAGGGGACATTGAACCTTTTTCATCAATGCTGCCCAGCATTGTGGCCAACACTTTGCAGGCCCAGAGTCAGCACTTGTCAAGTGCATGAAGGTGGACTCAGGCAAACAAAAATAGACACAGGAGGCATTTGTAGGGATAGCTCACTCTCAAATACTTCTAGGCTATTTTGTTTACATTTCATAAATTCTTTGTTTTTTCTATGAAGCCTAGATATAGTGAGACTTTCTATCCTGGAAGAGCACTGCAATCTGATTTTTAGCTGTGATGTTTAAAGTTGTCAATAACTCTACAAACATGGTTAGTTAGTGGGGCAGTGTCAACTCCAATAGCAAATCCTTGACAGCTCTTTGATTATAACTGGCTTCTCCATCCACTTCAGTGTCACCTTGGGCTAGGAGCTGCTTAGCCTGAGGCAGGGGAAACTTTGGGAGAAGAAAAAAAACATTTTTAATAAGCTTGATGTTCCTCCCACACAATCTGCTCAGATTGGATATTTTGTAATTCTAAAACAGAAACAGTTTTTTCTCAGCTTTAGGCCTTATACATAATTTGCAGTTCTGAGCCTCTTCTAGGCATCTTGTGAAATAATGACACAGTTTTGACTTTCTTGCTTAGAGGATCTAGTTCAGTGCATAGAACAACTCTGTTCTACTTCTGTTTCCCAGCAGAGCTTCTTCCAATTCATGTAGGGGAGAAAGGTGTTCTCTCTGGCTATCTTCCCTTCTTGGAGACTTCCTTCAGAAGATTTCCCTTCAAAGGTTTGACAGATCATTTTCCTAATTACAAAATGAAGACTTTGGTAGAAGACACTAGATGCTATATCCCAAGTTCTGCTTTTCTCTCTAATGGTGTACTGTCTTGACTATAATTTTAATTTTGTCCTTTACTTAACAGAGGCCCTCCATAACTACATTTTCATTTTCTGTATCCCTGAAGTTACAACATTTTCTAGAGAAGCAATAGTTACTGTAACCAGAAATTATTTAGTATGAACTGATGATGTATGAAAATTAGTCTACACTCAAATGTCCCTATTTGTTCAATGCTAGTGTGTCTGGCCCATTGTTCCAGCATCTTTGAGGGCCAATCTCTTGTTGCAACTTAGGGCAATACAACAACAAATGAAAACTAAATGATTATAAAGTATAATTACAATTTTTTAAAAAAGAGTTCTAGATGAAGCACATGAAAGTGGTACTGGCAAACTGCTTAAACCAAAACAAAGCAATTGACAAGCAAGGGAGTTAAAACTAGATACCAATAAGATAGAAAATTGACAAGGATGAGAACCAGATAACTTATTTTAAAAGGGAATGATTTGACTTTGAAAAGATGATAAAGAGGCCCTTGAGAAAATTAATGAAGCCCTTGAATGCATCTGTGAAACTGACTTTTATTATTGTGCTGTGAAAGTTGCATGTGAAGAGAAGTTGTGTGGTACTCCCAATTTAACCAAATTGGTCCATTCTTAGTTCATTTTAAGAATCCAGGATAGTTTCAATTATACACATCTTTTAAAACACAAGATAAAAACTAACATAGTGTTTTCAGCTTCATTTGTTCAATATAAAATCTGAATTAAACATATAAAAATAGTTATTGTGAAATTTTGGTTTTTCATTTTCTATAGATTCACTTGAAGTGACCTTTCTCAGGTACAATCATCCCTAGGAAACAGACTTCCTGTGTTTGTTGCCCTGATTTCACGATTCTGCTGTCCATCAGGGTAGATCACCCTTCCTACCCTCCCTCTTTCTCTTTCATCCTTATCACACAAGTAGAATCAATTTTAATAATGTATTTTATTTAACCCAATATATCCAAAATGTTATAATTTTAAAAATTTACACTTTTTTTTTTTTTAGGGATCAGAAGCCAGAGAGCTCTCTGGTCTCCCTCAGACATGTGACTAGGTGGTTGGGAAAGGGGTCCATGGACCATCTGCTGCTAGGAGTGGGGACAAGCTGAGTTAGTAACAGCATGTGTGAAAGGGGAATCAGAGAGGTCAAAGTGCTTCCCTAGATGTGCTCGCTCTGGGTACAAAAAAGCTCCTGCCATGGCTGAAGGAGGTGGCGGGGTCCTGGGAACCGTGTCATGTTTGTGTGTGCACATTGGCACTGTGTTTAAGACCCGGAGAAGTAGTAAGGTCAAGAAATCTCTTTAACGCAGCCTTTCTAAAAGGTGTTTTCCTTTAGAAAACAGCTCCTCTTGCATCTGCTTACTATTTGTTGGATTCTCTCCCTTCACACGCTGCTAAGCTTTTTTTTGGAGGAGGGGGCGGGGATCTGATCTTATTTGTTTCTCTTAGAACAATCCTGTTTTTGAGTGGATTTAGACTTATAGGTAGAAGCTCTCAGAGAGGACAAGCTTTGTGCCTTTGCGATCTGTTTCTGGCGTTTTTCTTTGGCCTCCTTCATTCTCTTGGCCAAAAGTTAATTTTGTAGCCTCTTCCTTATTTTCCTTTGTACACATTTCTTCAGAGCAGTATGCTGCTGTTTTGTGTTGGAGGACACCCTTAGTGACAAGACACTGAACCCTGGGCACCCAGCTTTCTGACCTTCTTTGTTGAGGGCTCTCTTGCAGCACACTGCCAGGCAGCAGCATCTTGAGAGAGAGTGGAAGTCTGGATGCTGCTAGCTCTTGGGGCCTCAGATTAGGAGGCACTGAAATGTGTCATCAATGGGAAAATTGTTAAAGATATTTTACATTCTGAAATCTGGTGTGTGTGTTAGGCTTAGAGCACATCTCAGTTTGGACTAGACACATTCTAAGTGTCCAACAGCTTGGTGTTCAATGTCACACTGGCATCAGTGTAGACATAAGGGATGTTCTGGAAAGCAGAGATGGTGGCAGCAGTGGAAGTGATGTAGAGCCTTTGCATGAGTCCAATCAAAGAGAAGATGAGCCTTTGAACTAAATAAAGCTAAGGCAGTGGGGATAGTAAGCAGGTGACAGAATTGATGGGAGTTTAGAGGAGAGTGAAATGTAATAAAGAAAAACCTGGGCTCTGGAGCCCAGACATGCTGCTTAGAATCTTGGCTTTATCTTATCACAGCTGTGTTTCATTGCAAGTTACTCAATCCATACATGCATCATGGGGTCATACTTAAAATGAGGACAATAATGGTAATGTGTTTACAAAGTAGGGAGGTTGTGAGGATTAAATGGGTTAATAAACTTAAAACTCTTTGGTGGCTAACTGGCACCTTTTAAGCATTCAATGAATGTTAGTTATTGTGGTTTCATAAAACAAGATTTGCTGATGAACTGGATGTGGCCAGTGAGGTTGAGACAGGGGTCAAGAACACCTCCAAAGCCTAGACTTGTTTTCTTGTTAAAATATCCAAGGCATGGCTTCATGACAATCCTTGACAGAAGTTTTAAACCAGTGCTCCATGGTCCTGCTTAGTAAATGGGTCCTAATGACCAACCACCAATTCCTCTCTCCTCCCAGGACCTTAGTCTCTGCTCATCTGTCTGCTGCAAGCACGCCCCCACTTCTTTACATTGTTGGCATATGGCCTGTTCTCTGGTCTCAGCTCAGAGTCTCAAGATTTCAAGGGGTCTTTCTTGATCAACCTGCTTTATCTTAGCTGCTTCCATACCTCTTGTCATACTCCATGACTATCTTGCCTTGTTATTTATTATCTGTCTCCCCCACTAGTTATAAGATCTATGAGATTTATGATAGCCTGTCTGTACTGTTTGTCACTGCATCTCCACCGCCTAGGAACAGTCCCTGGCACAAAACTGATGGTCTAAAATGATGCATTCAAAGAATGAATAAATGTTTAATTTTCTATGCTTTGGAAGGGTAAGGAAGAGAATGAATACTAAAACTCCAAAGGCAACTGGTAGAGGATAGGAATGAGGGGAAAGTCTTCTTACTCTGACTTATTATTTGAACATAATTTTTTCTTGTTTTATTTGAAGTACTGGTTCTGAGGAGAATACATTTATCACCCTTGTGGTTAAGGTGCATACTATCTCAACCCTATTCATCATGTAAGATCATGAAGCCGTACACCGTTACTACTAGAAGCACATGTAGACCAAAATTCGTGTTGTCCAAACATCTCTTTTCTACTTCTGAAACTAAATTCTAAAGGAGCAGAGCTGAACCACAAGGCATAGAGTAAATTAGAGTCAGGGATGGTAAATTTCAAATTCAGATCTCTGGACTCCCAAAGCATGTGTTATTTATACTGTTATCATACTGACATTTGTGTATGTTCATGTTTGTGTGTGTGTGTGTGTATGAATATGTATTCAGGTACATGTAATAATGAGGTATGTTAATATGGAACTATTACTATATTTATATTTGATGCTAATTTTGTAAGCCATTGCAATGAATGTAGAAGTTTTTTTCAAATTCTTGTTCAAAGTGAAATTTTGCAATTTGAATGTTGCTTAACATAAGGAAGCCATTTATTTAGGTTGCTTAAGCTAATTTTTATTACCTAGGCATGTTTTTTCAGTAATGGTGTTTGTTAAAATATATTTGACTAGTATTATTTTATTTGATTAAATTGATGAGTTCAGATAAATTTACTAGATTGGCTCTAGGAAACATCTAAGTTTTCACTGGAAGCTATTCCCAACTTAAATTCTATTTCAGAAAACATAATTAAGAGTGTAAATAATTTGTGGCTCAAGTTCTGAGCTTCTTTTTCTCTTTTATCTACCTTAGTCACTGTTTCATTTTGGAGTCCTTTGGGGAATCAATTGTCTAGTCCCTCTAGATAGTTTTTATCTCAGGGTAGGTAAGAGTTAGGTTCAGCAGGCTTATTCCAGGTCAAATGGCTTTGAAATGAACTAGTGATCTGAAGACTGGTTAAGCAATTTGCAGTTTTGGCCCAAACCTGCCTTTCCACCTGTAACCACTAGAGGTTTTGAATCATTTCTGAAGTGCTCTTTCTGAAAACTGTTTCCACTGATGATGCCCTACAGTTGAAAGAGTTGATTAGCTTTTGTTATTCATGATCACAGAAACTAGAAATGTAAAGAAGCTAGAAATAGTCATGGAAGCCTGTTAAACTGATTAATCTCATTGTTATAACTTGTGTTAGAAGATACACTTTTTTATTTCTTTTTCTTTCCAATGCAGAATTGTTGGTGAAATATTTTCTTGTTTATTTACTCATTTTTTATGTTAAGCCCACCCTTTAATTTGCTCACGCTAGCTGCCACCTTTTTCTGATTTTCAATCTATTTCAAGTGTGACGTGATCTTAATTAACAGAAAATTTCCAGATGATAAACTGTGCTAGTTATTGAGTAGATGTGACATAGAAACAGGGAATCAACAAACAGTGAGCACGTTAAGAGTGATGTATTCATATATTACCGTAAACATTCAGTGGGAGAGATTTGCTTCCAAAAACAATGGATAAAAAAGGAGGTAATGATGGCAAACTTTATGGAGGAGATGGTTGTATGGGACTTAAACTTCTCCAAAAGGGGAAGGGAAAAGACCCCAGGTCTTGTCATACCCAGAATGTAAGAATTCAGATGGGAGACAGGCATTGTGTAGTGGAAGATTTTAAAGGTTTTTTAGCAAAGGGAAAGTACATCTCTAAGAACAGGAGGAAGGCTGATCCAAGAGAGGAAAAGTGGCAGTCTTTGTCCCTTCTCTTATACCTTTCCTTAGAGTGGGTGTCTTGATTGATTGACGGCTCTTGCCTCTGGAGTGCTTAGTCATGTTTGCCCCCTTTTATACATGTCCTTACCCGTGATGCACACAGAAAAACCCATAGTGAGAGCTTAAATTACAATGTTAATTATATTACAGTGAGCATCGGGTCATGTCCAGTTAGGAGGTCTTTGTCACTACCAAGCAGTTGAAGCTGGCACTCATTTAGAGGAAGTAAAGCCTTTTTATGCTGGAGGTGGGCACAGTGCCATCTTTGGGACCATCCTCCCTCTTCTCCACCTCATCTGCCTGGTGCCTCCACTTATCTAACTACCTAACAGGACTTTGAAGGATTAGCAGAATCTCACCAGGCAAAGTAGACTCTCATGAGTGGATAGATCAAAACAGTGAAAAGAAGACTTGAGGTAGGAAATATTGTTAAACTCAACTAATGGATCAAGTCCTGTTGGCTCATATTATAGAGTAGAAGATAAGGATCAAGGTGAGGTGAGTCTGGAAAGAGGCTGGAAGCTGGTAGTGAGGTACTTGAGAATCACATCCTTGGACATTATTTAGTGGGTGGTCGAAAGCCAATATACTGTGGGCTGATCTGCTCTGTTATTTATGGTGCTGCTCCATTTACCTGACAGGTCCTTATGCTTCTATCTTGCTTAGAGGATTTCAGAAGTATAAATATCTCTTAATAATGACTGGGGAAAAGATTAGAAGGAAAGACAGAGGTTATATCAAGCTTATACAGGAATTTACATCTAGCCTTGTCCCTAATTTGATTATTTGGTTTATATAGACTGAGCATTTGGGTTGGACCAAGAAGATAAATTTGATAGGAATAAATATGCCCTCTTGTATTTAGTTCATAAAAATCAATTGCACAGTGCAGGATAGGTTTGACAGTAGACTATGGAAAAAGAGAATTTATTTGACCATAAGCTGGATAAGGAGTAATGTGATGGCTAAAGAAACATCAGCAGCAAAACCTTATAATTCAACCTTCAGAGAAGATGGGACATTAACAAATGAGTACTATATTTATAAATTATTAGATGAAAAAAATCTCAAAATTCATTTTTAAAACTTCATTTATACATATTTACATATAATTATAGTGATAGGTGTAGGTAAAAGTGTAGAATTCTTTAATGCCCAACTTATAGTGAACTGACCTTGTTGATTTAGTCATGCCTGCTGAAGAAGAGAGGTCTGTGGATCATGAAGAAGAAAACTATTTTTTTTTACATGTGTAAAGACCTAAGTTTTGAATTCTGATTGGCTTTAGGTGTGTAATTTGAAGTGAGACTACCCTGAGTCTGTTTTCTCTGAGGATGCCCTATAGTTGAAAGAGTTGATTAGCTTTTGTTGTGTTGTTATTCATGATCACAGAAATAAGAAATGTAAATCTTCATGACGTAGAAATGGTTATGGAAGCCTATTTGTAAAATATTTTTGCTACTCTCCCTCAGAGGTTTGTTGGGAGAATTTAGAGCTCATGAAAACATTTATATACTGCAATGCTTAAAAAGGTACAAGGTTTTCTGATAAGAGGCCTTTTGTGGTTTTCCTTTGGACCCTCTTTTAGCTTTGGGCAGTCAGAAATGCTACTGAGGTCAGATTACTGAATCCATAGTTGACCTTTTGTGAATGTCTCTTCCCTCACTGTCAATGTTGCTTGCAAATAAATACATAGTGGTTCTCAAAATGGGGTTCAGGATTACTTACACAGCAAAAATCCATAATGATGGTAAAAAAAAAAAACCAAATTCCTTTGTACTTGCTGAATCAGAATTTCTGGGGGTAGGACCCAGCGATCTGTTTTCAACAAGCTATCTAATAGTTCTCAACTGGGGATAAGGTTGTCCCCACACTTTAGGGGATATTTGGCAACATTTGCAGACATTTTTTTGGTTGTCACAACTGGGGCAGGGGATAAGTGCTACTGGCGTTTGTGGGCAAAGGACAGGGACGTTGCTGTCCATCCTACAATGTACAGGAGAGGGCTCCATGACAAAGAATTATCCAGCCCAAAATGTCAGTAGCGCTGAGGTTGAGGGATCTTGTTACATACTGAACAATTAAAATATGCTTTTCTAGTAGGGATCATATATCTTTGGCATTTATTCAGTTATTTCTTTTATTTATTCCTCAATCATTTGTTTATTCATGTATTTGTTTTCAAATGGTTTTTACTGAAAAGGTTGGAAGGTGTAGAACATTAAATATAATTTGGGGACTGGAATGACTTACTCGAGGCTCATTTGTGGATTCTTTTTAAAAAGTTACACAAATTAAAATTAATTCTCCAATGAAAAAATAGTAATCGAGATGAGATTTCCAGCTAGTTAGTTAGTTCTTCTTTTCACACATTGAAAAAACTTTCTTAATTTGTACTGGCTGAGAAGGTCATCTGATTTTATGAAGAGTCTAATTTATAGAATATTTAAAAAATATAATTCAGTTTTGCTAGGTTAAAGGGGATAGAGATATTTTGTTGATGGGGTTCAGGAAGGAAGAGATGGATATATATATATGTGTATATATATCTCTTTGAGAACTTGTTTTTATACACACAGATAACAATCACTAGTAATTAGCAATTCATTGCTTGAATGCAAATACTGCTGTTAAAGTGGTGATTGAAACAGTGATTGTTCTTTACTCTTCAGTAGAAGAAACATTTTCTTCTTTGCACAATTGGTTTGCTAACAAATCTGTTTTATATTATGATGGTATAAAGGGAAAATCTGCCCAGCACTTCTAAAATACCAAAAATTCTTAGAGCCCTTACAAATGAAACATGACACATATTTTATTCAATTTGCTTTCATAAAGCAAAAGAATTCGTGTAATAAAACAATCTTCCTTATTATGTCCTTAAAACCTGAATTCAAATTTAACTTCACGTGGTGTCTCCAGCAGATGTTCTCCCTCGTGATGATTTCTGTGGTGACTTTCAGTTCAGAATAGCCTTGAATCTCTAATGAAAAATGTTCAAAGTAATAAGATGGAAGAGAAGCACTAAAATATACTTGGAGATAGAAATTGAAATCATTTTGTCTGAATGTATCAGGTTAGAAGTTGCCCTAGTTACTGATTGCTGCTATTAGATACTTCCCTTGCACAAAAAAAGCCAGTTATTGATTTTTGAATTTGAATTTCTTTTTAAATAATTGATTGCCTCTATTGTAGATCCTTAACTCGGCTTATGAAAATCCAGTGTAATAGGCATCGCCTACTCTTCTAATGCCTGCCTTATGTTTTGCTTAGTTTACTCACCCCTGCTAACCTAGAAACTATAATAGTCATGGAACATGTAAAATTCAGAAGTATCCTGTTTTATGTTGAGGTATTGACAGTATGTTTCAGCTGCTGTTAATGATACCTTGATTTACCTTAAACTGTCCATTGCAAAATTATAGTTCCTAGCATCTTAATTCTATTTTTATATTTATAAGTCTTTACTCACAATACTACACAGAGAAACAAACATGCATGTCACTCAGGAAATTCTAAGAGCTTTTAATACTCCTTGCCAGAAACCTAAGGCAAAAGCCAGGCAAATTCTTTCTCATACTCCACATAGATACTATACCTAAATTAATTAACTAATTCAGTAAAAAATTTGAGTGCCTACTGTGTACTAGGTACTGTTTTAGTAATCTGAAAATGAAGCCAAACAAATCTGCCTGTGTAAAACTATAAAACTCCTGAAAGATAACAGGAGAAAACGTAGATGACCTTGGATATAGCAGTGACTTTTGGGGTATAATATCAAAAGAGCCATCTATAAAAGAAAAATATTGATAAGCTAGACTTTATTAAAATGAAAGCTTTGCTCTGTGAAAGACAATGTCAAGAGAATAAGATCAGACACAGACTGAGAGAAAATATGTGCAAAAGACACATCAGATGAAGAATATTATGCAAATATATACATAGAACTCTTAAAACTCAACAAGAAAATAAATAAGGCTAAATAAAAAAAGACCAGAGACCTTAACATCTCACAAAAGAAGATAGACAGATGGCAGGTAAGCATATGAAAAAAATTCTTCACATCTTATGTTATCAGGGAAATGCAAATTAAAACAATGAGATACTATAGCATACATATTAGAATAGTCATAAAAACTCAAACACTGACAACAAATGTTGGCAAGGATGTGGAGCAATGGGAGCTTTTGTTCACTGTTGATGCGAATACAAAATAGTACATCCACTTTGGAAGATGGTTTGGCAGTTTCTAACAAAGCTAAACATAGTCACCATATAATCCAACAATCCTGCTATTTGATATTTACCTGAATGAATTGAAAATCTGTGTCCACATGAAAACCTGCACACAGATGTTTAATAGCAGCTTCATTCTCAATTATCCAAACTTGAATGCAGCCAAGATGTGCTTCAATAGATGAATGGGTAAACTAATGGTGATAATACAATGGAATATTATTCAATGTTGAAAAGAAATCAGCTAGCAAGCCATGAAAAAATGTGGAGGAACCTTAAATGCATATTGCTGAAAGAAAGAAGCCAATCTGAAAGTCTACATACCATATGAATCCAAACATATGGATTCTGGAATCCATTCTGGAAAAGCCAAACTATGGAGACAATAAAATTATCAGTGGTTACCAGGGATTGGGATAGAGGCAATGGATAGGCAGAGCACAGAGAATTTTTAAGGCAGTGAAAATACCCTGGATAATATCGTAATGATGGATATGTGTCATTTGTCCAAACCCATAAAATGTACAACACTAAGAATTACCCTTAAAGCAGACTACAGACGTTGTGTGATCATGATGTGTCAGTGTAGCTTCATCAACAGTAACAAACATATCACTCTGGTGGGCGACGTGGATAATGGAGGAGGTTATGTATGTGTGAGGGCAGGGCCTGTATGGGGAATCTCTGTCTCTCAATTTTGCTCTGAACCTAAAATTTCTCTCAAAAACATAGTCTGTATTAGAAAAATCTACCTGTAAGGGTTTATTATCTAGTGGAAGTGGGTGTGGGAAAGGCACAGGCAATAACTAAATGAATAAATAACAGGATATTTTACAGCATAGTCAAAGCTAAGGAGAATTAATAATAGAGGAAACTAGAGAGTGGCAGGGCAGGTGTGGGGCAGAGGGCGCTGCTATTTTAATAGAGTAGTCTCCATAAGAAGCCTCATTCTGTGATCTGAATGAATGGTGGGGATATCTGGGAGAAGACTGTTCCAAGCAGAGGGAACAGATGGTGCAAAGACTCTGAGGCAGGAGCACACTTAAATGTTGGAGTAAGAGCAAATAATCAGATATCCCAGATAGCTTTTTTAAATGTCGACTGAGCTTGTATAAAGATTATATACAGAAACACTTAGGATAAAATCAATATAATATAAAATACTGTGAAAATGGCGATACTTATTTCAGTATATAAAACCACCTGGACTAAATCAGTGACAACAGAGGAATAGCAAATGTCACAGTTGATCTTGGAAGCCTTTGGCTTTAGAAACTGTGCAGGCTTTGTGTGGTCCGTCTTTGCTTTACTATGGTAGTAACTCTTCAGTATGGTTTTATATATTGCATTATCAAGATTTAAAAGCTTTGAGAAGGAAATGCCTATGAAATAAGTTATCCTATAACTGATACAAATCTGATCTAACTTGGGAATCGCTTTCTAAATATTCTTTCTAGAAAGTGAGAAAACCAGGGTTAGACAAATGCTTATCATACTTTCATTATATGAAAATATCCAATTTGTTGGGGGGGGGGATTATTCCTTAGGAAACAACAATTTTACTGGGTATTTCTTTGACTTTTTTATTTGTTGGAAGTCAACTGTTACTCCTCAAATAGGTACATAATGATTTTTAACTCTAGCCTGGCATATTGTATGTGAATTTAAATTGTGTAGAGTTGATAAAATATTGAACTCACCACATTAGGGAATTTTCCCCTCTAATTTATTACTTTTTGCAGAGAATTAAATTCTGTTCATTAATTCTGTCTGTATTTTTTGTGCAGTTCATTGTGTCTTATTACTACAAATAAGCATATCAACACAGTACCCTCCTACAGCACATGTGTTCATGATCACTATGGTTCATGATCACTTTTATCACTAGTATTTCAACATGACAAACAAAATTTACCCACTAGGTGCATGTTTAAAGCAGTCACTTTTGGAGCCTGCCATGGCCAACAAGTGGAATCAGAAAGTTTGTTAAACTTTGATTTGAAATGGTCTTTTAGGACTGCAGCACATGTACATTCTTTGAAGACACATCAGAAGGGCCTGTCTTCATTCCTGCAGGGTAAATTTGAGTTTTGAAAATCAGGGAAAAAAAAAATCAGACTCAAAAGCTTTTTAAAAGGGGCAGAGGATGATCTAATAAATACTACTTTTGCAAAATAATTGAATAAATAGATATAACTGACTTCATTATTTGACTTCCTAGTTGGCTCAAAATTGGTTTCCGAAATGACTTGAAATTGGCCTTCTCCTATGCAGAGTTTAGAATCTCCTCTAGTGAGTGCTCCAAAAAAATACCAGTCCTTTAAAAATGGATATCCTGGTGTTTTTATCAAAATTATCACACATTATTCTTTATAGTCAGAATTATTTACTCAGCATGACAGTAGAGGTATACTTCACAAAGATATTTACAACTATCAAGTCTACTTTTGGTAAGTTTATTTGAAAAATGGTTATTTCTTCTATGGGACAATAGATCGATGAGAAGAATTCTAGTAATGATAGTGAATTATTTGACAATTCAAAATTTTAAATGGCAGATATACAATTATGTACTTAGCAGAAGTGTTTCTTGTTTTTAGAAGTGTTGAACTTCAGTCAGTTGAGGCTGGTCATCATCAGTTTGAAGAGTGCTACTTTTTACCCCATTTTTCTTAAAGAGGTGTGTGTGTGTGTGTGTGTGTGTGTATTCATCCAACCACATATTTGGATTATCACACCTGAGGAGTAAGAGAGTTTTGTTTGAATATTTTTTTTTGAAGTTTGCTTCCATGCACTTTTCAATTAGGTAGAAATTTGTTTTATGCCTGCTCTGTGCCAGATAGTGTAGTAGGTAATGCATGGGACAGAAAATGATCAGGGTGCATTGGAGAATCTTCCATTAAATTTGGAAAAATAAAACAGATATGTTTAACTAGACTCTGGTGTCCGTAAGTATCATCTCTCAGATACACTGCTATGAATACTGGAGAAGGGAGAGAGGACATCTGATTAGGAATATTGGGAAAGGCTTGAAATTGGCCTTGATAAATGGACTATGTTTTGATGAGCTTTACAAGTCAAGGAAGCATTATAAGTGAACAGGTGGGATTGAGAGAACATAGATATATTTGGAGAAATTGTGACTAAGTCAATGAGATGACAATTTACACAACTTAAGACACTGGGGTTACTACAGTGCTTATGACTGGTAAGATTCTTTGGGCCATCTGTTCAGGGCCCTGTATATCAAGCATAGAGTAATTAAACATGGTGGAAAACTGAATTTTTGATAGCACTCGAGTTGTGTTTTGGGGACATAAAGCTGGTAACAGGACACATTGAAACAAGGAGAAATCAAAGAGGGAGCCAGGAAGAGAATTCAGAGTTAATGCACTTCTGGACAAAGATGGTGGTTATCCCAGTTAAGTTTCAAAGCTGGAATAATGAATGTCAAACTGAACATGAAAGACAATGAAGAACAATTGTATAGGTTTAGGAAGAGCAATGGATAGATTTATCTTGATTTGGTATTTTCGTTAATGTTGAAACCAGACATGCATCTTGAGTGCTTATAAAAAAGACTTGAGAAGTGCTTCTGGTTTTCAGACCAGCATGTAAGATTCTTAGAAGTCACCACTCCAGCCTAGCAACAAGTGAAAAGTTGAGCAAACTGCAAAATCAGCAATTTTTAGATCCCTCAAAGATGTGAGGTAACAGGGCAAACCAAAATTGGAGAGAAAGACAGATAGATACAGAGAGTCACAATTTACGGCAGCAGAAATTCATAAACAAAAACCAGTGACAAAGAAGCAATATCAGCCTGGGAAGGTATGGTGCACTGGCAGGAGACCAAGGGAGGTCCAGCTGCCCCTCTCTGGGGATGTCAGCAACAGAGGGGTCTGGAGTGAAGCTGAACATGATTGAGAGAGTCATGCATGCTACTTTTGCAGACTGAATAAGCCAGACCAAATCAGTCAAACCTCCCACCACATACACAAATGTGATCTTCTCTTTGAGTCTCCTTTTCCCCCTTACAGAAGCAAACAGAAATATAGACCTTGAAAAATACTGGGAAAGACAGAACTTTACCCGAGCTACCCTAAGCAGGCAAGGCCATAGTTGTAACTTGTACTGGGTGAGAGGAGGATGCCTAAATGGATTTGAAATTAAAATTATAAACTGGATAGGACTAAGTTTTAGTAACTGAAACTGATGACAACATTATAGAAAGTCTAGGATGTAAAAGGATAGAAAAGTGTGTTACCGAGTCCAAACTCATGCTCACTTCATGACAGGCAAATAAATTGGGAGACAAGGTGTTGGGACAAGGAATAACAACTTTATTCAGAAACCCAGCAGACCAAGATGTCAGACCAATGTCCTGGAGAACCATCTTCCCCAAGTTGGAATTCAGGCTCCTTTTATACTAAAAAGGGGAGTGAGTGTGGTTGGTTATTGCAAACATCTTGCTGTCAGAATCTTGTTCTTGCAGCTGTCCACGTGGGTCGGGTCATGTTCCTATAAACTCCCAACAAGACAACTGTTATTCTCTATACTGCAATTTTTTTTAAATCTCTATGTGAATGGAACAAGTGTTATACACTTAAAGGTCAGACCCTTGAGAATGTTCTCTCCTGTATATTTCAGGCTATAGGCAACATTCTTTTACAAAAGGTGCAGAACCAGGAAGACTAAGCCCAGGATACAGAACATAGAGTTAGAGCTAAAGGAACAGATTAAATATGGAGTCAGATTTGTTCTTCCCTATTACAAGGGATATGTGTGAATCAAGGTAGGTCTTGAGACAGTAGTGTATATTGAGTGTATTATTTTTCTCTTCCTGAGTTACAGATCTTCACAAGTTTAGTGACTTAAAATGGCATGTTTATTATCTCACAGTTTCTAGGGGATCAGGAGTCTGGGAATGACTTAGACAGTTCCTTTACTCAGGGTCTCATAAGAGTGCAATCAATGTGTCAGATAGGCTGCATTCTCATCTGGGGCTCAGGGTCTTATTCCAAGCTCAGGCAGGTTGTTGGCAGAGTTCAGTTCCTTACAGTTGTGGAACTTATGCCCTCAGCTGCCCATCTCCGTAGGAAGTTCACAGCATCACTGTTTGCTGCTTCAAGGCCAACTAGAAAGCATCTCTGCTGCTTCAGGAAGGGCCAAAACACTCTTCGAAGGAACACATTTTATTAGGTCAGTCCCACCCAGGATAATGTCTTTAGAATAACTTGAAGTCACCTGAAAGGAATTTTAATTGAATCTGGAAATTACCTTCACTTTTGAAAAATATTATAACTTAATCATGGGTGTGACATCAATTGTAGTCTCAGGCCAAGAGGTGTTATACAAGGGTGTGCCCCAGTGCCTAAGAATTTGGGGGCCATCTTAAAATTCTTCCTACCACAAGGAGAATGTTGTCAGGAGAGTAAGACAGTGCATGCTTCATTTAAATTCAAATTCAATTTTATTTTAAACACTATAGGCCAAACAAAATACTGCTTAAGTTTATAGACTACCAGTTTGTAATTCCTAGAGCAGTTAAGGAAAAAACTAAATCATTCATGTTTTCAATCCATTGAATTGTGACCCCTCAATAACCTTGTTACAGCTAAGAGATAATGGATGCGTTATTTGTCAAAATGAAAAAGGCATTTGTTCAGGGTATTGAAACAGTCCATGTGCCAGTAAGCATGATCTTGATGAAATTTATCAGGTGGAAGCTCTTTCAAATCCAGAGATTGCCGGGTTTTTTAAAGTAGTGATTTTGAAGCACTTACGGTCTTATTGGGTCTTATTTACCATCTACAGAAATACTTTGCTGAGTTAATGTCAAATATCTTAACTCTATGTCTGAATAATGATGAAGAGGTCCTATTAATTACAATTCTTACCATATTACTAGGCACCATTTTATTACTCAATGAAAATTGATTATTTTGCAAATACATTTTTTAGTACAGGAAAGAAGGAAGGGTTGGGAGTTTATTTCAGAAGCAACAGCATAAAACCTGAGTCTGGGAATGATAATTGTTTATTCAGTGAACTTACTTATTCTCTTCTGAAACAAAAATTTACATTTATCTTTGCATTGTTTTTCTGGAAAGAAAAGGGTTAGCCACAGTTACTTTTCATAACTGATTTCTGCAAAGTTTTTCCTGAATTAAAAAAATGTGTTGTGACTAACAGTTATTGAAAACATGTAATATGAATACATTTATTGCCTCTTTTTGTTATTTAGAAAGAGCACCAGATTATTACCACATAATTTATTCTCTGATAATTCTCTTAATAAGGCAATAAACTTCCGAAAGTGGTTTTAAAAGCCCTTCTGGCTGAAAAGTGTCAGTGAGAAGAAGCTGTAGACCTAAACAACTTTCCCATTTCTTTGGATTTTATGTTTTTAATAATAAAGTGAGTAGTTACTTGCTTGACAAGTTTATTGTCCTTATACAGTTGCCAGGTGAGAAACATTTCCAAGCTGACAGCAGGTATTAAAAATACCTACAAGTGATTCAAGCCATTAAGAAGTCATAAAACTTGAGATGTGGTGTTGCTGGGCTTTGCTCTGGTGGCCAGGCTTCTCCTTAGAGCACTGGCCCCCGAGCTGCTGCAAGTTGAGCTGGCAGACATTATAAGGTGAAAGCATTAATTTTTAATGGAAACTGTCAGTTTTTTCCCCACTCAAAAGAAGGCATTTTCTTTATATCTAAATATTTGAAGCGATTCATCAACTAATCTGGATTAAGAATAGAGAGAACCACAAATTGTTTGGTGTTCCTCTGAAAAATGGCCAGGGTACTCGTTAAAAGCAGTTCTATCGCAATTTATTGAACCCCTATTTTCCTTTCATATTTTTGTTAGTCTACGAAAGGTAGGTATCCTTTCAGATTTCTTTGTAATGCAGATGCCTAGCAATTTTCTTATCATTTGTTGAGGGTTGGGTTCCTTTAAAAGGCTTTAAAATGCTCTGGCTGAGGTTTGCTGAGGTTTTAAATCCAAATTACCTATAGGGTCCAGGAAGATGCTGTGAAATGTAAATTCGGAAGAAGGTTGAGCAACGGGGAGGATGAGATCTGTTGTGAACAGGACAGTGCCTGCCTCACCTAAAATACATGTTCCATTTTATTTTGAACAGACAAATCCAATGAAGTACAGCTTAGATGTATAAGCCACCAGTTTGCAGCCAGTGATTGAAAAGACACCCTGATATCTCCATAGTATAAAAGGAAGCAGGTTTAAACAAGAACATTTTCAAAGAACTTCTTATAAAATATTTCTATATCTATCTACTACTAGAAGAAAAAAATACTTCTTTACTTTATAACAGATGCTTACGTGACTTTGAAGCATCACTTAGTCTTAGGCAATGGCTTAAAAATTTTTGGAATTGCAACACCTTATTGTTAGGTTTATTTCAGTACACAACTTTAATTTTGCATATAATAGTTCAATGTGAAAACATTTTATATTAAAATGAAAAAGTAAGTGACTTTCATTTAAAAAATGGTGGAGACACATATTTATCTCTGTTCCTTTGCAAGTACCTCTAAAGTAACAGTAATAACATTCCCCTCCCCCCACCTTTTTTTTTGAAGTGTAGTTGATTTACAATGTTGTATTAGTTTCTGGTATATAGCATATTAGTTCAGTTTTATATATATATATATATATATATATACACATATACACACACACACACATACACACACACACACACGTACATACTCTTTTTCATTACAAGTTACTACAAGCAATTGAATATAGTTCCCTGTGCTATTCAGTAGGACCTTATTTATCTGTTCTATACATAGTAATTTGTATCTGCTAATCCCAAACTCCCAATTTATACCTGCCCCTGCCTTTCCCCTTTGGTAACCATAAATTTGTTTTCTATATGTGAGTCTCTTTCTGTTTTGTAAATAAGATTGTGCCATTTTTTTTTAGATTCCACATATAAGTGATATCATGTGATATTTGTCTTTCTCTGACTGACTGACTTTACTTAGTATGATCATCTCTAGCAGCTCATACAGCTCAATAAAAAAAAAAAAAAACAATCAGAAAATGGGCAGAAGGTCTAAATAGACATTTCTCCTAAGAGATGGCCAGCAGGCACATGAACAGATGCACAACATCAGTAATAATACTTTTTAAAGTGTATGTTAGTAAGAGTAAAAGGGCTGGGATGGGGCAGGTAACAGTGGATGAAGATTGGAGCGGTATCAAGGCAGTTTTTGAAGATAGGAAGGGGAGAGGTGGGTGGGAAGGAACTGGGAATAGAGAGACTGAAACTAAGGGCATAAGTGGGTGCTGACGAGTGTCTGTTGATTCACTTGCCAAACCCTGGAAAAACTCAGATTCAAAGAACCAGAGCACTAGAAAAACTCAGGTGGATAGTGTGGTGAAAACTTGAGGGAATATATGGAAGGGCTGAAAGGACTAGTCAGAGTCCTTGGGTACCTTTTCCCATTCCACACAGTAAAGTTATTAGCCCAGCCCTGCCCTCAAGAAAACTGGTGATTTATTTTCTGGAGCAATTACACGCTGGACTCTGGGACATCAGACACACAGGAAGGAGAGGCTGAGGTACTGTGCTGAAAACAGGTGTTTGGCTTCAAAGATACTGGCAGCCAGAGAAGTATCCCAGGCAGGAGCTTGGAGGTTTGAAGAAACTAAATCCTCTCAAAGACGTGTGTATGTTCATAGTGATACTTGGGAATTCTTGACTAACCATGCAGCAATGAAGCTTGACAGTTCCAATAGTTCTTAGTACAAGCTTTAAAAAAATGTATGCATAATTACTAAGTTTTCATACAAATAGAAAAGTGGAGAAAATCACATAACACAACCTATGAACATTACCAACATTTAAAAAGATGCGAATATTTGCCATATTAGCTTTAACATCTCCTCTTTAAGAAAAAGAAATTAGATACTGCTAAAATAGCATCCCAGACCCTTCATTTTCAGACCCTCCCTTACACAGTACTGCTTTCCTGAAATTGCCTTCTATCAGTCCCATGCAAGTTTGCCTTTTTTTATTACATTTATATCTCCATAAATACATAATTACTATTTTTTTGTGTTTAAAAATATTTATAAATTGTATTGTCATTGTATTTATTGGATTAACTCCAATTAGTCATAGTTTAACATGTATTGAATTATTACTATATGAATAGTAATACATTCATAATTAATATATCTTAATTATGTTATTTACAAATATATATTTGATTATGACTGATTTGGATTAATCCAAGAGTCATTGTTTTTATGTTATACAATAGTTTTTATGTTAATAGAAACAACAGATTTATAGTTATCACATCACATATTATATATGCATAAGAAAACTTGGAATAAAAATGAGCAAAATAAATATTAAAGAACAGTCATTTAATCTAAATAGTCATATTTACGGAGTGACATAGAAGTGCCCCCTCTGTAGCTACATATGTTATATTGTTGCCTTTGGGGCTACTCTGTCAGCTTTTGAAGTAAATACTGGTATTTCTCCAGCAGATTCTGTCTTTTGATTTTCACCTGGTCAGTGATATCTCTTTGACCTCCATGGTGGATGCAAATGTAGACAAACATTTTAGACAAGTTATATGTTTGTCATTGACTTTCTTAAGAAATGGAAATTTGGCACTAATGTTTTTGAGAAACGTACTTCTTTTGGCTCATTGCTTTCAAAAAAGTTTACTGAGAAACAAAAGTTAGCAAGTATAAAGCAAATAATTATAGATCAACAACAAGTAAGTAATGCCTAAACTGCTGTAACCAGAATGTTCATACTATTCCATGAATACTGTAGAAGAATTGGTCAGCATCTCTATCATGCATATATTTCAGACATTTAACCTGTAGCTTTTCACATTTCCCATTCACCCACTTGCCTGGTAGTACTGTTCATTTCACAGGTTCTGGAACCTGCCATAGCACAACTTACTGGACACGAAGTCATGGAACAACCCATCTCCCATGACTATTGTTTAGATCAGAAGGAGGCACCCACCTCTAGCTTCTGGCCTCTCTGACTCTTGTTTTATCAGCTAGCACATTGCATGCTGTACTGACTGGAAGAATTAGATTCATGTCTGCAAACTCTCCAAAAAACAGAAATGGGCTTTTACAAGTCATTGTTCAGAATTAACTATGTAACGTAATGAGAACTGCTCACTGAACACATCATACCCACTACTAGATGAGATCATGCTAGCAGCTGCAAGAACAGGGTGAAGGTCCACCAGTCCTTGGAGTTATGATCCTTCCTTATGAATTTTAAAGGATTAATAATTTGACCCCCATATTCTAGAGTAAAATAATTCTCAGTTTTCCAACAATCAGGTAAGCCATGGTCAATTAGACCACCTAATTTTGTTCCCATTGGCAATAAGAGATTTTATACTAATAAAGTATTTGAGAGTTACCTTGTATATAAAATCTATGTGGGTTTCTAGATTCTTGTATCCCACAGATTGCTTCTGGGTTCATGTTTTCTCACTGGGATGTATGTTACTTAATAGTTCTTCCAGAGAGAGTCTAGGTTAATAACATTCTTAGACCTCATATATTTGAAAAAGATTTTTTTTTTGATTTTTTTAATGTTTTGGCTGAGTATAGAATTCTAATTTCTTATTGATTTTTCCATAAACCTTTAGATAATGTTATGCCATTGTTTTCTACATATATTGTTGATAATAAGAAATCTGCCAACTTTTAGATTCTCATTCCTTTGTAGGTAAATTGTTTTACCTCTTTGGTAACTTTTAGGATTTTCTCTTTATTCTCGAAGTTCCTCAGTTTCTGTTTCTTTAAAGGGTGTATGTGTGTGTGTGTGTGTGTGTGTGTGTTTTATTTTGTCTTTCTCAACTTACTCCATACTCAGGGGGCTTTTTAAATTCAAGGACCCATGCCTTTTGTTCAGTCCTGAAAAATTCTTTGCTATCATCTCTGTTTACTTACTTTCTCTTAATTCACTCCTTTTGATACTCTATTATGTTTAAATTGTGCTTTTTTGTCTACCCCTATAGGTCGTCAATTTTAAAACCTTTATCTTGTTTTCATTCTGGCCTTTCTTAAGAGTCCATTGGTTTTATTTTCCTATTCAGTAGCTCACTGGTTTTTTTTCAGTTCTATTATTTAGTTTATGTATTGTTTCTTTTTAAAATGTTAATAAGCATCTTTTTTTTTTCTTTCTAGGTTTTCTAATTTGGCCTTTTAAATATTTGGCTCTACTTATTTAATAATAGCCTATTCACATCTCACAACTTGCCGTTTTATTTTGTGGGGCTACTTACATCTTGGTTTATGAAGATTTTCAAAGATACCTACTTT
The DNA here is from genome assembly GCF_009834535.1 of Camelus ferus. Lineage (NCBI taxonomy): Eukaryota > Metazoa > Chordata > Mammalia > Artiodactyla > Camelidae > Camelus > Camelus ferus. Next base: position 87,903,090 of record NC_045696.1, on the reverse strand, counting down.
AAAGCTCTTTATAGATTTCTTTTATCTCTATTTTCTTAGGAAGTCTCTTATTTATAGATTTGAGTGCCAACTTTCATGGTGCAGGTGTTTCTCATAAACTTTATTATTATGTTTTATGAGCTCAATTTCCAGAAAAGATTTCTCCTTTGAGTTTCTTTGGCTGGGACAATTTGTGTGTGAAATATTCTTAAGATTTTTTTCTTTCCCTTCCTTTCCCCTTTTCTCTCTGAATTTTTAACTTCCCCTCTTTCTTTTTCTCTCTCCCCTCTTTCCTCCCACTGTCTCTCTCTCTCTCTCTTTTTTTTTAAGGGGAGATATTGTGCTTTTTAAACTACAAAGATTGTCTTTTTTTCTTTTCAAGCACAGCTAAACATTTAAAGATATCTAAAGACGTTTTTATTATTTATCCTCTCTAGGTATACACAGGAAGAGGGAACTTTCAAAATGTACTGTCTTGACCCAGAAACCAAACCACTTTACTTTTACATTAAAACTAACTGCATTAATACAAATGACAAGGAGATAAGGTGCAGATATTTGGGAAGTCTTACTCTGTGGAAAGTTTTTTAACTAAGGATTGCCATTGACATCTTCCAGAGGTTGGGGCACATCAGAAAATCTATAGCTTTATATTTTAGCCTGAGAGATACACATGGGGCAATTGGTGATTTAAGTGGTGAAGTGTACAGAGACACTGTGAGAAGAACAAGTAAAAACATTTTCTGTTTTCTCCTCAGCCAGAGACAAGTTGATGGATTTTGCTTTTTATCAACTCTCTAAAAGATGAAAGAGTATTTTAAGTAGGTAGGATTTTGGAGCTGACCATGTAATTCTTGATTTCAAGCAGGCAAAAAAAAAATATTATACATAATGGTGTGAGGAATGGAGGGATTAGTGGGGGAGACTTTTTTTTTCCTTAAAATTCTTAAAATGGATATGTGGGAATATAATGTGTACAAATAGGTAAATGCTCTCTATGATTATAACTATTTGAAGATTTCTAGAAGGTATTATTCTAACCTTTCAAATACGACTGAAGTTCAGTAAGAATTAGCATAAAATATTAGCATTATTGTAATAGTAAAAAGATGAAACACAGGACAAAATAGCAAATATTTTTGAGATTGTGCATAAGGTTAGTATTCATTCTAATAAATTCATGCAGTCCTTTTGAAATAACTGTAAAGAAGTTGAGGGAAAGTTTTCAGTCTAAACAGAAAGTTTTCTAGCTGTTGTACAGCACTAAATTCACTTTAAAAATATTAACCATGTGTGCTTAGTAAAATAAATGCTTAACTTTACCTGTCTACTTTAACTTTGAAACATCATTCATGCTTAGGTTTGAAGTGTAATTCTCCTTAGTAAGTTGCATAGTGCACCCATCCTTAGAAGACTCCAGGAACTGGGGATCAGAACTGTCTTAAACTTCTCAGTACCATTTTGCTATTTCAGGAGTCATACACCTTTAGTATGTGTCACTGCAGTGATTTAAAACTCTTTGTCTTGGTTGGACAGCTTGTTTTATTGAGCATATTTTAAGATTGTTCACAGAAGCTCACGGAAGCAGAGATTTAACTTCTCTTGTAGAATTGCAGATTGACCTCAGTAAACAATTTCTACCTGAAATTTCAATTGGGTTTCTTTTGTAAAAGGATACAGTGAATCAAAACATGCTGCCGTGATGTTATTCCTGACTTTAGAATATCTCACTTCAACTGTAAGTGAATCAAGTATGAGAATGAAGGATTTGAATATGAGGGAGAAAGTATGCGCTTAAGACTCTTTTAAGATGCTTGCAATGCTTATTTCTTTGAGGGACCCTGGTTATAATACACACATAACACATTTTCACATGCTGACTGTCTTATTTACTAATTTATTGTCAGAAATATAACTGCATTCAACACTTGGCATATATACTGCCAATAAACCAATCTTCCTAAGAAGCAAAATAAAATTAAAAGCTGACTGGCAAGCAGAGAATGAAGTAAGGGCAGTGATTTGGATCTGTTTATAAGTGGTATCATCCTCTGAGTTAGTCTGACATAGCCATCTCTGTCTACCACAAGGTAAAACTTGGCATAAGGACCAGATAGTCAAGTTCTTGCGTTGTGATACGTTCTCTAAAGATGGACTTTATAGGTACACTGTGTGTTTATTGTTTATATTTAAAGTCCATCTATCTCTTAAAACTCAAAGACATCGGATTATATATTACGGCCTTGTTCCTTAGTATAGTGATTTTCATGCCAAATTCATATCATGACACATAACTACTAAAATAAACATTTCCTACTTTGTATGTGAAATACTTCAATAAAAAGAAAAAGAATGCCCTATCAGAAAGTGCGTGACATTACACCATTTTTATTAAACTTAATATTATCCTTAGATGCAACTTCCAAAATGACTGTAAAACAGTTGATGTCCAATTAGTTCGAACAAGGTTAGAACAACCTCAACTAGATGACTGTAATAGGGTACTCCACATTCATAACAAAACTCTTACTTGTTTGAATTGAGCCCACAAAAATTGGATATTATAAAGGTCATTAAAATTTTTTTTCTAAATAAAGTTAAGACTGGCTCTAAGTCCCATACAGTAGTGTTGATAGGACATCCTGTATTATTTAATATTGGCTTCTTCTATATCTCCGTTATCCTATAAGAGCGTCTCAGGGCTTATGTGCCCCCAAAAGGCAACAGCCATGATAATTACTATTTTGCTGTCATTACCACAGTTGAACATCAGCCTTCTGAAACTTGTGGGGCATTGATATGTTAATATCTGGCCCTAGATATATAGCAGACTTGGGGAGTTGGGAAGCAGGACATGCCTGGTTGGCTAGAAACAGCTGCCGCTTGACCTGGCTCAGAGTGTTCAATCTCCAAGGCAACGAGAAGCTCCTTCCCAATCTGGGCTGTGTCATGCATCTATGACATAAATTTATGGCTTTTGTAGAACCCGCCTCTTCTCCCAGGTCTTCAGGAATCTTGATCTATAGGCCATATCCTCGCTCCTAGCTATCCAAGCACTAGGCACCTCCCAATCTCTTTCTAGAAACCTTGAGTTTACTTTTTTAAGTACCTTACGATTAATTAGCTTAAGATCAAATAACTCAGTAGTTTTTCTTCAGTTGTGCCAGTGAGACTCAAGGCAGCCAAAAACTCCTCAAAGGGATAAATAATAAGAAACTCAGAACTTGGACACAAGCTTGGCTGATCTTTTAAAGGAAAGGTTAAAAAAAATTCTCATTCTTTTTCTCCTATACTAACAAGACCAAGATAGAAATTATTAATTCATACCCTGCCACAGAATTTTTTTTGACTTGAAAATGATTTTTTTTTAATTCTTGTTTTTTTATTGAAGTACTAGCTACTTATAATGTTAGTTTCAGGTTTTATAGCAAAGCGATTCAGTTATACATACACACACAGGTATATTTTCATTTTCTTTTCTGTTACAGCTCATTGTATGAAATTGAATATAGTTCCCTTTGCTATACAATAGAATCCTTGTTGTTTATTTTATATATAGTAAGGTGTGTCTGTTAATCCCAAACTCCTAATCTATCCCTCCCTCCCTTTTCTCTCCCCAGTAACCACAGTTTGTTTTCTACGTCTGTGAGTCTATTTCTGGTTTGTAAATAAAATTTGTATTTTTTTAGATTTAACATATAAGCAACATCATATGATACTTACCTTTCTTTGTCTGACTTCACTTAATATGATAACCTCTAGGTCTATCCATGTTGCTGCAAATCCTGCCACAGTAGTTTTGACTTACAGTTGTGGATGATAAAAGATCACACTTTTCAAGCACTTACCCTGTGTGGGAATGTTTTTAGCACTTTATATTCACTAACTTTACATATATTTATGTTACATGTGTTAATTCATTTAATCTCTACAAGCATCCAGTGAAGTAGATAACTGTTTTTAACATTTTATGAATAGAAAAAATTGATGAGGGAGAGGTTGACCTACTTAGCCAAGTCCCATGCTGGTAAATGGTAGAGATGGGATCTGAACCTTGGCAGTCTGGTACCAGTGTTATGTTATAGCCATATTAGATTGTCTTCACAAAGATGTCCAGCAAAGTGTGATGGAACTTTAAAAGGCCAAGTACTACTCTTTGTTCCTTATTTTCTCTGTTTGCCAGTGGAATAATCTTTCTTCATTTGAATTTGACTTTTCAAGGAATGAATATTTATTGAATACTTTCTGTTAGCCTGGTAACCATGGAGTTTTACCAGTACCATTTGTTTTGACCCTTCTAGTCCTATTTCGTGGGTGGTTTTACTTCTGATGTACAGATAATAAGCTGAGATATAGACTCATTATTATCTGCCAGCCAGTCCTAAAACCCTCAAGTTCGCTCTTCTCTCATTGTGAAAGAGAGCCTTCCGTTCTCTGAGATGCACAGCACCGAGTGCTGGTAGCATTTTGCTGTTTTCCTTGCATTATTATGCTTTCGTAGATTTTACTATCCTCATCCTCAAATCAAGATTTTGAAAATTACTAAAACCACCTGTGGAAAATAATTGAAATGTTTAAATAACACCATTTTAAATTTAAAAAATTATTTTTAGTTTTGATAGCTGAGGTATTGAAATAGAAGGGAAAAAAGTAAAAACTTTTTTTTAGTATTCTTTTAGTGTTGTTGATTAAAAGTCTATACCATATTTAATCTATTAAAATTTATGTTTTTAGTGAGAAACTCATTCCATATTTCTATAATGGTACTAATGACTGGTCATACCTGTCTATTCAACTGTTGTCGGTTAGGCTGTCACCCAGGCTTGGGGGGAACATAAGGTGATGTGAATTACCTTAAAGGTGACTACCTCATAAGGAGGCCCTTAGGCTTAGTTTCTTTCCAAGGTGAATGTTTTCATGAGTATTCACTCATCCATTTTTCCATTTAATCTTACAGAGCTGATGCAAAATTAGAAACAGCATATGAAAAATTCCCAGTATATGTCGACCAGTAGTTTCAGTGATTCTTGTGTTTCTATTATGCCTCTAAATCTTCTTTTCTAATCTCCTTTGCTGAATTCTCCTCTACCCAAAATCTGAGTGTTGGGTTTTCCCAGGTTTATCCTTAGCCCTCTTTTCTTTCATCCTCTTTCGTCTCCCTGGGTCATCTCATCTATTTACATAAGCTCAGTTTCTGCATATTTAAAGATCATTTCCAACTTCCTATCTCTAGTTTATTTCCCCTCCCAATTTAGTATTTTGTTAATCATCTACATGGCATCTGCACTTGGATGCTTGGATGACTTTTTAGTACTGCAAATTCGACCTCCTAAAAACTGAACTGATGACCTTCTCTCTGTATTTTCTTCCTTAGTATGTTTTAGAACCATCTATCCAACTGCTAATGTCAGAAGCCTGAAATCCATTCTAGACCCCTCTCTTGTTCCACACATCCATGGAAGCACCAAATTTAGTGACTTCCAATTTCTATTTTTTTTTTTTTAATTTAGCTCAATTTCTGTCCATCTCTGCTGACAATTTCTAGTTGGAGTCAATGTCACCTCTCTCTGGCACTCTGTAATTGTCCCCTAAATGCTTCCCATGAGACCACACTCCTACCTCTTTCCAATTCATTATTCATAAAACAATCAAAATGATCTTTTCAAAACACAAACCTAATGTTGTTACTCTTTTGCTTAAAACTGTGCAGTGTCTTTCAGTTACTCTTATGCTAAAGCCCCAAATCCTGTCAGTGACCCACAAGACCCTGAATAATATGATCCCTTAGCAATAATGTCATTTTCTTTTATTTCTTATGAATTGGTGATAGTGCCTTTTTTTCTTATCATTGTTTAAAAAAGCCCACTGCTTTTCCTACTTCAGGAAGTAGAAAATATCAAGAAATGAATATATGTATGTGTTTGCATGACTGGGACATTGTGCTGTACACCAGAAATTGACACATTGTAATTGACTATACTTCAATAAAAAGTACAATAAATAAGTCATGAGGATATAATATACAGCATAGAGAATATAGTCAAATATATTGTAATAACTTTTCATGGTGACAGATGGTAACTGGACTTATTGTGGTGATCATTTTGTATGTATAAAAATATCAAATCACTATGTTGTACACCTTAAATTATATAATATTGTAAGCCAACTATATTTCAGTTAAAAAAAGAAAAAAAAGCAATGCTGTATAGGTGACTCAAGAAACTAGTGATCATTCTAAACATAAATTTTTTAAGTAAAAAAGCAAATGCCATGCATTTAATTTGTATGTTTACTTGTTTTATTTACAGAGATGACAAATTGGGTTATGACTAAATTGAATACAGTGTGACCTTTACTTTATTCCCATAATGAATATAAGTTCCACTAATGTATATAATTCTGTGAAATGTATCCAGGGCTGCCTTGTATTATGAAAATTGAGTGCTCCTTCTACCTTATCCTCATACCCTTTGATTTGTGATCACCAGTGAGGTTTTCCACTTTCTAGAACTCCTTGTCAGCACAATCTTTCTTCAGACTGTGGTTCAGTGTGATCTCCATGCTTTCTTCCTCCTTGAGCTTTTCTTCCTTGCCTAGATGTGATATCAAAGCTCCAGATGAACATTGCCTTGCAGTGCCAGCTCAAGGACTGGAGGCTTAAGTGAGGGAGGAGCATATAGGGAAGAAGTTTGGTGACAAAAACCATAAATGATTTCCCTTCTCAGAAATAAAATGTTTCCATCAGTCTATTGATGGCTGCCTCCTCATCTGTATGCGTGGCTTTAGTGAGAGAAGTTGCTTGAAGGTAAGACAGATATGGTCTTATATCTAAGGCTGTTGACAAATTCTCATCAGTGAAGGCTGATGAATTAAACATTCAAAGGACAAGTGACCACCACTCTCTGGTTTTGCTTATTTCAGGGTTTAGTCTTAATGAGAAATTAATCAGCCTGGGAAAAGTTGGGAGTTGCACGATGTAGTGAGTTAAAGGGTCTGTTTCCTCATCTCTATTACAAGAATACTGCTACTTCATGGAACTGTAGTAACTGTAAGATGGAATGAAAACTATCAAGTGTTTGGCACATGGTGTACTCTCAATAGATGAGTTCTCGTCCCCTTCCCTCCCAACTTTACTAGCTAGAAATGTCCTTTCAGAAGCTCTTCTTTGCTGAAACCTTGGAGAGAGCTGTATTTTGTTTTATTGGGAACCTTATTTTCTTTAGCGGCTCAATAATAGTTGATTGAGATTTTCCTTGCCCTGTCAAATCTGTTCCAGAGAAATTGTCTTTCTTTAAGAAAGACCTGTCTTGGCATTGCGAGGTGTCCATCATGTGTGCCTGTGGTGAGTATGGGGATAAAAAAGCACCACATATCACGTAGTGAAGCTGCCTAAAATCCTTATTAGACATCTCTCTCCAAGTCATGCTTTCCTTATTTTATATACTGTCTACTGAACATGATTTTACTATTCCATTGCCTTAATTTTTTTTCATTGAAGTATAGTCGGTTTACAATATTACGTTAATTTCTGGTGTACATCATAGTGATTCACTTATACATACATATATATGTATTCCTTTTCATATTCTTTTTCATTATAGGCTATACACAGCCTATAATGAAAAAGAATATGAAAAGGAATATATATATGTATATATAAGTGCACTTAACATTGATCTTCTGATACTGATGAGAACAACTTTTGTTTTTAATTGAAGTATAGCTAATTTGCGATGTTGTGTTAGTCTCTGGTGTACAGCAAATTGATTCAGTTATTCATATATATATATATATATACTTTTTCATTATAGGTTATTACAAGTGCCCTGAGCATAGTTCCCTGTGCTATACAGTAGGACCTTGTTGTTTATCTGTTTTGTATATAGTAGTTAGTATCTGCAAATCTCAAACTCCCAATTTATCCCTCCACCTGCTCCCTATCTCCCCTGGTAACCATAAGTTTGTTTCCTATGTCTGTGAGTCTATTTCTGTTTTGTAAATGAGTTCATTTGTGTCATTTTTTAGCACATATTAGTCACATCATATGATATCCATTGCCTTTATTAGCATCGCCTCTCTATTCTAGGAGAATTTTGATAAGGAAAACTTCCAGAAAAAAAAATCTGTTCTTCAATGAGAAGAATCAACAGTTTAAGCCGTTAAAAATGCCCCAGAGCCTTGGCTTCAAAATCCTACCCCTGCTGTTTGCAGCAATTCTAAACTGTAATATTACAATCCTTACATAATCAATCCTAATCAATTCCACTGCATCAAAGGACCCAGGTAAACCAAACTTCAAATTCTCAATAGATTCTGACTTTGCCTTTTTCCCTCTAAGGAACTAAGAAATCTTTGTCAGTCTTTACTGCAGTGAGCAAAAAAACTTAGAATTGTCTTATGTACAGAGCTTGTGTTGATGATATTTGGGGAGCCAGGATTCCACAGCAATTTAAACATAGCTGATGCTCCACAAATTTAGTTAGAAGAACAAGCAAACCAATAACTCAGTATTTGCTAAAAGATAAACCTTTACAAATTCTGGTAATTACTAAATATCAGTGTATTTGGTCTCTGGAAGTTGGAAACTAGAGCCACAGACACCATGGGTTAAGCTGACACAAACCTATTTAATGTTACGTGTTTAAATGCTAAATAACAGTGAGTGTTAAGTGACAGAACAGCTCATATGTAGTTTTGTGATTGGAGTGCACTTTGATACTTGTTTCATGAAAGCCTTTGTGAGTTACAAGCAGAGGTTAACAGTAATCGCATTTTTCCCCTCTGGTTTTAATAAATGCCTTCAGGGCATTTCATTCTGTTAAATCAAGTAGTAGACAAAAATGTAATGCACTGCTAACCTCTAAAGTGTGTGAAAAACTTAGTTCATAAAATATGTATGAAGGACACAGTGTTGCAATGATAATACTTCCTCTCTGGGTTATTCTGCCCAAGAATTGGTGCATTAGCTATAGTTCTTGATTTCTTTTGATTGGAGTTGCCTGTACTTCATGTTGTATGATATTATTCACTTGATTTTCTATTAGCATACACAGATATACAATAGTTATTTTTTTTTTGGGTGGGGTGCAGTTGCCACAGCTTTCGATGGGCTGTTTTAGGAACTCTTACACATAGCATTCTTCTTTAGGGAAGACATATTTAAAGGAAGAATTAGTGTATATTGAAACATCAAATTTGTATGTATATCAATAAAACTAAGAATTTTTTTCAATTTTTTATTGTGGTAAAATAGATATAAAATTTATTCAGTCCTAGAAAGGGACAGAATTCTGATATAAGTACAACATACAGGAATCTTGAGGGCATTATGCTGACTGAAATAAGCTAATTACAAAAAGACAAATATTGTATGATTCCACTTATATGAGGTCCTTGGAGTAGTCAAAATCAGAGAGACAGAAAAATATATCATTTTTCTGACCTATTGCCATCATGGTAAATACAGATTCATATGAGGTAGTTCTTATATACACTCTGTTAAGCACCCCCAGTGCCTTTTAAGTGAAGTAGTACTATACATTCATCACAATGTATCCTTCCTTTTTTGGTGAAAAAATATAAAGCCACGGCTGTAGCTGCTTCTCTCCTCAGTCGTTATATTATCACCATGTCAGAAAGATGCACTGTCTGGTGCTATCTTTGGAATTGTAACTATGCTAATCCCGTATTAAAACATAGCAAAACTTAATTGATGGGGATGTCACTAATTTAAAATACATGGAAATAATATAGGAACATGGATGATATTTTGATAAATTCTTCCTTCATTCATAGTAGGCATGTATAACTGAAGGATTTTTTTTAAAAGTAAGTAAACAGCAATTTATTTCCCCTGAAACTTTAAAAGCAGGATTAACTTCTGGATCAGAAAAAATTATGCCTGGCCATTAGTGAAGAATGAATGTTACCAAAGAGAGGTGTGGCCTTTGCCCCCAGCTCCTGAGAAGTGATCTCTTGTTCTTAGAATGTCCTGCCTAATAAGAGTGGCTCTATGTACTTGGGATCCTGGGTCCATGCTGGATAGTCAAACAATGTGATTTATGGTGAGGGCTTTGGGCCATGCAGTGTCAGTTCCACCAGGAGTCTAAAGGTCAGCTGCACGGGCAGTCCATCGTGTCCATGTGCTGAAGCTCTAATAAAAATTTGCACACCTGAGCTCAGGTTTTCTGAGCTGGCAATACTCCATGCATTTCGTCACATATCATCACTGGGAGAAATTAGCATTGCCCACAGTTGCACTGGAAGAAGAAACATCAGGAAGCTCTGTATAGGGCTATCCTCGACTCTGCCCCATGTGTCTCTTCTCTTGACTGGTTTTAATCTGTATCCTTTCCCTGTTATAAAGTATAACTATGAGCATAGCAGCTTTTTGTTATTTGTTTGAATCCTTCTAACAAATTATTAAACCCGAGGGTGGCCTGAGGGACCCCAAAGTTGTCATTGGTGTCAGAAGTGAGGGTGGTCTTGGGGCTGCCCCCTCACTATGTGCTGGCAATTTATTAGAACAGGCCTTCCAGGGACCTAGACAAAAGGGCCTTTCCTCCCCCCAGTATTTATCATAACCATCTTGCTATACAATAATAGTTCCTAATCTCAATCTTTTCCTAAATAAGGATGGCCTGTCATTCAGTCCAAATTACTGAAGTTTCTCAATATTATGGGATTTCATATTATAAGTATACAATGGTTTATATAGTAGTGAATGTGAGATTTTTCTACCACTAAGTGCCAATTAATGTAGTGTTTTGAGATGTATGATGTTCAACTTTAACTGAAAATTTCCAAAACTTTGCATGACAGTTCACTTGAAGACTGTCAGAGTCAAAGTGACATAGGGTTCTCACCTCATATTGATGGTGCCATGGTGTATTTTGTGGGATTTGGCTAATATTTTTACTGTATAGAAGAAAGAAATATCAAAATATCATTTCAATTTCTTGTAACGTGTCTGTTCCTCCCTCTTGATTACTGATCAGAATTGTTGTTAAATTGAGGCTTAAAGGACAGAATATTCTGGTGGATGGGCCTGATGTATGCCATCATGGCTTTGCAGTAACTGCTAATTTCTTCAACTTTCTTGCTATTAGATTCTCCAAGAGCTGGCCTGTTTCTCTGTGAGTTCTCTCTGGTCTCACACACACTGTACAACCTGTCTCCATATTCATGTCCTTGCTTTTTCCATATGGCGTATGTCCATCAAATTTCAAGACAGACTCATAGTTGTTTGCAATTGTGATAGAAAAGAAAGAAGTTTGCATATAAGAGCCATTGAGTCAGAGTAATTTGTTGAAGAACATACTATAGCGTAAACGTCTGGAGAATAATTTTTAGAATGCCATTAGCTATTGTTTAAAGGCCACTTTCCTGAGAATCAGGACAACCTAGGGAATGCCAATGAAGTGCAAGTCAGTCACCAGGAATCCATGGTAGGTGACAGTATTCTTATCCAGAATTACTGATTTGTAACATTTCAAAACGCAGTATTTGGGGATATTAAATAGAAGAGCTATTTTTCTAAGTGTCGCCATAGGAGCCTGGGATGAAGTGTGGGGGATTTTGCTACATTAGTAGCTTAGAAGGTTTGTTTTGAGCTCCCTCCACCACCACCACCCCTAAACACACACACACACACACACACACACACACACACACACACACACACACATTCAAATTCTGTAGAAAGTTAGAAAGTACACAGTTGAGGAAACTGATGTGGACACATGTGCACAGGGAGTCTGCATGAACACACACACAGATTTAGTGAGAATTTGAAAGATGACAAGGATTTGTTGTAGGAAGAAAAGTACAATAAGAATTTTATTAGGGAGACAAAATTTATCAGGAGAAATTTGTGTGTGTACCGATTAGTCTTTATTGGTAAATTATATTAAATGAGTAATTAGTTATGATGTTTACTTATAATGTAAATGGAATGAAATGATATTTTGGATTATTGTGTATTTATAGTATTATTAATTGGTGGAGAAAAAGCACTGTATTCTTTGACAGAACTGTGAATGAGAATTTTGAAAATGGTCTTGATCAGCTCAATTTTACACAATGTAAATAATGCACATAGATAGTGCACTAAATAAGATCTGGAAATGCTAACATTTACTTACTTATGCAGAAGTTACTTTCAGTGAGATTTATAATGGAGGCTGAATTTACCAAGTAAATTAAATCACAAGAGCATTGAAGATGGTTTTCCAAGCAAATAGGAAACCACTCTTTTTCAATAGAGGAATGAGAATATCAAGAATTATGAGTTGAGGAATGTTGTTCTTTCTTTTCTGTGGCTGAGGTCAGGCTGACAATTTTTTTTTTTATTATAAATGGTCAGTGCTCACAATCACAGTTATCAGCATACCTTATCACAGATGACTGTAATTCAGATTGAGTTATTCCATTTCCATGGGGAGGCAGGAGAAGAGAAAAAGATCAAGCTACACGAATTACACAGCCTGACATAGCACACAGGAATGGAAGAAATGCTCCAGTTACATTTTTTTAGTGTGCCTTTTTTACATGGTTTTTAAAAGTTTAAATCATCATGAATGAGAGTTAATAATTAAGCTGCTATTATTTTTTTTCTTAATTTGCTACTTACCCTGTAAGCTGGTTCTGGCACTAACTACTTGGAGTTGGTGCAGACCTCACACGTTGAGGTCACTGTCCTCCACTAAACTCACATCACATCAGACACCAGCAGCAAACTCCAGGATTCTTAGGCTACAAATTTAGGGGTTCCCACTAGCCCCCTGGTTGTGATAGTTTGCTAGAATGACTCGTAGAACTCAGGAAAGGGCTATACTTAAAATTACCTTTTTTTAAAAAAAAGGATAAAATCAGGACAGCCAAATGAAGAGATAGAGTGAGATCTCAGAGAATCCCAAATGTGAAACTTCTATGCAAAGCCAGGAACTCAGGATGAAGCCCAGACAAATTATTATACAACATTACCTAACATTTTTTCTGGATGTATATTTTTTAAAGAAATGATCCTTTTTATTAAAGGAAACTTCCCAGGCACCCATATGCTGTGTGTCTTCTCCTTAAAACTTTCTTCTAAGTAATAAATGACATACAAACAATAACAAAAACAATCAAAAGTAGAAAATTTTTTCTCAAATAGTTCTGTCTGATTTCCCCTCCAAACCTGGATTGTGTTTTTCTCCTTCCTATTTTTTGGTTACTTTGCATCCAATAGGAACTTGTTTTTGGTGAGCGAGCTGAGGTTCTGAGCCTGTCTGCTGCAGGCTGGGTTTGGATTGCTCTGCTTGGCCTCATGGGATGTTGTGGTGAGGGTAAGAATGGGTATGGGAGGAGTCAAGGCACAGGCAGCTGAAACATCTGTTGGCTGGTAGTGATCTCTTGTTTAAATTATTGGCTATATGTTGATGTTTTAAGGAATTTAGAATAGTGATTGATTGTTGGGGCAAGGAAATAACTAGCGGGAACTTTTTTATTGTCATGATTTTTCTGAAAATATTTTAAAAAGAGAATTACATCTGTGGTCTGTGGAAGGGAACTTTTACAAAGTGTATCTGATACTAAGCATTATTACTCAATGTCTAATAGTAACCTTCTACTTATTACATCAAACCTGTATCAATTGAAAACCTGTATCAATGTTTTGCCATCTTTGTTTTCTGATTTACATGAAAATACCTTCAACCTAAATGCACCTTGGAGCACACACAAAATAAACAACACATTATTTATAAATCACCTTCTATGAACACACATTGTGCCAAGTACTGTGGAGATAAAAAGAGATAAACAGATAGTAAAGAGAAGAATGTTGGTATATAATGAGAGAAGAAAACTAATACAATGTGTAGGAAAGAACAAAATACAGAGGGAAAAAAATTGAGTGCAGGCTATTTGTGAAACTAGTGATCTCAGGATTTCAAATAAGAGCACTGAAGTTTTGGTGTATAATATTTACCAATTCTATCCTATTAGTAGGTTCAGTGACAGCAAATTTGCCTGGGCCAGGAGTCCACAGAGCCTTCTGGAGGAAGAGAGAATGATATACTTGATAGCAGAGTGCTTGACCATAAATGCTGGCCTTGTGTCAGTTTCTGTACATATGTGGTAGTCTACACTTACATATTGTATTTAATTTTATTTTCATAAGACATTGGATAACATGCTGAGTTTCAATTGGAGTATGCAGAAAATGCATGTACAGGTAAGAAATATATCCTATTTTAAAAAGTAATCTTTCTTCTTAAGAAAGAGTAGACTATTTTAAAAAACTAAGTAAACACATTTTTCTTTTACAAAAAAAAACTATTTCAACGTTTCTTTCAAGGAAAGTATGGTCTATGAGATTTTTTGCTCCAGAATGGTATTATCTCACTTATTGCTCTAATAGCAACCTTGAGTGAAAGTATAATTTCTAGTGGAATATTCAAATAAAAAGCTCAACTGAAGGGTAATGGTAATTTGATTTTTATTGAAAAGTAGTTAACATTGATATTTTATGGTAAATGGGTAATTGGGAAATTAAATGAACTGAGGCAGTTATGTTTGTTTTTGAACCTGAGGAAACAAGACGTATTCACTTTCTTAATATGGTCTACAATAAAATTAATGCTTCTTCAAAACTCAATTTCCCCTTTGATTTATTCCCTGACACCCTCTCAAATTGTTAAAAGAGCAGCAGTCATTGTCTTAACTAGAGATAAATAAATCTGTTGTACCACTTCCTTCAAATCACCTGTCAGAGTTCTTTATTAAAACAGAGAAGAAACACATTTGAATTAAATGAAGAATTGCCTCCTTCAACCCAATTTAAGAATCCTTTGTCAAATTAGACTCTTTTTGACCATTCTTCATTGCTGTATTTTCTTTCTTTGGTGAACTCCTGCTTTGAGGATAGTTCAGTTTTATTTGTTGTGAGAAAGATTAGGAATATAAAATTCTGGTCCCTGTTCACAGTGAGTTTATTCGTATTCCCTTGGAATGGTCCCTAACCAAGTATATCTCTGTATGTATCCCTTTAAGTTCTTATCCTTTACTTCCTAAAAGACCTTCTCCCCTACTGGTTTGTAGCTAGACCCTATTATTTTGCATATATCTTTATTTGGGATTATCTCCTTTTACCATTCTCAAATTTTTCAACTCCTCTTTACTCTTTATCAGGGCATCAGTTCCCCTAGATGCCAACAATTCCTGACTGCCAGTCTCCAAATCAGTCTTCTTCTTTGAACTCTAAAACTCAGTTGTAAATTACCTATTTGTTGGCTCCACTTCCCTCTCAGAGACACCCCACATCCAATACACATCCAGTGCTGAGTCCCCAACAATCTTGCTTGAGCAATCCGAGTTTCAGTAAATAGTACCACAGTGTCAAGCCACAGATCTTTTACCTCCTAAATATCTCTCCAGTTTTTCCATTTCTCTTTCTTTTTACAAGCACCACCCTATTCTAAACTAGAATTGATTGTCCAGTGGACTACTTTATGAATGTGTTGTGCTTGCTCAGCATTTTGCCCATTTTAACTTTTTCTGCCTCTAATTTATTCTCCGTTGTATAGTCTGTGTGATCACTTTTGTCCTCAGGTGGCTCAGACACTTCCATTTCTTCCAATGGCTCTTTCTTGATCTTTACCAAAATACTTAACATAGTCTGTCCAGAAGGCCTCTGTGGTTGGGTTGTTGCCTACCTCTCCTACCTCATTCAATGTTTGTCCCCGTTAATACTGCCATTCTGACTTTTTTTCTGTTCCTGAAATAGTCCAGTTGTACTTCCTCCTCAGAGCTGTTTCAAGATTTGTCAAGGGAATTCTTTCTGACCCCTTCTTTCCCTAGCTAAGCTACTCATCCTTCAGATCACAGCTGAAATGTTGCTTTTTCATATTCCTGAAAAGTAGGTCACCATCCCCTTCCGTATGCTCTCATGGTCCCTTGTAATCTCCCTCCAGAGCACTTACCCAGCTACCTCTTGCATACTGCCTATGTGATGTGTGTGCCTTGTTTCTGTCTCTGGTACTAGATATGAGACTCCTTGGAGCAAGGAGTGTCTGATTGACTCATTATTTTATCCATAATTATTCATGAATATTTGTTGGATGTAGGAAAAAAATCCCTTCTAACTCAGAGTTTTTATTGTTCTGTTATCAGTTTTTTCCCCCCAGTGGTTCAGTACACACTGGACTTTTGGGCAGTTGCTTTTCTTCCTTTCCTCTTACCTTTTGATGAGATATTCATGCAGCATAATATTTAGATAGGGTTAGAGACCATATAGAGTTTTTGGTTTGTTTTAAATTGATTAGTAGTCTCATACTATGGATTTGTTGTACCATAATGTAACCATTTTAGCATTTATGCCATCTACAAAGGATCTCAAAGTCACCAAAGAGCAATATTATTATACTGACTGTATGACATCTTTACTGTTTATCAACTCAGAATTCTGTGCCCCTTTGAAAGAAATTTTATGGATAGGTATCATCATTCCATGTTTTGCAGAGAGGCCAAAACCAACATGGGTGAGGTGGCTGATAAGGATCTAGCCAATAAACAGAAGATGGAGGTCCGTGTGTATGTGTCTGTGGTTCATGCCGTGAATGATGAGGATGCCCTGAGGAGATATTGAAGAAAATGGGATAGAGGCTCTGGGTACCATCTACCACTCTAGGATAGTTCTAGGCAAAATAAGCCAAAAAAGTAGATAATAACTGCTTATACAGAGGGATCTGGAGTGGATAGAAGGGCATCCTGCTCCCAAGAATCATTAAAAAATACAGGTAAAGTAGAATCTAAAACTTCACCATTAGTGATTTATTTAGGTGGTTATAACGTTAAGAATACCTTTGGGAAGACAGTGCACACTTATCCTCTTGATGTATATTTGTCCATAATTGTCCCCATTTACAGGAAAGATTGCATAAGAAGATCTTGAAAGGATGGGGAGAAGGGGGAGGGGGAGGGAGGGAGGGAGGGAGAGAGAGCAGGAAAGACAGTTGGAAAGTCCTAGAAAGGCAGGTCGAGTGCCCTGGGAAAGTTTTGCTGAATTTGCCAAGAAAAGATTTTGCCTTAAGGCGGTTTCCTTCCTTCCTTCTCTCCACACTCTGGGTTTGTGTAGCCCCCAAACTGAGCCTAGACTGCTTACAAAAAATATAGCAGAACTCTTCTAGGGTTCAGGCTCTTACTGACCTGAACTTTAGCACAGGTTGGAGCCACAAATGTACAGAGTTACACACCCAAAGACCAAGTTAAAAAAAAATGGATGTCCATAAGCAAAAAAATAACCAAGGACATTCCTATTAAAAAAAAAACAAAAAAAGAAAAGAGGGGAAGGGAGAGAGGGGGAGGAAATACTGACTTCGGTTAAGAATCCGTTTGTGAGTGCTTTAAATAATTCCATCTTTTAGCTTAAGGTATTCCACCCCCTCATGATTGCTTCTGGGGACTAGCAAAAAGATCTAGGAGCAATTCAATCCAATTAGAAGGGAAAAGAGAAATTTTCTCTGCAATTGCTATGCAAATGTGTGTGTCAGGAAACAGAAAAGGTGACACCACGCAGCACAGTTAGTTGTTGACAACAGAATGTCTCTTTATTTCCCAAGTTCCCAAGCCTTTAAAAAGAAGCCTTCACCCAATAGAAAGGTGTCCTCGGTAGTCCTGCCAAGGTCAGTGCCAGCTTTCATCATCTCCTGCAGAAGTGCAGGCTGGGCCGGGTAAAACCTGGCCCTGGAGGCCACTCCCCTCCCCTTCACATTGTGTTCAATTGTCATATTCATGTTTTCAGTAATAGGAATTGCTGATGTGTGGCACTTTTGGAAACTCTTGGTATTGCGGGCTTATAGAACATTTCAGTGGGTAATAATGTCAGACAGTGGTAATTAATCTTGGAGGAAAAATCTCTTTCTGAATTGGAGCATCGCTTAAAGGTATGACAAGTTGGCATCTACTCATTAAAATTGATACATAGGCTTCTACCTCTTACCTATAGTTAAAAAAGTAACCATGTCAGAAAGGCCTTTGCAATTGGATTTGGAATGTTATTTAACATGTACCGTGAGTGGCCCTATCGAAACTTTTTCTCAGCTCTGTGCGTGACAAGGAGGGGTGGGGAGGGAGGAGGAGGAAGACAGGGAGGCAGACCATGGTGCTCAGAAGGTTAAAGATTGGTGTAAGACAGGGAAAAAGGGAGCAAAAGGATGGCTATGTCCCAGGTTCCAGGTGAGTCCCTGGACGCACTCCATCAAGTGAGGGTCCTTGGATTCAAGTAGGAAAGAATTCAAAAGCAAGCCACAGTTGAAAAAGGTAGATTTATTCAGAGACATGCACATTCCATAGACAGATTGCAGGCCATCTCAGAAGGCCAGAGAAGCCACAAAGCGTGGGGGTGGGTGATTAAAGCGAAAGTAGATTTATGTACTCATAGACAAGAGTGTGGGCTATCTCAAAAGGCAAGAGAAAAGGCCACGAGATGCTGGGTTGTTAGTTTTTATGGGCTTGGTTATTTCATATGCTAACAAGTGGGAGGATTATTCCAACTACTTGGGGAAGGGACTGAGATTCCCAGAAATTAGGGCACTGCCCACTTTTTAACTTTTACATTAGATTTGGAACTGTCATGGTGCCTGTAGGTGTGTCATTCACTGTGCTAGTGCATTACACTGTATATAATGACGCTCAAGGTTCACTGGCGGTCCACTCTCCTGCCATCTGGGGTCTCCAGGTCTCTTGGGAGTTGACTTTTCAGCCGTCTTGGTGCTAATTGCTGTCACTCCTTTAATGGCTGTGTCCTGCCCCTTCCTTCCAGTCTCATCACTCTAGAGCAAAACTCTCACTTTACTGAGGACACAAAGCTCAGATTGGTTAGGGGACTGATCCACAATCTTTCAGCTATTTATTAGCAGACAGGAGTCCTTGTATTTTAATTCTGGTCAGCCCCAGGGCAACTTTATCATTTCAGTCCTGATCTCCACCTTTAAAACCAGTCTCTCAGAAATAAGCAAGAAAATTCTTGGGCATCCATGAAGACAATGGAACAATGAGCACAGCAGAGGAGCTGTATTTGTCTGAGCACAAGAAATAGACTGAAGCCACCCTGGGAAAGTTCTAGGGTTGGAACTCAGAGTCAAGTAGGAGACGTAGGTAGAGACATGCAAAAAATAAAGAAAAATAGAGTGCTGTGAGGTGGAGAATATCTTTCAGGTTTTGGCTATTGAAAAATAGCTGCTAACAGTGGAGATTGAAGGTAGTCATAAATTAAAATAAAAAAAGGATACACTCTTTCAATGTATAATCTGCTTGGTGGAATTTTTATGAAGTTCTAATCATTCTGATATTTTCAGTGTCGGTGTGAAACCAAAGGTATAGTTACTTTAATATCCTTTTCTTCTCTATATAAAATGTGGTTATAAAATCACAGTGGCGGTGAGGCTGTTACTTATTTGATGGAGATTACATGCATAAGTTACTTTCCTCAGCCTTGTTCCACTCAGCCTTGCATGCACGTTTACAAAATGTATTTATGGAATACACTGTATAGCTTTTGGTTTATCAGATAGATACATTTTCTATTCTACAGATATGTTCTGAATCTGGGCACAAAAATGATTGACTCAGTCACCTCTTTCTGATTCTTAGTTATCCTGTGAAATTTTTGTGAAACTTCTGGCAACTGAAACTTCAAACCTTTGAGTTAAATAAATGTAGAAGGAAAGACAGTTTTACAGAATTCTGTAGCTGACAATTCTGTGGCAGTGGAATCAATCCTGGGATTTGAGCCGAAAATTTCCTTACAGCCAAGCCAGGATACATAAGCAGTTCAACTGAGCAGTGAGCAGAAAGGGAAAATGCTAGTGGTGGGAGTTTGTTTTTTACCAAATGCAGGTGATTTCAGTCTGTGCTTTTTAGTCAGCATCTAGGGTTTAAACACCATCCAAAAAAAAAAAAAAAATCAATCTGTATAGATAAAACGTCTACTTTGATGCAATTATTGCAATTATCACAGAGCTGACATTTGATGAAATTCAAATCTAGAGTAAACAAGAATAATTTGACAGAATTTTAAAAGTTGATTATATTTATAAATCTAAATCATTTCATTATTGGAGCCTTTTTAATATTAAGCCACAACTTTTATACAGGATGGTCCACAGATGAAAGCATCAGCATTTGGAATTAATTTGAAATTATTTGCCATTCCGAAAAGAATAGAAATCTCATTTATCGTTATTAGCTTTTTACTCCTCTATACCTATGCTGAAAGGAAATAAAAAACAGCCCCTTAACACTTTTTAAAGTTTATATAAATATGTTTTATTATACAACACATCTATTTATATTTTAAAGTAGTTTTTTAATTGAGACTGTAATACATGTACAATTTAAATAATTTCAGCTCCAGTTAAGATAATACCCGAGAACAAGTTATTCAAACAAGGGGTTATCTTTGGTAGAGCAGCGATTCTCATACTCTGATATGTCTGAATCAGCTGGAATCTTATCAATAACTTGGTGTTCCAGAGTGAGTAGGTCGATGAGGGGCCTGAGCATCTGCATTTCTAACAAGCTATCAAGTGATCTGCTGAAGCTGGTGGACACACGCTTGTCATCTTAGATAATAAGAGGTTAGGAGGTTCTGGCTTTGATTCCCTGGTTCCACAGCATCAGGATCAAAATCTCTGGGGTTCTTTCGTTCTTTCGTCCTTTCCGGATGCTGTAATATGTGTGCTCCAGCCAACAGTTACGCCTTTATGACAAAAAGAGAGGAGAAGGGGAAAAGGCAATGCCATGCAGCCTATTTGTTGAAGGTTTTCTTAAATAAGTAAATTACATGTTCCCCCTAATTTCAGGGGAGCTGGGAAACCAGGGAACATAATTGTCATGACTAGTGTGCATTTGAAATCCATCCCTTTAGGAAGGACATTGCTATCCTGAACAAAATTAAGTTTCTCTGGGCAGGAAGGCCACAATGCCACATGATAAGGAAAGAAAAAGGCTCCAATAGTGTAAAAGATATGCAAGGAAGACTCTTTTCTATCCTCAGTGCTTGCTCTTTTTCTCCAGAAGTAGCCACCGACTGTTTCTTGGCATGTATCTCTAAAAATTGTTTGTGTACCTACAAATAGACGTGTGTATTACTTTAAAACTCAACAGACTTCAAGATAACATTTAACAAATAATGCAAAGCCAGATTTTTTCCCCCTTAATAAAGTTAGCTTTGCCTTTTTAAAAATAGGGCATCTGTTGATATTTTAGGGAGTCAACACAATCTTTATTCAAAGGTCCAGCTTACCCTTCTTGTATTTTGTGTTTTGACCCATATCCAGTGGATTTCTGCCTTCCACAAATGAGTGTGGTTGATTTTTGCTTTTTCTCCACACACAACTTCTGCCCCACGTGATAGCTTTTGACTTGTGCCCTGTTAACATTTTAGCAGATGGAGAAAGTTGATGAGAGAGCGAAAGGATAGAGTGACTCTTGGCCAAGTGACTTTGCTTCCTCTTAGTTGAGCAGATGGTTAAGGATGACACTTGGGGCACTTCCATGCATTCCCACTGCTGCCCCGCAGGTCACTTTCCTGCAGTTCTCAACTTGGGCAGATGCTTTATTCCAGGCAGTTGCTTGCAACATCTTTTTCTGGAATACAGTGTTCATTTCCTCTTGTGCGTACTTGCCCCTGTGGTCTCACCATCCCCCTAGGTTTCTCTGTAGGATCGCATTCAAGATCATGTCATACTGGCCCTCTTCCTTGTAGTTAACCTTCATCCTAGGAAACATCCATATAGCCCTTGCTCTTAGAAGCTTGGGAGTCAGGGCAAACTATACGTTCACTTCTGTTCTGGATTAGGTGACATTTATCAAATTTGAATTAGGGACAAATCCTCCACGACACCAACTACAAACTCTCCAAGTGTTCCCAGAAGCCTACTTTCCCCAGGTTTGCAGTGCGATGGAAAATACTCCATATTCCACATCAAAGGAGGTGGTGGGAACCTATGTGGCAGTATTCTTTCCCATAGAAATCTGGGGCAACTTCAATCTCAGAAGTCTTTGACCACTTTTCATGTCTAATCTGGCTGAGGGTGCAAGAGTCACAAAAATAGTTCTTGACTGTTTCTATTTTTTTTGTCCTTTTTTTTTAATTTTATTGAAATATAGGCAATTTACAATGTATCAATTTCTGGTGTACAACATAATGTTTCAGTCATACATGAACATACATATATTCATTTCCATATTCTTTTTCATTATAGGTTACTATAAGATAATGAATATAGTTCCCTGTGCTTTACAGTATGAACTTGTTTTTTTAATCTATTTTATATATAGTAGTTAGTGTCTGCAAATCTCGGACTCCCAATTTATCCCTTCCCACCCCCTTCCCGGTAATCATGTTTGTTCAATGTGTGTCTGTGAGTCTGTTTCTGTTTTGTAAATAAGTTCATTTCTGTTCCCATTCTAAATGTTGCACGTGGGAATGCCTCTCATGTTTTAGCGTCTATTGTATTGGTGTCTCAATTTGTAGTCTCCTTTACATGATTCAGAGTGTTCCTCTCCTTCCGTTACTCTACATTCCTTTTCATAGATTCAGATTTCAGTTTGATATAATTTCTTTCAGTTTGAAAGGACTTCTTTTAACATTAGTTGCGCTGCAGACATGCTGGTGATGATTTCTTTTGACATTTTGTTGTCTGAAAAAGTAATTATTTCTCTTTCATTTTAGAAAAATAATTTTGACTGTCTACAGAATTCTAGGATGATAGACTTTTTTCTTCTCTACTTTATAGATACTTCTCCACTGTATTTTGGATTGCATTGTTTCAAATGCACAACATAGGATGATTCTTTGTTCCTCTGTACAAACTGTGCTTTTAAGGTTTTCTCATTGTCACTTTTTTTCCCCAGCAATTTAATTCTATTACCCTCGGATAGTTTTTCTTTGTTTCTGGTACTAGTGGTTTATTGAAACTTTTGGAGCAGTGGGTTTATAGTTTATATAAAATAAGGAAAAAAATTGGCTATTTTTTCAAATATTTGTTTCTCTTTTGTTTCTCTTCTCCTTTGAAGACACCACTTGTGTATATACTAGACTGCCTGAAGTCATCTCACAGCTCACTGATTCTGTCCCTTTTTTTTTTTCCAGTTTGTACTTCATTTTGCATAGTATCTATTGCTATGTCTTTAGATTAAGTAGTTTTTCTTCTGCACTGTTTAATCTGCTGCTAACCCCACTTCATATGTTTTTCCTCTCAGATACCACAGTTTTCATCACCAGAAGTTTGATTTGGATGTGTGTCTCTACTTCACATGCCAAATCTTCCTTCTACATTCTAAAACATATGTAATATAGTTCAAACAGCTATTTAATAACTGGTTAAATGTTCCTATCTACAGATTCTATCCTTTGTGCAATTTCTGGGTCAGTTTTTATCAATTTTATTTTTCTCCTTGTTACAGCTTCTTTACATGCCTAGTAATTTTTGATTGGATACCCTTAGGTATCAACTGGATACCCTTACGTACCAACCAAATTTGAATTATTTTTGCTTATTGGGTGCTGGATATTTTTGTATTCCTCTAAATATTCTTGGGCTTGGTACTGGGACACCATTACATTTCTTGATCCTTTTGTGTAAGAAGTCAGATTAGTTAGGTGGGACCAGATCTGGATTTGGTCTAGGCAAGATATTTCCCCACTAATGAGGCACCCTGTAGCCCACTCTGAGTAGTCTACCAGATATCTTTTGAATTACAAGTGTTTTTGTCACTCTGGCTGGTGGTGATACAAATTATTTCCAGCCCCATGTATAAACTTTCAGAATTATTTCTCCTAATCCATTCAAGTGGTTCTTACCCTGGCCTTAAGTAGTTCTCTCACGCTCATGGTAATCAATACTGAGGCTGGATTGGGAGCTCTGGAAATCTTTGGATTTTACTCTTTGTCCAGCTCCCTCTTTTTAAGTCCTCAGCTCTTCAAAGCCACCTTGTCCCCCCTGGGCTCCCAGCTCTGTCTCCTCAGTTAAGCAAGATAGCCAGGGCTGTCTGGTCCTCGTTCAGGTGCCATACCAGACTTTTTCAAAGAAGTAATCATAGGGCTCAGCTCGTCTCTTTCGTTACCTTAGGAATCACAGTTCTGCACTGCTTCATGTCCAGTGTCTATTCTTTTAACTATTTAGTCTAGGTTTCTAGTTTTTTTTTTAGTCAGGAAGGTAACTATGATTCTTCTTACTCCATCTTGGCCAGAGACAGAGTCCATGTCATGGATTTTCAAAATATAACAACTTAGTACATCAGCCAGGATCATCTGGCACGTGAAATCTTATTTTATGTTGGCTCTGTTGATAAGAGCCTTGTCTTTTTCTCAGGTAATGACCTTACACATTTTTATTTTTACTTCCTAGAGAAAGATAAAACACACATACACATACACCCCTAAAAAATACACAGTTGATGACACAAGTAGGTTTTCATCCTCAAAGTATGTAAGATTTAGAATTTCTTATTTCACCCTTTGGGCATAATCCCATTCTACTTTATTGGCAACACTTGGTGTTAAAAGTAAGCACTCACTTTAAATTGAAAAACTAACCATATCTACTTTGAAGGTGCAATGGAATTGACCCCATTGATAGGTTCAGCTCAACAAGTTTAAAGGCTACCTGACAAAGAAATATTCCCTCCTGACTTAAATCTCTTTCTCAGCCTGGGTTTTTGTGTGTGTAAGAATTGAGTTAATCCTCAAAACTTTAGTTCCAGAAGAAAAGTCAGTTTTGTCTTTGGTTAAAATTTATACCTAAAATTCCCTATTCATTTTCCTCTGCCTGCTGCTTTCTTTTGTTATGTGATAATATAATAATCCTTTTTAATTATTGCTTATGAATAGTCAGGTGATTTTGATCATTATTCTTATGATTCACCTGCACATGAACGTCCTTTTAACTTTAAGCTCTTTGAAGTGTTGGGGAGGAGCTGGGGTTGGACAGACAGGAAATCGCCATGAATCTTCAGAAAGTAGAGGCATGGAGAAATGACTTTGAACATACATCTCAGTGGTGCTTGTCTACCCTTGTGCCATTACACAACAACAGCTCTCGAAAACTTGAGCTCTCTGGTCTGGCCAAATGTTGTAGTTGAGATAGTTCTCTTAACTATTTGCCTGTTGGTGAAATATGTTGGTTGGAGGAAGTAAATCAATGTGATGGAAGATTTAAGACTATGCTCTGAATTTGTGTGGTCTGCTGAGGTCCTACAGAAATGTGTCCTTGACTCTTGCCATGTTTCACAAGTCGAGTGTTGTTTTGCTTGTTTCTATGTTTTTTTTAAGTGAGAAGTTCTTATTTATTTATTTATTTGTTGAGGGGGGTGGTAATTAGGCTTATTTATTTTAATGGAGGTACTGGGGATTGAACCCAGGACCTCATGCAACTCTACTACTGACCTATACCCTCCCCACCACCATAGGTGGAGTGTTGGATCGTAGTACTTGTTAGTTACATTTTCTTTTTGTTTGTTCATTCTTATTCTACTAGACTGAAAATTTCTGTGCATACACTTCTAGGGCAATGAATCATTGCCCTTGTCTTCTCAGTGCCCAGTACAGTGGTAGATTCTTGACAAATATTGATAAATAATTGTTAAATGAAATAAATGAATACATTTTACTCAATAGATTGTTTCATCAGGTTGATTTTGATGTGAAACATGTAGTCCTAAATTTCATTTCTTTATATTTTTGGTGTGTCTATGAATATATTTCAGGAAAATACTATGTTTCTATATAGGTAAACCATTTACCTTTTTTCTGTGTACTCAACTTTGTTTATAACTATATAAAATTTAGTGGCTCTTTTGCCCTAAATATTAAGTTCTTCAGAAATTAGTTTCAGTAACCTGAAGCATGACTTCTTTGTTAGGAGTCCAAATTGTTTTATTGCCCAAATCTCAATATTGCCCTGTATCTTTGCTTCATGGTTTGCCCTAGTCCTGGTAATCATTAGATTAAAAGATAATCTCAAGATACATTTTCTTAGAAGGAAACACTTTAGGTTGTCTTTTTCTTCTCCATCTATAATTGCTATCCTCCTATGGTGACCCCTTTTAATAATAAAGTTAATATGTCATGTCTATGCTATTGTCGATCTACTGGGGAATGTATTAGAAATTCTCCTTAAAAATCAGTATTAGATTTTTGCTGAGTTAGAAAAGTTTTATCCACTTCAAAGAACTCAAGTTCAGGCAACAGTCTGAGTACTATTTGGATCTATAATAGCATCTTGTGGGGCTGTTTTTCTGAAGCATCCTAGCGTCAGGACAGATAATTTGGTCCGTATTGATAAGAATCAGATTAGGTACTTGCAGCACCTGGAATTGTACTGGTGACTAATAAGGTGAAAAACAGAGCTTTCCCTATGACTTAAATAGAAACTATTGTCTACATATAAAACTATTTTTAAGCAGAAAGTCTAGAGGTTGGGGAATTTATCCAATTTAGAGAATAAAACATTTGTGGCAGGTGGTTGTGATTGCTTATCTGGCTGAGGAAGGTAATGGCATCAAAGTAAGCTTTAATTAACAAGAAGAATGAATAAATGCCCAGCCTATGCAGGTATTTCTAGGGTGGGGTAAGTTGTCAGAAACAGAATAATAAAACAGGTAGAAGGATTCAATGCAGCTATGTTCCAAACAGTGGATGCTATAGATAGCTATATATGAGAACAACAAAGGTTGAATCTTGTGTGTGTGTGTGTGTGTCTTTTTTTTTTTTTTTCTGATTAGGAGAAGCACAGAACTCATTTTTTTTTTTTTACATGAAAATTTTGCTAGAGAAAGAAGCATAGAAGCAGAGACCTAAACAATGAGTCAGAGTTGGCCAAGTAAATGTAGGAGGGGCCGGGTATGGGAAAGCAAGTAAAGAAAAGCTAACCCATCACGCAGTGAGACAGGTAAACTGAATTACGGGCCGAAACATCAAATTGCCATTTTTATAGTTTAAAATTTCACTATTGCCAATTTCACATAGATCACCCTAATAGGTTAGTAATTGGGTAGCAGAAATAATGAGAACACAGGGCAAGAGTTGAGACAGAAGAGATCAGAAGGCACTGAAGACACAGTCATGTCAGCCATGTGGCATGAGTTAATTTCACAGCTTTCTTTCTAAGTAACTCAAAGCCAAGTGTCAAGTAGAAACACGCTCATTAATGTAGAAAAATAACATCTAATGTGTCGTTAGAGGGAATGCTGTATTTTCCTACCTTTTTAATATTTAACTCATCTTTTCCTTATTTCACTGGGCTCACTCTGCATGAAGAAATTTGTCCAGTGAGAATGTGGTGCCAGCATTTTCATCTGCTTTGGTATGGGACGGGGGGGGCCAGATGAGAGTATGTATGTGCATCTGTGTGTGTTAGGATAGAGAGGGCAGTGTGGCCTGATGAGTGTTTTTACTTTATATACTTTCACAGCAAAGCAGAGATGATGGCTTGGTTCTCTTGATCTGTAATCTGTTGAGACTTTTTGCCCAGACCTTGGGTCATCAGGCTACGGCAAGCCCTGTCACTTACCTTGTACCAACATTATTCTATTGACATAACTCAGTAATGTTGCTTTATCTATAATTGTAGGATATATATATGCATATATTTATCTTATTACAGAAATACTTGAATCACTGTAGTGCTGTTGGATAAAAATGACTTTTATTTCTTCTGGCCCATAATCATTTCCAGAGAAGAGGTAAGATTTAAAAGTTGAGAAAAGTTGATCCTTAGTAAATGAAGGGATCTTCAGATGGCTCAGAGAATCAGCACCACAATTAAATGATAATCCTATGGGACTGAGATCCCAGACTGTGAGATATCAAGAAGAGAGATGAAAGGGTATTATCAACCAACTTTTCAATGATATTTTAATAAGCATTGTTAATCTATGCATTTAAAGTCTCCTGGAGACTTTTTTAACTTTTGTTGTTTATTAGTTTTTCATGGGTTTAAATGAGAAATAACTTCCTTTTCTTATATTACTTCCATAAAGGTTGATTTTGGGGGCAATTTTCTGTGTATATCAAACTAAATAGAGAGGCATTTAAAATGTATTATTCTTTGAAAATTTTATCCGATGGTTATGCATCACTTCAGTATGTAGCAGCATCTTGTGACACGTCAACCCTATGTGGCAAGCAGCATGAAAAATAGATTTGAAATCTGGAAGAAATAAATGCAGGAATCAATGACTTCTGGTGGCTGCAGTGAACTGTGTAGTCTTCCACGCTTGACAATTTCATGTTTTATGCAGAAGAAAAACACTTAGAGAACACATTGGGAGTCTATACTCAAAGCCACTTGCAATTACTGAAACAAAAGAAGTATAAGCATTTGAGAAATAAGATAACCTTTTATTTCTCAGGGACTTTGGGAGTTGTGGATGTCAGTATCCCAAAAGGGGGGAAATCTTTTTTTTTTCTTTAGATATTTTATAGGTTTCTATAGGTAATGAATGTATCTGTTTCCAGTAAATCCACTGAAACAAAATATGAGGAAAGAAGAATTATAGACCAGGCTGGCCCTTGGTAATTGTGGAAATAAAAGAACTTAAAATTTCCTTCCTTCTTACCTTTACTATGTCCTTGATCTGCCCTCCAGCTGTGATACCATTCTTGGCTTTTATTCAAGCATGCAGGTGACTGGTGGATTCTTCCTGAAGCACTGGCTGAAAAGGAAGGTGTTCCTTTGCTGATAGAAGCATGAAGTATGATCCCCTTAAGGGTGTTTGCTTTAGTGGATTCTTGAAGATAGGGAGGTCCTTGTAACTCCAAAGATCAAAGAAGAGCGGAACAGAGTAAAGTTCAGATTAACCTGCATTTCATTTCCAGCTCTGCCCCTGTAAAACTACACATCACTGGTCAAATGTGTTTGTGTTTGTCCTCTTTGAAGCTCAGCTTCTTCATCTGTAAGGGCTGGATGGCCTTCCTTTCACAGTTACTATGAGGATTAAATGAGGTCACTTGTAAAAACTTCTGACTTTCCTTTCCAGGCTTTCTTTTCAGGTGAGATGTGTGTGGTAGTATTAACCATGGGACACAAGAGGAAACTCCACATAGTATCCATTCAAATTAGACAGTGTGGTCCAGTGGTTCCCTAATACCAGCATTATTTCAGCACAACACCTGGGAAGTAGCAGACCCTCAATAAATGCTCACACACTGAATGGTGTGTAGGTGAGCGTGTGCTAACAGCGACACCATGATGAAGCTGTAGTCACATGCTTTCTTATTTGAGCTCTCCCCCTTAGAATGTTAATATTTACCAAAGTAAGAAATGCTATTCCCTTGCTTGTGCAAAGAATCTACAAATGTGCTAGCACTCTATTAACATGAGAAGAACTGGGACACTTACTTCCTCTCTTACCAGTTCACTTTTCTATATAATCAAAAAGAAGAGTTAATGATAGATGACAATGAACATCCTAGAACATTAAAGTAAAATACAGTTAAAATGGGGATAAAAATAGGCACAATATCCAACTCTTGAGAATTGGATAGTTAGGGTTAAGAAAAGGATGATGAAAACCTGACTTTAAGATATGATTTAAAACTCTTTTCTGTCACATACTGACTGGAATGATTGGTGATGGTACAGCCATTGACAGTAGGAAATTGAGAAGATGTGACTCACTTTCAGTGCAGGAGGGTCAGACTCAGATCATCTCCAAATGAACTTGTGCTGCTGTTTCTTAATTTTGTATGTTGAAAATTCAGTTTTAGGAATAGAAATTATTTGTACCAGCATTGAATTTCAACTTACATTCTGTTAGCAGAGGCGTGATCAGTGCTTTGTTACACGGTTATATTGATGGTCTGAAATCCTTAAAGTACAGGGGAGAGCACATACCAGCCCTTTTAGCATGTCTTAAAAAACATTAGCCTTCTAAAAAATCAGTCTGTAGTACTTCTTCAAAATACTCATTCATTCAAAGAAAATAGACATGAAGCTGGTGACTTACACGGATATAACTTTGTTCCCAACATCATCAATAATAATTGGTTAACAGGAAGATATCCTCTGACAGTTTCCATCTTGCTCTCATGTACATTTCAGCCTATACTAACCCTCAGGGAAGGAGGGCTAGTTACTGTTCTGCTTTAATCTTCACCCCACTTTCCCAGTATGATCGATCCAGGAGAATAGACTAGTCTGGGAAGATAAACATGGAAGCAAATACTAGCGTACTTTTCCATTTCCTGCATGAACAGGGTGAGCTACAAAAGTCTAGCCTGTGTATATTCTCCAGGAAGCTGAGGACAGTCCTGGAAGGGAGTGGGTATACTGCCTTCTTTTCTGGGTACCTGCTGCCTGACAGAGTTCCTATGATATCAAATTGTTTGCTGAATAAACGAATGAGTGAAAATCATTTAGTACCAACATGGCATAAACAGTTCACAGTCAGCCTTTCTGTTGTTGCTTCAGCCCCTTGGACCCTTGCAAATCAATATCTTTACCAGTCTTTGTTAGAGCTTTGCCTTCTCTTCTTCTTATTTTAAAATTGAAGTAGAGTTGATTTGCAATATTATGTTAGTTTCATGCATAAAGCAGTCATTCAGTATTTTTACAGATTATAACTCCATTACAAGTTATTATAAGATAATTATAATTATAGTTATAATTCCCTGTGCTGTACAATATATCCTTGTTACTTATCTATTTTATACATAGTAGTTTGTATCTTTTGACCTCATAGACTCCTAATTTGTCCCTTCCCCCTTGCCTGTCCCCAGTGGTAACCAATAGTTTGTTTGCTATGTCTAGGAGTCTGTTTCTGTCTTGCATATATATTCATTTGCATTATTTTTCAGATTCCACATATAAGTGATATTATGCAGTATTTCTTTGTTTCTCTTACTTCACTAAGCATATAGTATTCTCTAGGTCCATCCATGTTGCTGCAAATGGTAGAATTTCTTTTTCCTTTTATGACTGAGTAATATTTCATTCATCATATATAAATATACACCACATCTTCTTTATCCACTTGTCTATTCATGGGCACTTGGGTTGCTTCCATATTTAGGCTATTTTAAGTAATGCTGCTGTGAACATTGGGGTGCATGTATCTTTTCAAATTAGTGTTTTCATATTTTCCAGATATATACCCCGCTGTGGAATTGTTGGATCATATGGTAGTTCTGTTTAGTTTTTTAAGGAAACTCCATACTGTTTTCCATAGTGGCTGCACCAATTTATATTCTCACCAACAACATTACGAGGGTTCCCTTTTCTCCACATCCTTCCAGCATTTGTTATTTGTAGACTTTTTGATGATAGCCATTCTGACAGGTGTGAGGAAATATGTCATTGTGGTTTTCATTTGTGCTTCTCTAATAATTAGCGATGTTAAGCATCTTTCATCTGTCTGTTCATTCTCTTCATCTCCTGAGACCTAGGATCATGTGAAAGGTATGGAAGGAGGTCTAGACACGTTTGGCATATTAATGACAAATAACTTCCAGGACTTCTATTTAATTATCTAAAGAATTATATCTAAGGAAATCAGAATTTGATTTTTAATATTCCTAAGTATAATCAATCCTCATTACTAGCCAGTTCTTTATTTTCATTTTCACCTAATTGCTAAAATTTATTTGCACCCTCAAAGTCAAAACTCTTAGCACTTTCGAGGCCATTCACAGGCATGCTTGGTGTGGTAGAAATTTTAGTTGCCCCAAGTTAACATTGCCAGCTTATGTTGATCAAGTCTATGCCCTGCCTTCTTGTTTCAGCTCTCAGACCAAAACAAGTGTCACTTTCATAGTCTGTTTAGTTTTGTGTCACATTTCACACTTTTGTGCTTTTTGTTGGTGATTTTGCTATTTAATATGACCACAAGCACAGTGCTGTCTACTGTTTCTAACTGTAAGGGGGTTGTGACAAGCCTTTTGGAAAAAAACACATGTATTAGAAAAGCTTGCTCAGGCATTAGAGTGTTGGCCATGAGTTCAATGTTAATGAATCATTAATATATATTTAATATGGTATCTTTAAGCAGAAATACATATTAAAAAGGTTAATATTCATTGGTTGATGGAAATGTGACCAGAGACTCACAGGAACCTAACCCTGTATTTTCTCTAGGAACAGTGGCTCAGTATTTGCTCATTTAGTGTTTGTGGCCACTTTATAGAATGTATCTACCTTGAATAATGACAATCAAATGTAGACAGTGCTGTTACCTCAATTTTACACAAGAGGAAACAGTCAAATCAGGAAAGGGGTGGCTGGCAAGAGATTATATCGCTGGAAGTGGTGCAGCAAGGACTTCCAAAACATTGCTTTTCTGACTAAACAGTCACCTTTGTGTGTGAGCATGTGGGAGAGGGTGTGCAGGGACATGGCATTTTTTCAAAGTATTTTTTGAAGGTGAAGGACAAGTGATACTAAATCCTATAAAAGACAATGAATAGATACCTTAGTAAGTTAGCATTATCTTTGACAAATGTGAGTCAATATTTATTGAGGCTTTTATACTGTTTTGTAAATGAACGTTAACTGCTGTTTGGCACTCAGATATTCCTTAGAAGCCAGATATCCCTTGGATATATAGATTGTTATGAAATTAAGCCCTGGAAATACTATCACTGGGACATTTTCCATGGCTTTCCCCATGAGAGTCCTTTGGAAATAAGACATGGGCTGCAAATGTACCCAAGTGTTTTTTTTTTTTTTTTTTTTTTATAATTCTTTTAGTGAAGCTTGTCTCCGTGGATGCATTTTCTTTTACACACAGGAAGACAGATAAACATATCTGCCTATGGGTTGAAGAATTTTTTGAGATGAGGTTTTAAGAAGACACATTTTCCTGTCAGCTTGCATGGTAGGGTCAAACCTTTTCTTGGTGCTGTAAAACTTAGAAGGCAATTAAGCTATGAACTGCTTGACTCTACTTGGTTGCCCACAACCACTGGGTCTGCATTGTTAGACAACACGCCTCATGGCAGATGGTGTGTAAAGACTTCCTGGTTACAGTAACTTGAACTGCCCCTGTCCCTCCCTTCCATTGCATTCATTTTTATTTTAAAAAGGCAATGCTCCTTGGAGATAAAAAAAAAATAGGTACACTAGCTGCTAAAGAATGTGTTTCAATTTGATAACTATTTAAGAATCTGCACTATGGCAAGACCTATACTACCTGAAACATGTATTTACATTAGAAGTGCCTTTGCTTTTCTGGGTTGAGAGGGTTCTGGTATCCCTAGAATGCTAGAATACAAAGAGAAAGCTTTCTTGTAGAGTATTGGTATGAACTAGAATGACTAGTAGAAATGGACTGTGTAACTAGTCCTAAATCTAGCCCTTGTGACAAACGGCTTAAGATGTATTATCCTAGACAGGTTACTTAATATTTCTAACCCTCAGTTTTCTTACCTGTAAAATGGGATAATGTTGTCTACCTTACAGAGTTATTGTGAGGAATAAATTAAGACACATAACTTACTTAGTTCAGGACCTGGTATAATTGCTCCCATATAGGTTTGTTATTGTATTGCTGATGTATTTGTAAATGCAAACAGTTTAGAGAACCAGCAGTTCAGCCCAACTTCTCCCTATTAAGGAGAACAATTAATACTTACTGGAGTTAGGAAAATGGGGAGAAAGAGCCTTTTGTGTACTTGGCATTAAGATACCACAATGGACAACATTATTTTATTTATTAAATTTATAACTGGTGCCACTCTAGATTGACTTGCTATAGTGCATGGCTTGAAAATAAAATACTTTTATTTAAAATACTTACAGCGGAATGGCAGTAGCAATTGGAAATTTCATTTCATTATCAGCTCCAAGGTGCCATTTAAGATGCTTTCTTCTATACCTTACACTTTTGCCAATTGGTGTTTTATTGGATCTTGATGGATTGGTCAGTTCTTTAGCTTAAGCCACCCAGGAGGAAATTCCTGACTCCTAGGTTCTGTAGGCAGAATACTTAATTATGTGCTGAGGCCCCAGTCATGCATAGACATCAAGAATCTCTTAGGTATACCTGCAGCAGATATTAGAAACAAGAAAATTAAGTGAGCTTTTCTATATCCATTTCCAATGTTTTCCTGAACGTTTGGAAAGTTAAGGTTATTTTACTGAAAGGGTATAAGTAATACCATGTGAAACGGTCTTTCTAAAATGATCCTGGTCATGCCATTATTATTAAAAGAGGAATAAAAAAATTAAGAACTCAAATTATGAGCTCCGATAAGCTGAATTACATGGCCCATGTCTCTGCATGACTTTCACAGTGTATTTCAAAAGTGTATCGGGATTTTTCTTTTAAAAGGCATCTTTTAGCTTATCCAGTTACATCAAAGCTCTCTTTTGTTGAATCATTTCACTTCAACACCTCTCCATCTATTACCCTTATTTCCTTCATGTCTCTGATTTTTTTCTGATTATTATTTTGCCTTATCCAAAAAGTAGCTTTACAAAAATAAAGTCAAGAACATGTATACTCTGTTTTACAAATATCCACTGATTGACATGAGTGTTGTGGCTGACATTTGGGTTTCCATCCCCATTTTCCTTTCTGTCTCTTGTTTGTAAAGCCAAGATAATCTTTTCCCAGCTTATCTTTAAGCTAGAGGTGACCTCATGATCTAGATCTGGTCAGTGAGATATGAACGAACTTCTTGTGGAAAGTTTTTGGTAAAGATTCTTGTTTCCTGATTAAAGACATAGATGCCTGATAGTTTCTGGTACCACCACTTCTCATGTCTCCCCTTCTTGAAGGAGGATTTAATGACTAATTAAAGTGGCCCTCTTACCACCATGGGTAAGAAGAGTCATTATGGAAAAGACCCCAGTACAGGAGCCTGGCTAATGATATCATTGTGTTGCTGAACCAATCCAGAGATCACCTAGCTCACACCGCTTATTGAATAAACAATAATTATCTTTATAATTTAAGTCCCTGGTAGTTGGGTATCCAACTATGTAGTTGTAGCCTAGAGCACGTCTAATGTAAGTACTGAATTCATTAAATACCACATCTAGAGCGCACAGCATTTTTGTGTCCCTTTTTATTGTGAGAGCCACAAGATAAGAAAAACTATATTGTATTACGTGATTCTGAGAAGCATGCTATTCCATTGGGTAGAATCTTTGTGTAAACTCCAGCTTTGGTGAGGAACTGGATAAATTAAGTAAAAACTTAAAGACTAACTACAGATCACATTGGAGTTTATAAATAAGTTACATCTATGAGGAAGAGGGAGAGCGTACAGTAGTACTCTCAGAGTATAATAGTACCACTAGTGATCTTCGTCTTATGGAGCTTGGTTCTTATTTGTGACATTCATCACACGGGTTGTATTTATCAGCACCTAGAATGAGGGGATCGTATTAATATTGCATGGACACAGTTCACAAGGAGAGTACTCATGATGACGCAGCATTGTGCCAAGGCATTGGAGAAACAGCAAGGATGGCTCTTCCTGGTTCTATAATTGACTTGCCATGTGGCCTTGGGCAAGACACTCAATCTCCCTGCTCAGTTTTCCCCATCTGTAAGGACAGAATGATAATTCTTGCACAAAATTTTCCTTCAGAGGGCTATTGAAAGGAGTATTAAAAGAACATTTTGAGTCCATGGGAGAAAAAATGCTTTATAAAAGTAGAAAATTTTAGTAATTTTCCCAGGAATGGAGAAAAGGAGACATATTTCCTGACTGCCTCTGGCCTTACACGGCCTGTAATAACATCCCAGAAGAGAGCCTGTGGGAACAGAGCCAGTTACAGGCCTGATATCTGATCTCCATTTCCTCTAAATTGTGGAAGGGCAGAAAAGTCATGCCCTGCTTCTAATGCTGCATCAAAGGGACAAAGGGAGGCTTTTCCATCAATATGTGGGAAAGAGAATGTGAGAAGGAGTGGGCATGCATGGAAGGAAGAGATGGTCTGGCTATTTAATATGAACACATCTGTCTCCTTCAGGATCAAGTACCCAACTGAGCAAAGTTCTGTGATAGATATTGGATCAGGAGAACTGTGTCATACCACCTGTGGGCATACAGTTCCAGCCCTTGTTAGTTATTTCCTGAAATAGGATTCTGTTGATGTCCCAATAGCCCATCAATCTCCATTAACATATTACTTTCACGTTGCTACTAGGTTTATCTATTTAAGGCAAAAAAAAAAAAAAATTACTTCCTGTTCAAACGCTTCTGTTTGTGTTAGACCATTGCTTTCAATTTAAGGACCGAATCTTACTTAAGCATTTAAGATCCTCTGCCATGTGATTTCCATCTACTATTCCTTATGCATAAATTTTCCTTGGTGTGAATAATTGTCCTTCCTTTTCTACCTGTTCTTCCCCCAAACCCATCTCATTGTTTTTTCCAGTTTAAAGGAAACTAAGCATACCTCAAGGCTTATGCCAAATGCCAGCACATAGAAACTGTTTCTCATCCCCTTAATATATAATATTTCCTTGGGATTTTTCTTTTCTCAGATGGTACTTGTGCCATTTCATCTTTTGTTTTCAGTCATTTGGACGTCATTTTCTTTCAGCCTTCTAGAATGCACCCTCCTGGAAGGAAGAGGCTGTGTTCTGATGATCTAGTCTAGCACCTAACATACGTTGCACTGGTCCTCACTAGTGCTTTATTGAGATAAAAAAGTTTAAGATTACATTATATTCTGAAGCTGCTAATGTGTACTGTATTATGATAGCAGAAATGAAATATTAAACTAAAATACGAGCGGACAATCGAGTATTTTATTTGCATTCTGACTGATTCACAACAGGAAGGGATGGTTAAGGAAGAATGAAGCTTGTGTCCGCATGTCCATGTGAGCTCAATGTTGCATCCTCAACCAAAGCCTCACAGTTGTGAGCTGGAGGCTGTTCACAGCAGAGTAGACATTTAATGTAACTGATTGACAGTAAAAGAGAGGCGGGGAGAGAGAGGGAGACAATAATCATAGAAAACATTCCCATCAGTGGGTATAATAGCCTAGATTATTCTTTGACTCTAACATTTTGGCAGATGAAAATATTTAATAGATAAATTAAGCAGTTATTCAGAATCAAATGATAATAACCTCTAACACCCATTGAATTTTTCCAGTGTGCCATGCTGTTTTCTAAGTGAATCTCATATGTGATAGTTCTTACTTCTCCCAATAGCCCTACAAAGTAGGCATTATTTCCCCCCATTTTACAGAAAGGGAAACAGGTTAGGAAAGTTGCCCAGGGTCACCCAGCTGGGGAGTGGTAGCGCTGTGATTCTCACTGGGTCAGTCTCACTCTGAAGCTTATGATCTTCCTCTTTTACAGTATTTCCCCAAATGATCTAAGCTTTCCTGCAAGTTTTTCCACAGTTTGACAATA
Source organism: Camelus ferus (assembly GCF_009834535.1). Lineage (NCBI taxonomy): Eukaryota > Metazoa > Chordata > Mammalia > Artiodactyla > Camelidae > Camelus > Camelus ferus. The sequence goes on along the minus strand of NC_045696.1, from coordinate 87,865,740 downwards.
TTAGAAGCCTCTAGGTTGGAAATAGGAGAGACAGACTGAGGCATCTGCCTCATCAAGACCGGAGAGTGACTCCTTCCAGCTCAGGATGAAACTTGCATTCTCTGTGCACCATGCGCAGCCAGCACATTTGTCTGTTGTGCATTTAAGCTTCATCACTTTCTTTTTGCCACCCTAGATCTCACAGGTATCCACCATAACATTAACTGTTTAAGACAATAAGGCTGGAGTTCTCAGCTGAAATTCAGGCAGCAAAAAAGAATTGTGAGTTCTTCTTTGGCCAAGTGTATATGATAGACAAATAAGCAGGAGGAGGGGAAGTACACTGTCACGGTCAGTGTGACAGATTTTAAAATGTGACCTCATCGGTCCATTTTGGAGGTGCAGTGTGTTCAAGGACTTATCAGTGAAGTCTGAAGGTATAAGCCTCAGAGAAACAAAAGTGATTTTTAAAAAAGTGACTGGAAAATTAAAAATAGTTAAGAAAAAAAATTAGTCCCCTTCAGGCAGGATGACATCATTATATAATCACTGAAAGCAATTTCTTTTATAGAATCAGAACAAACACCTCAAATTGACTTCTAGTTCTCTTTTAAAAAGAGATAAATTGGGGCTGGGAGCGGCTATGCTAATATTCAGCCAGATAAGAAGTGTGTTTGCCTCATGACAGACCCCTTGAAATGGGGTTTGTTAAAATGAATGCACTGCATTCACAGGAACATCAGCGCTGCTGGGTTCTGCTGGCAATAAATCCAGCAATTCGATTTGGACTTGGATGTTTATCTTCTCTCCACTTCAGTGCGCTGTGCTGCAAAGGGGGAGGGGAGCCGGCTGTAGTTCAGCTTGTGGGCTGCTGGTGTCATCCCATTACCGCGGAACCGAGACGGTACCCGGTGTGTTTCTGTTCAAGCATTTAATACATTAGTCTGTAATTTTTGTCTTGGAGGTAATGAGGCCTGACAGCTTTGGCGGGTGCCTGATAACAATCCCACACTGGTATCTTTGAAATTCTTCATTGCCAGATTCATAAAGGAAGAAATGACTTTTGCAAAATGACAGTAAACATGCTTCATTTTATAAGACATTGTGGTTAACAACCTGAAACAATGAAGCGTTTTTTGAGCTATAGCTAAACTAATTTGAGCTATATTCGAAGTGCTGATGTTGGGTGCTCAGCCACTGGATTTTGGTTTGTTTGTTTGTTTATTTTTGTTGGCTTTTTGTTATTGTTGGAGGGGGCCAGTAATCTCAGGAAAACATATAGGGCCTAATTTTCAGATACTGATAATAGTAATAATGAAAATGATAATGGTGATGATGATAATAATGATCTCATCCAATGTTGTTTTGTCCATAGAGCCTCATCTTGAAAAATAAAAAGACATCAACCAGGATGGTTCTTAGAAAGGCTGGGATCATGGTGCCACGTTGTCAGCTCAGTACCTGGATCGGCTGCCATGGAAGACAGGAGACATCACCTGCTGCTGAACGCCTCCCTGGAGTGAGTACCACGGGGTTTCAGTGACGACAGAATGCAAAGGGCTTTAATACAACCAAGAGACCTTTGGTAAAAATTATTTTTAAAACCATGCTGACAATTAACTGGTTCTTAAGCATCATGAAGGGAAGAAACTCACTGTAGGAATCATTTTTAGCTGAAATTAGCTGACCATCCAAGGCTCATTGGGAGTTGCTGCTATTTGAAGTGTGGACTGTGGCCAAATTTCAGGAGCAGTGTATTTGCTAGGGAAACTCCCGTTAAGTACTTCGTACCCTGTCAACCAGCGCACGACAGAAAGGAGCCCATTGTTCAGACACAAAGTTGCTCTATTTGAAAGCTGTTCGGTCCCAAATGAAAAATTCTGAAAAAGAACACCAGAATAGAAATAACAAATAGTGGCAGGTCTGAGAGGAATGACATTATCAGTTCAATAATAAAATTGCTCCCTCTGTTTAGAAATGAAGCCAGGCTATAGAGATGTGGGAAATTTGAGGATGAGGAACAAAGATCTGTTGCTTGGAGTATGTATATTTATAGGTTAAAAACGTGATCCATTTTATTTTATTCTGTAGTAATAATATAAATTCATTCTTGGTGATGATTATTGTTAAGGGAGAAGGATTAGCTTTAAAATTTCAAATTGACTTGGACAGTGGTTAAAAACAAGGCCTAGGATAATAGTTGCTTTTTAAAGTTAGTTAATCATATTCCCTGAAAGTTTATGGGCTGAGTTGTTTATAGCTCATAATGGGGATCTTTTGAAAGAAACTAGGGAAGTTAAATTAGCCAGGTAAATAAAAGATCATATAACAAGTGGGCACATGTTTCTAATAGAAAATATATTTTAAAAAGATGGCTTTCCACAGATTCAGATTTCTCCTTACTGCAGACAATACATGACTGTTTAGTAAGCTATCCCTTTCACAGCTGTAAATGTTTAAGAGATGGGACCTGATGTGCCAGACCAGGAAATGTCCTAACATGTTTCTAGGAGGCATATAAATGTTCAAATCAAACAAGTAAGAGTTTATTCTCAAGAATGATTACTACCTGTAGTAGCTGGCCAAACATTTTGAGTGTGCTTTGTCTAAATTCTTAGCCTTCAGGAATCCAAATTCAAAGTTATATCACATACAACTGTCTGAGATCAAACTTCTGAGATTTTTGGCAAACTTTTACATTGGCTTTACTTTCCTTCTGTTAAATAGGGAACAGTGTTCTAAGTAATCTTTCCCCCCGATAACATTCACTATAGCATAAGGAGTTCACTTTGCACAAATGAATAACTTTGCTTAAAAGCTGAGTCTATAACTCAGTTTATTTTATGTGATCATATTTGAAGACAACTTGAAAGCACATGTTAGGACCTACTTTCACTGTCCTGAGACACTAGTGGGACTCAAAACGCTGCCATCCTCTTCCAGTAGTCTCCAGGCAGGATTCTAAGACTGCCAGGGAATATCTAGTAGGAGACACACACAGTCAGACTTGCAGAAGTCTGGGGACAGGTTTTCATGTTAATTTAGATAGTCTAAGGAAGACTTAGACTATCTAAATTTGTCATGCCTCATCAACACAAAGACATAGAGAAAGGTCTTTGAGTTGTGTCCTTTTCCGTATACTAATAAAAAACTTGGAAAGCTGAATGAAGACAACTGAACTATAATTTCCTATATCTTAGTATTATTTTCTTCCAGGGGCCTAGTTGATAGAAGACATTGGCAAACTGGCCTGCTAATAGAGAACAATTACTAATGTGCTGAGGGGATTGGTAATTAGCTTGAGGAATCTCAAGATGTTGGCCTGAAGAAAAGAAGTCTTAAAAATAGTTACCTTTTGCTCAATCATTAAATCTGCATTTATTTTATTCTGGCAGTAAAGAAAGGGTTTCTGGCTCAGAGATAATCTTCTAATTACTCACAGAACATTTTAATCAGTTCCCTATCTCCCAACCCCTCATTGGGTAACATAATGAAGGAAGATGTCATCTGCACATACTGTAGGGACAGGAGTTCCGAAACTATGAATCTCTGAGCTTACTTAGGGACTGGGGTCACGGCTGTTCCTCCTCACCTCTAGGAGGATAGAGAGAGAGAGGGAAGGAGGAAGGTGGATGAGGTGAATACAGAGCTTTGTTCTGTAATGTAAACAATGTAAATCATCTCTGGAGAGATAGTGATGATCCCCGGATCTATTAACTTTTGCAATATAAATAAATGTCCCCAGGGGAGATACTCTGTCTTTAACTCTCAAGATTTTTTGCCATTCATACATCGCTAACCCAAGTTGCCAGTAATATTTGCTCAGTAATCTCTGGCTCTGCCAAAACATGAACATGTTCATGTGGTATTGCTGCCTGACGTATTAGAGTCTGAAGAACGTTAATAGAAGAAAAGTAGGTTTATTTTCTATGTTTCAAATAATTGAAATGGGAAAAATGGGCAGAAGTCATAGGCAAATATATTTTCATTTAGTCTGGAAACAAAGATCTATTTAACAGTGAAGCTGATTCCCTTATAAGTTTGTAAATTCCCTATCCCTGGTGATGTACAAATGTAATGTTTAATTTGGAGAAACAATTCTTGCAGTGTACAGATGGACTCGGTAACTTCCAAGGTCCACTCCATTGTTACAACTCAATAATGGTTGTATTTCAAGACAGAGGCATTTTAGCTTCAGCAAGACCCCAATAAAACTAAAATTCTGTACAATATGAACTAAGAAATGTGGGTATATTTGTTTGGCTTTGGCTCTGAAGAATCATGTTATTGAGGCTGCTGTACTCTCAGCATTCATATTTGGATGGTTCTGGTAGGATAAATTAGGAACAGCATAAATGAGGAAGACTTGTCCTCCTGCAGAAACAGCAAATCCAAATTTGCCTTAATTTTATGGGGCAGATAAACTACTCATTCTATACGTAACTTGTAGGTTAGGTAGTAAGCACCTAAGGACAGGTAATATGTCTCCTTTCTTCACGGTGGTAGCTTCAGTGCACTGCACAGGGTCCCAAACAAAACAGCCACTGAATAAATAATTTTATTACAATAATAAATTAATAAATGGAAAGATAGATGAGAGGCATTAAGTGTTCTATAACTTCTTTTCAAAGTCTTTAAAATGAGTGTAAAAGTTCTTAGAAAACTCTAAGGAAAAAAGTCATCCCGTTGGCAAGAAAGACATTAGCATTAGTTACATCTTTAGTTAGATGAAGAATAAAATTTTAAAAGGAAGACTTTGTAAGTTGTGGTCAAAAGGGTCTCTGTCTTTCCCTGGGTTCTTTGAATACTTTTTTTTTCTACAATAAGTAGGTTTTCATTAATTACTTTTATAATATTTTTAAAATAAATATTTATGGGTTCAGAGGAGGTCATCAGGAAGGAGCTATCACAGGAAACAGATAATTGATGATGACCAGTCTGCCAACAGAACAAGTGGCTTGTGGCAGAAGGGGTCCCTTCCCAGGTTACTAAGCTCTCTGGGGGTACAGGGGTTTTGGCAAAAACTGTAATTCCTAGGCATGCTGTAAAGGTCTCCCGCTTTAGGAGAGGAAATGGTCTAAGGTCTTTCTCAAATGTAAGACTTTATAACTTTTAAAGTCACAGAGTATATATAAAATTAATAAAATTTTTGGTTTTAAATTATACTGATGACTATAATTTTTCAGACCATTAATTGAAATACCAAATCTATCAGGGAGGAATATATTTATGGTAAAAATGGAACAGAAAATTTGAAATCATGCTGATCCAGGAAGCACGGAAACAAGGGTTTTTTTTGTTTATCATGCCATTGATTACAATTGAGATAATGGGATTGTATTTTACTAAAACCTGATAGTGACTCAAGGAATCAGTTTACTTATTTTATTTTCCCTAAGTTTTACTGAGATATTGATCTATAACATTGTATTAGTTTAAGGTGTACAGCCTATTGATTTGATACATGTATATGTGAAATGATTACCATAATTGACATTCATCACTTCACATAGTTGTACATTCCTTGTGATGAGAATGTTTAAGAGCCACTTACAAGCAGCTTTCAAATATACAATACAGTATTGGTAACTGTAGTGACCATGCTGTTCATTACATCTCCAGGACTTAAATTTATTTTGCAACTGAAAGTTTGTACCTTTTGACTCCCTTCACTCATTTCCTCCACCCCTCAACCTCTACCTGTGGTAACCACCAGTCTGTTCTCTGTTTCTATGAGGTTTTTTTTTTTCTTTTTTTAAGATTTCACATATAAGTGTTTTTGTACAGTATTTGTCTTTCTCTGCCTAATTTATTTCACTTAGTATAATGCCCTCAATTTCCATCTATGTTGTAAATGGCAGGATTTCTTTCTTTTTTGTGGCCAAATAATATTCCAATTTATATTTATATATGTATACATAAATATGTGTATATAAATACACATATTTATATACACATATGTGTATATGTCACATTATTCATTCATTGATTCACTGGTGGACACAGATTATTTCTGTGTCTTGGTTATTATAAACAAAGCTGCAGTGCACATGAGGGTGCAGATATCTCTTTGAGTTAGTGATTTTGTTCCCTTCAGATATATATCCAAAAAGTGGAATTGCGGGATCATATGTTAGTTGTATTTTTAATTTTTTGAGGAAACTTCGTACATTGCATAATGGCTAAACCAATTTACATTCCCACCAACAGTACACAAGTGTTCCCTTTTCTCCACATCCTCATTGATACTTGTTATTTCTTATCCTTTTGGTAATAAATAACCATTATAACAGGTATGAAGTAATAGCTCATTATGGTTTTGAAGTACATTTCCCTGTTGATTAGTGACATTGAACACTTTTCAGTGTTCTGTTGGCCATCTGTTGCTTCATTGAAAAAATGTCAGTTCAGATCCTCTGCCATTTTTTTTAATCAACTGTTTTTTTAAATTTTGTTTTTGTTTTGCTGTTGAGTTTTATAACTTCTTTATATATTTTGGATATAAGCTCCTTATCAGATATATTCCTTATCAGATATATGGTCTGCAAATATTTTATCCCATCCTGTAGGTTGGCTTTTCATTTAGTTGATAGCTTCCTTTGCTGTGCACAAGCTTTTTAAATTTAATTTAGTCCCTGTTGCCTTTGCTTTTGGTGTCAAATCCCAACAATTCATTGACACTACTATCAAGGAGCTTACCCTCTGTTTTCTTCTAGGAGTTTTATAGTTTCATGTGTTATGTTCATGTCTCTAATTCATTTTGAGTTGATTTTTGCGGTTGGTGTAAGATTAAAATCTAGATTCATTCTTTTGCATGTTGCTGTCAAATTTTCCCAACACCATTTATTACAGAGACTATCCTGTCTCCATTTTATATTTTTGGCTCCTTTGCCATAAATTGATTGTAACCATATATGCGTGGGTTTATTTCTGGGCTCTCTATTCTTTTCCATTGATCTTTGTGCCTTTTTAATGCGGATACCATACTATTTTGATGATTATAACTTTATAGTTTAGCTTGAAATCAGGACGTTTGATGCCTCCTACTTCTTTGTTCTCTTTTCTTAGGATTTCTTTGGCTATTTGAGGTCTTTGTGGTTTCATACAAACTTTACGATTTTTTTTTTTTTATTTCTGTGAAAAAATGACATTGGAATTTTGACAGAGATTGCATTGAAACTGTAGATCACTTTGGGAAGTATGGCTATTTTAACAATATTAATTCTAATCTGTGAGCACAGAATATCTTTCCATTTATTTGTGTCTTCTTCAATTTCTTGTATCAATAACATAGTTTTCAGTGTATGAATCTCACCATGTTGGTTAAATTTATTCCTAGGTTATTATATCCTTTTTGATCCAGTTGTAAATGGAATTGCTTTCTTAATTTCTCTTTCTATAATTTGTTATTAGTATATAGAAATGTACCCAATTTTAGTACATTGATTTTGTACAGTTTAACTGTACTGAATTTGTTTGTTCTAATAATGTTTTGGTGGAGTCTTTTGGATTTCTGAAGTGCAATATCGTATCATCTGCAAATAGAGACAGTTTTATTTCTTCCTTTTTTATTTGAATGTCTTTTATTTCTTTGTCTTGGCTATTTGCTCTAGTTAGGACTTCTAGTACTATGTTAAATAAAGATGGCAAAAGTAAGCATCCTTGTCTTTTTCCTGATTATACATGGAGTGTGATGTTAGGTATGGCCTTTTCACATATGACGTTTATTATGTTGATACATGTCCCCTTTTTATCCACTTTGTTGAGAGTTTTTTTTTTTATCATGAATGAATGTTGAATTTTGTCAAATGCTTTTTGTGCAGCTATTGAGATGATCATAGGATTTTTTAATCCATCATTTTATTATTATATGCATCATATTATTTAATTTGCAGATATTGAATCATCCTGGCATCCCTGGGATAAATCCCACATGGTTTATTATCGTTTTAATGTATTGCTGAATTCAGTTTGCTAATATTTTGTTGAGGATTTTTGCATCTTTGTTCTGTGGGGAGATTTGCCTTGGAATCAATTTAAGGAGTAGTGTGGGTGGTTTCATTTTCAACCCTTGTTTTCTTCCATTAGCCATCCTATTTTCTCTGTCACTCCCTGCATCTCATTTTCCTCCCTCCCTCCCTTTCTCTCTTCTTTCCTTCTTCTCTTTTCATTCACACTTTATTTATGTTTACTGTGTGCCAAGCACCATAGTAGGTGTTGGGACAAGTGGTGAAATGTTAAACATGGTTCCTTCAATCAGGAAATGTATAGTCTACTTTGGGAAGTCAGAGTCTTAAACAAGTGATGATGAATATTTTAAAAGGGGGTTATGAGTGTATACAGGAAGAAATTTTTCCCAAAGAGTGATGCTTCCATAGTTATTTTCTCTTGGATTCCATTAATCCTGCATGCAAAAATTTTTGAGCCAATTACAAACTTTCAGTATTTTAGGCACTGATGATCTGCTTCCTTTTTCACTGCTCTGTAACCACTCTCCCATTCTCAAACCTCCTCTCTTTTTAAGACATGTCCTTGTTTCCCTGACTTAATGAATGTTAGGCTCTTCTTTGAGAACCTTAACTCTTTTCTTTTTTTCCTTTCCTTTCCTTTCCTTTCCTTTCCTTTCCTTTCCTTTCCTTTCCTTTCCTTTCCTTTCCTTTCCTTTCCTTTCCTTTCCTTTCCTTTCCTTTCCTTTCCTTTCCCTTTCCCTTTCCCTTTCCCTTTCCCTTTCCCTTTCCCTTTCCCTTTCCCTTCCCTTTCAGTATAGTCTTAGTCTCCCATGCTTGGTTATACCAGGAAGCAGAAGCGATGTTAGCAAACTTAGCCATTCATTTTTAATTCACTTGTTGAACAAACATCTATTCAGCAAACACTTATTCAATAAATATCTAATGCGTATATAATCTTTGTCAGGCACTGAATTAGGTTCTGCTTTTGATGTTCTGCTTGCTCCTATTGTCACTTTTATATTCTTCTGCTCTGTTCAGGTAGATGCTGCCTAAGTGTGTATGATCCAGTGCTCCTCTGGTTGCTTTTTTCTTCTGACCTCCCACTTAATTTGTCTTCTTCTTTGAGGGCTTTGCCATCTGACATGAATGTCCTTTTCTACCATATCTTCTGACTTCTTAAAGGATAATATCAGCTCCCATATAGGTAAATTCATGCTCATCAACAGCTACTGAAGAACTTAGTCTTCAATTATTTCTCCCTCCAAATAAATATTACTTGATTTGTTTCTTATACACACAGCAAAATTAGTTGAGTACAAAATTAACTGGTAACTGGCATTAAATACATATTTTTTCAAATTTTTATTGAGGTTCGAGGATATAGTGTTTTAATTATGAACATTGTATTTGTCTACTTATACATTACCCTGACTTTTAAGCTTTTAAATTTTTTAGGTAATTGGAAAAATAAATACTTTAACCTATTTACAGTTATCTGTGACATTCTCAGGATAACTGAACAAATATTTCAGGTGAAAGTATAAATTAGGTTTATGAACATTTTAAGAGACAGTCTTAGTATTTTATTATGACCAGTAAAGAAAATAAAACTTGATTAACAACAGTATATGTAGCCATAAAACCCTCAATTGGTTAGTTACAAAGTTACAATTAATAGTTCATTCAAAATCTTAATGGGATGTAGTGTGAAATTGATCTTAACTATAATTTATTACTTTGAATAAGATTTTGAAGTCTCATATTTGAAATAACCTACTGAAAATGTTACCAACTATATAGAATTCGATTATATGATATTTAATTCAATTAATTAACTTGAGAGAGATGAAATTTTTTATTATAGAAGTAGTTCCTTTTGAAAGCAATGAAATTCAGCTTATAGTTTAATAATGTCATGCCATGTTTACTTGAAATATAAACTTAGCATATTTCTAATGACAGAAATGTTTAGGCTACCTGATGTTTAAATGTGGCATTGTTATAATTTTAGTAGATACTAAATTCTTTCTGTACAGTAAGAAGGTGATGATATCTTGGTCATTCACTTACACTGGGCAGAAATTAGATGTATTGCTCTTAGGTAATATGAAAGTACAGACATCCTTTCTGTGTGCATAGCATAGAATGATTTTGTGATTCTGTGGAAATTTATAAATTTATAATATTATTTATAAGAATGCCTTATAAATCATTGGATTTTTAAGAAAGATGCACTGAAGAGAAATCATAGACTATTTTTGCAGGTGAATTACATCAGTTACTTTGGCTTCTTGAGATAAAGCACAACTGTACACTCAAGTCAGACCTGAATTTGAGATTACTTTTTAGAATAAATTTTGATTTAAGACCTTTCTACAAATATACTTTGAGAGTATTTCAGAATTGATTTTATGCCCTGGTGTTTTAACTTGTTTGGCTTTTTATCAATATGTATACTTTAAGTTGATTCAGAAAGACAGATTTTTAAGGTTTTAGAAAAATTACATTGTAAACATCTTAATCTCAAAACTCAGGTGGACAATTAATACCTTATTATTTATTTATTTTTTTCTTCTGTAAGTTGATTTATCATCCTTGCATTCTTTGAATAAACTTCACTTGGTCATGTTGTACAACCCTTCTTAGGGGTTGCTGAATTACATTTACTAATACCTTGTTAAAGATTTTTCCAAATATGTTAACGAGAGAAACTAGTTTATAATTGTTTCTTTGATTCTCATCAGCTTTTGGAATCAAGATTGTGCTAGCCCTTCCAAAATGTTGGAGACATTTCCCTTTTTTCCCTCTCTTATCGAAAAGGGTTTATATTAGATTGGCTAGGAAGAATTCATTGGTAAAAGTATGGGAATCTAGAGTTACAGTTTTGGGAAGATTTTAACTAACGGATTCAATTGCATAGTTGTATATTTTGATTTTCTGTTTTATCTTTGGTCTGTTTTAGTAAGCTGTGTTTTTAAAGGGATTTGTCTATTTCATTCAAATTTTAAAATTAATTGGTATAAAATTATTCATAATACCTGTTCATTTTCCTTTTAATGTCTGTAATTCCCTTTGTCTTCTTTATATTGGTAACTTGTATTTTCATTGTGTTTTTCTTGATCAATCTTACTAGTGGTTTGTAAAGCTTGCTAATCTTTTTAAATTACCAATTATGGTCTTAAAGTTTTTATTTTACATTTGTTATCTTTTATCTACTTCACTGATTTCTGCTTTTCCCTTTGTTATTTCCTTTCTTCTATTTTTTTAAGTTTTGATTTGCTCTTTTTCTAGTTTCTATCCTTGGAAGCTTAGCTCTTTGAATTTTCAATCTTTCCTCTCTTCTTACACATACACTTAAATCTATAGATTTTCTCATTGGCATTTCTTTTACTGTATCTCACAATTCTTAATATATTGTATATTTATTACGTTAAAATATTTTCAACATTTGTTTTCATTTTCTACCTGAAAATACTCTTAATTTATTTGGCTTCTTCTTTTTCTTTCTTCATCTATTTGACAGTGTTAGGAGAGTATCAATTATAAGGTTATATTTTCTTGTTTGAGCAATTTAGCTTGTTATTATGAAAGTTTTGATTTCATACATGAGATGCCAATGAAAAATTTCATTGGTGCTTATCAAAATGTTAAGCAGTGTATATTACATAGTATATGAACTGTTGATATTTTTCACCTGTCAGTGAAGTTTTACTGACATTGGGAAGTTCTGTTTGTTTTGTTTTGTTCTGCTCTGTATTGTTTTGAAAAACACTTCATTGAATGTTCTAAGTCTGTAACGATATTCATACAACTGTATTTTTCTATTATGAATGTGCATTTTAAAGAACTTAATGTATTCCTATACATTGTATTTAGACTACTAGGGTTGTGATATCAAAACACCACAGACTAGGTGGCTTAAACAACAGAAATTAGTTTTATCTCAGTTCTGGAGGCTGGAATCCAAGATCAAGGTGTGGGCAGGTTTGGTTTCTGGTGAGGCCTCTCTCCCTGGCTTGTAGATGGCTGTGCCTTTTTGCTGTGTCTTCAACATGGCCTTTCCTTTGTGTTTGGGAACTCCTGGTGTCTCTTTCTCTTCTTACAAGGACATCAGTCCCATTGATTAGGGCCCCACTCTAATGACCTTATTTAACCTCAGCTATTTTCTTAAAGACCCTATTTCCAAAAATAGTCACACTGGAGGTTAGGCTTTGACATATGATTTCTGGGCAGATATGGTTCAATCCATAATATGTATCATATTTTCTAGTGTGAAAGGCATCACTCTTTCCCTAACATAGCCTATATATAGTAATGTGTTATAGTTATGTTGATCTATATATATTATCAATCTACATATTGCTTATTTTTTATTAGTTTGAGAAGGTGGCTAATATAAGAACATAAGAATTACTCAAGGGAATTTTAATGCAATCATATAATGTGATCATAATAGATTATTTACAAAATTCTGTTAAGACATTGATTTAGATGTCCCTTTTTGGGTGCATGGCAGAAGAAGTATACAAAATGAAATATTTTTAAAACATTTTAAATGCATTTTGGGGGAGGGCATAAATATAAAAAACCTTGAATTCAGAAAATTACTGAGAGGACTGGAAGTAGTGAATCCAACTTTTGTCCTGAGGATCTGTGGTGATCACTGATGACCTTTTATGATTCTGATGGATTTAGAGACATCCTTTGACCTTGCATAATCAGAATCCTCTGAGAGTTGATAATGATAAGTAGTGAACTACAGAATTGCCTGTTTTGTAGGAAGTGTGGAGGAAAATGTGCATATGTCATCCTCAGCTTGGGGTAGAATGAGAGAAAGAAATGTCACTCCATAGCATTTCTTAGCCTAGGGCAAGTATTCATACCTTGTGAATTTAGCTAGAAATTTAGTTTCAATTGGTCCAGTCAGATGTGCCCCTGGATGCCTAGAAGAACCAAATGCACATCCTCTCCAGAGGGAAATGATTTAAGCCCAGACCTCAGAAAAGTATCACAGATAAATGTGCAAAGATTATGAAAACAAAAAAGTCATAAGGCAAGAAAGGGAATCACCATACAGAAATATAAGCCGGAGCAGCAAACAGAATAATTTGAACTGTGTAAGACTGCAGATAGCAAAAATAGCAGATACAAAATATAAAATGTGCATGTTTGGGACAAAATAGGTATCACAAGCAACCAAGGAATAAAAGACTATAAACATGGACAAAGTTAAAAAAAAAAAAGGAATCAAATAAAACATCAGCATTAGAAAATGTTATACATAATCATTGAACTTAGTCAATAGGTTGTTAAAATTCAGAATAGTACAGATGAAGAGAGTAGAGTGGTTGGAAACTAATCTGAAGAAAATATTCACAGGTAAGCACAGAGAAATAGAAAATGTTAAGGAGTTTTAGAGACATAGAACATAGATTGAGAAGATTTAAAGTACATCTCTTCAGTGTCCCAGAAAAAGAGAATGGAGGAAATAAAATATTAAAAGGGAAAAACAAGTAAGTGTGTATTTTCCAGAACTGAAGATAATTACCAGTCAGAAAGTTTAACAGGTTTCAGAACAGCAAAGCAAAGAAAATGTTTAAAAATGATCAGAGGAAAAAGATAAATTAATTAAAAAGGAACACAATTAGCCCGATATTGATTTCTTAGTAGTAATAATAGAAAACAGAAAACAATGGAAAAACACTTTCACTGTGCTAAAAGAAAAAAAGTAGTTAGCAATTCAATATTCTATACTTAGTGAAACTGTCAAGAATGAAGATAAAATAAAGTTATACTTAAATAAATGAAAACTGAGTGGTTTTATCACAAATAAAATCTCATTAAATTATTCAAAAGAATGTATTCCGGGAGGAAGGAAAATCATAATATAGTTTATTCTTGTTATTTGCTACAGTTATGTACTATGAAGTCACCATGAACACTGCAAAAATACTGAACTTTTTCTCCCAGGAGAAATAGAATTGTGTTTCTATAAGTCTCTAGTCATGATATTTTTTGCCAGCCAGTCAACATATGACTTTGTTTTATGAGTGTTTCTGTTTAAAGAAACCTTATTTAATATATATTTTTGATTCATTTACACTGACATCATGGCCAACAGTGCTATAACTCATGCCTGAACAAAACTTATCTAACATACATAAATTCTCTGTGAGGCACGTCACAGTCTCCTTGTGCTTAAGAACACTAGACAGAACCTCAGCACTATGCTTGGGGGCTATTTAAACAGTTGAAATCACTAACAAAAATGCAAAAAAGCATGATGCTAAATAGGCCATGAAAAGGACACTTGTTTACAGAATGAGAGCTGAAACAACAAAGCAGAATGTCACCTTGTTTTGCATCATCTGGGAACATGTGCATTGAGGGACTCAAATTTTTGTTCACCATGAGCATGTGTATATCTGCAAATGACTGCAAGAGAGCCAGCGTGATAGATTTTGGGCTTATAAATTTTAGCAAGCATGCAAATTCACAAATGCAGAATCTATGAATACTGAGGATCGACTGCATAAGGAATACTTAAGAAGCAGGAAGACCTGGCAAACATTAAGATAAACTGCTAAGCAAAAAGTGAACAAGTACAACATTAATAGTCTAATTTGAAGGAATGTAAGAAAAACAAGAGAAACTAAATTATTATTAATCTGTAGTCTGTAAAGGGAATAATTACAGTTCAAGCACCGTGGTGCCCTTGTTAAGACTGGTAAGTTGATTAACCATAGATTTTTGTCAAGTTGTCAAGTTAAAAATGCATTTGATTATTTCTGTGGTAATTGGAGTGCATTGCGTTCTTTCTGCCAGAAAAAAATGGAATGAAAATTAAAACTCAGTTGAAAATAAGAGAAAAATTAAACAGAAATAGTAGAAAAAGTTAAGATGCAAAATAAGAAGGTAGAAAGGAATCGAGATACATCAGCAATCAAAATAAATTTAAGTAAATATATTTTCTAGTTTAAAAACTGTCAGATCTACATATGTTTATAATAATCCAGTTAACTTCTATTTATAGTGATATAACAAAGATGAAAATAAAGTAATATAAAAAGATAAGCCACACTAATTTGATGAATATTGCTATAGCTATACTAAAATCAGATAGGATTATTTTGAAGGTAAGAAGCATTGCTAAGGTTGATAGATTTAAGATTCAAGTCACCAAGAGATACAGAAATTTTAAGCTTGTATGTAACTGATAATATAGCTTCAAGATACATAAAGCAAAATAATTGGAAATACAAGACAAATAGATAAACAAATAGATAAACATATTTATGGGAAATATTAGCCTGCCTTTCCTAGTAGTCAATAGATCAATGAACAAAATGTCAACAAGAATATAGATGATTTGAACAAATTGATTAAATAACTGGATTTAATGGTTGTATGAATAGAGTCATACAACCAGCATTTGAAAGATAAAGATTCTTTTCAAGCATTCATAGATCTTGCAAAAATACTGATCATGTAGTAGGTTACAAAGCAAGTCTGGACTTTTGTC
Source organism: Camelus ferus (assembly GCF_009834535.1). NCBI lineage: Eukaryota > Metazoa > Chordata > Mammalia > Artiodactyla > Camelidae > Camelus > Camelus ferus. The sequence continues at coordinate 87,850,290 of NC_045696.1, read as the reverse complement.
AAGTATTTGCTATTAAACATGCCAAGTCATCTTACCAAAAAGAAATTAAGTTAGTATCAACAATGGAACAAAATACAAAATGACACTTATGATGTAAAAAAAATATATCTCTAAATAATTTATAGGCCAAAGATGAAATTATAATGGCACATAGGAATACTGGAAGTTAAATGGTAATTAAAATACTGTATAACAAAATTACAGGATGCAACTAAAGCATTATTTAAATCAAGGATTAGAGAACTTTTTCTGTAAAGAGCCAGTGAATAAATATTTTAGGTCTTATGAGCTACACATGATTTCTGTTACATATTTTTTGTTTTTCATTTTGTATTTTCAACTCTTTAAAAATATAAAAACCATTCTTAGCCCTGGGAGCATAGACCATAGTTGGATTTGGCCTGCAAACTGCAGTTTGCCAATCTCTGATATACAGGGTTATTTATGTAGCCTTCATTTTTACAGTTGAAAAGGAGAATGACTAGAAGTTAGCTTAGCATCCAAGTCAAAAATTAATGAAAGAATGAATCAAAGAAGATAGAATAAAATTATACAGATAAGGGTAAGTTAAATTGAAAATACATTCAATGAAAGGATCAGTACAGCCAAGAGATA